>NC_140594.1:129980557-131295220 GCF_964204655.1 Triturus cristatus
GTGCTGGGGACAGGGGGTCCACCGGGGGCCCGGGGAGGCTGTCCCTGGCCTGGCTGGAGGTCCGGAAGCTGGGCCCGGGGCTGGAGCTCCGTCCCAGGGTGCGGCTCCGTCCCAGAGCCCGGGAGCCCCCCCGTCCTGCGAGCCAGCTGAGGGTACGGGCGCTAGGGAAGAGAGGGTCCACCGGGGCCCGGGGAGGCTCTCCCCGGCCTGGCTGGGGGTTCGGAAGCTGGGCCCGGTGCTGGAGCTCCGTCCCAGGGTGCGGCTCCGTTCCCGGGGTGCGGGAGCCCCCTGTCCCGCAAGCCAGCCGAGGGTCCGGGCGCTGGGGACAGGGTGTCCACCGGGTCCCTGGGAGTCTTTCCCCGGGCCTGGCTGGAGGTCCGGGAGCTGGGCCCGGTGCTGGAGCTCCGTTCCCGGGGTGCGGGAGCCCCCTGTCCCGCAAGCCAGCCGAGGGTCCGGTCGCTGGGGACAGGGGGTCCACCGGGGGCCCGGGGAGGCTGTCCCTGGCCTGGCTGGAGGTCCGGAAGCTGGGCCCGGGGTTGGAGCTCCGTCCCAGGGTGCGGCTCCGTCCCAGAGCCCGGGAGCCCCCCCGTCCTGCGAACCAGCTGAGGGTACGGGCGCTAGGGAAGAGAGGGTCCACCGGGGCCCGGGAGGCTCTCCCCGGCCTGGCTGGGGGTTCGGAAGCTGGGCCCGGTGCTGGAGCTCTGTCCCAGGGTGCGGCTCCGTTCCCGGGGTGCGGGAGCCCCCTGTCCCGCAAGCCAGCCGAGGGTCAGGGCGCTGGGGACAGGGTGTCCACCGGGTCCCTGGGAGTCTCTCCCTGGGCCTGGCTGGAGGTCCGGGAGCTGGGCCCGGTGCTGGAGCTCCGTTCCCGGGGTGCGGGAGCCCCCTGTCCCGCAAGCCAGCCGAGGGTCTGGGCGCTGGGACCGGGTGTCCACCGGGGCCCGGGGAGGCTCTCCCCGGCCTGGCTGGGGGTCCGGAAGCTGGGCCCGGTGCTGGAGCTCCATCCTGGGGTACGGGAGCCCCCTGTCCCGCAAGCCAGCCGAGGGTCCGGGCGCTGGGGACGGGTGTGCACCGGGGCCCGGGGAGGCTCTCCCCGGCCTGGCTGGGGGTCCGGAAGCTGGTCCCGGGCCCGGTGCTGGAGCTCCGTTCCCGGGGTGCGGGAGCCCCCTGTCCCGCAAGCCAGCCGAGGGTCCGGGCGCTGGGGACAGGGTGTCCACCAGGGCCCGGGGAGGCTCTCCCTGGCCTGGCTGGGGTTCGGAAGCTGGGCCCGGGTCCGGGGCTTGTGCTCCGTCCCAGTGTCCCAGGGAGCGGGAGCCCCCCGTCCTGCAAGCCAGCCGAGGGTCCATGCGCTGGGGAAGGGTGTCCACCGGGGCCCAGGGAGTTTCTCCCCGGCCTGGCTAGGGTTCTGAAGCTGGGACCGGGCCCGGGGCTCTTGCACCGTCCGGCGGGCCCCGGGGTGCGTGAGCCACCCCCGTCCTGCAAGACAGCCGAGGGTCTAGGTGCTGGAGACAGGGGTCCACCGGGGCCCAGGGAGGCTCTCTCCGGCCTGGCTGCTATCAGAAGCAGGGACCGGGCCGGTGTGCAGGAGTGGCTGGCTTTATCTGCTACGCTGACGGAGCGTAGTTTTCTGCCCACCCCTAATTGTGATAAGACACTTGTCCCAGACTGATGTTGCATCAGGTGTTTTATCTAGGTCTTTGTCTGAATGACTTGACACCTTCACAGTTTTTGGAAAGATAAGGTCAGGCAACATCTGGAGCGTATTATCTCAGATTGTCGTAGGTGAAGGAGGAGTGGTGATGTCCGCATCAAGGGTGCTTGGAGGCAAAAAAGACCCACACTTGCTGGTGGGCGATTCTGCATTCTTATCTGTGGTGCTTGTGTTAGTACACACCATGTCAGTCTTTGGCCTAAATTCACTACTGCCTAGCTCTTTTGCTGATGTAGTGCTACGCAGGCATTGGCGATGCAGTGTCTTCTAGGTTTACTAACTTTCGGATGCTGAAGTATTTTAGAGTCTAGACTTGATGGAAGCTCTGCTTCAAAACTGCTTTGTATCAATCTAATCAGAAGGCCCAAAAACATATGCAGAGTGGGTAGATATGGGCAGTAATAGCACAAACACATTCACAGCAATGCTAACAGTGTCGTAATAAAAAAAACATAAAATAGTGCAATCGGCATCTGTACAAATTGTGTTAAAAATAGCATGTACTGAAAACGTGCGTTTTTTCAATAATGAAAAGGCAACAGACACCCGTCTACTCCCATTCTGTGGCAAACACCAATAGAGGTAGCCATAAGCAGACAGAGCCTAATTCAGTTGGCCTACAATGAAAGCAGGAAGGGGAGAAAATCTAGAAAAAAAGGGTGATGCTCTTTTGGAAATCAAACAAAGTTATGCAGCAATGTAATCTTGAGGTTCCTTGAACAAATTGTACTGTCCCTTGACCCTACCACTGGTAGTTTGCACTTGATACCAGCGTACATTACATTAGTTGTGATATTGCATCTCATGGGGTTAGGCTTCTCCACAGCATATGAGCAGAAGTGGTAGGGGTACATGGCGCTCTCCCTGCTTCCCTGCCTTGAGTGGTGGAGGCAATATTGACTATCAGAGCGCCTCATGTTGCCTAAACCAGATCTCAAGTAGCAAGAGGTCACCTTAGACTTCCATCTGACATTGTGGGTCCCACCCCCTGCACGCATATCACATTGGTTTTACCTGCCGAGATGAAACATGCACCAAACTCAATAATATAGTTAGTATGCAATGCCAAATATGGCTTCATCAGTGTTGTTGCCAGGTACACAACATGCATATTCAGACAAAATCATTAATCAATGTTTTCAAAGAGTCCTGTATAGACAAAGGGGCAGATTTATGTTCCCTGGCGCATCCCTGCAAATCAGCATGGATGCGCCAGGGAAGATGCGTCACGAAAGTTTACCCTTGCGCCACAATAGATGCGCCGCATTTACAATGCAGCGCATCGTGGCGCAAGGGTAAACAGATGCGTGACGCATCTGATGGCGGAAGGTTGGCGCATTGCTGGAGTTGCGTCGCAAGCGCGACGCAGCTCCAGCAAGGCTCGGGGGTGCCCTATCGTTACAATGCTGCGTCAATCCTTACGCCTGCTTCAAGCAGGCGCAGGGTTTTGACGCAGCATGGGCGGAAAAGTGACTGAGTGAAATCTTGTAGATTTCACTCAGCCACTTTTTGGAGGCGTTCCTGCGCCGGAACCCCCCCCTTTTCAGGTACGCCCACATGTGGCGCAGGCTTTACAACGTGACGCATCACCCTAGATGCGTCACGTTGTAAATGGGGTGCAACAAAGTGACGCAACTGCGGCGTAAAAGTGGCGCAAGTCCGTTATAAATCTGCCCCAAAGTCTCCTAGAGGTATGTACAAGATACATTTTGATTGAAGCAGACAGCTGAAAAGCAACAAGTGTAACCTGTATTTTGCCCCTTGAGTTAGGCGACTACGGTAATAAATGGAGACCATTATTGATAGTTCCTTTTGACAGGCCTAAAACGCTAGCTTAATAAGCCTTCAACCCCGCACTAACGAGGGCAGGAGGTATCACTAAATGCAGCATATACAGCAGAAAATATTTCCGTGCCTAGCTCTGTCTGGGTGTAGGCTTCTGAACAGCCTTAAGATTGCCTATGGAATAATTGTTTTGTTTCTTTTATGTTGCAGAATGAACAATTTAGATGTGCAAAGGAGAAAACCTCTCAATGAATGTTTGACATTTTGACATTTTTCAGCATTCCGCCCATCAATTATTCTTTTTGCATTTGTCACCCCGACTGGAACGGGTATGCCCAGATGTGGGTCCTGTGCTCACCATGCCATTGGAGTCAAGCTAGTCTGGCTGATGAGGGGTGATACCCTGAAACTGGTCCCTGATGCTTGTTTCTGGCTCTGGGATGGCCTGGACTGGTAGTTCAGGCTGGACTGTTCTCATGAGGAGCAGGGTTAAGACTGATTTGCATATGGCTGGGTCCAAACTGGAATGGCATGGTGAGAAAGCAAAATGATGGATTTAGGCCCACAGCTCTGTACTGGGGGGTGAATATTTAACATTGTTCAGCATTTGGTCCATCAATTGTTCTTTTTGCGCTGTGCTATATTGAGCAGCTGGCAAACTATCTCAGGGTTGTAGGACAGAAACACATACCCTACTTTGTGAAGGGCCAATTTTCACAACTTTGCAGAAACACTGGTTGTGTACAAGTATAAGGTTTGGGTAGTATGAATAATCCTATGGACATGGATCGATTGGTAAAATAACAATGAGTGGGGTATTATAATGAAGACAGACATTGAATTATTTATTTGCAGAGCTTGATATAGCATGAACATGACCCTTCGGAGTATCAGAGTGCTGTACAAGTAGTAGTCAGGTTGTTCATACAAGAGAAAATGCAAGAGGGACAAAGCAGGGAACAAACCACATAAATACAGATACAATATATCAAAAACAACTTGGAAGATCCATGATCCTAAAAAGTCGACATTAAAAAGAAGAGGCTGAATGACTAAAGAGAACTAGTGAAGTAATTTATTCATCCAATCATTTTTATTTCCTTTTGGAAGATGGTAGAGGGGGGTTCATCCTGGTTTCAGGCAGTAGTGTGTTCCATAATCTAGGAGCTAGCCCAGAGAAGAAGTGGTTGTACGCCTCTTTATTTTTGAACGTCTGTGGCTTCAGCAGCAGCAGAGAGTTAGAAAAACTTCTTGATTACCTCTGGATAGTTCAAGCTTTTTAGCCAGGTAGACAAGTGTGTTGTGGGAAAGTGTGTCATGCAAGCTATCTTCATCTGGCTTCAAACTGGAGCAATTTTAGGTGGTTGAGGTCAGGAGTAATGTGGTTGAATCGTTTGGATCCAGTGATGAACCATTGTGGCTCTTAGTAGAGCCAGCTGTCCTTTGGGTGAACCATCAAGAGTAGTGCTCCCATAATCTAATTGGGAGATAACCAGGGATTGGACTGCTAATTGAAAGTCTGCCCAGGGCAAGAAAGGTTTGCTTTTCCTTAATACGTTTAGATGGTAGTTGGCTCCTCTAGTAGTGGTACTGATCTGATCTTGCATACTCGGGTGTTTTCCCAACGTATACCTAGTGATCTAGTTCAAGTGTGGGACTCAGTTAAGAGCAGTGAAATGCTTGAGCCATTTTTCCATAGCGGCAGAGTGACTGGGAGGTGTGATCAGGAGGAATTCAGTTATGAGGGTGTTTAAGCATCAGGTGATCACCGGTCAACTATTGTTAGGTTTTAACTAGGGTGCAGTTCAGCAGTTTGAGGTCATCGAGGGAGGACATTTTCAAATATAGTTGTGTCATCAGTGTGCATGTGGTAGTTAATGTTAGAAAGATTCAAAAGATCGGTAAGAGGTTCCATGAGCAAACTGAATAAGGTGGGTGAGTGTGTGGAACCTTGAGGAATTCCAATCAGGACTGGAGTGGTGTTAAATAGGGTTTGAGCTCAATAATGATGGTAAAATCAAACCATTTTAAGACGGGACCAGATAGCCCCATCCTCAAAAAAGTCAATCGTACTATCTTGTTTGACCGTATCGAAAGTAGAGGAGAGATCAAGTAGTGTTGTGTTCCGCTTTAGGTGTCTGTATATAGGTTTTCCTGATACATGTCCTTATATAGGCACAATTCGCATTGCCCTTATATAGGCATAAGATCCCAGTCCTTATTTAGGCATTAGCCATGCTATCCAAATACAGGCATGGTAACCTACATCCGTCCACCCCAACGTCACAACGAGTTCTTAGAAACCAGACCCTTAAGCTCTTGGGAGTTCCCCTAGCACAGGATTATTGATTTCTCCAAGAACTCATTTATTATGCATGAACCGCTATTCCTTAAGGGTTCATTCCTGACGTCTTCCTCTGCCCGACTTTACGTCAATGCTAACATTCCAACGCACCTACCGGGTATAAATATACCTTCCCTTGCCCAAGCAAGTACGAGGAGACCTCGACTTTAGAGGAGCCCCTGTCCCGGCCTGATGCACTGACAAGAGACGCTGTCATCCCTGCTCGCAAGGAATCCAGCTTCCAGTGTTCTGACTCCCTTCGCGGGGTGTTAGAGTTCGAGATCCGGAAAGAGATTCCCATCTCTCTCATTCTCAAGGTATGGAGCTGACTAGGACCTAGAGGGACTCTTGGCATACCAGACTATAGCATACAGCACCTACTTCTTACCTTGTACTACACTTAGGTTAGGTACACTGGGGTAGAACTAGTTAGAGAAGCATCTCATGAGTACTCGCATTTTTAGCGTATGTTATTTATGTATATGAATATAGGTGTCATAGCTAAAAGATAATGCTAGTGCAGTATTATTTGTTCCTACTGCTTACGCTGTACATAATATATCTCGCATACTGTCTTACGATTGTAACAGCTCATATCTCTTACACGAGATACAAGGCTGTTCAATAAATTCTTTTATTGAAACGCCCGTCTATTCTTTCTGAAGAAACTAAGCATGCACGATTAGCTGAGTGAAACTGTTATCTGTTGTTTCCACGATTCTGAGAGTGTTCCGATTCTAAAGGGAAAAAAAGTTGTCATTTTTATGAGGTTGCCAGAAACTAATCCCTTCTTGTTTACAAGGAGTTTCTAGTGGCCTCTGAGTTAGCTGGTACAAATTAATTAGGTTTAATATACTTGATAGGGGCATACTGACCTCAGTCCTATGCCAAATCTATAGGGTATATTATTCCAATGCGCAGAGCCTATTAGGGAAATAGGAACTACACTACATGGTGCCCAACGTTTGGCAAGGCACTAATTTAACGCTAGATACTGAGGGGCATATTTACAACGAGGCGATAATAAATTATCGCCGCTTTAGCGGCCGTTTTCGGACGAAAAGCGGCGATAATTTTATCGCTATATTAGCAAGGTTTAGCGTGGGGATTTCTAACGCCCAGCTTTGCATCTCTAATGAGATGCAAAGTCGGCGTTCCTGACCTGACATAATAGGAGAAATGTCGCCACATTTCTCCTATCATCAAGCCCCACGCTATGAAGCATAGCGTCAGGAAAAGTAGCGATAACACCTGTTATCGCTACTTTCCTAACACCTGCTTCAGGACTGACTTAGCCATGATATCCTATGGAAAGAGGATATCATGACTAAGTTTGTGAGTCCATATCAACAAGGTAACGTGAGATTATCGCTGGGTTTCCAGCGATAATCTCACGTTAGCCAGTTAGCGTGAGGATTTTTATCGCTATTAAGATAAGCTTTGCTAAAAGCACACTATCTCAGCGATAAAAATCCACGCTAGCCGGCGATAATTATCCTAGCGCTAAGTGCGCTTTGCGATAATTATCGCCGGTTGTTGTAAATATGCCCCTGAGTAACTCAGTCGTGCTTTTCTCAGAGATCCTTACCACATTCTCCATAAGACGTCTGGAGTGGGTAGGGTTAAGTATCCACCAAAGCTGAATAGGACAAAAATCCTATATATTAGCTGTTTGGTTTGTTCAAAGTTGAAGGATACAGTGTTTCCTTGAAACTTGTTCTACATTTTTCAAAAACAATGTCCCTGAACGGGGATACTAACACTGAGAACAGTGTAGCTGCGGCTGACCCAGTCGCAACAGCTTTTAATTTTACAGGTTTAAATGAAACCGATGAGAGTGTTATAAACATCCTTCCAAATTTAAGGAGAGCCATCACTCTAAAACGTATAAAACACGGCCTAACACCAAGAGATGGTAGAGCAGTTTTCTTGATAGAAGCACACGAATCCTTTCAGACAGAGGTATTCTATTCATGGATTGTATTCCCAGAATCAAATCCAGTAACAAAAGTATTTCACTTCTTTAAAGAAGATGAACCACCTGAGGAATATATTCCTTTCGAGGATATTGAAATTCCACTCACATACCAGGAGCATAATCTCTGGTTTAAAGACGCCCTAAAACATCATAAAAACATTACCAGGCTCGGTCCACTAGGTAGACCAGGAGCAACATGGCCGATTTTAGCCGGCTACACACCTCATCCTGATATTGAAGAAATGTCAGACGAAGAATTACTTACTCAACTACAAGAGTTAATAAAAATATACAGACAATTAGTCCAATATGTCATGCGGACTTTCACAGTCCAACTACCAATAACCATACCAAATCAAATCCCTCAACAAGGGTATACACTAAAAATTACTCCACAGACTTTACACGCAGTCATTGGTATAATGCCCACAAAAAGTGAACAAATTCCATTCTGGATAGCTCCAAAAATTACTCAAATCGAAGCAGTATTTCCAAATACTAGCCCTTATGAGAAACACAGAATCCTAACAATCTGTTTCCCAATGGGGATCACACCACAACTGGAAGGCTGCAACACTTGGGGCACAGTCTTTGCTGCCATCTATACTAAAACACATGGGGGCATATCAGCAACAGCCGGCGATAATTATCGCTAAGCGCGCTTAGCGCGAGGATAATTATCGCTGGCTATCGCTGGATTTTATCGCAGAGATAGAGCGCTATCATCACCGCTTATCTCCAATGCGATAAAAAAATCCAGCGATAATCGCACAGCGATAGGCGATACCTTGATGATAGGGCAGGGTGGTCTCATCATTATGATCCACCACCCATAGACTATAATGGCTTAGTCAGTTCAAAAGCAGGCGTAAGCAAACCTGCAATAAGCGCGGTTAGCGCTACTTCTCCCGTCGCTACACAGGTTAGCGATTAGCTTGATAATTAGAGTAATGTCTGTTAGCGATATTCTCCACGTTAGTTTAGCAGGGTGCGCCCACTTTGCATATCATTGGCGTTGCAAAGATGGGCGTTAGGGAAACCGGCGCAGAGGCATAGGAACATGCGTTAGCGTGTCCTTGCTGATAGTGCGATCAAATTATCGCCGCTTTTCGCACGAAAACGGACGCAAAAGGGGCGATAATTTTATCGCGGTGCCTTGATGATATGCCCCATGGTGTTCAGTCAATTGCAGTAATACCAGATGTCCTGAAACAAATTCAAAACGAATACGGGGCAGAGCTTGCTCTGAATTTAGGTATGAAATTGCTGAAAAACTTCGACCAGGTCTCAACAATAATATTATCTAATATTAAAGGGGAGGCAGCATCAGTGGCGATCCGCCAACGCTTAAGATAATTTGATGTAACAGAACATCAACATGAACTACTCAGAATAATAGAAAAATCTTATGTAGAATTAGGAAGAGACAGTTTGGGTGGAAAACCTTTGAAGCCAAGACTGTCTGAAGGTCCTGAGAAGGACTCTAATATTCAAAATCCTACATCTTCTAAAAAGAAGTGGGAAACTAATAAACAAAATCGAAAAGAGACACGTTCTCAATCCCGAGGTAGGTCTCCTCAAAAGGATCCCTCTGAAAGGAGGTATAACCTCAGGAATAGGAATACTTTAAGAAAACCTGACAGGCATCAAGATACTGATACAAGTTCCTCTCCTACCTTTCAGATATCGTCACAGACATCAGAAAGAAGAGGACGGTCAGATCACAAGGATGAACGCGTGAAGTCCAAAGACGATCAACATGTTCAGAAAAATAAAACAAAACCTCAATTCACAAAAAAAGAAGGTAGCAGGTCTGAGAATACTGAGAACATAGCTCAAGAACGGAGAATTGGCTCAAACAATGCTGGACAGTGCAGCAGAAGTAACAATAGCTCGCCAGAACCTGAAAGAACTTCTGGAGATAGTGGACTTGAATGAGTACATCACAGTAGAGACTGTAGACACCAGGGTTAGTACAAAAGTTATATGAAATAACACTCAGAATGGAGGGAGATATACCAAGAAAAGTGAAAGCACTCTTTTGGGAGAAACTTTCAAGGGGTTATGATATACTTCTAGCAGAACAGGACTGGCCACCAAAATTTGTTAGGTAGTGCCCAAATCATTATGCCAGCCTTCTCCAACCATATTCCAATTCACCTAAAATATACTTATGCCAGGAAATGGGCAGTAGCCCAGGCCCCAGCACTATACAAGAATCATGTAGGATGGGATGAGGACTCACCGAACCACAAAATACAGCTAAAAAATCAACCTACTGCACAAAGGCAGTACCCAATAAAGCAAGAAGCTAAAAAACAGGTCAGGGAGATCTTAGATCAACTTGAATACCAAGGGGTGATTGAAACATGTACCTCCTCAATGAACAATCCTTTGTTTCCTGTATCCAAACCAGACAATACATATTGTCTAGTTTCAGAATACAGACACTTGAACACTTGTTCCAAAAAACTTGCAGTACAAAATGCACATAGTACAGCATTAATGGATAACATTGTGCGTAAAAAATATAAAACCACATTGGACATTTCAAATGATTTCTTTTGTTGTCAAAACATAGCACCTGAAAGCAGGTACTTAACAGCTTTCTCAGTAATGGGGACTCAACGTCAATTTTGTAGACTTCCACAAGGGTTCAAAAACAGCCCAGGGTTATTCTCAGCAAGGGTAACAGAGTTACTACAAATTTATGATAACGAGGCATTGTCATATGTCGATGACATCTATCTGACAGACGATGACCTAGATAGGCACTTGAACAGGGTGAATACCATTATACTGGGCTTCGCCTCTGAGGGCTATAAATTCAACTTTAAAGAATCCAGAATTGCCCATCTCAATGTCCTTTTCATAGGATATCAGCTTTCAAGTGAAGGCAAGAGCCTGGCAACTAACTTTTTAGAAAAGTGTGCGCTGCTCCAACCTCCAAAAATGCTGAAAAATTTACAATCCATCTTGGGTTTCCTAAATTTTGGAAGAACTTACATTCTAAATTACGCAGAAAGGGTTAAACCTCTCTACGAATTAATCAAATCTGATTTTTCAACAAAACATTGGACACAGGAACACACAGACATCCTGTGATCCGAATAATTTCAGGTCAATGCGGATTCACCTATTTAACATTTAATGAGGGTGAAAAAGTACCAATAGCATACAAATCACATTTGTACACACAAGCAGAAATGCGCTTCACTTCAACAGAAAAGATACTGACAGCAGTTCAAACCGCTATAGCAAAAGAAAGAGCACTAGCTCAGGGAAAACGCATTATTGTTGTGACTCCAGTACTAGCCTTAGAGGCGGTTACAAAAGCGAGCATTCCAAATGCAAACGCTTTACATCCTAGATGGATACAATGGGTTAATTCTCTTGCTGCAACAGATGTTGGATATGTTTTTGATCCTGATTTAAAAACACAAGCGTTCATGCAATATGAACATGAATGTCCTCTGCCCACTGAAATTCTGCCTCTCGATCAGTACGAATTTATAATTTATACTGACGGATCAGCACAACCTGCTACAGGGAGTATGCATGTCTACAGTGCAGTGTGCGCAATCGTTAAAGGTTGCATGCGTGATTGTAACTTCTGACCAATGGTCACTAAAACTCAATCTCTAGGAGATTGTACAGCTCAGCGAGCTGAACTACAAGCATTCAAACTGGCACTTGGAAGTACAGATCGCGAATTCCCCACACTTATAGTGTGCAATTCCTTTTACTGTGTTCACTCATATAATGAATATTTACAGAATTGGTTTCAAAATCGATTCAAAGATGCAAAAGGTGGCACGATAAAGCATAAAACGCTTTGGGAACAAGTAGTTCAGTTGAGAAACAAACTACCAAAAGCTCACGTGATACACACGCTGAGTCATCAACGTGATAGCGTTCACGTTACAGGGAATTCATTGGCTGATGAAGCCGCACAGGGGGCTGTACAAATGGCTTCCGTAGCTGCGATCACTCGTTCAAAAATGAGAATAGACAGTGAGATATTGTTGGCTGTCAATTCTTCAAGCAAAAGCAGTGGTGCAGCGTTACCAAAGAAATTTCCACTCAAGTACTCACATGTAATTGATGCGAACAACGTTCCTTTTGCTTGAATCCCTGGAGTGGGGGATAGGGTAATTCCAAACATGGAACGTAGATTAAGACTGATCCTAGCAAAACATAAAGGGATAGCCTCTGCCCATGCAGGTGTTTCTGCAACATTATCTTTACTAAAACAAAGATATTGGCGGCTTGGCATTAGGAAACAGACCAAAAACTATGTTTTGGAATGTGAAATATGCCAACAGATGAAAGTCTCCACAGTGAAACGTCCTGCACAGACACCCCTGTTGATTTCAGACAAACCATTAGCTTGTGTTTACCTGGACCACTGCGGTCCCTTGCAAAGGGACAGTAACTATAAATATATAATGGCCACAGTAAATTTGTGCTCAAGGTTCCTATGGATGTGGCCTCAGCACTCGGCTGACGCTCAAACTGTTATAAAAGATTAGCGAGTCTTTATCGGCACATACGCAATTGGCACACTACATTCTGACCAGGGCCCTGCGTTTAGCTCTCTGGCTTACAAAGAAGACATGGCCAGTTTGGGCGTAGCATTGCAGTACTCCTCTCCATTTCATCTTGAGGGAAATTCTGTAGTGGAAAGGAAAAACCAGGACATAAAGAAGTCTATAACAGCTAGAGTATTAGGTTCGGGTGATGGGTGGGTCAAACATCTTTATAGGGTCCAACGCTCATTAAATAATTTGACAAGAAGTTCTCTAGGGGGGTTCACTCCATATGAGGTCCTATTTAGGACAAGAATGTGGGTTCCTGATCTCGAATGTAAAGGCGCAGTGGTGGAAAATAAACCCTTTGATATCAAAGATTGTTTGGCTGTTTTACAGGATCTAAATGAACTAAGATCGAAACAAAGTAACATGTTCCTGAAGCCAACCACCACTGAAGAAAAACCGGCTGTCCCAGCAAGGCCTGTCTGGATCCCAAAAGTTGGGGATCTGGTCAGAGAGAAGAATGTAGACAAGAAGGAATTTGGACCTTCTTACATACAACCAGTACCGGTCCTAGCCTTCCACGGAACAAGCACAGTACTTCTTCCACCCCTTGCTAGAAAAAAGGAGAAAAGATTTGTGTCAATTGACCTCATCAAACCACACTATGTGGCCAATACTAAATAGTAGGCCTCGTGGACTCCCACCTAGTAGCAGATTCCCTCCTCTCGCTACTATTCAAGAGGTTCAGACTGAAAGACTCATAACCATCGAGAATTCAGCAGTAAGAGATGAAGGACTAAGCAACAATGCTATGCACTCATCCCTCTTGAAACTCAAGTAACAGTTCGTCCAGATACAACTGTCTACACCAACGTAACACGTGATCAACTGGTTCCAGCGATTTCGACGAATTCTGATGCAATTCCAACAATTGACCGAACTGCTTCTGGCTACTTCATTAACTTTGATAGTTTTCTGAGGATCCGAGTGAGCCTGAAACGACGCCAGCCCTAAAAACTTTCAAACAACAAGTAGAAGAATGTTTTCGTTTTCTGAAAGACACTTATCTGGTTTCACCATGGATTGAAGTATGGATTATTTCTGGAATATTTTTCTTTCTGCTTTGTCTAGCTTTGGTAATGACTGTTAGCGTGCTAATAAATGGCAGATACATTCGTATGAATACTGAAAGTAAAAATGTGAACTTACTTTTAAAACCACACCAATCTTCCCATCGTGAAGCAAGAGACTTGACAGCAGTGAACATCACAGCCGTTCCTATACAGGATGGTATAGTTTGGGACAAAACTGATTTCGACATATTCGGCCCGACGGAACTTCTGAAGATTCCACATTTATTTAAAATTTCATTAAGTGACTTTATAACCTCCAGTACCTATTCTGATGATTAGGACTTTGAGACTGCTAATAACATGATGTCTGATCTAGAAAGGTCTGCTGCGTTCTCTAACAATGAAAACTTAGGGGCATATCATCAAGGGCATTATCGTCGCTTTAGCAGCACTTTTTGCCGCTAAAGCGACGATATTCCTATCACCCTATAAAAAAGGTGGCGCTAACATGCATTAGCGCATGTTAGCTGCCGAATTCCCAACGCCTGGCATCTCAGCGATAAACATCACTAAATGAGATGCAAAGTAGGCGTGGCTGGGAAAACAACATGGGAAATTATCACTAAGGCAGCTTCACGATATCATCAAAGAGCCTTAGCGATAATAATCATCGCGTTAACTATGCCCTAACGCAGGAATTTAATGTCTGTTAAATTCCTGACTAAGGTATACCTAACATGGGAGGTGAATTATGGTGATACGACGCTTATGGTGATACGACCACAGGGTCGTATCACCAAGGCTTTATCTGTTTTGAGTGCAACATTGCTGGTTTTCCAGCGATGTTGGCCCATTTCCCTGGATATCGCTGGAATATTATCGCCCTGGAGTAACGCGTTGTTGATAACGCGCTAACCGGGCGATAAATTCCAGTGATAGACGGCGATAAATTTAAAAGCGCTAAGCGCGCTTTGTAATATTTATCGCCGTCTGTTGCTGATATGCCCCCAAGAGGGTTTATCAGACTACGAACAGCTTTATTGTTACAGCCACTATGGTCATCATTTCTTGCAAAAATCTGCAACACCTAGAAATGTGTTTATGGTTAACCAATGGGAACATTGTCCTACACCACCAAAGGGTAGTTCAAAAACTTTTGCAAATAAGTTTCCATATTTTTCAGGGTACAATACATCTGATCCAGAAACATTTTTCTATAAAAATGTAAACAAAACAGGACAGAAAAATATGTTAACTAATACAAAACAGATTTATTCTGCAGCCTTTATTGCCCAACTGTCTAGATAAGGATTTGAATTTTGGAAAGACACAATTGACACAAAATCTGTTTGGGGTTCTAAAGATTGGCAAGTATAGGGGATCGAAGCTTTGTTTAGAGCCTGTATCATCCCACAGCAAATAATGTTTTTGAATGACACTGTGCAACAAACGTCTTGCCTTGGATTAGCCAAGATCAAAGACATGAACACACCTTCTGTACCAACACCTGCAAGTAATAGCACTACACAGGGAGTGGTCACAGTATTCACAATACTACAAACTAACAGATCAGATGCTGATTGGGAAAAAGGGTTGCTCTGGCCCACAGACACAAACATCTGTCAAGAAAGATTCCTGAATAGAATACAGGGCTTTACTATCCATAGGCCAGACCCACGTTATGTTCAACGACAGCATCCGGGGGTAAAAACAACATACAGTGTAGGAAAATTGTGCCTCGACTGGCTACAAAAATCTACACTAGAGGATGTGAAACAACACTTATCTTTACTTCAGGAAGACGCAGAACTTAGGGATTTCTTTCTAGGACCAAGAAAACTGCATCAAAAACGTTTCATATATGCCGGCATTTATGCTGCTTATAATGAAATATGGTAGATTTCACAGGCAGAGGCCGCAAAAAAAATACGTGAGCTTGATCGTATTAACTTAGAGAAATCTTTCACTGTGGTCGACAATGGGTTAACAACTTTGTCATCCAGAATATATTCACTGGACAACATTGTATCCTCTGCTATTGACATACTGGAACAAGATTTAGCCATGTTACAACAAGGCCAATCTCAGTTACGTTCTATTATGTTATTAGGCTGGACGCTGCAATCCTTGTGTGCAGGCTATGTGCCTTGGTGTTTTATCAACACGCTGTCTCTGTTTTCAGAATACAATCTCATGGACAAACAGGTCGAACTGGCACAAAGGGGAGCAAAGTATACAGTGCTGAGCATTGAAAAACTGGAAAAATGACCATTAACGGTAGCAGAAAAAACAGCCACAGAATGGCTTATCCATGGCAAAATAACTCTGCCTGTCACAACTTTTCATTTTCAGTATTGCCTCAAACAAATGCAAGCAGACAAATATGAAAGGTTGGGTAAAGAATACATTAAGACATCCAGGGTTTTACCTTACGAATACAGATGTTGGAGTGGGGGGTCATGAAGTGTTTCTAAGCAGTACACACTGTGAAAATGCACTGAGCGGATCTCTCATATGTCAGGACATTTCTTTACACGGGGCTTGCAATGGTTCTGTGGCAAACTTGTCCTGCCACCTGCAGGGTACACCAGCTGCTGTGATTAATCCAGCGTTTGGCCAACTTTCTAACGGGAGTTACCTCATGTTGAATGATCAAAGTTGCTGTGGCATGTTGCCAGGAATCCCATACCTGGTAACGGTTAGCTCCAGGGTTACTTGTTGTATGCAAGTATTGTTCCCCCAAATAGACACAGTCAGGTAGTCGCCTCTATGGCCTTCATTGAATGTTTCTTTTACACGTTTTGATACTTTAAGCAGAATGAAAGCCATGCTTTTGCAACAAACCGTGCCTTTGACCTCGGCCAAAGAAACCTATGATCTACAAAGTGCAAGGTCTTCAGCTGAGATACAGGCTCTAATTCGTAGAAAATGCCCTATATATTTCGTAGAAATGATGGGATGTATCTTAAACATGTCTGATACGAGCGGGGTTGTACATGTATTTAAGACCATATGTTCAGGACTGTTCACACCTTTTCAGGCGGTCCTCAGAATCATTCCAAACATTGTGCATTCAGTGTTTGGTGGTCTGCCATTAGTTCTAGCACTCCTTTCAGGAATACTGTTTCTATTCCTACTGCTATGCTATGCTATGGCAAGCCTATCCACTGGCGTCACTCCCAGCAACTTGGAGAAAGCTCTCCTAGAACGGAAGTGCAGTGAGTGCATAGTGCAACTTTTGGGCATACCTCGTCTACGGGAACTTAATACAACATGGTTTCTGTCATCTAGACCAATCTGGCAAGATTGCATCTTACCTGTTCTACGCTGCCTGCTTTGCGGGGAAGAATGCGTGCTAGACATATGTCTAACACTCCCATCAGTCATGCCAACGGATATCGATACTCTGCTGGACCCGATAACGGCCCATGCTCTGTGTTGTCCCCAGAGGCTACCAATCCTGATGACGGCATTCGTTGAGATCTCACAGACGCTTCCTGCTGCTGCTGAGGTACGAGATGGATCAACAGGCACACAGGTAACAACAGACGCGAACATTGCTGTGGCATCCCATGCTGAAGGCGATGCTTCACATCTCTGTGCAGTTAACCTTCTAAACGATGTGTTCCAACTGTCACCGACATCGGTAGACGATCTTTTGTCTACAAGAGTTGATGATTTCATGTTTTCTCCAGACCCATAATTTCTAATTTCTAATTTAAAATACTTGTAAAGCGCAGCATACACCTTGCGGTTTCTTGGCGCTGGGGAGATCGGCAACTGAGGTGAAAACAAGAAGACCAGGGAGAGAAGAAAGGGATATTTGAAGGGGATTAAATGGGGAAGGCTTGGCTAAAAAGGAACGTTTTCAGATCTCTGCGAAAGGGGAGATACTGGGTGGCAGACCGGAGGTGGTCAGGAAGTGAGTTCCAGAAGGTTGGAGCTAGGGTGGAGAAATTAGCCCCGCCCCACTTTTTGCGAGTGAAGCGAGGGATCTGGAGGAGGGACCTGGAGGAAGATCGAAGTTCTCTTGTGGGTAAATAGGACTTGATTAATGAGGAGATGAAAGCAGGGGCGGAGCCCTGGCGGGCCTGGAAGACCATGCACCCGATCTTGAATAGGGCCCGTTCCTTTATGGGGAGCCAGTGAAGCTCTCTAAGAAGGGGGGTGGAGTGGTGATAACGAGGGAGGCCGTACACAAGCCGGGCTGCTTGATTCTGGACGGTCTGGAGTCTACGCAAACTGAAAGCGGGGATACCGTGATAAAGAGCGTTTGCGTAGTCCAATTTTGATATCACGAGTGCGGCCATAATGATCTTAAGTGCCTGGGGGGAAAAGAAGCGGGAGACAGTGCGGATAGTGCGAAGAGAAAAGAAACAGGAGGACACCACAGAACTGATTTGTGAGTGGAGAGTGAGTTGGCTGTTTATTTTGACACCAAGTGTTTTGACCGTGGTGGAGGGGGTCGGTGCAAAGCCAAGAGAAGGGGGCCAGAAGAGAGAGTTCCAGGGACTGGATGGACCACCAGTGAGAACCAGCTCGGTTTTATCCGGGTTCAGCTTAAGGTGGTTGTGGTTCATCCAGTCACTGATGAGTGTCATGGTTGACTGGAAATTGGAGACCGAGAGAGGAGAAGGGGACAGATCAAAGATGAGCTGGAGGTCATCCGCGTAGTTATAGACGGTGACCTCCAGCTGCTGTAGTGCAAAGATGAGAGGAAAGATGTAAAGGTTGAAAAGTAAGGGGGAGAGCGAGGATCCCTGGGGAACACCACAAGTGACAGGAAGGGGAGTGGCCGTGAAGTCGCCTAACCCATACACTGACTTTGATTCGGCTCACAGTGTACCAGTAAAGCAATGAATTTGGCCTCCATATTTTCATAACAGAACAGAACTTGCAATTCTTCCTAAAATTGACTTTTTTCTAAATTTGAAAATACATGGCAAATCAATATGCTTACAGTAGAACTATTCATAAAGAACGGACTTCTTTGAATACTTCCAGGGACACATTGTCACCTTATTTACCACAATTTCATTTAGTACTATGTTATGAAATGGCTTTGATTTTTTCAATACTTGTCGACCAATTTTGTCATATGTATATATTTCTATTCATTCATGTTGCATTTATTTCCGATATATGCTTAGAATGAATAACTGCTTTGAAATGTACAGTACCTTTGCATTACATGTTTAGCAACAGTTTTTTTAAAACTTCTTTTAGTAAGCTTTTAAAAATGTTTTTAGCAACATGTGGTACTCAGTTCAATGTTTAGCATTTTATGTTTAGCATTTAGTATTATCGTTCATTCGAAAGTGGAGTGGGTGTTGTATTCCGCTTTAGGTGTCCGTATATAGGTTTTCCTGATACATGTCCTTATATAGTCACAATTCGCATTGCTGTTATATGGGCATCAGATCCCAATCCTTATTTTGGCATTAGCCATGCTATCCAAATACAGGCATGGTCACCTACATCCGTCCACCCCAACGTCACAACAAGTTCCTAGAAAACAGACCCTTAAGCTCTTGGGAGTTCCCCTAGCACAGGATTATTGATTTCTCCAAGAACTAATTTATTATGCATGAACCGCTATTCCTTAAGGGTTCATTCCTGACTAAAACCAAGAGGGACACTTGGCATACCAGACTTAGCATACCATACTATAGCATACCAGACTATAGCATACAGCACCTGGGGGCATATCAACAAGCAGGCGATAACAAATTATCGCCGCTTTTGCGGCCGTTTTCGGCCGAAAAGCGGCGATAATTTTATCGCCTAATCAGCAAGGTCACGCTAACGCGTGAAACCTTGCTTTAGCGTGGGGATTTCTAATGCCCAGCTTTGCATCTCTAATGAGATGCAAAGTGGGCGTTGCTGACCTGACATGATAGGAGAAATGTCGCTAAGCGACATTTCTCCTATCATCAAGCCCCACGCTATGAAGCATAGCGTCAGGAAAAGTAGCGATAACACCTGTTATCGCTACTTTCCTAACACCTGCTTCAGGACTGACTTAGCCATGATATCCTATGGAAGGTGGATATCATGGCTAAGTTTGTGAGTCCTTATCAACTAACTAACGTGAGATTATCGCTGGGTTTCCAGCGATAATCTCACGTTAGCCAGTTAGCGCTAGGATTTTTATCGCCGATGAGATAAGCGTTGCTAATAGCACGCTATCTCAGCGATAAAAATCGGCGCTAGCCGGCGATAATTATCCGAGCGCTAAGTGCGCTCAGCGATAATTATCGCCAGTTGTTGTTGATATGCCCCCTACTTCTTACCTTGTACTACACTTAGGTTAGGGACACTGGGGTAGAACTAGTTAGAGAAGCATCTCATGAGTACTCGCATTTTTAGCGTATGTTATTTATGTATATGAATATATGTGTCATAGCTAAAAGATAATGCTAGCGCAGTATTATTTGTTCCTACTGCTTACGCTGTACATAATATATCTCGTATACTGTCTTACGATTGTAACAGCTCATATCTCTTACACGAGAAACAAGATTGTTCAATAACTCCTTTTATTGAAACGCCCGTCTATTCTTTCTGTGTAACTCTGAAGAAACTAAGCATGCACGATTAGCTGAGTGAAACTGTTATCTGTTGTTTCCACGATTCTGAGAGTGTTCCGGTTCTAAAGGGAAACAAAGTTGTCATGTTTATGCGGTCGCCAGAAACGAATCCCTTCTTGTTTACAAGGAGTTTCTAGTGGTCTCTGAGTTAGCTGGTACAAATTAATTAAGTTTAATATACTCGATAGGGGCATACTGACCTCGTCCTATGACAAATCTATAGGGTATATTATTCCAATACACAGAGCCTATTAGGGAATTAGGAACTACACTACAGTAGAATAAGCTGGCAGAATTCGTCCTGGTCTAACATTATCAGGGCATCATCAAGAATGTGTGTTAGAGCTGTTTTAGTGATTATTTCCTATTCTGAAGCCAGATTGATGTTGATCAAGGAGTTGAAATTGTTCAATGTGGTTGCAAAGTTGCATGTGTACATATTTCTCCAAAAGCTTTGCTAGTCGGATGTTGGTGATAGGGTGGTAGTTGTAGAAGTAAGATAAGTCCGCATTTGGTTTTTATAGAAGAGGGGTGGTCTGTCCTATCTTTAAGCAGTCAGGAAACATGCCCTAAAAGAGAAATGCAAGATGAACTTGGTCCAGAGACGGAGTATGGAAGGGCTAAGCTGTATGATGAACTTGGCAGGCAGCCAGTCATTGAAGCGATTGGAAGGCTTTATTGTTGTTAATAAAGTGAGTAAAGAGGCTTCATCCGGGATCTTGAAGGCACTCCTAGTATCAATGTTTTTAGTAGAATAGCCAGAGAAGGGGAAATCGCCTAGAACTGTATAGGTAAGGGACTGGGCTGGACCTGAGTTACCAGAAGTTGTGAGGCACGAAAGAGATCCGATTTAATCCTCTTAGTATTTTCAATGAACAAGGTTGAGGAATTCTCACCACTTGGTAAGGATCCGGAGTCTGCCAGTTATGGTTAGATTTGTGTGTTACTTGTTGAGAAGATGTTTGGGTCAATTTTGTTTTTGAACTTGTTTTTATTAGCATTTAATATAATCCCACAATGCAGTTCTCAATATTATTATCAACCATTTTTCCACATTGTTACACCATATCAGTCCAGCCAGTAATTAGTGACCATTGTACATTGCCCATTATTGTCATCTGCATATTTCAACAAAGTTGGTGTCAGGAGCATTGCATGCGGCACAGAATAGCGATTGTAAGGAGGGACACTACCTCAAGGTCAGGCCTCCTGTGTTTACGACCTTGTGTTTCGGTGATCATGAGACTGTTACCTAGCTACCAGTGCTCAAGACTGAACTCCAACCCAGTAAAGCTCAGTCCAAGGGGCACACATTTCGGATCTGCTTGTGGGAATCACAATTGCAACTGAGAACAGTATATCCATCATAAAAACAAAGAAATAAAGAAAGAGAGAGTGAAGAAGGGGTAGATGAGAAGGGAAAGAGAGCGAGAGGTATGGCGGGAGGGTGGGGGGATTCTAACACTGCCGGGAATGTGACATACAAGAGCGCAAGTGCTGCGGCAGCCAGAGCCATTAGCAGTCCCTAATGACATGCGAGTAAGGGTCAGGGTCGACTATGACAAAAGGAGAGGTGGAGATCTCGGGCTCTGAAGGGGAGGGCCACCCGGGGTACAGTTCGAATAGATCCATCACTGGGTTTCCAGAGACTATCTGCATCTGGGGGGTATACTGCGCCCTCAAAGAGGCGTAGAGCCCGCAACTTCGGTGGTTGAAGTCGAGCATGTTCCAGTCGGCATAGATAATCCACCAGTGATTTCCATAATTTGGTGAATTTAGTGTCCTGAAGTTGCAAGCGCGCTGCGAGTAACTCTATTGCCACTGTATACCACAGGCGAGTGAACCATACGTTAATCGGGGGCGTGTCAGCTTTTTTCCAATAAAGAGCAATGATTTGTTTACCAGCTCCAAGCATGTGGAGGCTGAGATGCCGATCGCGGTGGGTCATGGCATGCAGGTTCGCCGGCTGGAGGCCCAGGACAATCAATAGTGGGTTCTCAGGTAGCGGATAGACTAATACCAGTCGAATATGACTGAGAACTTCCTTCCAATAGATTGTCAAGAGTGGGCACATCCACCAAATGTGCAGATAATCCCCCAGGGCGGCGGTACAACGCCAGCATAGAGGTGAAGTGGTGGGGAACATTTTATGCAACCTGTGAGGAGTATAATACCATTGTGTCATAACTTTATACACTGTCTCCCGCTGAAGTACGCTACGGAAGACCTTCTGGATGTCTCGCCATAGGTGATCCCATTGGGTGGGAGCGATATCGGTGTCAGAGACTGACTGCCACCGCAGATGATAAGGGTGCGGAGCGGCTCTTTGTGAATGTTGGAGAATTTGATATGTACGTGATATTAATCCCCTGGAGTTATCAAAGGAGCGTACCAGCCACTCTAACAAGGTGAAAGGCCGAGTGGTCGCCCGTTACAGAGAAGACGCCTGGACCCAGTGTCGAAGTTGGGTGGATGTACTGAAATCTCGCCCCATCCGATAGCTGGAAGTCCTGTTTACAGTGTTCAAAAGTTTTAAAAGTATCCCCCATGAAAAGATCCCGAATCGTCCGACATCCCCCTCCTGTCCCCTCTGAGGAATAGGGCAGGTGGTAGGCAGGTGGAAAATGGGAGTTGCGAGTAATCGGAGTATGGGGAGACGGGAAGGATGTGAGGTCTTTGCATGTTGCTAATTTGTCCCAAATCTCGAGTACCGCCTTAGTAGGAAGTGCAATATAAGCGCTGCGGGAGAGTGCTTCCCGAGAGAGCCACGCAAGGTCCGAGATGGGGCGACAGGTCACTGCCCTGTCCATATGAAACCAAACTTTCTCGCTTTCCCACGCCATCCACTCCGAAATGAAGCGGAGGTGCGACACCCAATAAGTTTCCAACAAGTTGGGGCAGGCCAACCCTCCCCTGTCACGCGGTAGCATGAGTATTTTACTAGAGGAACGCGGCCTACTCCCTCCCCATATAAACGCGGTGAGCTCACACTGAAGGCCCTGAATCTGATGCTCCGGGATGGGCGTGGGTAGCGTCTGGAATAGGTAGAGTATCTTTGGAAGGATCGACATTTTGACCGTATTCAAGCGCCCCAACCAGGAAAGTGGTATGGATTTCCACGCTCTTAAGTCAGCTACTACGGCAGTTTTACATTCCTGCCAATTTGCTTGAGACCATGTGGCAAGGTTAGGGGTCAAATTGAGCCCCAGGTATCGAATGGAGTGTGATGCCCATTGATAAGGAACAAGAGATTGTAGTGCGGTATTCTCTTCCGCAGACATCGTGAGATTAAGAGCCCATGATTTTGCATGGTTAATTTTAAGCCCCGAGACCCGTTCGAACGATTGGAGCAACGTATGCAAAGCAGGTAGAGAAGAGCGTGGACGTGACAGAGTGAGAAGGAGGTCATCTGCAAACAAAGCAATTTTGTGGTCCAGGCCCCCAAGTTTGATGCCGTGAATGTCAGAATTTTGGCGTATCATGATGGCCAACGGCTCCACTATGAGATCAAATAGGAGAGGGGATAAGGGACACACCTGTCCAGTGCCCCTGTAGATGGAGATGGGTTGCGTGAGCTAGCCGTTGACCCGCACCCGAGCAAGAGGAACGATATAAGGAGCCATGATTCTAGCGATCATCTGCGGGCCTAACCCTATTTTCTGCAAGACAGCTCGGAGAAATACCCAATCTACTCGGTTGAATGCTTTCTCAGTATCGAGCGATAACAAGTAGGAGGGTATCTTCCAATGGTGTGCCTTCCCAACTAAGGGGCAGATTTATGAGCCCCTTGCGCCTCATTTACGCCGCCGTTGCGTCACTTTTGTGACGCAGCGGCAGCGCAAATCCTGCGCCATGCTGCGGGGTATTTACAACGTGACGCATCTGGCAGATGCGTCACGTTGTAAAGCCCTGCGCCACATGTAGGCGTTCTAGAGCAGGGGGGGGCGTTCCGGTGCAGGAACGCCTCCTAAAAGTGGCTGAGTGAAATCTACAAGATTTCACTCAGTCACTTTTAAGGCCATGCTGCGTCAAAACCCTGCGCCTGCTTGAAGCAGGCGTAAGGATTGACGCAGCATGTAATGGATAGGGCACCCCCGAGCCTTGCTGGAGCTGCGTCGCGCTTGCGACGCAACTCCAGCAATGCGCCGCCTTTCCGACAGGAGATGCGTCACGCATCTGCCCATCCGAGTGCCACGATGCGCCGCATTGTAAATGCGGCGCATCAATGGTGGCGCACGGGTGGGCAGCTGCGTCGCAACTCTTCTGGCGCGTCTCTGCTGATTAGCAGAGATGCGCCAGACGTCATAAATCTGCCCCTAAGTGGGCAATGCATCATACGTTGTCTGCCCCTTGTCATTTGTGAATAAAGCTCACCTGATCTGGCTCTACAAGGTCAGGTAGGTGCGAGCTGAGGCGTTTAGCTAATATTTTAGTGTAGAGTTTGAGATCTGTGTTTAGGAGTGTGATGGGGTGAAAGGAGGAACAGAGCGTAAGATCTTTCCCCGGTTTGAGAATAAGGGCGATTTCAGCCATAGCCATATCCATGGAAGGTCCTACTATGTCCGAGAAGGAATTGAAGAGGCGGAGTATATGAGATTGAAGTTGCGGGAAGAAGGCGTTATAGAACGAGACAGGTAGACCATCCAGGTCCGGAGTTTTGAGGGAGCTCCTTTAGAGCGCCGGCGAGCTCCTCCGGAGTGATAGGTTCCTCCAGCAGTTGAGAATAATACTTGCTAATCGGAGACCACTCACAGGCCTCCAAGGTTGCCAATACCTGGCCCGGGTCAGGCGGCTCCTTGGCATAGAGAGACAAGTAATAGTTCTGGAATGCTCGTAACTTGGCAGCCTCAGTAGTGGCACAAATGTCCCAGTTTAAGTTTAGCGATGTGCACCTTGGCTGCCCGCGTTCAAAGGCGGCGTGCCAGGACCATGCCCACCTTGTCCCCCCCATCATAGTACCGCAGTTGCAGGGCCGAGAGAGTGTTGGTTCTATGCGCCCGGAGCTGGCCTCAAAGCATAGCTAGGCGCCTCTTATGTATCGCCAAAGGATGCTCCTGGTCTAATCTCTCAAGCGCCTTTATGTCACAGGAAAGTTTGTCTTCAAACAGGCGAGCTTCCCGAGCCCGAGCCCGAGCCCGAGCAATAGCGATGGATGTGATAGTACTGCGAATCGTTGCCTTAAACGCGTCCCAGAATACAGAGAGTGGAGTCTCTGGGAGGTCGTTGGTCTCAGAGTAGGACGTGATAGCGTCTCAAAGTTCCGCCATGTCCACGGGGTCTCGGAGGATATGAGGGGGGAAACACCACTGGGAGGGATGTTTTGGGGCGGGAGAAGCGGTCATGAATATGGAGTTCCACATGAGCTTGGTCAGAGACTGAAATATCAGATATAGATGCCGAAAGGGTGTCCTTAACAAGGGAGTGTGAGACAAAATAGTAGTCTATGCGCGAATAGGAGCGGTGAACAGGAGAGTAATAGGAGTAATCGCGTACGTCCGGGGAATGGTACCGCCAAATATCTATAAGGCCGAGCGCAGTTAGTTGCCTCTGTAAGGCCACGGACATGGCCCCCGTCCCATGAAATGAGCCTTCACTACGGTTGAGTCCCGCCTCCCACACCAGATTGAAGTCCCCCCCCAGAATGAGACCAGAGTCATCTTGTGTTATGTGCTCCCGCAACAACCCTAGCAAAAAAGAGTCTTGAGCCTGATTCGGTGTGTAAGTGTTGCATAAGGTGAGAATGCGGTGCCCAATCTTAACCATCGCTTTGAGAAATCTGCCATCATTACCACGGACTACCCTGGAGTCCCCCTGGTGGATACCTTCCCGACAGAGGATTGCTACTCCCGCTGACTTGGTGAGCGCAGATGCCAAAAATTGAAGAGGGTATCGAGGGTGGGCCATGCGAGAGACGTTGTCTCTCAGGATGTGGGTTTCTTGCAGAAATATGATGTCCGGGTTTTGCAATAGGAGATATCGCCATATCTGGGGATGCTTGTTGGGGGAGTTAAGTCCCTTCACATTGAGGGAGAGGAGTTTCAGACAGGGTACAGAGGTCATGATATCAGTAGGTCAGGAGCGGGCACCAACACAAGCAGAAGGGTGGGAGTGGGATGCAGCGCAATTCTCCCCCCCCTCTAATGTAGGTCCAAATAACACAAAGGCAGTAGTGTTCGCTGCAGAGTGCTGTGTGAAAGAAGGATAACCTGCCCAAAGAGAGCCCCCAATATTATCAGGACTGCCCCCTCCAGGGATGGGAGTAGAAAAAGGGAAAAGAAAGATATAAGAAAAAAAAGCCATAGTATCTCGAACATAACAACGGCCAACATGGCCAACAAGGTCTTTTCAAGTCCGGGGATAAGCCAGGTGCCAAGGCAGAGGCCATCCCAGAGATGTCACTCTCCCAGGAATAGAGGTGGAGGAGGGTCATAGGAGATCAGTGTCGCCCTCTAGGAGTGTAGTCCGGAACTGCCGTCAGGACTCAAGTTCAAGTTCAAGTTCAAATAACTTTATTCGGTTGTAAACCTTACAATCATAAAAGCACAATTCATAAGCATACAATTAAAATCAAACCATCCATTATATTAATGAGACAGAAATTTACATAAACAATATAGAACAAGAGTAACAGGCAGAATAAACATGTTAAGAATATAAATAATTTTAACAGAGTTAAAAAGATTAAAAATACCTAACGGCAATAGCAGCATAATTATCCCTCCATACTTTTCCTGAAAGTAATTGCTAGTTTCAAAAAACTGCATACAAATAAAGTGCAGTCACATTTCAAGAGTTGAAGGTAGCAAAGTGCTGGCTTAATCTGTGTGAATTTCAGTTCTTTCAGGCATGGTTTTAAGTATAGCCTCCGAGGTACTATGTAATAAGGACAAATAAATAAAAAGTGTGCCAGGTCTTGCGGAGACTTCCCGTCGCAGCCGCAAGCTGGCAACACTTGACCTCGATGGGCCCCACTCGGTACCGCCAGTAAGAGATGAAACAAGTCAAAACGGAACCTTGTCAATAAGTAACATTCGTAGCCAGACATAGGCCATGATAGATATGGTTCCATTTGTAGACAGGTTTTAAGTAAAACATGTTTCCTAACGCTGTCTTTCTGGAGCTCAACCTCCTCCCGGGCGAAATACCTGGTTGTCATGAATATATTTTTCACAAAAGTGACATCTGATTTAGTAATGGAGTTTGGGTTTAAAAACAGGTCCGGCCGTCCTATTTCAATAAGACGGTTGTTAATATACTTCAGCCACGGGACCTTAAACCTACCATCCCATGTTAAAGCTTCTTTTAATATATCATGGGTAAGAGGTATATCGTTATTCAGCCAACAGTTCATCCAACATAATAGGGGATTTGCAGCTATTCTATCACTAAGATGGGGCATACCTAGCTCCTCGTGTACCGAAAAGTTTCCGGTTCCCCTTGGCAGCCTCAGAATCTTCTTCAGAAAATTATTTTCTACAACCTCCAGGTCTTGCGTCTGGCTGTAACCCCAGAGCTCGCTTCCATAGCAAGCAACGGCCACGCTCTTGGCCTGGTATAATTTAAGCAAGGCAGCCACCGGGCTATTGCCCATTTTTCTCGCGAAGCCAAGTATGGCTGCATTAACGCGGGTTACTTCGCCCTTCTTCTTAAGAACAGCGGGGCCCCAAGATAATTGATGATCAAGAAGGACCCCGAGGTAAGAAAAGGTTTTGGTGGTTGGAATTTTTTTCCCCATTTATGTTGAAAAGATTAGATTTTCACGACCCTAGGCCTAACTTCATAACATAGGACTTAGAATTGTTAATACTTAGGCCTCGAGACTCCATGAAATCAAAGAAGGAATTTAAAAGTGTCTGAAGGCCGATGGCTTGAAATAAGGACAGCGTCGTCTGCGTAGAGCAGAACTGGAACGCCTTTTCGGCCTACAAAGGGGTAATCCGCTCCAGTTCTTAACAGGTATTCCTCCAACTCGTTGATATACAAGTTGAAGAGAAATGGAGCCAGGATACACCCCTGTCGAACACCCCGGTTAATTCTGATATCCCCCGTCACTTTCAGGTCTTGGGTATATCGAACATTAGCTCTTGTATCGGAGTGCAGGTCAGCCAGTAGGTTAATTAAATTCTGCTCAACGCCCATCTTTGACATGATGTCCCATAGTTTGCCTCTGTCCACACAATCAAATGCGGACGATAAGTCCATAAAAGCCATATGGATGGTTCCCTGCCGGGCCAAAGTGTATTTGCCTATAATCAGATATAGGTTCAGACACTGAGTTACTGTCGAATGGCCAGGTCTGAAGCCGTATTGTATTGGGGATATAACGTTATTCTAATTTGCCCATGCTGTTAACCTATTCAAGAGTACACCCCCTACCACTTTTGCTACAGAATTGATTAAAGATATTGGCCTGTAGCATAACGGGCTGCTACGATCGCCCTTTTTAAACACGGGCACTATAGTCGATAGCCCCCACGACTTTGGACATCCAAAGGCCGCAGCTGCATTTACTACAGCCGTAAGAACAGGGGCCCATAATGAGATACAGGATTTAAAAAGATCCGGAGGCAGGCCATCCGGGCCTGGAGCCTTATTACCAGTTAGCCCTTGAATGCCCTTTTCTACTTCGTTAACTGAGAAACACAAAAAATTCTCCGTAGGAGTTAAAAAGTCATTTTCTGCCTGTTGCTCATTGCTTTTAAAAATTACATTAAAGTGAGTGACCCAATCCTCCTCAGGGATGTTAGTACCAAGTGCAGTGTCACTGGGATTGTCAAACAAAGGTTTATTAATGATTTCCCAGAATTTGCTGCTATTGCCCAGGACTGATTGGTCAAGCAGAGACTCCCAGGTACAAGCCTTAATTTCTTTTTTCCGTTTAGCAAGTGATTTCTTGTAAATCAGTCGCAGGTTTTTAATTTGACCTGGATCTCTAGGTTTGGTTTTTAGCGCCTTTCTCAGATCTCTGCTTGCCTTAGAGCATGTATGGTCAAACCATTTAGGATTGGTTCTAACTTGTCCCTTCACTGGGATTAATAGCATAGATCCTACTGATAACACCGTCAGGACTCAGTTCAGGCACAGGACAGCCATATCCACAGGATGTCGATAAGGGAGTGGGGCGCCAGACCCACGTCCGCATGGGACCAGTTCAGGGAGCAGAGAAAAAAGAAAATACAGGCAGCTGGCGGGTGCATTGAGCAACTATTTGTCAGATGGCTAAGAGCCTGAAGGCGAACGTCCACCCTCCAAGGATCAGATGTGCTGTATAATGTCCTGCTTATCTTGGGATGAAGTGTAAACTCCCCGGGATGAAGGGCGTCTGGAGCGAGGAACCTTAGTCCATTGGGGTTTTGCCAGCTCGTGGACCCTGGGAGGTAGGCGCGAGGGACTCGTGGGTGGCGTGTGGGGGATCTAGAGCAATTGGGCAGCTTCTCGGAAGAACCGTAGCACCCGGCGCTTTGACTCCCACTGGAAGATAAGTGCAAACGGGTGTTCCCATTGGCAGCGAATACCCAGTTCCCGTAGCTTATCCGTTATAGGCTGAAAACCTCTGCGGCGGCGGAGCGTTGTGGGTGCAAGGTCGTGAAACAGCTGGATGGAGTACCCTTGAAGGTGAGATCCGGTTTGGCTCAACCTGCCTTGAGGATGGCCTTCTTCTCTGTAAAAAAATGGACCCGGGCCAAGATGTCGGGGATGAGGCCCGGTCACTCAGGCAGGCCAGACACTCTGGGGGCGTGGTCCAGGGCCGGCGGGGATGCATCCTCATTTCCCCTGATGTCCTGGAACAGGTCTGCACAAAAGTCATAATGTCTGAACCTTCTGCCCCAATCGGGACCCCCCCGCAGGCGCAGGTTATTTCGGTGTCCCCTATTTTCCAAGTCCTCCTGCTTGAGCTGCAACTCAGTGTTCTGTTCCTCTACGGTGGCCAAGCGCTGCCATAGGTGTTCTTGATCCTCTGAACGGGCATCAACTGTCTTTTCGAGGTCGTCCACCCTCCATCCAAGCTCCACCACGTCCCTCCTGAGCTCCTTGATGCAAGCCTGAACCTCTGTTCTTAGAGAGACGATTTCAGATTTGAGTTTGTGCATGAAGGTGGCCATAAAGGACTGTGTGACAGGATCAGAAGGTCCCCCGGCTGCTGATGCCATGTCTGCTGCTGAGGCTGATCCCACTAAAAACAGGTGTTCAGTGCAAAAGGTATAATGGCATCTGAAGGAGTGTAAACAGATGAGGTATAGTTGCAATGGGTGAGGAGTAGGTAACTCGAGCCATACGTTCTTCCAGTGAGGTAGGAACAAAGTAGGTGTGGTATTCTGCTTTTATGTCTCTCCTGTCTGTGCCTTGTATTGCGCAATCTCCTTTTCTGAGGTTGCTAGGTTGTGTTGTATTGTGGAACTCTCCCCCTTGAGAGAGAATGTCATTACTGGAAAGCTTTTGTAAGTTGGCTTGGACTGCTGGTGGGTAAGGTCCCTTGCATGAGATGTACAATAAACTTATGGTGTTTCTTCAACTACTTTTGGTCTCCTGGCTACTATTTATCCTGAGGAGAACACCTCATTTTGGCGACGAGTGAACCTACTTTCATCAAACAGGGACCTCAACACAACTCAGCTTAACTATCCAACTCAGCCACTTCTGAAGATTTATTCCATGCTTGAAGATATAAGGCTGCTTTTACCTTAAAACCTTTGTGAGGCTCATCAGGTGTGCTGACCTCAACTAACGTCTTCATTGCTGAAGGCCTACATTTGCCTGACCTTGCCTGGAGGCCTACGCTTGCCTGGCCTTGCCTGGAGGCCTACGCTTGCCTGTTTTGCCTGGAGGCCAACATTTGCCTGACCTTGCCTGGAGGCCTACGCTTGCCTGTCTCTGCCCGGAGGCCAACATTTGCCTGACCTTGCCTGGAGGCCTACGCTTGCCTGTCTCTGCCCGGAGGCCTACATTTGCCTGACCTTGCTTGGAGGCCTACGTGTAATGAAGCGAGGGAGTCGAAAAGTACAAAAATATAGATATTTATTTTAGTGCCATATAATGACCCACTGGTGCAGAGAAACAGATGTTCACCAACAGCAGACTCAAACAGCTTCTGACCAAGTTAAACAAACACCGTTCGGTCAGAGCATTCCAATTACATCTGAGAACGCCAAATGACATAAGAGAAAATCTATGTAGTTTCATAAAAGGCAACATAAGAAAACAGTTCATGTATAAACATTAAATGAGAAATGTAAAAGTGTAAAACTTACCACATGTTCCCTTTAAAAAAAACAACAAAAAAAACAAGATAACACAAAAGAAAAGAAAAGAACAGAGAAAAAAAACCATAGTCTTCAAACCTTTTAGGCACCTTGGTGCACCTTTTTCATTTTTAAAGAGAAATGAATCTCATCAGAAATACCCTCCATGACATTCTCACTCACAACATCTTTTACTGGTTCAGCAGGACGAGCAACAGGAAGACTCCCACTGGAATGAGCATCAGAAAACCTTCCAGCAGAGCTTTCTACATCCATAAGTCTCCTAGAACAACCATGTAGAGAAACACTTCCTACCATTCTCATCAAACCACAAATCCTCATCCATCAATTTTTCCTGAACAAACAAAGACTCCTGCCCAGGTTTGAGAACATCAATAGAACTTTTGTTCCACCATCCCTTATCTTTTAACAAGACAGCAGAATCTCAACTTTGAATGGTACAGAAAATTTGGAAGAACCCTTGCGTTGTAAACAGGGTTTGATAACATGCACCCAATCACCAACTTCAACAGCTTTACTTTTGACTCTATGACAAGAATCATGATAAGATTTGCCATATGCACGAGAATAAATGATATTGTCCCTGGCTTTAGCAATGCTAGACTCTAAGGTATCACTACTCACACTTTTTTTTTACAAAAACAGGCATCAGCAATGTTCTGACTTGCCTGCCCCTCATCAAGAAAAAAGGAGTTACTCATGTGCACGTAAGTGGAGTATTAGGATAACTCTAAATCTTTTCCCTCAAAAATTCAAAAACATCTAAATCGCCATCCAAAGCTGATTGAATCCCTTCTTTTATAAACCTATTAGCCCTCTCAACTTGACCATTGGCCTTTGGACAATACAAAGGCACCTTTTTAGAGCCATATTTTTTAAAAAAAACTCAACATCTTTGCAGAAACAAATTGCACACCATTATCAGACATAAGAACAGAGGGTGGGCCTTCAATTTTGAAAATATACTCTAAAAAACATATAACTTCATCAGTATTGGGATGTTCAACAAACTTGTAATACATCCACTTAGAGAAATTGTCAACGACAACTATCAAGAACCTGCTCTCCCTGCCCAAACAATCATATGGTCTCGAGAAAGCAATAGACACTTTCTCCCAAGGTCCCAAGGGAGCCTCCTGAACTGTCAAAGGTTCAGTGGAAACCTTCCAATGCTTATCCGATCTAACACAAATTTTACAGTTATCCACATACTTTTCAACCAGAGCGTCAATCCCAGGCCACCAATAATGAAGTTTCAACAATTATTTTGTTCCAGAAACTCCAGGATGCCCAGAATGAGCCAACTGAATAAGCTTGTTCCTAATACGAGCAGGTGGGACAAATAAACCATGCCTCAACAGAAAATCATTCTCAATGCTAAGCTCACTAAAAAACTGTTCAAAATTTCCAAAACCGGGATCCAAATTCCTGCTAGGTGGCCAACCATTAACAGCAAAGTGTTTAACCTTGGACAAAACACTATCCATGGACGCAAATTCATTTCACTCATTATCTCACATGTCGGAATTACCATAACTCAAAGCATCCACTATGGCAACAACAGATTCATGCTGATCAATGATCTCTCCCTCCAACTCTTCCTCAGGGGGAAGCCTAGACAAACAATCCGCAGCAAAATTCTTTCCACCAGGAATGTGCTGTATATCAAAATTGAATTCTTGTAACCTTGTAATGAGCCTCAAAAGCCTGGAAGAAGCATTACCCGATCTAACACGATCCATCATATACACCAATGGCTTATGATCAGTCACTAAAACTAAAGGATGCCCCCATAAGAAGTTTTTCAATTTTTCTACGGCCCATACGCAAGCCAAGGCCTCATTTTCGATAGTACTATAATGTTTTTCAGCTCCATGAATACCTCTTGAAATGAAAGAAATGACTCTTTCCATGTCATCCACAACTTGGGAAAAAACAGCTCCTAAGCCAATAGCACTGGCATCTACTGTAACATACGATTTACCATGAGGTGTAAAAGTATTGAGTCCTGGAGCCTTTGCAATAAGTTTTTTGACCTGAATGAAAGCCTCATCATGTTCTGAAGTCCAAGCAAAAAGAGCCCCGTTTTTTAAAAGTTGCCTCAAAGGCTCCACAACAAGAGCATAGCCTCTCACAAACCTCGCATAGTACTCCCCTAAACCTAGAAACGAACGTAAAGAGTCCTTGTCCTGTGGTATACTAGCTTTGTCAAGAGCATCCACAAGATCTGCCTTAGGAAAAATACCATTGGAAGTAATCCTATGACCTAGGCAGTCAATTTCTTTAACCAAACATGTGCACTTGTTCTTACTTACTGTCATTCCTTTACTTTCCAACACACCGAACACTTTATCCAAAATGATATTATATTGATCAGATGTTTCAGGCAAAGATCAAAATATCATCTTGAAAGGCCTGAACTCCTCTCAAACCTTAAAATAGATTGTCAGTCAATTTTTGAAAAACGCTGGTAGCTGAGGGCAGCCCAAACGGCATTGTCAAAAATCTATACAGAGGGAGTAATGAAAGCAGTTAGGTCGCTAGAGATATCATCCAGAACAACCTGATAGTAAGCGGATTTAAGGTCAGTGACAGAAAAGTACCTTGCCCCATTAACAGCCTGTAGGAATGATAGGGATCAGGGTGTGTACATTATTCCCACTACCACGGATAAGTAATCTCACAGTTACACGCACATGCATACATCATACGCTAGGGCCCATTTCACTAACATACGCTCAAATACTCTACCAGCAATAAACCTGTGGAAAGAAAACACTCCTAACACCCTGCATCTATACCGAGGTCGATAAGACCTGGTTTTTGTGACTGTCCCTAAGCATAACCTATACAATATATACAACAATAATCAATAATGCAAACCCAATAATTGACAAGAAAGAATATCCAACACCATGTTTAAAATTATATTGCTTTATCTAAAATTAGTCAAAGTAAATCAATCAGAGTAAATCATTTTCTCATAGTTACCTATTCTAGCTAAATGTCAGAACGGGTCAGGACAAGTCTCTCGGTAAATGTCTCTCAAGACGAAGTCCCTTCAGCATCAATCCTCAGCAACGTAGATTCGGTACGCGGCAAAGGCAAAATGGCAAGTGGCAAAGACCCTTTCTAGGCTAACATCTCTTATAGTTTCTAAACAATAGAAAGATACATTGGAAACATAGAAAAACAATAATGTCCGCCGGACTTGCTGAGCAGAGCGAGAAGGAAAGGATGTAACATCGCTACATTTAAGAATCTCCGCTCAGGAAAAGTACACATAATGAAGACTACGGAACAGGAACCAAGAAAATAAAACATGTATCATATTAATCCTGCTTCTCCTCGGCTATCGAGCCACAGTTCAGAGCTTCTCTCTAAGGCTCCTTTGTTTCCCAAGGCTGCCAAGGACACTTTCATTTCACTTGGAGACTTCCCAAAAACTGCTGCTGTCCTCATGGAAAGTTTTTCAAGCAAGGACCATGGTCAGTTGGCTTCAAGACCATTTCCAGCAGGGGACTCCCTCGTCACAGTTTTCATATTATAAATCACAGCCAGGCTCACAAGTCGGCCATCTTTTCTTAGGCCAACATAGGCCTTAATAGACCATCTTAATTAAAAGAGACAAAAACAACGTTACCACAGCATAGTGATTAAACAGTGTTAACCCCACTAATACCCTTATGTGTATGCATTTATCTAGCACTTGCAACATAGAAAAGCATTAATTCGGAAAGCGTTTTGTGCTAAAAAATAAACAGCACATAGCAACGTTTAAACATGAAAACACGCACGTTATTTTTAAAACAGCACATTTATGCACACCCATGTGTAACTCTCTCTTCTCTTATTAGGACAAACAGATTGATTAATATAAACACACTTGCACAAGACAAATAATTAATTATTAATTATTAATAAATTAGTACAACGAATAGACATGCCAGAGCTTCAAAAGCCCCAGAATTTTCAAACTGAAAACTCTGCTCCAGCAATCCCCCCTTTGGTGATTTTATCACCAAATAAACCCTAAAAAAAAAAAAATTCGTGAAAATGTAGTCCCATTTTAGGAGAAATCGGAAATGTCTTTCCCCTTTACACTACATTAGACACCAGTCACTCTTTCATCATCCCTTTTTGTCTCTAAGTAAACACTCTCCCTCAATTCTTCTAGTTCAATTTCTTGAGGTTCTCTTTTCAACTTCTTGTTTCTCTTTTCATTATTCAATTTCTTCCTCCCTCCCCTGTTTTTACAACACACACACACCAATCTTATTATCAATAAAGCAACAATTATACAAGACAAGGGAAACAATATTCTACCTATAATAGTACTACCTATTTTTGCAATAAAATCCTTAACAGCTATCATTTTATTAGCTATTTTAGTCCATAAACTCTCAGCTTCAAGTGGTACTAATTCTTCATGCAAATCAGTAATATTTTTGATATAGACCTTCAGGTCTTTGCTTTCGTCTGGAATGTAAGTGCAACAATGTTGAACTTTCAGCATTCCACAGACTCCACCCTCCTTGGCCAATAGAATATCAAGGGCAAGTCGATTTTGCATAGACATGGCACGTACGGCACTTAATTCCGTATTCACCAAAAGAAACCCTCCTGCGGTATTTGTCGATAAGCGATCAACCACTGTGGACAGTTTCCGAATTCCATAAGCATTCAAAGAAATTCCCACTGCTGGAATCAAAACCCCAAAAATATCACCCACTATTTCAGACCAAGTTTCTCTCTTAAAACGCATTAGTAAGTTAATATGTTCTACATCTGTTATTTTATCTATATGAAAAATCTTTGGAAAAACTAGGCCCACATAACACGTGCCATACCAATGGTCAGGCAACTTGTAATAAGCCTTATTCCCACAAACATAATATACTCCTGGAAAAATTGTATCTTCTCCACCCCTGAAACCCCAACCTGTCGCAATGAAGTATGTATCATGGCACTCACTAGTCCCGACAAAATATGTATCATATTGGGATTTCCTTCTTGTAATGCATAATTTACCCTTCTGTGGTGCATCTAGAGCTAAAGTTGGACTAGCCCCATTCTTCAACTCTTTTCCCATCTCAATGTCCCAAATTGTCTCACCCACTTTATATTTTCCTGCTTTCTCATGCATGTTCAATCTCCTTTCTTCTACCATATCCAGGAAAGCCTTCTCCTCTCCTTTCAAACTGCAAGTTAAATTATTCTTAAAAATGTAATCTAATGTTAATCCTTTTTCTTCAATAAAAATCTCACCAAAAGTGTTAGCTTCTTTAGCTGGATTCAGCTCTTTGTCCATTGGCAAATGCCCAAAAATACTATCTCTGTTAGACATCTTATAATCTACTTTCCCTAATAAATAAAAAACACTACTTAAAATACTACAGGAAATACCATATGTAGCTGGTAAATGATGATAAGTAACACCCTCTGAAACGGATGCAGGTAATTGCATACAGACGTAGCAATCCCTTACTTCCATTGTTTTCACATATTCATATAACAATTTTGAAAAAACATTACTAGAAAAGTTATTAATTGACCTATCTTTGTGTATGTAAGTATTACTAATTCTAATTGGAACTACTTTTTGTGAATTCTTCTCTACATTTGTCACATTCTCTGTATGCATCTCAAACTCTACTTTAAAAGTAACTAATAAAACTAAAACACCCCATAGAAGCATTAATAATCCAGTACAGCAGCAGCACATCCTACACCACCTTTTAAAGAAGGCACATCTATTTCTATTATCCTCTATGTTAGCCATTTTAGTTTAGCCTCTACTACTTCCACTACTGTTTGAACTTCTTCAATTTCAATTCTTCAGCAATCCTTCAGCTTTCAGTTTATCCAAATGATCTTTTCGTTCACTTAATCCAAGTGAATCCTTCCTTTATTCAGTTTGGATACTTGTCATTCTTCACTTCAATTTCTTCAACATCAAAATCCTCAGTACTCGACTCTTCTCCAATGTCAGTCAAGAGTACTTTCAGAATTTCACCAGTATCTTCCTCAACCACTTTTCTCAAGATCTCTTCCGGATTATCTCGAGTCACTGTTTCTTCTTTTCCTCCTTCAGACAGTGCCACATAAGACCATTCCGGTGATCTGTACTTTTGGTTGGGTCTTCTTACTCTTTTTATTTCCACTGGTTCGTTTGACTCCTTTGATTCTTCTCCTTCAGCTTTTGAACTTTGACTCGAAACTTCATTCACTTGTTCAGCTTTCGATGTACTTGCTCTTATTATTTTGTATCTCAGCCTCTTAACTCTGTTGTTAGGCCAACGATCTCCTCTTAACACCTTTTTCGGCTTTATTTCTTTATTATTTCTTTCTCCAATCCAAGTTCTCTTTCTCAGAACTCGACCCTCTGTTTGTTCATCCTCATCATCTGTTTCAAGTGCCTCTTGTTTCCGTTTTCCAGCAGCTCTCTTCTTTTCCACAGATTTTCTCACCACTGTTTGAGATTTCCCTACTCCTGTCCCTCCTCGGGTCTCCGACACGCAATCTTCTTGCTGTCTACTTGTCCCTTCACCTGGCTCATCAAGAATGTTCCCTACACCTCCTCGGGGGTCTTCCGCAATCTGTCCCTCTCTATCTTCTTCTGACCCTACTTCTTCAAGTATAATCTCAAGTGGTTCTTCAATCTCCTCCTCTTCTGATTCAGGAGTAGTCTCTGTGTGATTTCTCTTTTCTTTTCTTTTCCCTTCACTGCTGTTTGAAACTTCAGGCTCTTTTACAGAATTTGATCTCTTCTCTGATACTCGGAGTGGTTCATTCGAAGCTTTTCCTACTTCTTTCCCCACTGATTCTGTATCTTCATCATCACTGGAATCTGACTCTTCAAAATACTCTTTACCAGTCCCTTCTTTTGGATTTGGAACTCTCAGAGTATGACTTGCATGTACCCAGTGCTTCACTCCAGCACACTTTACTGCAGTCGTCGTAGTCAGAATAACTTGTCTCGGCCTTCCCCACCTTGGAATCAAGCAATTTCTTCTTCTGTGAACTTTTATCCTCACCCAGTCTCCTGGACTCAGATCATGGGCTTGCTTCTTCTCAAGTGTGGTAGCTTCTTCTCCAACCTGGTGAAACACAGAATGAACTGCGTCAGCCAGGCCTTTACAGTAATCCAAAATCATGTCATCAGTTATTGTCACCAATTTATTGACAGGCACGAATGCATGGCGCATTGCACGTCCCATGATTATCTCGTGCGGGCTCACACCAGTAGTTCTATCTGGAGTAGATCTCATAGTCATCAGAACTAGAGGTAAAACATCTGGCCATTTCATGCCAGTGGCTAAGCACATTTTTCCAATTCTATTCTTGATTGTGCCATTAATCTGCTCAACCACACCAGAAGCCTCTGGTCGGTATGCACAATGTAGCTTCTGCTGTATTTTCAATGCTTCACAAATTAAAGCCATAAGCTCATTTTGAAAGTGTCCACCTCTATCAGACTCAACTGTTACTGGAAACCCGTACCTAGGAATCAACTCCCTTAACAGTAACTTTGCCACTGTTAATCCATCATTTCTTCTAGTCGGGTAAGCTTCCACCCACCTTGAAAACAAACAGACTACCACTAGAACATACCTCAGTCTGTTTACTTGGGGCATCTCAATGAAATCAATCTGCATTCTTGTAAAAGGACCTCCTTCTCTGCCTATTGTCCCCAGACTCACCACTGTCTTTTTCCCAGTGTTAAATTGCTGACAAACTAAACACCTCTGACAGATGCTTTCTGCAATTGTCCTGAACTTTGCATTGTACCAGGTTTGTTTGAACGACCTAACCATCGCATCCCTCCCCAAATGTCCCTGGCCATGATACATCCTTGCCATTGACGACAAGATGGAGTTGGGCATCACTGGTCTGCCATCTCTGTAGACCCAAACATGGTCTGTTTCTCTTGGAGCACATCCTGCCTTAATCCAATCTTTTTTCTCTTCCTCTCCTGCCTCATCTTGCAACTGTTTCACTTCATCCCAGGTTTCTAAGACATTAGTAAACATCACAGAGAGTAAAGACATTTCCCCTTCTCTGTCCCTGTTGATGGACTGATTTGTTTTGGCACAATATTGCGCAACATCGTTCGCATAACGGTTTCCGACCGTTATAAAATCCTCCCCTAGTCCATGGGCAGCACATTTTACAACTGCTAACTCTTTAGGCAGCTGTATCGCCTCAAGCAATTTACCAATCATTTCAGCATTCTTTATCGGAGTACCACTCGATGTCAAGAAACCTCTTTGTAGCCAAAGTTGGCCAAAATCATGCACCACTCCAAATCCATACTGACTATCAGTCAATACAGTTGTCCTCAAATCTTTCCCAATTTCGCAAGCTTTTGTCAATGCTATCAATTCAGCAACTTGCGCAGATTTCACTCCTTTCAATGGTGATGCTTCCATGACCTCTGAAACTTTGCATACCGCATATGCTGCACATAGCACACCATCATCATTTCTCAGGCATGATCCATCCACAAACAACACATGATCACTCTCATTCAAGGGTAGATCCCTTATGTCTGGTCTTGGTTTTGTACAGTACTCAAGCACATCCAAACAATCATGATCATCTTCCATTTTCACACCCACATTTTCAATATCTGGCAAAAGCGTCGCTGGATTCACATTTACACATCTCTCAAGAGTCACATTTGATGCTCCCAGAATCACTTTTTCATATTTAGTCAACCGACTATGTGACATGTACTGAGTTCTGCTTCTTGTCAAAAGAATTGCCACATTGTGAGGTACGAATACCCTTACAGGATATCCCATTATGATTCCCTCACTCTGTTCCAGACTCCTGCATGTTGCAGCCACAGATTTCAGACAACCTGGTAAACCCACAGCTACAGGGTCAAGTGTCGATGAGAAGTACGCAATAGGCCTTCTCAGTAATCCATGTTTCTGAATTAACACTGAAAGTGCACATCCATTCCTTTCACTGCAGTACAGCTCAAATTCTTTTTCATAGTCAGGCATACCCAAAGCTGGAGCCTCACACATTTTACTCTTGAGCTCTTCAAATGCTGCCATTTGTTCTGCATCTAGATCCAATGGATCCGTCATTTCACTTTTTGTCAGTTTAATCAGTGGCTTTGCTATCAAGGAAAAATTAATTATCCACTGACGACAATAACCCACCATACCCAGGAACATTCTCACTTCTCTCTGGGTTTTTGGAGCTTTCATTTCTCTGATTATTCTGATTCTGTCAGTGGTCACCTTTCTCAGACCCTTTTCAATATTGTGTCCAAGATAATGCACCTCTTTCTTGCAAAACTGTAATTTGGCTGGAGACACCTTTAACCCTCCATCTGCCAGATGATTCAGTAAAGCTATGGTATCTACTTCACAAGCTTAACGTGTCTTTGATGCCACCAATAGGTCATCAATGTACTGCACTAGCACTGAACTCTCGGGCATGATCAAACTTTCCAACGATTTCTTCAATAACTGATTGAATATCGAAGGACTCTCCGTATACCCCTGTGGGATTCGACACCATGCTAAGATACGCTGGCCAAACCTAAATGCAAAAATCGGCTGGCTATCATGATGCAATGGAATTGAAAAGAACGCATGACACAAATCAATCACTGTATACCACTCAGCATCATGTGGAATTTGATACAGGATCACTGATGGATTTGGCACAATAGGACAACATGCCACCACAATTTGATTAACTTTTCTCAAATCCTGTACGATCCTAAATTTCCCATTAGGCTTTTTTAGTCCCATTATCGGTGAATTACACAGACTACTCAGTAGTTCTCTCAGGACTCCTTGCTGAATCATTTTCTCAATTATAGGAGTTATCCCTTCAATTATTTCTGGTGTCATTTTGTACTGAGGAATGTTAGGATATGTGATTCCCTCTTTTACTGCAATTTTCACTGGATCTACATTATTCATCAATCCCACATCCTCTCCAGTAAAATCCCAAACTGTCCTTTTCACTGTGTCTCTCAGCTCTTGAGGCAAATCCTCCGGATTAAACACAGCAAATGCACCAATTAACTCACTTTCTCTATTCTCTAGAGTCACTCGGTACAAAACATCTTCATCTGGTGTCTCAAAGGCTATTCCATCCGGTGTACAAAAAATTGTGCAGTTCATTTTGCACAACAAGTCCCTACCCAATAGGTTCACTGGACTCGTGTCACAGACAATGAATCTGTGCATGTCTGAAAATGTCCCTATCTGTACTCTTACAGGTTTAGTAAGACGTGTTTTGATTTGCGTATTGGCTACACCAACTACTTGGATTGCTTCATCCGAGAGAGGAAGATTTCTAACATCTGTTGACCTGACAGTTGATCTTGTCGCACCTGTGTCTACCAAAAAAGTAACACTCTCCTCATTTATTTTCCCATCCACAAATGGTCCTGCCTGGTCTATTTCTAGAATTGCACCAAGTATGCACTCTTCTTCCTCTCCTCGGCACCGTCAATAATCACCCTCAGACTCACTCCCTTCACTCTTTAACAAGTACTGTTGTACTTTGTTAGAACGTCTTGGTTTGTTTACCTGCTCATCATTGTAGAATCCTGAATCCTGATTATACTTTTGTAACCCTCTATTCTGCGGCAAGGGCGGTTTTGGCTCTTGACTCTGCTGTCTCACAACTTTCTGTTGTTGCTGCTGTTGATTATTTCCTTCGTTCTGCACCTGTTGATTTAAAGTTTTGTTTTCATTACTCACTAATGGTGGATTAGGACACTCCGATCTCCAATGCCCCAATTGGCCACAGTTGTGACAAGGAAACTTTTTCTTCGCTTCCTCAAGACTTCCTTTTCCTTTCCCTGCATATCTAGGTCTATTCCCTACATTGTTTCCTGGATTATTTGCCTGTTCCACTAACTGTGCTTCCTGTCTTTCCGCAACTTTCACTTGTGCCCACATTGCTTTCTCTTTCAGCTTTCTTTGTTTTGCTTCAATTTCATCACTGAAGTATTTTGCATGTCTCAGGATCTCATCTACTTTCTTACTCTGCCAATCCACTGTGTGCTCACGAATTCTCTCACCAATTTCAGGTCTAAGGCCATATACAAATCTGTATACAAAATGACTCAAATCTTTGTCACCCAGGTGTTCATCTCCACTGAATTGTTTAAATGCCAGTATCAGCCTCTCGTAAAAAGCATGAACTGATTCCTTCGCTTCCTGTTGTGTTCGATCTATCTTTACCCAGTCTGTCTCTTTTGCAGGAACTTTACTCTTCAGGTATACCATCACCTGATCATACTTCCTCATTACCTCTGGATCTGGTGCCCCTGTTCTTGGGTCTCTTGGATATTCCTCAGTAGGCCAACTCACAACTATTTTACACTCAGTCCACAAGTCTGCTGGAACAATTATATCAAACAGACTATTCAGGTCAACCCACAGCACTTTTGACAATTTCACAAACCTATCTACCTGCCTATACCACTCGACGGGTATTTCTCTCAATTGAGGGAAATCATTCGTGAATGATAAAATATCCTGTCTGGTCCATGGAACATGTACATATCCTCCTCCAGGTATTTCTCTCATAGGATAATTATCCACTGGTTTCTCCTTTTCTCTCACTGGAAATGCTGAATAAGTTGTTCTATCTTCAGCCTCATCTCTTTTCTTGTACCACCTATCTTTCCACTTTTCTACATCACCCCATCTTCGCAATAATGCTACCATTTCCTTAATCTGTCCTGTTCTACCAGTAGCATTCAAATTTTCAATATCCTTCTCTGTAAAATCCATCCTGTAAGTTCTTTGTAAAGCTTTCACTTTATCAATGTCAACTCCCTGCTCATTTGCTATTGCTCTTAGCCTGTCATGTGTATTTCTTGCTCTCCAGGTAACACTCTTGCACATAAACATTAGTTCACCATCATGATGACTCTTCAGAATCTCTGTTGGAACTGTTCCTGTGACAAGCTCTTCTAGTTCTACACGTAACTTAGCTACATCAATTACTTGTGAATCTTTATCCTTTTTCTGTAGAACCTTCATCCAATCATTCAAATCATCAACTGTTATTTCAGCAGTTTTTCTCACTGGAACCATTCTCTTTTGCGGTTCTAAAATTGGCATCCCTGAACAACTAGCTTCACTAGCATCCAATATTTCACTACATGTGTCATGTCTTGATTGTCTCAGGTCATTTCTTTCTGCTCTTTTGCCTGAATCTCCTGAAGGACCAACTGAATTTGTCAGATTATTCCCAACATATGGAATCACCAGTCCATTCTCACCTGCTCTCTGTTTGTCAAACACAGGCATAACTGGACCTATTGTTACAGGCACCGTAACAGCTTCTAGATTCTTCGTTAACTCCCTAATCTTCTCTGTCAACTCTGTTGTAGTTCTAGCTAATTGTCTGGCATTCTCATCAAGGTAATGATCACTTCTTACCTCAGGTGTCTCATTTTCCGTCTCACTAACACACACTGTATCTCTTATCGGAGAAACAACTGGTGTACTTTTGTCCGGTTCTGGTCTATATGGAGGTGGTCTTTTGTAAATCATGTCATTCAAGACCTCATCCTCATACTCATTAACTCCATATTTTCTTATTTCTGACTCAGGAACCCTTTCTGCTCCTCCTTCAACTGTTCTCATCGGATATAATCCCTCTGACATACTAACATCTCGCCACCTTTTCATTCGATCAAGATGAGTCTCACGATCATGTCTCCTCCCAAACATATACCTATAGTACCCTCCAGATCTTTGTTTTTCTCTCTCATGTACTTCCTCTTCCCATTCCACTAAAGCCTCGAACTGTGTAGGTCTCGGTTTCGGGTCAAGACATAGCATCTTTTCCCGTAAATTTCTCAACACGGCCAGATTAAATGAACCATGTTCTGGAAATGCTAGAACACCATCTTCTTTAGTATACCTAACCCAATTCTCCAACCATATACAGGTATGAAACCCATGTCTTGCAGCCATGAAGGATGCAGGTGTTTTCGGTGGAGGTAACAACTCACCCTCTCTTGTTTTAACATCTTTATCCTTGCTAAACCACTCTTTAATTTTTCCAAAAAATGTTTCCTTCTTTTTCTCTTCTTGGTAATACATTTTTAGCGTTTACAAAGAACTCTCTACTCTTTCCGTATTATAAATATACAATACGAATTTTCAACCAATTGCAGCGCGACTCACACTAACGCACCAATCCTGGAACGTCTACGTCACTAAATAGCCCTTCCAATCCTTGCGCGGCTCACACTAACGCACCAATCCTAGCGCGAGCACTATTCTGATCTACCATCCAATCAGAGCGCGGTCTTTCTGACGTCAACAGTCGCTGCAGTTTGTCTCCTGTCTTCTGTCACTCGTCTACCCCTCCTTTACAAAATCTTTTCAGTAGACTTCGTGTCAAAATTTCTACAAATCTATTAGTTACAACATAAAAACATCTCCATTGTCTGCTTCGCTAACCACAGAATAGTAAAAGAGAGTCTATTTCATAAGAGACCTTTCATTGACACAGTAGCACTTCCTCTACTCTGTCCTACTAACATACATTCATTAACTGTTTCCTCTAGGACTTGTCCAAAGAGTCTTACAATCAACTAAATGTACAAACATTCACGCACATTCATATAAGAAAATATAGTACATACACACAGAATCCTGCTTCCCGAGAACAGACAATCTGCTCCACTACAGAATTATAACACACATTAACTAAGCAAGCTTTCTTTGCCCAGTTTTTCAAATAAGCTCAGAGAATACCTATTACTCCTCCCGTGATAAGCTTTAACGGAAATCCTTACGGATCCCTGGGACTTAAGACCAGAGTTTTACAGATAACCTTCACTATCATACACACTCCTTACATACCAGAAATATCTAATAGTAACATACGACGATGTCACTGATTCCGAACCCAGACAATGTGACGCGCAACTTCAACTGTCACACGTTATTCCTTACAATTCCGTCTTTCCCGAGAGCAGCATATACTTCCCTCTGCCCTACTACGGAACTGCTACAGCTTCCAAATTCCAGAAGCACTACATATAACTCAACATTACGACTCCAACATATAGTATTAGTACATATACCAACATGAACCAATAATCAATAATCAATAAGAACAATCTTATCAAATCAAGACAATCATCAAAAACCATCCTCTGCTACCAGGAAATTGATAGGGATCAGGGTGTGTACATTATTCCCACTACCACGGATAAGTAATCTCACAGTTACACGCACATGCATACATCATACGCTAGGGCCCATTTCACTAACATACGCTCAAATACTCTACCAGCAATAAACCTGTGGAAAGAAAACACTCCTAACACCCTGCATCTATACCGAGGTCGATAAGACCTGGTTTTTGTGACTGTCCCTAAGCATAACCTATACAATATATACAACAATAATCAATAATGCAAACCCAATAATTGACAAGAAAGAATATCCAACACCATGTTTAAAATTATATTGCTTTATCTAAAATTAGTCAAAGTAAATCAATCAGAGTAAATCATTTTCTCATAGTTACCTATTCTAGCTAAATGTCAGAACGGGTCAGGACAAGTCTCTCGGTAAATGTCTCTCAAGACGAAGTCCCTTCAGCATCAATCCTCAGCAACGTAGATTCGGTACGCGGCAAAGGCAAAATGGCAAGTGGCAAAGACCCTTTCTAGGCTAACATCTCTTATAGTTTCTAAACAATAGAAAGATACATTGGAAACATAGAAAAACAATAATGTCCGCCGGACTTGCTGAGCAGAGCGAGAAGGAAAGGATGTAACATCGCTACATTTGAGAATCTCCGCTCAGGAAAAGTACACATAATGAAGACTACGGAACAGGAACCAAGAAAATAAAACATGTATCATATTAATCCTGCTTCTCCTCGGCTATCGAGCCACAGTTCAGAGCTTCTCTCTAAGGCTCCTTTGTTTCCCAAGGCTGCCAAGGACACTTTCATTTCACTTGGAGACTTCCCAAAAACTGCTGCTGTCCTCATGGAAAGTTTTTCAAGCAAGGACCATGGTCAGTTGGCTTCAAGACCATTTCCAGCAGGGGTCTCCCTCGTCACAGTTTTCATATTATAAATCACAGCCAGGCTCACAAGTCGGCCATCTTTTCTTAGGCCAACATAGGCCTTAATAGACCATCTTAATTAAAAGAGACAAAAACAACGTTACCACAGCATAGTGATTAAACAGTGTTAACCCCACTAATACCCTTATGTGTATGCATTTATCTAGCACTTGCAACATAGAAAAGCATTAATTCGGAAAGCGTTTTGTGCTCAAAAATAAACAGCACATAGCAACGTTTAAACATGAAAACACGCACGTTATTTTTAAAACAGCACATTTATGCACACCCACGTGTAACTCTCTCTTCTCTTATTAGGACAAACAGATTGATTAATATAAACACACTTGCACAAGACAAATAATTAATTATTAATTATTAATAAATTAGTACAACGAATAGACATGCCAGAGCTTCAAAAGCCCCAGAATTTTCAAACTGAAAACTCTGCTCCAGCAGGAACTGGGGTCACCAGTCCCTAAGGGGGTAGCTTGGCGCGAGCAGATAGGCATCCAAGGCTTAAGTGTAAAGTGACCATACAGCACACACATCCACTGAGACAGGAAACGCACGCAATGATTGACACCACACCAGTGAGGTTGAGTAAAAACCAATTAGCTTTATCTAGATCAAAGTCAGGACCCCAAAGCATTTCATTAGACCGTTCCATTAGAACATTTCATTAAAACACTAGACTGGGCATTTCAATAAAGCATTTCACTGAAGCGCTCAACATAACATTTCCTTAGGGGCCTAACTATGGCAAGTAAGCAAAGCGCTACACATGGCCTGTAATCAAAGCGCTAAATATGGCAAGAAATCAAAGCGCTACACATGGCAAGCAGTCAAAGCGCTAAATAGGGCAAGAGATCAAAGCGCTAAACATAGCAAGCAAATGAAGCTCTAGTCATGGCACACAATCAAAGCGCTAAACATGGCAGTGACACAGGGCATTACACGGGGCATTGCATTAGAGCAGTATCCAGAGCATTGAATCAGAGTAGTAAATCAGAGCATTGGATCAGAGCATTCCATTATGGCATTAACCATGGTCTTTGAGGCAGGTGTTCCACTGTTAAGTCGGCATGAGGCCTTCTGCCTGGTGGGGGTACACAGTCTCCCCTTATGCCCCAAAATACTCCTTGGGATAGGCTTACACTTAGCCCCTCACAGGGCGAGAGATACTGAGGCCATCGGCCGGTGTTGGGCCCCGTTCCGGGCAGTAGGGGGCCAAAAAGAAGGCCCAACGATAGATCACCCCAGGGGAGGGGCGAGCTCCGGGCCTCTCTCGGGCCTCCCGCCCTCCTCCCCAGGGGGGTTACCTTGGTCTTCGGCCTTCCGTAGGCCCTTGCGGCGGTTCTACGGGGCAGCAGCCGGCGTGTGGTGTGCGGGACCTCCGGCGGGTCTCCGGGCCGGCCGGTGGGCCCCGTGCGGTCTGGAGGCCGGTATCGGGCCCTCCGGGGGCTCCGGGGACCTGGGGACCGGCAGGGCGTTCTGAAGAGGAGGCGCGCCCGCAGCCGCCAATCTCAGCGCGGCCTGCGGGGGCGCGGCCTCCGCAGCCAATCCACGGACGGCGGGGGCGGCGTTTGGCAGTACGCCCCCGTCACGTGTTCCTAGTGCACGGCTTCCAGGCCCAGCGAGGCCTACCTCGAATGCCGGCGGTAGCTCTCCTCACTGAGGGCCGCGTTGCTCAGGCTGCGACGGCAGCGGCGGGGCCCCGGTCTTCTCCGCGGGCCCCGGGGATGGCGGGGGCAGTCTTCTCGGCCCAAGGCCGCAACGGCGAGAGATTTTTAAGGCCCCCTCAGCAGGGGTGGGGGAAGTTGAGTCCCGGCCTGCAGCTCGAGAAGGGGCAATTTGATTGATGCCCAGCGCCTTCCTATACCCCCAGGGGGGCACCAGCTCAGGGCAGGGCAGCTGGATGGGCAGGCCACACGTCAGTGGCAGGGCAGGATAGGGGGGACCCCGGCAAAGTCAGGGAGCGCAGGGGATGGCACAGCGCGGATACCTGGTCGATCCCCCAGCAGTTCTGTGGTAAGGTTAGACGATCTTCTTCGGCGCTTGTTGGTTCCTGCGCCCTTAGTGGCTAGTTTCTTGAGGGGGGGTGGGGGGGGGGGGGTAGGTCGAGTTGGTGACTGAAGAGAGTTTTTAGTCAGTCTCTGTAGGTCGTCCCTGGGTTCCCCTCCCGCTGGGCCAGATCAGTGGGCTAGTTCAGTGTTCCTCACGCAAATTAGAAGGCAGCACCTAAGCCCTGTCACTTCCAGTGGTATAGGTCCCTGACTAGGCCCTACCGCCTAAATCTCCTGCGTAGGTTCCCCCAGGTCTGTGTCGCCCCAACTGACTGAAAAGTTTCCCTCCTTTCCTTAAGTATCCCCAGGTCAGGTGACCACTCTCTAAGGCGGCAAAAGCAGACCCCACCCTTATTCTAGAAGGTTCCAGCAGGTTCCAGGAGCTTCCCTACTCTAGCTATGGGAGAAAAAGGCGGGCTGGTGTCGCAACAATGTTGTAGGGTCCCAGCCAGCTCCTGGCAACTAGGGTGCTATTAAAAAGACCACTCCGCAGTAGCAGGGGCCTGTGGCAGCCATATTGGGAGAAGAGAGCACCTGCACCTTAGCATTGATTAGCAATGGGAAGGCGCTCGGAGACCTACGGTCAACAAAAAAGAGGGTGGAAAAAATGAGGCAAGGGCAAAAACACAGGGAAAGACCACCCTAGGGCTGACAGGTCTAACACAGCCGCTAACAGCTCTTGTATTCTTGGTAAAGGGTAAGTATCCATTACAATGTTTTTATTCGAATACCTAAGGTCCACACACAGGCTCAAATCTTTAGTTTTTTTTAAGTGCAATAACAATGGCAGAAACCCACTCAGAACTGTCTGTAGGCTCAATGATGCCATCCGCACATAAATCATCATCCAAATGAGATTTTAACTTCTGACGTACACCTAAAGGAACCATGCAAACTTTGTGCTGAATAAGTACAGCTCCTTTTTTTAACTTGATCTTGTGAGTAAATCCCTTGACCTGACCAACTTTAGTATGAAAAACATCTTTGTATTTAGCAATGATAGCCTCCACGCTAGGTTTCTCAACTATCACACTCTTGACCTCAATGTCCCTTAATTGAATTGGGCAATTAGTACCAGGACACAATATGATGCCCAATTGCATGTTAGCACCCTTTTTTCCTACGCCCCCCTTTGCATCTCTAATGAGATGCAAAGTGGGCGTTCCTTCCGAAAATAACTGGAGAAATGTCGCTAACCGACATTTCTCCAATTATCAATTGGCACGCTAACAAGCATAGCGATAAGAAAAGTAGCGCTAACCGCGGTTATCGCTACTTTCCTTACACCTGCTTTTAGTTTGACTTAGCCATGATATCCAATAGAAGGTGGATATCATGGTTAAGTATGCCCTGCCCAACAATGAGGCGCCAAACGTTGTGCGATTATCACTGGAATCCCAGCGATAATTGCACATTTGGCAGCTAACTCGGGTATTTTTTTTGCTCTGGAGATAAGCGTCGCTGATAGTGCGCTATCTCTGCGATAAAAACAAGCGATAGCCGGCGATAATTATCCTAGCGCTAAGTGCGCTTAGCGATAAATTATCGCCGCTACTTTTTTTAAAAGCCTAATTTTCTTTAAAAAAACACATCAGACAAAATGGTGATGGGTGAGCCTGAGTCAGCCATGACTTCCAAAGCCACCGTCGCAATATATACAGTACCCAAAGGCGCTTTAAAAGGAAGAGAAACATTACTAATAGTATGATCAAACGAGGGATCATAAACAGTAATAACTAAGTACTCTAGATCTTGTTCAACATTAGACACAGTACTAACTGTGGTATTAGAAATTACTTTCTGTGCCCTGCACATACTTTGAAAGTGATCAAACTTGCTACATTTAATACACTTTCTATTTAAAGCAGGACAATCAGGACTATTCACCAAATGTAATTTTGATCCACACCTAAAACAGCTGGGTTTGGTACTTTTTCCATATCCAGTTCTACTTGAATTCTTTGTAGACTGTACAGCACATACAGGAGAAATAGACTTATTATCATCAGATGTGATGGCTTTGGCAGATTGAATGGATCTTACAATACCTTTCGCAAGGTCCAACACTTCAGCCAGCGTATGATTACGACAGGCTAAAAGTCTTTCTTGCACCTTTTTGGATTCACAGTTAAAAACAAACTGGTCTCTAATGCAAAAATCAATGTTGGCTCCAAACTCACAATTGGCAGCCAACACTCTGAGAGCAGCAACATACTCCTCAATAGATTCATCGGCATGTTGTTTCCTTTTATGAAAAGTATGTCTTTCTATCAAAACGTTAGGCGCATCTTCTAACTGTTTCTCCATTCTTGCCACTGCTTCTTTAAACACATTCCATCCATCACCTTGACCTCTTGGTGCAGTTACAGGAGTGAGGTTCTCAAAAATTTCTATAGCAGCATGCCTAAGAAACTAAATAAAATCGCTTTCTTCCTGTCAGGAGAAAAACCTTTTCCATCAATACCCACAATATAATTTTCAAATGTTTGAAACCATTTTCTTTATCTCAACTTTGGTTTACCAGGAATCTGTAAGAAAATTGCAGGTTGATTTCAATACTGAGAAGTTGCCATGACACAAAAAAAATATCTTCTGAATTAAACTGAAACAACTATGTGCTTTTCTAATACAATATAATACAGGGAAAATAATCACTAAAAATACCTGCACTCAGCTTAAAATTGTCATTAAATATGCACAATATAAAATGTGTAGGGCATACACACGAGCTCCATTGTTGAAGAAGTGTGCGCACCACTGTGATGCACAATAAGGTATTAAATACTGATGCTTCGTCATTGAAAAAGTGTGCGCACCACTGCGATGCACAAAGAAAAAAAAAACATAGTATTTCACTATCGCATCCACACTGTGAAGAAACAAACTGTGTCACAGAACAAGTGTGCGCACCACTGTGATGCGCAAATGTAGTAATGAGATGACCACTTTCCTCTGAAATAGAGTGCAAATCACTGAAGAGCACACACAACTGCTCCGATGATTTCAAGTGGACCGGAGAGCTAGAACACCAACAGCTTGCATGAAAATGAAGCTCTTGCTTGAGCATTCAATACGCAATAAGCTCAATTGTAAACATGACTCTTCCGGGTACATCCAAAATGGCCACCATGTAACGTGGTTTACGCATGCTTTCTAAAGTAGATTGGTGACACGCAGATAGGAGGGGGGTGGGCGCATACTGCCTCACACTCCAGCTCTCAGTTTGCCCCGATGCATCATAAAAAATGCAGTGCATGATAACACTTTCTTCTGTGTCAGGCTTTTTGTTTTTCACCCTTGTTGGTGCAGCCAGTGCTGTGTATCTCTAGACACGTATTTCAGGATAATTGTCCTTCTTCAGTAGAGAGCAACACTTTTTTGGGGGTGCTGGAGATGCTGCCCAAAGTCTTCTCAGGTTTCAGTACCACTCGCTGGGCGCAGGTGCATCAACCAGAGCTCGTCATCTCGTTAGCTCAAGGGAGCCTTTTCAAATAGGAGGGGGGTGGGCGCACACTGCCTCACACTCCAGCTCTCAGTTTGCCCCGATGCATCATAATAAATGCAGTGCATGATAACACTTTCTTCTGTGTCAGGCTTTTTGTTTTTCACCCTTGTTGGTGCAGCCAGTGCTGTGTATCTCTAGACACGTGTTTCAGGATAATTGTCCTTCTTCAGTAGAGAGCAACACTTTTTTGGGGGTGCTGGAGATGCTGCCCAAAGTCTTCTCAGGTTTCAGTACCACTCGCTGGGCACAGGTGCATCAACCAGAGCTCGTCAGCTCGTTAGCTCAAGGGAGCCTTTTCAAATAGGAGGGGGGTGGGCGCACACTGCCTCACACTCCAGCTCTCAGTTTGCCCCGATGCATCATAATAAATGCAGTGCATGATAACACTTTCTTCTGTGTCAGGCTTTTTGTTTTTCACCCTTGTTGGTGCAGCCAGTGCTGTGTATCTCTAGACACGTGTTTCAGGATAATTGTCCTTCTTCAGTAGAGAGCAACACTTTTTTGGCATTTATGCACTGCATTATTATGATGCATCGGGGCAAACTGAGAGCTGGAGTGTGAGGCAGTGTGCGCCCACCCCCCTCCTATTGGTGACACGCAGATATCCAGCACGCACGCAGACACGACGTAGAACTCCCCGTCACAGAGAGTGCACGAGCAGCCAGACGACTCACTTTAAGCTTTGGGTGCAGGAATCATCAGCGCATGCAGGCATCCTCGAGCGCACAAGGCCTCAACCTTCAAACCGGTAAGATTAATTTATGATCACAGTACCTTAATATAGTTCACACGGTGAATCCGGAAGATGAAATACCTGCTCCTCAGGTATATGACAGTCGCAAAAATTCGAAGAGAAGAAGATAAAAAAAAATCTTGATGAACCTAATTCAAAAATATGGTTTTAAGGATAAAAATTGAAATAAGCACAGTGGGTCAGCACTAATTAGCAACTCGTTGTCATTGTAAGGAAGCGAGGGAGTCGAAAAGTACAAAAATATAGATATTTATTTTAGTGCCATATAATGACCCACTGGTGCAGAAAAACAGATGTCCACCACCAGCTGACTCCAACAGCTTCTGACCAAGTTAAACAAACACCGTTCGGTCAGAGCATTCCAATTACATCAGAGAACTCCAAATGATATAAGAGAAATTCTATGTAGTTTCATAAAAGGCAACATAAGAAAACAGTTCATGTATAAACATTAAATGAGAAATGTAAAAGTGCAAAACTTACCACACTACGCTTGGCTGTTTTGCCTGGAGGCCTGTCGGAGCAGGCCTATTTGTTCATTCTTGGCGCTTACATGCACTTCTTTTATTTCATATTTTCACATCTGTGCTGATGCACACAGCTTTATTATTTTCTTTATATGTTTAATTCTGTTTCTCGCAAAGTACGTCAGGCTTGCATGTTTTCCTCTTAATGTTGGCTTGAGGTCTGTTGCCTGACCTTGCCTGGAGGCTTGTTGGAACAAGCTCATTGCTTCATTGTCAGCGCCATTTAATACTCCTACATCTGAGTTGATGCGCGCAGCAGTAATCCTTTCTGTAAAGTTAATCATTGCTAATTCTGCACTGATGTGCACAGCTGCGTTTGCACACAGCTATTATTTAATATTTCTACACCAGCGCTGATGTGCACAGCTGCAATTCTTAATATTGACTTTATTATTGTTACCTTATGTGCACAGCTGTGATTTATTGTAGGTATTCACGCGCACAGCTGTAGTTCTCTTTGTTTACTTACACACACAGCTTTTGTCTCATTTTCGTGTCTTTCTTAAAATATTCACAATTGTTTACATCTGTGTGAAACTCTCTCCTAAATTCTTAAACATGCACAATGTCACTGCTGCTCCATTTTTTCTAGCTGCAACTGGTGATCCTTTAATTGCGTGGATCAAATGGTATTTGCCAATTATGCTAGGGTCTGTGGCACTTCCTTAAGTGCGGAAAGGAAAGCCTCTTTGTTTATGCATTGTCTGGGTTCGGAGAGTCAGGAACTCTTTGAACATCTCCCTGATCTTCCGGACAGTGAAGCTGCCCTTTTAAATGAATATGAAATATGTGTTAGAAAGATTGACATCCATTATCTTCCCAGAGTAAGTATGGTTCTTGAGCGTTATCATTTTGGGAAGAGAATGCAAAGACAAGAGAAAACTGTAGAGCAATATATTACCATTTTAAGAAAACTAGCTTCTACTTGTTGTTTTGGTGCAACCTTGGAGGAGAGGTTGAGAGATCAACGTATGCTTGGTTGTTCTATTGATAAAGCCAAGGAAAGTTTATGGCAAAAAGATAATCCCTCCTTACAAGAAATTATTAATTTTTTGAAGTTACATGAGCATTCTAAAGCTTGTGTTGACACCATTAGAAAGAAGTGCTAAAAAAACGGTGCTGTTGAGAAAGATGAAAAAGATGTTAAAGAGGTTGGTATCAAACCTCCCTCTAAGAGTAGATTTGATAGGCCTTCGTTCTCAGCCAAACCTTCTAAAAGTTTTTCACCTTCTAGTAACACTTTGTTTCAAGATAAATGTTTTAGGTATGGCAATCCTGGGCACATGGGCAACTTTAAAAACTGTCCTGGGTGGAAGGTTTCCTGTTCCAATTGTAGCAAGAAAGGCCATTTTTTGCGTTGCTGTGGATCCGAGAGGGAGCAGAAGAAAGTTAGGGAAGTTGATGTTTACGAGCAAGATGGTGAGGTTGTTGAAATTTGTCAAGTTGTTGATTCAAGGAATGAGGGGCCTTTTGAGAATGTATTGATAAATGATCAGTCTGTAAAAATGCTATTTGACCCTGGTGCCAAAATCACGCTTATTCCTAAGAGTTTTTAAGATCAACAGCTATGTAACAAGGTCAAATTAGTCATGCCAGACATCAAACCCAGAGGTTATGAAGGAGAAGTTATTGATCTTTTGGGGTATTTCTGGGGCACTATTGAATTCAAAGGCAGGATTGTTCCTGGGAAAATGTATATCTCTATGAGAGGGGATTCTTTGATTAGTTGGTTCCACCAGCGGGATCTTTACGTGTACCTAGATCCAAATCAAACGCCCTCGGTGTGTTTGAGGGATATGCCAGCTGTTAAAGCTGTAAATGATGGGGCTGATATCTGGATTGCGAAATATCCAGAAGTCCTTAGCAAGGAATTAGGCAGCCTCAAGAACTATGTTCACTACATAATGATCAAACCAGGAGCTGTACCCAAAGTAGCAAAGGTCTGGGGTGTTCCTTTACTAGTGAAATATAGCATGAAAAATGAATTAGATAAGCTTTTCAAAAATGGAATAATTCAAGAGGTAGAGGCGACTGACTCCAGTCTTTATGGGTCGCAAGGCCAATGAGGAGGCTAGATTATGCATAGATTTGACGGAGTTGAATGAAGAAGTCATCGTGGTCCTCTCCCCAATATCACTGAAATGTTGTCCTCTTTGGGTGGAGCCAAACACTTTTCCACATTGGACCTTTCATCAGTGTACCATCAGGTCAAGCTTCATCAAACTTCATAAGATCTTACCACCTTCATCACACCTTTTGGTACCTTCAAGTGTCTCAGGATGCCTTTTGGACTTATCTCAGCGGCCTCTGTTTTTCAGAGGGTGATGGAGAGCGTTCTCAGCGGTATTGCTGGGATCAAAGTATACCAAGACGACATCCTTATCATTGGTGTTAACCTTGAAGAACATGACAAAAGGTTAACTCTGGTTTTAGAAAGGCTCTTTTCTACTGGTCTCACTCTGAAGTCTTAAAATGCAAATTTAATTTTGTGGAAATTGAGTACCTGGGTCATTTAATTTCTGGTTCTTGTGTTAAACCCAAACCCTCTTTGGTACAAGCCATTTCTAACTTGGAAGGACAAAGAGGAATTAGTAAAGTTCCTGGGTATGGCAGAATTTCATAATAAGTTTGTTCCCAATTTTTCACAGTTTTGCATAGCTTGCTAAAAAAGGGTTGTGAGTTTGTGTGGAGTCATGCCTGTAGTGAAGAGTTAGATGTCATCAAACAGTGTTTGAATGATGCCCCTTCCTTATCTAGCTTTGATCCCTTGTTAGAGTCATATCTCATGACGGATGCTAGTTCAAAAGGTTTTGGTGCTGTTTTATTACAGAAAGCTGGTGGTTCTGAAAAGACCATTCTTTTCATTTCCAGACCCTTGAGAGGTGCTGAGTGTAATTATTCTGTCATGGAGAAAGCAGCTCTGGGAGTCTACTGGGCCATTCGCAAGCTAAAGAAGTTTTGGTGGGGAAAATAGTTTCATGTTGTTTCTGATCACAAACCACTTAGAGGTGTTTTCTGCAAGAAAGGGGTTGACTTTGTCTCGCACAGGATTAGGAAGTGGGTTGTTGCCTTGCAAGAGTTTCAATTTGATGTTTCTTATCTTCCCGGCTCTAAAAGCATTTTGGCAGACTGTCTCTCCAGGCTTTCTAGTCAAAAGTTTATTGCTGGTGTGCCAGAGTAGTCTGAGTTCTTTTCTGGAGAGGAGTTTGAAGAAGAGGTGAATGTTTGAGTTATCACTGAGGGTTTCTTTTCATAGGAAATGTGGAGAGAAAATGTTGATCAGGATAATGTCTTAAAACTTGTGTTGGCAAAAGTTCATGATGGCTGGGGCAACAAGCATGACTGTGATGAAAATCTTAAAGGCTTTTGGAATGTCAAAGATGAGTTGACCTTGGTGAGTGGTATCTTGATACGAGGTAGTAAATTGGTAGTTCCTGACGCTTTGAAATATAAGCTGGTGGACAATGCCCATGTGAGTCACATGGGAATAGCAAAAACTAAAGAAAGGGTTAGAGAGGCTTACTGGTGGCCAGCGATGGAGGTTTTCATAGAAAGGGTTGTTCTCAATTGCCCCCAGTGTGCCGGAAGTGACAAGGTGCTGAAGTGCAGGACGCAACCAATGATCGTCTGGGAACAGTCTTCTGGTCCTTGGGTTGATCTTGCTATTGATATTTTGGGACCTGTGAAGTTAAGGTCTCAGGATCGATTTGTTTTGGTTTGTATGGACATATATTCTAGGTGGCCTGAAATTAAAATTGTCAATTTTGTTGAATCTCAGGTTGTTGTTGAATTTTTGGAAGAGCTCTTTGAGCGTGAAGGGTTTCCAATGTCTTTATTGTCTGACAACGGAGTTCAGTTTACTTCGCATTTCTTTGAGGAATTTTTGGAGGAGAGTGGTATAAAACATAAAAAGGCTGCCTATATCACCGAGAGTGTAATGTCGCAGTGGAAAGGTTTGTCAAAGTGTTGAAAGATGCCATGCAGCTAGCAGTTGTTTCTGGTGATAATTGGGAGTTGGCCATCAAAAGAAAGGTTCGTGAATATAGGTTTACACCTCATTCATCCACGGGAATGGCTCCCTTCAGATTATTTAAGGGTAGGTCAGCCATTTCTAATATAATTCCATCTTGGGTGGCCTCCTGCAAGAAAATGTCTAACTGTGAGTCTGAAGATATTGCTGGTTGGAGGGAAAAGGAGTTGGGGTGTATGCAGAGGAGGAAGGATTTGTTTGATGTGAGGAAGGCTGCTAAGAAAACATCTGTAGTTGTTGGTGACTGGGTCAGAGTGAAATTACCAAGAAAAGGTGCTGCTGCCTCAAAGTTTTTTTTTTTAGTTTTTTTCTTTATTGTGGCTTTTCATATATTCTCATACAATTCACCTCTGTTACATAAGAGAATAATGTCAAATGTCCAAGATAAAAACGAAGACATCACATTCACAATCCCCGTGGCCATCTCTTACAAATATAAGGCAGATTCCATACAGTTACAATTATCATATATCCCATACATTAACTCTGATCGTTGTTTATGGTGTCACAGTAACTGGAGTAGGAGGCGAAACATCTGTGCGTAAATATATTAGTAAAGGCTCCCAAATATCATTCGGACGGGAGGTCACTGGCAATTCTTCTGCATATAAGACTAAGGGGCATATTATCGCTGGCCGTGCTTAGCGATAATTTTGTTATCGCAGGCTATCTCTGGAATTTATCACCCTGGTAGCGCGTTATTAACAACGCGTTACTCCAGGGCGATAAAAATTCCAGAGATAGCGAGGCTATTGCCCTTTTGCAGGGAACATCGCTGGTTTTCCAGCGATATTCCCTGCATAACGGCGATAACCTTGCTGATACGACCCACAGGGTCGTATCCGCATAATCCACCCCAATGTTGGGGATAGGTAAGTCTGCATTTTAGCAGACGTTAGTTTTTGGAGAAAACAGCTGTTTTCTCCAAAAACTAACGTGTGCTAAAATGCTGGGGCAGCCTTGTAAATATCGCGATGTGAACATCAGCGATATTTGCAAGGCTGTCCATCCAGGGTACGCCCAGTGACGCCCACTTTGCATCTCATTAGAGATGCAAAGGGAGGCGTTGGGAAAAAGGGTGCTAACATGCGATTATGCATGTTAGCACCCTCTTGTAAATAGGGCGATAGTTTTATCTCCGCTTTTTTGGCTTTTTAAGCCAAAAAAGCGGCGATAAAGCCCTTGTAAATATGCCCCTTAGTTCTCCCTGCAGTATATCAGATCCCTGATCCAGAGTTCAGGCATAGGGCTCCTTCTGCTGTTCCACATCATTGCCACCTGTCGCTTAGCAATAATTGATGCTACATTCGCCAGCTTGCTCCTTACACCTTTCAAAAAGGGAAGTAGACCCAATAAAGATACCTGTGGTGAGCAGGGCATATCCACTCCAAGGATTTTAGACAATTTAATTGTCACCTCAGCCCAATACTCCTGTACTCGCCTACAGCCCCAGGACAGGTGCCAGAAATCAGGCCCCAATGCGCCACAACGTGTACATGTGTCTGTGTCGCGTAATCCGAGTCTAAAAAGTCTGTGAGGCGTATGATAAACCTGGTGAAGGAATTTAAAGTGTATAATGCGCAAATTCCTGTTGGACGTGAGGGCACCCGTCAGGCTACAGCAGCGCACCCAATCATCCTGTGAAATCGGAGGGCTCAAATATTCATTCAATTTCTCCAGACTTTTATCAGCAGGGAGGGCCCTATCTTCTCTAACAGCGCGATATAGTTTAGTGACAAGTTTGTGCCGAGTGGGACTAGTAAGTAAGGTATGCAATACAAGGGATTATGGAGGTTCCGCAGGGAACGTCGGATAATAGGCGTTTGCTGCTTTCTTGAGTCTGTGTATCGAGAATGTGAATAGGAGAGTCTGATGTTGAATATAGACCGTGTCAGCAGGTGTCAGGAACATGCCATTGGGGTATAGGTCTTGCATTTTGTCAATGCCTGCCTGAGCAAGTATGCGCATAGCTCCCTTCTCATGCGTCACCGATAGGTTCTCGTGATATGCAATAGGCAGTAGCGGGGAGTACAAGGGTAGTCTCCCGACCAGTCTGCCCAGCGTCTGCCAGTCTATGATTGTTGTGCTAATAGTGTTGAAAGTCATGCAAGGCGTGAATCTGCTTTTATGTGTTCAAATGGAGCTTAACAGGATGGGGTGAGCATCCCAGTGTTCCATCGCAACATGCTGGATGAAACTGTGATCAGTGAACCAAAAGTGCGCGTATTGTGCGTGCGCGCACAAATAATACACATTGAGTGGGCACTCCTGCCTGGTGCCTCTGGTAACAAAAAAGGGATCCGAAGTGTGCCCCCCCCCACTTGAACCCGCGCTGTGGTGTGTGCATATAAGAGTCGCACCCAGTTGACAAAAAGGGGGGAAATCCCATCCGCTGGAGTATAAAAAACAGATAGCCCCATTCAATGGAATTAAATGCTTTGGCAGCGTCAAGCATGACAGCTGCCGCCGGAATGCCCGTAGGGTGATAGCTGCGCTATATAAGTTCCACATCAATCAATCAATCAATCAAGGTCAGGAGAGAGAGTGTGGAAAAGAGCAAATAATGTGTGGAGGTTATGGGAGGTGGAGCGTGTAGGGATGAACCCAGACTGGTCTGGTAACACCAGATTTTGCATGAGCGGTTGAAGGCGGGTAGCTATCATCTTCGCCAAAAGTTTTACGTCTGTATTAATGAGCGACAAAGGGCGGTATGAATCGCAATGGTCAGGTGGTTTGTCTTTTTCAAGAGGGTAATGATGAGAGCCTCACAAAGGGAATGGGGAGTATACCGGACTCGTATGCCTCCGCATACATTTCTATCAGGAAGGGGGTGAGCTTAGCATAGGCCTTATAAAATTCCACTGGAAATCCATCTGGGCCAGGCGCTTTTTTATTAGGGAGAGAAGCTATTGCCATATGAATGTCTTCAACTGTGATACTCTCTGCCAACAACCAAGCAAGTGCTACCTGGGACAAATAGTCATCTAGTTCCTCGGTAGTCGTATCACACTGCGATGTGTATAGTTTCGCATACGTTTGTCTAAACTGCTCCAGTATGTCTGTGTCGCTGAAATGGTCATGCCCAGCCGCATCCGTGATCTTAGTAATGACGTTATGATGCATGCAATGTTTAATCTTCGTGGCCAATTGATGCCCTGGTCTACCACCCTCTCCATACGAGCGAGCCACCGCGCGCTTCGATATGTATCGGAGCTCTTCGTCTGCTAGTTTAGTGTGTTCGAGTATAGCTTCTTTAATTGACGTTAAAGTTGCATCGCATGGTGCACGCTCATAGTCACGTTCAAGGCTGGACAGTGTAGATTCCACTTTGGATATTTGGCCCCTTAAATCCTTTAAAATGCCAGCAGATGTATTGATACAGGCACCCCGAATAGTGGCTTTAAACCCCTCCCACAATATCCCGGCGCTATCGACAGACCCCTTATTCTGAGTAAAGTATTGGACAGTGGCTTCACGAATAGTTTCTAAATAAAGGGGGTCTAGCAGTGCCTCCGGACGGAAACGCCACGTCAAGGCCCGGGGAATCCGCTGTGGGTTGTCAATAGTGAGCCGAACAGGACAATGATCTGATAGTGTGCGTGGCAAATGCTCCACCCCCACCACCCAGCTCGCCACCTCCTCGCCCACCAACCAGTAATCAAGACGAGACCAGCTGCCATGTGCTGTGGAGATATGTGTGCCTTTAAGTGTCTCTGTATGTCTGTGCCGCCAGATATCAAGTAATCCAAATTCCGCCATCCCACTGCAGACCGCCCGAGCCGCACCCGGGGAGTGTCCCTCTCTACCGCTAGATTTATCTTTGCTGGGGTCTAGGTGAGTGTTAAGGTCACCCCCCAAAGGATCGCTGCGTCTGGCCAATCGTGCAGAACTGCGAAAAGGCTCTCAAATTAACCAGGGTTATCTATGTTAGGACCATATGAATTTACAATGGTGATGAGCTTGCCTGCCAACGTCCCGTGTACCATGACATATCGACCTGCAGAGTCTATATTAGTGTGATGCGCTGTAAAAGGAAGGCCTTTCTTCACTAATATAAGCACTCCCCGGCTATAGGAGGAATAGGAGGAGGCCAGACGGTAGCCAGCCCAGCGAGCCTCAACCAACGGGTCTGTATGTGTCGTCAGATGTGTTTCCTGCAGTAGGGCGATATTAATTCTATGATAGTCTAAATGAGCTATCACTTGACAAATCTTTAGCGTGTTGAGCCCTTGCCCAAGTGAGGCAAGAAACAGTCAAACTATTACTGTGCATACCAAGAGCAATGTGTATGGGAAAAGGAATCTACCTGCATCCAAGAATTGAACAAGAACATATGGACAATATCCAGCCGGATAGCAACAATATGTAGCCACAGAAACGAACCCCAGTGCAAGACCCCCACCCCATCACCCCCCACCCACTTTAGCAACCCCAACACGCCAAAGCCATCCCAAACTGCCAGAAACAAATCCCAAGTACAGCACCAGGGAAAAAACCATTTGCGGGGAACACCCATAAAGGGGAACACAAAAGCACAAACTCCCTCCCAATGAGATTAGGAGGTGGCCGAGCTATCGTACAGTGCCCTACCCAGGCCCCGCAATCACACACAGCTTAGAAACATAAGCGGGGAATCTCCCCAACGCTAAGCAAAAAATACAATGTATAAAATCATGGAGCCAAATAATCAGAAAGCCATTAGGGAATGATAGTGCTCATGCCCCGACACAAGCGCCCTCCCAACTCAGACAGTTCAAATACTGAGTCAACCCGGGCCATTTGACAATGCATCAAGATCAGTAGCCTCGTCGCCCTCTGCGTACCTGGGGGAGTGGTTCCAGCGGGAGACAGATTTGGCAAAATCCAGTGCTGATTTTGGGCAAGTGAAGAATTTGTACTTCCCATTATCCTCCACCCGCAACCTCGCCGGGTACAGCATGGCATATGGCATGTGTGCGGCCATTAGCAACTTCTTGGCAGGCTGATATTCCCTTCGAGCCTCTTGCACCGCCATAGTGAAGTCTGGGAAAAAGGCGAGCATATTCCCTTCATGCACAATGGTACCTTTCTCCCTCGCCAGACGGAGCACCGCATCCCGGTCTCTATAGTTTCAAAGGCAAGCAATTATGGGGCGAGGTGGGGCGCCCGGACGGGGACGGGCAGCTAAGGAATGATGTGCCCGCTCCACAATGAGTACCTCGGACTACTGTTCTTCTCCACAAATGTCATGCAGGAGTTTCTTCACGAAAGTCTCAAGGCGGCCTGTGTTGGTAGATTCTGGGAGACCCGTAATGCGTATATTGTTTTTTTTTTTTTAAAGCTTTATTTATAAAGTTCAAACAGTACAGACAATTGCAGTGTATTCAGCACAATATACATGCCATAGCCCGGCACAGTTGTCGCCCGTTCTTTCCGGCACAGCACATCAGTACATCTAACAGAGTCCAGTCTATTCTTTCAAGGGATATTCCATCGTTAACCTCCCTAGTCATCTCAACCCCGGACAAGCGCTGTGCAATCTGTGCAGTTTCAAGTGGCTCAGTCCCTGCCCGCACCTCCCCCCTCCCCAACTCCCTCCCCAGACACACTTCCCTCTCTGCGCACCCCAGTGGTGCCTCCTTGTGGATGTGCGAGTAAGTAGCCCTTCAGCGGCCCCCAAATATCCCTGGGTTTAGAGGCGCCCGGCAACAGGTCCGCATATGTGCCAAGCTGTTCCTGACAATATATCAAATCACCCAACCATACCTTGAATTTCGGCGCTCTCCCTCTGCCCCAGAGACACGCCACTCGCCGCTTTGCCAGCAGCAGCGCCAGTGCTACATACTTGTGGTGCGCAGCGTTCAATGGCATGACATAGCCCAGTACTGCCAGCAGGGGCGTGGGTTCAATATGTTCGTTTATCATCAAGGCTAAGGCCTCAAAAACCTTCCTCCAGTAAGCGTGGACACCCGGACACTCCCAGGCCAAGTGTAGGAAATCCGCATTTGGTGCTCTGCACCGTTCACAGTTGTCCGCTGTTCTCAACTTAAATCGGCACATCCTGGCCGGTGTGTAATATATTCTATGCAAAAATTTATAATGCACAATGCGCAGTCGGCTGCTGGCCGAAACCTGTTCTGTCTGCAACGAGCAGTATTCCCACTGCTCGTCCGTCAGTTCGGTTCCCAACTCCGCATCCCAGCCCACGCGGGCCGGGGCGAACGATGTCTGCCGCTGTGTGTGAACAGTATTGTATATTAACGAGACCAACCGTTTCGCCGTCGCACTCTTAAGAATTAATTGTAAAGGCGCAAGCTCAGGGGGTTCAGCCGGGAAGCCAGGGGTTAGAGAGCAGACACCTTGCCGGAGGCGGATATATAAAAACGCATCGAGAGGAGTACTTGGTAAATCCCGAAGTATGTGCTCTAATGTACGAAATTGACCATTGTGGTAAAGATCCCCCCATGTTTTAATGCTCACTCGTTCCGCAAATCTGCGAAACACCGTTTCCTGAAGTAGGGGAATTTTGGGGTGGTAGACGAGTGGCAACAGCGAGGAGTAGAGCATAGGAGCATCCAGTATGCCACATATGCGCTGCCATGCCGCCACAGTGCAGGCAATTGTCGTCGTCGGCCTCTCCCTGCCAATATGCACATCATACAGTGCTCCGTCTATCGGGATGGGATGAGCCAACCAGTGCTCCGCCGCAGCTTGCGGCATATAGCGCGGCTGGCGCACCCAGAAATATGCGTAGTGTGCCTGTGCACTGAGATAGTATAATTCAAGATTGGGTATACCAAAGCCTTCCTGTGAGTACGGCCGAACAAGGACATCCCACCGGAGCCAGGAGTGTTTGCCCCCCCACACCAGGCGAATCAATTCAGATCTCAGCGTTTTAAAAAAGTAATTACCGGGATAAAATGGTATATTTAGGAATAGATACAACAGCTGGGGCAAAATCACCATTTTAATCAAGGATGCAAGCCCCGCCATCGAGAGCGGGAGGGAGATCCAGCGGGTCACGCATTCCTCAACACGCGTCAGAGCCGTGCCGTAATTGAGACGCCTTAGCGCATTCCTGTCTCTCGAGACTGTTATGCCCAGGTAACGCACCTCATCCTCGCACCACTCCAGGGGATAGTCCAACGGGAACCGAGTCGCGACGGCCGTCAAAGGCGAAGACACAAGACTTACTCCAATTTATTTGGATCCCAGAGAGTCTCCCGAACACAATACACTCACGAAGGATCGGATTCAGGTTGACTTGTGGTTCTCGAACATACAAAGTGATGTCATCCGCGTACATTGAGATTAATATGTGCCTCATGTTGCAGCGCAACGCCTTATCTTTGTGATGTTGTTGCAATTTAGCCGCTAAGGGTTCAACTGCTAACGCAAAGAGTAAAGGGGACAGAGGGCAGCCCTGCCGGGTACCCCTCGTAACCGAGAAGGATCGGGACACGCAACCATTGACGAGCACCTTAGCCATGGGCATACAATATAGTAACCTGATCCAGGATAGGAAAAGAGGTGGAAAGCCCATACGTAACATCACCCCAAACATGTAGTCCCACTCAAGGGAGTCGAAAGCCTTCGTGGCATCCAGAAACACTGCCGCCAGAGGCAACTCAGGCGCAACATTGTTCAATACCGAGAAAAGGATGTGCATGGTATGAGAGGTTGCGCGGCCGGGCACGAACCCCGACTGATCAGGGAGAACCAAAGCCTCCATTAATAAGCTAAGCCGGTTGGCAATTAATTTGGCCAGTATTTTAACGTCGCAGTTGAGGAGTGACAATGGACGATATGAGTCGCACAAATGAGGCTCCTTCCCAGGTTTCAATAAGGAAACAATCAGGGCCTCCCGCATAGATGGCGGGAGGTGCCCGACCTCCAGGGCATCTTCATAAACTTCACGCAGTATGGGGGCCATCTGATCTATGTACATTTTATAGAATTCCACCGGTATGCCATCTGTGCCAATGGCTTTTCCGGATTGAAGCTGCATTATGGCCTCCCGCACCTCATCGAGTTGAAATGGGGTGCAGAGGAACTCCCGCTGCCTATCACTCAGCCACCCGAGCGCCACATCGGCCAAATAACTATCCAGGTCTAGTTCCCCGGCCCTCTGCGTGGTATACAGTTGCTCATAATGTGTGGCGAAGGCATTGAGGATGTTCGCCGTGTCCCTGTACACTTCCTCCCCTGGGCCCGCGAGTTCCAGCACTAGGGAGGAGTATCGTGGTTTCCGGATCACATCCGCCAACGCCCTGCCCGGACGCTCTCCCTCTCCATACCGCCTAGCTGTCCAATATTTACCCCTAAAGCGCATTTCACGTTGCGCCTCCGCCATATACTCAGTGAGCCCTTCTCGAAACTTGAGCCCGGTAGCGCCATCCGGGCACAAGGCCAATTTCGCCTCCAAATCCTTCAGGTCATTATCCAGCCTCCTCAGTGTGCCAACGATATCTTTTAGCACACCCGCTCCCTTAGATATACAATAGCCCCTGAGCGTGACCTTGAAGGCCTCCCAAACGGTCTCAACATGCTCGACTGATCCCTTATTCCGAGCAAAAAAATCACCTCCTCCCCTAACCCGTCCTGAAAAACCGGATCCAACAAAATAGATGCACGCAGCCTCCAACTATTGCGCGGGGGGCCGTAATCCGCCGACGCCAAGGTAAGTCGAATTGGGGCGTGGTCCGTATAACTGCGAGCCAGGTGCTGCACCTGTGTTATAGCGGGCCCCAGGTCACGAAGACATAATCCAACTGCGCCCAGGACGCCGCTTGCGCCTTAAAATGTGTGCCCTCCATTTTGTGTGGATGTAAGTGCCGCCAAGCATCCAATAACTGATACATGCAGAGTATGTCCTGAAGGGCCGCCCGGGCCCGGGTGTAATGATGCGGGGCCGGGTTGGATCTATCATTCCCCGGGTCGCAGGTGACGTTAAAATCACCTCTCCAGATAACATGATTTGAGCCTACAGCAAATATCTTAGTCCATAAATCAGAATAGAAGTCTGGGGTATCCACATTGGAGCCATAACAGCAAGCCAAGGGGACGGAGTCAGAGCCCAGCCGGCCCCAGACTATGCAGTGTCTCCCTTGCTCGTCCCAGGCAGCGCCCGCCAGCTGAAATGGGGTGCGTTTCTTTATGAGAATAGCGGTGCCCCGAGCATAAGAGGAGTAAGAGGAAAAGATTCGGTGTTCCGCCCATCTACTGGCAAATGTATTGGGGCTCCGGGGACTGAAATGTGTCTCCTGTAACATAGCGATATGTACCTGATGCCGGTCGAGATAGGCGAGTATTTGTCGTTTTTTGCGTGCATCTCCCAACCCCCTAACATTCCAAGTAATGATGTTCAAGTTGTCCACTATCCCATCAGACATAAGTATACATGGTCAATAACAAGCGAAAAGGTTCGTGCCTGCCAAGCATAATGCAGCAAATGAAAACACATACAGTACCATAATGCAAGTTGTGCCATACTCTCGGGTCTGTCAGCCAGTATCGTGCTCAATACAACTGATCGCAAACTGTTCCCAACTGGAAAGAACAAGCAAGTCTGATAAACGCCCTGTGATCAACCTCCCCTCCCCCAATGAAGCATCCCTAACTTGCTAGAAATTTTCACCCACCCTCCTTTCCCTCCCCAACAATATACATAATAACAACAAAAAAATCAAACCCCCCCCCAAAAAAAGTCAGTAAAGCAATGACTAACCCGCATGGCCCAGCCCATGCGGTGTGCCACCGCAGGGGATTACCCATGGGGGATCGCTTAGGCGGCCACACTATCGCTCCCCGCTCTGCCGGTCCACAGCGTATTGTAAGGCCCAGATGCAGGCAGAGCCGAGAGTGCCCAGCCTGTCAGATACCATTCTTTAGAGCAATCAAGTAGACAAACAGTAAACAAGCCCCCCAACAAATAGCCACCCATCTTATTAATACTATTATCACACTGTCCGCAACATAGTCCAATGCAAGTAACTCCTGAAACAGAAAAATCAGTAATTAGTAAAAGAAAGGAAGCAATACTATAGTTACTGTGTGCCAGCATCCGCCCCGATGGTGAAGAGGGCCGCGATGCAGCCGCAGTGTCCGCTACGCGGCCAGTTCGCTTCAGGTGCTTAAGAAAATCCTCCACCTGCTGTGGCGATGTAAAGAACCGCTGCTGGCCCTGATGAGTCACCCGAAGGCGTGCAGGGTACAACAGGCATAGTCTATTTGAGCCTGCCGCAGTTTGGATTTGACCGCCGTGAACTTGCAACGCTCCTCCTGAACCAGTGGAGTAAAATCCGGGTAAACAGTAAAAGTGTTGCCGTCATATGACAGTTGCTTTTTGCTTCTCGCTATCCGTAAAGTAGCATCTCGGTCCCGGTAATTTAAGAGTTGCGCTATGATGGGGCGAGGCGCGCTCCCGGGAGGCGGCCGCGGGCCATGTGCACGGTGCGCCCTCTCGACTATGAATTGCCCCGAGAGAGCATCCGCCCCCACAGAGGCCAACAACATCTTCTCCACATAGTCCTCCATCCTCCCCGTATTGGTGGATTCTGGAATACCTACGACGTGTATATTGTTGCACCGACTACGCGCCTCCAAGTCCTCATTCTTCGCAACCGCCAACTTCAGCAATTTTTCCATGCGATTGACCTGCGTGGTGACCCGAGCAGTAGTGTCCTCAGTGTCCAAGATACGTCTCTCAGCCTCCTTGAGACGATCTTCGTGGCCGTCCAATTTCTGCGTGATAGCATCTATACGCGAGGACATCCCGTCCATCTTGTCCGCTATAGTAGCAAATCCCTGCCGGACCTCCCGCAGTATGCTCTGTACATCAGCAGACGTCGCAGGCCCCTCACTCCGGGCCCCCCCCCCCTCCGCGCCCAGCTCCTGATCATCCTGCGAGGCGCGCATGGTCCTCTTGGTCGTCGCAAAATTCAGCTTAGGCTGTCTGGCATCCGACTTCCCCATGACGCCACCACAATGCAGCTGTCGCGCCCAAGCTGTCCCATCCACCGTCGGGGCTGTATTAGGGGGCCAGGACGCGGTCCACAAACAGCACGTCAAAAGCCACCCAGGAGGAAGGCCACCTCGAACCCCTCGCAGCCCGCCGTGTCTCTCCCCAGTCCGTCAGGGCCACTCAAAGCAAGAAGCGCAAGGGCGTCGCGGGGGGCCCAGCAGTGTCCCAGGAGCCGCGTCGCATCCGCCAACACAGCGCACCACAAGTAGTCTTCTGCCTCTCCAACGTCCCGGAGAGGCCCAGGACTCACCCCGCAACAGATAGGGAACCCACAGGCCGGCACCACCGACAGGAGCTACCCAGACGATCGGGGCAGGACCCCCTCAGATCCGCCCTCAGGCCCTTCAGTCCTCACAACGCCAAGCAGGACCAGGCAGCGCTCCAGGCAGACCAGCCCATGTCCTTCTCCTCAGGCTGCAGCAACCGCTCCTCTCCCCAGCACACCTCACTGTGCCACTTGCGCTCTCCAGAAGTATCGCCTTCGCTGGTACTGCGCCCGCAGGGCATCTCCTCTCCCCACAACCATCTCCGCCATCACCGCCGCCAGCCCGTCGGCGGGGGGCAATTATTTCGCAATCAGGGAGCAGGCCAATAGTGTCCCCCCAGACAGCACTCACCGAGAGCCGGGGGAGCCTCCGCCGGCGCCTCACAGGTCGCACCCCCAGGATCCAGGGGGCGCGCGGCTATGTCCGAGCCTGCACGCCCAGGGCAGCAGGGTCAGGCCGTCGCTCTAAATTCCTCCCTCTGCTGCCGTATTTTCACCGCTTCCGCCACTATTCCCAGCCCAGAGTCCCGGCAGGCCAGCGACACAGCGCACGCCGTTCCAGGGAGCAGGGACCAGGTCCGTCCGCGTTAACCCCGCCTCACGTCGTGCACTCTTAGGCCCAGGCGCCTCGTGCACCGCACCGGTCTCGCGTGCTCCCGCAGGCTGAGGGAGGGCTCCGCACCTTGTCACTCTCCAGTCCGGCTCAAAGTTCACTGCGGCATAACTCGTGCAGCGCCGCTCCTAGCAAGCCATACTCCTCACAGAGGCTGCTGTAGTGGACGCGCTCCCCATAGCCATCTTTTTGCCCTGTTTCACAGCTCTAAAAAGGATAATTAATCGGAGAAATGCGCTGGGCTGCAGGAGCCTCACAGTAGTGCGGCCATTCTGCTCGTGCGCCACCTAGCGCCCCCCCTAATGCGTATATTGTTGCGCCTCGATCTGGCTTCTAAATCTTCATTACGGGCCTGTATGACTGCTAGAACTTTTTCCATGGAGGCCGCCTTGTTCATGACTTGTTGTAGCCCATCCTCGGTATCTGAAATACGTGTATCCGCCTTCCCCAACCGCTGGGCATGCTTGTCAAGTTTAGACGACATGTGGTCCATACAAAGGTTGAGGTGGTCGATTTTACCATCAATGGACTACAAACTGGCCTACACAGCAAGAAGAGTTTTATCGATGTTTGTAAGATGATCATTAGGTGGGTCAGTCTCAGAGTCCGATGCTGCATGTTGTGTGGCTCTGCCAGTTTTTCGGGGCTCAAATGTGAGGCATGGTTGGCCACGTTCACTTTTTCTCATGGTTGGGGCACAGACCAGGGTGATCCCATGTACAGGGGTGACAATATGACACAGGTCACTCAGTGTCGCACTCCGAAAGAAACCAACCCACCTCTCAGCAAATATGGGGTGCGTGTCTGTGATGATGGTCACCACGGTGACAGCCAAGCCAATCCAAGGAGAATGTAAGCAGGGCCCAATTTATAATGGCAGCAACGCAGAATACGATTCACTCCATGCGCAACACATGAGGCGATACCAGCGTCTCAGTGGGCCTAGAAGGTACAGTGCGTCACCCACGACGGCGAGGATGTCGCCGCACCCGGTGATGAAAGGAGCGCCAGTTCATACAGGGCCTGGGGAGCTAATCACCCGGGAGTTTCTCCTCTTGTTCGGCAGGGTAGGATGAAGGTGAAGAGCAGGCCCAACGCAGCACAGCAGGCATTCAACAAGAATGGGTGCCGTGAGGGCACCCCCAGAGCCTAGGGGTGGTAGGAGCAGGCTGGTATCCGCGTTGGCCCCACCCCACAGTGGGAGTCAGAGTAATGATGAGTGCCCCAGTTGCTCACCGCTTCCAAGCGCAGGAACAATGGCCGTCAAAAGTGAGCAGGAGGGCGGGGATGACGCGATGGTGGCGAGACTTGTGGCCCAGCGCAAAATCCAGGATCTCGGTCCCACTCAGGTCCACTGTGAGCTGCGCTGCAATTGGGCCCCCTCTCTCGCACTGGGGGGGGGCCGTCGCCACAGGAACATAGCCAGCCAGTGGGCGTTCAGGGAACAGCGAGCACGGAGGCACTCAGGAGCGGAGCCCGCCCACCAGCAACCGAGGAATAAGGTCCGCACCGGCCTGTCAGCCGGCCGCAACGCCAGAGGACGCTGCCCGGCTCACTACTCGAGACCGGAGCCCACAGGTGCACAAGCGGAGCCCCGGAGGCAGCCCGGCCTCCTCCACCACCCTACCAAGTGATCGGAGAGCCGCCACAGCCCCCGAGGTCATGCCGCACTGCCCACAAAACACCAGGCCCGAAGAGCCAGGCACACCCCCCCAGCACTCGGAGCCCGCCGCCAAAACCAGCCGCGGCTTACCTAATTCGCCGGGGTCGAGCCCATCCCGAGCCACCACGTTGCCAGGGGCCGGCCCGGAGCCTCTCAGCCTGGAATCGTCGTTGCAGCAAGTTCTGGACCACAGCGCCCAACCAGGTCAGTCTGCAGGTCCCGTGGATAAAGTGCCCAGCAGTTACAGCAGGATGCGGGGCTGGATGGTGAGGATAATTGTCGTATTTATTTTACGGCCAGCGGAGCAGCTCTAAAGAGCGGCCATTTCGCAGTGCGCCCTCTAGCGCCACCCCCTGCTGCCTCAAAGTTTGGTAATCCGTTGCAAATTACTCAACAATGCTGTCAAGACCAGTGACCATAGGAACTGGAACCTGGGTAGGGTTGCCAAGTGTCCTCCTTGTGTTTCCTTTGGTACTGGGGTTCCTGCTACTTGCTCTACTTCTCAAGCGCCCAGGTGGTGTTCTTCTCGTTTGAGGACCACTTCTCGTCGCTTACAAGATTGTGTTCGCTAAGTATTTCATTATTGTGTTTGTTTGTTTTTCTTTCTCTGTATTGCTTCACGTTTATGATATAAGGGGGAAGGTATGTGGTATTCTGCTTTTGTGTCTCTCCTTTCTATGCCTTGTTTTGTGCAATCTCCTTTTTTGAGGTTGCTAGGTTGTGTTCTATTGTGGAACTCTCCCCCTTGAGAGAGAATGTCATTATTGGAAAGCTTTTGTCAGTTGGCTTGGACTGCTGGTGGGTGAGGTCCCTTGCATGAGATGTACAATAAACTTATGCTGTTTCTTCTACTACTTTTGGTCTCCTGCCCGCTATTTATCCTGAGGAGAACACCTCAGTAGGCAATGGGAGAAGCTCCTAAATCGACTGGGAGTGGGAAAATTACATTATTCAGATTTTGTTTTATCCAATCTGCTGTGTAGATATTCTAACTGAATATATTACTGTTCCAATTTAGTCAAGAAATTATTCATGCATAAGACAAGCAGTACTGGCTGTTATGGGGCAGTAAAGGTTAAAAAAATATAAAGAAAAAAAATAAAAGGAAAACTAAAAACTTGCCTGTCAGCCACCACTTCTCCGTCCCCCTCTTCTTCCATTGCCACAGGAACAGTAAGAACCCAGGCTTCCAGACTCCCTTACCATTGGTCTAAGCGCAATGGTTCGGCACTCAGGACTGGGAACCTGGGCCGGTTCTCCACCCAGGTTGTGCAACACAGCCTGGTGGATAGCATGTCAAGTGTGCATGACAGTTTGGCCGGCCCAAGTCAGCCACTCCTCCCCTGCAGAGGAGTACTGAAAAATATAACGATAACATGCTGTTATAATTTTATTTTTTCTGTGGGGGGGTGAAGCTCCTCCACTTTAGCGGAGGAGCAGTCCCTGAAGACAAGTCCTATGGCCATAAGAGATCATTCTTCAGTTTCAATGAACCACTGTGAGCCAAGCCCCTCTTCACTTTTAATGAATCTGTGTGGGAGGAGTCCTATGTTGGTTTCAGCAGGGAGCGGAACGCCTTCATAGAATGAGTCTGGCATGTAAGGAAGCTCATGCTTTTCAGTGAAGGGAAGGTGCAGTGAGGTGTAATAAAGGTAGTAGAAAACAGTGCATTGCTATTAAAGACAAGACTCCTGTCTTGGTTGTTTTTAAGAATATAAAATGAGTATATTTAAGTCTAGTTGTTGAAGTTTTGACCTCTGTTATTCTGAGGTCATCATCAGGACTGAGCAAGAGCGGTCTGAATCTAAAGAAATAATTAGAAAAAAAGGATATAAGAATATAGAACAGGACCTGTGAAGTATTTACAATATGCATGGGGACCTGGTAGGTCACTTGCCTATATAATAGTGTTTATCTGGTATGGGTGACAATCTAAAGAAACGCACACTGGCAGGAGGGGCTTGTGCACCTTCTCTTTACTGAAAAGCATGAGCACTAGTTCTTATTTATTCCAGTAGAATGAGTTACTTTCCTTCGGTAATGATATATCTGTAAGAGACATAGATTAGTTATGGATTCCTCACCTTAGAATTGCCCCCAGGCGTCAGACTAGATACGGAGAATTATTTCCTAAGCAGAACCATTTGCGCGTCGACTGCGCATTGGTCGCCGGAATGCCGTCGCGGTATCTACTTAAACGCCGCCCTCACGCGTGGACATCAGTCCATTACACAACATTCCACGCCAGAAGCGAAGAGCCATGCAAGACACTGACCACTGGTGCACGAGAACTAGGGCCCTGAAAGTGAGTCCCTTAGTCTAGAAGTCAGTTCGCAGAATGGGGAGGATGGGTGGGGCAGTGAAGAATCCATAACTAATCTATGTCTCTTACAGATATATTGTTACTGAAGGTAAGTAACTTGTTCATCTGAAAGACAATTAGTTATGGATTCCTCACCTTGGAATAGATACCCCAGCAATACCACCCCCGGTGGTGAGTCTGTGAACCAAGTTCACACCAGAAAGTCCTGAAGAACCGAACTGCCGAAGAAGCAGTCGCTCCGGACCTGGCCGTCCAGGCAGTAGTGTTTGGTAAACGTGTGCAGTGAAGCCCACGTAGCTGCCTGGCAGATGTCATGAAGGGGGACTCAACGTCCCAAAGCAGTAGTAGCTGCCGTTGCCCTAGTGGAATGGGCACGCAACCCTGCTGGAGGTTCCTTTTTTGCCAAGGAATGGCAGATTTTTATACAAAGAACGACCCATCGAGAGATGGTCCGTTTTTGTACGGCCCAACCTTTCTTGGCGCCCATGTAGCCAACAAAGAGTTGGTCATCCACCTGGAATGGTCTTGTGCGATCCAGATACAAGGAAAACGCACGTTTTGGATCCAGACAATGGAGCCGCTCTTCCTCTTTATGAGGATGTGAAAAGAAGGTGGGCAAAGTGATGGTCTGTCCTATGTGGAAAGCGGTAACCACTTTGGGAAGGAAAAAAGGCCTAGTGTGAAGGACAACTTGTCCGGATGAACAGCCAAGAATGGAGGTTTAGAAGAAAGGGCTTGAAGCTCACTCACCCTGCGAGCAGAGGTGATGGCAACCAAGAAGACAGTTTTCAAAGTTAAAAGTGTGAGAGGACAATTATATAACGGCTCAAAGGGAAGGCACATCAGATAAGTCAGAACCAGGTTCAAGTCCCACTGAGGCATTACAAAAGAAATAGGAGGGAAGAGATGAGTAATGCCCTTAAGGAATCGATTTACAACAGGGGACTTGAAAAGAGAAGGTTGATCAGGAAGCCTAAGAAAGGCTGAAATGTCTGACAGATAACCTTAGCAGTGCCCAGAGCAGAGCCCTGTGGGCCAAAGAAAGGAGGAACAAGAGAACCTCAGAAAGAGGGGCAGAAAGGGGATCCACGGCCTTTGCTGTGCACCATGCCACAAATTTGTTCCATCTGCAGGCGTATACCATTTTAGTGGAGGGACGCCTGGCTGCGAAGATGACATTACAGACTTCTGGAGGAAGTTTGAAAGCCGCCAACTGCCGCCGCTCAATCTCCACACAAGGAGGTGGAGGCTGCACAGGTTCGTGTGGAAGACCGTCCCCTGCTGCTGCGACAGAAGATCCTCCCGAAGAGGCAGTCTTACTGCAGGATCAATGGCCATGTGTAACAGCTCGGGTTACCAGACTCTTCGTGCCTGTTAGAAATGGGGGCCTCCAGTTGGCAGCAGCTGGCGCCGCTGTCAAATAGTAACCCTTCTTCCTAAGGAAGAGTAAGGGGGCTACACCCTCTGATAACCCCTGCTCAACCCTGTGGTAACGTAGCACGAACAGAAAGGCCTAGGTCAGAGGCAGTGTGTGAAGCATTTATGATCATACACAATTACACTGGCGAGACGCTACAAAATGGACACCACAAACAAGTATAGAGAAATAGTTATCTTTATATAGGTTAGGCATGAAACGGAGAAATGCTCAAAGAACCACAAGGCACGTAATTACAGATTCATTCAGGGCGATGGAAGCACTCGTGCGTGCGGGTGGAACGAGCTTAGTTCGAGATCGGGGCCTAGGCGGCCCGATGATGCACAATGTACTGGGGATATAAGGGGGCACAGCTCCGCGGGGAAGGTGCGGGATGACAGGCGGACTCACAGCGGCCACAGCTCCTGCGGCGTGCACACTAATCCTAGGACGGGGTTGGAAGGCGGCGCCCAGTGGCACACACACAAGATGGCAAGATTCGTGAAGTAGGAGCTAGCGTGGGCACTCAGCAGCACGGCTCTCCAGCTGCAGAGGCCCACGATAGCGATTGTTTCTGTAGCAAAACAAGCGTGGGCACTCAGCGGCACTGCTCCTCAGCTGCAGCGGCCCGCGAAAGCACTGATTCTCATAGTATCTCCTCGTGGTCGGACCAATGTGGGCACTCGGCAGCACAGCTCGGCAGCGGCCCACACTAGCGATAGCAAGGGTTTTCGTAGCAAGGCCAAGGCGGGCACTCAGCGGCACAGCTCCTCAGCTGCAGCGGCATGCAATGGCGACAGCAAAGGTTTTCGTAGCAAGGCAGATGCGGGCACTCAGCGGCACATCTCCTCAGCTGCAGCGGCCCACAATAGCAACAGTTTCCGTAGCAAGTCAAATGCGGGCACTCAGCGGCACAGCTCTTCAGCTGCAGCGTGCCACGATAGCAATAGTTTCCGTAGCAAGTCAGATCGAACACTCAGCGGCACAGCTCCTCAGCTGCAGCGGCCCACAATGGAGATAGCAATAGTTTCGTAGGCTGTTTCTCATGCTCTACACAACAAGAACAGGACTCTCAAGAACTTTATGGAATTAATCATTTTTATGAACATTTTTTGATATTTGATGTCATGTCTTTGGTTATTGTACCATTGAATAAATTTGTGTTTGAATGATTCACACACGTTTTTCTGGACGTTCTCTGTGTCAGGGGTTATCCCTTCACATTATTTTGTTTTTCTGTCTTGCGAGATCTACATTTAAAACTGTATTTGTACATAATCAGAATGCCGGCGTTTCTATTTGTGTATAGGTTTCCGTAGCAAGTCAGATGCGGTCCTCAGCTGCAGGGGCCCACAATGGCGATAGCAATAGTTTCCGTAGCAAGTCAATTGCAGCGTTCCCCACAGTAGAACTAGAGACCCTGGATTTCTCGACAGAGGCCTCACCTGCAAGAAGGATTCCCTTCAAGAGGAATCCGGGCTGCTGACTAATGAAGTCTAATGTCCCTGAGACTTCGGCAGGAGGCAAGCTCAAATCAGGCCCTTGGGTAGTTGCTTCAGTAGATGGATGGTAGTTTCAAAATCCTTTGCCTCTTGTTACGCGGACAGATTCGTCTTCGCATCCCGAAGTTACACACCACGAATGGGTTTAAGCCCAGATCTTTATACCCCAAAAGTCTTTGTTCTTGAGAAAGTCACAAATCACTCGACCCGGCCAGAACCAGTTTGGTGCCGACTTGGGTCACTTTATTTACAACGCGGCATCCTCCATTTCAGGGAGAGGGGGCCCACCATCAGATGCCCAGTGGGAGGTGGAGCCATCATTCAACTTGCCAGGCACAGCCATGCTCAGATCAAAGGGGTCACCCCTCCCCACACTTCAACGGCAGATTCCACCATTCGACCCAGGTCGGTCTCAGCCTGCCCTGGCCCTCTAAAACAGACGGCCAATACACATACCAAGAAAACACACGGGAAGGTTTAGACAAAAAGATACCTGCTTTCCAAATGCGGTAATTGCACACTCAGAATATAAAGACAATCACCACTACCAGATGCACGTTAATATTTGAAGCTCAAGCATACCAAGTTCGACTCTCCTAAAATGTTGCTTGGCACTACTAAGACTATACTAGTTCATACAGTTTATTTATAATAAGGAGCATTCGCGCTGTATCACTGAATGGCAGCGGCACAGCGCCCAGAGCGTCTAACACCAGCAACCACGAAGGAGACAAAAAGTGAAAAAACAAAATAGAACGGAAACCTACACCATTGGTGGCAGGTCTAACAGTGCCCAATCCAGAGCCACAAGAATGACTTGGGCCCGGTTGCGCTTGATCTTCTTCAGCATTTTGGGTACAAGTGGTATAGTCAGAAAAGCGTATAGAAGACGGCAACTCCACTCACGATGAAGAGCGTCGCCTGGCAAGTGCCACCGTTGAAATTCCAACACGCAGAACTGCTGACATTGCGCTTTCTTTTCGGTGGTGAATAGATCTAACCAAGGCTCTCCCCACTGCTGAAAGAGACCTTGCAACACCTCAGAGTGAAGACGCCATTTGTGATCCATCATGCACCTGCGGCTGAGTTTGTCCGCTCTGGGGTTCAAAGAACCTGCCAGGTGTTGAACCACCAGGGATATGCCCTGATGGTCCAGCCATGTCCAAAGGCGGAGAGCCACTTGACATAGTGTCCACGACTCCACCTCATTTGTTGCAGTACCACATGGGGGTGGTGTTGTCCGTGAACACCTGCACTTCTCTTCCCCGGACAGAGGGAAGAAATGCCTTAATGCAAGACGAATCGCCCGAAGCTTCAGAAGGTTGATGTGAAGCCTCTGATCTCCGCCTCTCCCATGTGGCCGCCCCACCCCAGAAGTGATGCATCCGTCACCAATGTACACTCTGGTTGGGGGAAGGGAGAGGGATCTGCCACTGACCCAATCCTGGTTCATGAGCCACCACTGCAATTGGTGAGCAGTGCCCTCCGAGATCTGGACGCAATCAGACAGATTCCCTTGATGCTGTACCCACTGGAACTTCAGGAGAGCCCGCATATGCCAACTGGCATGATCCACCAGCAAGATGCAGGAGGCCATGAAGCCCAGCAGCCTCAGGGTCATTCTGACCAAAACCCAGGATAGAGGCTGAAAGATCGGAATCATAGCCCAAATATCCCGAACTCGCTGCTCGGGAGGATAAACCCCACACTGCGTCGTGTCCAGAACCGCTCTGATGAAAAGGAGCTTCTGAGAGGGAGTGAGGCAGGACTTCGGCATGTTGATAGTGAACCCCAGCGAGTGTAGGAGGTCTGCCGTAGTCTGGAGGTGGGAGACGACTGCCTCAGGCAAGCCCGCCTTCAACAGCCAGTCGTCGAGATTGGGGAAGACTGGAACCCCTGATCTGCACAGATGAGCTGCGACCACCACCATCACTTTTGTGACCACCCGAAGGGGTGCTGGTAAGGCCAAAGGGGAGCACGGTAAACTGAAAGTGCTCGTGGCCTACAGTGAAGCGCAGGATGGGGATGTGAAAATAAGCATCCTGCAAGTCCAACGCTACCATCCAGTCTCCAGGGTGGAGAACAGACCGGACTTGAGCCAGAGTCAACATCTTGAACTTCTCCTACCGGAGGAATCGGGGGACGTTCCTGCGCTCCCAGATAGGACGCAGGCCCTTGTCCTTCTTGGGCACCAGAAAGTAGTGGGAATAACAACCCTGACCTACTTCAGGGACAGGAACGCACTCAAAGGCTCCCTTGGCCAAGAGAGCCGTAACTTCCTGTTAGAGAAGGGTCAAGTGATCCTCCGACATGCGATGGAATTGAGGTGGGATGGATGGAGGGGTAGTTTCGAAGGGGAGGAAGTAACCCCTTCGGACTATCTGCAAAACCCACCTGTCCAATGTGATGTGGAGCCAGTGGCGGGGAAGGTGATGGCAAATCCTGCCGCCCACTGGCGAGTGATGGGCCTGAAAGGTCGGACTAGGCGGGTTTGGAGACTGCTGCAGAGGGGGTGCTGGTGGACTGGCCCGCCCACTGGCCCCCCCGACCCACGTCGGTGGGATCCACGTCCTTGGCCGCGCAGAGGTTGGACAGCTTGCGCAGGCCTGTGACTCTGGGCAGAACGTGGCGGGGCACCCCTTCCGTAGCCACAAAAGGGGCAAAAAGCAGACTGCGCCGGGCGGGAGGTGGAAGCGAGGCCCAATGATCTGGCCGTAGCCCACAGAATCCCGAGCGCAATGTCTGCCTTGTCGCCAAACAGGCAATGGCCAACAAAGGGCATGTCCAAAAGCATTGCGTGGATATTCCCTGAAAAACCAGTGGACCTCAACCAGGCGTAGCGTCTCAGTGCTACTGATGTGGAAATTGTCCTGCCCAGTGAGTCGGCTGTGTACAGCCCACACCGGATGGTGAAGTTCGCTGCATCTCTCCCTTTGGCAACAGCACGGGAGAGCACAGCCTGGGCCTCCTACGGGCACTGTGGCAGCACCTGTGCAACCGTGTCCCACACCGAGTGGGAGTAACGGCCCAATAGGCATGCAGTGTTCACCGACCGCAGTCCCAAACTGAAGGAAGAAAACATCTTCCCAAGGTGGTCCAGCTTCTTGGATTCCCTATCAGGTGGTGCATTAGGGAATTTGCCTTTGGCGATGGAGGCTTGGACTACCTAGCTCTCTGGGGTAGAATGGGAAGAGAGGAGAATTGGGTCGCCCGGGGCCGGGCGGTGGCGTCGGGGAATCATCCTGTCCACAGGAGCCCCTCTGTTGGGGTTGGACCAAGTGCCCAAAAAGAGGTCTGTAAGGGCCTCATTGAACAGCAGCAGGTGCTCCGAGGAGGCCGCTGCCGGTTGAATCACCTCTGTCAGGAGGTTAGTCCTGACTGCCACCGTAGGAAGCTAAAGGTTTAGGGCCTCGGGTACCTGAAGCAACACCACTGCACAAGACGCACCCTCCTCTATAGCGATAGTAGGGGGAGATAGTATGCCAAGGTCTGGGGAGGTGTCCAGACCACTGGCCTCACCCAACTCTCTCTAGTCCAGTTCCTCCAACTAATCTACAAAAGGGTCCACAGACTCCTCCTAGTCCTCCTCACCCTCTCCTGTATGCCACTCAGGGCGGTAGAAAACATCAGGAGAGAACTGGGGTACAAAAGTACCTGTCGGCGCCGGTCCAGACGTCAGGCACAGTCATGTCCTCATCAAGGGGGAGGCCGGGGTCGACGCCGGCGGGGGACACAAAATGAGTCAGAGGCAGCGGGGGTGTCTTCACTGGATTCCATGCCGGGGAGGTGTCACGAGGTCGACCGGCACCGATCGGATCCAGGCCTGGATCCTTGGGGGCCCTGCGGCGCCAGAGCAGCCATTGAAGGCCTGGAGCCCCCAACTGAGTCCGCGAGGCCTGAGAGCGCGCCAGTGGAGTCGGGCTGCCCAAAGATAGAATGCAAGGCTTCGTAAAAGCTTCGAAGCTGGGCAAGGAGTTGACCCAACAGGCTCCTTGGGCGGAGCCAGACTCCTCCCTTCCACGTCCCACGTCAGCCGACGGACGGGGAGAATGACCATGCTTCTTCGCCTTCTTCTTGTGCTTCTACTTACCCGAGGACAAATCCCTCGATGACAAGTGGTGGTGGTGGCGGCTCCACAACCGGTCCCGTGACCTCCCTCACAACCGGGACCTCGAACGGAGCAGACTGCCAGGTCTCGAGAAGCTTTCGGCACCGCTCCCGCAAAGACTTCGGGTTCATGGCCCGGCAGTCGGAGCACGACTTTGGGTCGTGGTCGCGCTCCGGGCACCAACGGCAAACCAGGTGCAGGTCCGTGACAGACATCAGTTTGTGACAAGAGTCACAAGCCTTGAAGCCTGTCTGACGTGACATTCCTTTGTGCACCAGGAGCCGATCGACTCAAAAAAGGTGTCAAAAAAAGTCACAAAAAACTGAGTCAAAAAGTGACTTGAAGTATCACTCTCTCATCGGATCTATGCTGGCTGGTGCGGAAAAAGAAAGAACTGACAGCACGAGAGGGCAGCGTCTAAGTAGATACCGCGACGTCATTCCGGCGACCATGATGCCGATGGCAAACGCGGAGTCGGCCGTTGTCACATATCGACAAGCAGAGGTACTGCTGAGGAAAAAATTCTTCAGATCCAGTCTGACGCCTGAGGGTAATTCTAAAGTGAGGAATCCATAACTGTCTTTCAGGATATATAATTCAAGGATATTTTGTGGAATAAATGGATTTGCTATAGAAATGTGTCCATGATCTTGTGTACACCAATTGCCTATAAAAGGATTTGCATATGCATTTTGGTTTCCCAGATGGTGAAATGCCAAACGATTTATTTCCTTGTGAACCAATGTTCTTGTAAACTTATCATGAAGGGCAAAGCAGGCAGGCCAGAGGAGCAACACTTATCAGCTCTGGAGTTCGAGCAGGCACGCGAACCGACTGCCAGCAGGAGGGAAAAACAGGCAGGCCAACAGCAATGCACTCAGGAATAGGGGAAGACAAGCAGACTTGGGATCATGTGACTCTGGGCAGTAGCTCACTCAATCTTGCAGCACCTGGATACCCTTAGGGGTGATAAGTTTTTGCATTACAAATGTGGGATTGGTAGTAGTATTATTCCGCAAAGAGGACATCGGCACACTAGGGCAGCCCAACCGATTGCCAGCAGGAGGGAAAAACAGGCAAGCCAACGCCAGTGTAACATCCTTGTGTTTCAGGGAGCTCCCACTGTCATCAGGGATGCAGTGCCCGTAGGTCTCGGACAAGAGGGAAGGCAATGCAAGGACCAAGAATATGAACGGGTCTGCTCCCTGTAGCAGCTGGAGATCAAGTCCCTTGGAATTCAGCAGAAGGAAGTAGGCTCCCCCCACGGCATCCTCTGATCAAGCACCCAAGTAGAATCATTCTCTTGAGTAGAAATCTTTTCAAATAGAATATTATGAAATACTCGTTATGATGATACATAGCGGGAAACATCCATTACAACGCAGGCATTACAACACAATGCCTTTGTAACGCAGCCAATACAACGCAAGTTCCATTACAACGCATATGCCTCACTGACCAACACCTTCCCTGAGGTAAGCACCCAGCAGTGTTAGAATAGTAAATTATGTTGTAATGCTACATGCGTTGTAATGGCTTGCGTTGTAACGTCATACATACATATGTAGCAGTGGGGTGGATTACAGCGTACAATCACGGATACTTAGGGATAAAAGATCCTAAACCCGGGAGCTTCCCTATCTAGCTCAGACTTTTTCTGTGTGCGCAAGACTAGTCTGTACAAGAACTCTAATGATCAGTGGTATAATATTAGGTATATTGGCGCCCCTCAGGAGAAGTAACATATATTGGTTAAAAAACAAAAGGTATCGAAGAACGGTGCTGTAAGGTGAGGAGAACTTTGGATTTGAATCGCTTGGCATATATGAAACAGCATGATAGGGCTTAGTGTACTGGCCAGTTTGATAAAGTGTGTTTATATATGTCAGTGGTGTTCCTGAACATGATGGATATAGCAGGTCTTATTTCCTGTTTTTGGACTTTTAGCACATGCAGTGAAGTAGATGCAGTGCTATTTTATAATTTTAGTGATATGTGGCTATAGGCACTCTCAGTTTGACATTTGGCAGTCGGCTGTACTGAGGCATTTAATTTATTTTCAGAGCTCGTAATTGTGGATTGTACTGAGATTCATCACTATGGTTGAGCAGGACACTAGACGCTGAGAACGGATATCATTCATTTCCCATGTAGGATGGAATTATCACCACATAAGTAGGTGGCTAAATGTTTTTGATTATAGAAAGGAAAGTAGGCATACTTACGACGCTAATTAGTGTTTTCTTTATACTTCTATCGCAGAGATCTTTACAAAAGATATTGAAGGTACTTTGGAAATTTTTCGGTTATGCATGTTCTTGTGGGTTAGAATGGTGGATGCTTTGTTCATTCTTCCGTCCGCCCCCTCCCTCCCCCACGTTTTCGCTTGTCTAGCATTTATTAGCTGTTTGCCTATTTAGGAGGGTCACTTTATATCATGACTTTCGGACAACTGTATGTCACTTAGGTTCTGCGTGTACATGGTCTTGGAGGGGGTCACGGTTTGACGTTGGTTGGATTGGTTTCACATGTATGTTTTCTTCCATCACCTAGATGCTGGCTTTTTGGGGACACTTGTGCTACCCTTTATGATCAAATTCGTTTTTACAAATTTATGTTTACACTGGAATGTGGTTCCTTTGTTCCACCTTGTGCATGTCAATGTATGTTTCTCTGGCGTGGATTTGATTAAATAACTTGAACATGGGGAGATTTTGAACGATGCTTGTGCAAGCCAGTTTCTATATGGCGTCACATTGGCCTTTTTTGTTTAGTTTATTCAGCCTTGAGAAAGTCGCGGGATGAATTCCCATTGTATGCGACGAAACACGTGTTGGCTGACAAAGGACATTATGATATGACAAGAATAAAGAAAGAAAACAAAGGATTAATAATACTTTACATTTTGTGCATACTTTTGCAGTTATAAGTGGTGCTACACTGTAGACGTGTGCTGGGACTGCTTTTTCTAGTCTGTACAAGAACCAGCCAATCTCTTCCTTTCGTTTAGGACCAGTCCATTTGAAGCCACAGAAGCCGGTCAACCTGTGTTCATTCTTCAGTTTACATTTTTTTTAGAGTAATATTTGAACTAAACCTCTGTAGTTTTAATTTAAAAAAAAAAATCATGCATGCCTCTGTAATGCTACTAGTATGTCAAGTTGCTAAACACCACTTTCGCAGCTTTACGGAATTATACAGCCAACAAAATGTAAACATATACATTTATGCAACAGCAAACAAGAGGCTGAATATCTGGAGCCGGGTGCTGCAACTTATAGCTGCAAAGGGAGTGTGGTCTTTCTGCAGTTTCCTGCAAGCACATGTCACGACACAGGAGCACAGCCAAAGTTCTATTGGTTTGTAAAGCCACATTACTGAATTGGTCCGGTTCTCCATTACCCTGCAGGCCTTCCACTGGTGGTATGATTCAAGGTCCTTAGAAAGTAGCCCACCGGGTTACTCCACACAAGTGCTTCAGTGCCTTGTCAAAGGCAGGAAGCTCTATGCATGCAATTACAAAAGAGAAAATGTAAAATGTATTGCCATTTACTACCCTTAATGAGGTGGTGATGCAGTAGATGGGGCTTCACTATGGAGAGTGTTTGCTTGAAAGAGAGTTGAACTGCTGTGTAGCATGTGTGGGAATCTCTTACGTCTAGCAAGATTGAACAAGTGGAGCTTCTGGTCCAAACAAAACATGTAATTGAGACATCATGTAAAGTCACATATCCTGTAAATCTTTTCTTAAGGCGTTTGGCTGCAAGACTGGTGTGTTTAGGTGTCAAGCGCAAAAAGTAGCAGAACACACTGATCATGCTGCTGTGCTAAAGTATGGTGAGTGGGCTGGTTCAATTGGACAGCTAAGGCTACAGCTCTGGACGTAGCCAGGTTGTTTTTTCTACCTCTATTACACATCTCCAAATGATATGGGAATTGTGAATAAAATAGGAATCCACAATACTAGCAGTATAATGCCATGGAGGATCTGCACGTCTCAGCCTTGATACCATACTGTATGTTGGTACCTCTTGCAGGGATACATCAGCCTGTATCGGACATACCGAGAAAACGGTGCAGATCAATGGTCTGAATTTGTGTTTGACCTTTTTGGGTAGTTTGTCACATGGGCATTTAATGCCACATACAGCAGCTGTCGATTCACATATTCTAAAGTCTTCTATTTCGTGACCAATTATTTGATGATGGTGCGTGGATCCTTTGTTGGTTTATTCCAATATAAACATGAGATGTGCATATTATGAGCGAAAAATTAGTGTGCCAATATCTTCCTATAAAAGAAATCCCACAAATTACTTTTAAGTGTGTAAACTCTTGATGGTTTGTGGTGTAATTTGTATAACCCCAAATCCTGTTTAATCATATTCGTGTCTCAAAATCTTCATCACAATTTACGTCTCTTCCTTGGTTTGTAGAGCCTGCTCCTTGAGTAATCCCAATACTCGTTCCATTGGCTTTAATAAGCAGTCATAACTATGACAAATACAGAATTTCATTATAAACCCTTGGTTGTCGAGTTTGATATTTAATTACAACAAGGCAGATTTCCCACAGTCGTTCAGAGTGGTAACTATTAGACAACAAGATATTTTGTGGAGTTGTTTCATAACAAAAAAGTCATAAGTTGGCTAACTTGTAAATAATGCTTGTACCAAGATAAACATACACCTCTTTTTCAATTACTTTCATGTAATGGCACTCTTTCAAAAATTTAGGAAAATGTCAATATTTAATTGATATTCTTCTCCAAATGCTCAGATACCAACTGCATGGGGAAAAATAATATTAGTTTCAAAATAAAAAAAGTGAAACTGGTTTAATATATGTAGATTAAATCCCATTGTAGCTCCAAATGACAATGAGATGTTCACAGGTTTAGTGACTTGCATGCTTGAAAAAAGCTAAAAACCACAGTGAAGATGGATTCAGCACAAGTTTCTGTACAACAAAAGTTGAATCATTTAGTAAACTTGAAATAAAATGCAAAAACTTGATTAAGTGAAGTTCCAGGAATAGTGTGTGGTGTAACAACTACAAGATACTGGATAGTCTGCATCAATTAGTAGCCATTTTGATCAAATCTTGAATTTGTAATTTAATTTGTAGGACCAAGATCATGTATTAAATACTGGTTTTCAATCTACTGTTTCATCTTTGTAATGTACCATCAGTGGTCCAATCATACCAACCACCCTTACCTTACTAGTCTCTACGATGACCAAAGTGTTACATAAGGATAAATATTTTGCCTTCAGTTATGTATATGAAATATTTGAAAAATATTTTTGAAAGTTACTTTTTGTAAGTAATGCGTTACAAGTTGTTCGGGGATTTAAACTGTTTAAATAATTACTGGTGGCTTGGAGCATTTTGTGATCTACAGTGTAATCTATTGATCCTGGATCATTTGCGCAAAAAAACCCCCAAAAAATGCCACTCACATTTTCAGGACGCCGCATATAAAATTTTCGTTTTGAATAATAAACTGCTGGAGGCGTGATGGACAAGGTGATGCACATCACAATCTGAGTTCACTGAATAAGCTTAGATAGTCCCCCAGTAAGTTGTGCATTTAGAAGATTTGGGGGGCAGGGGTCCTACAAATTTAAGAATTAAACTTTGCGAAGCATTTAGAACAGAAATTGAGGTTTTATTGTTGAATATTTTTCTCCTGGATAAATGTTGACTTCTAACCAAAAATGTCCAATATATATGTTAATTGATGATAAAAAGCACAAAACGCCTCTGAGAAATATACTTCCTGGCCATGTGATTTCATAATACTGAACTTGAATGAGTGATTTATGTAATTTAAAGGCTGTAAATGCACTAGTTCTGCTAACCTCCTTGGAACAGTGACATTCTGTGGAAAGAGAAAGACAACGGGTGCAACAATTGATGTGCTCTCCTAGCTAGCACCTTCATATATAAAATAATCCACCGTGTCCACGAGTATTCTGAGGTTCTTGAAGTAGACCAATAAGTCATTTCTTGGTCTTTTCATTAATATTCCAGTGTATAAGCACATTGAATCTTTTACAGCAAAATGTACCCATATTCCTGCGCTCTGTTTGTCTTGTTCCTCATTCCATCTCTCAACATCACCAAATTGACTGAGTCTAATGTGTAGCTTTGGCTCTGAAAATTTGTCTCTGCAGTTTTCTTTCATGATGCAGTTGGATTGGCCAACATAAGTAACTATAAAAAATATACAATTTATCGATATCCTTTTGTATTTAGTTGTGTTCTGCAAGCCTATATAGGTCACCATTCATCCTGAAAAATGTACGCTAAAAGAATGCTAGCGCAAACCTATCTTTTGAGCAAAGAAAATTAATCGGTGTACAGGTGTACTCCAGCATGAGATATGGCAACTAAAACACCATTTTAAAAATAGAGGAATGTGCTGTAATGAACCCTTCTAGTCTAAGCCTTACTCTTTCTTGTAAAAACAATGGACCAGTTTCCTGCTACAACAACAAAAGTAGGGGAATGAGGATTCACTTGTTCGGCTCTAAATACGGAGCACAAATATAAAGTGTGCTGTAGGAAGTCAGAAATAAAGTGGGCATGACTCACTACTCCAATATGATTTTTAACAACACACCCCAATCTGATTAAATCAGTCAGGCATCTCCAGGAAATCTTAAGTTATACATAAAAGCATATGGCACATTAGTTAAGATACCAAATACAAAAGTACATTCAATGTAAATCTTGAAATCAATAGACTGGGCAGTTCACACAAACTATTGCGTGCAGAATTGTACTGCTACTGTATGTGGCTTATAGTGGGAGAACAAAGCTGCACTATTGCACCAAACCCAGAATGTAGGAACGATTCTTGTTCTCTACTCTAAAGATTAAGTGACGAGAACAGTCTGCCGAATCGGGGATGCTATTGCCCACAACCCGAAATAAGCAGAAGTCACCACGACATCACCCACAGTACTTCACAGGTGAGAGTTTAAGGTATTGATTTGTTTCTACCAAAGTGGTGGAACTCAAAAGGTTTCCAACGCTGAAGCAATCACGTGTATGCATAGTTTTTAATTAGACAAATTATATTTTTCAAAAACATCAGAAAGGTCATGGCACTGATCTTTCTGTTCACCTTCATCTCAGTACATGCTCCGCCCTCAGTTTGTGAAAAAGCTGAAAAACTTTATATTGGGACAGATAACATTTAAATGGGATGGGACAGGAGAATAGCATCCTTGTGGTTGAAGGGGCATAACAAAATTAGCAAACAATTCATTGAAAACTATAAAGTTGCCTTCTCTCCATGAACTAAAAATGATAATCTCAACTTTAAGTCTTGCTAATAACAATCAAAAAAATATATATTATCTACAATCGGATGTTTTACTCCCAACGTTTTCCACTTAAACCAGTAAAGGCTCCTTTGCTCAAAAAAGAGAACATTACATAGACTGAATAGAATATTTTATTGATGGTGCATACTCTGGTGCCGCTGCGTGAAACTGCACCTTGCACAGAGGTCAACATATTTCGCAGCTTTAAATACATAACAAGTGAACAGCTCCAACAGAGCTTCTGGTCCAGGGTAGGGTCCGAGGTACTTCTGTGGTCCACGGGTTCTCATTCAATGTTCATGTCCATCCTCCTCGTAACCATCAGGAAGTGCGTTGGCATGAGCGTTGTGAAAGAGGGATTTTTGCCCATCTCCCCAGGGGAATGGCTAAGTAGGAAAAACAAACAATAGCATAGTTACTAACTGTACAACTACTTGTATGGTGTCAATTCAGCTTCCCAAAACATTATACAACACCGTGGTACCCTACACCCGTATGTGAAAAGTGTTAACCCCAACAATGTCGCCTTCTGACAAACTAAAGAATAGTCATCAAAAGGGGTGACCATTTTCAAGATAAAGAGCCTCGTCTTGGTAGGTATTGTGCGCACCTCTCAGGCAGCAGAACCTGGTCTGTAATGGAACCCTCAAAAACAGGGAAAAAAAGGTAGTGAACCAGACTGGCCAGCAAGAGAATACCATTAGCAGACTGCACCATATAAATATAACACAAGCAATGCCACAGTAAAAATTAAACGAAATAAATACAACAGGACTGGCAACAAATTGCACTAAAACTTATACAACATTAAAGTGGGAAGTAGGGGAGTTTCATAAAGTAGCCAGTCCACAATTCTTCCATAGAAACTCTACTTAAGCAAAAAGCTAATTTATATCAACTGGAATGATTAGAAAAGCATTCCTTAACAAACCCCACTAAGTGTCCAAGACTAACTTAAAAAAAAAAAAACAACAAAACACACAAACACTGGCAAGTTCACTATTCTCACTCTTCAAATTCCAAAGATTAGGGTTTGGTGCAACTCGTTTCTGCCAGAGTAAATGTAGAACAAGAAATGCTTTCTAGAGCACTGGCGGTTTTGCAGCGCTAAAATGGTCCAAAAGCATCTGCTAGACAAGGATCAACGCAACATTTTTTAAAGTACAGTAAAGGTGTAAGTCTGTACCACTGGTGCTCCTGCAAAAAAGAGAACGCATCAGGGCAGGTATGACACCACATCAAGTTCTCCTTTAGCGTCCAAGTGTACCCCTCAGTCTACACTAACAGCCCCACTAAGATTTCACTTTATTATTTTTAACACAATTAAGCTAAACTTAAGTGTTGCGCTCACACAGCGATTTTGACTCTGTAGTTGTTCCTGATCATTGGCCTTGCCCAGGCTGTCAATGATGCATGTGTAATCATTGCACAGAGCTTGCCCCGTGGAGCTGTAGTATGTATGAGACAAAGTTCAAGTGTTGGATGACCCTTAACAGTTACTGTGGACGGATTCAAGTCATGGTCAAATCCATCAAGACTGATTCGAAATTGAGAAAAGGGCTATCAAATAGCACCCACTGTTTCAACAATAAAAGCAGGCAACTGATTTAATCTGATCCAGACGATTTCTTTATAAGGCTCCGATGTGCCCAGAACTAGCTTGTGTCTAGAAACTGGATGGGCCCGGCATCAAAGAACGTACCGCTGTGTTAACAGTCGGCGTCTGACTTGAATCAGTCCAAACTAACTTTCAAGGGTCATCGAACACTTGAATTTTAGGTCCTGAAGATGGTCTAGCGGATGTCTACAATATAGACCGAAACGTCGACAACTGCACCTACTTTCACGTTGAACTGTTTAAGGATCTGTTGAATTAGTTACATTTTCCGATTTTATTTTTGTAAAAAGGTGTCCACACTAGTGACTAAGAGGCGTTTGTAACATCGAATGATCTGGAAACCTCAGTTGCTATCTGTAGTTTAGACACTTGTATTTTTTTTTGCACCCTTTGAAAGATTTTTTTTCATTATAAATTCAATTCTTTAAAAAAAATGTACACCTGTGTAAGATTTTTTTTAACAGTTTAGTTTAAGTATAAATGAGTTTAATTGATTTTCTAAAATGTAATGCAAGCGATAACAAAGCTTGTCATTATTTGTATATTGAATGCTTAAACTATGTGTGCTTTAGAAAATCCCTTGTAGGCACCCTCACCCACTAGAAACTTGAGACTAGCACTTCTGTAGCCGTGGCTTCAGATGTAAGAATCAAACTCCACCTTAACACTCTCTGCGAGCTATCGTCTTTTTTTTTTTAAACTTTGTTTATTGAAAGGTTTATGACATGACAATACATACATACAAAATCAAAAGGACAACCATAAGCAGGGACAGGTGACAGTGCAAGTCTCATATCGCATTAGCGTCAGATCCATTGTAGTCGCAGGGAACAATTGAGCAATCGTGTACAATAGAATAAGTTTTGATAACCTGTATACAGGGCAGAGGCTTCCAGCAAAAAGGCCAGTACACATTATAAACACCCAGCAGGGGCGTGAGGGACCCTTCAAGCAGAGTTAAGCCATGCGCTACACAACTCCCACAGTGTGCCCTCGGTCAAACGGGCTCGTATAACACACTCACAGACAGTACTCGCGCCCTGGAGCATCTTGACGGGAAGGCCCAGAGGGGCCGCCAGAACTGCAACCCACCTCCCACATGTCCACAGTAGCGCACAGCCTCCCCTATGTAGGATTTCCATCAGTGAGGGTAGGGTCCGGGCCGGCATCGGTCAGGGAAGGGGCGTCTGTTGTCAGAGCCTCCGGATACTGCAATAAGTAATTTTGTAATGGTCCCCAGATATCGGCGGGGCGGGACCGGTCAGGGAGCAGTTCGGAGTATGTCAGTACTTGCTCCTGGCAGTATACCAGGTCCCTGAGCCATTCCTTAAATTTCGGAGCCCGTCCCCACCGACAAGCTACGCGTCGCTTCGCCAGCAGTAACGCCGTCGTAACGAATTTGCGACTCGCCCGTGGGATAGGCTTGGTGTATCCCAGTAGCGCCTGTATGGGGTCCGGTGCGAAGGGCAGCTCTATCATTTGTGAAATGGCGGAGCACACCTGTGTCCAGTAGTTCTGAATAGTGGGGCATATCCAGGACAGATGTAGGAAGTCTGCCTGGGGGGCATGGCATCTCTCACAGTTGTCCGAGTCCTGGAGCTGAAATCTGTATTTGGTGGCCGGGGTGCAGTAGAGACGGTTCAGGAATTTAAAGTGTATGATGCGGTGTCTACTGCTCGCTGAGATCTGTGCCGTCTGCAAACAGCAGTAAGTCCACCTGTCATCCCCGAGGTCCAGCCCCAGCTCTCGCTCCCATTCCCCACGCGCCCGGGATACGTCAGGTGCAGCATCAGAGCGGACTGCATGATATAGTATCGAAACTAAATGAGAGGGCGAAGTGGCCTGAAGGACCCCGTGTAAGGGAGCCATGGTGTCAGGCTCAGACGGGAAATCTGGCAAGATGGTCTTCATGCCGTGCCGCAGTCTAAGGTAGGTGAAAAGCTCCAGGGGGGTTGGCGTGTGCCCATCAAAGAAGCTACCCTGGTCACGAAAGATCCCGTCCGAAAACAGATCTCCCCATCTATGGAAGCCCAGCTTGCGAAGCAAATCTTGAAACAGTTTCTCTTGGAGAAGAGGAAGCTGTGAGTGATAAGAAAGCGGGAGAAGAGGGGAGTACAGGAGCGGACTTCCCACTCGCTTCGACAGTTCCAGCCAAGCCCTCACCGTGCCCTGCAGAGCGTTATAGTTGGCAGTGGAGTACGGGAGCACACTGTACAGTAGGCCAGACAGGGGCAGGGGCGCCGCTAGCCAGTCCTCCGCTGCGAGCTGGGGCATAAAAGCGATCGGGTGGAACCAGTAGTAAGCATAGTGCGCTTGAGCGCAGAGATAGTACAGTTCCAGGTCCGGTATATCGAATCCTCCGCACGAGTATGGAGAAGTCATCACAGCCCACTTCAAGCGGGGCCTCTTCCCACCCCATACCAAACGTATCAATTCAGATCTCAAACGAGTAAAGAAGTGCCTGCTCGGGGGAAAAGGAATATTCATAAACAAGTATAAGAGCCTGGGAAGTACCACCATCTTAATCAGGGCTGCTCGTCCAGCCATCGACAGGGGGAGCGCAATCCAGCGGTCGACACAAGAGGAGACGTGCAGCAATGTCGTGCCGTAGTTCATCCGCATAAGCTCCTCCCTGTCTCGGGAGATCTTTATGCCTAGGTACTTGACATCGGACTCACTCCATTCTATGGGGTAGTCGAGCGGGAAGGTCTGGGAGCCATCAGTAAGATGGAAAATCTGAGACTTCGACCAATTGATTTGTACTCCCGACATTTCCCCATATCTCAAGAATTCCCGGAGGAGAGGGTTCAAGTTATTGTGCGGGTCCCGCACGTACAGAGTAATATCGTCTGCATACATCGACAGCAATATCTGTCTCTGCTCACAGAACAGCGCGCGGTCTTGATGGTGCTGTCGGAGTCGCGAGGCTAGAGGCTCGAGCGCCAGTGCGAATAAGAGTGGGGAGAGTGGACACCCCTGTCTGGTCCCTCGTGCAATTCCGAAGGGTGCGGACACCCTGCCATTGACAAGGACCCTGGCGCACGTACCGCCATAGAGAATAGCTATCCAGCCCAGGAACACCAGGGGGAAACCCATGTGAGTCAGTACAGCCACCAGATAATCCCACTCCAAGGAGTCGAACGCTTTCGTAGCATCCAAGAATACCGCCACCATCTGTAGGCTGGGATCTACGTTCTGCAAGGTCGCAAACAGTGTACGCAAGTTATGCGACGTCGCCCTTCCGGGTATGAAGCCCGATTGATCCGGGAGCACCAGTCCCTCCATGAGGAGCGACAAGCGATTAGCCAGGGTCTTAGCAAGGATCTTTGCATCGCAGTTAAGAAGGGACAAGGGCCGATACGAATCTGGGGACGTTGCCGGCTTGCCTGGCTTCAAGAGGGAGGTAATCAGTGCCTCTCTCATGGAGGGGGGGAGCTTCCCCAGTGTGTGAGCCTCGTCAAACACCTCTTTCAAAATCGGGGCAAGGATATCGATGTAGGACTTGTAGAACTCTATCGGGAGGCCATCAAGGCCCGGGGCCTTCCCCGAGGCCATCTGCATTATGGCCTCCCGAATTTCGTCAACCCCCAGAGGAGCCATGAGGAACCGGCGTGGTCTATCAGAAAGCCATCCTAGTGTGATGTCCTCAAAATATCTGTCCAGTTCCGGCTTGTGCGCATGGGTAGAGGAGTACAATGCAGTGTAGTGGGCAACAAACGTTTGCAATATAGACTGGGTGTCCCTGTGGAGCGCTCCCGAAGACCCATGGATCTCCAGGACGTGGTTGTTGAAACGGGGCGGTCGTATCGCCCATGCCAGGAATTTACCCGGCCGTTCTCCCTCACCGTACCTACGCGCTTGGAAGTGTTTCCCCCTAAACCGAACCTCCCTATCCGCGGTGGCTTTATAGTCAGACAGGAGGTCACGGAACTTGGCTTGCGCCTCCGCATCAGTGGGAAACCCAGGGGCGGTCTCCAAGGCCCGGAGAGCGATCTCCAGTTTGCTAAGGCTCTTACGGAGGTCCCTGAGGACTCCCACCCCCTTCGAAATGCACAGTCCCCTGATGGTAGCCTTAAAGGCCTCCCAGACTACAGCGACACTATCCACCGTCCCACCATTGCGCTGAAAGAAGCTCTCGGTCTCCTGTGCAATCTCCGAGCGAAAGACCTCATCCAGCAGGGCAGTAGGTTGCAATCTCCAGGACATCGGAGAGCCAGCAAGATCAACCAGCTCCATACCCATCAGTACCGGGGCATGGTCGGAATACGTGCGCGCCAGGTGTTCCACCCGACATACCGTGGGAGCAAGGCCTGGGGAGATCAAGAAATAATCCAATCTTGCCCATGTGGCGTGTGCGGCCGACCAGTGCGTGCCCTCCAATGTCGCCGGGTGCCTAGAGCGCCATGCGTCCAACAGGTGGCGCTCAGTAAGAAGGTCGTGAACATATGCCTGTGAGCGAGAGTAGTGTTGAGGGCTGGGGTTTGCCCTGTCCCTCATGGGATCAATAGCTAAATTGAAGTCTCCTCCCCATATCAGGTGAGTGGAGCCTATGTCCAGGATCTCCCCCCAGAGCGCCCGAAGGCACTGCGGATCATCCGAGTTGGGGCCATAATAACACGCCAGTGTGAGCGTGTCCACACCAATGCGACCCCAGATAATACAATACCTGCCCTCCCTATCAGTCAGTTCACCCAGGCACACAAAGGGGGTGTGTTTCTTAATAAGGATTGCGACCCCTCGTGAGTAAGTGGAATAAGAGGAGAAGGAACGGTGCATGGCCCACCTAGATGCAAACAGTGACGGCCTGGACGGGTCCAGGTGCGTCTCCTGTAGAAAGGCCACATTGATGTGATGTCTATCTAGGTACGCCAGGATCTGTCTACGCTTTCTAGGGTCCCCCAACCCCCGCACATTCCAGGTCAGAAAATTAAGTTGCCCAGTAAAGTCCCTGCGTGTCTGTGGATCACCCATAAGGAGCAACAGTTCTCAGAGATAGTAAGCCAATGTCACCACCGCCCCTAAAAGGATGCAGAAGAAATAATGCAAACACTTCAACACACCAATTAACACTAACAAACCGCAAAGAAAATTTCCCACCCCCCCCTCCACCCTCCACCCACAGCAGCATCCCAATCATGCCATCTGGACAGTCCCCATCCTCCCCACCCCAAAACCCAACCTTTCTATGGCCAACGCCATTAGGGATTAACATTTAAACAGAGAAACAATGGGGTAATACCCTTCGGAGGTCAGTCTAGGTGGATACACCGTGTCTCCGCGATCCACGGGAATGCGCCCGGTCAGGGACCGAGCCCACTCCAGGGACAGGGAGCGCCCAGCGAGGTGAAATGTCCTGAGAGTCAGGTGCGCGGTAAAAGGAGGTAGGGCCCCGGTGACATCCCCCCACCCACAGCGCGGCCAGGTCCTTAAGTCCCCATATCATGGTCCGTGGCAGCATACATCTGCAGCAGCTTACCAACTGTCAATCATCCGCCACAGAAGCATCAGGTCAACGATCTTGCGTTGTCACTCCGCGGCCGGCGAGGCCGGGCCATCCATATCTCGCCTCTTGACCCGCTTCAAGAATTCCTCAGCTTGTTGGGGTTTAGTGCAGAAAATTTGTTTCCCCTGGTGGGTGATGCGTAGTCGAGCAGGGTAGAGCAACGCATAATCAATTTGAGCAGCTCGCAATTTTTGTTTAACCTGGATGAATTTTTTCCGCTCCTCCTGGACCACCGGAGTGAAGTCTGGAAATATAGTAAAGGTAACGCCGTCATACGAGAGGGACTTCTTCTCCCTCGCCACTCGGAGCGCCGCGTCCCGGTCCCGGAAGTTTAACAAACGGGCGATGATAGGGCGGGGGGGGCCCCCGGCGGCGGCCTCGGAGCCAGCGATCTGTGCGCCCTTTCAACAATGAACTGCTGGGAGAGGGAGTCAGCCCCCACCACCGCGCGCAGTAGGCCCTCCACATAGTCCTCCATCTTGCCTGTGTGGGTCGACTCCGGTATGCCAAGTAGGCGAACATTGTTCCTCCTGCTGCGCGCTTCTAATTCCTCATTCTTGGCCGCTATCACGAGAAGGACTTTGTCCATGCGCGCTACGGTGTCCGATAGTTGTGTCGTGCGGTCTTCGGTATCAGAAACACGCCGCTCCGTTTCTGAGATACGTTCTCCATGACTGTCCACCTTGTGCACTATTGAGTCCATACGTGACTGCATGGAGTCCATTTTGTCCACTATGGTCGCCAGGCTCTGCCGCATATCCAGCAGGATGGATTTGACGTCGTCGCCCGTCTGGGCGTCCACTGGTGCCGGGCCCCCCGCGCCGGCCTCCGGCTGGGATCGGGTGGTCTTTTTCGACTCGAAGGTGAGGCGAGGTTGGCGGCTGTCCGGTTTCCCCATGCCGACACCGACGGACAGACCCCAGTAAAGGCAAGGATATAGTCGGGATGGCCGGGTCACGAGGGAACCAAGGGGGGAACGCAGCCCCGCAGGGGCAGAAGCGACCCAGCTACCCGGGCTCAGGCGCCCCGTGATCTCCTCACGAGCATCCGCCAACCCCCTCCAACGGGGGTGAGCCCACGCGTCAGGGACGGGTCCAGTGCCCAGAGCTGCACTCGATCACCTGGGGCCACAACTCCCCCCGACAGTAGGCAGCAGGATCTCCTTCACTCCGGGCCACCAATCGTCTCGAGCCAGACAGGGGGGGGCAGAGGGGCCCGAACCGGGACCCTCGGGTACTCACTCGTAGCAGCCGTAGCTCCCCAAGGGAATCCAGGTCGATGAGGGAAGCAGGCCCCAGCGCCTCCAGGCCAATGGCGAGCTCCGCAGGTTCGCTGCTGCCTCGGCGCGATCCCAGACGTAGGCCCCCCAGGCTCCCGCCGCCAGCGAAGCCGGTCTCACCGGGCCCCAAACTCCCGCTGCCCCCGCCGCCCGTCACATCTCATCCAGCGGGGGAGCAGACGGGCCACAGCGGGGGTGGATGGGTCCCCACAGCGCACAGGTAGGCGGTGCAGCGCCGCGCTTCCGCAGCGTCCAGGAATGGCCGGGGGAGGTGATCGCCGTGGTCGCCGCGGTCATCTGCAGCACACCCCGTCAAGGGTTCTCAGAGCAGCCGCCGCCGCGGTAGACGAGTCAGTCCAGGGCGAAGGCAGCAGCAGGGGCGTGCGAGGTCCTCCGCAGCCGTAGTGCAGGGAGGCCCTCTGACCACGTGTGCAGCGCTGCCCTCGCGTGGCGGCCGCTCCCCAGTCACAGTACCAGGCGATAGCACACGCCAGCCGGCGCGGTCGGCAGCAGCTCTTTAGTCCGGTCTCGCCGCGGTACTCAGGGCAAGGCAAAGCCCCGGCAGCAGCAGCGGAGTGCGGGACCCCACCAGGGCTCGTTCTGGCAGTGATTCGCCACTCTCAGGCAGGATTTTTAACAGGATTTTGCCGCTGGGCTGCGGGAGCTTCACCCACAGGCAGCCATTCCGCTGTGCGCCACCTAGCGCCCCCCCCTCTGCGAGCTATCGTCTTTAGCATACGAGATAAACTTCTGGTAAAATTAGCATATAGAAGTTTTGACTGAGGTTTGGAATATACAGGTGAGAGTTTGAAGTTTGTTGGTCGATCTTCAACTTACGTCTGTACAGTAGATAATACCTCATCTCTAGGTACTTGAAGAAGTGTTGCGGAAGCCCATAAGCTTCCTGTGGTGCAGCAAAAGTCCGAAACCCCCGATAGTCATAAAAGTGTCCCAAATTACATACCTCCAATTGTCCTCATGTTTTCCTAACACTATCCTGGAATATGTCCGGAAATGTAGGTTGCCCCATAACGGAGTAAAGATGTGAAATACAGGTAAAGAATACTTTGCGCAAATTTCCTGCCAAATCTGCGCTATATCCTTGACTATCTTGAACCTAACCTTTTTAAGGTAGTTAGGACCGGTCAGCTTATGGAGTGAACATCTAATATAAGGGCCCAGTTCTAATTGATCGAGAAGCCACCCAATTTCAGTCAGTAAATTTGTACAGCAAACTATGTCCAATAATATAATTTAAAATCCGAAAGTTTAAATCCCCCTTGTCTATATAGAAGTTTTAGAAAACGGATAGCATACCCAGCCCTCTTATAGCCCTATATAAAGCTACCGATCAAACCCTCTAAGCACTTGAAAAGGGTGACCGGGGCCGAAGAAGAATGGCATCAAATAAAGAAATTTAGGCAACATGTCCATTATGATTTTACAAAATGCTAAAAGGAAGCAGATGCCATTGTAGTAATTTTGCGACTACCGCTTTCAGGCGAGGTTCATAGTTAAGCGGGATAATATCCTCCACACAGCCACTCAGCCTAATACCAAAGTATGTGGCTGTGTCAGTGACCCCTGATAGCGGGGAGTGCGGGCGAAAATTGAGAATTATCTGTTTTTAGATTATATCCCGAGAAGGCACCAAATTGATCCGCCTCTTGAAATAAATGCCAAGGTAGCCATTGGGTTAGCGGCGAATACTGCATTATCATGAGCATAAGCAGTTATTTTCAGATTAGTACCATTTTGTTTGACTGGCTGGATGACCTTATTCTGCAAAAGGTGTCATATATGGCTTTATATAGAGGGCGAATAACAGCGGGGAAGAGGGGACAGCCCAGGCAAGTAACTCTGTATTGAGACTGGAGGAGAAGATTTGCCTCCCACAAGACCTTTGCCACAGGTTTCGTATATAGTGTCTAAACCATTGCTATAACCAGATTTCCAAGCCCAAATGCTTCTATAGCCACCGTAAGAGAATGCCAGGTAACCCGGGCAAAGGCCTTCTCAGCATCCAACATTATCATACTGATCCAGTCTTTAGTTTTCCCTGCTACATCAAACGCTGCTATTGCAGTGTTAATGTGAGCCATAGTATGTATCCACACCAGGGACAAATCCATGCTGTTGATCTGACACCAGATTGTGCAAGAAGGGAGCTAAGCTAGGCAAATCAATGATATGGGGCAATATGAACCCCTTTCCTCAGGTGCTTTATCTTTAAGGAAACACTACAATATTAATCACCCCCCTCCCCCCCCCCCCCTAATTGAAAAGTGGCTTATGATCAATGGGGGTGTTAACAGAGAAGGTGGTCGCTAGTTATCAGATCAAAATGTTTCAGTACGAAAATGTACCAATCCAATAATTCCAGACTTAAGTAGTCAAACATATCGGGATCATCCAGGTTCAGGCCATACCACACAAATGGTGAACTTCTGCCCAAGAGTTATCAACTGGACTATGGCCCTTAGAATTTGCACTATATTGACTACCAAATTTTTAGATTTCATTATTGTCACCCCCTGTATTGACACGGTCTGGGAAGTACTAATAAGGATGTCATACCCCAACTGTTTAAGCATACCCAGATCCTTATATGCCAGATGTGTTGGTTACTCCTAATATGAGTGGTTTAAAAAAAGTTAAGTACTCCCGATTAGTTGACGCTTTCTAGGTTGATTAAGTCCAGCAACATTCCAGCACATGTATTTCAAACATGTCATAGTATTGTCGACTTTGCTAGTCCCGCCCTGACCCTACTTTCAAAATACCTTCCGCCTCAAATTTTCGACCATATTTAAGAAACAAATTCAAATCATTTGGACTCCTCCAACCCCTGCCACCCACCTTCTCCCAGCAACCAATTTGTGCAACATAACCCATCCCTCTGTCTGAAAAAAGGAATCATCCACCTCTTGGCTGTCAGTTGATGTCACAGCCCTTTGGGAGCTCACCTACCAGAACTACTGATCCCGTCCATCTGAGTGTGAGAGCGTTTCAGATTATCCCTCCCTCCCACAAATATAGTTCTAGACCCAAAACACGCAGGAAAGAAAAAAAGAAAGTCATAGCTTAGTTTCTTTCGAGCATTCAGTTACAGAAAGCAAGTTACTTAACCAACATTGGCCAAGCGCTGAGCCCCTTTAGGAAAGCAGAGAAACAGGTTACCACAGACTGAGCCTGCGAGGCCTCAAGCTCTGAATGATAAAACTGTGACCGACCATCTTTAAAGACCTTGATGTGCGCAGGTTCCTGTAGGAAGATCTGTGCTCCGACTGCCGTCAGAGGGTCTATTAACTGACTTAGTTTCCAGTGCCCGTCCATTTTAGCCTTACATAAATCTGCTGGTACCAAAATGGACATAGAATCCACTACTTTAGGAATGGAAAGAAGGGATTTTTTAAAAATTGCCTGTCGAAGAAGAAAAATTGCCAAGAAATATAAGCATAGGGTGTGGAGGCGAAAACTTTGACTGGGCTGGCTGCCTTATTGAGATAGGGAGTCTAGGAGACTGCTGTATCTGAAGCCATATCCCAGTCTGCCAAGTCTGGAAGTCCTTGCTAAACTAGCCAGACAACGAAAGCTCTAGAATACCCCCACTCATTCCCTTTAGGTATTCCAAAGACTTTTAAATTGTTTCGACGTTGCCAGTTTGTGAGAAAGTGCCCTCTTTCTTGCATGGTATGCCCCCACTTTTTGCTGAATTGCTGACGTACTTTGGCATTAGCCCAGGGCACACTTAGTCAATCTGTTACCCAGGGCTTGTGTTCCTTCTCTAAAACTGCATTGAAGCCTAAACCCAATTGGCATCTCTGGCCACATGTCAGCCCCTGGTAAATGGTACCATAGGTACCCAGAGCACTGTGACCAGAGAAAGCCCCCAAGGCCTGCAGCACTTATTGTGCCATCCTTAGAGGCCCTCTACCCTGACATACACTGCCTTTGCAGGCCGAGTGTCTGGGTGCAGAACAAAACAAAGACGACATAGCACACATCCCTGTGTGCCATGCCCACAAACCACTGCCCTGGCATACATCAGTCACCCCTCTAGCTGGGTGCCCTATGCCAGTGGTGAGGCTACAGGTGCATGAGCCCTGTACCCCTACAGTGCCCAGGTCCATTCCTGGGTCCTGCAAGTGCAGTGCTGCCATTATGAGTATATGGTGCTGGGAGGTTGTCATTACAACTCCACAGCACCATAATGGCTGCACTGAAGACTGGGAAGTTTGGTATCAAACTTCTGAGCACATTAAACCCACACTGATGCCAGTAAAATGCACGACAGTGGGCATCTTAGAGATGCCCCCTAAAACTCGACCAACTCCCAGTGACCCGACTCCCAGTGACCTGACTGAGTGGCTGCGCAGACTGCCACCACCAGACATGTTTCTGGACCCCTGGGTCGAGAGCTTGCTGCTCTCGAGAGGCCTGAAATAATGCACATCCTGGGTCGAGGTGCCAAGCCTCCTCCCCCAGGATGGGCAGGGTTCACGAAGGAGAAGCTTCAAAGGCATGCCGCCTTTGTGAGCTTCTCCAGACCACTTGCTGTACTTAGCAGCTGGTCCCCACTGGTTCAACCCCCCACTTTGTGCGGAAGACCCGTCGGGAAAAACAAAGTGAGGAAGAGAGGTGTGCCCACCGCTGCCAACTCCACCCCTAAGGTGGGGGAGGCAAGGTGAAGCACAACCTCGAGTCCCCGCCATCTTGAGGATGGGGGACCCAGCCAACCAGGGACAGGCTCCTGCCCCCCTCCCACTGTAAAGTGGCAGAATAGGGGGGGGGGGTGCCCACCCCAGGGAAGGGACCCATTGGTCCCTGACCTTTACCTACCTGTAACGCCCCTAAATTTAGTATTTAGGGGCACCCTGAACCTTCCTTCCTCAGATCCAGCAACCACAAGAAAAGAAGGACGAGAAGCCGTGCAGAGCTAACAAGAGGACGACGCCCACTGACTTGGCCCCAGCCCTAAAGGCCTGTCTCCCCTTGAACCTGCTCCTGTAAAACCCCGGCGTGTCCAGCGGCCAGCAACCTCAAAAACCCCGGAGGACCTGCCTGCATTCACTCTCCAAGCTGTTTCTCCCGTGAACACCAGACTTGTTTGAACTGAAGCTTCCGGTGCCAGCCAGAAACCGCGAATCCAGCACACACTGCACCCGCCGAGCCCGGCCTGTGTTTGAGTGAACAAACCACGGGGAAGTCCCCTCCGGCAATCCTGACCCGAGATCCGGCGACCCCTGACCTGCCTCAAGCCTCCAGACGACGCCTGCAGCCTCAATCCAGGAGACCCCTCCCCGCGCGCACGACCAGAGCGGGTAAGAAAATCCGACCTCTACATCCCAACTTACCCCTCGACCTCACTCTGCACCCAGCCGCCCGCATGCCACTGAAGGTGCAACAGTGCATCACTGACCCTGGGAGATTTACTACTGCAAAGTATTTATATGCTTACCTGTACCAGGCTTGCTTGGTTCTAGAAATAAAACAGTATGTTTTTTATACAAAACAATTGGCATAGAGTTCAGTTCTTGAGTGTGTGAGACCATTTGCTGACTCTGTGTGTACATCAAATGCTTTACACTGTCCTCCGATACTGCCTTACTGCTCGACCAAGCTACCACTTTAGTGAGTAAGGTTCTATCCAACTTTAACCTCTGCCAAACCTCTGGAGACTCTTGGACTCGATACACACTGTACCGCACTTTGGTGCAGTATATATAGAGCCAGTTTCTTACACTGTTAACCAAGTCTTCGACTTTACTTTGGACAGACATCAATTGACTCTCCTGTACTCTGATTTCACAGCAGCTGAGCAGACTTCCTCAGCCCCAGCTAACCGTTGTTGAAGCTCCACCATTTCAGAGAAAGCACTGCAACTTTGCTAGTTACTTTCCAATAGCAATTGCTGTAGTGCGATGCTATTCGCTTTAGGTTGAGCATATTACTGTGCCACCCCCCCCCCCCCCCCCCCCGAGCGCTCCACCTGCAAGAATTGTAGACAGAGAGGGCCTTTTCGCATCAAATAGGACTGTCTGTTCAAAATGTTGGTATCCAATACTACTTCAGTAGAAAGACACCCGGAGAGTACACTGCCCAGAGAGTCATAAGATCCCCCCCAAAACCTGTGCGTGACTCTGGGCTGAAGGTATCGTTTAAGTTAGAGTTTGCATTTAAAGATAAAGGAGGGGGGTCGGAGGGAGGAGAATCCCTTGATTTACTCTCCATCCAGACCTCGTTAGGAACCGTATCATACCTGGCATAAGCATCTGGGAATACAGACCCCCGGCTCCCCTTGCTTCATCTGTTGCCTATACTGCACTCAGCAGAGTGTCCACCATAGATCTTGCGGGGACTGCATACTCCTCGTTGCACGCCAGGAGGCACACTGCCTTCCACGATTGGAGGGGAAAGTAAGACGGAGGATTGACTCTGCTGTGGTGAGCACACTGCCTACCTGATATGACCATACTCTGCATATTCTCTCCTTCACATAACAATGACTGCCGGAGCATTCAACATTAGTCACACCGGCATAAGCGAGCATTCTTCTATCCAGCGGATTTTTTCTTCCATTTGATGTGGTGCCAATATACTAGGACACACTGCAACCATCTCTTACAGATCAGGGCGGCGAGGTGCCAGACTGCTCCTTGCTGCTTTGTCTTCAGCTGACTGAAAAAAGCTCCTGCAATGGGTCCTCTGTGGTCATTCACTCAGCGCAGAGGGAGAGGTGGTCGTTTGGCAGTCGTTACAGCTGGAGCAGAGGCGACAATGATAATGCCTCGGCAGCTGCAGTAGCTTGCGAGGAACGTCTGCATGCTGCAAAGAGGGTTCCCGGGTCAGAAGACCGATTCTGGAGTATTACCACAGGTAAGTAACTTGTTCTTTTAGTTTAACTCTACCCACTTCCCCCCCCATCCAGGAAAATGACTGGCACAAAAGCTCCAAGTCTCAAGTGTTCAACAACATTTGTATTTTAAACCTACAGTAATGGCAAAAAAATACGTCTACTTAAATGGAAAATCGCAAATCATGTTTCACAACACTATGTAACAAGTGACAGCAGGGATGTGGAATTCCCATAGCCTGACTCCCAGGACCAATTGTTTGGGGTCAAGGGCAACAAGTTCTCATGGGTAGTTTGTCCTTGGGTCAAGTAGGCCCAACCCTCTGCAGCACAAACCCCTTGGCTGCCAGTTTGCAGGAAAAACACATGAATCAGGGAAGGGCACTGTCTGCAGTTAAGGTAATATTTTTGTCCATATGTTAATGCTGTTCAAATTTGTATTCATGTTTTATTAATTGAAAGCCTTTATTATTAGGATGAGCATCTAAGTAAATGTTGTAAGCTCTGACTGAACTGACAGTGGTTCCAGTATAATAATGTGTATACACGTTTTCGAAGTTTAGCAATATGAGGCTATGTATAATGCTCCCAGAACGCTCTCAGATTTTACGCAAATATTTGCAGAAGCTTGAAAGCAAGATAGAGGATTATTTGACTTCAAAATAAAATGTTCACACAAAAATGAAAGCAGGAAAAAACAATTTCACTAAATTACTGTAAAATTTCAGGTACCATTTCTTTGCAGCATTATTTAGGTACGTTTTTTTGCATGCTTAAATGAGCATGTTCTGTGGCTGAACAAAATTAGGCACATATATTACATATAAATAATATATGAGTGAAGTAGGGATCACGCAAGGTCCTGAAGAGAAAGCCAGGGGGATGGCTTTTGAAACATGTTGACCAAGTAGGAGACAACTCATAATAGTAGACCCCCTACGATTCCCCAAGTTTAACGTTTCCAGCTAGGCAAGTGAATAAAGTATTTTTTCCACAAGCCAGGCAACTTTTAAGACTGCACCACTAATTTTTTTCTGACCCTACCACTCTTACTTCTGCACTACACATAGCCTTTTTTCACTTTATTAAGTGCTCCCACATCTCTGTAGGTTGCAGCACGCCCCGTAGAAAGACGGGAAGACCCCCATGATGAAGCATGACACTAAGGGACTTAAGTGTATGAGGGGTATTTTAAAAACAGTGTTTCCCATGACAATCTCTTGGGTTAAACACAATCTCCCCAACATCTTCATTATAAATTTCCAACACAAGGAAGGATATATTGAAAAGTGGTAGAATCTTTGTTTAACAAGTTTATATAGGAGGATAATTCTACTCTTACACCTCTCCACTCCCCCCCCCCTTTTGATTTTTTTGCTAATGAGATTGCTGCCATAATGTCGCCGCACTACATGGCGAAGGGACAAGTGGATTTTGTTACAGGACAAGTAGATTTATAAAGCAACCTGGCCCATGGACAAGTAGATATTTTATTACATTTCACACCCCCTGCCGTGACAGCAGGTATTACAAAGAAAAAATTAAGTTACTATTGCTCCAGACAGGGACGGTACCACAAAAATAAATACGAACAGGAGTCCAACTGTGCACAATACCCTGTAAGAAAGCTGTATACAAATCTGCAGCACATTTGATATGCAGCCTTTAATTCTTGACTTGGCAAGTTCCACAAAAGTAGACTATACGCGGCTGTAACATACCCAGTGGCCTTACCTTTGTTCTAATACGAAGGTGACTGTAGGGGACAAATTCTGGTTTATCGTGTGAGTGATGCTGCATCTTTAAGTAGACATTCAGCATACAGACAGCAACACCAGGGAGAGCAACCACAAAGGTTAGGATCTTCCAGGTACGTGCTGGGGAGAAAAACACAGATACACAACTGAGTAAAAAAGTGAAGTTACTAATCTTGCACAAAGTAACTTTCTTTAGTGAAGTCCACACTTAATTACATATCTTAGTGCAGATTTAAGGGGTTCAGCTGAGTTTATGGCAAGGATTACAGGGAGGGCTCCTCCTCAGTGAACAGTTGCTTATTCCAAGCCCCCCCCCCCCCCCCCCCCCTTTTAGGTCTCGGCTGCGAAGGCTGCGCTTGCGCAGTCTCGCTCCGAGATTTAATGACTTGGAGAAGAGGGGCTTGAACCCGCCCCTCTTCTCCCCTGTTCTCCATTGGCTGGCCTCTTGAATGCTGGCCAGCCATTGGAGAAGAGGTCAGTCATTCCAAACAGGCCCCGTCCTTTTCGGATCGGGGGGCGTGTTTTTTGCAAGAAGTCTCAAGGAGGAGACAACAGCAAAACACGCCCCCGAATCCGAAAAGGACGCTGCCTTTCTCAGAGGCATTTCTGCTCTGCCTCGGAGAAAGGCGGCTGTGTCTTCCGGTGCTGCCTTGCCTAAAAAAACACACAAAAACGTTGTGCTACCACTCGACCCCTAGAATCTACTTTAAACTTGTTCGCTACGTACTCGAGAAGTCTACCCTGTGACTGGACAAAAGAGAGAGAAATCCAAATCTTTGAAATTAACATCTGCGCCGGACAAGACTTGTGCAAGCCCCACGGAAGGAAGGGAGGAATAAAGTACTTTATTGAGAGCAGGTAGGGAGCGCGTTCTTGCTCTCCAGGCCTGCCCCTAAAAACACGACAGCAGGAAGTCAGAGCGAGGTAATGTTCGCCACGCCAGGCCCCTCCTCTGACCCAGCCGCGCTGATGCCGCTGCTCCCCGGGCCGTCCTCGCCAGTTGGATGTACCCTTTCCGCTGGCAGGCAGTGGCGCCGGTACTTCGTGCGGGGACAGGTTGCCTCGGACACCAGCGGGCCCCCGGCTTCATGTACTCTGCAGCCTCCATGAGCAGCGAGGAGGGGCACGGGCAGGCGACCGAGCCCAAGACGAGGAGTCCTGGCGACACCGCGGACGGGATGGCTGAGTCTGACAGGAGGATCGTGGAGGCGCATGACAAGGCATGCCGGGTAACCACACGTCCCAGCAGTGAGCCGCCATGGCGTCTGTGTCCTTACAAGCCCCTCCCCTGTCCCAACTCCTCTGCCTTCTCAGAGGGGCAGGCATCATAGCACCACCCTGATCCCGCACAGCTGACTTCAGGCATGTCACATGTTTTAAGGTGCACGTGACGGGACCGGATTTAGGAATTTTAGTTTAAGTGGCCAGGATTGGGTATGAATGTAATGTTTTGGAATCTAGAGAGACACTGGCAGTAGTTTGGTTATGCCATGTTTTTTTGAGCGCCGAATAGCTGGTGTATAGGTTTGTGTACGGTTCTTCATCCCGATGAGACATGGTTTGTGCATAGCTCATATATGTGTTTTTGAATTTAAACAATATTTAATGGGGTTTTACATGGGGTTTCTCCTGCTGTCATGCCTACAGTGACAGGAACTGATTTCAAAAGATTACAAGGTTTGCCTTTCTGGATACCTGCTTATCACGTGCACTGCATAGATCTAATATATGTAGATTCTGTTTTGCTCCATTAAAACATAACTACATGAGGATTTTGTATAGCAAACATCCTGAACTGAATGTCTTAAAGGTGGTCACAGATTTGATGCTCAATTCAAATGAGGGATAGTGAAGTAAAGTTTTTTGCTTAGTATCACACAATTTGGTGAAGTTTCTTCCTATCACTGGATGAATATTTCCTTGCTTTGCCCTGTACGAGCAAGGGACAATGCTGTCTGTTCACTTTTTTCATGTTCTAAATTTGGAAACTATGTTCCATAAATACACATATCACATGCTAGTGTAGTGTGACGATATATGTATAAAACCTTAAAATGCCTTTCCTGAGCAATATTAAGCCGAAGGGGAGACAGGGGACTGGTTTTATGTTACTATAGCTGCATTCCCAAGACTGAGCATACTGTAGAAAGACGTATCGTGCGAAAAGCTCCTTGAAGGCATTCACATCCATTAACAAGCATTTACAATGCAACGGTCTCGGCATTGTTAAAGTTAGAGCTATTGGCATTGCTCATGACAATGCAGTTTCTTTAAATGTTTTAAAAACAAAAACAAACAAAATTAATGTCATGAGCAATGCCAATAGCTCTAACTTTACCAATGCCGAGACCATTGCATTGTAAATGCTTGTTGGATAAGCTCTGGCTTAAAAAAAAACTTGCAATTTATACTTCATGGTGCTCAGGTGGTAATACGGTTTAGAGTTAGATACCATTTTAGAACAGAATACGTGTTGGGCCCATTTGTCCTCTGAAACCACTGACTGGTGTCCAGTTTTACATTGCCCTACACCTGGTTAATGTATGCACTTGAGGGAAGGGCAGTCTGATTTATTTCAAAGAAAACTCGTAGCAAACTTTTCAATGGAAAGTGAACGTGATGCAATTACACCTCCCAAAATAAAACAACCAAAATTAGGATTAAGGGTCATGGTTAAAATAAAGATAAGATGAGCTTTAGAGTCATGTTTAGTGTAAAGGAAAGTATTAAAAAGCAGATTAAAATAGGATTTTAAATCAATGGCACAGTCAATTTTGTTGCAAAGGAGAGGATGACTGGCTTCAATTATATAGTGCTACATATGCCTTGAGGTTGCGCTGCATCGCTGAATTTCAATAGCTACTCATTAGGTTGAGCCTAGACTTGCACTGTCTGGAAGATCTGTTTTATGTACTTTGTATAGGCTTTGGGGCTTTTCCCCAGGAATTGTCTGCTTCCGCTTAGGAACTATTTTTTCTAGCAACTGCCTCTATTTAACTGTCTTGATAGAATACAACTAGGAGGGGACAGTAAAATATCAGAATCGCTTTACCCAGGATAATGCGATTCATAGCAAAAATCTTCTAGGGTCCCAAAGGCAAAACCTATAGCATTTCAAATGCTTGTTTTTGAATTTTTATTTGTAATGAATTGGCTGAGCCAACGTTAGGCACAGCATTAGGTGCAAATACAATGCAATGCTCTGCAATTACATATAACTGTGTGGAACTATGGTCAAACATTGATGAAATAACGTTCTTTAGATACACTAAACAGAATAAGGATAACATTGTTGCCCATTATCAATCAATTCCTTTATTAACTAGGACTTCCAAAGAAGTTCTGCACATTGTTATACACAGGCAATAAGAAGTCAATAGGTCTGTCAATGGCTGTGGAATTACTGGCTTTGTCTATGCTTTTTACTATGTAAAAAATTATGGAACTTTATTACATACATTTTCATACGACTAACCCCTTGAGCAGAAGCATGTGCATGCCCATTTATTTTTTAGTGTATTTCTGTAATAAAATCTTACAAAATAATTCAAAAGATGGCAGTCGCATGCATCCATGCAAGCACACGGACGGACATCTTTGAATCTTTGAAAGTCCAATTCCAAAGATGGGCACTGGTTAATCGCTAGTCCCAGCTGTACTGACCAATGAACATCAAATTTTTACATCAGTCAATTCAAGGGAGAGGAGTTTTCGCAATGAGACGTTTTAAACCATAGCGCAATAGGGATGGAATTTTCACAGTGCACAACTTCAGTGCTACTACTTTCTACCTAGTCCACAAAGCTAAAATTACAAGATGATATTTTGGTATTTTAATGGCCACGATTGTCTTTTTCTGCATGTGGGTGGTCCAAGTCAGTAGAAGAAAAAAAGCCACACCCTTCTGAAGTTTGTTCATCAAGAGACCTCCTGGCTGTGGTGATTATGCCTTCTCTAGAAAAGACTTTTTGGAAATTGATATTCTTTGCATCTACTTATGTGGACTGTCATTAAACACACTGAAAGCTTCCAAATATTTAGCGTGTTAACAATTACCATCCGGACACAAGAATAAGGGGGGTATAAAAAAAAAAAAAAAACAGATGCCGGTTAAAATACACTGCGATAAAAAAAAAAAAAACAGGCAGACAATTTTGGCTGCGCCATTGCCGGTTACATGTTTATTACTTTATATGTTGGATTCATGAACAGGTGTGCTGCCTACCCAATATTAAGATCCACTTTCACCTGTTGCTGTATCAGTCACATTTGGCTAAAAGCAAAAATATTTTTGCTACTGAAAGGCACACATTGCCACAGTAGTATGAGGCACTGAAGGGACTACTTTGTGTGTAGATGTGTTCCTTGTGAATGAGTGGGATGGTATCATTCACTGAATTTAAGTAATGGCTGAAGTGGGCTGGCCTACTGCCCCATACTGTAGAAGGCAGATGAAAAATGTGAGTGACAGACCAATCAATGAAATATGAAGGAAATTCAAGTAAAATCAAAAGATCTCAGCTAACACCAGACCTAAAACAGGCATTGGCAATGCCAACAGGTCAGGCTTTAAAGGACTATTGTATTGTAACGTGAAGCATTACCAGTATAATAGCTTGGAAATGCATTTGTGTGGAAGCAAACTGTAGAATAATATTGTTGTAGGTTAAAAGGTCGGGTGACAGGTGCACGGTTAAACTAGACCTTAACAGCCATGCAGGTTAATGACTTTCCTCCTCCATCTGTGCTGCTGCTAGATAGAAACATATGTTATCTAGTTTTCTACTACACTTTATTAGCATTACAGTATCAGGTATGTGCCCCTGAAAGTTTAAACTCAGGCAGTTGGATCAATAAAATGATCACATCTGTTTGGAGGGCAAACAGATGTGATCATGGGGAAGCACACAACTTCTGCTCAATAAAATTACTACTCCTGGCTCCCAACATGTGGGCGGAGCCAAAGACTCTCTCAAATGATGCTCACATAATTATCTGGTGACAGCTATCCTGTCAAGCCAGAGCATAAAGAGTGCTTGTATTGGACTTTTTGCCTTCCGATATGGACCATGCTTGTTACAGTATGTCTGGGTTTGTTCTCGGGACAAGTCAGTCATCAAGGCTGATCTGTTTTATGAAATGTTATGATAAAGGCAATGCGCCCAGCTTATTTACTTTGAAAAGCATATGCTAAATATAATACACTTTATGGGACTGTTTGTTTTTACCTTGTGCTAGCCTGTAGACATGTATTTCATTACATGAAACCTCACGGATTACTTTATTGGGCAAGTGGTGTTAATACTCTGATGAACCCTCGCAGCACTGCGAGAATCATTCTAGGCAGCATCATGAAGGGTGGCAACATTTGATTTGTCAAGTGTAATTTTAAACTTATTCGCAACTACGTGACTGAGTACCTGCCTTGTGGGGAATCTTATGCTCAATATAGTAGGCTTGGGTATGGGACAATCCAGCAATAAATGGTATAGTCCATTAGGAAAATTAAGGTCATGTGCCAAAAGTCTGATCTGTTTAGTATGAAAAGTTATGACCACGCCAGCAGGCATATGGTATTTAACTTGAAAAGCATATGTTAAAGAAAATTGTTCTTTACAGGTGGATTGCCGCACTGTGTAAAAATCTGTAAAAGATTATATGGAAGCTCACAGACTGCTATAATATGCAATGATTTGGACATTGGTTGCCCCCTGACAAAAGTGGTACAAGATGTGCATTGTGAGAATCCTTCTTAAGCTGTCCTAATTGGGAGTTCATTATTGTTTTGCCTACTTTACACACCAGTAATTTTAGGATTGTATGCCAGGTGGCTGCTTTGTGGGAAAGCTTTCGTTCAAAACAGCACGCCCGAGTTTGTTATGGTGATAAAGGTTAAAACTGGATTGGCTTATTTTGGAAAGTTATGAAAGATGCCAGAGTTACTTTATTTTGAAAAATTAGGATAAATGCAATAGAGCAGACATTTAATGTGAAGCACATACAATAATAATAAATGACATTTACAGAGCACACAGCTACCTCAAACTGAGGTGTCCCGGCACTAAATGCAGATTCACAATGAGGAAAAAGGGGGGAGAACTGCATTACGGGAGGCTAGAGAGCCAGGTTTTCAGCGGTTTCCTAAATGCCAAGTCTGACTATCATACGAAGATGGACAGGCATGGAATTCCAGAGTGACGCAGTTCTCACCGAGAAAGCTCGACCGCCTATCCTGGCCTTAGAGAAGCGAGGAATCCTGAGCAGTTTCAGGTGGTTAGATCTCAGAACCCGGTCTTGATAGTTTGAGTCCGTTTCAAGTAGCCCGGGCCCCTATCTCTGGTGGCTCTGTAGTCAATGGTGAGCACCTTATACTCTATCCTCCATTTGACAGGTAGCCAGTGGAGGCTCCGCAGATGGGGCGAGAGGCACGGGGTGGGGGGGGGGGGGGGGGGGAGTGACCACCAGCTGAGTATCATCAGCATATGATACTACTTTCACTCCCCATTGGTTGACCAGAGTCGTGAGGGGGTTAAATAGACGTTGAACAGTAGCTGGCTCAAAGCAGAGCCCTGAGGACCACCACACGCAAGGGGTTTCTGTGAGGTCATGTAGGTGCGGAGAAATACCTGCTGAGAGCGTTCCTCTAAAAACAAGTGGAACCAGGACAGCATAGTTCCCCTCACTCTCAAGTGCTCGAGTTTCTCCAACAGAATCAGATGTGACACTGACGAATGCTGCAGAGAGATCCAACGCGATACCAAAGGGGATGATGGACGGAGCATTTGAGCAAAACAAACTCACCCCCAGTCAACTGATTCCCTACAGTTGTTGTTCCAAGACTCTTCTCTCAGTACAAAACCATTGTCAGTGAAATTACCTCCTCATCTGGTCTCTTATTTGTAAGCAGATACACAGAAACTAGCTCTTCCGCTCTCTCAATCAAGTCCACCTAACTATCTAGAATCTCTCAAACAGATTGTCTACCTTCAGCACCCTGCTGAATATTCCCTTGTCAGGGTGACAGAGGATCTTAGTGTATTGGGTTTTTCATGCTAGTGGCCAAGGGGATATAGTGGTGTTGTACAGGGGAAAACTGTACAAGGAATCTGTTTATTTAAAAAAAATAATCTAAGTGCTTCTTTCTTCATTTTTAATAAAGTGCATTAAAATACCACAAAAGAGAATAGACTACACTCAAAGAAATCAATTCCAATATAGTTAACTATATATATGTATATGCTTTTTTTGTTTATAAAAAAAGGGGGGGGGGAAGAGAAAGACAAAATAAAACTACAATTATGTAGAGTAACAGTACATGGTCATAACAGCTATTGAATGCAGTCCAGATACATTCAAAAAGTGTACAGTGTCCCTTCCACTGGTACAAATCAATTTGCCCATTAACCATTTTTTTTAAATTGGGCAACCACGTTTCCACTTGTGGCATGTGCCTTGCTACTGGTACTGTAATATTTCTTTATTGGCAATGACCATTGCAAGAAAAACAAGTTTAAGTTCATGGCAAACGTAGTGAAGTGAGAAAATCATCCCAGTGTAACAATGCCACATAAAGAGGTGCTCTAATATCCTTACCAAGCAGACAGGTCAAACAAATCCCTCCACCCAGAAGTTGGAGACTATCACAATACCTCATCAAATGACAGAAAGCTTTTCCAAGAACGCACTTGTGAAGCAGGCATCTGCTCGAAGAGATTATTCCCTCCTTCCCGCAGAGTTGAAACCCACATCACTCTTGGCATGAAACCAGGATGACATCACAAACCAATTCCCCTTGTTTTCTTTTGTTCGGCCTTCGTGACTGCCTGTGCTTTGTTGGACCGGGGGGGAGTGGCTAAATATTTTTGGGGGGTTACATCTTTAATGAGTATAGTAGTTACATCTAGTACAGCCAGCCACAGATGGTTGAAAGCAATATAGTACATGCTCGTTATTGACGCTGCAACTGTGCATGGATGTAATATTTACTTGTGAGACTGGGTTACCAGCGAATGTAAGGTTATCGATAACAAAATAAAGAACTACAATGCAAAAAAATAAAAAAGGGGGTTTTCCTGAAACTGCACTTTAATTAACGTTCTAGGTTTTGTAAAGATGGTAAATGTGCCATTTTGGACAGTCATAGATGCACACCAAAGAGCAGAGTGCCAGTTTCATAGGAGATTCCAGTAATTACTTGTTATGTTTGCATGCCTGGAAATACAGCGATTCGCAAATCAAAATATTGTACTTCCTAAGTGCATTTGCACACCAGCAGATATTATTGGCACCCAACGTTTCAACTGATTATTGTTCGACCTATTGCCTATGGGGGCAAGCCAATTGAATTGCTAGGAGAATTTGATGCCACATTTAACTTCAGAGGTAATAGCACAACTTATGTGGGAAAGGATGAGTTGTGTCTTTCGGGATGGTTAAAACAAAGGAACTGGAGTATAGTCTTGGATCCCAACAGTCCCGATTAGGTTATGCTGAGAAAAGGCTGCATGGCCATTGATGAGTGTTATCGGTTCAATCTTTTCCACATGTTTAGTGAAATTGCAGGTTTAACCCATCAAATAGATTTTGATGGACAAGGGGGGAGGGGGGGCTGAGGAAAGAACTGCAGGATGAGAGATCAATGGATAATTGAACCAATAGAGTTCAGAATGGTTATCTCCGGTGGTTTTGGCATAAGTAGGTAAATGGATCATTAAGGATGTGTACTGATTGGCGAGAGCTAAACAATAGATTTTGGGGCGACAGTCATCCCTTATCAAACATTACAGAAATATTGGCATTCCTCGAAGGAGCTTAGATTTGTTCTACTTCATATATGACATCAGGGTATCAGATTGTTTTGCATCATGACTAGAGACACTTAAATTTTGTTGGTCGCTTATGGGGTGCTTATATGGTTAAACGTATTTCGTCTGGGTTGGCTTTAGCTTCTTCAGTTTTTCAAGGTTTAAGAACCTTCAGATTGTTAGATGTTTTCAAGATCCCATAATCAAGCGTTTCGTTCAGTATTGTCTATTTTGAGGGAGAAGGGAGTAACTTTGAAATCTACTAAAAGTAAGGTTGCAGTAGATTAGGTGAATGATCTGGTGAAAGCAATAAAGGAGTTTCCAGTACCACAGAAAAAGACCAACTGCAATCCTTTTTTCACATGCTGGAGTTTTATGCTGAATTTATTCCCAAATATACAGAAAGGACACAATTTAAAGTTTCGTCTAAAGAAAAAAAAATGAATTTGTTTGGAATAGAGACGTTGAAAAGGAATACAAATTAATCAAACGTAAAGTGGCCAATGTCATTCCACTCAAACCATTTCACACATGTGGTCCGTGTGTGGTCTCTGAGGCCAGTCAGTATAGTTTGTGAGCTGTGTTACCACAGGTGCAGACGGAAGGACGAATATGTGACTTACGCGTCATTTGCTCTTTGTGGATCTGAAAGTACATATTCAGTTATTGAACATGAGGCACTGCCTTGTTGGTGGGGTATGGATAATTTTAGAAAGTATTTGTGGGGTGCAGAGTTCACCATTCCCATGGACCATAAACCTTTGGTTAACTTATTTCACACTAATGGTACCAGCAAAGCCACGCCTAGGATTGCCAAGTGGTATTCTAGATTACTGGCATTGAAGTTGGAGTACATACTGCGAGTGAAAAACATGTTTGCCGATTGTCATGATTTCTCCTTAATAAAGAGGATGTAGAAGAGGGCATGAAGGACGAAGATTTTTGCATGATTGCTTTTACATCTGCTACTGAAAAAAAGTGCATCTCTGAAATGAAACGGAAGACAGCTATGTTAAGTGATGAAGCTCTGAAGAAGGTAGTAAGCTTTGTTAACAGGGGGTGGCTTAAGTGTGGTGCAAGTGAATACCTCAAGTCGTTCAACAACGTTTCCAGAATTAAGTGTTGGTATACTTTAGGCGCTCAGACTTTCTGGTTGTTCCTAATGAAATGCGAGGTAAGGTTCTTAAGTTAGGCCATGAAGGGCTATATGGGTATGAGAGTCTTCAAATTGAGAATCAGAGATATGGTGGCCAGGTGTAGGTAAGGGATTTCAAGGCTCGTCTCACTCGTGTTTAGTCGCAGAAACGGTTCCTTGTCCTATTGAAGCTATCCCTATTCCAGACAAACCCCGATTCAAACTATGTATGGATATCATTGGTCCAATTAATGTACTCCAGGAGAGTTGTAGGTATAGTATTGTGCAGTTTGATTACTTCCTCGTTGGCCAGAAGTAGAATCTGGCTAGTCTGCTAATACTGGCGAAATTATTAATTTCTTGCAACCACGGTTTAATGGGAAAGTGCCCGACGCAAATTGGTAACAGATAATGGGGTACAATTTACTTTAAGTGAAATTGAGAAATTTTGAACCATTGAGGCATTAAGCATCTGAACACTTCTTAATATCACCCCAGGAGCAATGGTTTTGTGGAAAGATGTAATCGGGTCATTAAGGATAATGTGCAGTTGTTGGTGGCGGCTTATGGTTTGGACTGGAATAAAGAACATACGGATTTAGTATGGGCAATTAACACTACGTTCAATGTTGTTGAAGGACTATTCATAAAAGGTCAAGAGGCTGCCATCAAGTTGTTTCTTCCTTGGATATGCCACTTGAGTGTATCAGAAGAGAAACTTACAAAATAATAAACAGGAGTGTGCTCAATATGTATGCATCTACTAATGGTGACAAAGGAGGCATCATGTTTTGGTTAATGAAGGTGATTGTGTCGGGGTTAGATTACCTGGTATCATTGCTAAAAGACATTTCAAGTGTTCTGGTGCCTTGAAGGTTGTACAAGTCCAAAAAAAATTGTGGCTTTGCTAGAGGATGGAAATGGTGGAGATTGTCTTTGCAGAGACGGGGACCTGAGCTTCCATCTGGTGGGAATGAGTCTGGTAGGGGTCTGCATTCCACCTCAAATGACATCAGTGTTGAGAACACCTATGGAGAGGAAACCTCCCAGGAGACTTTGTGACTATGTTCCAGTTAAGCATCAGTATATTTATTACTCATGAGTTCAGTTAATTTATTCAGATGTCATGTATGAAGGGAAAGGCGCTAGATATTAAGGGATGATATTCGATGGACTGTAGCATGTTAGGGAATTGTAGTGGGTGTTGTAGTGTTAAGTGAGGGGGTTTGAACTGAATTGGCAGCTGGTGGGCGTCTCTTCCCTGCTGGTCGCATGTTTTAATTTGCATTAAACTTTTGTGATTTGGCGGCGGTATTCAGTCTTGGCTCGATTCATCCTCGTGGAGACCTCTTCAATTAGGTACTTCCAAAGGGCATGGAACATGGTTATGGTACCTCAAAGATGCTTTGTGGAGCTGAATACTTACTTTTTAGAGTCGTTTTATCTCTATGGTTAAGTATTTGAGAAATGTATCAATGACTTCCGACTGAATTGTTTGGCATGATTTTTCCCAGTATCAACTACAGGTGTAAAGGAGATATCGTCTTCCAGGCTGGAACTACAAACTACCACCGAATACTTGCACATCATGGATTTGGACAGACAACACGTCTATTTTTTTTATTTAAATGACACCTTACACTTGAAGTCGATGGAGCGCGTGTGCCGATAGGTTGAAATCTGTATAGCTCAACTAACTCGTGTGATAGGAAGTGTACGCGACTAAAGTTAGTTGATTTCTTGTAAAACGTAGCATTCGGTATGTTTTTAAGAAACAATGCCGGGTTTGCAAAAGTAGTGAACGCGAATCCAAGTCAAAAACAATAAGTTAGATTATGACGAACCTAGGGTAACCTTCTGAACCACCCAGGTGATGTCAATAACAACCCCGAGACTCCCGGCAAAACCTCTTTTTCGGACACTGACTCTAATCACTCTACCTCTGGATAAAGGGGTGTCAGACAACAACAACCCGTGTTTCTTTATATCAGACCCCTTTGCTGACTACACCTCAACCGCTGGTCCCAAGGTCATCCCCGGGAACAGCACCAATCACTTGCCAGAGAGCTCCCCAACGCTCTCCGCTGTCCCGCATGGACCTCCCGTAGTACCTGCATTCGAGTCCCCGTGAGCAGCTGCAGCAGACAGAAGCCGGCCGCGTGGAGGGAGTGCCCGGCTCAGCAGACCAGAGAGCCTTCCAAACGCCGCCATGGTCAACGCGTCAATGAAGGAACCTTGCACCGAGAAGAACTTCCGGTATGAAAGGGGCGACTTTCACCCCTGGCGGAAATAGAGCCTGTTCGCCACACAAGGGTAAACTACGAATTATTGCCGGCCATCTTGGTATGGCTTCGGCATCCCTTACATTCTACCCCTCAAGACAGCAGCGGCCATCTCGGAACAGGTCTCTTCACGTTTTTTTTAAACGCGGTGGCCGGCCTTTTCGCCAGAAGTTTCATTTCATTTTACCATTTACTCCCACTGACAACCATTTTCGAATGGGATCCCTTGAAAAAAACAAGTACGAATAAATGTCAAACCAGTTGAAAATGGGCGAATTAAGACAACAAAATTAGCTGACCGCACGGCTATGTAATATTTCTGTGGTTCCTGCAATTTCTTTGAGTGAAATTGCTCAAGGGTTACTAACAGTTTAGTATTTTCTAGTTTGAGTTTTGTCTATAAATTTCAACTGTCCGTATGTCAAATATAAAAGGAGAGGAGTTATGTATATATCTGTGTTAAGTAAAGTAATCCAAAAAGTAGTAAAGATCCAACAAGTTTATTGGAATAAAAAGGCACCGACAGAGCACTCCCCCTTCAGTCCTTCTCCCTGGCAAACCGTAGATAAGAATTCCGGTTACCAGGGTGAACGGCTGAAGGATGGAACATAGACTTTCAAGGATAAACTATAGTGAACATTCCTCGCGCAAAGCACGAGGTACAGAATTACATACATCAACAACTTAAAGGAACACAACACATCTTCCTCCTTAACAAAACAAAATAAAATACAATGCAAGTAATGATAAATAAACCTTTACAAAAAAAAATAAGATAATTACTCAACATCAATTAGATTGATCATCGCATATAAAATCATCTAACTATTTTGGTTTGTTACGTGTGCGAGCAGAACGTTCACCAACGTTATCAGTACAATTTTCAGTGGTAACTGCATTAGAACATTCACCAACATCATCAATACAATTCTCAGTGGTGATTGCTGCTGCACTATTGCTTTCATCAGCAATTACAGTTAAGTCATCCAAAACATCTGTAGTCTTGTTAGCTTTATCATATATACTGGTAGTGTCTGCTGAAACACCATCATTAAGTATCGTGCTAGAGACCTCTGTACTAACACCAGTATCAACCATGCTGTCCTCCACAGAAGAAGTTTTAACAGCCGGGAAGTCACCAGCGTCAGCAACCGGGCACTCTACAGCAACACGACAATCAAGACTGGTATCCTCAAGAACGCTGGAATAAGAAGTATTGGTACTGCTAGATCCATTGCAAATAAGGTCATCATCAATAAAAAAATATTGAGACGCCGTTCTTGACAAGGCTGGATCCTCAGTACTTTTGTTCAAATGAATTTCACCTTTAAGAACTGCAATACGCTTTAAATTCCATACTTTTCCATCATGCAATTGCACAGCATTGCGAAAGATTTTAACAACTTTCATAGGTTCAGAAAATTGACTCTCTCCTTTCTTTACTTTACAAGGTTTCTTGACTTTAACCCAGGTACCTACCCAAATGTCACAAGGTTTTACATTATGTATGAGATCATAAACTTCTTTGCTTTTTAAATGTTTGTTCTCAATCCTAGACCTCAGAACATCCATGGATAAACCCGGTTTGTAAGCATCAAACATCCATTCTGGATTACATTTGGTTCGAACAGTTCTTCCTCTCATGACCTCAAAAGGTAATACACCTAAAACATCATGGGGAGAAGTACAATACATCCAAACGGTTTTGAATAATTGTAATTCCCAGTCATTATTGTTACTAATTGCAGATTGTATGGTATTTTTTAATACCCTGTTTAAACGCTCAATCATTCCGTTTCCACTTGGATTGTACAAAGATGTAGTGCAATGTCTTATTCCTACTTTATCAAAGTAGCTTTTAGCTATTTTTGAAGTAAATTGAACGCCATTATCACTAACCAGCAGAGTAGGAAGTCCTTCGCCAACAAAAACACAGTCCAGGAATTTTATAACTTCCTCAGAGTTAACCCTATCAACAATTTTCAAAACCGGCCATCTTGAAAAAAGATGAATTACAGCCAATACATATTTGTTTTGAGAACCAATGGGTCCCATTATATCCACAGCTACAGTACGCCATGGTGCTTTAGTAATTATGGGATTGGCCATAGGCGGTCTAAGAGTGACAAGTGTTTTGTCAGAATTGGCACACCATACACAATTTCTGATGACCCTCTCAATGGCCAAATCCATGCCTGGCCACCAATACCACTGCTTAATCCTTTGTTTTGCTTTAACTATACCGCCATGTCCTTCATGTTACATTTTAATAATGTCATCTCTGATTTGTGAGGGAGGAATGACTCTGTCTCCTCTCCTAATATTCTCATGTGATATCGATAGTTCATCACGAACCTCCCAAAACTGATTAAATTCATCTGACAATCTATTCTTGGATGGCCATCCATTCGTAATAAACTCCAATAATTTTTGCAATACATTGTCCTTCTCATAAAGTCTTTTCCATTCACACTTATCAATGTTAGGTAAACCTTGATCATGGACTAATCCGACTTGAATATTTTCCCATTCATGATCTGAACTGTCTAACATGTTTGTGTGCATTTGTGACAAAAAATCTGCCACTACAGTCTCTTTACCAGGGACATAGATGATTTTATAAATGTAATCTTGCAATCTTAGTGACATCCTAGCAATTCTAGGAGAAGCATTGAATAATCCTTCAGTGGTCAAAAGTTTTACTAAGGGTTTATGGTCTGTGCGAAGAATGCATGGTCTACCCCACACAAATGCTCTAAAATGTTCAAGAGACCAGATGCAAGCTAAAGTCTCTTTTTCTATTACTGAGAACTTTTCCTCAGTTGGTGAGAGAGCACGGGAAGCATAAGCAATAATGAATTCCTGTCCATCTGAATTAACTTGGGAAAGAACACCTCCCAAACCTTTATTGCTTGCATCTACAGTAAAAATGTTTTTAAGTTCTGGATCAAAAGCACTTAAAGCTGGAGCATCAGAAATTGATCTCTTGATTCCTTCAAATTCTCTATTACAATCAATAGACCAATCAAATCTGTTCTTGTTTTTTAGTAATTGGCGTATGTTAAAAATTTTGCTTGAAAATTGTGGACAAATTTGGAGTAAAACTCCACTAATCCAATAAATGAACGTACTTCATCCTTGTTTTTAGGGTGAGGGGCGTTCATTATAGAATCCACCAGGGAAGGTTTTGTGGATACTCCCTCACCACTAATTACATGTCCTAGGTAAGTGATGGACTTTACAGCAAATTTACATTTAGTATTTTCAACCGTTAAGCCTTTCTGTTCCAGTGTATTTAACACCTCTTTGAGCATAGAATCATGTTCCTGTCTGTCTTTTCCAAAAACTAAAATATCATCCTGAAAACACCGTACTTTTTTTAACTTGCCAAAAAGTTGGTGCATCAATCTTTGAAAAATTGCTGCAGCTGAGGCAAGCCCAAAAGGCAAACGTTTGTACTGGAAACACCCTGAAGGGGTAATGAAAGCAGTTAGTGGTTTGCTGTCATTAGTGAGTTGAATTTGATGATATGCAGCAGATAAATCTATTGTAGAAAACCAGTTAGCATCCTTAATTAGAGTAAGCATCTCAGAAATTTTTGGCAGGGGAAACTTGTCTACAACAATATTATTGTTCAGATGTCTCAAATCAATACAAAGTCTCAACTTCCCATTACTGCGTCGTGCAACAACGATCGGAGAAATCCATTGCGAAGACTTAATAGGTTCAATTATATCTGCTTTAACAAGTTTTTCAAGTTCTAAATCCACCTTGTTGTCATCTAATAACATGACAGGATCATCACTATTAGGGTTGAGTATAATCCCTAAATTCCCTTGATCTTTCCAACCAAGCACTGAAGGACCCTTTCTCGAAACATACAGTTTTCCAAACGCTTCTCTTCCTTTGAATCTAAACAAAAGAGAACGATAACCAACCATATCAATCTTTTCTCCAGAGAAACCTTCAGGTTGGATATCGGGTGGAAGTAGTTCCTTCCCTAATTTGTCTACAAATTTGCTTAGCCAAACCTCCTCATTCACAATAGTGTGTGGCGATCCCGAATCAGCATATACTTGTACATTCACACAACCAAACGAAATTAAGCACAACGGTTTCTTTTTGTTATCTAATTGCTTATCAATAATATTTAGTAGAAATAACTCTCTGCCCTCATAATCGCCATTGTCAGAATTCTCCGAAATTGTGATTATGTGAGAAGAGAGTCTTTTGACCAACTGTTCCTCATCATCAGAATCATTTACATTCCCATCAACACATTTCACTTTTTGAAATTTTTTCCTGTGGCAAACTTTGGCAAAATGTCCCACAATATTACAATTAGAGCATCTTTGTTTCAATGGGGGACAGAATTTACTTGAAGCCAAATGTGAGCCACTATCACAGCGATAACATTTAAAATTTCCTTTCTTATTGGTGGACTCATATTTTAACGATTTTGGATTGAATTTTCTATTTTTGTCAGAAGTATTCTCTCTAATTTTACTGACAGTAACTTCAGATTTTTCGTCCACTTTAGATTCTTTTTTTAGGGCTTTCGCACTCCTGCTGGACAATTCTGCCTTTCTTACAAGCGCTAAGATGTCCTTTAGTTCTGCATCGCCATTGATCCATAAACGTTCTTGAATTGAAGGATCCCTGGTGTGCATGACTACTTGATCCCTTATGAATTGATCCTGTAAGTGATCAAATTTGCAGTCATCTGCAATAACTCTAAGGGCAGATACATAGTCGTCGATAGATTCGTTAGGTTCCTGTTTCCTATGAAAAAATTTGTATCTAGTGATACCAATACAGACCTTGGGAGCAAATAATTGTCAAAATCTTTAAGAATGGTCAAAAATTCATTAGTGTCACCACTTACTGCTCCCTTCTGCATGCGGTCATATGCTTTTATTCCACCAGGACCAACAGAATGTAAGAAAATAGATTTCTTCCTGTCAGCTGACATCTTGTTATCTTCATCAATCGTTTTAATAAAATTCAAAAAATATGCCTTTCAGTCTAACCATTTCATACAAGGTTCAATTCCAGCAGGCCAGAAAGGTTGAGGAGGCTGGATATTATAACTTTGTGAAGCCATGTTGAAATTACTATCTTCTTGTAAAATAAAATTAATAAATAATAATTATATTAAAGAAAGAAAAAAAAAAATAATTACACTCAGAAATACTCAATTATGAGTAAAATACCCATTACCAGTAGATTAGTAGAATAACTATGTCCAAATCACTTGGTAGCATGTAGAAGAAATATCTCCATTCAGTGTTTTTTTTGTTGTTTTTCTTTTGTTTGTTTGTTTAACTTTATTTCGGCTTTTGTAGCCTTAAAAGCAGAAGTACAGAGGGATAAGACAAGGCATAATACTTACATAACCATAATCAGCAAGAAAAAGTTTAAAATTTAGGCATAGCAGAAAGAAGAATCAATAGGTTATGACCATTAATGAGCTACCGCAGTTAAGAACATAAATATAATCATTAATTTAACTAAAAGCCAGATACTAAAAACAGTTAGGACTGCGAGAATCAGTGCATTAGTAATTCTAAACAATTTAGAAGTAAATATTAGGACACATCTATACATTACAGTTTATTACCAGACCGTTTCCTAATAAGGTACACACTAAATAGGAATCTACTTATACCAAATACCATAAGTTGCAAAGTATTGGACTTAAATATGCACTCTGCCTCTTTGTAGGATCTAACCCCCAGGTTTTTACATAGGGGTTTGATCCAACGATCTCTCGGTTTTTTATAAGCCGGGCAAAAGAAGAGTAGATGGGCATCATCTTCCTTTGCTCCTTGAGAGCGAAGAGTGCATAAGTCCGTATCATTTTTATCCCCCCACCTGCATTTAGTAGCAGAAATCTGTAAGACCCCGTATCTATATTGCAAGAATAACGTTTTTGCTAATGGTGGCTCTATCTCGTCCATAAATTGTTCAAAGGAAGGGCTATCTTTTGTATTAAAAAATCTCTGGGTCAATGTGCCAATCGATGTACTACATATTAGTTCATGGTTGACATAAAACCAGAAAGTATCCTTTAAAAGCTTTTTTGAGGATGAAGTCAAATTCTGGGGAACCTCCCAAAGATGGGAAAGCCCTAACCTCTCATACCACATAGAAATGTGCTTTAGCCAAGGTATTTTCATATGCCCATTGATCTGGATTATTTCAATCAACCCGTTCTTATAGTCATCCAGCTCCAAAGTTGTCCACAGCCTAGCCCAATACAATAATGGTCTTAATATAGCTTGGTAATTAGTCCTTTTAAGATTAATATCAAGGAACACTGGTAATAAGGGGGTTCTAATCGGGATTTTGAGCAGTCTACGAACAAAGTGATTTTCTACTTTATCGAAGTTATCTTTACAGCAACATCCCCAAAGCTCAGCACCATAAAGTGCTGCTGATTGGGCTTTAGCTTTAAATACCTCAAGTGCCGGCGTAATAGCTTTAGAATAACTTGCGCCATGCACTTTTAAAATAGGTAATGAATTTTGTTTAAGGGATAAGTTGCTTTTTTCCAACTGCCCTTTCCATGTAAGATTATTATCCAGCAATAATCCTAAATAGTTAAAACTCCCCACATGTTCCAATTTGAAATTTTCTAAAAACAAATTTTTCCTAAAGGACTTTTGGGGTTTTATGGACATATATTTGGTTTTGGATGGGTTGATCTCTAACCCCTTCCTCACACAATAACTTTGAAAGGAATCCACCAATTTTTGTAACCCCTTCGGGGTCTGTGAAATTAGGATTGTATCATCAGCAAAAAGTAAGGACGTAATCGCCTCACCACCTAACTTCGGGGAATCATGGTCACAGTTCCTTAAATGGCTAGGGATATCGTTAACATATAGCGAAAAGAGTGTAGGTGCTAACACACATCCTTGTCGTGCGCCACGGTCCACAGAAATGGGCCTTGAAATTTCTCCACTCTTCCCCCATCTAATTTTAGCGTAATTCCCGGTGTGTAATTTAATAAGTTCTTTAAGAAGCTCGCCTGGGACCGCCATATCCCTGAGAGTAGTCCACAGCAGATTTCGAGGAACAAGGTCGAAGGCGGCTCTCAAATCAACAAACGCTATGTACAGGCTGCCTTTCCTTAAATTAATATACTTCCAACAGATGCACAAGAACCTAAATACCTGGTCAATCGTACTAATTTTTGACCTAAATCCTGCTTGGTATTTGGTTAAAATCTTCATCTCATCAATTCAATTTAAAAGCCTATTTAAAATATGTCTGGCGAATTTTTTTTGTAAAATATCAATTAAACTTATTGGTCGGTAATTACTCGGGTCATAACGATCACCTTTTTTAAAGATAGTTACAATTTCCGCCCCTTTCCATGATTCAGGGATTAGTGTTCCTGCAACAATTGAATTACACAGGAAATTTATATATGGCCCCCATACTTCCCCATCATGCTTAAGTAAATCACCGGGGATTTTGTCAGGACCAGGAGCTTTACCCATTTTAACAGCCTGAAGTGCCTGAGTAATTTCTTCTAGGCTAAATCTCAAGGGAGCAATATTCAGATCTACATTAATGTCTTGGAGCCCTTGGGTCAATCCCTCAGAGTCATCAGAATAAAGCTTTGAAAAGTGGTCACACCAAGTTTTCTCATCCAAATATACATCCTTTGTTGATCTACCTCTTTTATTTCCCTTAGAAATTAAGTTCCAAAATGTACTCTGATCTCTTAACTTTGCCGCACTTAAGAGATCATGCCATAGGGTTCCATCCCAATTCTTTTTCGCTTGTGCCAAAGCTTTCTTGTAAGCCAATCTACCATTTTTTATATCCAGTTGGTTCTTAGATTTTACTGCCTGAATCAAACTGGATTTGGCTGAACGCCAATCATTGTTATACCATGGGCTTGTTAGTTCGTAGTCAGTCCCTGTTGGATTTTCACCTTTTTTATACAATTTACTCATAAGGGGAGTTAACGCATCTACCAGTTTAATGTGTAGATCAAGGACGCCCTCAGAGCCCAATAAGGGCTTCTGAGAATTACCTACTGTCTCTGAGAATGTATTATAAATATTTGTCAGTAGCTCCTCGTTCCCCAAGATATGAGGCCATCTTAGGGCACGCCTATTATTTGTTATCGTTGGCTCCTCATCAATGCTAGATAATATAGCTTCACCAACTAGTCTAGAAGTAAAAGGTTGTGGCACTAGCCATAGTTGGAGTGGAAGATGGTCACTCTCTGACCTAGAATCTATCTTAAAGTCAGTAATTAGATACCAAAGTGTCATTGAGACCAATACAAAATCAATATGTGACCTACAGTTTCCCTTCGAGAAAGTTGGAGCCGGTGGTCTATCAGAACGAAAACGACCATTGCATGCCCTTAAATAGTGAGACACGGTCAGCTGTAAAATCTGTGTAGCTGCTATTGTAGATTTAACCGACCCCGTGGGCTCTAGGATCAAGATATCATTAGCAGCATCTTGCTCCTCAAATAGGGTTTCCAACCCCAAGACTGGCTCATACTTACAATTGAAATCCCCACCAACTATTACTTGTGCACTAGGGCCCAATGTATCTAAAAAGGAATCCAGAAGTTCGACCACCTTCGATTCTTTATTTAATGGATATGGTCTGTTGTATATATTTATCAAATGTATAACTTCTTTTCCTTTCGTCACAATTTTTAACCCTAGTAAATCCAAGGAGGGGATAGGTAGTTGAGTAACAACTATTTCCAAGGTGACTTTGACCCATATGACCAACCCCCCTGATGCTCTTCCTCTTACTGATGGAGTTGCGTCAACACTATAGGCTTTATACCCTAGTCTATGGGGAGTTTCTACAGACCAAGTCTCCTGTAATAAAATAATATCATAATCCTCAATGTATGAGCACCAACCCACATCCCTTAAATTCCTGGCTAACCCTGCTATGTTCCATGATACCAATCTTAATCTTGGGTTATCTTCTACACTTGCTGGGGGTATACCTGATATTGTATCTCTCGCAAGAAGAGTAGCGGTGTTTGTGTCTTCGGCTTGGGTGTCGTCCATAATGTTCCCTTTTGGTATTAACTCTGGATTTATAGCATAAGCACTAATGGCCTCACCCTCCCCAGTCTCCTTGACCATCTTAACTGCTTCTTCCGAGTTGGTTTTTTGGAGACCGTTGCTGTACAACAGCTCATTGGACACCACAGCTTTAAGAGTAGGTTCCAATAGATGGGTAAGAATGAGATTTTCACTACATGTAGTTTGCCCCCATACCTGGGTTGCAGAAATTTTTCCTATAGTGGATATCCCATCCTGTAAAAGTCAGTCATTGTGGTCCAATGTACTCAATGGCAAAAATCTATTTGCAGTGGGGATTTGAAAAACTAGCCTACTATTAATATTTTGGGGTCCATTTTTAACAATACCGGGTTTAGATATTCTATCAAGGTGACTATAGAAAAAACCCAACGAGTGCACGGTCACATCTTTCTCCCCCGGGGCCAGGGAAGCTGCTCTTAGTAAAACGGACTTAACATGTTGGGGGTATCTAAAGTTTATAATCACACAATCCCCCATATCCCTTTTCTTCGAGTTACCAATCCAGGGGACCCGCCTAGTAGACAATATTTGATGAGACAGATGTATAGGAAAACCACAATTTTTATTCAGCCACGCAACTGTTTTCCGTTTAAGTGAGTCGTGGGGCTCATCCCGAGGGTTAGGAACAATAGAATTTAAAGGAGGAACATTTGAAAGAACTACTATATAAGGTTTGCAGTCTTGTGGAAGATTCACAGAGCGTGTTAAACCCACTGGAATATTGGGCATCACAGCACTGGATGGTATTTTATTTTCCCCCACAATAGTACTGTTTGCCCTCTCAGGTAGCTCCCCTGGCTCAGGAATAGATTCTAAGGGTTTTGCTCCCCCAGGTACACACAAATGTGCAGAATGAGTAGATTCTAATGTCTCTATATGGGTTATGCTCTGTACTTTATTAAGATCAGCTAAAAGGCCACCTAACCTAGATACTTCAGCAGTTAGAAAATCTATTTTTTCCACTAATGGCTTAGCAATAGCATTTAATTTTGTTTCAAACATCTCCGCAATATGGCCCAGGAAAGCAGAGTTCATGTCTATGGCATTGGACTGGGTCTCCTTAGTAGTCTTAGTGCTTCTCTGTTCTAGTGCCAATATTGGCTTAGAGCGCGCATTCTTATCCTTAATCTGTGTTTTCCTACATTTCCTTACTGCACGTTTAACAGGAGAGTGTGGTTTAATAAACTCTTCGAGGTCAGATGAAGGATCCTGATCTAGAACATTTGGAGCCAGAACTGGACTTGCTAGAGTCTCCATAAGTGGGGAATCAATAATAGAAAAATCAGCCATAGCAGTACTATTGTTATCATCTATAGGTGGGAGCAGTGATTCTGGGGATATATCTTTACCCAATGATTTCCTTCTATCGTTGTTAATTTTGCTCACCATTTTAACTAAATAGTTATCCATAGTGGACTTGCTTTTTGCCATAATCTACAGAAGAGATATAGAGTCTAAAATGGCTAACCCTCAAGGAATAGCTGGGACGCCTCAGGGGTTAACTAGCAATAATTGCTATCCTAACACAAAGTATAAAACCTTCACAAGTCACTTCACCCTTCTGCAATAAAAAACAGAAAATACTCACAATAGTTTAAATAAAAAGAAAAAGGTATTACACAATGAACATACTACATTAAGACAAGCCTTCTATAGGCTCTCTGATTACATCACCAGTCCTCATCGATAATCACACTCCTGGGCGGCCAGTACTTAGTGGGGTGGCCCGACCCGACCTCCCCCGGCCCCCTAACGGCCACACAACGGCCCGCCCTTTGCCCGGGCTTAGCCCGGCGCCGCCCGCGCGCGTCCCGCGACGCGGAGGGGACACCGGTCTTTTGAGCGCCTCCTGGCGCATAACCGGCGTCAGCGGCTTCGCTTGCCGCACAGGATGACGGGAGATGTGGTCCGTCCCCGCACAGCGGCCGCAGCTGGTGATGGCGGCAGCGGGGGACGAAGAGGCAGCAACGCAGCAAGGCGAGAGGCACAGGCACAAAGTACGAGGTGAGTGGCAGCACGGGCAACACGGGCACTCAGAGCACAACCACAGTGTCTACAAACAGGAGCCCGCTCTGCCGAAGGGACACCGGTCTTTTGAGCGCCTCCTGGCGCGTAACCGGCGTCAGCGGCTTCGCTTGCCGCACAGGATGACGGGAGATGTGGTCCGTCCCCGCACAGCGGCCGCAGCTGGTGATGGCGGCAGCGGGGGACGAAGAGGCAGCAACGCAGCAAGGCGAGAGGCACAGGCACAAAGTACGAGGTGAGTGGCAGCACGGGCAACACGGGCACTCAGAGCACAACCACAGTGTCTACAAACAGGAGCCCGCTCTGCCGAAGGGACACCGGTCTTTTGAGCGCCTCCTGGCGCGTAACCGGCGTCAGCGGCTTCGCTTGCCGCACAGGATGACGGGAGATGTGGTCTGTCCCCGCACAGCGGCCGCAGCTGGTGATGGCGGCAGCGGGGGACGAAGAGGCAGCAACGCAGCAAGGCGAGAGGCACAGGCACAAAGTACGAGGTGAGTGGCAGCACGGGCAACACGGGCACTCAGAGCACAACCACAGTGTCTACAAACAGGAGCCCGCTCTGCCGAAGGGACACCGGTCTTTTGAGCGCCTCCTGGCGCGTAACCGGCGTCAGCGGCTTCGCTTGCCGCACAGGATGACGGGAGATGTGGTCCGTCCCCGCACAGCGGCCGCAGCTGGTGATGGCGGCAGCGGGGGACGAAGAGGCAGCAACGCAGCAAGGCGAGAGGCACAGGCACAAAGTACGAGGTGAGTGGCAGCACGGGCAACACAGGCACTCAGAGCACAACCACAGTGTCTACAAACAGGAGCCCGCTCTGCCGAAGGGACACCGGTCTTTTGAGTGCCTCCTGGCGCATAACCGGCGTCAGCGGCTTCGCTTGCCGCACATGATGACGGGAGATGTGGTCCGTCCCCGCACAGCGGCCGCAGCTGGTGATGGCGGCAGCGGGGGACGAAGAGGCAGTAACGCAGCAAGGCGAGAGGCACAGGCACAAAGTACGAGGTGAGTGGCAGCACGGGCAACACGGGCACTCAGAGCACAACCACAGTGTCTACAAACAGTTTGTTTGAAGTAACCAAGATGGTGTCACGTTTCTCTGCGTGACCTCAATGACGGGGGAACGTTGCAAACGTGCTGCCGGAGTTCCGTATCCAAAATAAACAAATTAGTTGGGCAATTGCCCCGCGCTCGTGCTCAACGTGCACGAGGATCGCCGTGACTCGCACAGTCCAATCGTGCGCGAGGATCACAGCAAGGCTGTCTACCCTTACCAAACTCCAAGGTAATGAATTCTCCTCCGGACCTCAGCGAGATCCGAGCCGGCACTCTGAACAACTCCGGGGACTCCTCCACCCAGTGCGGAGTATGTGCCAGGAACACGAAAGCTGGGAAAGGCTGCGCTGCAAGGAGACACCTGACGAAATGAAGATTAATGAACACGCAGCTCCCGAAGCAGGAACAAGAAGGCTGAGAATGACTGCGCTTCAAGGAAACACCCCAAGAAATTGAGATCGGTGAGATGCAGCACTGAAGCAGGAACAAAAAAAAAAACCAGGTCCGTAATGAACTGCAGATTTCCAATTAATAAAAAATGTAGAAATTGTGGGTTCTTGAAGTCGATGCCTTTGAAACTCGTCGCCAAATTTGTTAAGTAAAGTAGTCCAAAAAGTAGTAAAGATCCAACAAGTTTATTGGAATAAAAAGGCACCGACAGAGCACTCCACCTTCAGTCCTTCTCCCTGGCAAACCATAGATAAGAATTCCGGTTACCAGGGTGAACGGCTGAAGGATGGAACATAGACTTTCAAGGATAAACATAGTGAACATTTGTTCTGCTCGATTTTCCCGGCCTTCTTGTGTGGCACAATAATGGAATGTGACTTCAGTCTCTTATCATTCAAGTCTAAGGGTTAGAGTAGTGAATGGAGCCTATTTACTAGGCACTTCGACATGATTCTGTGCTCTTCCCCATAGATCAGGGCTTGCACACATAGCCTAGGGGATAGATTCGTTAGTATTAGGGATAACCTGTCCTGTAGTGAGGGTATTTCACGGAGCTGTGCTGAATTCAGGCCTGGTAGGCCTCAAACGGGAGAGACTCCATCTTTCTTTCTGCTCCGGCAGCTTGGGATGCTTCTAGGTCAAACGTAATGTTTTAGTTACGAGGTGTTATTCGCTTGGAGAGAACCGGTTCAGGCCGGCCCTTATCGAAGGATTGTATTTTTCTTCATGCCGAAGACACTACATCAGGCCGGCCGGCTGGGAACGTGTCCTTGGTACGGGGAGGTACAAGAATTTGGTGGGCGGCAGGTTACGGGCCGGAATTTTCCATGAGGAAACGCACCTCTATATTAGTGAAAGTCTGAGGCAGTTACATGTTCAGTCCGTAGGCGGCATCTAGCCGTTAGCAGTAAAGCTACTACTTATTCCAGGGAAGACAGACGCCATCTTGAAGGCGGAGAAGAACCGAGAGACAGATGCTTTCCTAGCAGAATAGCCAGAGAGGAGAGAGTAGCCGATAAGGAAGAGGTCCCAGTGACTCGGAGAAGGGTGATTCCAGGCGAGCCGAGACACAGACGAGAAGGGAACCTAGATGACCACTGAGTGCAGGCTACATACTACTAAGGTGATGTCGACCCTTTCTTATTAGAGTGTACAACTTAATCTTTCACTTTTCTTTGCAGGTTATGTGTTATATCGTAATGTTATGTGATTGTGTATGTAATGAGTAATAAAGTATCCAGTTTGTAGTGAACCAACATGTGCTGCGTGTTCTTGTATAAGAGGGTAGCCTATTCTTCTAGTCAGCTGCGGCTACATGAACAGATGTTAACCCTGATCAGGTAAGTGGTAACTGAATAAGGGAAAGAGGAGCCCCTCGAACCTGAGAACAGGCTATGCTCGAACTGGCAATCCTTGTGTGATCTGATGAATAGTGAGACTGATTCCCTTTTTGTATGTTATGGTGATCATAGGATGAACTGTCGTATGAGACTGCCGTCTGGGTAGAGAGGTCTGGGTTCGGATGGGATCGCGAGGCCGCCACTTGTGATACTGTCGTATGGGCAGAGAGGTCTGGATCCGTATGGGATCGCGAGGCCGCCGATTGTGCTGAGACTGCCGTCTGGGTAGAGAGGTCTGGGTTCGTATGGGACCGCGAGGCCGCCACTTGTGATACTGTCGTATGGGCAGAGAGGTCTGGATCCGTATGGGATCGCGAGGCCGCCGATTGTGCTGAGACTGCCGTCTGGGTAGAGAGGTCTGGGTTCGTATGGGACCGCGAGGCCGCCACTTGTGATACTGTCGTATGGGCAGAGAGGTCTGGATCCGTATGGGATCGCGAGGCCGCCGATTGTGCTGAGACTGCCGTCTGGGTAGAGAGGTCTGGGTTCGTATGGGACCGCGAGGCCGCCACTTGTGATACTGTCGTATGGGCAGAGAGGTCTGGATCCGTATGGGATCGCGAGGCCGCCGATTGTGCTGAGACTGCCGTCTGGGTAGAGAGGTCTGGGTTCGTATGGGACCGCGAGGCCGCCACTTGTGATACTGTCGTATGGGCACAGAGGTCTGGATCCGTATGGGATCGCGAGGCCGCCGATTGTGCTGAGACTGCCGTCTGGGTAGAGAGGTCTGGGTTCGTATGGGACCGCGAGGCCGCCACTTGTGATACTGTCGTATGGGCAGAGAGGTCTGGATCCGTATGGGATCGCGAGGCCGCCGATTGTGCTGAGACTGCCGTCTGGGTAGAGAGGTCTGGATTCGTATGGAATCGCGAGGCCGCCACTTGTGATACTGTCGTATGGGCAGAGAGGTCTGGATTCGTAGGGGATCGCGAGGCCGCCACTTGTGATACTGTCGTATGGGCAGAGAGGTCTGGATCCGTATGGGATCGCGAGGCCGCCGATTATAAGAGGTCTTGGTATGTATAGTAGGAATCCCCTGTCCTTAGGTGGTAGATATATGTGGTTGCAGGATTGTAAATAGGTTCTAGGGAGGGGGTAACGTTCTGGCTGGGTTAGTGAGGCTCTGATGAGCGGGTTCTATCTGATCCGAAAACCCAAGCAGAACAACATTCCTCGCGCAAAACACGAGGTACAGAATTACATACATCAACAACTTAAAGGAATACAACAATCTGCTCTTTGTATACCTAGTTTCTGCCCTCAAGCCATAGAGGCGACGATCTTGTTCCACAGCCGGAGCTGCCCACTTTGAAGGGGGGAAAGGATGTAGCCTGACGGCTAGAGCTGCTTATTTGTTGCTGGGGAATCGTGTTCCGGCCTCGGCGTCGCCTCAACAGCCTGTGATTCTGAGCAAGTCACTTCATCTCCCCCTACCTATCAAAAATGAATGTGTAACGTAACTGGTCCTCATGCAAAGCGCTCCAATACCTTCAAGTCGAGTTAGCGCTATATAAATCTGCAAAAAACAAAAAAATCTGGTTCTCGTGTAAAGTTCACCAATAACTTCGGTCCAAATCCTGCTTCAATATGGCCCCCAATGTCATCTTTCTTTTTAGGTCTGGCTGTACAGTGTAACGCACATTATCATTGTGATCAACATACCTTATGTGATCTACAGAAAAACACAAAAGTATATTCATGCATAGTTATTTAAAACCATAGCATTAAATTTGCATTAAACATGAAAAAACTTTCGTATCGTACAAATATTAACTCCTGAACAATAAAAATATATATCCCCATCTAAGTCTTCTGGTCTTACTATACACAAGTTAAAAAAGAGCATTAAGGTGCTGATTCCGATCCTGTAAAACCCGGGTACAAATGGTCGTACGGAGCGTTTTCTCCGTGCGACTCGTACCCGGGAATTCCACCGTACAAACCAGCAAGTACGATTCGTACAGAAATACAATTTCCGTACGAATCGTAGAAAACACCGTACGGCTAAAAAATACATACAATTCCGATCCTGGACAGCGCGTACGCGACGTCCGCACGGAGTCAGGCAGCGTTTTACGGACCAGCAAGTACGATTCGTACCCACAGCACTCCGCACGGCTATATTTTTACGGGAGCCAAAAAGTGCAGGAAAAGCTAAGTACGCCGTGATGCACGAGGAAAAGGGGGCCCGGTACGCGCCGTACACGCCATCACCCACATCGTACGTGTCATCATGTACGGTGCGTACCCCAACATTGCATATGTATGGACCGTACCCCCAGCCCCCCCGTATGTAAGCGCTGTAACCCCAGCCCCGTATGTACGCGCCGTACCCCCAGCCCCCCGTATGTACGCACCGTATCCCCTGCCCCCCGTATGTATGCGCCGTACCCCCAGCCCTGTATGTACGCGGCGTACCCCCAGCACGTAGCGTAGCGCTGGGGGTACGGCGCGTACCGGGCCCCCTTTTCCTCGTGCATCGCGGCGTACTTAGCTTTTCCGGCACTTTTTGGCTCCCGTAAAAATATAGTCGTGGGGAGTGCTGTGGGTACGAATCGTACTTGCTGGTCCGTAAAACGCTGCCTGACTCCGTGCGGACGTCGCGTACGCGCTGTCCAGGATCGGAATTGTATGTATTTTTTAGCCGTACGGTGTTTTTTACGATTCGTACGGAAATTGTATTTCTGTACGAATCGTACTTGCTGGTTTGTACGGTGGAATTCCCGGGTACGAGTCGCACGGAGAAAACGCTCCGTACGACCATTTGTACCCGGGTTTTACAGGATCGGAATCAGCACCTTAATGCTCTTTTTTAACTTGTGTATAGTAAGACCAGAAGACTTAGATGGGGATATATATTTTTATTGTTCAGGAGTTAAAATTTGTACGATACGAACGTTTTTTCATGTTTAATGCAAATTTAATGCTATGGTTTTAAATAACTATGCATGAATATACTTTTGTGTTTTTCTGTAGATCACATAAGGAATGTTGATCACAATGATAATGTGCGTTACACTGTACTGCCAGACCTAAAAAGAAAGAAGTACATACGGGGGGCTGGGGGTACGGCGCGTACATACGGGGCTGGGGGTAGGGCGCGTACATACGGGGGGGCTGGGGGTATGGCGCGTACATACGGGGGAGGCTGGGGGTACGGCACGTACCTACGGCGGGCTGGGGTACAGCACGTACATATGGGGCTGGGGGTACGGCGCGTACATACGGGGGGGCTGGGGGTACGGCGCGTACATACGGGGGGGGCAGGGGGTACAGCGCATACATACGGGGGGGCTGGGGGTACGGCGCGTACATGCGGGGCTGGGGGTACGGCGTGTACATACGGGGGGCTGGGGGTACGGCGCGTACATAGGGGGGCTGGGGGTACGGCTCGTACATACGGGGGCTGGGGGTACGGCGTGTACATACGGGGCTGGGGGTACGGCGCGTACATACGGGGCTGGGGGTATGGCGCGTACATATGGGGGGGCTGGGGGTACAGCGCGTACATACGGGGGGGCAGGGGGTACAGCGCATACATACGGGGGGGCTGGGGGTATGGCGCGTACATACGGGGGGGGCAGGGGGTACAGCGCATACATACGGGGGGCTGGGGGTACGGCGCGTACATGCGGGGCTGGGGGTACGGCGTGTACATACGGGGGCTGGGGGTACGGCGCGTACATACGGGGGCTGGGGGTACGGCGTGTACATACGGGGCTGGGGGTACGGCGCGTACATACGGGGGGCTGGGGGTACGGCGCGTACATACGGGGCTGGGGGTATGGTGCATACATACGGGGGGCTAGGGGTACGGCGCGCACATACGGGGCTGGGGGTACAGCACGTACATACGGGGGCAGGGGGTACGGCGCGTACATAAGGGGGGCTGGGGGTACGGCGCGTGCATATGGGGTGCTGGGGGTATGGCGCGTACATACGGGGCTGGGGGTATGGCGCGTACATACGGGGGTGGGGTGGGGGGGCCATACGACTCGTACCCCGGGCACAAGTGTACCCGGGGTAGGGGTCGTACACAGTTCGCTCCGTACGGGACGTATTCCATACGCTTGTGCATTCGGAACGCCAGTACGGATCGGATTTGTGCGCTCGGACTTCAGTTTTACGACTCGTACGTAAAACTGTCCGGGGACGTCTCGTAGACTTTTCCCGAGGTGATTCGTATGTATTTTTCCCGTACGAATCGTACTTCACCGTTTGTACGGTACTTGTACGGATACGAGTCGTACGGGAAAAAAAAATACAGGATCGGAATCGGCCCCTAAATGTGTATGAAATTGTGCGTGGCTTGGAGCATCAAGATGGCGGTTGCACTCTTAAGAGATCCACTCCCAAGCGCGCAACCAAGATGGCCGCGTAGGTGCGAGGCTCCCGAGGACCTCCGCAACCTCCTACGATTATCCTGAAATTATCCTGCCCTGGATGAGGGGACTATGTTGGTGAACCTGAGCTGAGGTGGCACCCGTTTCCCGCTTCCGAATCGGACCTCGGACACCGGAGTGAGCACCGATTGAGGTTTGCGGCCTTCCCCTCGCCGGACCCCGGATTTGCGCTGTGGGGTGATCCAGTGACAAAGTGAACAACAGCGGCAGGCAGGGCCAGGCGACTCGCGTACCCCGCACTTTCGCTTTCGCACCCCCTTGTCGTCTTTGCGAGGTTGGGTCGCGGAGCTCTTGGTGTTGGTGTGGCCTTGCTGGGAGACCCTGCCTGCCTGCAGGCTGTGATCCACCCCGCTGCTCTGAGGTGGCCCCCCCCGGAGCTCGTGGCCCTGTTTTCCTGCCCTACACGACGTGGCTGGTGCGACTGGGAGACTGGTGGCCATGGCCACGAAACAAGATGGAGATCGGGCAAAGATCAAATCGACCCGGCGTGGCGCCGTCCATCAGGCCAACAGTATGGACCGCTATACCCTCCAGAAGGGATCTCCCGATGGACCGCGCAAGTCCCCTGAGAGCCCTCCTGATGCCCCAGACCTGCCCGCAGATCTGACTCTGCGAGATGTCATGGGCGCCATTGCCGAGATGAAGGCCTCGGTGGGCCAGCGGTTCGATACACTGGCGCAGAAGATTGACTCGGTCCTCGTGGATGTTGGCCTGGTGAGGGCCGATCTTTCCAAAACCAACGACCGAGTAGATTCTTTGGCCCACACCGCATCGGGCCTTACGACAGATGTGGCGGCCTTACAAACAGAGGTGCGCCGGCTTAGTCAGGCGAGTGCGCTTATGGATCGACGCCTGGAGGACTCCGAGAGTCGGGCACGGAGGAATAACATCCGCATCATCGGGGTGCCCGAGGGACGCGAGGAGGCGGCGGCGGATCTCTTTGTGGAGGACCTGATTGCAACCCATCTCCAGCCACGGGGGCTGAGTAAATTCTTCGCCGTGGAGAGGGCCCACAGGGTTCCCGGGGGAAGGCCGAAGGTCGGAGCCCCTCCGAGACCTCTCATTGCCTGGATTTTCAATTTTCGGGACAGAGACGCTATCCTGCAAACCTCCAGACTGCATGGACCGGTCAAGTTTGACAATATGGAGGTAAATTTTTACCCTGATTTCACCCCAGCGGTCCAGAAGCAGAGACTGAGCTTCCTAGGCGTCAAGCGCCGTCTTCGGGACCTAAACCTCAAATACGCCATGCTCTTCCCAGCCAAGCTGCGAGTGGAGGTGGACGGTCGCACACACTTCTTTGATCGTCCCGAAGCGGCCGGGGACTGGCTGGATACTCTGTCCCGGGATCGTGATCCGGGGGGTGGGGGGGGGCGGCGGGGGGAGACGGCACGCTGGACCGGGACTGAGGGTTTAATATTGGGCCTCACTCTGGATGAAAATGATGCCACTTTCGATTCTGCGTCAGTTTTTGTAAGTTCCCCTCCTATGGAGGTTGTGTTGGGTCTATTGGGGGTTCTCCCTCCTCCTCTATGGGGTCTAGTTAGTTTAACTATATATGGGGCGACAGGCACACTGCACGTTGGGGGGGCTGTTCGGGCTCATGCAGGGGTGCAGGGAGGGGGGAGTTCTGTTGGGGTGGGTGGGTAGGGATGGGGTGTTGTTCGTTTTTATCACAAGGCAAACGTATTTTTGTGTTAGTTCTAAAGTGCTCTCCGGGGGACGAATGATGGCTTTTGTACATGATGGGGGGTAGGGAATTAACTTTGTTGTCTTGGAATGTGAATGGACTGGGGGACAGGATCAAACGAGGTGTGGTCCTGCAGTTTTTGAAGCGAATCTCGCCCGATGTAGTCTTTCTGCAGGAGACACACCTCATTGGCAACTCCTTTTGCGCCATGAATCGGCGTGGCTATCGCCTAGTGGCCCACTCGGGCTTCACGTCTGGCTCAAGGGGTGTGGGCATCATGGTGAAGAACTCGCTCCCGTTGGAGATTGATGAGGTGCTCCACGATGACAGGGGACGTTACACGGTCTTGGTGGGAAGACTGGAGGGCAAAGTGGTTGTTTTTGTGTCAATATACATCCCACCGGGGCTGCAGTCGACCACCTTTGCAGACCTGGGGCGCCTTCTCCTCCGCCTTCCGGGGGGGCTTTTAGTTGTGGGGGGGATTTCAATGCAGTGGTATCTGAGACTGTGGATCGTCACCCCCCTAGGGACCTCCCCCGGGCACAGGCGTGGCTATCCGGCCTCTTGGATACATTTGGATTAGTGGACTGCTGGCGTTTAAAACACCCCACGCAGCTGCAGTACACTTTCCACTCGGGAGCCCATGGTAGTCTCTCACGACTAGACTATGTCCTTGTCCCGGCGGCCTATGTTGGGAGGGTGGGAGAGGTGCGCCATTTGCCACGGGGTATTTCGGACCACTCCCCGCTCCTGCTACACTTTGATGTCTTTCCGAGGGGTGAGGGTAGGGTGGTCCCAATCAATCCTTGGTACCTGCGCGACCCCACCATTCGCGCTGAATTGATTAAATCCCTTCAGCGATATTTTGATGAGAATGTGGGGTCCGTGCCTTCGGCTGTACCACTGTGGGAGGCCTTCAAGACAGTACTCCGAGGGGAGGCCCTATCCCTTATTTCCCACGTCCGGAGGCGCGAGCGGGAGGAGGTGACCCGGATGGAGGCTGAAATAGCCGAGTTGGAGGGTAGTCTAGAAGATGGGGTGATGGATGCCGCATTACATGTCCTCCAACTCAAGCAAGCGGCCTATAGGGCCCTCGTCACGGAGGCGGCCAGGGGCCTCAGTAGAGAGCAACAGGGGCGACTGTATGATGTGGGTGATAAGGCTGGTAAACTGATAGCGTGGTTGGACAAAAAAGAGAGAACGAATCGTGTGGTCCCGCTGATTGAGAAAACGGATGGTGTGTGTGTAACTGAGTCAGAAGAAATCGTCTCCTGTTTCGCGGATTATTTCCGTGGGGTGTATTCCCCGGTGTCTCCCTGCTCGGAAGAGGATTCCCGTGCCCTGCTCAGGGATATCGCGCTGCCGTCCCTTTCGGGGGATGACAGGGTGTTGCTGGACGCTGCTCCCACCTCCGACGAAATTGCCCTCGCCATACGCTCGGTCGCTTCCGGCAAGGCCATGGGTCCGAATGGTCTCCCTATCGAGTTGTACAAGTTGTACAAGTTGCGACCGGATACGCTGGCGCCCCACCTCCGGGCTATGTTCCTGGCGGCACACCTTGGGACCGGGTCACATCCTATCGGCCCATTTCGCTACTGAATGCGGAGCCCAAGATTCTCGCCAAGGTACTGGCCAATCGGCTGGTCGGCGTGGTGGGCGATTTGGTTCATCAGGACCAGTCCGGCTTTATTCCCCATCGCAGCACAGCCCTTAATCTGCGGCGTTTGCACGGTGTGCTCGCACGTGTCCCGTTCATACGGGAGCCGGCCATTTTGGCGTCCTTAGACGCCACTATGGCGTTTGACACGCTTGAATGGCCATACATCTGGGCGATGCTTGCGAAGTTTGGATTTGGCCCAGGGTTCATCAGTTGGGTCAAATTGCTGTATTCGGGCCCATTGGCGCAGGTGGTGGTGAACGGAAGAGTATCGGCCCCGTTCGAGCTGGGCCGGGGCACACGGCAGGGCTGCCCCTTATCGCCGCTCCTCTTTGCACTTGCCTTGGAGCCCCTGGCGGAGTGGCTGCGGTGGGAGCCTTCCATCCGTGGTCTCCGCTGGACCCCCGAGTATGAGGACCGCGTATCCCTATACGCTGATGACATCCTCTTGTATCTAGCTTCCCCACGTAAATCACTCATAGTACTGGTTGATGTTTTGCATTCATTCGGTCGTAATTCCGGTCTCGTCATCAACTGGGCTAAATCGTGTGTGTATGTTCTCTCTGGGGAGGCTCCTATCCTCCCGCGGGGCTGTCCGATTCAGGTCGCCCCGCAGGGATTTAGGTACCTGGGTGTCTTCATTACTCTGGACCCGGAGGCCCGGTATGATCGGAACTTGCTTCCCCCCCTCCAGCGTCTGAAAGAGGATGTCGCGCGCTGGCGGCGCTTGCCGCTTTCGCCGCTCGGCCGGGCGGCATTGTTTAAAATGATGTCGCTGCCGCGTTTCCTGTACGCGTTACAGAACACTATGGACCTCGTCCCAGCGTGCTACTTCCGCGAGGTGGAGAGTTTGCAGCGCCGCCTGTTCTGGGACGGGAGGCCACGTATTGCCCTGGCGAAGCTGACGCTCCCATGGTATGACGGGGGGATTGCCCTCCCGGATATTAAACGGTACTATTGGGCCTCCCAGCTAGCTGCGATTAATCAGGGCCTATATGGGCCCGCCTTAAACCCGGCATTTGAAATGGATAGGATGCTACTTCCAGGTGGTGACTATAATCGAGCGCTCTACTCTAGCGCGCCCGACGCTCGCCTAACGGGCCCCACGCGGCCAATGCAGCTATGGGGTGGAAGGACCGTTTGACCCGGGCGTCACCACTTTACGCGTCTGAGCGGTTGGGCTCCTTGTGGACCTCGAAGGGCTTTGAGAAGTGGGACATAATAGGCATTAGCAAAGTGGGGGATCTCTGGACGAGGGGAGGATTTAAAACGTTCGAGATGCTGCAGACGGAATTTCAGTTGCAGGGCAGCGAGTACTTTCGGTATTTGCAGGTCCGTCATGCACTGGGCTCCGTCTTTCCGGACGTTGCCTCCATCCCGGAGTGTTCCCCCCTGGAGGATAGAGTGCTGGATGGACATGTCCCTGACAGCACGATCTCACTGATCTACAAAAAACTGATCAACGACCGCTCAGGCTTGTTGACTGCCCTTCGTGAGGCTTGGGTAGCCGATGGGCTGGAGCTGGACGACGAGGACTGGATCTCCGCGGTGGCTTCCCCGAAAGAGGTGGCCATACCGTCTCGCCTTCGTTTCGTCCAGCTCAAGATACTCCACAGGGTCTACATGACGGGGCCAAAGCTCCTGCGTATGGGCTATGCTGAGGACGGTTTGTGTAAGCGTGGGTGTGGTGCGTTGGGGACCTTTCTCCATATCTTGTGGGAGTGCCCGGAGGTGGAGGGGTTCTGGCGTGGTGTGCATGAGGTGCTGCGAGTGGTTACGCATGTGGCGCTGTTGCCCGAAGTGAGGAGATGCCTGTTGAATGTGTGGGAGCCTACCGATTACTCGGTGCCGCAGACGTGGTGGGTGACTCTGGGGTATATGATTGCCAAGCGTGATATTGCTCAACTGTGGGGATCCCAGAGGCCCCCGACTGTCTCGGCCTGGAAGGAACACAAGGATTGGTGCATGTTTCGGGAAAAGGTGGTGTATGTGGCGAGAGGTAAGCCTGGGACATGGGTGAAAGTATGGGGCCCCTGGAACGCCTACCGCGGGGGAATCTGTGCTCCACCGTTATTGCCCGATCCGTCGCCGGCCCCGTCCCCTTAGCCAACTCATCCCCCCGGTACCGGGCACTGGGTTCACCCAGCCCTAGTTTTGATCTCTCCCCCCCTCTTGAGATTCCTATGGATGGCTAGGATCCCCCTCTAGGGGAGCACGTGTTGCTATTTCCGATTGAGGATTGCCTTGTGGGTTTGTTTGTATTTGTTGTTCTTTGAGTTTAAAATGGAACCGTATAGTGGGGTCTGGATGGTGTGGCTCTCAACGATGTTAACTCCTGTGCATGCTCATCCGCAGCACCATGTGTTTTATAAATGTATATCATATGCTCCTTTCATTGCTAGCGGCCGGCCGGAAGGTTGTAGGCCCATATCTGTATATTTTTGAGTCTTGTAATAAACGGTTTCAAAAAAAAAAAAAAAAAAAGAGATCCACTCCCGAGATCCATAGCCATTGGTAGCCTAATTCTTGCCCCAAAGACTCCTTCCCTGATGCAGCGCCATCACCCTGAGGCGAATGAAGCATCCACGGTACCCGCTTGGGGCTACTTCTCCTTCCTGTGATTTGCAGCGCGGCTGCACAAGATGGCAGACCTGGCCCCATCTCTGAAGCACCCCTGTGAGGCCTGAGATCATCCGCCGGGGGCCTGATGCGGCCCAGGGCGACACCGGCCCAGCACCCTACCTGCCGGCCTGCTGAAGACGGATAGCGGGGGGCTGCCCCGCAACTGGCTGCCGTGCCCCCGACCTGGCTCCGACCCTTGGGCCCTCTCCCCTCCGGACCTGTAGATCTACGCCGCGAAGGGTGTGAACTGTGAGCGGTGATGCGGAGACACGACCCGAAAGATACGGAGGCCCGCCTGGGGGGCCAAAGCGACGACAAGCCCCGCGCCATAGCTTTGAGGCCGGGGGAGCGACTCCGATGCGTTGAAGCCTCGCTGGCACCTACATCGTGATTGGAATGGCCGGCTCTGCGTCCCGCCAGATCTCCGAGACAGTGGTGAGTGCCCCCCCTTCCGACGGCTGCTGCTCCGGCAGTCAAAGTGATCTCTCGACCCTCCGGGGGAGGGGCTGACACCATGTGCCTGTGCCCCGTGATCCGTGGCCCCAGAGGGCCCCTGAAGGACTCGACCCATTGGGCCTTCCCTCGCCTGATATCCGCGTCTGGTCCGGGTGGCGGCCTGGGGCCCCGTGCTGCTGCTCGTCCTCCCCACCTCCCTCATCCTGTTGCTGGGGCTCCACTGGAGGCGACGCTCCACTGCCCAACTGGACTCAGGGAGGTGCCTCGGCCTGACCCGCGCTGACATCCTCAGGCTTTGCGTGGGGTGGACTGGGACTCCCAGACCGACGACGCCCAGGGGCACAACCTATACATCGAGCCCGGCCTCGTTGGACCACCGAGGTGGCGGTGCCTGCATATCCCCTCTGATTGATACAAAGGCTCCCATCTCGCTCCCTGCAGTAGTGGGACCACCAGAATGGCCTTTGGGCCGGACATGGATGCCTGAGGCACCGCATCCCAGCCTGTACACTGAGGTGAGCTGGGGCCTTCCCGCCTGACTTTGAAGGGGGGGGCAGTGAAACAATCTTCTGCACATCGAGGCTCCTGCCCACTCTGTATCATCGAAAATCCCCCCCACCTGCGACTGGACCTTGCCGCGTGGGGATGGCCACAATCCCTGACGCCCCGCTGAAGAGCCTTACAAGCACCCTGCGGGCTTGACGACTGGAGCATCAGACCCCACTTCAACCCTGGGCCCTCAGTCGCAGCCACTTGCCCCTGGGCGGGAACACTCTTGGGCCTAGAGGCCGTACAAACGGGCCACTGGGCCTGCTGGCTGATCTCATGCCCCTCGGGGCCCCACTGTCTGCTGACCCCCTACCTAGGACTCTAGAGTTTGCCCTTCTCACTATAACGCATTGGGAGTCAAAGAGGAATTTGGTTCCCAACTCCCTGACTGATCAAATCCGGGCCAAGGAATCCTTGACATCAGTCCTGTCGAAAACTCTCCCGCCACTGACCATGGGGAAAGACCGAGCCCCCAAGTGCTCCACTACCCAAACACAGACAAAAATGGACCACAGTTGAGCAGGGCCTGATAGAGGGGGCCGTGGGTGGCCCATCCCTCCCTGGCAGTGACCTTTCTGCAATCCTGCAAGCGATCAGCACGTCCCAGGCCTCGTTGGAGGGCAAGATTGGCGAGGTTCGAGTAGATATGGCCTTCATCCGGCAGGACCTGCGCAATGCCACAGCCCGTATCTCTGTAGCAGAATCCTGCCTTTCCACGGTGGAGGACAATGTCCACCAACTAAAAGAACAGGTAGCCCGACTACAGACCCATACTAAAGAACTACACAGAAGGGCTGAGGATGCTGAAAATTGATCCTGGCGCAACAATCTCCAGCTGGTGGGATTTCCGGAGGGGATTGAACAGGGTCAAATAGCAACCTTCATCGAAAAATTGATAATATCATGGATGCCTAAAGACACACTGTTGGTCTGGTTCGCCATCGAGTGGGCCCATCAGTCCCTTGCACCCAAGTCACCGGCCGGGGCCCCACACCGTCCTATAATCGCCAGGATCCTCATTTTTAAAGTCTGGTACACTGTACTGAGAGAGGCACGGACTCTGGGTACCCTGAAATTTCAAAACCATACTAAAATGGTGTTCCCGGACTACACTAAGGAGGTTTTTATTTATTTTATTTGAAGAGTTTTATTTAGCGCTATCTAGACCCAAAGGTATCAGAGCGCTTTACATGAATGTGGAGTAAGAAAACAGTTGTACATCATTACAATAGTTACCAGAGCATAAATAACACAAAAAATAAGTCCCATGGATCATAGAGGGTGAATGGAGGAGGGGAATTGAGTCAAGAAGCTAAAAAACGGATCAAGTCAGGCAAACCGGCAATGGAAGATAGTACATCAGGGGACCCTCAAAGTCATAGTCCGGTTGGGGTCACGGAATCACATCATCCGGGGCCAGACGCGCTCTCTGCGCCAGAGCCCCATAGGTAGTGGAGAGGGCCAAAAGGAAGGGGCGAAAAAGGGTGTCTCGCAGTGGCCATCCTTATCAAAAGGGGTGTAGGCATCCCGAAGGGGGGGGGGGTCGACTTGATGCAGTAGACAGGCTGGAGACACCAAAACGTAGACCGGCGGGATGCAGAGATCTAAGTAACCGGTCGAAGCCGTCAAGATGGAGGACCGGGTCACGGACCCATATACCTCCAGCACAAAATGGAGGGATTGCAGATCAACAAAAACCCAATTCAAAAATCAGTGAGGATGGGGGGCGCTAGGTGGCGCCAGACCAAGATGGCCGCACCGCTGTGAGGCTCTGGCTGCCTGGCCCAGTAATCCTTCATTAATCCGCACTTTCGCACGTTCCCCGTGTGGTATGCTGCCTGGATTGTTGGGCGGAGAGCGGCGACTGACATCGGTGCAAGTTTCAGCCTGCTCCGGGGCGAGACTGAGGCGCGGCGGCCTCGGCAAGCTGTTGGGGAGGTTGACTGCGGACGGCGCTGGAGCTCCGGGGCGGACACTGCTGGTAGGCGAGCCCGGCGAGGCCACGTGGCAGGAGGCCGCGGACCGCTAGCGGAGCTGCTGAGAGTGGAGCGCAGGGCCGCTTGGGGCTCGGCTTGATGCTGCGGCCGAGTCGCGCCTGAAAACGTTGCACCATTGCTGGGAGGCACTGCTTGAGCCGAGGAGAGCGCCACTGACCTCTGCTGCCCTACTTTGGCGGGTGCCCTGATATGACCGTACCTCCCGCGCTGACGGGCCGATCGCCGGAGCGGCTGCTGTTGGCGGTGGAGCGAAGCAGAGGCAGAGTTCGCATCCTCGCTTCAGGCTGTGGGGGCCGCTTGCCTTTGTGGGGCCCACCTTGCGCATCTCGGCGCTGCGGCGGACGGAACACCCACCTTGTGACCCTGGCTGACTGGAAAAGGCACCTCCCTGCCCGCGGACGCTGCTGCCCGTGCTAAGGCCGAACTTGGATCGGAGGCGCGCTGTGGGGTCCCTCACCTGTATGGCCGCTGTGCAGATCTGGCCCGGGGGGGTCCATTGTGGCGCTGCTGGCTGCGCGGTGGGCCTGTCGGAGACTAGCCTACAGATTGCTTGAGCTCCTCGGCTGCCCCCTCGCCCTGTGTGCACTTGTGGGGGGGATTGCGGTACGGAGCGGGGACAGCTGGACCTTCGCCTTACGGGAGGAGGCCCGTGGGGCTGGATCGACGGTGCGTGAGGAGCTTGCCCCGGGGCTCGCCCCGTTTTCCCACCCCACTTGGATATTGGCGTGCTGGTCTCCTCTTGGTGGAGGGGGGCCCTGGGAGGTGTGGCATGAGGCCATGCAGGGGGGGCACTGGGATCGCAGCTGCCGGCTGTAGTCTAGGAGCGAACGGACCCACTGGCAACGCGTGGACGTCCCCGCTGTATAACGTGCCATTGCGGACAACGCTGGGCCTGCCGTGATGGGGAAATCGGAAGGGCGACAGCAGAAGCTCCACTTTGAGTCCAAGAAGACGGGCACTCGCTCGGGGACGGAGGAGCCCCCCGGGCAGGAGCAGGAAGCGCCACCCGTTCCGGTGGTGAGCCCACAAAATGAGGTCAAGGAAATGCTGCAGCTGCTCCAGCAGAGTGTCAACGGGCTGTCGGGGAAGATGGACACCATGAACACCAGGCTCGACTTTCTCGTTCTGAAGGTGGATAAGCATGAGGAGCAGCTGAAGGAGATGGAGCAGCGAATTTCAGACAATGAGGATCGCACTGGCACCATGGATAAGCAGCTGACGCAGACGGATCGCCACCTGAAGGTAATAGCGGCGAAGAACGAAGATTTGGAGGCCTGCAGCCGCAGGAATAACATCCGCCTCACGGGGATTCCGGAGAGTACCAATATCGGACGGATGGAGGATTATGTTGAGAGACTACTCTTAACGACCTTTGGGGCTGAAGCATTCTCGTCTCATCTGATAGTGGAGCGGGCCCACAGATCGCTGGGGTCTCGGCCGCCGCCGGGAGGTCCGCCTCGACCTATCGTGGCACGACTCCTTAACTATAGAGACCGTGATGTGGCAAGAGAACAGCAAAATTTGCAGCTAGAGGGCGCAGCTTTCTCCATATTCCCGGATTTCACGGTGACTGTGCAGGAGGCGAGACGCAAATTTGTGGCTGTTAAGCAAAAACTGCACGCGGCCGGCGTGGAATACGCCCTTCTGTATCCAGCGAAATTGCGCCTCCGGGTCGCACGATCCTGTGTGTGACCCCACAACAAGCGGAAGAGTTCCTTAAGACGCTGCGACGTCGCTCGCCCGACCTGTCGATGGGAGTCGGGGGGCCGCGGCCCTCTTCGCCTGCCCTGGCGGAGCGGGGGGGGGGGGATGAGCATCTCCGGACCCGGACATTGGCTTGGACTCTGCAGTTGGGCTGACTGTACCATGGCGGCTGGAGGTGAGAGATTTATTCTGGGGGGGCAGTGCGAACTACTAAACGTGTGCTGCATGGAATTGTCTCTCTTGAGGATAAGTTGCCTGGGGGGATGTATAAGACATGATTCCACTTGATCCTGGCAATGGTTGAACCCGTAGCGCACACCTGCTTGTGCATTTGCTGAGTAAGGGGATACGTGCGAATCTTGATGTATAGCCAGGCTCCCTCCCAATGATCCCTCTCTAGGCTCCTGCCTACTGGGAGGTAGTCGACCACCAAGGGAGAGAGGGACACAGGAGGGTTCTCTGGGTCAACAGGCGCCCCCATCATGGGAAGTCCCCCACGGGGTAGAACTGTCATTGTATTACTGTTGACCCGCCTGTTGAGGTCGCTAGTGGGATGGGTGGGGAAGGGTTGTAGGGATACCGGCACGTTTGGGGTGCTGTTGTGGGTGGGACTGGGCGCAGCAGTGGGTTGGTTGGGGTTTTTCAGGGGTGGGTGGAGGGGACGGGAGGCATCGGCAATCGATTTGGCAACTACGAACGAGGGAGGTCATCATACTACGGGCACACATTCATGTAGAGGGAGGGAGGCACTGGAAGGGTGGATAACACACGGTCATTCGCTGGGTATGGCTTATTCGGTACGCACGCACAACCTGCTCTAACCAAATTGAAACTCCTGTCCTGGAATGTTCGGGGGCTAGGGGACCCCCGTAAGCGGCGTCAGATCCTCGCATACCTTGATAGGCATCATATCAGTGTAGCGCTCCTCCAGGAAACACACATGGCCCCCGGTGCGGACCCGACGTTTGGGTGTAAGTGGGCTTCTGTGCGAGTATTTTCGTCCTATTCTACGTATGCCAGAGGCACCGTTATCCTTGTGAAGCGGGGTACTCCGTTTGTATGTGCAGGACAGAAGAGGAGTAGGGACGGGAGGAGTTGCATGCTGTGGGGCACGCTGGGCACGCAGGCTGTTGTGCTTGTAAATTGCTACGGGCCGAATGTTGATGACCCAGATTTCCTGCACTCCCTCTGGGGACAGATAGCGGGGGTAGGGGCCACACACGTCTTATGGACCGGGGACTTTTACACAGTCAGTGACCGCCGGGCGGATAGATCTGAGGCACTCCCGCACCACTACACCCGTGGTCAGGCGGCGATGGCCGGGCTCCTCACGCATGAGGGGCTTACTGACCTTTGGCGATATACGCATCCAACCGACAGAGAGGGTACATACTATTCGACGGGACGGGCGACCTGGTTGCGGCTGGATTATTGGCTGGGGTCTCGGGGGTTATGCCACTGGGTCTGCGCGGTGGAGCACCTTGCCCGCACTTTCTCTGATCATTCGCCTGTGTGCCTCACGCTTGAGATACCGAACCTTATTGCCACTCCTCGCAGCTGGAGGCTGGTCCCGGGGGCCCTTCTGGACGAAGTGTTTAAAAAGGAACTAGAGGAAGAGATTGTGGATTTCCTTGCCCGCAATAGGGGGTCGGTGGCGTGGGTGGGTACGGTGTGGGAGGCCTTGAAGGTCACCATTCGGGGCACCTGCATGGCGAAAAGCTATGGTGTGTTGCGGGACTTGCGTCGGCGCCTTTGCCTGCTCGAGGGCCAACTAAAGGTACTTGAGAGGGAGTTGTGGCGCGGAGACTCTGGCGAGGGGCGGGCTAAAATGCGAGACATCATCACCGACTACACCTCCACGGCAGAGCGGAAAGCCCGGTTTCGGGGGAAATATATTACTACCCGACGCTATGGCGAGGGCGGCAGGCCGGGGCGCGCTCTGGCTCGTGACATTAGTAAACCACGGTACACGAACTACGTGCTTGAAATCGAGGATGCCAATGGGGATAGACATAGGGATGGCTTGGAGATTCTGAATACCTTCACCGGCTTCTACGAGTCACTATATTCATCCAAAGGAGTAAACTCTAATGACTTTGCTGCCTTCTTTGGCGACATCACATTGGGATATCTAAGTGGGCGGCAAAGGGAGTTCCTTGCTACCCCGTTTACGCTTGAGGAGATTCGGGACGCTATTGCCCAGCTGCCAGCGGGGAAGGCGCCCGGATCCGATGGACTGCCGGCTGACTTATATAAGTTATATGCGGAACACCTCGTGCCAGTGCTGCTGGAGGTCTACTCAGAGGCGCTGGAAGCGCAGGTATTGCCTGCCACGATGAGGGAAGCCCTTATTATCTCCCTGTTGACACCTGGGAAACCCTCCGACAAGTGTGATTCCTATAGGCCTCTCTCGTTAATCAACGTGGATATCAAAATTTTTACTAAAATGATAGCTAACAGATTAAATCTCCTCATGGATAAGCTGGTGTGTCCGGACCAGGCGGGATTTATCCCTGGGAGAGCGACGTCTCATAATTTGCGCACTCTCTTCTCCATCATGCATCAGGTGGCCCCGCACCTCCCGCTGGCCGCTGTCTTCTTGGACGCCACTAAGGCGTTTGACTCTATCGAGTGGGAATATCTTCATGCGGTCTTGTGCAACATGGGGTTCCCGGTAGGCTTCTTGGCTATGATACGGCTGCTATACACTGCACCAGTGGCTAGGGTGATGGTAAATGGCCACACCTCTGCTGCCGTGGCACTTTCCCGGGGTACCAGACAGGGGTGCCCGTTATCGCCTCTACTATTCGCGTTGGCAGTGGAACCCTTGGCGGCTCGGGTGCGGCAATATCACCGGGAAAAGGCGCTTATCTGCCCTTTACGCCCTATCCTTATTTCGCTTTACGCGGACGACATCACCCTTTATGTCAAGGATCCGGAGACGAATTTGAACCCATTGTTGAGGGAGTTTGTGCGTTTCGGGGGGCTCTCGGGTATCCACATTAATTGGGCTAAATCCCAGGTATTCCCCCTTACTGCGGCAGTGTCGCGTTTTCAGGCTGACTTTCCATTGGAGTGGTGCGCTTCTACGGTGCGATATCTGGGGGTGCATGTATCGGCGGACCGTGAGGAACTTATGAGAGACAACTATGGGCGAGCGCTTGATGCACTGAAAGACTCTATCACACGATGGATAGCCCTGCCGCTGTCTCTTGCAGACAGAGCGTCTCTGATAAAAATGGTTGTTCTCCCGAAAATGCTTTACTATTTCATGAATATTCCCTATCATCCGGGCAGAGTGTTCTTCGCCGCCCTGCGCACTGAGCTCTTGTGGCTGGTGTGGGGAGGGAAGCAGGCCCGCATTCGGTGGGATGTGCTTGCTCGACCGTACGCGGCGGGGGGCTTGGATCTGCCCAATTTTGAACTGTATTATCAGTGCGCCCAGGCCCATTATGCGCACTACTGGTCGAGCGGCCCGCGGTACACAGCGCATGTTGCCACAGAGCATTGGCTTGCTGATCCCGTGCCGTTGGGTGGGGCATTGTGGAAGCCCACCTCCCGCCGAGAATGCAGTCCCGATACTGTGGAGTGTACGAATCGTGCTTGGGAGTGGATCATGCAGCGGACGGGGCTGCCTTTGTTGTATTCCCCGCTGCTCCCGCTTGTGTACCATCCTCGCATACCACTGTTGCAGGAGGGAATTTTCAATAAACTGAGACAGCACAGGGGGCTCCTGTTCTGCTTGGGTTTTCGGATCAGATAGAACCCGCTCATCAGAGCCTCACTAACCCAGCCAGAACGTTACCCCCTCCCCCTCCCTAGGGCCTCTTTACAATAGGTAACCACATATATCTACCACCTAAGGACAGGGAATTCCTACTATACATACCAAGACCTCTTATAATCGGCGGCCTCGCGATCCCATACGGATCCAGACCTCTCTGCCCATACGACAGTATCACAAGTGGCGGCCTCGCGATCCCATACGGATCCAAACCTCTCTGCCCATACGACAGTATCACAAGTGGCGGCCTCGCGATCCCATACGAATCCAGACCTCTCTACCCAGACGGCAGTCTCAGCACAAGTGGCGGCCTCGCGATCCCATACGAATCCAGACCTCTCTACCCAGACGGCAGTCTCAGCACAAGTGGCGGCCTCGCGATCCCATACGAATCCAGACCTCTCTGCCCATACGACAGTATCACAAGTGGCAGCCTCGCGATCCCATACGAATCCAGACCTCTCTACCCAGACGGCAGTCTCAGCACAAGTGGCGGCCTCGCGATCCCATACGAATCCAGACCTCTCTGCCCATACGACAGTATCACAAGTGGCGGCCTCGCGATCCCATACGAATCCAGACCTCTCTGCCCATACGACAGTATCACAAGTGGCGGCCTCGCGATCCCATACGAATCCAGACCTCTCTACCCAGACGGCAGTCTCATACAACAGTTCATCCTATGATCACCATAACATACAAAAAGGGAATCAGTCTCACTATTCATCAGATCACACAAGGACTGCCAGTTCGAGCATAGCCTGTTCTCCGGTTCGAGGGGCTCCTCTTTCCCTTATTCAGTTACCACTTACCTGATCAGGGTTAACATCTGTTCATGTAGCCGCAGCTGACTAGAAGAATAGGCTACCCTCTCATACAAGAACACGCAGCACATGTTGGTTCACTACAAACTGGGTACTTTATTACTCATTACATACGCAATCACATAACATTACAATATAACACATAACCTGCAAAGAAAAGTGAAAGATTAAGTTGTGCACTCTAATAAGAAAGGGTCGACATCACCTTAGTAGTGTGTAGCCTGCACTCAGTGGTCATCTAGGTTCCCTTCTCGTCTGTGCCTCGGCTCGCCTGGAAGTCACACCTCCGCAGTCACGGATACACATCTGCACCACTATGCGCTGTTCTCTTCACCCTTCTCCGAGTCACTGGGACCTCTTCCTTATCGGCTACTCTCTCCTCTCTGGCTATTCTGCTAGGAGAGTATCTGTCTCTCGGTTTTACTCCGCCTCCAAGATGGCGTCTGTCTTCCCTGGAATAAGTAGTAGATTTACTGCTAACGGCTAGATGCCGCCTACGGACTGAACATGTAACTGCCTCAGACTTTCACTAATATAGAGGTGTGTTTCCTCATGGAAAATTCCGGCCCGTAACCTGCCGCCCACCAAATTCTTGTACCTCCCCGTACCAAGGACACGTTCCCAGCCGGCCGGCCTGATGTAGTGTCTTCGGCATGAAGAAAAATACAATCCTTCAATAAGGGCCGGCCTGAACCGGTTCTCTCCAAGCGAATAACACCTCATAACTAAAACATTACATTTGACCTAGAAGCATCCCAAGCTGCCGGAGCAGAAAGAAAGATGGAGTCTCTCCCGTTTGAGGCCTACCAGGCCTGAATTCAGCACGGCTCCATGAAATACCCTCACTACCGGACAGGTTATCCCTAATACTAACGAATCTATCCCCTAGGCTATGTGTGCAAGCCCTGATCTATGGGGAAGAGCACAGGATCATGTCGAAGTGCCTAGTAAATAGGCTCCATTCACTACTCTAACCCTTAGACTTGAATGGTAAGAGACTGAAGTCACATTCAATCACCTTTCCTCACAAGAAGGCCGGGAAAATAGAGCAGAACAGCTCCGCACCTGGGGTGATTTATACAGGGACGGCAGGTTCATTACTGTACAGCAGCTTTGTGCTGACCCTGCCCCCACCGTCATGGAAACCTTCCTGTAAATTCGGCTCCGAGCCGGGGTTCAGGCTGTCACATCGGACTATCCGGCAGAACCGGAGACTTCGCCCCAGCTACATGCGTTGCTACGGGCTACTACTGCCTCTCATCTGGTATCGATACTTTACCGATCCATATACTCTGGGTCGGAATATGCGCAATGTGCTGCACGGGGTAAGTGGGAGGAGGAGTTAGGACAGCCATTGACTGACCGTGACTGGCTATATAGTTGCAGGCAGACAGAGCAGATTGTGGCTAATAGCAGGCTTCGGGTCACGCACTACAAATTCGTTCAGCGATACTATTAAAACCCCATGAAGTTGCATAGGTTTGGGCTGAGGGAGGATACCAGGTGCGATCGGTGCGGGGCCGAGGGGGCGGACATGCTCCACCTGGCGTGGGCCTGCCCCTCAGTGCATGCGTTCTGGCTGCTGGTGTTTGATGCGGTGGGGAAGATGATTGCGGCCCCCTTGCCGCCGTCCCCACTAATGGGTGTTTTAGGTTGTACGGAGGGCATACCGGCTCCTCACAGGAAGATCGGCTCCTTTTGCCTTCTCCTTGCCAAGCGTAAGGTGGCCTGCAGATGGGGGAGAGGATTAGATGGCAGGATCAATTGACTCTGTATGCGGACCTCCTGCCGACTGCTTCCAAGCCCAGGGACATATGGGACCCCTTGAGGGGGTACCTGCTTCAGTACCCTCAGGCGCATGTTAGTACAGACGCTATCACTTCCTGAGCTGGCCGCGCAGTGGGGGCGGATGGGGTACGTTGGGGGAGTTCGGAGACTCTGGTGCCGGATCTCTCCTATAGGGGTGGGCTGTCTGGTCCCGGGGGCCTCTTATTGCCGGAATATGTAGAGGATGGCAGGCGGGGATGTGGTGAGGCCGTGGGGCGTCCCTGTGCGTATGCTGCGTTTGGAGTAGTGACGCCTGGCCTATTGGGGGGGTCCTCTTTGAATGCGTGCTGGTGGGGGTTGTGCGGTGTGAAACATATGCTAGCCTACCACCTCCTTATTGCTTCCCTACTATTTCTTTCGTCCTTTAATGCTGAGATGCCATAAATCGTTCTGGACTGCCTCTCGGGTTGCCTGGAGTTAACTGAACTATATGTTTTTTTTGTACGCGGCCGGCCCTGTTGGGTTGTAGGCGGCATGCTGTGTTCATTTTGCACAATGTGTAGCTTCATGATGTTCCTATGCTGCTGCCGGCCCAACGGGGTTGTAGGCGGAAGACAGCTGTGTCAAATTGTGTTTTTTTTTTTTGGTTCAATAAAGGTCCTTAATAAAAAAAAAATAATAATAAAAAAAAAAGATAGGTAAAAATCAGTGAGGAAAACCGCCTCAGGGAGCTGGACTGGATGGGGGAGGCAGCCAACGGGATCGGGAGGGCGGAAGAAAGGAAATCGCCGATCTCACTCGGGTCATCACGAAAAAAACACTCGGGACATAAGGGCAGCAGTGTCTTGGTTGTATCTTGCTACTTTGTCAAGGGACATCAACTCGGGGCCCAAGCAGCAGCCCCGGATGGGGGAGGAAACTACGGGGATGGGAGGACAGAAGACAGGGAATCGCCGCACTCACTAGGAAATTCGTAAAGGAAAAAGCTCTGGGACACAGGGCATCAGAGTCGCGGCATTCACCTTGCAGCTTTGTCAGGGGAGCACATCCAAGCAGCAGTCCCAGAAGGTGTAGCTGGATGCCGAGCAACCGTTTCCATGCCCGGAAGGTCGGTGACGGCCGGAGGGGTGATCCCCAGCCCATCTCCTCTCAGCTACATAGGCAGCTCAACCGAGCATCGGCCATGTTGCTTGGGATCCACTAGCGTCAGTCTATCCTGGATACTCGGTGGGTGCTGTAGTCAGTCTCAAAAATTCTCTCGGGGTTGGAGAAACTCAGGAAAGTAGTCCACAGATCCCAGGAGGTGTAGGTGGTCAGAAGAGGGGTTTTTCCCTGGGATTTATGCCCAAAGGCATTCCCTAGCCAGGGAGCTCCCGGCCAGAGCTCCTTACTCCTTACCCGGCGGACATCTTTTTGTGGTTCAAGTTCAACGGCGCTCCTACACGGACATTAAGCAGAAGTTGCATACCCTTAACCTCCAATACAGACTTCTCTTTCCAGCCCGTCTTTGTATTGTCTTCCAGGACAAAGCACAGTTCTTTGATTCTCTGCAGGCTGCTTGGAACTGGCTGACTGAAGAACGGCACATCAGGGCTCGTACGGCCTCTCCACCCTCACCTTCTGAGCCTCATACCCCTCGTCCTCTGTCTCCCAAACAGCGCAGGAGGTGCACACAATCGCGCAAGGGCACGGAGGCTGCAAAGAATCCTCTAAATCACTGGGCTCAGCCACTCGAGAACCTAGAAACACCATCAGCCCAACAGGTTCCCATCCTCGACAACGGAATAGATCCACAGACATTTTGTCCACCGAGCACAGCCCCCGAGAACTCTGGACTCAGCAACTGCGGACCCCAGACCACTCTCGAAGTCCAGCGATTTAAAGATCCATGAGAGAGCACCAGCAAAAGAAATGAAAGTCCTCATTCCGAGGAGTCCCGGGACTTGTGTCCCATTGAACTGTAGAACTCAGAGAAATCTGCTGATGCTGCATCCACATTCGACACCGGAGGTGGGGTCCAACACGCCACTCCTAAGCTAAGCGTTCTAGTTTAGCCTGTTCTTTTCTAGTTTTTAGGGCGACAGATGCTTCAGTTCCAGAAGTGTAGGGTGGGGGGAGGTAGGAAAGGGGGCACCTGGACCGTTGTCCAATGCTTGGATTTATGTTTTGTATTGTTCTTCCTTTTGTTTATTGCTCATAGCATTCTAACACAGGAATACCACGCACGCACTGCGATCCCACACAATGCATTTCAAGCAAGGGGACCACACCCTCCTCGCATCCCACTAAAAGCCCCTGACGGGCTACCTTAACCTCTTATCCATATATGTCCCACCCGCAATGCTTATACCAACACTGAGACACCTTACCAATGTTATTTACACCTTGCCTTTAGGACAGATGATTCTAGGAGGTGGTTTTAACGGGGTTATGCAACCCATGCTTGATACTATGGGCGCAACCTCTCCTGCTAGGGCAACACAGGCAAAGAAACTGGTTGAATGGGTGGCCACTTTGGGCCTCTGTGATGTGTGGCGCATCACACCAATGAATGAATCAACATGATTTTTATGGCTGCCCCCGACTGCCATAGTGTGGCTGACATGGCTATCCTCCCCTGAGGAATCTCGGACCATTCAGCATTGCTCCTGTGCCTAGGCGAAACCCCTGGCATGCTGTGACCGATTTGGCGATTAAATGCCTAGTTCCTGCAAAGCAAAGAGTTCAAAAAGGCTATAGGAGAGGAATTGCGGCAATACTTCCTCACAAATCTGGACTCAGTCCCCTCCCTGAGTACCCTCTGGGAGGCAAGCAAGGCCACCATCCGAGGAGTGGCCAGGAGCCATCTCCGAGCACAGTGACTGTCCCGGGACAGCCACCTGGTTCTCCTCGAAGCGCAAGCAAACCGGCTGCAGGCTGACCTCGCTAGGGTCCCAGATGTGGCTCAGGATAGGCAACTAGCGGTTCTGCTTGAAGAGATCATTCAGATTTTGTTGGAATCCGCCAAGTTATTATGGCTCTCGACTTTCGCCCGGGTATATGGCTGGGGCAACAAAATGGGAAGCTGCTTCACAGGCTGGTCTCATACCTCCTAGCAAATCGATTCATCCCTGAAATCCGTGACCTTTTCGAAGACACTCACCACACATTGCCCGAGATCGCACAGGCGTTCGCTGACTATTGCGCCCACCTATACTCAGAACGTTAAGCGGGAGGGCTCCTACTAGACCCGGAGAGGGTCAGTATTCCCTCCTTGATGCACTCGGAGGCGGCCAGCCTGGACCTCCCCTTTATCCTAGAAAAGATAAATGCTGCAATTTCCTAACTGGCATCCCGGAAAACTCTGGGCCCAGATGGCTTTCCTCAGGAATACTATGCCACCTATTGGGAGCTGCTGGTCCCCCACCTCTCCACCTTATTTCACCATGTTGCAGATGTTAGAATAGAAAATTATGCTTCAGTGTTGGCTTCAGTGTTGTTTAACGTAAGTTAGCATTCGCTGCGCCATTTTGTGTAAGGGCACCATTTTATATCACGATCGAAACTAATCCTTTGGCATTTACGAGAAACTGCCTTTTCTAGGTTATGTTTCTTCATAGCTGAGTTCTGTTACACTAATGAATGCACTGTTTCTATTAACGCATACCTTTCCATTAGACGTAAGCCTTCTCCCACTTGTCTAGTGGTGAGTACAGGCAGAGTGACAATGAATAGTAGATAAGGTGTGCTCGGCCTCAGAATCGAAACTTACTCCTTTGTAATTTACTGTCCAGCTGCATCTCCTTGGAAAATTCCATGATGGGCGTGCTTTCATTGGTTTCGAAGTGTACATAATGTATCATTATGCTTGCTGATGTCAGTCCCTCTGCAGCACTCCTAGAGACTAGGCAGACAGGGCTCAGCTCCGAGTGTACCTTAAATAAACTGCTATTGGTTTGTATTCTCTACTGTCTGACAGACTCTTCATTTGTATGGAAGGCTGAGAGGTGGTCGTGAGTTACCCTAATCGAGCCACTGTGGGGTCCCTCACCTGTACGGCCGCTGCGCGGATCTGGCCCGGGGGGGTCCTTTGTGGCGCTGCTGGCTGCGCGGTGGGCCTGTCGGAGACTATCCTACGGATTGCTTGAGCTCATCGGCTGCCCCCTCGCCCTGTGTGCACTTGTGGGGGGGATTGCGGTACGGAGCGGGGACAGCTGGACCTTCGCCTTACGGGAGGAGGCCCGTGGGGCTGGATCGGCGGTGCGTGAGGAGCTTGCCCCGGGGCTCGCCCCGTTTCCCCCCCCCACTTGGATATTGGCGTGCTGGTCTCCTCTTGGTGGAGGGGGGCCCTGTGAGGTGTGGCATGAGGCCGTGCAGGCGGGGGCACTGGGATCGCAGCTGCCGGCTGTAGTCTAGGAGCGAACGGACCCACTGGCAACGCGTGGACGTCCCCGCTGTATAACGTGCCATTGCGGACAACGCTGGGCCTGCCGTGATGGGGAAATCGGAAGGGCGACAGCAGAAGCTCCACTTTGAGTCCAAGAAGACGGGCACTCGCTCGGGGACGGAGGAGCCCCCCGGGCAGGAGCGGGAAGCGCCACCCGTTCCGGTGGCGAGCCCACAAAATGAGGTCAAGGAAATGCTGCAGCTGCTCCAGCAGAGTGTCAACGGGCTGTCGGGGAAGATGGACACCATGAACACCAGGCTCGACTTTCTCGTTCTGAAGGTGGATAAGCATGAGGAGCAGCTGAAGGAGATGGAGCAGCGAATTTCAGACAATGAGGATCGCACTGGCACCATGGATAAGCAGCTGACGCAGATGGATCGCCTCCTGAAGGTAATAGCGGCGAAGAACGAAGATTTGGAGGCCTGCAGCTGCAGGAATAACATCCGCCTCACGGGGATTCCGGAGAGTACCAATATCGGACGGATGGAGGATTATGTTGAGAGACTACTCTTAACGACCTTTGGGGCTGAAGCATTCTCGTCTCATCTGATAGTGGAGCGGGCCCACAGATCGCTGGGGCCTCGGCCGCCGCCGGGAGGTCCGCCTCGACCTATCGTGGCACGACTTCTTAACTATAGAGACCGTGATGTGGCAAGAGAACAGCAAAATTTGCAGCTTGAGGGCGCAGCTTTCTCCATATTCCCGGATTTCACGGTGACTGTGCAGGAGGCGAGACGCAAATTTGTGGCTGTTAAGCAAAAACTGCGCGCGGCCGGCGTGGAATACGCCCTTCTGTATCCAGCGAAATTGCGCCTCCGGCATCAGGGTCGCACGATCCTGTGTGTGACCCCACAACAAGCGGAAGAGTTCCTTAAGACGCTGCGACGTCGCTCGCCCGACCTGTCGATGGGAGACGGGGGGCCGCGGCCCTCTTCGCCTGCCCTTGCGGAGCGGGGGGGGGATGAGCATCTCCGGACCCGGACATTGGCTTGGACTCTGCAGTTGGACTGACTGTACCATGGCGGCTGGAGGTGAGAGATTTATTCTGGGGGGGCAGTGCGAACTACTAAACGTGTGCTGCCTGGAATTGTCTCTCTTGAGGATAAGTTGCCTGGGGGGATGTATAAGACATGATTCCACTTGATCCTGGCAATGGTTGAACCCGTAGCGCACACCTGCTTGTGCATTTGCTGAGTAAGGGGATACGTGCGAATCTTGATGTATAGCCAGGCTCCCTCCCAATGATCCCTCTCTAGGCTCCTGCCTACTGGGAGGTAGTCGACCACCAAGGGAGAGAGGGACACGGGAGGGTTCTCTGGGTCAACAGGCGCCCCCATCATGGGAAGTCCCCCACGGGGTAGAACTGTCATTGTATTACTGTTGACCCGCCTGTTGAGGTCGCTAGTGGGATGGGTGGGGAAGGGTTGTAGGGATACCGGCACGTTTGGGGTGCTGTTGTGGGTGGGACTGGGCGCAGCAGTGGGTTGGTTGGGGTTTTTCAGGGGTGGGTGGAGGGGACGGGAGGCATCGGCAATCGATTTGGCAACTACGAACGAGGGAGGACATCATACTACGGGCACACATTCAAATAGAGGGAGGGAGGCACTGGAAGGGTGGATAACACACGGTCATTCGCTGGGTATGGCTTATTCGGTACGCACGCACAACCTGCTCTAACCAAATTGAAACTCCTGTCCTGGAATGTTTGGGGGCTAGGGGACCCCCGTAAGCGGCGTCAGATCCTCGCATACCTTGATAGGCATCATATCAGTGTAGCGCTCCTCCAGGAAACACACATGGCCCCCGGTGCGGACCCGACGTTTGGGTGTAAGTGGGCTTCTGTGCGAGTATTTTCGTCCTATTCTACGTATGCCAGAGGCACCGTTATCCTTGTGAAGCGGGGTACTCCGTTTGTATGTGCAGGACAGAAGAGGAGTAGGGACGGGAGGAGTTGCATGCTTTGGGGCATGCTGGGCACGCAGGCTGTTGTGCTTGTAAATTGCTACGGGCCGAATGTTGATGACCCAGATTTCCTGCACTCCCTCTGGGGACAGATAGCGGGGGTAGGGGCCACACACGTCTTATGGGCCGGGGACTTTAACACAGTCAGTGACTGCCGGGCGGATAGATCTGAGGCACTCCCGCACCACTACACCCGTGGTCAGGCGGCGATGGCCGGGCTCCTCACGCATGAGGGGCTTACTGACCTTTGGCGATATACGCATCCAACCGACAGAGAGGGTACATACTATTCGACGGGACGGGCGACCTGGTCGCGGCTGGATTATTGGCTGGGGTCTCGGGGGTTATGCCACTGGGTCTGCGCGGTGGAGCACCTTGCCCGCACTTTCTCTGATCATTCGCCTGTGTGCCTCACGCTTGAGATACCGAACCTTATTGCCACTCCTCGCAGCTGGAGGCTGGTCCCGGGGGCCCTTCTGGACGAAGTGTTTAAAAAGGAACTAGAGGAAGAGATTGTGGATTTCCTTGCCCGCAATAGGGGGTCGGTGGCGCGGGTGGGTACGGTGTGGGAGGCCTTGAAGGTCACCATTCGGGGCACCTGCATGGCGAAAAGCTATGGTGTGTTGCGGGACTTGCGTCGGCGCCTTTGCCTGCTCGAGGGCCAACTAAAGGTACTTGAGAGGGAGTTGTGGCGCGGAGACTCTGGCGAGGGGCGGGCTAAAATGCGAGACATCATCACCGACTACACCTCCACAGCAGAGCGGGAAGCCCGGTTTCGGGGGAAATATATTACTGCCCGACGCTATGGCGAGGGCGGCAGGCCGGGGCGTGCTCTGGCTCGTGACATTAGTAAACCACGGTACACGAACTACGTGCTTGAAATCGAGGATGCCAATGGGGATAGACATAGGGATGGCTTGGAGATTCTGAATACCTTCACCGGCTTCTACGAGTCACTATATTCATCCAAAGGAGTAAACTCTAATGACTTTGCTGCCTTCTTTGGCGACATCACATTGGGATATCTAAGTGGGCGGCAAAGGGATTTCCTTGCTACCCCTTTTACGCTTGATGAGATTCGGGACGCTATTGCCCAGCTGCCAGCGGGGAAGGCGCCCGGATCCGACGGACTGCCGGCTGACTTATATAAGTTATATGCGGAACACCTCGCGCCAGTGCTGCTGGAGGTCTACTCAGAGGCGCTGGAAGCGCAGGTATTGCCTGCCACGATGAGGGAAGCCTTTATTATCTCCCTGTTGACACCTGGGAAACCCTCCGACAAGTGTGATTCCTATAGGCCTCTCTCGTTAATCAACGTGGATATCAAAATTTTTACTAAAATGATAGCTAACAGATTAAATCTCCTCATGGATAAGCTGGTGTTGCCGGACCAGGCGGGATTTATCCCTGGGAGAGCGACGTCTCATAATTTGCGCACTCTCTTCTCCATCATGCATCAGGTGGCCCCGCACCTCCCGTTGGGCGCTGTCTTCTTGGACGCCACTAAGGTGTTTGACTCTATCGAGTGGGAATATCTTCATGCGGTCTTGTGCAACATGGGATTCCCGGTAGGCTTCTTGGCTATGATACGGTTGCTATACACTGCACCAGTGGCTAGGGTGATGGTAAATGGCCACACCTCTGCTGCCGTGGCACTTTCCCGGGGTACCAGACAGGGGTGCCCATTATCGCCTCTACTATTCGCATTGGCAGTGGAACCCTTGGCGGCTCGGGTACGGCAATATCACCGGGAAAAGGCGCTTATCTGCCCTTTACGCCCTATCCTTATTTCGCTTTACGCGGACGACATCACCCTTTATGTCAAGGATCCGGAGACGAATTTGAACCCATTGTTGAGGGAGTTTGTGCGTTTCGGGGGGCTCTCGGGTATCCACATTAATTGGGCTAAATCCCAGGTATTCCCCCTTACTGCGGCAGTGTCGCGTTTTTAGGATGACTTTCCATTGGAGTGGTGCGCCTCTACGGTGCGATATCTGGGGGTGCATGTATCGGCGGACCGTGAGGAACTTATGAGAGACAACTATGGGCGAGCGCTTGATGCACTGAAAGACTCTATCACACGATGGATAGCCCTGCCGCTGTCTCTTGCAGACAGAGTGTCTCTGATAAAAATGGTTGTTCTCCCGAAAATGCTTTACTATTTCATGAATATTCCCTATCATCCGGGCAGAGTGTTCTTCGCCGCCCTGCGCACTGAGCTCTTGCGGCTGGTGTGGGGAGGGAAGCAGGCCCGCATTCGGTGGGATGTGCTTGCTCGACCGTACGCGGCGGGGGGCTTGGATCTGCCAAATTTTGAACTGTATTATCAGTGCGCCCAGGCCCATTATGCGCACTACTGGACGAGCGGCCCGCGGTACACAGCGCATGTTGCCACGGAGCATTGGCTTGCTGATCCCGTGCCGTTGGGTGGGGCATTGTGGAAGCCCACCTCCCGCCGAGAATGCAGTCCCGATACTGTGGAGTGTACGAATCGTCCTTGGGAGTGGATCATGCAGCGGACGGGGCTGCCTTTGTTGTATTCCCCGCTGCTCCCGCTTGTGTACCATCCTCGCATACCACTGTTGCAGGAGGGAATTTTCAATAAACTGAGACAGCACAGGGGGCTCCGCAACTGGGGTGATTTATACAGGGACGGCAGGTTCATTACTGTACAGCAGCTTTGTGCTGACCCTGCCCCCACCGTCATGGAAACCTTCCTGTACATTCGGCTCCGAGCCGGGGTTCAGGCTGTCACATCGGACTATCCGGCAGAACCGGAGACTTCGCCCCAGCTACATGCGTTGCTACGGGCTACTACTGCCTCTCATCTGGTATCGATAATTTACCGATCCATATACTCTGGGTCGGAATATGCGCAATGTGCTGCACGGGGTAAGTGGGAGGAGGTGTTAGGACAGCCATTGACTGACCGTGACTGGCTATTTAGTTGCAGGCAGACAGAGCAGATTGCGGCTAATAGCAAGCTTCGGGTCACGCACTACAAATTCGTTAAGCGATACTATTAAACCCCCATGAAGTTGCATAGGTTTGGGCTGAGGGAGGATACCAGGTGCGATCGGTGCGGGGCCGACGGGGCGGACATGCTCCACCTGGCGTGGGCCTGCCCCTCAGTGCATGCGTTCTGGCTGCTGGTGTTTGATGCGGTGGGGAAGATGATTGCGGCCCCCTTGCCGCCGTCCCCACTAATGGGTGTTTTAGGTTGTACGGAGGGCATACCGGCTCCTCACAGGAAGTTCGGCTCATTTTGCCTTCTCCTTGCCAAGCGTAAGGTGGCCTGCAGATGGGGGAGAGGACGGGCCCCCAAGTTCAAGAACTGGCTGGAGGACCTGATTAGATGGCAGGATCAATTGACTCTGTATGCGGACCTCCTGCCGACTGCTTCCAAGCCCAGGGACATATGGGACCCCTTGAGGGGGTACCTGCTTCAGTACCCTCAGGCGCATGTTAGTACAGACGCTATCACTTCCTGAGCTGGCCGCGCAGTGGGGGTGGATGGGGTACGTTGGGGGAGTTCGGAGACTCTGGTGCCGGATCTCTCCTATAGGGGTGGGCTGTCTGGTCCCGGGGGCCTCTTATTGCCGGAATATGTAGAGGATGGCGGGCGGGGATGTGGTGAGGCCGTGGGGCGTCCCTGTGGGTATGCTGCGTTTGGAGTAGTGACGCCTGGCCTATTGGGGGGGTCCTCTTTGAATGCGTGCTGGTGGGGGTTGTGCGGTGTGAAACATATGCTAGCCTACCACCTCCTTATTGCTTCCCTACTATTTCTTTCATCCTTTAATGCTGAGATGCCATAAATCGTTCTGGACTGCCTCTCGGGTTGCCTGGAGTTAACTGAACTATATGCTTTTTTTGTATGCGGCCGGCCCTGTTGGGTTGTAGGCGGCATGCTGTGTTCATTTTGCACAATGTGTAGCTTCATGATGTTCCTATGCTGCTGCCGGCCCAACGGGGTTGTAGGCGGAAGACAGCTGTGTCAAATTGTGGTTTTTTTTTTGGTTCAATAAAGGTCCTTAATAAAAAATAAAAAAAAAATAAAAAAGATAGGTAAAAATCAGTGAGGAAACCCGCCTCAGGGAGCTGGACTGGATGGGGGAGGCAGCCAACGGGATCGGGAGGGCGGAAGAAAGGAAATCGCCGATCTCACTCGGGTCATCACGAAAAAAACACTCGGGACATAAGGGCAGCAGTGTCTCGGTTGTATCTTGCTACTTTGTCAAGGGACATCAACTCGGGGCCCAAGCAGCAGCCCCGGATGGGGGAGGAAACTACGGGGATGGGAGGACAGAAGACAGGGAATCGCCGCACTCACTAGGAAATTCGTAAAGGAAAAAGCTCTGGGACACAGGGCATCAGAGTCGCGGCATTCACCTTGCAGCTTTGTCAGGGGAGCACATCCAAGCAGCAGTCCCAGAAGGTGTAGCTGGATGCCGAGCAACCGTTTCCATGCCCGGAAGGTCGGTGACGGCCGGAGGGGTGATCCCCAGTCCATCTCCTCTCAGCTACATAGGCAGCTCAACCGAGCATCGGCCATGTTGCTTGGGATCCACTAGCGTCAGTCTATCCTGGATACTCGGTGGGTGCTGTAGTCAGTCTCAAAAATTCTCTCGGGGTTGGAGAAACTCAGGAAAGTAGTCCACAGATCCCAGGAGGTGTAGGTGGTCAGAAGAGGGGTTTTTCCCTGGGATTTATGCCCAAAGGCATTCCCTAGCCAGGGAGCTCCCGGCCAGAGCTCCTTACTCCTTACCCGGCGGACATCTTTTTTTGGTTCAAGTTCAACGGCGCTCCTACACGGACATTAAGCAGAAGTTGCGTACCCTTAACTTCCAATACAGACTTCTCTTTCCAGCCCGTCTTTGTATTGTCTTCCAGGACAAAGCACAGTTCTTTGATTCTCTGCAGGCCGCTTGGAACTGGCTGACTGAAGAACGGCACATCAGGGCTCGTACAGCCTCTCCACCCTCACCTTCTGAGCCTCATACCCCTCGTCCTCTGTCTCCCAAACAGCGCAGGAGGTGCACACAATCGCACAAGGGCACGGAGGCTGCAAAGAATCCTCTAAATCACTGGGCTCAGCCACTCGAGAACCTAGAAACACCATCAGCCCAACAGGTTCCCATCCTCGACAACGGAATAGATCCACAGACATTTTGTCCACCGAGCACAGCCCCCGAGAACTCTGGACTCAGCAACTGCGGACCCCAGACCACTCTCGAAGTCCAGCGATTTAAAGATCCATGAGAGAGCACCAGCAAAAGAAATTAAAGTCCTCATTCCGAGGAGTCCCGGGACTTGTGTCCCATTGAACTGTAGAACTCAGAGAAATCTGCTGATGCTGCATCCACATTCGACACCGGAGGAGGGGTCCAACACGCCACTCCTAAACTAAGCGTTCTAGTTTAGCCTGTTCTTTTCTAGTTTTTAGGGCGACAGATGCTTCAGTTCCAGAAGTGTAGGGTGGGGGGAGGTAGGAAAGGGGGGACCTGGACCGTTGTCCAATGCTTGGATTTATGTTTTGTATTGTTCTTTCTTTTGTTTATTGCTCATAGCATTCTAACACAGGAATACCACGCACGCACTGCGATCCCACACAATGCATTTCAAGCAACGGGACCACACCCTCCTCGCATCCCACTAAAAGCCCCTGATGGGCTACCGTTCCATAACTCCCTTAGACCACATGCTCCATATGAGGCACGTAGACCATAGGGGTAGCTCTCTCCGAGTCATGGCATGGAATGTCAGTGGGTTGCTTGATAGCATCAAGCGTACAGCAGTCTTGAAGCATGCCCAACGGCATGCCCCCGATGTTCTCCTGCTCCAGAAGACCCAACTCCTGGGGACCCAATGTTCCTTTCTTGCACGCTATGATATTGACAGGGTGTGGCATTCGGGCCTTGACAGAGGCTCACGGGGGGTGCCCATCCTGCTGCGTAGAACCTCTACCTTTGTCCCCACCCACATCAATAGGGACCCACAAGGGCGGTTTGTAACTCTCTGGAACACTGGAGGGGAACACCCTTAACCTCTTATCCATATATGTCCCACCCGCAATGCTTATACCAACACTGAGACACCTTACCAATGTTATTTACACCTTGCCTTTAGGACAGATGATTCTAGGAGGTGATTTTAACGGGGTTATGCAACCCATGCTTGATACTATGGGCGCAACCTCTCCTGCTAGGGCAACACAGGCAAAGAAACTGGTTGAATGGGTGGCCACTTTGGGCCTCTGTGATGTGTGGCGCATCATACCAATGAATGAATCAACATGATTCTTATGCGTGCCCCCGACTGCCATAGTGTGGCTGACATGGCTATCCTCCCCTGAGGAATCTCGGACCATTCAGCATTGCTCCTGTGCCTAGGCGAAACCCCTGGCATGCTGTGACCGATTTGGCGATTAAATGCCTAGTTCCTGCAAAGCAAAGAGTTCCAAAAGGCTATAGGAGAGGAATTGCGGCAATACTTCCTCACAAATCTGGACTCAGTCCCCTCCCTGAGTACCCTCTGGGAGGCAAGCAAGGCCACCATCCGAGGAGTGGCCAGGAGCCATCTCCGAGCACAGTGACTGTCCCGGGACAGCCACCTGGTTCTCCTCGAAGCGCAAGCAAACCGGCTGCAGGCTGACCTCGCTAGGGTCCCAGATGTGGCTCAGGATAGGCAACTAGCGGTTCTGCTTGAAGAGATCAATCAGATTTTGTTGGAATCCGCCAAGTTATTATGGCTCTCGACTTTTGCCCGGGTATATGGCTGGGGCAACAAAATGGGAAGCTGCTTCACAGGCTGGTCTCATACCTCCTAGCAAATCGATTCATCCCTGAAATCCGTGACCTTTTCGAAGACACTCACCACACATTGCCCGAGATCGCACAGGCGTTCGCTGACTATTGCGCCCACCTATACTCAGAACGTTAAGCGGGAGGGCTCCTACTAGACCCGGAGAGGGTCAGTATTCCCTCCTTGATGCACTCGGAGGCGGCCAGCCTGGACCTCCCCTTCACCCTAGGAAAGATAAATGCTGCAATTTCCTAACTGGCATCCCGGAAAACTCTGGGCCCAGATGGCTTTCCTCAGGATTACTATGCCACCTATTGGGAGCTGCTGGTCCCCCACCTCTCCACCTTATTTCACCATGTTGCAGATGTTAGAATAGAAAATTATGCTTCAGTGTTGGCTTCAGTGTTGTTTAACGTAAGTTAGCATTCGCTGCGCCATTTTGTGTAAGGGCACCATTTTATATCACGATCGAAACTAATCCTTTGACATTTACGAGAAACTGCCTTTTCTAGGTTATGTTTCTTCATAGCTGAGTTCTGTTACACTAATGAATGCACTGTTTCTATTAACACATACCTTTCCATTAGACGTAAGCCTTCTCCCACTTGTCTAGTGGTGAGTACAGGCAGAGTGACAATGAATAGTAGATAAGGTGTGCTCGGCCTCAGAATCGAAACTTACTCCTCTGTAATTTACTGTCCAGCTGCATCTCCTTGGAAAATTCCATGATAAGCGTGCTTTCATTGGTTTCGAAGTGTACATAATGTATCATTATGCTTGCTGATGTCAGTCCCTCTGCAGCACTCCTAGAGACTGGGCAGACAGGGCTCAGCTCCGAGTGTACTTTAAATAAACTGCTATTGGTTTGTATTCTCTACTGTCTGACCGACTCTTCATTTGTATGGAAGGCTGAGAGGTGGTCGTGAGTGACCCTAATCGAGCCACTTTCTTCAGTTGGCTCCCAAACAAGGACATATTCGGGTAAGTGACACATCTCCTTCTGCAGATGGGGGGGAGTTCGCGTCCATCATCGAGTCGGACGGATGGATCAGGGATCCCTGCACGAAGAGTTCCTGATACTCGCAGCTGCCCCTTCTGTCCCGCTGGACGGTGCCTCGCCCAGTGGTCATCCCGACTGGAGTCCTGAACGGCGAAACCCTTGGATCTGACCGTTTGGTATGAAGAGGCGACAGTGGAGAATACATTTGTTTGACCTGCATATATCAGGTGAGTTTGTTTTGGTTCTTTGTCGATATGGTACCATTGTGCTGTGTATTTGGTATGGTCTAAGGGCCGTCCTTGGGGTAAAAGCAATTGCAATTGTTTTGCTAGGCATAAAATAGTGAACTTGTTTTCTTTTGAGAATGCCTAGTGTTAGCAAATTGTTTTTCTTGTGCTGTCGTTGTTGTTCTGTTGATGCTAGATTAGAACAAATTCAGCCAGCGTCTCCAGAAGGCACTCCAAATGTTGATATGTATGTGAAGCATAGTCTTGGCCCTATTATGTTTAGTAAATTATGGCACAAATGGAGGGTCAATGCCGAGTTGCAGTGGCCGTTGACAGGCACGTTCGATGAACAAAAGATTGAGTATTTACAAGAATGGCTGTTTAAGAGACGAAGCAGGCAGTCTATGTTTGATGCCCTTAGTACATGGCAGACAGCAGATAGACAGAAGTGGTTGAAGGCAGAAAAGGAATCCCGTAAAGGGAGAATGCTGACATTGACTCAGAAGGCTGTAGCATATGATAGGGAAGGACAGGAAAAGAGTGTTGAATGTGAAGATAGAAGGTTTCGATTACAAATTGATAAATCATATGTGGTTCAGGAAGAAGATCATGCTTTTGTAGGGGAATTGTTGGATACTCAACCCCTGCCTCCATATGCCCTGCAAAGAATATATCCCACTGTTCCAGTGCCCTCTCAGCCACCCGTTACAGTTGCTTCCACTGTCTCTGTCCCTGTGTCTACTGCTATTTTGATGGCCGTGGCTTCGGCTCCTCCTCCTCCTCTTATGTTTCTTTGCCGTCTATGGCAACTGTGACTGTTAGTACCCCTGCCACCCCTATTGTCTCAGCATCCCTCTCGCCAGCTCTTTCTCCTGCGACACAACAATTAGCGACAAGAGTGTCTGTTACTTCTGCTACTTATCCCACTATGGTTTTTCATCCTCCGACATTAGTCAGTAGTGGGATGCCGGTACGTGGATTTGAGGATCGGGATTGGACGAAATTCAAGGAGCGTATGGGACTGTTAGTGCGATCTGATGTGGGAGATGACGAGAAACAGGTAATAGCCAATCAGGCTGCCCAATGGGCCCGTAATCCCATTTATAGTGACCTCTGGGCGACCATGAGAGATTTCGAGCCCTTCATACAGCAGCATGCCCTTAAACACATGTGCTCAACTTTGATTGTTCCTTGGCAGCAGTGTTTTGAAGCGGAAGCACCTCAAATTTTATATGACATTAGAGATCGAGTGTATATTATTGAATTGGGGCCAGAACACGTTTTTGCTAATGTTACGACAATAATAGCTTATAGGGGAAGACTACATGAAAAAAGTCCCAGGTCGGTGTCTCAGTTTCCAATGCGAGAGGTCCATCCCATATATCATCCAGAATTGCCTGAGTTAACAGATGGCTGTGGTAATGTAACTCAAGCGGCAGTGCTGGCCAGGTTTCAGGAGCAATGGATTTATACTCCGTGGAAAAGAAGTGAAGTTTTGTCTCTTAAGACTCATTTGCCTGACCCTAGGAAAAATCCTACTGCATATTATGAAGAATTGACTGAAGCTGCCTCTTCCACTGTAATGACTTGCTGATATTGAAATGCTTTTTGGTTTACTGGTACTGGTTGATATTTGGAGGCAGGTGCACACGCAAAATCATGTTACTGAATTGGGAGGTACATGGGATCAAATTAAAGCATGGGACCGGGAGAGAAAGCCAGGTGATAAGCCTCGAGCAGAAATGTTGCCGTTGCCAGGCCGCATTATTACCTATATGCATTCCCTTATTCCGCCGAAATGGTAGATTGGGATAAATTGTCGGCTTGTCGACAAAAGAAAGATGAGAGTGTGTCTGACTTTTTCACTCGGTTTGAAGGTACGTTTTTGGATTACAGTGGGCAGGATTTGTCTGCTGAGGGAGGTGTTTGGTTGTTTGTTAATAGATTTGTTTCTAACCTGCTTCCTGCAATTGCGACTCGATTGCAGACTTCTGAGAGTACTTGGTCCACCTCTTCCCTCTCTGTTATTCTGAATATGGCACAATATTATGAACATAAGGATAATAAGGAAAAGAAGAGGACAGAGAAAAGGCATAACGATTTAAAGACAAAGGTGTTGTTGCAACAGGCTTTTAGAGGGAATGGAAGAGGACATGGTGGTACTTCCCGACAGCTTCCTCGCACTAGTAGGCAGCCGAACATTATGCCTTTGGGGCAGAATCAGTGTGCGTACTGTAAGGAGAAGGGTCATTGGCATAGCGAGTGTCCTGTGCTTTTCCAGAAGGTAGCAGTCCCTAGAGGTCGAGGTTCTCGTGGACGGGGTCGTGGAGCTGGTGGGGCTGATAGGGCACAGAATGCTAAAGCCTCACAGCTTCTTCTGATAATAATTACTTTGATGACCCCCGTGATGGGCAGTACTACCATGATGACTATGATAGGGATGAAGTGACAGGAATGTCTTACAGCCAGGACAGCCAGGGACAGAGTGGGGGACCAGTTCCGATACCTGTCAACCAGCGTGGTCCTTACGTTACAGCAGAACTACAAGGTTCGACTAAGGAATTTTTGGTGGACACAGGTGCGACGAAAAGTTCTGTTTCTCGAAACATGGTCCCTGGGGCGGCTCTGTCTGGTCATAATAATGTTTCGATAGGTTTTCTGGTATACCGGTTGTAAGTCCCCTCACGTTGACTATTGGTCCTTTCACTGTGGATTCGCCTTTCCTGCTGACATCTAATTGTGGTGAAAATTTGATGGGTTTGGATTTGTTGAAGAAACTGCATGCTACAATTTATTGTTTTCCGGAAGGTGTCTATATGACAATGGATCCAGATGTAGCACATGCTAAACAGTGTTTGTCCAAAGATGCGCCTCTTCCTGTTGAATTTAAAGATGTGCCACCCACTATGTGGGTGACAGGCGATACTGACGTGGGACTGCTGCAGATACCGCCAGCTTAGATACAGGTTAAGGATGGTGCTATCTTGCATCGCATCCCTCAGTATAAAATTTCACAGGCAGGAGAGCGAGCCTTATTACAAATTATACAGGATTTGATTAAGAAAGGAGTGGTTGAGGAGATGACTGCTAATATTTGTAATAGCCACATTCTTCCAATTCTTAACCCCTTCGATGCTCATGACGGAACGGTTCCGTCATGAGCATCGGTTGGGCTGTGCTCATGACGGAACCGTTCCGTCATGAGGACAGCCCCTGGGGAAGCGCTGGCGCTCCCCCCCTTGTGCCTCGATCTTGCCCCCCTTTACGGGGGTGGCAGCGGAAGAGCTTCCGCTGCCACCCCCGAGCCCCCCCGAGCCCCCCCACGCTTTCTGATGACGTCAGCGCGCACAGCGCGCGCCGGCGTCATCAGGAAGCGTTGGACGCGCTGGAATCCATTTCTTCCAGCGCGTCCAAGGCAGCAAGAGGTAGGTTCCCTTGTCCGGTGGGGGCCGCGGGGGTGATTTATTTTGTATTGAGGCATCGGGGAGAGGAAAGAGTATTTCCTCTCCCCCGATGTCTCAATACTGGGCATTCCTGCTCCACGATCGCGCACAGCGTCGCGATCGTGGAGTAGGGATGCCCCACTAGACACCAGGGATTTGTTTATGTTGAGTTTGGGAAGCGACCCCTTAGGCAAGGGTCGCTTCCTGGGGGGCAAAATGTTTGGAAGTCTTTTCTGCCCCCCCTGGGGGCAGATCGGTTCGCTTTCTGCGCGTTTCTGCCCCCAGGGGGGGCAGAAAAGCCCACTAGACACCAGGGATTTGTTTATGTGAATTTGGGAAGCGACCCCTTAGGCAAGGGTCGCTTCCTGGGGGGCAAAATGTTTCGAAGTCTTTTCTGCCCCCCCTGGGGGCAGATCGGTCCGCTTTCTGCGCGTTTCTGCCCCCAGGGGGGGCAGAAAAGCCCACTAGACACCAGGGATGTCGTTTATGCTATGTAGGAAGCGACCCTTGGGGGGCCCAATAATTTCGAAGACTTTTCTGCCCCCCCTGGGGGCAGATCGGTCTTCTTTCTGCCCGTTTCTGCCCCCAGGGGGGGCAGAAAAGCCCACTAGACACCAGGGATGTCTATTTCGTTATGTAGGAAGCGACCCCTTGGGCAAGGGTCGCTTCCTTGGGGGGCAAAATAATTCGAAGACTTTTCTGCCCCCCCTGGGGGCATATCGGTCTTCTTTCTGCCCGTTTATGCCCCCAGGGGGGGCAGAAAAGCCCACTAGACACCAGGGATGTCTTTTATGTTATGTAGGAAGTGACCCCTTGGGCAAGGGTCACTTCCTAGGGTGGCAAAATAATTAGAAGACTTTTCTGCCCCCCCTGGGGGCAGATCGGTCGTCTTTCTGCCCGTTTCTGCCCCCAGGGGGGGGGCAGAAAAGCCCACTAGACACCAGGGATATAAATATTATTGTAGGAAGCGACCCCTTGGGCAAGGGTCGCTTCCTTGGGCCCCTAAATTTTTTGAAGACTTTTCTGCCCCCTCTGGGGGCAGATCGGTTTTATTTTTTTGCCGTTTCTGCTCCCATTGGGGGCAGAAAAGCCCACTAGACACCAGGGAATTAGTTCAATTAGAAATAGAAGTGACCCCTCGCTTCCAGGGTGCAATTTGTTATATGTATTTGGCTCACCCGCCCCGGGACTGAGTAGCCTTTTTTTTCCTGCTGTTTTCTGCCCCACCTGGCACACAACCCGATTGACCATTTGGGTAGTGACATGGCATGTTATAATGTTTATTGTTATATTTTTTGTGATTTCCAATTGTAATGTTTTTTTTTTGTTTACTTTTTTGTTCTAGGTGAAGGCTTTTCTTCTTTTCACGTTGACGTTTTGGTACCGGTGGTTCTGCTGTTTGTGTAGTTTGGTAAGAGACTGTTTTTTTGTACAATGCAAATGTGTTTGATTTCTCTGCCTGTTTTTTTTTTGCAAATGGTGTAATAATAGCAGTATGTTTGGTTTTTGAGTGTCAAAAACTTTTTGCATTGGTGCTCAATGTGTATTTTGTTGTCTTGTAAGTAATTTGTTTTTTTTTCTTCTTTCTAGTTTGATATCGTTGGTCTTTGCTGTGTCACTGCAGAGTTTGTTTCTGGTGAGTGCAGCTGTCTCTTGTAATTGGATTGTATAGTTTTTGAGTACATTGATCTTTGTGATAAAAGGTACACATTTCTTTACTTGGAGTCATCGGATGATGAAGATACTCTTAGTGCGGATGAAGTGCCTGTGTTAGAGGAGGAGACTGATGTGCCGATAGTGCGGCAAGAGGCATCTGGGCTGCAGCCTGCAGCTGCAAGGCTTCCCGTTGGTGTAGTGCGGCAAGAGACATCTGGGCTGCAGGCTGGGGCTGCAAGGCTTCCCGTTGGTGTAGTGCGGCAAGAGGCATCTGGGCTGCAGGCTGGGGCTGCAAGCCTTCCCGTTGGTGTAGTGCGTCAAGAGGCATCTGGGCTGCAGGCTGGGGCTGCAAGTCTTCCCGTTGAAAGTGATTACCTCTGGGTTGCCCCTGGCATGGTGCAGCCGGAATTTCCAGAGTTTACTGGTGTTCCAGGGTCTAGAGTGAATACTGAGAACTTTTTGCCTGTACATTCTTTTCAGTTGTTTATGGACGATGTGTTTTTGGCAGAGATTGTTGAGCAGACTAATTTGTATGCCGAACAGTTTTTGAGGGACAACAGTGCCAGTCTTAAGCCACACTCTAGAGCTACCCGGTGGACTCCCACAAATGTTGAAGAGATGAAGAAGTTCTTGGGTTTAACTTTTTTGATGGGCTTGCTAAGGAAGCCATCATTGGCTTCATATTGGTCTAGCAGTCCCTTGATGGCAACGTCTATTTTTCCAGCAGTCATGACTCGTGACAGGTATTTGCTTCTGCTTCGGATGATGCACTTTGTTGATAATGGTTTAGCGTTGCGACGAGATCACCCTGATTGTGACCGTCTTTTTAAGATTAGGCCTGTCCTTGATCACTTTGTTGATCGATTTTCTGAGATTTATGCCCCTGGTAGAGAAATTGCAGTGGATGAGTCTTTGGTGTTGTTCAAGGGCCGCTTGGTTTTTAGGCAATACATTCCTAGTAAGAGGGCACGCTATGGAATAAAGCTGTATATGCTGTGTGACAGTAGGACTGGATATGTCTCTAATTTCAGGGTGTACACCGGTAAGGAATCTAGGTTTAACCTCCCTGGTTGTCCGTCCACTTTTGGAGTGACTGAGAAAATTGTTTGGGAACTTGGTAGAGGATTTTTTAACAAAGGCCACCATTTATATGTAGATAACTTCTACACTGGTGTGCGGTTGTTCAGGGAATTGGCCAAAGTGGACACTTTTGCTTGTGGCACAATCCGCTGTAACCGTAAAGGTTTTCCGAAAGAACTTGTTTGTCAAAAGCTTGTGCGGGGACAGTGCAGTGCGTTGCGTTGCCAGGAGCTTCTTGCTGTGAAGTTTACAGACAGGAGAGATGTCTACATTGTGGTAAATAATTTAATTACCGGAACTTAATTTGATGCGGAAAATCTATAATAATAGCTCAGTAAAATAAGAGGCAGAATCCGTGGTATTAGAGGTTCGGAACGGGCTTTATTCCAAAATCAATTCGAATCGATGGACTCCATATTCCATCACCACGAAGGTTCAGGAAGTGAAGAACAAACTTTATTGACAAGTAATCATTTTTATACAATAGGCATTACAGTGAAACAGATGCAGGAGGCGTAACAGTTGATAACAAAGATAAGAACATACATGCGTAACCAAAATGGGCGTAACTTAAAGAACGTCATTGGATATGATGTCATAAATGGGTGGTTCCACGGAAGAATTTCGCAATGTCAGCAGAAATACTTGGCATAGATGCGCGCGCAGCAGCATGACGTGTGATTGACGTGCAACTAGGGGGTGAAGGGGACTTGACATTTAGCTCTACATGTGGAGACAGAAGTCTGGGGTTATGTCAACCTAATCCCAAATCATATCTAATATCCTATGTTTAAAGAACTGTGTTATCCAAAAAGAAAGGTCTCTTAGGATAGAATCTTATTCTATACTGACTATACTGACTGTCAGTGCGTGTACAAGCGTCTAAGTGTCTACACTAGATGCGAGGGCAGAAATCTTCCATAGTAACAGGGCTATGAATTACTTGCATAAAGACAGAGGAGCTGGGCCTTTTGCTCGGTAGCTGAAAGAATGTTTACTTAAACTACTAGACAGGAATGCATCGGACGAGGAGCGGAGCAGAGCAGATAATCTTGAAGGTGAAATACAGTTTTTGGCAAGCAGACAGGTCGAGTCAGGCACCGTTAGCCGCGCAGGGAGTAGGACAAAGTTCATGGATACAGATGCGAGCTCAGACTGGAGCTTTCAGAGGCAGAAGGCAGAAAAGGCTTGATGGCGGAATCAGGGCCTACTCGCCTGGACTGTAAAATGGGATAAGTGAACCATATAAAGCCGGTGGCCTTTCATACTTAGGAATAGAATATCCGGCCCATTCATGGCGGATCTGAAAGAGGACATGTTGACGGTGGACACACATGTGTTTGCGTCTTCATAACTGGAACTGGAGGGAACATACATGTACTTATGATTTATACATGAAACCGTTGGGGTCCAAGATAGGGGACATAACTGATCATAAAAATCCATATTTCCACATTCCCTCCTTGTCCCCTACTTGCCCTTAAGAGATATCAATCTTCATCAATCCGTTGATTTGTTCATATAACATCATTTGTTCTTCTTTCTTCTTCCGGAATCTTGAATGAAAACTTGGGTGTGGGATACACGAGGTGGCACATAGACCACAAATCGCTGGCCCACATTGTAGGCATAAGCAGCAACTGAATAGTATGAGAAAGCCAATACCTAGGAAGGATAGGACCCTCCATCCAAAGGTAGATAATACACTCCAAAACCAACCCGACCAAGTCCAGGTGCCTGGATTCTGGTGTATCTGGCTTACAATTTTATGAAGGCGAGTTATGGCTTTATATACAGATGGCGAATTTTCTGGTATGAAAATGCAACAATTTGATCCGATGACCCTACAAGCTCCGCCCCTATCGGCCAGGATGACGTCAAGGACAAGACGATTTTGAAGCACAACAATCCGCATAGCAGACTGCTCTTCTGTTAAATTGCCTAAGGCGGAAATAGTTTCGTTTACTACTGCTTCAAGGGTTCTTGTTAATCTACGTATCAGCTTACTATTAGTGACTGTACCTATATAAGGAAAGAAACCCTTATTAAAATCTGTGTATTTTTCCCATGCTGTTTCAGTGTAGTCGACTATTGGGAGATCTCTCCGTTCTCTATTGTGTACTAAATGAGTATTTCTATGATAATCAGGAGGAGCTAGGAAAACAGGTGGCAAAAGGAATCCGATGTAGCAGGTACCATCCCAATCTAGAGGCAAACGCATATATGCAGTCTGACCACATACAAAGTAGGAATGGCGAGAAGCTCTAAATGTAGACTTGCCTTGATCACTGAATTCTATTACAGTGGTGCATTTACTGTGGCCCATGTGTATGGAGCCATTCTTTCTTATACACAATTCACCTTTAACTAGAAATACTGACATAGCGGGCAAAATTGGTGCAGCTTCGGATTCGACATTCAGGATCATGAGATTAAGCGTGAAATTACCTAATCCATATACTTCATTTTCTAGATCAGTTCCTGTTCTTTTGGGAAGTCCCTCCTTGTTATGGTAACAGACTTTAAGCAAGACTAAGTTCAGGTTTCCCCAAACCCAGTTGTCTTGATAAACTGCGGAATTCGAATCTAGGGAATTAATTAAACTAAACCATGCTACACAGGAGCCATTGTGTGTGAACGGATATGGAAAGAGAGGCAGAATTCCCTTATAGTTCTGATAGGGAGGGAGTCGGCCACATATCCAACAATTTGTAGCATTGCTAGCCTGATGGGAATGATGTAACATACTAATAAAAGTGTTATTGCGCAGCGCAAATCTATATGACAACTCATGCGGGGGAAATTCACTAAAAGAATGTTCAGCAGTAACATTATAAACATGTTTAGAGATAGGATAATATATGTGCAACAATATACTTGCAGCTATTATTAAAAGACATAAGAAAAACAGAATTAATAACGTCACTGTGCAATGACTACGCAGTGATTTACAGTACGCATGTTTCTTCAACTGTATTTGATTATTTCGTTCTCTATTCCGGTCCAGAGGATACATGTCAGAGACAAATTCAACCGATTCACCTTGGAGAGGACTTAAACAATCAAATTGTCTGACTTATTGGACCTCAATTTTAGTCTATATAGTTCTGAGCTCGTTGGCTCAACCAAGGGGAGCTTTGAGTCTGTCTTTGAGGAAATACAGGGTTTAGTCTCTATATCGGATGGTAGTCCATGAAATTTCTTGATATGACTTGAATGTATCCAGCCTTTTCGACCTTCGATCTTCACGGCTGTCCTCGTGGTTAACAGTACGAGTTGAGGCGATTTCCACCTAGGATCCAGCTGAGACTTCCGGTCAAAGTTCCGCACTAACACCAAGTCCCCCGGAACTACGTCGTGGGGTTTCACCTCGGTGTTGTCGGGAAAGGCTGCAGCTACCTGTGAACGACAAGATTGTAGTGCAGACATCAAGGAAGCTAGGTAATCTGTCAGCATATTACAGTCAACGTCAGTTATTTTACGAGGTATAGGCGTCCCCCACATATTTGGTGGTCTACCGAAGATCACCTCATATGGGGATAGCCCTGTTCGAGAATGTGCTACCATTCTCATGTAAAAGAGTGCAACTGGTAAGGCTACTACCCAGTCGACACCTTTCTCTCTACATATTTTGGACAATCTAATTTTCAGAGTTTGATTATGTCGTTCCACGAGACCTGCTGCCTCGGGGTGTCGGACACAATGAAATCTCCATTGATAGCCTAACAAAAGTGAAACGTGTTTCATTAGTTCGGACGAGAACGGCTGGCCGTTATCTGAGTAGACAGCACGTGGTAAACCGTACCGTGGGAAGAATTCTCGAACTAACTGTTTGGCAGTAGTCGGGGCAGTGTAATCTGAAACCGGGTATGCTTCTGTCCAACGGGACAGAGCACAAACAACTACGAGAACATATTTGAATCCTCGACATCGTTCCATCTGGATATAATCCATCTGGAGGACTTCAAAAGGGTGATCAGGAGGCTGAAATCCACCCTGTTCTACGGGAATGCTTTTACCTGGATTAAACTGACAGCAGATCATACAGGTACGGACTTTTTGTTTAGCTGCTGCTCGTAAATGTTTGTTGAACCAAATGTGTTGAATGCTGTCTAGCATAGCCTTTTCTCCTAGGTGTGCTGGACTATGTATTGTATTAATGATAACTTGGACCATTGAGTCGGGAAGAAACAATACAGATTTTTCCTTCGTCATCCATCCTTGATCCGTTTGGATCCCTCCTAATTCAGTCCATTTCTTTATTTCGTCTGGTGTAGCATGTGTCTGTATGTCAATTACGTCAAGAGCGGGATCCTTAACCATCATGCAATGTGTTGGTGTCGGAACTATTGTCTTTGTCATGTCAGATGTGTGAGTTTGAGCAGTCTGTTTAGCTGTTCTGTCAGCTAGATCATTGCCTTGGGAAATGATATCAGTAACTTTCGTATGAGCTTTACATTTCATAATTGATATTGCAGTGGGTAGATGTATTGCATCTAATAAGGCATGAATGAGGGGTCCGTGCTGAATGTGGGCACCGTGAGAAGTTAAATAACCTCTCTCTCGCCACAGAACGCCGAAGTCATGTACAACTCCGAATGCATAACGTGAATCAGTGTATATGTTGACTTTCTCATTTGTGGCTTGAATACAGGCTTGTGTCAGAGCGATGAGCTCTGCTGCTTGAGCTGACAAGGTATTAATACGATTTGTTTCAACAACTTCAGTGTCTGTTGTGACTGCATACGCGGCCACTAGCTCTCCTGTACTTGTTCTCATACAGGAACCATCTACATACAACGTCAGGTCTGGATCTGACAATGGGACGTCTGTCAAGTCTTGTCGGGGTTTCGTCGTGATAGTAATAACTTCAATACAATCATGCGCTAATGGGTCTGTTCCGTTTACTGGTAACAGTGTGGCAGGATTCAATGTACTACAACGTCTGATTTCTATGTGTGGCTGAAACAATGTCAGTTCGTAACCGGTGAGTCTTGCTATAGTCAAGTGTTGTGTTTGTGTGCGGTTCAAGAGAACCTCTACTGCATGTGGTACTTGTACTGTCAATTGATGTCCTAACACTATGGCATCGCTTTGTCTGATTGCTAAAGCTGTTGCTGCCACTGATTTCAGGCACGCAGGCAGAGCCTGAGCTACGGGATCTAATGTACTAGAAAAATAAGCACATGGTTTGTGTGATCCTGCTTGTTCCTGTGTGAGTACTGACAAAGCAGTACCTTCGCGTTCTGTAACAAAGAGTGTAAAATGTTTATTGTAACATGGTGTTGCTAAGACAGGTGCTTGACATAAAGCTTTCTTTAAGCTTTCAAAAGCTTGTGTATGTTCCTGAGTCCAAGGGAGGACAGTCGATGTGGCTGCCTCCTGTGTTGTCAACTGAATGAGTGGTTTTGCTAGAAATGCATACTGAGGGATCCACTGCCTACAATATGAAGTGAGGCCTATAAAAGCCCGCACCTCCTTTTGTGTCTTGGGTATTGGCATGTTAGCAATTAACTGGATGCGATCTGGTGTAAGCTGCCTTCCCTCCTTGGACAGCGAGTGACCAAGGTAAACAACTCGCTGGACACAGAATTGCAGCTTAGAAGGGGACACCTTGTGCCCCTTTTCGGCCAAGAATTGTAAAACCGTCAGTGAGGCTTTTTCACATTCAGGTTCGCTTCTAGCGGTGACCAGCAGATCATCGACATATTGAAGCAGGGCAGTGTTGACTGGCATGTGGATACTGTCAAGTTCTCGTTTCAGTGCTTGGCTATAGATGCTGGGGCTTTCTGTGAATCCTTGAGGTGCGCGTGTGAATTTAAAGCTTCGTCCATTTAAACTAAATCCGAACAAGTATTGGCTTTCCGGATCTATTGGGACGCTGAAAAAGGCATTCTTGAGATCAATTACAGTAAAGAATGTTGCTTCGGAATCAATGGCTGTCAGTAATGAAGAAATGTCTGGAACTACGGGGTATTGTGGTACAATACATTTATTTAATTCGCGCAGATCAATAACCAATCGATAGACTGGCGGGGCTTTTGGATCAGTTCGTTTAAGAATCGGAATTATCGGTGAATTACATACATTGGAGTCTGTTTCCACAACCACTCCTTGGGTAATAAGCTCGTCAATGATTTGCAGTAAAGCCACTACAGCATCTGGCGGTAGCTTGTATTGTCGCATTCGTGGTAGTACCACTCCTGCCTTTAGTGTGACTCGATATGGTGTAATGTTCATGCAACCAACATCTGTAGGGCCTTGTGCCCATAAATGTGTGGGTAAAGTCTGCAGTCGGTGATCCATGTCTCGGGACACATAGTGCCCTTTGAAATCACGTAGAATCACGTAGAAACAATCTTACTCCTTCCGGAGAACAACATATTATAGCTCCTAGAGCTTTCAATGTTTTTATACCTAACAAGTTTTCTGGACATGATTTAGTAAGCAATAAATCTGTAGTTCGTGTCAAGGGACCAATCGTAAGGGGAAGAGGCTGTGATACTTCGTTAACGATAGGTTTTCCTGAAAAGCCAAGGGAAATATTCTGTGAGCCTGAGAGAGGTGCCCCTGGAACTTCACTACGTTTTATAGTTGTTCGGCTTGCCCCTGTATCAAGTAAAAATTTTCTATCTTGGCCTAATAGTTCACTGTGTACATAAGGTCCTTCTTGATCTACAGGGACCTCGATAAGGGGTAGGTCAACTTCCCTCTCTAGGCTGTTTCATGAGTATCGTTGATAATCAGGATAATCATACTGTGCGGTCTGGTACATCTGTCGTGTCGTTGTTTGTGTGGCAGCAATAGGCTGCGGTGGTGGAGCTGGCAGAGACGGTTGCGGAGCTGGCATGGACTGTGCATGCTGCGGAGCTCCTTGTTGGTTCTGATCCTGTCTAAGTGGCCGTGGTCTTTCTTTTGTATTACCTGTGGTGATATTATGTTTTAAAACTGGACAATCGTGTACATAATGGCCTGGCTGTTTACAATAGTTGCATGTCCCTTTTACAGGACCTGCTGAAACACTAGACTGTGTCATACCCTTTTTATGACCGTCAGCTGGAACTGTCTGGGAAACTAGCATTTTCATTTTCGTGTCTTTCATACGTCTTTGTTCATGTTCTTGTTCCTCTCTAATTCTATTGTGATGGTACTGTAGCATCTGTAACATCTGTGACGGAGTGTTACCTTGCCAGGTACTCTCGAATTTCAATACTCTATTCTTAACTTGGGGCAAGGAATTTTCAACTAATTTGGTCACAAATAGATGTGGATACGATTCGCTACTTGCTTTTATTCCACTATTTATACCAAAACATTTTTCGAATCGGGCATAGAAATCACTAGTGTCCTCATCGTGCTTTTGTTTACAGGCTGAGATTGCACCCCAGTCTTCCTTTTTCGTAGTTAATAAACGTGGCAGTACCTGTACTAGTAAACCTGGTAGTGTTTTGGTCTTTTCCCCAAGCCCTGCACCTGGACCTCGAGCTTTTTCTTCGTTTTCTAATGCTGTCCAATCTATCTTTTGGTCTCCCACCTCCCAATCCTTTTCCTTGAGTTTTTCGTAAATGCCCGCAGGCATTAATACCTTCAATATTGTCATAATGTCGGGATAGGTATACTCTCCCATGAGCAACATGTCTTTAATTTCTCGGTGGAAACCCGCTGGGTCTTTGTCATGACTGGGTACCACTTTCTTCATTTCTAATAGTTCTATTTTAGATATGGGTGTGTACACAAACACACGTTTAAACTGATTGTCCTCACCTTTTATCGGGTGGACTTCGCGTAAGGGATTCTGTCTATCCATATAATACGTCGTTCTTTCTTTTATGGGCAGCGAGACATGTTCGGGACATACAAAAAGAATGTACTGCTTTCTGGATTCTAGTATTTCTCTAATTAGCTCAGTACCTGAACCTCTCCATTTATTCGTGAGTAATTTGGTCAATATATCAGGTAAGGGACCAGGGTCGGAGTGTTGGCTTTTATATAATATAAGGAGTTGTTGAATCATATAGATACCAGCTAAACGCTGTTCATCTGGGGTGAGGTTCAAAAACATGTGCGCTAATGTATCATCACTATATTTTCCGGGACTATCAACCCAATGAACGGCTGACCTGGCTAATTCTTGTTCGTCCATAGAATCGAGTAGATGATAACCCCTTCGTTCTCGGAGTAATTTGTCAGCAGCTTGGAACGCATGTTCGGGGGACCTTATATTTATTATTGGGTTTTGGAAGTTTCTGTTATTATCTGGACGTATCGGACGTATCGGATCAGTAAAGCCTCTAGTATTAGTACAAGATCTTCCTCTACCTACATAGGCCATGGTTTCTAACTGTCCTGTGGGCAGTTCTAATTCTCCCTCCTCCTCGGTTTGTTCAGGCTCGTCTACTGCTAATCTTTCTTCGTGTATTCGTTCTACTTCTTTGCGGATCTTGCGGCACATAGCTACTATACATGATCGTTTATCATGTCTCCCCTCTGATATATTCCGACTCCATGTGGTAAGAATTTGCATTTCTTCCGGATTTACCCCTGGTCGGTCTTGATTTCTGATCACACAATTTATGAGGAAACGTAACAGTTCCCCCTGTATCTCCACTTTCTGGTACTCCAAGGCTCTATTAATACTTTCAGAATCTCGTCCTGACTGGACAAAGTGATATATATTTTCTAAATGTGTAGTCATTCCTGGTAGCCTCCCTAAATATATTGCAGCTCGTCGGATACGTAATGATGCCAGCAGCATTTCATCCTCTTTTCCGGGCACAGGGTCATATCTACAATCTATTAGAAGTTCCTTAAGCGTGTCGGGAGTTACTAGTTTAGGCGTACGTTGGTGTGCTAATTCTTGAAAGGAAAGTTTATTTATTCTGGGTGGCGTGGAAAAAATGTTTGTTGTACCTCCCGTAGCACCACCTGGGGTGCTGGATGTGAAAGGATTCGTTGAACGTGATATAGCAACCATAGATGTGGGTACAGCTGTAGAAACAGATGTGCTTGCCGGAACTTGTGTCGGAGTTTGTTGTTGCGGCGGTACAGACGGAGGAGGGTCTTGGCGTTGAACCCCCTCGGCAGGCGGTCTATGTGGCGCAGCATTAGCATACTCGGGAGCTGCGTCGTCTAAATAAGAGGAAAGAAAAACATCTGCTGCTGTTCTGGGATGCCCTTTGGGATGTACTTTTATCGGGAACAATGGGGGTGGCAAGTCTTTTGGTATCTCCGGAGTAGCCTTAGGTAACCCTTCGGCCAGAAGAGGATACACACCATTCATAAGGGCATTTCGTTGTCTGTCTACTTGTTCTGATTTTACTCGAGTACCTTCTTCAATTAATAGATTTTCTCGAACTTTATTTGAATTCTCCTTACTCTTCTCTTCCTGTCTACGTGCTTTTTCTGTACGTCGATACGATTCTTTACGCCATAATTCAATGGCATCTTTCTGTGACTGTCTAGCTTTCTTTTTCCATAATTCTTCCTCTACTTTCACGATGCAATCTGCATCCCAGGTCCCAGCTGCGGGCCACCTCTGACTTTCTGGTAATTCCTTGGTGTAGTCTACCCATAAATCAAGAAATAATATGGCATCTAGGCCATGTTTATGATACATGAAGTACCCTGGAGTGTCCCTAGGAGGAATGGGAACAGCTTCTTCGAGTACCCCTTTTCTAGTTTTTATCTGTCTTAATTTCGAAAAGAGCGGCATTTTGAGAACTGATCTGATCTGATACCTAATTCTGAACACGTTTAATACAACAAAACACAATAATGAACAGTCATTCACACCACAATATGCAGAACGTATTTAAAACATTTTAACATTTAACATTTAATGAACAACAACGATGGCCATTTAGGGAACTAGTCACTAAACATGATACTATATACTAGACATACTTGATATACTGCTAAACAGTACAGATACACTGCTGAAACAGTGCAGACCGGATTTGCGTACCCAAACCCGTCTTGACCGGCACAACCTATGTGCACGTCAGAACGCCTCCCCGACAATGGTACTCACCGGGTAGCTCGGAACGGAAGGCCTCGGAACTGAACTGAACTGGACTCGGACCGGACTGGACTCGACTCGAAACTTCGGAACTTCGGAACCTGGTGGGCCTCTGTATACCTCGGATCCCGCTCTCTCAGCTAGGCTCTGGTCGGGATACTTCGCACTTCTCACCGCCTCATCTGGGTGTTGATCGCAGCCTCAGTTACCCCCGCTCGGCAGGAGGGAGATACAGGAAATCCTGTGGGTACGCGTTGTTGTCCGTCCAGCTGTGGCAGGAGACCGGGCCTGCAACGCACCTCCGGCGCGTGAGATGAGAAAGTGTCCCTATTCGGGCGCCATATCTGTGGTAAATAATTTAATTACCGGAACTTAATTTGATGCGGAAAATCTATAATAATAGCTCAGTAAAATAAGAGGCAGAATCCGTGGTATTAGAGGTTCGGAACGGGCTTTATTCCAAAATCAATTCGAATCGATGGACTCCATATTCCATCACCACGAAGGTTCAGGAAGTGAAGAACAAACTTTATTGACAAGTAATCATTTTTATACAATAGGCATTACAGTGAAACAGATGCAGGAGGCGTAACAGTTGATAACAAAGATAAGAACATACATGCGTAACCAAAATGGGCGTAACTTAAAGAACGTCATTGGATATGATGTCATAAATGGGTGGTTCCACGGAAGAATTTCGCAATGTCAGCAGAAATACTTGGCATAGATGCGCGCGCAGCAGCATGACGTGTGATTGACGTGCAACTAGGGGGTGAAGGGGACTTGACATTTAGCTCTACATGTGGAGACAGAAGTCTGGGGTTATGTCAACCTAATCCCAAATCATATCTAATATCCTATGTTTAAAGAACTGTGTTATCCAAAAAGAAAGGTCTCTTAGGATAGAATCTTATTCTATACTGACTATACTGACTGTCAGTGCGTGTACAAGCGTCTAAGTGTCTACACTAGATGCGAGGGCAGAAATCTTCCATAGTAACAGGGCTATGAATTACTTGCATAAAGACAGAGGAGCTGGGCCTTTTGCTCGGTAGCTGAAAGAATGTTTACTTAAACTACTAGACAGGAATGCATCGGACGAGGAGCGGAGCAGAGCAGATAATCTTGAAGGTGAAATACAGTTTTTGGCAAGCAGACAGGTCGAGTCAGGCACCGTTAGCCGCGCAGGGAGTAGGACAAAGTTCATGGATACAGATGCGAGCTCAGACTGGAGCTTTCAGAGGCAGAAGGCAGAAAAGGCTTGATGGCGGAATCAGGGCCTACTCGCCTGGACTGTAAAATGGGATAAGTGAACCATATAAAGCCGGTGGCCTTTCATACTTAGGAATAGAATATCCGGCCCATTCATGGCGGATCTGAAAGAGGACATGTTGACGGTGGACACACATGTGTTTGCGTCTTCATAACTGGAACTGGAGGGAACATACATGTACTTATGATTTATACATGAAACCGTTGGGGTCCAAGATAGGGGACATAACTGATCATAAAAATCCATATTTCCACAACATGCTGACTTCGATCCATGATGAAAGCACTGCACCTGTGACTGTTTGGGGTCAGGTCGCTGAAGCGCGCAAACCTGTGTGCATTTTAGACTATAATAGGCACATGGGTGGTGTTGACAGAGTAGATCAGAGGTTGGAACCTTACACTGCTCTTCGTAAGGCTTACATTTGGTACAAGAAGTTGGCTATCCATCTTTTCCACATGGCAATGTTTAATGCCTTTGTTGTGTTCCAGGATTCTTGCCCTGAGTCAAAGATGACTTTTGCTAAGTTTCAGGAGTCTGTAATGGGCAGCCTTGTTGTAGTGGAACAGGCAAGTGTTCCTAGAGTTGGACTGGTGGAGGATGTTGCTAGATTGAAAGAACGCCACTTTCCAGATCACATTCCTCCCACACCCGCAAAAGATTTTCCCAGTAGGAGATGTAGAGTCTGTTGGCGAAGAGGTTTGCGGAAGGAGAGTCGTATGTACTGCCCCGATTGTCCCTCTCATCCTGCACTGTGTCTCTCTGCTTGTTTCAGAGCGTACCACACGCGTAAAAATTTCTGGGAACATTCATGAGTGGTAAAGTGAACTGCCTGGTCTGTATTCTTTGGAAAATATGATTCTGTTTCAAGGTTGGTGTTAGTGCAATGTATTTAGTTGCTGATTTTCTGTTAGAAGATTTGTATCTATTTGCAATTTGTTTGTGTTTTTATTTTTTTCTAAAAAAATCCAAAATGTGATGGTGGTGTGTGTAGGCTTGCGCTTGGCTGTTGGTCTGTGTGGACTGGCACTTGGTTGGTGGTGTGCGTGGAATGGTGCTTGGCTGACGGTGTGCGTGGACTGGCGGTGTGCGTGGACTGGTGCGTGGCTGGTGGTGTGCGTGGAATGGTGCTTGGCTGGCGGTGTGCGTGGAATGGTGCTTGGCTGGCGGTGTGCGTGGAATGGTGCTTGGCTGGCGGTGTGCGTGGAATGGTGCTTGGCTGGCGGTGTGCGTGGACTGGTACTTGGCTGGCGGTGTGTGTGGACTGGTGGTGTGTGCGGACTGGTGTTTGGCTGGTGGTGTCCGTGGACTGGAGCTTGGCTGGTGGTGTCCGTGGACTGGAGCTTTTCTGGTGGTGTGCGTGGACTGGAGCTTGGCTGGCGGTGTGCGTGGAATGGTGCTTGGCTGGCGGTGTGCGTGGACTGGTACTTGGCTGGCGGTGTGCGTGGACTGGTGGTGTGTGCGGACTGGTGCTTGGCTGGTGGTGTCCGTGGACTGGAGCTTGGCTGGCGGTGTAGGTGGATTGGCGATTGGCTGCCGGTGTGCCTGGACTGGCGATTGGATGGCGGTGTGCCTGGACTGGCGCTTGGCTAGCGGTGTGCATGGACTGGCGTTTGGCTAGCGGTGTGTGTCGACTGGTGCTTGGCTGGCTGTGTGTGAGTAGTGACTTTCTGCTGGTCACTACACACACTGCTAGCTGAGTGCCACTCCACGCAATCCTTCAGCCTGTGTAGTTGCTGTGTCTGGATTGTGGGCGTGTGAAAGTGATGGGCCCTTGAATGGCGCTGTGTGCTGGTGTGAGTTTTGTTATGTGTTGGGCCCGCGGCTGGCGGTGTGAATGGTTTTGTATGTCTCACACGTATGAAAGGTGTATGAATGGCCTGTAAAGAGGTTGGTGCCTTGTCGTGGCTTTACAGCTCACGAGCTGTGAGTCAATGGTTCAGTTTCTCGCCCTTTCAATTATTACCAGTGCATTTCATGTTTTGTGAAATCACTTGCTAATACAATTTTATCTACTGAACCATCACTCACCCTCGTGCCAAATCCAACCAGTATGTGTGTGTGCTTGCGGGTTAGATGGCTGTGCAGTAATATTTGTCTTTCTGAAGCAGGGTGTACCTTGTCCCTTTTTGGTGATTTTTGTACTGTGTTGCTTTTGTACCTGGTGGTGCGAATGGTCTTGTTTGTATCACGTATGAAAGGTGTGTGAATGGCCTGTAAAGTGGTTGGTGCCTTGACGTGGCTTTACAGCTCACGAGCTGCGAGTCATTGGTTTGGTTTTTTGTGAATTTAATTATTGACAGTGCATTTCATTTTTGTGAAATCTCTTGTTAATAAAATTTAATACACTGAACCATGACTCGCCCTCGTGCCACATCCAACCAGTATGTGTGTGTGTTTGAGGAATAGATGGTTGTGCAGGAATCTTTATCTTTAGTTTCTCTGCCAAGGTACACTTTCCATGTAAGAATAACCCACCAACTGTAGATATTGTTGAAAACCCTTGGGAGTTCATGGTGATGTCTCTCTAGTGAATTGAAAAATATTTTTTATCCCCATTGTCCTGTAAACCTCAAACTGTCTGCCACATTTTCTTTGCAGTATTATTCCTAAATTCTCACGCTGTAGTAACAATAGTTAATTTGGTTTTGCAAGGGGGGTTACTTTGGTTTTTTGCCCAGGGCTCGGCGGCCATCTAGGGAAACCTACCAAACCCACGCATTTCTGAAAACTAGACACCCTGCGGCTTCCAGGGAGGTACGGCTTGCGTGGATCCCCCAACGTTTCCTTACCCAGAATCCCCTGCAAACCTCAATTTTTGCTCAAAAAATCACTTTTTTCACACATTTTGGGGTGGGAAAGTAGTGGCATCACCGGGCTCACACAAATTTACCACCACCCAGCGTTCCCCCAGGTCTCCCGGTAAAAAGTGGTGGCTCACTTGTGTGGGAGGCCCAAGTACCCGCGGCAGGCAAGGGCCCAAAACGTAGTGAGGCGACATCAAAATGGCCTATCGCCAAACCACCTGGTTTTGCAAGGGGGGTCACTTTGGTTTTTGGCCAGGTGCGCGGCGGCCATCTAGGGAAACCTAGCAAACCCACGCATTTCTGAAAACTAGACACCCGGCGGCTTCCAGGGAGGTATGGCTTGCGTGCATCCCCCAACGTTTCCTTACCCAGAATCCCCTGCAAACCTCAATTTTTGCTCAAAAAATCACTTTTTTCACACATTTTGGGGTGGGAAAGTAGTGGCATCACCGGGCTCACACAAATTTACCACCACCCAGCGTTCCCCCAGGTCTCCCGGTAAAAATGGTGCCTCACTTGTGTGGGAGGCCCAAGTACCCGCGGCAGGCAAGGGCCCAAAACGCAGTGAGGCGACATCAAAATGGCCTGTCGCCAAACCACCTGGTTTTGCAAGGGGGGTCACTTTGGTTTTTGGCCCGGTGCGCGGCGGCCATCTAGGGAAACCTACCAAACCCACGCATTTCTGAAAACTAGACACCCGGCGGCTTCCAGGGAGGTATGGCTTGCGTGGATCCCCCAACGTTTCCTTACCCAGAATCCCCTGCAAACCTCAATTTTTGCTCACAAAATCACTTTTTTCACACATTTTGGGGTGGGAAAGTAGTGGCATCACCGGGCTCACACAAATTTACCACCACCCAGCGTTCCCCCAGGTCTCCCGGTAAAAATGGTGCCTCACTTGTGTGGGAGGCCCAAGTACCCGCGGCAGGCAAGGGCCCAAAAAGTAGTGAGGCGACATCAAAATGGCCTATCGCCAAACCACCTGGTTTTGCAAGGGGGGTCACTTTGGTTTTTGGCCCGGTGCGCGGCGGCCATCTAGGGAAACCTAGCAAACCCACGCATTTCTGAAAACTAGACACCCGGCGGCTTCCAGGGAGGTATGGCTTGCGTGCATCCCCCAACGTTTCCTTACCCAGAATCCCCTGCAAACCTCAATTTTTGCTCAAAAAATCACTTTTTTCACACATTTTGGGGTGGGAAAGTAGTGGCATCACCGGGCTCACACAAATTTACCACCACCCAGCGTTCCCCCAGGTCTCCCGGTAAAAATGGTGCCTCACTTGTGTGGGAGGCCCAAGTACCCGCGGCAGGCAAGGACAACAAACGTAGTGAGGCGACATCAAAATGGCCTATCGCCAAACCACCTGGTTTTGCAAGGGGGGTCACTTTGGTTTTTGGCCCGGTGCGCGGCGGCCATCTAGGGAAACCTAGCAAACCCATGCATTTCTGAAAACTAGACACCCGGTGGCTTCCAGGGAGGTATGGCTTGCGTGGATCCCCCAACGTTTCCTTACCCAGAATCCCCTGCAAACCTCAATTTTTGCTCAAAAAATCACTTTTTTCACACATTTTGGGGTGGGAAAGTAGTGGCATCACCGGGCTCACACAAATTTACCACCACCCAGCGTTCCCCCAGGTCTCCCGGTAAAAATGGTGCCTCACTTGTGTGGGAGGCCCAAGTACCCGCGGCAGGCAAGGCCAACAAACGTAGTGATGCGACATCAAAATGGCCTATCGCCAAACCACCTGGTTTTGCAAGGGGGGTCACTTTGGTTTTTGGCCCGGTGCGCGGCGGCCATCTAGGGAAACCTAGCAAACCCACGCATTTCTGAAAACTAGACACCCGGCGGCTTCCAGGGAGGTATGGCTTACGTGGATCCCCCAACGTTTCCTTACCCAGAATCCCCTGCAAACCTCAATTTTTGCTCAAAAAATCACTTTTTTCACACATTTTGGGGTGGGAAAGTAGTGGCATCACCGGGCTCACACAAATTTACCACCACCCAGCGTTCCCCCAGGTCTCCCGGTAAAAATGGTGCCTCACTTGTGTGGGAGGCCCAAGTACCCGCGGCATGCAAGGGCCCAAAACGTAGTGAGGCGACATGAAAATGGCCTATAGCCAAACCACCTGGTTTTGCAAGGGGGGTCACTTTGGTTTTTGGCCCGGTGCGCGGCGGCCATCTAGGGAAACCTAGCAAACCCACGCATTTCTGAAAACTAGACACCCGGCGGCTTCCAGGGAGGTATGGCTTGCGTGGATCCCCCAACGTTTCCTTACCCAGAATCCCCTGCAAACCTCAATTTTTGCTCAAAAAATCACTTTTTTCACACATTTTGGGGTGGGAAAGTAGTGGCATCACCGGGCTCACACAAATTTACCACCACCCAGCGTTCCCCCAGGTCTCCCGGTAAAAATGGTGCCTCACTTGTGTGGGAGGCCCAAGTACCCGCGGCAGGCAAGGGCCCAAAACGTAGTGAGGCGACATCAAAATGGCCTATCGCCAAACCACCTGGTTTTGCAAGGGGGGTCACTTTGGATTTTGGCCCGGTGCGCGGCGGCCATCTAGGGAAACCTAGCAAACCCACGCATTTCTGAAAACTAGACACCCGGCGGCTTCCAGGGAGGTATGGCTTGCGTGGATCCCCCAACGTTTCCTTACCCAGAATCCCCTGCAAACCTCAATTTTTGCTCAAAAAATCACTTTTTTCACACATTTTGGGGTGGGAAAGTAGTGGCATCACCGGGCTCACACAAATTTACCACCACCCAGCGTTCCCCCAGGTCTCCCGGTAAAAATGGTGCCTCACTTGTGTGGGAGGCCCAAGTACCCGCGGCAGGCAAGGACAACAAACGTAGTGAGGCGACATCAAAATGGCCTATAGCCAAACCACCTGGTTTTGCAAGGGGGGTCACTTTGGTTTTGGGCCCGGTGCGCGGCGGCCATCTAGGGAAACCTAGCAAACCCACGCATTTCTGAAAACTAGACACCCGGCGGCTTCCAGGGAGGTATGGCTTGCGTGGATCCCCCAACGTTTCCTTACCCAGAATCCCCTGCAAACCTCAATTTTTGCTCAAAAAATCACTTTTTTCACACATTTTGGGGTGGGAAAGTAGTGGCATCACCGGGCTCACACAAATTTACCACCACCCAGCGTTCCCCCAGGTCTCCCGGTAAAAATGGTGCCTCACTTGTGTGGGTGGCCCAAGTACCCGCGGCAGGCAAGGACAACAAACGTAGTGAGGCGACATCAAAATGGCCTATAGCCAAACCACCTGGTTTTGCAAGGGGGGTCACTTTGGTTTTTGGCCCGGTGCGCGGCGGCCATCTAGGGAAACCTAGCAAACCCATGCATTTCTGAAAACTAGACACCCGGCGGCTTCCAGGGAGGTATGGCTTGCGTGGATCCCCCAACGTTTCCTTACCCAGAATCCCCTGCAAACATCAATTTTTGCTCAAAAAATCACTTTTTTCACACATTTTGGGGTGGGAAAGTAGTGGCATCACCGGGCTCACACAAATTTACCACCACCCAGCGTTCCCCCAGGTCTCCCGGTAAAAATGGTGCCTCACTTGTGTGGGAGGCCCAAGTACCCGCGGCAGGCAAGGACAACAAACGTAGTGAGGCGACATTTGGGATAGGCAATGTTGATGTCGCCTCACTACGTTTGTTGGCCTTGCCTGCCGCGGGTACTTGGGCCTCCCACACAAGTGAGGCACCATTTTTACCGGGAGACCTGGGGGAAAGCTGGGTGGTGGTAAATTTGTGTGAGCCCGGTGATGCCACTACTTTCCCACCCCAAAATGTGTGAAAAAAGTGATTTTTTGAGCAAAAATTGATGTTTGCAGGGGATTCTGGGTAAGGAAACGTTGGGGGATCCACGCAAGCCATACCTCCCTGGAAGCCGCCGGGTGTCTAGTTTTCAGAAATGCGTGGGTTTGCTAGGTTTCCCTAGATGGCCGCCGCGCACCGGGCCAAAAACCTAAGTGACCCCCCTTGCAAAACCAGGTGGTTTGGCGGTAGGCCATTTTGATGTCGCCTCACTACGTTTGTTGTCCTTGCCTGCCGTGGGTACTTGGGCCTCCCACACAAGTGAGGCACCATTTTTACCGGGAGACCTGGGGGAACGCTGGGTGGTGGTAAATTTGTGTGAGCCCGGTGATGCCACTACTTTCCCACCCCAAAATGTGTGAAAAAAGTGATTTTTTGAGCAACAATTGAGGTTTGCAGGGGATTCTGGGTAAGGAAACGTTGGGGGATCCACGCAAGCCATACCTCCCTGGAAGCCGCCGGGTGTCTAGTTTTCAGAAATGCGTGGGTTTGCTAGGTTTCCCTAGATGGCCGCCGCGCACCGGGCCAAAAACCAAAGTGACCCCCCTTGCAAAACCAGGTGGTTTGGCTATAGGCCATTTTCATGTCGCCTCACTACGTTTGTTGGCCTTGCCTGCCACGGGTACTTGGGCCTCCCACACAAGTGAGGCACCATTTTTACCGGGAGACCTGGGTGGTGGTAAATTTGTGTGAGCCCGGTGATGCCACTACTTTCCCACCCCAAAATGTGTGAAAAAAGTGATTTTTTGAGCAAAAATTGAGGTTTGCAGGGGATTCTGGGTAAGGAAACGTTGGGGGATCCACGCAAGCCATACCTCCCTGGAAGCCGCCGGGTGTCTAGTTTTCAGAAATGCGTGGGTTTGCTAGGTTTCCCTAGATGGCCGCCGCGCACCGGGCCAAAAACCAAAGTGACCCCCCTTGCAAAACCAGGTGGTTTGGCGATAGGCCATTTTGATGTCGCCTCACTACGTTTGTTGTCCTTGCCTGCCGCGGGTACTTGGGCCTCCCACACAAGTGAGGCACCATTTTTACCGGGAGACCTGGGGGAACGCTGGGTGGTGGTAAATTTGTGTGAGCCCGGTGATGCCACTACTTTCCCACCCCAAAATGTGTGAAAAAAGTGATTTTTTGAGCAAAAATTGAGGTTTGCAGGGGATTCTGGGTAAAGAAACGTTGGGGGATGCACGCAAGCCATACCTCCCTGGAAGCCGCCGGGTATCTAGTTTTCAGAAATGCGTGGGTTTGCTAGGTTTCCCTAGATGGCCGCCGCGCACCGGGCCAAAAACCAAAGTGACCCCCCTTGCAAAACCAGGTGGTTTGGCGATAGGCCATTTTGATGTCGCCTCACTACGTTTTGGGCCCTTGCCTGCCGCGGATACTTGGGCCTCCCACACAAGTGAGGCACCATTTTTACCGGGAGACCTGGGGGAACGCTGGGTGGTGGTAAATTTGTGTGAGCCCGGTGATGCCACTACTTTCCCACCCCAAAATGTGTGAAAAAAGTGATTTTTTGAGCAAAAATTGAGGTTTGCAGGGGATTCTGGGTAAGGAAACGTTGGGGGATCCACGCAAGCCATACCTCCCTGGAAGCCGCCGCGTGTCTAGTTTTCAGAAATGCGTGGGTTTGCTAGGTTTCCCTAGATGGCCGCCGCGCACCGGGCCAAAAACCAAAGTGACCCCCCTTGCAAAACCAGGTGGTTTGGCGATAGGCCATTTTGATGTCGCCTCACTACGTTTTGGGCCCTTGCCTGCCGCGGGTACTTGGGCCTCCCACACAAGTGAGGCACCATTTTTACCGGGAGACCTGGGGGAACGCTGGGTGGTGGTAAATTTGTGTGAGCCCGGTGATGCCACTACTTTCCCACCCCAAAATGTGTGAAAAAAGTGATTTTTTGAGCAAAAATTGAGGTTTGCAGGGGATTCTGGGTAAGGAAACGTTGGGGGATGCACGCAAGCCATACCTCCCTGGAAGCCCCCGGGTGTCTAGTTTTCAGAAATGCGTGGGTTTTCTAGGTTTCCCTAGATGGCCGCCGCGCACCGGGCCAAAAACCAAAGTGACCCCCCTTGCAAAACCAGGTTGTTTGGCGATAGGCCATTTTGATGTCGCCTCACTACGTTTTGGGCCCTTGCCTGCCGCGGGTACTTGGGCCTCCCACACAAGTGAGGCACCATTTTTACCGGGAGACCTGGGGGAACGCTGGGTGGTGGTAAATTTGTGTGAGCCCGGTGATGCCACTACTTTCCCACCCCAAAATGTGTGAAAAAAGTGATTTTTTGAGCAAAAATTGATGTTTGCAGGGGATTCTGGGTAAGGAAACGTTGGGGGATCCACGCAAGCTATACCTCCCTGGAAGCCGCCGGGTGTCTAGTTTTCAGAAATGCGTGGGTTTGCTAGGTTTCCCTAGATGGCCGCCGCGCACCGGGCCAAAAACCAAAGTGACCCCCCTTGCAAAACCAGGTGGTTTGGCGATAGGCCATTTTGATGTCGCCTCACTACGTTTGTTGTCCTTGCCTGCCGCGGGTACTTGGGCCTCCCACACAAGTGAGGCACCATTTTTACCGGGAGACCTGGGGGAACGCTGGGTGGTGGTAAATTTGTGTGAGCCCGGTGATGCCACTACTTTCCCACCCCAAAATGTGTGAAAAAAGTGATTTTTTGAGCAAAAATTGAGGTTTGCAGGGGATTCTGGGTAAGGAAACGTTGGGGGATGCACGCAAGCCATACCTCCCTGGAAGCCGCCGGGTGTCTAGTTTTCAGAAATGCGTGGGTTTGCTAGGTTTCCCTAGATGGCCGCCGCGCACCGGGCCAAAAACCAAAGTGACCCCCCTTGCAAAACCAGGTGGTTTGGCGATAGGCCATTTTGATGTCGCCTCACTACGTTTTGGGCCCTTGCCTGCCGCGGGTACTTGGGCCTCCCACACAAGTGAGGCACCATTTTTACCGGGAGACCTGGGGGAACGCTGGGTGGTGGTAAATTTGTGTGAGCCCGGTGATGCCACTACTTTCCCACCCCAAAATGTGTGAAAAAAGTGATTTTTTGAGCAAAAATTGAGGTTTGCAGGGGATTCTGGGTAAGGAAACGTTGGGGGATCCACGCAAGCCATACCTCCCTGGAAGCCGCCGGGTGTCTAGTTTTCAGAAATGCGTGGGTTTGCTAGGTTTCCCTAGATGGCCGCCGCGCACCGGGCCAAAAACCAAAGTGACCCCCCTTGCAAAACCAGGTGGTTTGGCTATAGGCCATTTTCATGTCGCCTCACTACGTTTGTTGGCCTTGCCTGCCGCGGGTACTTGGGCCTCCCACACAAGTGAGGCACCATTTTTACCGGGAGACCTGGGGGAACGCTGGGTGGTGGTAAATTTGTGTGAGCCCGGTGATGCCACTACTTTCCCACCCCAAAATGTGTGAAAAAAGTGATTCTTTGAGCAAAAATTGAGGTTTGCAGGGGATTCTGGGTAAGGAAACGTTGGGGGATCCACGCAAGCCATACCTCCCTGGAAGCCGCCGGGTGTCTAGTTTTCAGAAATGCATGGGTTTGCTAGGTTTCCCTAGATGGCCGCCGCGCACCGGGCCAAAAACCAAAGTGACCCCCCTTGCAAAACCAGGTGGTTTGGCGATAGGCCATTTTGATGTCGCCTCACTACGTTTGTTGTCCTTGCCTGCCGCGGGTACTTGGGCCTCCCACACAAGTGAGGCACCATTTTTACCGGGAGACCTGGGGGAACGCTGGGTGGTGGTAAATTTGTGTGAGCCCGGTGATGCCACTACTTTCCCACCCCAAAATGTGTGAAAAAAGTGATTTTTTGAGCAAAAATTGAGGTTTGCAGGGGATTCTGGGTAAGGAAACGTTGGGGGATGCACGCAAGCCATACCTCCCTGGAAGCCGCCGGGTGTCTAGTTTTCAGAAATGCATGGGTTTGCTAGGTTTCCCTAGATGGCCGCCGCGCACCGGGCCAAAAACCAAAGTTACCCCCCTTGCAAAACCAGGTGGTTTGGCGATAGGCCATTTTGATGTCGCCTCACTACGTTTTGGGCCCTTGCCTGCCGCGGGTACTTGGGCCTCCCACACAAGTGAGGCACCATTTTTACCGGGAGACCTGGGGGAACGCTGGGTGGTGGTAAATTTGTGTGAGCCCGGTGATGCCACTACTTTCCCACCCCAAAATGTGTGAAAAAAGTGATTTTTTGAGCAAAAATTGAGGTTTGCAGGGGATTCTGGGTAAGGAAACGTTGGGGGATCCACGCAAGCCATACCTCCCTGGAAGCCGCCGGGTGTCTAGTTTTCAGAAATGCGTGGGTTTGCTAGGTTTCCCTAGATGGCCGCCGCGCACCGGGCCAAAAACCAAAGTGACCCCCCTTGCAAAACCAGGTGGTTTGGCTATAGGCCATTTTCATGTCGCCTCACTACGTTTGTTGGCCTTGCCTGCCGCGGGTACTTGGGCCTCCCACACAAGTGAGGCACCATTTTTACCGGGAGACCTGGGGGAACGCTGGGTGGTGGTAAATTTGTGTGAGCCCGGTGATGCCACTACTTTCCCACCCCAAAATGTGTGAAAAAAGTGATTTTTTGAGCAAAAATTGAGGTTTGCAGGGGATTCTGGGTAAGGAAACGTTGGGGGATCCACGCAAGCCATACCTCCCTGGAAGCCGCCGGGTGTCTAGTTTTCAGAAATGCGTGGGTTTGCTAGGTTTCCCTAGATGGCCGCCGCGCACCGGGCCAAAAACCAAAGTGACCCCCCTTGCAAAACCAGGTGGTTTGGCGATAGGCCATTTTGATGTCGCCTCACTACGTTTGTTGTCCTTGCCTGCCGCGGGTACTTGGGCCTCCCACACAAGTGAGGCACCATTTTTACCGGGAGACCTGGGGGAACGCTGGGTGGTGGTAAATTTGTGTGAGCCCGGTGATGCCACTACTTTCCCACCCCAAAATGTGTGAAAAAAGTGATTTTTTGAGCAAAAATTGAGGTTTGCAGGGGATTCTGGGTAAGGAAACGTTGGGGGATGCACGCAAGCCATACCTCCCTGGAAGCCGCCGGGTGTCTAGTTTTCAGAAATGCGTGGGTTTGCTAGGTTTCCCTAGATGGCCGCCGCGCACCGGGCCAAAAACCAAAGTGACCCCCCTTGCAAAACCAGGTGGTTTGGCGATAGGCCATTTTGATGTCGCCTCACTACGTTTTGGGCCCTTGCCTGCCGCGGGTACTTGGGCCTCCCACACAAGTGAGGCACCATTTTTACCGGGAGACCTGGGGGAACGCTGGGTGGTGGTAAATTTGTGTGAGCCCGGTGATGCCACTACTTTCCCACCCCAAAATGTGTGAAAAAAGTGATTTTTTGAGCAAAAATTGAGGTTTGCAGGGGATTCTGGGTAAGGAAACGTTGGGGGATCCACGCAAGCCATACCTCCCTGGAAGCCGCCGCGTGTCTAGTTTTCAGAAATGCGTGGGTTTGCTAGGTTTCCCTAGATGGCCGCCGCGCACCGGGCCAAAAACCAAAGTGACCCCCCTTGCAAAACCAGGTGGTTTGGCGATAGGCCATTTTGATGTCGCCTCACTACGTTTTGGGCCCTTGCCTGCCGCGGGTACTTGGGCCTCCCACACAAGTGAGGCACCATTTTTACCGGGAGACCTGGGGGAACGCTGGGTGGTGGTAAATTTGTGTGAGCCCGGTGATGCCACTACTTTCCCACCCCAAAATGTGTGAAAAAAGTGATTTTTTGAGCAAAAATTGAGGTTTGCAGGGGATTCTGGGTAAGGAAACGTTGGGGGATGCACGCAAGCCATACCTCCCTGGAAGCCCCCGGGTGTCTAGTTTTCAGAAATGCGTGGGTTTTCTAGGTTTCCCTAGATGGCCGCCGCGCACCGGGCCAAAAACCAAAGTGACCCCCCTTGCAAAACCAGGTTGTTTGGCGATAGGCCATTTTGATGTCGCCTCACTACGTTTTGGGCCCTTGCCTGCCGCGGGTACTTGGGCCTCCCACACAAGTGAGGCACCATTTTTACCGGGAGACCTGGGGGAACGCTGGGTGGTGGTAAATTTGTGTGAGCCCGGTGATGCCACTACTTTCCCACCCCAAAATGTGTGAAAAAAGTGATTTTTTGAGCAAAAATTGATGTTTGCAGGGGATTCTGGGTAAGGAAACGTTGGGGGATCCACGCAAGCTATACCTCCCTGGAAGCCGCCGGGTGTCTAGTTTTCAGAAATGCGTGGGTTTGCTAGGTTTCCCTAGATGGCCGCCGCGCACCGGGCCAAAAACCAAAGTGACCCCCCTTGCAAAACCAGGTGGTTTGGCGATAGGCCATTTTGATGTCGCCTCACTACGTTTGTTGTCCTTGCCTGCCGCGGGTACTTGGGCCTCCCACACAAGTGAGGCACCATTTTTACCGGGAGACCTGGGGGAACGCTGGGTGGTGGTAAATTTGTGTGAGCCCGGTGATGCCACTACTTTCCCACCCCAAAATGTGTGAAAAAAGTGATTTTTTGAGCAAAAATTGAGGTTTGCAGGGGATTCTGGGTAAGGAAACGTTGGGGGATGCACGCAAGCCATACCTCCCTGGAAGCCGCCGGGTGTCTAGTTTTCAGAAATGCGTGGGTTTGCTAGGTTTCCCTAGATGGCCGCCGCGCACCGGGCCAAAAACCAAAGTGACCCCCCTTGCAAAACCAGGTGGTTTGGCGATAGGCCATTTTGATGTCGCCTCACTACGTTTTGGGCCCTTGCCTGCCGCGGGTACTTGGGCCTCCCACACAAGTGAGGCACCATTTTTACCGGGAGACCTGGGGGAACGCTGGGTGGTGGTAAATTTGTGTGAGCCCGGTGATGCCACTACTTTCCCACCCCAAAATGTGTGAAAAAAGTGATTTTTTGAGCAAAAATTGAGGTTTGCAGGGGATTCTGGGTAAGGAAACGTTGGGGGATCCACGCAAGCCATACCTCCCTGGAAGCCGCCGGGTGTCTAGTTTTCAGAAATGCGTGGGTTTGCTAGGTTTCCCTAGATGGCCGCCGCGCACCGGGCCAAAAACCAAAGTGACCCCCCTTGCAAAACCAGGTGGTTTGGCTATAGGCCATTTTCATGTCGCCTCACTACGTTTGTTGGCCTTGCCTGCCGCGGGTACTTGGGCCTCCCACACAAGTGAGGCACCATTTTTACCGGGAGACCTGGGGGAACGCTGGGTGGTGGTAAATTTGTGTGAGCCCGGTGATGCCACTACTTTCCCACCCCAAAATGTGTGAAAAAAGTGATTCTTTGAGCAAAAATTGAGGTTTGCAGGGGATTCTGGGTAAGGAAACGTTGGGGGATCCACGCAAGCCATACCTCCCTGGAAGCCGCCGGGTGTCTAGTTTTCAGAAATGCATGGGTTTGCTAGGTTTCCCTAGATGGCCGCCGCGCACCGGGCCAAAAACCAAAGTGACCCCCCTTGCAAAACCAGGTGGTTTGGCGATAGGCCATTTTGATGTCGCCTCACTACGTTTGTTGTCCTTGCCTGCCGCGGGTACTTGGGCCTCCCACACAAGTGAGGCACCATTTTTACCGGGAGACCTGGGGGAACGCTGGGTGGTGGTAAATTTGTGTGAGCCCGGTGATGCCACTACTTTCCCACCCCAAAATGTGTGAAAAAAGTGATTTTTTGAGCAAAAATTGAGGTTTGCAGGGGATTCTGGGTAAGGAAACGTTGGGGGATGCACGCAAGCCATACCTCCCTGGAAGCCGCCGGGTGTCTAGTTTTCAGAAATGCGTGGGTTTGCTAGGTTTCCCTAGATGGCCGCCGCGCACCGGGCCAAAAACCAAAGTTACCCCCCTTGCAAAACCAGGTGGTTTGGCGATAGGCCATTTTGATGTCGCCTCACTACGTTTTGGGCCCTTGCCTGCCGCGGGTACTTGGGCCTCCCACACAAGTGAGGCACCATTTTTACCGGGAGACCTGGGGGAACGCTGGGTGGTGGTAAATTTGTGTGAGCCCGGTGATGCCACTACTTTCCCACCCCAAAATGTGTGAAAAAAGTGATTTTTTGAGCAAAAATTGAGGTTTGCAGGGGATTCTGGGTAAGGAAACGTTGGGGGATCCACGCAAGCCATACCTCCCTGGAAGCCGCCGGGTGTCTAGTTTTCAGAAATGCGTGGGTTTGCTAGGTTTCCCTAGATGGCCGCCGCGCACCGGGCCAAAAACCAAAGTGACCCCCCTTGCAAAACCAGGTGGTTTGGCTATAGGCCATTTTCATGTCGCCTCACTACGTTTGTTGGCCTTGCCTGCCGCGGGTACTTGGGCCTCCCACACAAGTGAGGCACCATTTTTACCGGGAGACCTGGGGGAACGCTGGGTGGTGGTAAATTTGTGTGAGCCCGGTGATGCCACTACTTTCCCACCCCAAAATGTGTGAAAAAAGTGATTTTTTGAGCAAAAATTGAGGTTTGCAGGGGATTCTGGGTAAGGAAACGTTGGGGGATCCACGCAAGCCATACCTCCCTGGAAGCCGCCGGGTGTCTAGTTTTCAGAAATGCGTGGGTTTGCTAGGTTTCCCTAGATGGCCGCCGCGCACCGGGCCAAAAACCAAAGTGACCCCCCTTGCAAAACCAGGTGGTTTGGCGATAGGCCATTTTGATGTCGCCTCACTACGTTTGTTGTCCTTGCCTGCCGCGGGTACTTGGGCCTCCCACACAAGTGAGGCACCATTTTTACCGGGAGTCCTGGGGGAACGCTGGGTGGTGGTAAATTTGTGTGAGCCCGGTGATGCCACTACTTTCCCACCCCAAAATGTGTGAAAAAAGTGATTTTTTGAGCAAAAATTGAGGTTTGCAGGGGATTCTGGGTAAGGAAACGTTGGGGGATGCACGCAAGCCATACCTCCCTGGAAGCCGCCGGGTGTCTAGTTTTCAGAAATGCGTGGGTTTGCTAGGTTTCCCTAGATGGCCGCCGCGCACCGGGCCAAAAACCAAAGTGACCCCCCTTGCAAAACCAGGTGGTTTGGCGATAGGCCATTTTGATGTCGCCTCACTACGTTTTGGGCCCTTGCCTGCCGCGGGTACTTGGGCCTCCCACACAAGTGAGGCACCATTTTTACCGGGAGACCTGGGGGAACGCTGGGTGGTGGTAAATTTGTGTGAGCCCGGTGATGCCACTACTTTCCCACCCCAAAATGTGTGAAAAAAGTGATTTTTTGAGCAAAAATTGAGGTTTGCAGGGGATTCTGGGTAAGGAAACGTTGGGGGATCCACGCAAGCCATACCTCCCTGGAAGCCGCCGGGTGTCTAGTTTTCAGAAATGCGTGGGTTTGCTAGGTTTCCCTAGATGGCCGCCGCGCACCGGGCCAAAAACCAAAGTGACCCCCCTTGCAAAACCAGGTGGTTTGGCGATAGGCCATTTTGATGTCGCCTCACTACGTTTTGGGCCCTTGCCTGCCGCGGGTACTTGGGCCTCCCACACAAGTGAGGCACCATTTTTACCGGGAGACCTGGGGGAACGCTGGGTGGTGGTAAATTTGTGTGAGCCCGGTGATGCCACTACTTTCCCACCCCAAAATGTGTGAAAAAAGTGATTTTTTGAGCAAAAATTGAGGTTTGCAGGGGATTCTGGGTAAGGAAACGTTGGGGGATCCACGCAAGCCATACCTCCCTGGAAGCCGCCGGGTGTCTAGTTTTCAGAAATGCGTGGGTTTGCTAGGTTTCCCTAGATGGCTGCCGCGCACCGGGCCAAAAACCAAAGTGACCCCCCTTGCAAAACCAGGTGGTTTGGCGATAGGCCATTTTGATGTCGCCTCACTACGTTTTGGGCCCTTGCCTGCCGCGGGTACTTGGGCCTCCCACACAAGTGAGGCACCATTTTTACCGGGAGACCTGGGGGAACGCTGGGTGGTGGCAAATTTGTGTGAGCCCGGTGATGCCACTACTTTCCCACCCCAAAATGTGTGAAAAAAGTGATTTTTTGAGCAAAAATTGAGGTTTGCAGGGGATTCTGGGTAAGGAAACGTTGGGGGATCCACGCAAGCCATACCTCCCTGGAAGCCGCCGGGTGTCTAGTTTTCAGAAATGCGTGGGTTTGCTAGGTTTCCCTAGGTGCCGGCAGGGCTAGGGTTCAAAATCTACAGCTAGTCAATTTGCCAAAAAAAGGGTCATTTTTCACTGCAAAACCACGTTGCGTTTTGCGCCGTTTCCTGTCGCGGGCACTAGGCCGACCCGCACAAGTGAGGTACCATTTTTCTCGTAGGACTTTGGGGAAGGCAGGGTGGGTGGAAATTTGTGGATCCACGCAGATTCCAGAACTTTCCATCACAGAAATGTGGGGAAAATGTGTTTTTTTTGTCAATTTTTTAGGTTTGCAAGGGATTCTGGGTAACAGACCATGGTGGGAGGCAGTCAAGTCACCCCATCCTGGATTCCCCTGGGTGTCTAGTTTTCAAAAATGTATAGGTTTGCTAGGTTTCCCTAGGTGCCGGCAGGGCTAGGGTTCAAAATCTACAGCTAGTCACTTTGCCAAAAAAAGGGTCATTTTTCACTGCAAAACCACGTTGCGTTTTGCGCCGTTTCCTGTCGCGGGCACTAGGCCGACCCGCACAAGTGAGGTACCATTTTTCTCGTAGGACTTTGGGGAAGGCGGGGTGGGTGGAAATTTGTGGATCCACGCAGATTCCAGAACTTTCCATCACAGAAATGTGGGGAAAATGTGTTTTTTTTGTCAATTTTTTAGGTTTGCAAGGGATTCTGGGTAACAGACCATGGTGGGAGGCAGTCAAGTCACCCCATCCTGGATTCCCCTGGGTGTCTAGTTTTCAAAAATGTATAGGTTTGCTAGGTTTCCCTAGGTGCCGGCAGGGCTAGGGTTCAAAATCTACAGCTAGTCACTTTGCCAAAAAAAGGGTCATTTTTCACTGCAAAACCACGTTGCGTTTTGCGCCGTTTCCTGTCGCGGGCGCTAGGCCGACCCGCACAAGTGAGGTACCATTTTTCTCGTAGGACTTTGGGGAACGCGGGGTGGGTGGAAATTTGTGGATCCACGCAGATTCCAGAACTTGCCATCACAGAAATGTGGGGAAAATGTGTTTTTTTTGTCAATTTTTTAGGTTTGCAAAGGATTCTGGGTAACAGACCATGGTGGGAGGCAGTCAAGTCACCCCATCCTAGATTCCCCTGGGTGTCTAGTTTTCAAAAATGTATAGGTTTGCTAGGTTTCCCTAGGTGCCGGCAGGGCTAGGGTTCAAAATCTACAGCTAGTCACTTTGCCAAAAAAAGGGTCATTTTTCACTGCAAAACCACGTTGCGTTTTGCGCCGTTTCCTGTCGCGGGCACTATGCCGACCCGCACAAGTGAGGTACCATTTTTCTCGTAGGACTTTGGGGAACGCGGGGTGGGTGGAAATTTGTGGATCCACGCAGATTCCAGAACTTTCCATCACAGAACTGTGGGGAAAATGTGTTTTTTTTGTCAATTTTTTAGGTTTGCAAGGGATTCTGGGTAACAGACCATGGTGGGAGGCAGTCAAGTCACCCCATCCTGGATTCCCCTGGGTGTCTAGTTTTCAAAAATGTATAGGTTTGCTAGGTTTCCCTAGGTGCCGGCAGGGCTAGGGTTCAAAATCTACAGCTAGTCACTTTGCCAAAAAAAGGGTCATTTTTCACTGCAAAACCACGTTGCGTTTTGCGCCGTTTCCTGTCGCGGGCACTATGCCGACCCGCACAAGTGAGGTACCATTTTTCTCGTAGGACTTTGGGGAACGCGGGGTGGGTGGAAATTTGTGGATCCACGCAGATTCCAGAACTTTCCATCACAGAAATGTGGGGAAAATGTGTTTTTTTTGTCAATTTTTTAGGTTTGCAAGGGATTCTGGGTAACATACCATGGTGGGAGGCAGTCAAGTCACCCCATCCTGGATTCCCCTGGGTGTCTAGTTTTCAAAAATGTATAGGTTTGCTAGGTTTCCCTAGGTGCCGGCAGGGCTAGGGTTCAAAATCTACAGCTAGTCACTTTGCCAAAAAAAGGGTCATTTTTCACTGCAAAACCACGTTGCGTTTTGCGCCGTTTCCTGTCGCGGGCATTATGCCGACCCGCACAAGTGAGGTACCATTTTTCTTGTAGGACTTTGGGGAATGCGGGGTGGGTGGAAATTTGTGGATCCACGCAGATTCCAGAACTTTCCATCACAGAAATGTGGGGAAAATGTGTTTTTTTTGTCAATTTTTTAGGTTTGCAAGGGATTCTGGGTAACAGACCATGGTGGGAGGCAATCAAGTCACCCCATCCTGGATTCCCCTGGGTGTCTAGTTTTCAAAAATGTATAGGTTTGCTAGGTTTCCCTAGGTGCCGGCAGGGCTAGGGTTCAAAATCTACAGCTAGTCACTTTGCCAAAAAAAGGGTCATTTTTCACTGCAAAACCACGTTGCGTTTTGCGCCGTTTCCTGTCGCGGGCACTAGGCCGACCCGCACAAGTGAGGTACCATTTTTCTCGTAGGACTTTGGGGAACGCGGGGTGGGTGGAAATTTGTGGATCCACGCAGATTCCAGAACTTTCCATCACAGAAATGTGGGGAAAATGTGTTTTTTTTGTCAATTTTTTAGGTTTGCAAGGGATTCTGGGTAACAGACCATGGTGGGAGGCAGTCAAGTCACCCCATCCTGGATTCCCCTGGGTGTCTAGTTTTCAAAAATGTATAGGTTTGCTAGGTTTCCCTAGGTGCCGGCAGGGCTAGGGTTCAAAATCTACAGCTAGTCACTTTGCCAAAAAAAGGGTAATTTTTCACTGCAAAACCACGTTGCGTTTTGCGCCGTTTCCTGTCGCGGGCACTATGCCGACCCGCACAAGTGAGGTACCATTTTTCTCGTAGGACTTTGGGGAAGGCGGGGTGGGTGGAAATTTGTGGATCCACGCAGATTTCAGAACTTTCCATCACAGAAATGTGGGGAAAATGTGTTTTTTTTGTCAATTTTTTAGGTTTGCAAGAGATTCTGGGTAACAGACCATGGTGGGAGGCAGTCAAGTCACCCCATCCTGGATTCCCCTGGGTGTCTAGTTTTCAAAAATGTATAGGTTTGCTAGGTTTCCCTAGGTGCCGGCAGGGCTAGGGTTCAAAATCTACAGCTAGTCACTTTGCCAAAAAAAGGGTCATTTTTCACTGCAAAACCACGTTGCGTTTTGCGCCGTTTCCTGTCGCGGGCACTAGGCCGACCCGCACAAGTGAGGTACCATTTTTCTCGTAGGACTTTGGGGAACGCGGGGTGGGTGGCAATTTGTGGATCCACGCAGATTCCAGAACTTTCCATCACAGAAATGTGAGGAAAATGTGTTTTTTTTGTCAATTTTTTAGGTTTGCAAGGGATTCTAAGTAACAGACCATGGTGGGAGGCAGTCAAGTCACCCCATCCTGGATTCCCCTGGGTGTCTAGTTTTCAAAAATGTATAGGTTAGCTAGGTTTCCCTAGGTGCCGGCAGGGCTAGGGTTCAAAATCTACAGCTAGTCACTTTGCCAAAAAAAGGGTCATTTTTCACTGCAAAACCACGTTGCGTTTTGTGCCGTTTCCTGTCGCGGGCACTAGGCCGACCCGCACAAGTGAGGTACCATTTTTCTCGTAGGACTTTGGGGAACGCGGGGTGGGTGGAAATTTGTGGATCCACGCAGATTCCAGAACTTTCCATCACAGAAATGTGGGGAAAATGTGTTTTTTTTGTCAATTTTTTAGGTTTGCAAGGGATTCTGGGTAACAGACCATGGTGGGACGCAGTCAAGTCACCCCATCCTGGATTCCCCTGGGTGTCTAGTTTTCAAAAATGTATAGGTTTGCTAGGTTTCCCAAGGTGCCGGCAGGGCTAGGGTTCAAAATCTACAGCTAGTCACTTTGCCAAAAAAAGGGTCATTTTTCACTGCAAAACCACGTTGCGTTTTGCGCCGTTTCCTGTCGCGGGCACTATGCCGACCCGCACAAGTGAGGTACCATTTTTCTCGTAGGACTTTGGGGAAGGCGGGGTGGGTGGAAATTTGTGGATCCACGCAGATTCCAGAACTTTCCATCACAGAAATGGTGGGAAAATGTGTTTTTTTTGTCAATTTTTTAGGTTTGCAAGGGATTCTGGGTAACAGACCATGGTGGGAGGCAGTCAAGTCACCCCATCCTGGATTCCCCTGGGTGTCTAGTTTTCAAAAATGTATAGGTTTGCTAGGTTTCCCTAGGTGCCGGCAGAGCTAGGGTTCAAAATCTACAGCTAGTCACTTTGCCAAAAAAAGGGTCATTTTTCACTGCAAAACCATGTTGCGTTTTGCGCCGTTTCCTGTCGCGGGCACTAGGCCGACCCGCACAAGTGAGGTACCATTTTTCTCGTAGGACTTTGGGAAACGCGGGGTGGGTGGAAATTTGTGGATCCACGCAGATTCCAGAACTTTCCATCACAGAAATGTGGGGAAAATGTGTTTTTTTTGTCAATTTTTACGTTTGCAAGGGATTCTGGGTAACAGACCATGGTGGGAGGCAGTCAAGTCACCCCATCCTGGATTCCCCTGGGTGTCTAGTTTTCAAAAATGTATAGGTTTGCTAGGTTTCCCTAGGTGCCGGCAGGGCTAGGGTTAAAAAACTACAGCTAGACTCTTCGCAAATAAAGTGTAAATTTTCAGTGTGAAAATGTGGTGCGTTCACCTTAGGTTTTGAGCCACTTCCTGTCGTGGGCACTATGCCTACCCACACAAGTGAGGTACCATTTTTATCGGGAGACTTAGGGTAGTTCAAATTTGTAAAGCAACTGTTATTACCTATTGATTTTTGATGCATTTCTCCCTTCCAAATGAAAGACATTGTGTAAAAAAAAAGTCATTTTGAAAAATGACCAATAATTGTCATGCAAATATGAGTATTCCCAATTTCGAAAATGTGCAAATATGCACTGTTTCTAAACTCTGTAATTTGTTCCCATTTCAGAAATACATAGGTGACTTTCATACCGATTTTTCCATGTATACATTTTCCCACAATAATTGCTATATACCCGGACCAAAAAACAAAAACATTACAAAATGCTGCTCAGTTTTCTACTCTGGGTTCGTTGGGCTCTTGGTGAACCTACAAGTCCTATATGTCCCCACAACCAGGAAGGTCTACCGGATGTAACGGTACATTGCTTTCAAAGAGATGTCATAATTCGAAGAAGTTACAGGTGAAAACGTTGACTCAAAAGGCTGCTTTTTTCAACAAATTTTTAATTTTTCCTACATTTACCTGTAAATTTCTATAAAGAAACCTTGATGGATCTACACAAATGACCCCTTGCTGAATTCAGAATTTTGTCTACTTCTCAAAAATGTATAGCTTTCCAGGATCCATTATTGTTTTTGTACCCATTTCTACCGTTAACTGGAAGGAGGTTGAAAGCACAAAAAATAGCAAAAATAGGGTATGTCCCAGAAAAATGCCAAAACTGTGTAAAAAATGTTGGTTTTCTAACAAAATTCTGTCATTCCCTAAAAGCTGGAGAAATGGTGATTTCAGCCCCACAAACCCTTTTTTGATACCATTTGCAGAGAAAAACCCAGAAGCTTTCATTTGCAGCCCGTTTTCCCATTTTTCACAAAAAAAAAAAAAAATTGCTGTATTTTGACTAATTTCTGGGAACCCTCTAGGAGAATCCTCAAACCCTGGGTACCTTTAGAATCCCCAAGATGTTGGAAGAAAAGGACGCAAATTTGGCGTGGATACCTAATGTGGTCAAAAAGTTACAGAGGCCTAAGCGCGCACTACCCCAAATAGCCCAAAAAAGGCTTAGCACAGGAGGGGAAAAGGCCTAGCAGCGAAGGGGTTAAAAGGATGCCCTTAGGTTCTCTTGATGAGCATGACGATGTCTATTGTTTTGTAATTTATCAGCGCAAAGTTAATAAAATAGTGGTTCCCTAGTTTTCTGTGGTCCCTGACATTACCACTCTTTTGACAATGATTCCTTCTTCTGCTAAATTCTTTTCTGTCATTGATTTGAAAAACGCGTTCTTCAGTATTCCAATTCATCCGGATAGCAGATATCTGTTTGAGTTCCCCCTAGCTGGTAGAAGCTTAAGGTTCTGTCAAGCTCCTCAGGGCTATACAGAGAGTCTGAGTATGTATAGGCAGGCAGTGAAAGGTCAGTTGGATTCTTTGTTACTTCCCCCAGGTAATGTATTGGTGCAGTATGTTAACGATCCTCTTATTGCTTCCGACACTGAACAAGGTTGTAAGGATAGTCCAGTTAAGTTATTGCTCAACATGGACATAAAGTTTCTCTTTCTAAATTTCAGTATTCTCGACAGGCGGTCACCTACTAAAGTCACTTACTGTCGAAGGAGGGTAGGAGATTGCCCCCCGAGCGCATCAGTACCATTGTTAAAATGCCCATCCCACAGACTCAGAAAGATGTGCGCGCATTTGTAGGTATGACTTTCTACTGTCGGCAGTGGATACCTAACTACTACTTACTAATCAAACCCTTGCTTGCTCTAACCGCTAAAGATGTGCATGAGCCCCTGCCTTGGATGCCTGAATGTCAGCAGTCTTTTGAGCAATTGAAAACTGCGCTTTGTTCGGCTCCGGTACTCAGCACTCCTGATTATAACAAATCGTTTGTGTTGTAAGTCCATGAGATGGCTGGTTGCGCGCTTTCTGTTTTAACACAAAAACGTGGAGATAAGCAATGGCTGTGTGCTTATTTCTCTGCTGTTCTTGACCCTGTCGCAAGAGCTCTCCTGAGCCATCTAATAGCGGTCGTGGCTGTGGCCTTCTCGATAAGACAATTGTCTGGACTCGTGCTTGATACTGACTTCACAGTCATGGTACCTCATGCTGTAGAAACACTTTTGAACAAGACAAAGACACAGCACATCACCAGTGTACGTCTGACTGGCTATGCATTAACATTGTTTGCCAAACATATTACGATCAAAAGATGTGCCACTCTGAATCCAGACATGTTACTGCCGCTCCCTTCTGAGAGTGATGAGATTGATAAACATGGTTGTACCTTCCGGACGGAAGAAGAGATGAAAGGACAGGTAGACTTGACAGATGTTCCCTTATATGACCCACAAGGGGAACTATATGTCGATGGCCCTTATTTTAAATTACCAGATGGCACTACAACTGCTGCGTATGCTATTACTATGCTGCATACGATAGTTGAGACATCACGAGTTCCTTATCAATCCGCCCAAGCTGCTGAGCTTGTTGCCCTAATACGAGCTTGCGAATTAAGTGAGGGACTGGTTGTCAATATTTATACTGACAGCCAGTACTCCTTTGGAGTTGCACATCATTTTGGGCGACTCTGGGCAGAGAGAGGGTTCCTTACTTCACATGGCACAAAGATTCAGAATGGGCACCTCATATCGAGGCTTTTGTCTGCTCTGACACTCCCTAAGAAATTGGCTATAGTAAAGTGTAGTGCCCATCGGAAAGTTACTGACGACGTAGGTAAGGGAAATGCTTTTGCTGATAAGATAGCTAAGGAAACAGCTTGGACTAAAATGAAAAGAATGTTCGTAGCAGGTCCCGCTAGGTGGGTGCCTGAAGTTACTATGTTTGTAGATACACTCAAGAATGTAAAAGAGATACAAAGTGAGGCCACAATAGAGGAATTAGCAATATGGCAAGAAAGTACAGCACAATTGAATGATGAGGGGTGTTGGATCGATAAGTCAGGGAAGCAGAAATGGATATTGCCAGATGCATATGTTCTTCCTGTAGTCACGATGGCCCATGGCCCCGCCCATATCAGTGCAAAGGGTATTTGCAAGTTGTAAGACCCTGTAAGGCAGAATGATAACATTCCAAAAACAGCTGCACATTTAGTGAAGCACTTCATGATGTGCATGATGCACAATCCTGGAAGGGGTAACCCTACACCATCCGGTAATTTTGCAACACCCACTTTCCCTTTTGAGGTCCTCCAGATGGACTATATTGAATTAGATAGGTGCAATAATTTGAAGTATGTTTTGGTAGTTGTTTGTGCATTTAGTAAATGGGTCGAGGCTTATCACACTAAAGACAATACAGCAGTTACGACTGCAAAGGTACTCCTGAAGGAGTTCTTTCCTCGTTTCGGCTTGCCCCGCTTGATCTGGCGAGATAACGGAAGTAATTTTAATGCCAAAGTAATTCAATTAATTTGTGATGATTTGAGTATCAAGCAAAAGTTTCATGCTGCCAATCATCCACAGTCAGCAGGTTTGGTTGAGAAGTGCAATGGGCCCCTAAAGCTGAAAGTGGCAAAGATTCAGGAGACCACAGGGTTGTAGTGGCCAGATGCTTTACCATTAGCTCTTTTGTCAACAAGAACAACAGCACATTCTAGGACAGGATTGTCACCGTTTGAGGTCGTGTTTGGACGCCCGGCAAATGTCTGGGGTGTCCCTGGCCCTTGGCGGTTTTCTGTCATTGAGTATCCTTTGTTGATAGACTATCTTTGCCAGTTAACTGAAAGTTTACGTTCTATTCACCAACAGGTCCGAGAATCCCTGCCAGCTACACCAGAGGGGCCCGGACATGATATTCGGCCTGGGGATTTTGTCCTGGTGCGCAACTTCCAGCGGAAAAAGAGTTTGGAGCCGCGATGGAAGGGGCCGGAACAGGTACTCCTATCTACGCGCACAGCTGTTAAGGTCGCCGGCTGAAAGAACTGGATCCATGCGACTCACTGTCGCAGGGTCCCTCTGCCTCTGTCCTATGACCAGTGGGCGAAAGATGGAGTAGGAGATTCTGAATGTGAGACGGTGCCTCAATTTACCCCCTTCAGCGACGCCAAGCCAAAACGGATGAGGAAAATGATGAAGTGCTGAATGCAGCAGTTCCAACGGAAATACGGGCAATTCAGGAGCCCCTTTTTGTGGATCCCTCTGTGCCTGGAGTCACTAGGTACAATCTGCGATCTCGACTGAGAAATACTGCACAAAAGGAGAAGTCAGATTAGGCAGGGATGGACTTTGTAAGTTAGGGTGTACTTTGTTATAGTACCAACGGAGCCAGTTTAGGGTGATGTGAGGCTTGTGCACTGTTTGAACATTTGAAAGAATATATTGATAGTATCCCTTTGGGGGTACATTATGCTGGTCAACGTGGGAACCCAAGCTTAGGGCAGAGCAAGCTCCACCGCCGGTGCTCAAGTACCCCAAAGTTTTGATGGACAATAGGAGCCTGTACCAGTAACGCTCAGACGGACACTGGAAACTTGTATCTTCCTCTTGCTGGCATTTTGCCCCTTTGCTTAATCATTTTGCTATGCATCCCTTTGGCAGAAGGGTTGCTGATGAAGAGCAGCCAGTGATTCCCCCTGTTCATACACGTATATTTTGATCAACTAAGAAAAAAAGATACTATGTACTATTTTTGTGATTTTTTTGCTATTGATTCAAGGTGGGGTGTCTTGGGTTTTTGAACGTGATCAAAATGCACCATCTAGTGTTGAAAACAAGATTGTTTGCCAAACACACACAAAAAAGACAGCCCCGAGTAATGTATTTCTAGACATACATAAAAGATTTTTTGGGGCAGGTACAGCTTGTCATCCCACCGAATATATTACAAGTTTATGGACTGCTTACCCATTCTCACTTGTCAATTACACGTATACTCGCCCAGCCCACTTCATAGAAGTAAGGGGTGAGTTTGGTTTGGGTATCCTGGCCCTTGTTTGTATTACAGAAAGCCACGAGGAAAGGGGTACCCGGGGTGTGATTATAATACTTGTTGTGACAACTTGTATATGAAAGAGCAGAACATCACCTTACCATTGCATTGCATTACTAAGAGTGAACGGTTTCTCGAAAAGCTGGTTATTACCCTGCATGTTGTCCGATAATTAATAGTACTGACGCATTGTTGTATGTCAATTGTTCTGGAGTAATACAATGTCTTTAGTGAAAAAGAAGGATCCGAGTACCTTCGGAATGAATACCAGATATGCCCCTATAGATTATCAAGGCCCACTTTATGCACACCCAGGATTTTGTTTTTTGTCCAATGGCACTTATTCAAATGTTCATAATGGTACAGATGATGTTGCTTTAAGAATGGTGCTCCCCTAGGCGTGCCCTGTAAGTACAGTAAGCCTAATAGTAGATGGGTAAAAAGAACATTGACTGCAGAGTTTTGCGACGGAGTGACAGATTTGGAAGTCAGTAATTATAGCAATGGTATCACTTTTGGGTATATTCTTTCTTCCATTATTACCTTTGGTGGTACTGCAATGGCCAGGGGTGAAAGAGCCAGAGGATATTTTGGATGTAAGCTGCAGATATTGTCTAACTCTACAGTAGCAGCTTTACGTGACATCACCACCCAATTGGAAAGTATGCGGATATATTCCGTGCAGCCTAGATATGCTGTTGATTTCTTGCTGTGTTTTGGTCCAGTGTCTCCACTTACGTTGTTCGTATTGCACCACCATTGTCGCTCCTAAGAGAGTATCAATTCATGATACTATGAAACAATTTTGATTCAGAAAGAAGTAGACGATCTCATGCAAATGGCTGAGGGTATTTTTTTAGACTTCTTCCCTCCTTACTACTTCCCTTCCCGAAGCTGAAGATATGGAGTGCTCCTAAAACAGTTTATTCATGAATTATTGAATTATTTGCCTTTTTGTTATTATCCAAAATGGTTAGCTCATGCTAAAAGGAGGGTCTGTTAGAATAGAAAAATATGCTTCAGTGTTGTTTTACATAAGTCAGCATTCACAGTGCCATTTTGTGGAAGGGCGCCATTTTATATCACGATCGAAACAAATCCTTTGCCATTTCCGAGAAACGGCCTTATCTAGGTTATGTTTCTTCAGAGCTGAGTTCTGTTATACTAATTAATGCACTGTTCTTATTAACCTTTCCTTTAGACGTAAGCCATCTCCCACTTGTCTAGTGGTGAGTACAGGCAGAGTGACCTTGAATAGTAGATAAGGTGTGCACGGCCTCAGAATCGAAACTTACTCCTTTGTAATTTACTGTCCAGCTGCATCTCCTTGGAAAATTCCATGATGGGTGTGCTTTTATTGGTTTATTGGTGTACATAATGTATCGTTATGCTTGCCGATGTCAGACCGTCTGCAGCACTCCTAGCGACTGGGCAGACAGGGCTCCGCTTCCAATGTACTTTAAATAAACTGCTATTGGTTTGTATTCTCTTCAGTCTGACCGACTCTTCATTAGTATGGAAGGCTGAGAGGTGCTTGTGAGTGACCCTAATCGGGCCACTTCCTTCACAGAGGTTAGAGCATTTCCCCCTGAAACAGACATGGCGACCATTGTGGCCATCCCCAGTGCCCAGCCACCCTTGTCAGCTTGTGCAGACTATCTGCCGAGTTCACTAATCAACACCAAAGTTAAGATTTATGCCACGGTCCTGGCTCAACGCCTATACCCCTTCCTTAGCAAACTGATTCACCCGGACCAGTGCGGCTTTATGCCGGCACGCAGCACTAGACACTGTTTGCGATGCCTCCACCTAGCCCTCGCAAACCGCCAAATGCTCACCCCCTACCTATCACTCATCCTTGTCGATTTTGAAAAGGCCTTCGACACAGTCGATTGGCTTTACCTAGAAGATGAACTAACAATGATGGGTATGGGTCAACAGTTTCGTTGCTTAGTTCAGGTCCTATGTTCCAACCCTAGAGCCAGAGTACTCATTAATGGGGCTCTCTCGATGACATTTACGATCCATAGGGGTACGAGTCAGGGCTGTCCCCTTTCCCCACTCTTGTTCACGCTAGCAATTGAGCCCTCGGTGTGCCTCATTCGAGAGGACGACTCGATTCAGGGCTGGATCTGGGAGGAGTCACCACACTGACAAAATTGCCTTGTATGTGGGTGATGTCCTGCTCTTCCTGGCGGACCTGGCCCGCTCTGGACCTAGATGTTTCCGATCCCTACAAGCCTTTGAGAGTGTTTCTGGCCCCCGACTCAACCCAGCAAAATCGACTCTTGTATTCTGTTACATTGAAGAAAGTACTCTGGCAGGTAAGTAATCCAGTAGCCGTAGGTATAATTAAGTAGGTTTATTAGTCATAAGTTAGATGGTAAAGAAGGCCCCACCGGGAGCAGCATCCAGCTGCTCAGCCCATCTCACTCAAACTGACCACACTTCAAACCATGCATTCACGAACATTCCGATGACATCACACACACAGGCTGAGCAGCAGGGAGAAGGAGAAGACAAGAATATAACACATCTCCCTCCTTTAAACAATGAAAACAAAAGAATACAAGAGAAAATAAACACAGTAAGCCCTGACGATGACAAGGTCAGGATTTCTAATAAGCTTAAACAAGAATGTATAAATAACTATAAATACAATTTTGAAATAGCAATACAGCACAATGTAAGAACTCAAACAGCGGTGAATAAGTTAAAATGGTATGATTAATAGTATCATGCCCACATAACAAAACACCACTCACACTAAATTCAAAAGAAAGATAGGACGTCACATCTCGCACAAAACATGAAAAGAGGCACAATATCACCTAGCACGAAACAAATGCAAAAACAATACATGACAATACAATCCAACAATTCAATGCAGAAACCTCACATGACAACTCATCCGACAATAACCAATGTAAAAACATCACATGACAATACAATCACTCAATGCAGAAACCCCACATGACGACTCATCTGACATTAACCAATGCAAAAACACCATAAGACCATACAATTCAACAGTTCAAGCTGACACACAAAAACATCACATAATCTCCATCCCTCATCCAAACCAAAAATACCCAAAACATCACAAATCATGCCAGTTGGCCAGACCAGCACAAAAAGCGATAAACAGGGAACCGAAACTAAAAGAAATGGCGCCCCTAAGAATAACATAGACAGGAACGCAGCATATTTAAACTAAGCACACACAGCATGGGGTATAAGACTCCTCAAAACACGTAGGTTAAATGACTATTCAAACATATACCAAGGCAAAACACACTTTAAAAGGTACTTGACCCCCAACGCACAGGGTACGCGACTCCCCGAAACGCGCCTAGACTAAACAACAACACACTTTAAAGGGTAATTGACCCCAGAAACACACGCCTAGGCAAAACACACTTTAACCCCTTCCCTGCTCATGACGGAACCGTTCCGTCATGAGCCACGGTTGTCGTGTGCTCATGACGGAACGGTTCCGTCATGACAATCCTGCCGGCGGCCGCTCCGCCTGCGCGGCGCTGTTTCCCCGCCTGTGCGGGGCGACAACGCAAATGGGCGGAGTCATGACGGAACCGTTCCGTCATGAGCACAGCTCAACTGTGGCTCATGACGGAGCGGCTCCGTCATGAGCACAGGCCCGCCGCGCTGCCCCCCTGCCCCCCCCAGCGCTGCAGCGGAATGTCCGCAGCAGCGAAGGGGTTAAGGGGTACATGACTCCCCGGCGCTCACGGGATACATGACTCCCTGAAACGCACGCCTAGACAAAACACATGACACACTTTAAAGGGTAACTGACACCCCAAAATAAAACAAATTAAAGACATTGTGACCAGCCAAATGCAGATGCCCACGCTAACCAATTGAAAAAAGCGCGAACCTCATGGTACTAGGTAATTAAACAATGCCAGTGTTGTTACAGATCTGCACTCATGCATAACCTAGAAAATACTCAACATGCATATCACATTGGCTGCCAATACCAACATGTATTTGGTGATTGATCAAACCACTGCCAAAACAAGAAATGATCAAATTCACATTAAATAGCTCTTGCAAGACTTTACCACATTACAATATACATTAACAGTGCATATTTTACTCTATGTTTTGCACCGTAACTATAAACACAATAAACTAAAATAACAGAAAGTAGTCACCGTTGTCATCACTGAAAAAGTTGCTTGAATAAAATCCCACCAGTAAACAAGTTGAAACATAACTCAGTAGGATCCATCAAAATCCACAAGATGGCAGTGTTGACGAAAATTTAATAATGTAACTGTTTCTCACGTTATTATAAGATAAATTAGGTATGTTGCGATCTCCTAGGTAAAACCAACGTGACTATTTTCACGCCACAGATCGCATGGAATTCCTTTGCAGCAAAACATTGAGGCAGAAGTACCAAGGATCGGAGCTTAGGTTACCTGACACATTTATGCAGCGCTCATTGCAGTACAAAATTGTTCATTGACATCCCTCGCAGTGGGCAACATTGCAGCTCACACGGTTTTGGCACACTACTCAGTGGAGCTCAGTGCTTCACTGATGTAAAGCTCAAAATGGCGGCACGCTGAATGGACGCACGCCGGGTGGCTCTAGGCACGTCTATGAGTGACGACGTCAATCGGCAAAGCAATAGTAGTGGAATTCCTGCGACGTCAGAGCAGATACCAGCCCGTGCGCACGGTTGTTGTAGAGCAGGTAAGGGCGCGTGGACCATGCATAGTACGCACCTCTGTTTTCAAAAATTGCACAGTTTTGAAAAATTGCAACTGACCACTACTGCTTTACACAAAACACTTACAGTTAAGTACTTTAACGGTATCGAAAAAGAACAGTCTCAGGGTGTCAATTGCCGGTACTTGCAAAGCGTCTCCCAGATTGTTTTGACTTGTCTGCAGTGAATTAAATGGAGTGAAAAAACGGAAAACGAAGGCCCCATGTTGATGAAACACACAAATAAGGCATAATGATGTTCTGGAGCAAACTCCGTTGATGAAAGAAAAACAATCCAGAGAATAATGCAGGCCCTTTGACGACAAGGCACGTAGATTACGCATCCTATGTTTAACATGTGCAAGTTTCAAAGATAACATTTTCCACAGCGTATTTTGGCATTTAGAAACGCTACAGCAGTAAGCAGCCAAAAAGTCCAATGTTTGCGGGTTTCAGATTTCAGGTCACACACTGTCAAACACTTGTGAGATTATTATTATTATTATTTTTTTTAAGGTGAAAATGTCAATAGGCATAAGAGGTTACAAACCAATTGAGCCACACAACATCCAACGCCCTAAGCATACCTCTGTAGGCTGTCTGTTGTAAAAGACACCGGTGGGGCATCCAAGGCGTAGATTAGCTTTATTTTTCAGGCGCAGCTGGCTTCACTTAGGCGCTTGTGCAGTTTCATCAGTTCCTTAGGTTTTCACGTGGTTCTTTATTTCCAATCGTCGCCACTGTTACATTGATGAAGGTACTCTTGGAGGTAAGTAATCCAGTAGCCGTAGGTATAATTAAGTAGGTTTATTAGTCATAAGTTAGATGTTAAAGAAGGCCCCACCAGGAGCAGCATCCAGCTGCTCAGCCCATCTCACTGAAACTGACCACACTTCAAACCATGCATTCACGAACATTCCGATGACATCACACACACAGGCTGAGCAGCAGGGAGAAGGAGAAGACAAGAATATAACATACCCCTCCACCTTTCTAGGGAATGCTTTGATTGGCAGTCAAGCATTCCCATTAGACCGCTTAACCCTCTCGGGAGGGTGGCATTATTTAAGATGATGATCCTCCCCCACTTCCTGTACGTCATTCAAAACACCCCCTTCCGTTTCCCACAAAGCTGATTTAAAGAGATAGACGCCATGGCCATGAGGTTTCTGTGGGGAGGTGGGAGACCACGTATAGCTCTCGCCTGTTGCTGGATTCCGTCCTTCGATGGAGACATGGGCATGACTTACCTTTACCTATACTACCTAGCCACCCGGCTGCTCGTCCTTCACGATTGGTTCACCGGAGGTTAGTCTGACCTGGCCTAAAGAACCGAGCTAAGAGACATGGGCTTCCCCCGAATCCAAGCCATCCTGTATGGGTGCCCAATCCCTAGAGCACTGCCGTCAGTAACTCAGGCTGACCTCCTACCTGGCGATCGGCCCTGCGACACACACAGTGGGACAACAAATGACCACACTTCAAACCATGCATTCACAAACATTCCGATGACATCACACACACAGGCTGAGCAGCAGGGAGAAGGAGAAGACAAGAATATAACATACCCCTCCACCTTTCTAGGGAATGCTTTGATTGGCAGTCAAGCATTCCCATTAGACCGCTTAACCCTCTCGGGAGGGTGGCATTATTATTTAAGATGATGATCCTCCCCCGCTTCCTGTACGTCATTCAAAACACCCCCTTCCGTTTCCCACAAAGCTGATTTAAAGAGATAGACACCATGGCCATGAGGTTTCTGTGGGGAGGTGGGAGACCACGTATAGCTCTCGCCTGTTGCTGGATTCCGTCCTTCGATGGAGACATGGGCATGACTTACCTTTACCTATACTACCTAGCCACCCGGCTGCTCGTCCTTCACGATTGGTTCACCGGAGGTTAGTCTGACCTGGCCTAAAGAACCGAGCTAAGAGACATGGGCTTCCCCCGAATCCAAGCCATCCTGTATGGGTGCCCAATCCCTAGAGCACTTCCGTCAGTAACTCAGGCTGACCTCCTACCTGGCGATCGGCCCTGCGACACACACAGTGGGACAACAAATTGAGTCAACAAAGACCGCTCTGGCAGGGTGCATGGTTGAATGAGGTGGTAGCACTAGAGGGCTTCCAATGTTGGGACGACACTGCTGGGTGACGTGTGGGTGGGAGATCACATAAGGAACTTCCAAGACCTGTATGGGCGCTTCACCCTCCACGCCTTGCAAATTTTACAAATACCTACAGCTGGGACACGTCCTCCATGCCCACATATCAACAGGCACCACACTCCCCTAGTTCAGCTTACTAGAGGCACAAGTCATGATGGGATACCTGGGGAAGGGGGGAATATCACGAATACACCGCACCCTTACGAATAACGGCCCTATAACGCTTGACCCGCTCAGGCACCGGTGGGAGGGATTGCTGGGCCCTCTGGAGGTTGAAGACTGGCGAGACGCCCTTATTGCCCCCAAGTCCATTACCGCTTCCACCAGACTCTGCCTCATCCAAATATACTACCTTCATACCGCCTATTTCACCCTGGAGCGCCTGCATAGGGCAGGACTGCGCACCTCGTTTGAATGCGCGCGCTGCCGACAACAATCAGTGGACTTTTACCACATGGTCTGCTCTTGTCCCAGACTCATAAAATACTGGAATAAGATAGAATCTAAACTCACACACATCCTGGGCTGGCAGGTACCACACAATCCCCTACACCTCCTCCTGGGAGTCATGGACAGGCTAGACTGGTCCCGAGCAGACAAATTATTCTTGGGGACGGCCACTATGGTGGCCGAACGCGATAACGCTATGGCGTGGACACAACCCGGCCCTCCCAAAATAGCTAAGTGGTGTAGAGGAGTAGACTGGTGCGCTACCCAGGAGACACCCTTGTTTGAGGCCAGGGGATGCCCAGCCAAACGCCAAAAGATATGGGGCAAATGGATGAACCAATTGGGATAATGGGGTCTGTATGCTTGTCTCTTCACCTTTTGATTGCTTATTTTTGTGATGTACCCTGATCGTTGTGCATGTATGTACATTACTGCCACTAGCATATTTTACAAACCATTGAATACTGATCTAAGTGCTGTACTGTTATTACTATAACTATTTTTTGTTTTTTCAAAATCAATCAATAAAGTTGATTATTAAAAAAAGTGTATAAAATATAACCTAATATCTGAAACCATTGCTACCAATCTGAAACCCTTGATTCCTACATGTTTCCTAAAGTGCGAATATGTCATGCTATATTTCTTCATAAAGTACATAGATTTAGGCATAATATGAGCAAAAGCAGAGTTATAATAAAACAAGTTATATATAAAATTTCTTGGTTGACAAATCATGTTCAGGAGCATATAGCTGCTTTTTCCCTGCATTTTTTAAAAACTTAGTAAAACGACAGTTCATTATAGAATCAGTAGATCTAAGACCTGCAATGACCACTTGCCTACAGGTACGTATTCCCTGCTCATTAAATTGAACTTTCAGCCAAAGTCTTCTTTCTTGTAATATTCCTGGTCATTCACATATGATGTGTATTATATTTTCTTCCTCTTTATTGCTCAACCTACAAGGCACTTTAGTTAATTCCTTATTCCATTTTTTCCTTTTATTTCTCCAGGGATACTGCCAAAACGGAGATGCATAAAATCAATTTTCAAATTTCTTGACCATCCCGCATCAAGATATGATTGATACCTCAGTATTTTATATTTATTGATCACAGTCCAGGCATGCGATCTACTGGCTAGCTTCTCTTTGTCTTTAAGTAGTGATAGTTTATTTATTGTAGTATTAACACATTTTTTTAAAGCAGCTGTAGAAGGGGAATTTACCCATATTGTTTGGATTCCTAGTTCTTCAATTGCTGAATCCAAATAAAAGCGTGCTGTTGCTAATTCATTCCTCTGAATCTCCTGCCTCAAAGATTGTCATAATTGGCTTCCAAAGGCTTACCTTATTCAGTTCCATTATTTGGCATAGGCTCTTTTTTAAGTTCAGAAGTGATTTTATTAAAAGAATACATTTAAATGTTACAGAATAAGGAAAATAAAATAAGAAAAGTTAACAATTAAAAGTACATAGCAGGGTAAGTAATGGCAAAAACATAGGCTGTAATATGAAACATCACAATTTGAGAATAATTATAGGCCAAAACTGGCAGTTGATATGAAAAAAGGCATTAAAAAAGAAAAAACAAAAGGGATATGAGATATACATTACAGGCATAAGAGAAATAAACAAAAAAGGAAAACGGATTATCTTATTCAATAAGGAACAGGAAGTCATGGAGGTTTAGGAACTTCTTGCTGTAACGGGGATAAAGACAGAGAAATGCGAGCATTCAAGTTAAAAAAAAGTGTAACTGGACTCCACAATTCTCTTAGTTTATTAGCTAAGATTGGGGGATAAACAAAAGTCGTATCCAATCTGTGATTGTAGCAAACAGCATACCACCAAGCCTTATACGATAATTTGGTGTAATCCTTCCAATTTTTAGTTATCTGCTGAAATGCTACTGCTAATAACAAATCTATTATCTTTGTACTACAGGTGTGATGATCCCAAATGGGAGAAAGACTCCCTAAAAAGATGTGAGAAAAAGAAAAGGAGTGAGTGGAAGAAAAAATCTTATTCATTTGGGACCAAACCTGCCTCCAGAAACAGAGCGTAAAGTGACAGCTAAAAAGCATGTGAAAAAGATTGGCATGTGGTGAGGAGCAGGACCAACACTTGTCAGAGGCTTCCGAGAAATGTTTGCTGAGAGAGAGTGGTGAAAATAATAAACGATTCTAAATAAAAAATAGTGTTTGAGTAGTGTTCGAAGCCCTAGAAGACCTATGAATCTTCAACCATAACTTGTCCCAAAACTCAGTAGGCCAAGATACTGCAAGATCTTTTTCACAATCTTCCTCCAATGTAGTTTTAATGCGGGGGAAGGACAGAGTGTGAAGAAAAGCATATATCTTTGAAGGCTTAGAATGCTTAATAAGTAAAGAATTCAACGAGGTAGAGTCAGAGGGTGTGTGGGTTGATGAAGGCCGTGTATCAAGATAAGCATCGTATGCCAGTTGTAATGCGTGTGACAATAACAAATACTTGGCTCGACAAGCAGGGGGTAAATTAAAAGAAGTGGCAGCCAAATCAAAGGGAATGATCTGAGTATGATGGAACAATTGACGCACCCAAATGAGGCCGCGTGTTCTCCAGGATTTCCCAAAAATTGGCTTATTTTTAATTAAGATGGACGTGTTATGCCAAATAGGTTGATCAAAAAAGGATGAAATAGGTAGATAAGGAAACATTTTGGAGGTGTGTTTGAGAATGGGAGTTGATAAAGACTGAGGCCTGCGAGAAAACATAAGATATTCTTTGAAGGAAAAGGGAGAAATGAAAGACTTTTCTAAGGTCAACCAGAGAGGAGAGTATAATGAGGGATCCTCAATCCAATGCGATACTTGATGCATGAGAAAGGATTTATGGTATAAAGAAAAGTTTGGAAAGTTCACCCCACCTTCTTTTTTAGAGCGCATTAGCTTAAATAAAGACATACAAGATTTTTTGTGCCCCCATGAAAAGGAAGATAAAATAGAATTTATTTTCTTGAAATATTTCAAGGGAATAGTAAGTGGTATATTGGAAATTGAGAACAAAATAATGGGAGAGAGCATCATCTTGATTGTGTCTAGTCTACCCCACCATGACACATAGAGAGGATGCCATTTGTTAGTGAGAGTGGTTAGTTTTTGTATACAATCTTCCATACACTTAGTAATTGTACCAGAAAGAGATGGGTGAAAATTAACTCCGTGGGTACCAGGCCTTTTCCCCCTCCTGTGCCTGGCGCTTCCCTAGTGGGTGGGTTTCATGAGGAGATAGTCTCGTCATGGGCACAGCGCGACTGTGCTCCATGACGAGACCATCTCGTCATGGGCACAGAAGAGGTTAAGGCCCAAATATTTAATGTATTCGGGGCTCCAAGTAAAGCTTGAAGCAGAAAAATCATCTTTGAAAGTCATTTTAGTGAGCGGTAAGATTTCATTCACACTTATCCTTATTCAGTTTGTAGCCCGATACTTGAGCAAAAGAATGGACTTCATCTAAAAATGCTGGAAGGGAAATATCTGGTTGGGAGATAAATAGTAGAACATCATCAGCATAGGCCGCCATTTTAATGTGAGAATTAAGAAAGTTAAAACCATGGATGTTGTCGTTCTGGCGAAGTCGCATAAGGAAAGGTTCTAAAGCAAGATTAAACAAAAAAGGTGAAAGTGGGCAACCCTGTCTGACTCCTCTTCTTAGTGAAAAATAAGGAGATAAGCTCCCGTTTGCCGAAATTGCTGCTCTATGACGAGAATAAAGGAAGGAAATTAAAGAGGAAATTTTGGGGCCAAAACCAAACCACTTTAGAGTTTTAAATAGATAGGGCCATTCAACCCGATCAAAAGCTTTTTCCGCATCCAAAGCTATGGCTGCGAGAGAATGGGGATGGTGAGAGGACTTAGAGAGAATATCAAAAAATAATCTAGTATTATCTGACAACAGTCTGCCCTTAACAAAGCCAGACTGCTCTTTTCCTAAAAGCTCGGGCAATAAAGACTCTAAGCGCAACGCTAATGCTTTGGAAAAGATTTTATAATCAATATTTACTAAAGAAATAGGACGATAATTTTTACAATGCTGTGGATCTTTGCCCGGTTTCGGGATAATACAAATAAGGGCATCAGAGAAGGAAACAGAAGCGGACCCAGTTTGAAGAAAGGTGGAGAGAAGCAAGTGAAGTTTGGGGATGAACAAATTTGAGAAACAAGAAAAGAACTCAACAGTGAAGCCATCTGGGCCCGGAGCTTTCTCATGTTTGAGAGTATGAAGAGCTTGAAGGAGCTCCTTGTGAGTAAGATCAGCTTCTAAAGATGAAAGTTCTGGAAGAGTATTAAAAGGAAAAGATATAGTCGACAAGAATTGGGAGATGGTCTGATCAGACGTAGAAGCTTCGGAAGAGTATAAAGCTTCATAAAAGTGTAAGAATTCCAGTAGGACGTCCTCGCTTTTATGTTTTAAGAACCCATCATGTCCATAAATAGACTCAATGTTGGTTTTGTTTTGTCTCACCTTTAAATAATTGGCCAATACTTTCCAGCCTTATTCTGCCCACCATAGAACTTGGCGCTAGATTTTAAGAGAAAAGTGGAGGCATTAAACGTAGAATCTTTATTAAATTGGAGTTTGGCAGAAATAAGATCATTTAAGCAATCTTTTGATTTAGAAGTATAATATAAATGTTCTAATTGTTTAATTTTAGAAAGTAGGACATTGGTAATTTGTTGGGCGTTCTTTTTCTTACGGGAGACGTAATTCATAATGAAGTCTCTAGCTGATGCATTGAAAGCATCCCAGACTACCGGGAATGGAACTTCACCCGTATGATTAAGTAGGAAATATTCGTGGAAAAAGGATGTAAAAGAAGAAACAAATTGTGCATCAAGAAGGAGAGCGTTGTTAAAACGCAATTTTTTAATAGAAGTAGGCTTTCGTAAGCATCCAGAACAATGGAAACTGGGGCATGATCCGAAATTAAGATGGAGCCGATGTCAGAAGAAATAAGGGACTGAGTAAGGTGATGTGAAATAAAAAAATAATCTAGTCGGGATTGAGTTTGATGAGGGGGTGAAAAAAAAGAGTATTCTCGCAAAGTAGGGTTACATAATCTCCAAGCATCAGTGAGTTTGTATTGTGCAATAAGGTGAGTGAAAGATTTTTGTGACTTATGTGGAATGTATGCACTAGCTGAATGCCTATCCAAAAAAGGATCAAAAACTTCATTACAATCCCCCACTAGAATAAAGTTATCAACATAATGTTGAGTGATTAGTGGAGCTAAGGAAGTCCAGAAAGAGGCATCACCACTTGTTGGAGCGTACACATTCAAAATAGACATAGGGACATTGTCTAGAATAAAATTAACTAATACCCACCTGCCCGAGGTATCAGCTAAATGCGTTACTGACTTAACTGGAAGAGATTTTCTAAACAAAATCAAAACACCGTTACGTTTACCGTCAGCTGGGGAAAAATACACTTCGCCCACCCAACCCCTTTTCAGTTTAGCAGATTCAACTGCCGATAAATGTGATTCCTGTAAACAGGCTATATCTGCGTTGAGTTTGGTCAAATGGGATAATACTTTCTGTCTTTTAATTGGCGAATGTAAACCTCTAACATTCCAAGAGAATATATTCAAAGGCATAAAGCATCATGAGATAAACATATCGAAAAGTCAGTTGAGGGATAATCATGAAATAGAAAAGCATGTAAAATTTAAAAGCATATTAATGAGATACAACTGAAATAAAAGGAACAAAGAAAACGCCAAATACATAATGGAAGGAGAGAGGGAAAATAGAAAAGAAGAAATATGGTGAAAACCTAAGCAAAGAAGATAGAAAATGAATGAACTGAATCAAGAAGAGAAGATAGAAAATACACTGCTGAGAAACAAGATGGAAAGTAGTAGCTGAGGAGCATAAGGAAGAACAAGAAAGAAATGTAAGGACATAATACAAAAAGAAGAAAAATGAAAAACTTACATTTTGTCGAAAACAAACGAAAGGGGAGGAGGTTGGAGGCCACATAAAACAATGACGAACCAAAAGCTCCAAAGGGAAGACAGGGAGGGAAGACAACTGCAACGAACTCCAAGTACAAAAAGGTGGGTGACGACGTGAAGAAAGAACCTGTGAAAAGGAGGAGGAAAATAAGGATGAGTATTAAACATTGGGAAAATAGAAGATTGACAATCAAGTAAACAAGCAACTATAAAAACTGTGTAAGCATATCAGTCATGAAGAACCAACAAAGAACATAGCATGCAAGCAGTTACATAAGATAAATAAGTGAAAACCATTCATGAAGAACTTGATGAAGCAGCGAAATCCATGCTGTTGGGATTATGAGAGTACAGAAAGCTCTTTAATTTCAGCGGGTCATCGTAAGTAGTAGTTTTGTTATTAAAAGTCATCTTAAAAAGGCAGGGATGAAAAAGCCCATATCTCGCTCCCATAGAACGCAGCTGTGGTCTAAGTGAAAGAAACTCCTTGCGCCGGTCAGCAGTGAATTTCGCATAATCCTGAGAAAAGAAAAGTTGATTACCTGACCAAGTAAGTTGGGGCTTGGCTTTGGCTGCAGAAAGAACTGTAAGTAGGTCTGTGTATTCTAGAAAGTAGAGAATAACACCCCTCGGCCTTTTAACATGGGTATTGGAGATCCCAGTAGGAGGAGGGCCTAAGCGATGAGCTCTTTGTATGTTGAAGTTGGTGGAGTCTGGCAACTGAAGAATTTTTGGTAAAAAGGATTTGAAAAAAGCAAGAGCATTGGATCCCTCTGAATTTTCCGCCAGGCCATGGATGCGAAGATTGTTCCTCCTATTTCTGTTTTCTAAGTTTTCAAGTTGTTTGTGAAGTGTAGAGATTTGGGCATACAATGGATCAACCTTGGCAACAGAAGACGTAAGAGTGTCAACAGTTTGTTCTAGAGTGGTAACACGGTCATCAATATTCGACCACTTGTCAGATAACACCTGAAGAGTAGTTTTAGTTTCTTCAAGCGTAGCTCTATTATCTTCAATAAAAGGGCGCAAGGCCCTAATTTCTTCCAGAAGGATATCCATTGTCACTGCTGAAGATTGCTTGGGAGGAGAGGGTGGGTCCTTTTTAAGTCTTTTAGTAGAACCTTTGATGGCCCCACTCGATTGTGAAGCTAAAGCAGAAGAGGGACCCTTAACAGAAGGCTCAGCAGAGTTATCCATCCCTAAACATTGGTATCTAGAGCTCGTATGAAGAAGAAATTTGCGAGGAGTTGGGGAAGGCTTACGCAGGTCCTTGTGTACTCTACCCATAAAGGGAGTAAGAAATGCAACTAAAATATATCAAAAGCACATAAACAGGCAATAAAAGATTCTTAATATGAATGCAAAACTGAATAAAAATGAAAAATGACCATACACAAAAAATAGTGGTGAGGGATAAAGACAAAGGTACCGACCCAATAGAGCTGGTGAACTATACTATGCACAGGTGAATGCAGTAGAATGAAGCGCTATAAATAGGTGCTACTACAAGAAATACTACATAAAAAAAAAAAGTCAAGTAAAGAGGTATCAATTTATGGCAAAAAGATAAAACATCGCAACAAAAGAGCATGTAATAAAACTTAACATTAGGACAATAAGCGACATGGGGTACATTAGGAAATCCTTTTAACACCGTAAAGCTGTTAGAAGTAATCCTCCGTCAACAACCTGACAAGATGGCGGCTGCAATTTCAGAAGACGATACCTCAAGTAATTATGAAGTACATATAACGTGGTTCAGAGGAGGAAAAATATTGTGTGGACCACAATTGTTGAGGAATAGGAGAAAGTAACGTCAAAATGCTTCCCACATAAAACTGTATCAGGACTATGTAGAATTATTGACAGTCATGATGACAGGAACTCCAAAGCGCTCAGAAACGCTCAAAAACGCACTAGAGAGAGCTCAGAGGCTTATGAAAGGTAATTGGGCACAGCGCGTTGACTAGCAGGCTGAAAAACGGAAGGAAATATGAAGTAGACTGTCTTTATCGAATTGGCCGTAAAGCGCTAGGAGCGGAGCTCCGTCAGCGTATAAACAAAATGGCGGCCGCAATACGAAGTATCGACGTTCCATAACTCATCCAAAGAAAAGGTTACCCACAGGTGCATTTTGACGGTCATAGTCATTCCAGTAGTTCCACATCAGGTCCGAAGGAAGAACCCATGCTTTTGAGGGTTAAGCAGCCGTTAGGAGTTCCGTTGAGCGCTTCGCTCTCCGTGCCGTCTGGGAGAGCTACGGAGGAACCGCCATCACTCACGGGCGCTAGCCACGCCCCCCCGGCATAGGCTCTTAATCTTGCTATTAATTGGTTTTTTAGCCCAAATTCCAGTCTTATCTGGGCAGATGATGCTTTCGTAGGAAGGTGAAACAGTGATCTAAATGCTTTAAAAGAAATTAGATTTAAAAATGCTGAGTCTCTGCCCCGAAGTACCTCAGCTCTACAGGTCTGTCCCGACTTCAGCCTGCCTACAGCAAGAACCCTGGCGAGTCCAGCAGCCAGCACTCCCAGAGCCCGGAGAACCTACCCTCATCTAACAGACTCTGTCTCCCGTGAGCACCGGATTTGATCAAGCCAAGACTCATCCACAAAATCTGGATCCAGATGGCTCTGCAATTCTGCACCACTCTGCACCGACACCCACGGCCGGGTTCAAGTGGCACAATGCCACGAAGAGGTCTCCCCAGTGATCCTGACCTGGGATATGGTGATCCCCAACCTCCCTCAAGCTTCAAGAGGATGCCTGCAGCCTCAACCTGAAGGGTCCCCCTGACCGAGACCGGAGCTGGTAAGAACCCAACGCCAACAGACACACCTGCACCCAACGCCCCACAGCCTTAGGTGGCCCAACCGACAGTGGCCAGGCATCCCCCAAGATCCCAACTTACCTCTCCAGCCAGTGGTCGCCTCAAGGAAGTCTCCCTGCCCGAGCCTGCAGCGTCTTTGCCGAACCAAAGCTCTCCATTGAAATCCTCTTGGTCCCTGACATCGCCTTGGCAACCTGAACGCGGTCGCCCCTGTGCCTCTGGTAATGCAGCTCCTATGCTGATTGTTGGCCCCTGAAGTGCTGATCGTAACCACTGGAGCTTTGCTCCTACAGCCAAGTGGCCTGCTCGTGAGCAGTCCTTGACCGAAGGCCCCCTTAGTCCTATTGGCTAACATTGGGTCCCTAAACTCCGCACCCGGCCGCCCCAGTGCCGCTGGTGGTGCAACTTGAGTGCCAACCTATTTTGTTTTCGGAATCCCACCTTCGTTACTTGTATAGGGCAGCCCCGGGGCGGAGAAGGGGGAGCTCCGTGAAGCACGTACAGCAGTGACTTGCACAGTTGATGGTGTACCCAGAGTTCCTCTCAAAGTTTCTGAAAATGTCAAGTACTAAATGGAGCGACCTCTTGGGGGAGACAAGGTATAATAGGATGTCATCCGCATACAGGGTGATGCGATCTTCCCACCCCTCTGTCCATTTGAGCCCCCATATCAACCAATCTCTGTGGATCCATGCCGCCAATGGCTCCAATGAGAGGGCAAAGAGTAAAGGCGAAAGCTGGCATCCCTGGCGAGTCACTCGGCCCAACTTAAATGTTTCCAATTTCTTATTGTTGACCACTACTTGTGCCAGTGGGGCTGAGTAGAGTAGTCTCACCCAGCTAATAAAGCCGGGTCCAAAGCCCATCTTATCCAAGACCGTGAAGAGGTATGGCCATTCGATGGTGTCAAACGCCACTGTGGCGTCTAGTGCTACTACCACCGCGTCCTCCTGAATCGTATCTAGTCTACCCAAGACTCCGTGTAGCCTTCGAAAGATCAATGCAGTGTTGCGATGGGGCATGAAGCCCGCCTGGTCTGGATGTACCAGCTTTGTTATGACCTGTACCAGGCGGTTCGCCAACAATTTTGCCAATATTTTGGGTTGAGCGTTTAGTAAAGAGATAGGCCTGTAGGAGGAGCATCTATCCCTTCCCTACTTTATGTATGGTGACCAACGTTGCCACCCAGTGGAAGTTGACCTAGTTCCCTACTTTCCTCAAACATGGCTCGTAGCAGCGGAGCCAAAGTGTCCGGGTTTAGTTTGTAGAGCACTATGGGCAAGCCGTTAGGCCCTAGGGCTTTGCCCGGTCAGAGGTGTCTTATCGCCTGCGTTATTTCATCATTGGTAAGGACACTGTCTAAGGTGTTTCGTTCCTCGTCGAACAGTTTGGGCAATCTGATATCTGACAACAGGGCCCGAGAATCTTCTTCTGGTAATATTGAGCATCTTTGGCAAACCCTTTTGTAATAATCTGTGAATTCATTGCCGATTGCTTGTGGTTCTGTTATTTTCACGCCCGAGTCACACATCAACTCTGGCACTAATTAACTCGCCCTCTCTCTCTTGTCCAACCACACTATCAATTTCCCAGCCTTGTCCCCCTGGTCTTATATTCTTCCCTCTTTTTCTCTCCTTAAAGTTTTGGCCATATCGGTAGAGATCGATTTATACTCTTCTTTTTTAAGTTGAAGGGCATGAAGTTTCTCTTGAGTATCATTACCCTCCGTTTCTTCCTCCAGCCGGAGGATTGTGTCTTCTAGTCGGGTGAGGTCCTTTAGTTTTTCTTTGCGAGTTCCGGCAATTGATGCCAGGGCCTGTCTCTTAATTACCACTTTAAATGCTTCCCAAAGAGTTTTTCGTGATTCCACCCACCCTTCATTCTCCTGGAAGTAGTGGTCTGGGGCCTGTTGTATTGCTTTTTTGACAATAGGGTTCTGGAGATACCAGGGGTTAATGGGTGCGACGCATCCTACCCTTTTTTCCCCCAAGACCAACTGGGCCCACACCGGGGAGTGATCACAGATCCCCCTAGCCATGGGCCTAATTTCACAAACATTTGCTATTTGGGATGCGGGAACCAGTAGATAATCTATCCGTTAAAAGGTGTTATGCGCACCCAAGTGAAATGTGTATTGTTTGCTTTCTGGATGGTATGTCCTTCACACATCTGTCAAACCCAGGGCGTCTAAAAAGGTTGGCAGCCAGCCCTATGCCATGCCAATGTCCCGGGGTGGGAATCTATCCATGGGACCTGACACCACCAAGTTGAAGTCGCCTCCTACCATTATGTGTCCTTCTGGAAATGAGAGCATGACCGTACCAAGGTCCCTGAAGGTGCGACCCTGTAAGCTCGGTGGAACATAAACTGTCCTTAGTGTGAGCGTTTGACCCTCCCACCATCCCGAGAGCGCCACGTAGCGACCCATCCCGTCTGTACACGTACGCAGCACGGAAAGTGGGAAGGAACGCCTAAGCAGGATACCAGCCCCTCTTGAGCCCGTGGTGAAGCCTGAATGCGCCACTATCTGGTAACTCCATCTATTTAGTGCCTTGCAGGTGTTTCCCACCAAGTGGGACGGAGCAACACGATATGCAGGGAGTGACGCCTAATGTATTGTAGGACTATTGTGCGCTTAACTTTATCCCCTATACTGTTAACGTTCCAGCTCAAGAGCCTAAGACTCTTGTCCCAAGGCGTACTCATTGTAATTATTTTGGCTAGCATGCGTCGTCGTCTCAGAATAGGCAATGTCGATTGAACTTGTGAGTGTAATAACCACCCATCCCCCACCCAACTACCCCCCTCCCTGCTCCCCAGGGCCCTGGGCTTAAAACTGCCCATTGAATAACTATGCAGAGTGTCTGTCGACCAACTTGGAACTAAAAGTAGACTTGTGTGGGGTGAGCTGCTCCATCACACCGCTCCCTTCTTATGGGTACATTTTAATTAAATCCCCCGAAAGTGTGGCTCAACTTTAAATTAGGCAGAAAGCAGGACACATTATTTCTAAAACAAGCAAAATTCGAATGCTACAGCACAATCAAATATAACAACTATTAATATTCACGAAATTAAACCCCTTACATGGACAGATCATTCTTTAATCTCTTTCTCCCTAACTATTCCATATAAGTCATCTAAGACTGAAGCTACACATCAATCAGGAATAAGATCTTGGAAGCTAATTACTCAAGAAACATTTCCTATGCACTTTACCCACCTAGACCAGGACACATTTCCCTCTCACTGTGCCTGTACCTCAGCCACCTTACTACAACAAGAAAGAGAGAAGTCGCTTGACAAATGTGCCCCGAAACTAACAAAAAAAGTGTGAGAGGTTGGCCTGGCATATGGTGGTCGCTAGTTATAGTGGCCACCTTGCACCAGTCCAATTTGACTCTTATGGTAGATAGGTTTAAGACAACCTTTTAAAGAAAGCTATCCTAGTGGTAGCTGTGAAGAGCAGCCTTCAGGTAAAGTCTCAGAGGAATGTAAAGCAGCTTGTTTTACCTTATTTATCTCTTGAATTACCAAATGAAAGGACACCACACACGTATATATATAAAATATATATGTATTTATTACTAGACACATTCTACTAATCTCTTTATGAGATTAGAAGTCAGGAACATATGTAAATATCAACGTTTCACAATAAGTTAAGCGCAAATATGGCTGGGGCCCTAGGGGCGTACCAGACCATATACTAAAAAAGAGGTTTAGGAATGTCGACTTGCAAGGGGACAAGGCCTAGGGCCTGTAGAATCGCTGGGGCTTCACTAATCCACCCAAGGCAGGTAAGTAAAAGACCCACGGGAGACGCGTGCAGTGTCGCGGGTTCCCTATTGATTTCAATGGAGCAAGTCGCGGTTGGATTTTTAAAGTTTAAGGGTACTTCTAGGAGGTCTACAAGCAAGTAACTTACAAGGTATGTAGTTCGAGGGCCAACACCCACAGGAGTACCGGAGTGCACGAGTTACCTCACCCAGGGAAGCCGGGTGCATAGGTGTCTTTGGGTGTCGGGCCGCGCCGTCGGTTTCTATGGAAGCCGAAGAAGTTTTGCTGCTTGTGAAGACTGAAGAAGTGTCCGGTGGAATCCAAGGCTGGATTAAAGATGAAGAAGATCTGAAAACAGAAGGGACAGTGTTCACAGTCACTTGCCAGAGACCCAGGGCCAGGAAGATGGATGCCCACGGAAGTCGGGTGATTTCAGGTGATCAAGGGTGTTTTGACTCTTCAGCCACGAGATCCAGGAGGCATCGAGGATGACCAGTAGCTGGATTTGGCATGTCCCACAAAGTCTGCAGCTTACTGAGGTGTCAGCACCCGGATTGGAGCCAACAAGCTTTGGCAACAGCAAGACTCATGGAAAATGAAGAAAGTCAGCGGTGCAGATCAGCAAGGTCTGAGAGACTCACCCAGCGAGGGTAAGTGAGGGCAGGCCTGGAGCAACCAGGGGAGCCCTTTGGTTTGATGAGAAAGTCTTCAGGGGACCCACAAGCCAACGGATCGCAAAGTCGCCTCGTGAGGATTCACTTCACGGGAGCCCACGGTCACTCGGAACGAGGTAGGCCTCTGATTTTCGAGGGAAATCCTGCTGGAGGCTTGGACCATACGTGGTCCAATGCAGAAGTTCGTAGAATGTCGTGAAGGGGTTGCACTCGACAATAGTGCATGGTACCCGGGTATTGCTGTTCCACGTCACTCGTGGGGTCCACTCGTCTCAGCTCTACTGGGGACTCACAATGGCTGTCGAGAAGTCAGGAAATCCACTTCCGGGGCTACAGGGACTTCGGACTCCTGCGGGAGCGGGAAAGTTTTTTTTGGTGCCTGCCAAGCAGGGGAGTCACTCCTTGACTCCAAGGGAGATTCTTCTGTCTTCCAAAGGTAGCGGAACGTCGAAGGGCCAGGATTCTTCTTGTAAAGCGTCGTCCAGGGATACCTCAGTGAGGAGTGCTAACACTACTTCACCCAGGCTGCAGTAGCAGGCCTGTGGTGTCAGATTTAGTCTGCTTCCCAGGGATGGCATTATACATGCTTCAGCCCCTGGTAGGCCTGTGAAGTACCTATGCCATTGGTACCTAGGGTACCATATACTAGGGGCTCATAAGGTACCACAGTATCCAATCACTAGTGCGTCTAATATGCACTCCAAGTTGTTTAGAGAGAACAGAGAGACTGGGGCCCTGATTAGCAGGAACCCAGCCAGACTATATCCAGAAACCAGTGTTAACATCAGAAAAAAATTGGGGGCAACATAAGTGCAGATCCTACTCTCCTACAAAAAGTATGACCAACTCGAGATCAGAAACGTGGTACACTCCTGAACTAAAAATAAACAAACGAAAATGTTGCACTTTGGAGCATAAATGGACAACGTAGATAGACAGAACATATCTAGCTGAACTGAAAATCTACCACCACGCTCTAAAAAATGCCAAAACAAAATACTGCACAAAAAGGATAGAAGATAACGGCAGCTCGTCCAAGGAACTCTATAAAGGGGTTTGTGAACTATGTAAACCCATCGGCCTATCACAAACCATGGCTCCTACGGTAGAGAACTGCGAATTAATAATTTCTTCACTGTCAAAGTGACAAAAGTGTATACATCCTTTGATAACCCCCCCCGAAGGTGATAATATTGACTTGGAAAATCTGGCTCCTCACCCTTCTGCACAAACTCACCTGGACACTATGACTCCCTTCTCAGAAGAAGAAGTGACCAAAGCCATGATTGAGATCAAGGCGGGATCCCCACTTGATCCTTGTCCACATTTTATTTTCTCCAAACTAGCGCCAATCTTATCCCCCCATGTCACTAAAATATTTAACCAATCTCTGGAACAAGCGTCATTCCCAGACATATGGAAGAAAACAGTAGTATTTCCACTCTTAAAAAAAGCAGGACTTGGAATATATGACCCAGCTAACTATCGCCCTATTTCTCAACTACCTTATTTGTCCAAAGTCCTGGAGCGTTTAGTTAATAGGCAACTCACCACCTTCCTCGAGTCTAACAACCTATTTGACCCCTCACAAACAGGATTTAGAACCAACAATAGCACAGAAGCAACTCTACTAGCTGTGTCCGACAACATCAGAACACTCGTAGACCAGGGCAGAGCCGTAGCATTGATCTTATTAGATCTCACTGCGGCATTCAATACTGTTTTCCATACCAAACTACTCCACATTTTGCACAAAAAATTGATCTGCTCCAATGCCCTATCATGGTTCGCCTCTTTTTTGAAAGATCGAACCCAATCAATTCAAATGTGATTCTGCACCTCAACAGCAAAGAGCATTAAGTGCGGAGTCCCGCAGGGAGCTACTTTGAGCCCCACTCTTTTTAATGCCTACGTTTCATCCCTGGCGGATATCAGTAGGAAATGGGGATTTGACATTTGATCCTACGCCGATGATACACAATTGGTGATTCCATTAATAGACAGGCTGACCAACACTGAAACAAAAAACAATCTAATTAACTGTCTCACTGAACTCGCAGACTGGATGTCCCAGCACTGTCTAAAACTGAATGGCGGAAAGTCGGAAATTCTGCTCTTCGGAGGCGCCAAGAATATCTGAGACAGTAGTTGGTGGCCCCAGGCACACCCCAGAACCTAAGCGAATGGCAAACAATTTGGGCATTATCTTCGATGACACCCTATCCATGATGGACCAAGTACACACACTGTGTGGTAAAATCTATGCCATTCTGAAACTTTTCAGGTGACTCTTTCCCTGGATTCCACAAAAATGCAGACAAACGGTCACCCCGGCTCTGCTCATGAGCAGACTTGATTATGGCATCGCCCTTTATGTGGGCATGGCTGATTATCTTTTCACCAGACTCCAGGTAGTTCAGAGTGCTGCCGCCAAACTAATTTGTAATAAAAAAATATATAGTTCAGCATCCCTTTTCCTGAAGGAACTACACTGGCTCCCAGTTCGCCAGCTTTAAGCTACTCTGCTTTGCGCATAAAACCCTCCATATAAAGGGGCCACAAATCCTACATGATAAATTACAATTTCAAATGCACTTCCAAGGCCAGAATGGGCAACCGTTTCTTCTCAAAATCAGCCGTGGTCCTCTGGAACAACCTGCCCCTTGATCTTCGCCTAACAGATGATTATCTACTGTTCAGGAAAACATTGAAAACTCACCTGTTCCATAGAGACTAACACTTTCAATGACCAATTACAACACACTTTATTCCGTCCTAGCTCTGTGATGTCCCCCGGGATGATTGATGCACTTTACAAATACTGTTAAATTATAAATAAATTAATTAAAGAACCACAAGCCCCCCGCAACAGGGTAGGTCATATCCTAATGTCAATATCAATCAGGAATACGTTACTTCTTCAGCTCAGCCTCTACCGTGAGTGGAATAGGGTTGTCCTTCAACGTGCATTATGTTCATTTGCCCCCCTCCAACCCTCCAACCAGTCCACCGCCTCTTCAGGTTGATTGAAAAACCATACTTTATCATCCGCCTCCACCCGGAGACGGGCTGGAAACAACATGGCGTATTTGAGTTCTCTGTCTCTCAACTGCTTCTTTACCGCAAGGAACGAACATCTTTGTCGCTGTACATGAAGGGTGAAGTCAGGAAAAAAGGTGATTTCTGTGTTGTTGTACCTAAGTGGTGGGGCCAATCTGGCGTGTTGCAAAATGACATCATGGTCTCGGAAATTCAATAGCTTTGCTAGAATGGGGCGTGGGGGTGCTCCCGGCCGGGGACACCCCCCAGGTACCCTGTGGGCCCTCTCGACCACGAATACGTTTGATAGGTTCTTTGGTTTTAGATGTTTAAGTATGAGGTCCTCCACAAACAGGTCCATTGCCTGTCCCTCCTCTTTTTTGGGCACACCAATAAAACGCACGTTGTTGCCTCTAGTGCGGTCCTCATAGTCATCCAGCTTCTCCTCTGCAAATTTCCTAAAGTCCTGTAATTCTTTAATGTCATGCTGCATTTGTGTTGTATCGTCACGTAGGCTTGTGGTAGTCTTTTACACCTGTTTGACCTTCTCGCCAATTTTGGTTAGTTCTGCCATGATGAGTGTCACCTCTGATGTTATCGCTTCCATTCTCGTTTCCAGGGATGAACGGACCCCAGAGATTGCCTCCATGACATCCCTCAGGGTGAGTTCGGGCACGTCTTCCTCCGCTGCGGCAGTCTTCCTGTCGCTGAGCTTCTGGTCTGGCGCCGTCGACTTAGGTTGGGTATACCTATCCAATTTGCTATGCTGCGTCACTTTAAGGCCCTTTGATCCTGACATCGCTTCAAGGTGGCATGGGGCCGCTTTCACCTTCAGGTGGGGTTTTGGGGTTTTGAGATTGGCGCTGTGAGAACTACAGCTCCGTCACTTGTCTCAACAGGGCAGTAGTGGCGGGGCTTCGAGATGATGGGAGGGAGACCAGCACGTCACCCCCTCCACGTCCCAGTGTGGTAACTAGACTGTACTCTTGCGGCAGTAGGACGACATGGCTTCACTACACCCTTCCCCCAGGCCCACTGCCCGCTCCGTAGTAACTGCTGAGCGTCGCCCTGAGGAAATATGAATTTTTATGGTCAATTGTGTCCCCTATCTTAGACCCCAACGGCTCCATGTACATGCTACAAGTACATGTATGTTCCCTCCAGTTCCAGCTATGAAGACGCAAATACATGTGCGTCCAACGTCAATATGTCCTCTTTCAGATCCGCCATGAATGGGTCGAATATTCCATTCCTAAGTATGATTGGCCACCGACTTTATATGGTTCACCTTTCATGTTTTACAGTTCAGGCGAGTAGGCCCTGAATTCTGTCCTCAAGCCTTTTCCTGCTTCTGCCTCTGAAATGCTCCAGCTTGGACCTGCATCCGTATCCATGAACTTTGTCCTACTCCCTGCGCGGCTAACAGTGCCTGACGCGGCCTGTTGCCTGCCAAAAACTGTATTCAGCCTTCAAGTTATCTGCTCCGCTCCTCATCCAATGCATTCCTGTCTAGTAGTTTAGGTAAACATTCTTCCAGCTACCGAGCAAAGGGCCCGGCCTCGCTGTCTTTATGCAAATCATTCATAGCCCCTGTTACCATGGAAGATTCCTGCCCCCTCGCATCTCATGTAGACACATAGACGCTTGTACATGCACTAACAGTCAGTATAGAATAGATTCCGTCCGAGAGACCTTTCCTTTTGGATAAAACAGTTCCTTAAACAAAGATATTAGATACGATTTGGGATTAGGTTGACCTGACCCCCAGACTTCTGTCTCCACATGTAGAGCTAAATGTCAATTCCCCTTCACCCTCTAGTTGCACGTCAATCACACGTCATGCGGCTGCGCGCGCATCTCTGCCAAATATTTCTGCTGACACTGCAGGATTCTCTTATGGATCCACCTACTTGTGACATCATTTTAAATGACGTTTCTAGTATACGCCTGTTATTACGCCTATTTTCATTACGTATGTGCATTCTTATCTGTATTATCAGCTGTTACGCCTCCTGCATCTGTCTTAATGCAATGCTTTTCATATATATATTGTTACTTGTCAATAATGTATTGCTGATCCCTTCCTGAACCTTCGTGGTGATGGAATAAGATTGCCTGGTTCGAACCATAATTCCTTTGTAAGGAATAAAGCCCTTTTCAGAACCTCTAATACCACGGATTCTGCCTCTTATTTTGACTGAGTTATTCTTACTAGACTTTTCCGCATAAAAAATAGTACAGGTAATTTAAATATTTACCACATAAATTGGCGCCCGAACAGGGACACTTTCTCATCTCACGCGCCGGAGGTGCGTTGCAGGCCCGGTCCCCTGCCACAGCTGAACGGACAAAAACGCGTACCCGCAGGATTTCCTGTATCTCCCTCCGGCCAAGCGGGGGTGACTGAGGCTGCGATCAACACCCAGACGAGGTGGTGAGAAGTGCGAAGTATCCCGACCAGAGCCTAGCTGAGAGAGCAAGATCCGAGGTATACAGAGGCCCACCAGGTTCCGAAGTTTCCGAGTCGAGTCGAGTCCAGTCCGGTCCAGTTCAGTTCAGTTCCGAGGCCTTCCGTTCCGTGCTACCCGGTGAGTACCGTTGCTGGGGAGGCATTTAGACGTGCACATTGGTTTGTGCCGGTCCTGACGGGTTTGGGTACACAGATCCGGTCTGCACTGTTTTAGCAGTGTATCTGTACTGTTTAGCAGTATATCCAGTATGTTCATATGTATATAATTCAGTATTATCTAGTATTAGTATTATGTCGGTAGATAGTTTTCTCTTAATTATCATTGTTCGTTAAATGTTAAATGTTAAATGTTTTACTGTGTTAAAAAATTGTGGTGTGAATGAGTGTTCATTATTGTGTTTATCGTATTAATTGTGTTCAAGTCCAGTTTGAGTAAGAATCAAGTAGCAAGGTTTAAAGATGCCGTTCTTTTCAAAATTAAGACAGATCAAAACTAGAAAAGGAGTACTCGAAGAAGCTGTTCCCATTCCACCTAGGGACACTCCAGGGTATTTTATGTACCATAAGCATGGCCTAGATGCCGTATTATATCTTGATTTATGGGTGGACTACACCAAGGATCTAGCAGAAAGTCAGAGGTGGCCCGCAGCTGGGACATGGGATGCAGATTGCATCATGAGAGTAGAAGAAGAATTATGGAAAAAGAAAGCCAGACAGTCACAGAAAGATGCCATTGAGTTATGGCGTAAAGAATCGCATAGGCGCACAGAGAAAGCGCTCAGACAGGAAGAGAAAAGTAGGGAGAACTCAAATAAGGCCCGAGAAAACGTATTAGTTGAGGAAGGTATCCGAGTAAAAACAGAACAAGTAGATAGACAACGAAACACTCTTATGAATGGTATGTATCCTCTTTTGGCCGAAGGTTTACCTAAGGCCACCCCGGAAATACCGAAAGATTTGCCACCCCCATTACTCCCGATTAAGGCACATCCCAAGACCGCAAAAGATATTTTCCTTTCCTCCTATTTAGACGATGTAGCTCCCGAATATGTTAATGTTCCACCACACACGCCACCTGTCGATGGTGCTCAACCCCGAGATCATCCGCCCCCAACTCCGCAACCACAAACTCCTCCGCACAATCCAACTTTTCCTGCATCCACAGTTTCTACCTTACATCCCACAAATCCTTTTATGCCTAGCACCTCAGAAGGTGCGACAGGAGGTGCGGCAGCAATTTTCGCCACGCCACCATTACGAAGTAAATCGTCTCTTAGAGATTTAGCGAACCAACGTACACCCCAAATAGCAACGTCCGACATGTTTAAGGAACATCTTGTAGACTGTAGATATGATCCAGTGCCCGGTAAAAATGACAGAATGCTGCTATCATCACTACGTATACGACGAGCTTCAATGTATTTAACGACACTACCAGGAATGATTAAACATTTAGACAATATATATCGCTTTGTCCAAACAGGGCAAGGCCCTGAAAGTATTGACGAAGCCATGGAATACCAGAAAGTGGATATACAAAGATTACTGTTACGCTTCTTCATAAACTGCTTGATCAGAGACAGAGATAGGTCCGAGGTAGATCAGGATGAAATGCAAGTACTTACCAGATGGGGTCAGAATATATCAGAGGGAAAACATGATAAACAGACGTGTATAGTAGCTATGTGCCGAAAGATCCGCAAAGAAGTAGAACGAATACATAAAGCCAGACTGGAGGCAGACAAAACTGAATCAGAGGGAGAGGAGGAGGAAGAATCAGAAATGCCCACAGGACAATTAGAAACGATAGCTTATGTAGGTAGGGGAAGACCTTGTAACAATACCAGATACTTTAATGATCCAATACGTCCGATACGTCCAGAATGCAACAGACATTTTCAAGCCCCTATGTTAAATACAAGGTCCCCTGAATACCTATTCCAGGCTGCTGATAAATTACTCCGAGACCGAAGGGGGTATCACATGCTCGATTCTATGGATGAACAAGAATTAGCCAGGTCAGCAGTACAATGGGCTGACAGTTCTGAAAAATACAGTGATGATGCGCTAGCACACACGTTTTTGAACCTTACCCCAGACGAACAGCGTTTAGCTGGTATATACATGATACAACACCTCCTTATATTGTATAGAAGCCAACACTCCGATCCTGGTCCCCTACCTGATATACTGATAGAATTACTCACGAATAAATGGAGAGGTTCAGGTACTGATTTAATTAAAGAAATTCTAGAATATCGACACCAGTACACTGTCTTCGTATGCCCAGAACATGTTTCAGTTCCCCCCAAGGAAAGAAAAACGTATCACATAGACAGACAGAATCCCTTACGCGAAGTGCACCCAATCAGAGGTGAGGACAATACTTTTAAACGCGTGTTTGTGTACACGCCCATAACTAAAATTGAATTATTAGAAATGAAGAAAGTAGTACCCAGCCATGACAAAGATCCAGCAGGTTTTCACCGTGAAATAAAGGACATGTTACTCATGGGAGAGTATACTTATCCCGACATTATGAAAATATTGAAAGTTTTATTGCCTGCCGGTATTTACGAGAAACTCAAAGAAAAGGAATGGGAGGTGGGAGACCAAAAGATAGATTGGACAGCACTAGAAAACGAAGAAAAAGCCCGAGCTGCAGGTTCAGGGCTTGGGGAAAGGACTACAGCATTACCAGGATTATTAGTGCAGGTACTACCACGTTTATTAACTACGAAAAAGGAAGACTGGGGTGCAATTTCAGCCTGTAAACAAAAACAAGATGAAGACACTAGTGATTTCTATTCCCGATTTGAAAAATGTTTTGGTATTAATAGTGGCATAAAAGCAAGTAGTGAGTCGTATCCACATCTGTTTGTGACAAAATTAGTTGAAAATTCCCTGCCCCAAGTTAAGAGTAGAGTACTGAAATTCGAGAGTACTTGGCAAGGTAACACACCGTCACAGATGTAACAAATGTTACAATATCATCACAACAGAATTAGAGAAGAACAAGAACATGAACAAAGACGTATGAAAGACACGAAAATGAAAATGCTTGTTGCTCAGTCAGTTCCAGCTGACGGTCATAAAAAGGGTACGACACAGTCCAATGATTCAGTAGGTCCTGTTAGAGGGACATGCAACTATTGTAAACAGCCAGGTCATTATATACACGATTGCGCAGTTCTGAAACATAATATCTCTACGGGTATAACGAAGGAGAGACCACGTCCGCCTAGACAGGATCAGATCCAACAACAAGTACCTCAGCATGCGCAACCTATGCCAGTTCCACAACAGACCGCACCAGAACCACAACAACAGCCACAGCCTATTGCTGCAACACAAAACACGACACAACAGATGTACCAGTATGCACAAAATGACTATCCAGAGTATCAGCGCTACACATGAAATAGCCTAGAGAGGGAAGTTGGCCTACCCCTTATTGAGGTTCCCGTAGATCAAGAAGGTCCTTACGTACAGAGTCAAGTATTAGGGAAAGACAGAAAGTTTCTACTCGATACAGGGGCAAGCAGAACCACTATCAGTCACAGCGAAGTCCCAGGGGCACCCCTCTCAGGCTCACAAAATATTTCCCTTGGTTTTTCAGGAAAGCCCACTATCAACGAAGTATCGCAACCGCTTGCATTCACAGTCGGTCCATTAACACGGACTACAGATCTATTGCTTACAAAATCATGTCCAGAAAACTTGTTAGGTATAAAAACATTGAAGGCTCTAGGAGCTGTAATATGTTGTTCTCCGGAAGGAGTACGACTATTTTTGCGTGACTTTAAAGGTCACTACGTGTCTAGAGACATGGATCACAGGTTACAGAATCTACCTGCACATTTATGGGCGCAAGGCCCCACTGATGTAGGTTGTATGCACATTACACCATATCGAGTCACACTCAAAACAGGAGTAGTACTACCACGAATGCGACAATACAAGTTACCCCCAGATGCTGTTGTGGCTTTACTGCAAATCATTGACGAGCTCATTGCACAAGGAGTGGTTGTAGAAACGGACTCCAATGTGTGTAATTCCCCGATAATTCCGATTCTTAAACGAACTGACCCAAAAGCACCACCAGTATATCGATTAGTTATTGATCTGCGAGAATTAAATAAATGCATTGTACCACAATACCCCGTGGTCCCAGATATCTCTTCATTGCTAACAGCCATAGATTCAGAAGCAACGTTCTTTACTGTAATTGATCTCAAGAACGCTTTCTTTAGCGTCCCAATCGATCCGGAAAGCCAATATTTGTTCGGATTCAGTTTAAATGGACGAAGTTTTAAATTCGCACGCGCACCTCAAGGATTCACAGAAAGCCCCAGCATCTATAGCCAAGCACTGAAAAGAGAACTTGACAGTATCCACATGCCAGCTAACACTGCCCTGCTTCAATACGTCGATGATCTGCTGATCACCGCCCGAAGCGAACCTGAATGTGAAAAAGCATCACTGACGGTTTTACATTTCCTAGCCGACAAGGGGCACAAAGTGTCCCCTTCGAAGCTGCAATTCTGTGTCCAGCAAGTTGTGTACCTTGGGCACTTGCTGTCCAAGGGGGGAAGACAGCTTACACCTGACCGTATCCAGTTAATTGTTAACATGCCGCCACCCAAGACACAAAAGGAGGTACGGGCATTCATAGGCCTCACTTCGTACTGTAGGCAGTGGATCCCTCAATATGCATTTCTAGCAAAACCATTCAGTGGCGTAGCTAGAGCTTGTGGCGCCCGGGGCTATCCCTCAGATTGCCGCCCCGGTGGGGGAGGGGGGGGGGGGTGGGGGGGGAGAAAGGACAGCACGCACTTGAAAGAGGTCCGAGAGACACGTAGCATCGCCGCTAATAGTTACCTCGATCATGCAAGTTACATGCACATACATGACACGGTCCAGGGCTACACAGCTGAATACACCAGTGACCGGCAGTACAAAGGAGGACACACAGACTGCATGATCTATCTGGGGACTCAGAAAAACCACATGCGACATCTATCAGAAAGCTGCGTGAACGATTACCTGGTAATCACCTCAGCACAATGTAAACATGCACATACATGACACTGTTCGGGGATCCGTCATTTACAGCTGACAATAAATGACCAAACATCATGGTCCCCCCCATTAAAGCAGTGGGGACGTGCACAAACGTGATGTGCTCTGAGGACCCAGAGCCAACTTAACAGTGTCGAAGCCTGTAATTCTTTATCTTTCAAAAACAGCAAATTAATTATTCACAGGGAATGACTCACTGTGTGCCCTTAGAACTAAACTCAGCACAAAGGGGTCAGTCAGCTCCACAACCTTGCCAACACAGACCAGATACAAAGCCCGCTCTGGTGGCCCAATGGCAACAACCAGGGATCACGCCCTGTCATTACTTCTAAGAAGCAGCAACCAACTCCCTGGGACCCAAAGCCAGCTTGTAATAGTGCATCTCTCCTTAAGAGCAACCTCAGCACACACATGGTGCACAGCCTACCCAGGGGGCCCAAAGCTAAAATATAGGGAGTGGAGACACATTGTCATCACAATCCTTAAACACAGCTGTAGGGGCCATGGGAATATGTTCAACCCTATCCAGGGACTCCGTGAATAATCAGAAGAAACAAGAAACATTACATTTTTCTGCAATTTTGTTTTCACATTACTTTCATGGTAACCAACATTGTTAAAAGTCTGCAAAAACAGTAAAATCATAATAACGTGTCTAGTATGGAACGCCAAGGCTGTGTAACACACGTCCCTGTAACACACGTCTTCAGCTGCCTCCCAGACCCGAATGTAGGCATGGCAGAACCAAGGTCTGGAGAAAAATAACCACTTAAAAGAAGTCCGGATATGAAGTAAGTTATGTGTGCTTTTACGCATGTGTGTTTCAAAATGTCCACGGCTCAATCATTGGACAGTAGTAGCTTGCTACTACTGGTATCGCTCTACTCACAGACATCCAGGAATAAAGCCCTTCATCAGATCCCTTACGCATTTCAAAAGGTTCATAACCTTAGTGGACACAGACCTGGATGCGCCTAGACAACTGCTGACTAACTGGAGCAATCACACTGGCAACCTGCGATCACAACTGGAGCTCTCGTAACCTAGGCCCTGGTGCCCTGGGATCAGAGAATACCAGGTTCTTCTCTTGTATCTCAATCTTTTGTGTTCCTTTCCTCTCACAAGCCAAAATGCTTAAGGTAAATAGCTCACACAACATTCAACTCTCTCTAGAACTCTAGGCTCTACAGATGAATGCATTATTTAGGAAGAGAGAGTAGAAAGGCTTGCCTGTGCTCGCAGGTAAATGTATCAATGAGAGAATGGAAGCAGAGAGGTCAGTTTATCCCTGCTGTTTCCTGAGGAGAATTACAAGAAGACATCAACATAAGGGCAGGGTACAGACTGACATTTACCCAGAGACAGGTGCAATAGCCCACATGTCTAACTGGCGCTAACAGCACAGCCACCACTAGCTCAGATGAAGACTTATTCCACACTCAGCGCTTATAGTACAAGTATCACTCATATGTCACAGATAGCAAAAGTACTACTTACGTGCCACAGTGACCACAGCTATCATCACATGTCAAAGGCAGCTGATTAGTACCATTCATCTGATCAATCCCTTGCTCTTCTGGTTAATTTCTTACTCAGTACAAACAGCAAATCTATCCTTTAAGTTTTTTGTCAGCAGAGCTACTCTCACCAGACAACAGAGCATTCCCAAACAAGTTACAGGGAGCAAAGCTATGCCTTAATAGCAGCTGAGCTATCCCTGAATAGGTGATTGTCCTTCTGACAATCTGTCTGCACGGTGTCTAAGCAACTAGGGAACAGAGAACCAGTGAACAAGAGGGGTTCGGGAACTAATGCTTTCAGGATGGCGTTTGGAGAAAGAGAGCCTCTCATACTTTAGTGGGACAGGTAAAACAAAGGAACCGGGAGACGCAATAGATAGGCCTTGGAGACAGAGAGACCTTAATATTGAGCAGCTTTAGGCTGGGAAACATCAGGCAGAGTAGAAATGGAAGGCTAGAACAAGACAACAGAGACATTGAAAGCAAGAGACAGGCCAGTTCCAACTACAAGGATGCAGGCAAATAAGAACCTAGGGTGGAATGTTTGAATTTGAACCTAGATGAGGAACAATGCATACCAAAGGAGAAACATAAAATCCTCAAATATTGCACTAGAATGACTCTTTCATCAACCACCTGTGTCATGTAGAAGGGCACATGGCATTACTTTCAAACAACACTACCATAGCTGACACTAATTAGGGGGAAGGATTCAAGGCCCTAACCTCCACTGTGAACCACCATGCAGAACCCCCAAACACACTCAACATTAACACAGGTTAGGCTGGAAAGTGTCAAGAGTCTCTCCTCCCCCCCCCAACTCCCTTTATAGAACAGCTCTATGAGGATAACCAATGTCTTCCAAGCCAGCCACCCACATTAATGTGATTCAGTTCCTCTACTGGAAAACCTCTGATGGATGAATCACAATGTCTGCATAAAGTGCCGAGGCCAAGTAATTGGCTATCTCTGAACCATATCTGGCAGGTCAACATAACAGAACTGCTGCTACACATGCTAAACAATGCTCTGTGTGTTTGGAAACGTTGCATACCAGCTGTCCATACTGTCCCTATGCTGTGTGTGAATTAGCGAAGCTTTAAGAGACCGTTCCACTTAAAAAAACAAAAGAAATCAAAATGACTGTCCTTGTCAATTTTTTTTATATTTAGCTGCTTACAATTGTGTTTCCATTATTTTTTTATAAAATTTCCCAAATTAAGCTTGAATATTGACGTTCAAACAGTTTGAATCAAACTTCTATGTAGGTACACCAGGAATACACTGTTGTATGTATCAAGTCTGCATCATCTAGGGCTGTAAGGGCACAGCCTGTCACCATTTCACATAATTATATTAAAAAGTAACGAAGTGTGCAAGGATAAACGTTTCCTGTCTCTGTCCCCAGTTCTCTCACAAGAGGAACCTAATAGACAAGAACTGCGCCGGGGCTTACCTGTTTGAATGAAGCTCCCCTCACGCTACATTCCACAAACAGTGCTCCAGGTTTAAATGTCTCGTCCTCGCAAGCACCAGGAGACCCCAAGCCTAGGCACCCCAAGCTCCGCTGCACAGCGCCGTCCACAGGAAGCGAAAGCACTATTTTGTGTCCCGACCCGGACCAGACCCCAGGCGGCGCGCACAATGAACCCGGACGCCTCCGCCCAGCGTGCAGTCAACCTCGCAGAAGCTCGTACGACGTCACGGGCCTATGCTAGGTGGTGGCGGCGGCGTGCGTACGCTGCAGGCAGCAGTTGCAAGCAGCAGGTGGCGGTGCGCACGCGCTCGTACTTCAAACAGGACCGCGCGCGTGGCACTGGTGGCCCATTGCAGTGGCCTTTATAATTTATTTGGGGACACTGACACTACTGTAACAGTAGTGTCAGATTCCCCAAATAAATTATAAAGGCCGCCGCAACGGGCCACCAGTGCTGCGCGACCGCCACCCCAAAAATAGTGCCGCCTGGGGCAGACCGCCCCCATCTTAGCTACGCCCCTGGAATCAGGTGAGTGAGATGGGGCGTGAGAAGATGGGATGAAATGGGAAAAGGGAGGGTGGGGAAGGGAGATGCAATGGTGACTGAAGTGTAATGGATGGAATGTAAGTGGATGGAAAGAGATGGGAGAATGGTGGGATGGAATGCAATGGGAAAGGGGATGGGAAAGTAAAAGGGATGGGGTGGTCTTTGGGATGGGCTATGATGCGAGGTGATGTGATGAGATGAGGAGAGGGTAGGTGGCGTTGGGGTTTGATCTTGTAGCGTTCAGATGGGATGGATTGAGAAGATGGTGAGGTAGGATTTGATGCAAATGGGATGGGGTGGGGTGAGATGTGAGGGAAGAAATGAGATGTGAAGGAAAGGGGTGAGATGGGCATGGTGGGGGTTTGGTTTGATGGGACAGGGTAGAGTTGTGGTATAGGGTGGGACAGGAAGGAGTGGGCCAGGGTGGAATGAGGTGTGATGAGAAGGCAGGGTACAGTGCTGCATGGTAATTGTTACTTCAATGCTGCACACTGGAGAACTGAATGTCAGCCTTGGATACATGGAGAATGTGAGAAAGGACAATTGTAAGAGCACTTTTCAAAAACTTCAAATAAATAAGAGTTATTGGTACCTGAAGCATTACTACAATAAAAGTAAATTGGATTTTTTTTCCAAATTAAATAACATATTCTATAATTACTCACAGAGTGCTCTGGTTATCAACCTTGAAAGGATGAAAGGCTAAGATCCACTTTACTGCGATTCAAACTTCTGACCTGCAGGTAAAACTAGAGGTCTTAACTTGCTGGGCCTTCTTGCTGGCTGCTGACGTATTACCACTCCTCCACCCACTCCTTCGGCATCGTAGTGCAGTGTGTGCACATTTTGAAACATAACTAATCAGTCCAGAAAGAAGTGCGGAGGAGCTATTCAGTTTCACAGTCCCGCAGGTTTTATATTACTAAAGAGAGAGAACGCACATATTAGCCCCACCTTCAGGGGCTGGAGCCTACTTCTGCTGCTAAATTAGCTGGGGCAAGGCTGATTTTGGATATTCGCGCTGAAGAGGAGAGAAAGAGTTGCTTTGCTGCAGAAGACGCAGGGCCTGCGCCACTAAAACATTTTACAAATGCAGTGATCCAACCTCACGAGCGGGCGGTGGGGAGGGCAAAAGTTTAAGCATTATCAAAATTTCACAGGCACTTTTGTAAAATGCGAGGCATTTTTACAAAAGTGTTGATATTGTGATTTTTTTTGCAATCATGAATCCTGAAGGGTTTGATTTACACCTTAAACAATAAGCATGCTAAATCTATTCATCGGTTTCTATGAAATGGTAAATGCAGTTCATCCCGAAAGTTTCCAACAGTCAGTTTATGTGGCATTTAACCGTTTTTCTATGAAATCACGTACAACCCTGTGGAGCAGGTAGGCACAGACTATGGCTAGTGCTTTGAAGAGACAGCCATTGTCACTTGGTGCTGTGTATCTGTGAAAGCATGCAGAACTTCCACAGATCAGACCCAGTGATGGCTCTCTGTGATCTCACTTCCAAGCAATCACCTGCTCGCACACAATCACCTGCTCACTCGCACGCAATCACCAGGCCTCGGGTCATCTACTGCATGCATTAGCTAGGCTGTGAAACAGTGGCGGTCTGTAGCCAATCAGTTCATGGACTGTCCAGTGCATCACACGTGAAAAACTATTTCAAGATGTTATGCACCTACCACATGTTTACTGCAGAATGTGTAACGTCATGCATATGTTTGCTAGATATCACAGCTGAACACTGACACACAGGCTCACCATAAACCCATGGCAAGTTTAATTCAAGAAACTAAAGAAGCTATAAACATATCACAAACACACCCTCCTTCACCCCCACTCAGTGGAGTGTGAACACGGAAGCACATTGGAGCAACTGTGCTTATAGCAGAACTCACAAAACTTGTGTACTTTGACATTTTTTTTTTTTTGCATATTTATATAGCGCAAACTCGACCCGAAGGTATTAGAGCCAGGGCCGGCTTAAGTGCTGGTGGCGCCCTGTGCGACGTTTGTTGGCGCCCCCCAATGACCACCTCCACCACCACAGGTATCTCTCGCTAGCACCCTTTAACAGTGACCAAGTCTCCATAACCACACTCTCTCAGATGCACTGAATTAGTTATAGCGCCACTCATACCAGTGTAGGGTGTCCGAGCACTTTGCATCACACACACATTACACAGAGACATAGGAAATGTTACATAAGCCAAAGGACTAAAAGTGTAGGAGTCACATGTCATCCATACTGATAGGCAGTATAGTTTAAGAGTGCTTGGTGTGGAAAAGCACAAACTCCGAGGCGAAAATGAAACCGCGTAGTTGGGAGTTTTCTTTAATAATAAGAATCGATTTCAAGCCAAATTAACCCTTTTTGCAACATTAATTAATGTTCTAATAATGTATACTCTGCAGTCTGTATGCAGTTCCAGGATGAAAGTTAATAGCTCACTATACTATATTAGGACTTTAAGTTATAAATTGCAAGTAACAAAAGGATGTCTCTTTTGATAGCAGTAACCTGCTGATCTGTTTGCATCATACGCACTCTGTAATCTACTTGGTACACGTTCTTTGCAGCAGGAATATTAACCCTCTGCACTAACTTCACATAAGTCAAAACCTTAACTTCACAAAACGCTGATCTCTCTCCAGGAAGGTAATTAATCACACGAGTTATCTTGACATTTATGTAAGGCCTGGTAATTGGGGGGAATGGGGAGGGGGGGGGGGAGAAACGCTGCAGCAGGTGCTTCAAAAGCATAATAAAACTTTAAAACACGGCGCTGCCAGGAAGCCAGCACCTGGTGTGGTGACCTCGAGGCTCGAACTCTGGTTTCCAGCACCAAAGGCGATAGTTTAGGCCGGCCGAGGGACCACATCCTCTCCCCTTCATCTAAAATCACTTACTTGCGCCCGGCGTTCTCAGAAAGTGCCGTGGATGGTCCTCTGGTCTCTGCCCTGCCTGTAGTCCACTTCCCCGAACAATTAACTGCTTCGAGCCTAGGGCGGTACATCGCTTCTTGACTCGCAGATTTGTTTTGTATCTATCTTCTCTCTGCCTGCAGCTCCGTCGGCCTGCCACCACCTCCGCCCGGATCGCTGTCAACCTTGCAGAAGCTCGTGTTCTGCGACGTCACGGGCCTATGCTAGGTGGTGGTGGGCGGTGCGCATGCGCTTACATTTTAAACAGGGCCGCGCGCGCGGCACTGGTGGCCCGTTGCGGCGGCCTTTATAATTTATTTGGGGACACTGACTGACACTACTGTAACAGTAGTGTCAGTGTCCCCAAATAAATTATAAAGGCCGCCGCAACGGGCCACCAGTGCCGTGCGGCTGCCGCCCTAAAAATAGTGCCGCCTGGGGCGGACCGCCCCCACCGCCCCCCCCTAGCTACGCGCCTGAAACCATTCATTCAGTTGACAACACAGGAGGCAGCGACATCGACTGTCCTCCCTTGGACTCAGGAACATACGCAAGCTTTTGAAAGCTTAAAGAAAGCTTTATGCCAAGCACCTGTTTTAGCAACACCATGTTACAGCAAACGTTTTACACTTTTTGTTACAGAACGTGAAGGTACTGCTTTGTCAGTACTCACGCAGGAACAAGCAGGATCACACAAGCCATGTGCTTATTTTTCTAGTACATTAGATCCCGTAGCTCAGGCTCTTCCTGCGTGCCTGAAATCAGTCGCGGCAACAGCTTTAGCAATCAGACAAAGCGATGCCATAGTGTTAGGACATCGATTGACAGTACAAGTACCACACGCAGTAGAGGTTCTCTTGAACCGGACCCAAACACAACACTTGACTATAGCAAGACTGACGGGTTATGAATTGACATTGTTCCAGCCACACATAGAAATCAGACGTTGTAGTACATTAAATCCTGCCACACTTTTGCCATTAAGTGGAACAGACCCATTGGCACATGATTGTATTGAAGTTATTACTATTACGACGAAACCCAGACAAGACTTGACAGATATTCCATTATCAGATCCAGACCTGACATTGTATGTAGATGGTTCATGCATGAGAACAAGTACAGGAGAGTTAGTGGCCGCTTATGCAGTCACAACAGACACTGAAATTATTGAAACAAATTGTATCGATACCTTGTCAGCTCAAGCAGCAGAGCTCATCGCTCTGACACAAGCCTGTAGTCAAGCCAAAAATAAGAAAGTCAACATATACACAGATTCACGTTATGCATTCGGAGTCGTCCATGACTTCGGCGTGCTTTGGCGAGAGAGAGGTTATTTAACTTCTCACGGTGCCCACATCCAGCACGGTCCCCTTATTCAAGCTCTGTTAGATGCAATACATCTGCCGACTGCAATATCGATTATGAAGTGTAAAGCCCATACAAAAGTGACTGACATTATTTCTCAGGGTAACGACCTAGCTGACAGAACAGCTAAACAGACTGATCAGAATCAGACTCATACAACTGACACGACAAAGACAATAGTTCCGACACCAACATACTGCATGACAGTTAAGGATCCCGCCCTTGATGTAATTGACATACAGACACATGCTACACCAGAAGAAATAAAGAGATGGACTGAATTAGGAGGGATCCAAACGGATCAAGGATGGATGACGAAGGGAAAATCTATATGGTTTCTCCCCGACTCCATGGTTCAAGTCATCATTAACACAATACATAGTCCAGCGCACCTAGGAGAGAAAGCTATGCTAGACAGTATTCAACACATTTGGTTCAATAAACACTTGCGAGCAGCAGCTAAACAGAAAGTACGTACCTGCATGATTTGTTGTCAGTTCAACCCAGGAAAAGGCGTACCTGTAGAACAGGGTGGATTTCAACCCCCCGATCACCCTTTTGAAGTCCTCCAGATGGATTATATTCAGATGGAACGATGTCGAGGATTCAAATATGTCCTCGTAGTTGTATGCGCTCTTTCCCGGTGGACAGAGGCGTATCCCGTCTCAGATTACACTGCCCCGACTACTGCCAAACAGTTAGTTCGAGAATTCTTCCCGCGGTATGGTTTGCCCCGTGTCGTGTACTCAGATAATGGCCAGCCATTCTCATCCGAGCTAATGAAATATGTTTCACTTCTGTTAGGCTATCAATGGAAATTCCACTGTGTCCGACATCCCGAGGCAGCAGGTCTCGTGGAGCGGCATAATCAAACTTTGAAAATTAGACTGTCCAAAGTATGTAGAGAAAAAGGTGTCGACTGGATAGTAGCTTTACCAGTTGCGCTCTTTTACATGAGAATGGTAGCACACTCTCGAACAGGGCTATCCCCGTATGAGGTGATCTTCGGTAGACCACCAAATATGTGGGGGACGCCTATACCTCGTAAAATCACTGATGTCGATTGTAATATGCTGACAGATTACCTGGCTTCCTTGATGTCTGCACTACAATCTTGTCGTTCACAGGTAGCTGCAGCTTTTCCCGATAACACTGAGGTGAAGCCCCATGACGTGGTTCCGGGGGACCTTGTACTTGTAAGGAACTTCGACAGACGGAACCCGCTGGAGCCTCGCTGGCAGTCGCCTAAGCTCGTCTTATTGACCAAAAGGACAGCTGTGAAGATCGAGGGACGTAAAGGGTGGTTGCACTCGAGCCATATCAAAAAATTTCATGGACTATCATCCGACTTGAATTTTCAGCCCTGCATTCCCTCACAGACTGACTCAAAACTCCCCCTGGTTGACAAGCCAGAAAAAGAAAACTATAAACTGAAACTAAGGTCTAGCAAGTCAGACAATTTGATTGTTTAAGTCCTCTCCAAGGTGAATCGGTTGAATTTGTCTCTGACATGTATCCTCTAGACCGAAATAGAGAGAGAAATAGACAGAAACAGCTCAAGAAACATGCGTACTGTAAATCACTTCGTAGTCACTGCATAGTGACATTGTTGATTATGTTTTTTCTAAGTCTTCTGATTATTATTGTCAGTATATTATTACACATGTATTACCCTATTTCCAAGCGTGCTTTCAATGCTACTGCCGAACATTCTTTTAGCGAATTACCCCCGCATGAGTTGTCCTATAGATTTGCGCTGCTCAACAACACATTCATTAGTATGTTACATCATTCTCATCAGATCAGCAATGCTACAAATTGTTGGATATGTGGCCGACTCCCTCCCTATCAGAAATACAAGGGAGTTCTGCCCCTCTTTCCGTATCCATTCACACACAATGGCTCCTGTGGAGCATGGTTTAGTTTGATTAATTCCCTAGATTCAAATTCAGTAGTTTATCAAGACAGCTGGGTTTGGGGAAACCTGAACCTAGTTTTACTTAAAGTCTGCTACCCTAACAAGGAGGGACTTCCCAAAAGAACAGGAACTGATCTAGAAAATGAAGTATATGGATTAGGTAACTTTACACTTAACCTCATGATCCTGAATGTTGAATCCGAAGCTACGCCAATCTTGCCCGCTATGTCAGTATTTCCAGTTAGAGGCGAATTATGTGTAAGAAAGAATGGTTCAATACACATGGGCCATAGTAAATGTACCACTGTAATAGAATTCAGTGATAAAGGCAAGTCTACATTTAGAGCTTCTCGTCACTCCTACTTCATCTGTGGTCACACCGCATACATACGCCTACCCCTAGATTGGGATGGCACCTGTTACATTGCATTCCTTCTGCCACCTGTTTTCCTAGCCCCGCCTGATTACCATAGGAATACCCATTTAGTACACAATAGACAGCAGAGAGATCTCCCGATTGTCGACTACACTGAAACAGCATGGGAGCAATATACAGATTTCAATAAAGGTTTCTTTCCCTACATAGGTACAGTCACTAATAGTAAGCTGATACGTAGATTAACTAGAACCCTTGAAGCAGTAGTGAATGAAACTACTTCCGCCTTAGGCAACTTAACAGAGGAGCAGTCTGCGATGCGGATTGTTGTTCTTCAAAATCGTCTTGTCCTTGACGTCATTCTGGCCGATAGGGGCGGAGCTTGTAGGGTCATCGGATCAAGTTGCTGTGTTTTCATACCAGAAAACGCGCCGTCAGTATATAAAGCCATAACTCGACTTCATAAGATCGTAAGCCAGATACACCAGAATCCAGGCACCTGGACTTGGTCCGGTTGGTTCTGGAGCGTGTTGTCAGCCTGGGGATGGAGGATCCTATCCTTCCTAGGTATTGGCTTCCTCATACTATTCAGTTGCTGCTTGTGTCTACAATGTGGGCCAGCGATCTGTGGTCTGTGTGCCACATCGTGTATCCCGCCTTCAAATTTTCATTCAAGATTCCGGAAGAAGAAAGAAGAACAAATGATGCTATATGAACAGATTGATGGATTGATGAAGATGGATATTTCATAAGGGTCCGTAGGGGACAAGGAGGGAATGAGGAAATATAAATTTTTATGGTCAATTGTGTCCCCTATCTTAGACCCCAACGGCTCCATGTACATGCTACAAGTACATGTATGTTCCCTCCAGTTCCAGCTATGAAGACGCAAATACATGTGCGTCCAACGTCAATATGTCCTCTTTCAGATCCGCCATGAATGGGTCGAATATTCCATTCCTAAGTATGATTGGCCACCGACTTTATATGGTTCACCTTTCATGTTTTACAGTTCAGGCGAGTAGGCCCTGAATTCTGTCCTCAAGCCTTTTCCTGCTTCTGCCTCTGAAATGCTCCAGCTTGGACCTGCATACGTATCCATGAACTTTGTCCTACTCCCTGCGCGGCTAACAGTGCCTGACGCGGCCTGTTGCCTGCCAAAAACTGTATTCAGCCTTCAAGTTATCTGCTCCGCTCCTCATCCAATGCATTCCTGTCTAGTAGTTTAGGTAAACATTCTTCCAGCTACCGAGCAAAGGGCCCGGCCTCGCTGTCTTTATGCAAATAATTCATAGCCCCTGTTACCATGGAAGATTCCTGCCCCCTCGCATCTCATGTAGACACATAGACGCTTGTACATGCACTAACAGTCAGTATAGAATAGATTCCGTCCGAGAGACCTTTCCTTTTGGATAAAACAGTTCCTTAAACAAAGATATTAGATACGATTTGGGATTAGGTTGACCTGACCCCCAGACTTCTGTCTCCACATGTAGAGCTAAATGTCAATTCCCCTTCACCCTCTAGTTGCACGTCAATCACACGTCATGCGGCTGCGCGCGCATCTCTGCCAAATATTTCTGCTGACACTGCAGGATTCTCTTATGGATCCACCCACTTGTGACATCATTTTAAATGACGTTTCTAGTATACGCCTGTTATTACGCCTATTTTCATTACGTATGTGCATTCTTATCTGCATTATCAGCTGTTACGCCTCCTGCATCTGTCTTAATGCAATGCTTTTCATATATATATTGTTACTTGTCAATAATGTATTGCTGATCCCTTCCTGAACCTTCGTGGTGATGGAATAAGATTGCCTGGTTCGAACCATAATTCCTTTGTAAGGAATAAAGCCCTTTTCAGAACCTCTAATACCACGGATTCTGCCTCTTATTTTGACTGAGTTATTCTTACTAGACTTTTCCGCATAAAAAATAGTACAGGTAATTTAAATATTTACCACAGCCCCTGTTGCTTGGCGAGATCCACACTGCACAGTAGACCCGCTGCTAACACAGGGTCCTTGCCTGGTGTTGCTAGCCGCCTCAAATTACCTACTGGAGACCGCCAATCATATGGTTACTCTCGTCGCCACTCCTGGCTCAGCCCTCCACACCCGCTCTGGGCGCTGCACATCGCCACTACACGGGCGTCAGCTGCTTGATTTTGTCTCCTGCTCTCTCCCCTCCCGGGTCGAGGTCGCTCCTTGTAGAGATGGCGGACCAGCGATGAGCCTGCGGGTAGCCCCACCGGTGCACGGGATATGGGGTCCACCGTTGTCGAGTGGTTATCTTTATGCGGGTGGGATCGGGAGGACAGCGGGTAAAAGCTGGCATTTGGCGCGGTCTCACTCACCTGCTGGGCGCCGGCCGACACCGCTGCTGTCTGAACCACCCCCCCTGTGAGGCCGGTACTTCGCCCTCCTCCTTCCAGCTGCTACAAAGGTTAAGGGTGCAGTCGCCACCCGGCACCGGCAGGTCCTCTTCTCGGCCTCAAATCTTCATGCAAAGCCCCAGCTCCAGGGCCCAGTCCGGAAGCAACTCTCCACCGCTATTACTTTTGTTGTGATAGCCCACCAACACTCGTGGGGTGCGGATTAGGTAGTCGGATTATGAGAAGGGAGCCGGTGTAGCCAGAGCCGCTCTAAATCGCGGCCATTGCGCTTCGTAGCATAGCCATGTCCCCTTGAGTGCCAACCTAGACCTTGGGGCACCTTGGTCCTAACCCCCAAAAGTCCCCACTCGTGAGTCGAGTACTTACCTGTGAAAGCGATAACCAATTTTCTCTCATAGGAATCAATCTTATGCTTTTTTCCTGAAATGTTGTGTTGAACTGATGTTTTGTATGGAGAAAAAGTAGCTACTCGGCAAATCTTTAAAAGTCTTACTTACCGTGTATTGAAAGATCCCAGGCATGGTATCTAGGCATACCACCCAGAGTAGTCGAGGTATTCTAACCGTAATCTAAAAGTATTCCAAAAGTAATTACTGTGTAATCTAAACTGCTTTTTGAACCAATACCAACGTTTAACGATTGCAAATTCAACCACAACTGCATTTTCTTTTAAAGTCTTGCATTTGAGAATATATTTTACTTACATATGCCAAGTCCTGCTTGGTTCTAAAAATAAAACATAAGTATACCTTTTTAATACTTACCTGATTGGTCTGGATTCAGTATCTGAGTGTGTCATCAGTCTTGATTGAGTGAATACAATAAATACTTAACACACACTCTGGATAAGCCTAACTGCTTGCCAACACTACCACAAAGAGAGCTGTTAGTACTTACCTAATTTAGCCCCTGCTATACCTCTGGGGACTTCCTGGACTCTGTGCACACTATACCTTACTTTGGTATAGTATATACAGAGGCAGCTTAGTACATTGATCATCCAAAGTTTGAGAGAACTGGCATTCACCAGAAGATACATTTTCACGGGGCAACTTGTCATTGGAATCTGCAAAAGAAGGAAACTGTGAACCAAAATCAGATAATATCTCACATTCTCTCATATCATCATTGTTATACAACTCATTATCCAGTAAACATTCAAGAACTTTGGCTAATCTGCTCATACTCCACCATGAGCCATTGTTAGGTCTGACGGAGGTTTTTCCTAACCTAACAATTTTAAATGCTCTTGAAAATTTAGACTCACTTTTTTAACTTGATAGGGTAACTTAATTATGTCACAATTATCCACCCTCAGGCTGGATTTAGAGGACTTCATACTCAACTTAGTGGTCTTTACAAGTTCTTAACCTCTTTTGATACCAAAATTATCTTTGGCTTTTTTGATACATATCTTTAAAATCTAGTATTGGTAATTCTCGCCTAATCCATGCAGGTTTAAAAGAAGTGCGGGGAACTCTACCCTTCAGAATGACAAAAGGGGAAAACCCTGTGATTAAATTGAGAAACTAGTGATAAGCCCACATTTTTTCTGCAACAAATCCCTTAACTTCAACCTCATTAGCCAAAGCTACCTGCACAGCCTCAACGATTAAATCTTTCATCAAAACCTTCATGTGAGGGAAAAAAAGAGACGGCTTCAACTGAAAAATCCCCCTGTCTTTAGAAAACTTCTCAAACTTCAGGGATGTGAACTGTTTACCATTATAAGTAACAATAGTAGAAGGCAGACCTTCTCTGAGGAAACATTCACTTAGAAACTGGATAGTGGTATCAGAGGTGGGCAGAGATAGCCATTTGATCTCAGTCCATCTGAAAAAGTAATCAATGAGAGCAAAAGCATACATCTTAGATCAAGAAAAACTATCATAACGCCCCAAAACGTCCAAAGCAAACTTATCCCAGGGTCTGTCAGGAAAATCAGAGCAAATGGGCTCACTTTTATTTGTGACCAAGGATTTGTCAGAATTAAGACAGATGGCACATTGATTAACAAATCCAGAAATTTGAAAATCTATAAAAGGTCACCAAACCACTCCTCTAATCCGCTTCTTGGTAAGAGCCCAATGTCCTGTCTTGGTCAACTTAATAATGGTACTGCGAATATCCTTTGGAGGAATAACACACTCTTCCTTAATGACAACATCCCCTGTAACAGAAAAGGAATCTCTGACCGTCCACAGAATGTGCATGGCTGGTGTTTCCCAAGAGCCCACCACTTATTCCTGAACTTCTCATCTTTTTCCAGTTCTTCATTAGCCTTCTAGGTTTCCATTCAGCAATCTTTTGTTAACTTCCCACCACACAAACCTAAAATATAATCTACAAATACAACCACACATTCTTTAATAACTTCAGGAAAACATTCAGCAGCCAAATTAGGTAATCTGGATAAGCAACCAGCAATGATATTGAAGGACTCAGGAATGTAATCAGCACAAAAGTCATATTCATACATTCTAGACAAAATGCTGATTAAGTGAGAAAATGCTTTGCCGGTACCTTGCTATTGAGCAACTCTAAAAGAGGTTTATGATAAGTTTTAATGGTAATCTCTTTTCCCCACAGATACGTTTTAAAATGTTCAACAGCCCATGCACATGCCAAAGCCTCCCTTTCAATGGTGGATTATCTAGCTTCAGAGCAAGAGAGAGGTCTTGAAGCAAACACAATAGTGCTCTTCAACCCTTGATACTTCTGATTCAACATTGCCACAAGACCTTCAGCACTGGCATCCACCTATAGAAAACATCTCAACATTTGATTGAAAGGAAACAATGGCAAGACATTGAGAATAGAACATTTGAGCTTATCAAAAGTAGGGGAGGACAGAAAACTCTGCTCTGCCGGTGGAGTTCACGGGGTTTTTCCACTCCCCACTCTGCCTGGAGCACGGAGTTTGGCAATAACTCAGTAGAGCAGTGTGGCAGAGTTTACGGTGTACACCCCTAAAAATAGCCTACCATGCTTCTTCCCAAGTTCCAATGTTGTTTCTTCTTATTTCTGTTTGAGTAAAGCAAGAGTACATGGCGGCAGATTCTAAGATGTGCTTTCCAGGAAAGCAGGGAGCGGACCTCGGCTACTAGTACTGATTACATAGGTGATGGGGCTGGGCCGGCGTCTCAGAATGTCGCCTCTCTCCTCAAAATAAAAACCAGTGTCTGAGCTGCTGCTAGCGCCGGGCAGCGCACACAGGGCTGTCTCACACTGAGTACTGATGCACACACACACAGGCGCACACATACAAACCTGGCTTCAACACACCCACACACCATCTGGATGGCTCCAGGGATTATTTTGGCTTTGGCTCTACGCACAAGGACTCCGCAACCTCCCTAAGCAGCTCATCTGAAGGGGTGCAGTGGCTGTGCCATTTTCCCAGCTACTTCATGTCTGAATTACGTTGCTGTGACCTGTGGTGCCATGGGCTAACCGGTAATGGGAAGGGGTGCTTGGAGCTAATCTATATACACCATTGAGTCCTACAGCCAGTGGTGGGAGATGGGGAGTGTGAAGGCTGTCGGGATTGAGGTTTGGCCCCAGAAGGGTACTATTTAAGTACTTTTACTGTGGGTAGATGAGTGAGGCCAAGGCTCCGGGTCTGCATTGGCTGTAACTGGGGAATGTTTGCAATTTAAGGGACAAAATTATGTCCACAAAGGCATGAATTGAAGTCGTGAGGCTCACCTGGGAAATAAATGTGTCTTTTGTTGATAAGCAGCCTTATCAGGGATGGCTCAGGCTCGGGTACATTAGGGCTCCATAGTGGGGTATTAATGCCATGCTCTGCTTTTGCCACAGGAAGCAGGGCCGGCTTTAGGGCGGTGCGACCGGTGCCACCGCACCGGGTGCTGGCTGCCTGGGGGCACCCTGTATGCAAGTTTATTATGTTTTTGAAGCACCTGCTGCAGCGTTTCTTTCCTCCAGCAATTACCAGGCCTCACAAAAATGTCAAGATAATTCGTGTGATTAATTATCTTCCTGGAGAGAGATCAGCGTTATGTATAGTTGAGGTTTTGACCTCTGTGAAGTTAGTGCAGAGGGTTAATATGCCTGCTGCAAAGAATGTGTACCAAGTTGATTACAGAGTGCATATAATGTGAACAGATCAGCAGGTTACTGCTTTTAAAAGAGACATCCTTTTGTTACTTGCAATTTATAACTTAAAGTCCTAGGGGCCGATTCACAGAACTAACTTGAGACAAAATCCTAAACTTACTACTTTTTGTATTCACAGAAGTTAGGATTTTGTCTTAAGTTTGTCTTAAGACAAACTTAAGACAGACTTAAGACAGTCTTAAGACAGACTTAAGACAGTCTTAAGACAGACTTAAGACAAACTTAAGACAGACTTAAGACAGACTTAAGACAGACTTAAGACAGACTTAAGACAAACTTAAGACAAATTCCTAACTTAAGTCTGTCTTAAGTCTGTCTTAAGTCTGTCTTAAGTTTGTCTTAAGTCTGTCTTAAGACTGTCTTAAGTCTGTCTTAAGTCTGTCCTAAGACTATCTTAAGTCTGTCTTAAGTTTGTCTTAAGACAAACTTAAGACAAAATCCTAACTTCTGTGAATACCAAAAGTAGTAAGTTTAGGATTTTGTCTTAAATTAGTTCTGTGAATCGGGCTCCTAATATTCAACAGTGAGCTATTAACTTTCATCATAGAACGGCATACACACTGAAAAGCATACATTAGAACATTGATGTTGCATAAAGGGTTAATTTGACTAGAAATCAATTCTTATTATTAAAGAAAACTCCCAACTATGCTGTTTCTTTTTCGAGTGTGTGCTTCTCCACACCAAGCACTCTTAAATTATACTGCCTTCCAGTATGGACGACATGTGACTCCTACACTTTTAGTCCTTTGGCTTATGTAAACATTTCCTATACTCTGATTTAAAACACGTATGATTGATTGTCTCTGTGTAATGTGTGTGTGATGCAAAGTGCTCTGACACCCTACACTGGTATGAGTGGCGCTATATAACTAATTCAATGCATCTGAGAGAGTGTGGTTATGGAGACTGTTAAAGGGTGCTAGTGAGAGAATCCGTGGTGGAGGTGGACATTGGGGGGGGCGCCAACAAACATTGTCGCACAGGGCGCCACCAGCGCTAAAGCCGGCCCTGACAGGAAGCGCTGCATGTAGACCATAGCACGGCACCTGTCTGTACAAGGAGTGTCACTTAAAAGTGGAGATACATACTGTATGTAGTTAAATAACATGGGTGCTTGATGCATGCAACAAGCAAACGCTTTGTTGCCTCATCTGTTTATGAACCGAATTCACCAACATGTCTGGCGAAAAATAAAACAGCTTGCATGTCACACGCTCTTACCAATGAAATCTTCAGCTGTAAATCAAATTTCCAAGTAAAGTAAAGACGTATGCTCTACATTTCGTTGTCTCTGATTAAAAGTTTTGTTTGCACTGCGTTACAAACTCCCCTCTTCATTTCCTCCTCCCTGCATGCCGAATAAATTATTGAATTACATGCTGGTACATACATACCTGGTAATTTTCGTCCAATGTGGAAATATTTCTCCTCAGCTCTAAGTGCTGCTGGTGCTGAGACAGGCCGGCGTGTGGCAGAGGTATTCGCTGAACAATCCCAAACACACAGGACACTGACAAAGCATACGACATTGGAGTGGGGGGAACTCTGAGGAATCTTGCAGAGTTTTTATGTTACTCTGTGGAATTCCACGGAGTGAAACTCTGCGATTTGTGCCCACCCCTAAAAAGCAACTTGATGTTCCTTTGTCCAAATTAATTTTACTCTCCTCCTAAGCAGATTTCTCAAGGGCAAGGCTATGTGAGTAAACTTGTTTATGAACCTGGAGTAAAATTCACACAACCCCAAATAAGATCTTAATTGATCCTTATCTGCAGGTGTATGTACCATCTCAATGGCTTCGATCAAGCTTTGTTTAGAAGAAATACCCCTTCCGGAGATGACATGACCCAGATACCCAACTTCCTGAGGCATAAACTTACATTTTTCCATTTGTAAAGTCATACTCCTCTCTTGAAAAACGTGCAACACACTTTACAATCTTGAATTATACAATTCAACAGTGTTGGCATTAACCAAGATGTCGTCTTGAAATGCAATAACACCATCTATACCTTTAATGAACATAAACATGAATTTTTATGATGCAGCTCATACCAAACCAAACGGCATCCGCACGTACCTAAATCTCCATCCGGAGTGATAATTGTAGTCAAATGTTTGCATCCTTCTTCCAATTGTATCTGGTGATATGCAGAATTAAGGTCTAACGAGGTAAAGAATCTTGCTCCCTCCAATTGTGCCAAAAGTTAGTAAATGTTATGAAGGGGGCAACAATCCACAATAATTTGTTTGTTAAGAGACCTCAAATCAGCACATCACCTAAAGGAGCCAGATTCTTTTTTCACTAACACAATAGGAGAAACCCACTCAGAAAAACCAACTGGTTCTTTCACACCCACTATTTGCAGCTTCTGTAAACATGAACTGAGCTCTTTCCTAACACTGAGTGGTACATCTCTGAGTTTATCTCATGAAAAAATCCCTTAACAACCCCCAACTCTTTTCGAAACACATCCATGTACCAAGAAATTACATGCTCAATACCTTGGTGAATAGCCATTCAATAAACAGGAACACCAGATGAAGAATCCAGTATAAGTCCTAGGTGTTCTTGGTGCCTCCAACCCAACACATGTTGCCCATTCTTGGCAACATATATGGTGTGGGAGGAAAATTGAAGCCACAAAGTACCTCATAATGTTAATTAGTGACTTCCCATAACCATAAGCTTTTATATCATTAACTTTGTTTGCAGTGTTTCTTGAAAAATGCACTCAAAATGAATGAAAAAGGTGACCCAGAGTCCACCAATATCATAGTTTTGACTTCAACAATTAAAACATCATAGTTAGTTAGTTAACAAGGGTCAGTATCAACAGACGTAGATAGAACATCATCATTACACTCTAATGCCAAGAGAATATTATCTGTTTCCTGGCTATCTTGTAGTGAGTACACTTTACTCTCCAGAATTGTATTATTTTGAGACTTGAATACATTAGAAACGTGTCCCATCTTCCCACATGTAAAGTATTCTCTTGAAACTGCTGTACAAGCAGCTTTACAAAAATGCATTCTCGAACCACATCGTGAGCATTTGGATTTGTTTACATTGGACTTCCCAATGTTCTCTTAGTTGAACTTATTTCTGTTGCTGTTGCGCACAAGAGCGACCTCTAGGTGGCTCTCTTTTTCATCATTAAAGACCATAAATGATCTTAGAGATCTCTCAATATCTTTGGCCACCTCAACAACTTCAGTGAGTGTGGGATTTTTATGTGTGAGTAATTGCTCTTGTTTTTTTTTATTACGGCAATGCATGATCACTTGATCATGAATATATGGTTCAGTTATGTTACCACAGGCATAGCTTGGTCAGTAAGATTGGGGGGGGGTGTGATCTTCAGATTTCCCAGCAATCACGGTGGCATACATTGTTAACATACATAGTCTTGATACATACAGGCAACAGAAGCAGCCGACACATGTTTCATCCTTTGGACTTATTTCAAGGCTAGAGAGTCTTGTAAGAGCAATGTAAAGCTGTGCTAGTTGGCAATTTTGATGTAGCAGCCCAAGCCAAATATAAGAAGCCAGAGCTAGGAGGTAAAATGTTGTATGTGTGTAAAAAACAGTCTGTGGCCAAAACCACATGGCCGAGTCAGTGACTCCAATCGGCAAATATAGGCCTTAATATGCCTGCAAGTGTACGTGCATCTGGAAACCAGTCTAGGTCCGTACCAGAGTGCTACATGAATATTGCCAATTAGCACAGCTTTACATTGCTTTGACAAGACTCTCTAGCCTTGAAGTCCAAAGGACAAAACACATATCAGCTGCTTTTGTCTGTATGTCTCAAGCCTTGGAAATGCTCAAAGAGTAAAACTATGTATGAAAAAAGAAGATTTGATATGGACCATACATGCTTATTCATTTCAAAACACTAATACTTGTGCTAATTTATCCTTACATACGGACTACTATTGTGTGCTTCGGTACTCATTTTTGTATAGTTTTGGCCTAGAGTTCTGCTCTAGGCGGTTTTGCACCCCTGGTGGCGGGGTGGCTAGTAGCACAATAGCACCACCAACCAAGACTACTATCAGTTGAACTATTACTATATCCTGGACTTTAGTAAACAGATGTGCAAATTGCTTGCTTGGCAGAGCCACCAAATGTGTATGTTGTAACATTTTTTTTTTAAAAATATTTTTTATTAAGATTAACATCATACCACAGCCGAGTACAAACAATTGCAACATGTTTCTTAAAAGACCAAGTGTTGTCCTTCCCATTGCCACAAAGAACGTTACATGTAAACAAATGAGCTCTACCATATTTCTCAGCCCTCTGAACACTGAAGTATTGTGAGTCGTCCCCCATTGTCCGTCCATTGCGTTTTCAATCGCTCAAATCTGGGTCGGAGTCCTCCGGGGGCGGGGTGCAAATGTTCCCACGATATGTGTTCCATTTGCCCCATACCCTCTTCCATTTTTGTGGACAGCCCCTATGGATGAATACTGATTTCTCTGCCATCATGGCGCTGTCTGGATCATCACACCATTGTCGATGGGAAGGGATTGTCTGTGCACCCAACAGCCAAGCAATGTTTCGTTTGGCTAGCGCCATACCCAAGGTCGCCCAGCACTGCTCTGTGTGATTAAGGTCCGTAGGTTCCCACACATTGAGTAGACATCTCCTCGGCTCTGGGGAGAGCTCGTAACCACTCACAATCGCGAGCGTATCCATAATTGACTTCCAATAAACCGTGATACAGGGACAGTCCCACAATGTATGGTAGAAAGAGCCGTTAACACCGCACCCTCTCAGGCAAAGCGGTGACTCCGCCCTCCCTATTTTATAAAGTGTGGTCCTGGTGTAATATGTTCTGTGCAGTATTTTAAGTTGCACAAGTTTCAGTCTGGATGGGATTGCTAACCTCCCGTAGGGAGGCCAGGGCCTCCTGCCAGTCTTGTTCGTCCATGTCATCTATCTCGGCTTGCCACTGTGCCCTAAGCTCTTGGGTGGGGTCTGTCTGATTATTGATCAATTTGCGATATGTTAAGGAGGTTGTTTTTTTGGTAAGATGGTCCGTCAACAATCGGTCCTCTAATGGTGAGGCGTCAGAGAGGTCTGTTCAAGGGGCTATGGCTTTTTTGAGTGCATGTTTTATTTGGGTGTATCGGAAATGCTCCGTCTGTGCCATGTGGTATGTGACTTGTAGCTGTGCGAACATCACTATTTCTCCCTTTTTCCACAAGTCCCCGACCATGGAGATGCCTATTTGGTCCCATCGGGAGAAGACTTTACTGGTGCGCAGTGTACCCAACCTGGGGCTGTCCCAGAGTGGTGTGAGTTGTGTGAGCACTCCCTCCCATCCTAATGTGCGTTGTGCCACTGACCAGATATGCACGGTGTGAGCCGTGGGACCAACCAACGCTCGTCTCCGCTTTTTATCATATAGGGCCCCCATGATTCCATCTGTACCAAGAGTGTGCCTATCCATACGCAATCCGGGTTCATCCTGTGAGGCGTGAAGCCACTGATTAACCACTGTAAGCTGCGAGGCCCAATAATAGAACTGAATGTTGGGAAGGGCGATGCCCCCGTCATACCAACTCCATGTAAGTTTACATTGCGCTATCCGAGGGGGCTTTCCCTCCCAAATGAGGTGTCCCACCTCTGCCTCAATGGATCTGAAATAGGAATTGGGAACAGGCGTTGGGGTGTTCTGTAATGCATATAAAAACCTGGGCAGAGCCATCATCTTGAACAGAGCTGCTCTCCCCAGGAGTGTCAATGGCAAGGGGTGCCACCACTTCACATCGCTGCGGAGTCTCTTCAGAAGTGGTAGGAGATTACGTTTGTTAAATTGTGTGGGGTGTGGTGTGATGTGTATACCTAAATATTTGAATCCCTCCGTAGCCAGCGGTATCTCCACGCCCCTGGGTAAACTCGGAGGGGGACCCGTAAGTATATACAGTATCGACTTCACTCAGTTAATGGTGTAGCCCGACACTTTGCCGTATGATTCACAGATGTCCAGTAGGCAGATAATGGACTTTCTGGGGTTCGCCATATACAGCAGGATATCATCTGCGTAAAGGGATATATGGTCTTCCCACCCCTCCGTCCACCGCAATCCCCTTATTTCTGTGTCCCACCTAATCCGTGCCGCCAAGGGCTCAAGCACCAGAGCAAATAGAAGCGGTGACAGGGGTATCCCTGCCGGGTGCCACTTCCCAGGGGAAACTCTCCTGACAGTCGTCCGTTAACCACTACCTGCGCCATTGGTCTCGTGCACAGCAACCAAACCCAAGCACAAAAATTGGTCCCAAAACCGAGGTGTTGCAGTACAGCAAATAGGAAGTGCCACTCCACCCGGTCGAAGGCCATACTTGCGTCCAGAGAGAGAATGACTGCCTCCTCCTGTATGGTGGGTAATCTGGCCAATACTCCATGGAGTCTGCATAGATTCATTGCTGTATTTCTGCCAGGCATGAAACCTGATTGGTCGGGGTGTATTAAGGTCTCAAGATGGGGTTGCAACCTGGCTACCAGTACTTTAGCAAGGATTTTCGCCTCTGCATTAGGGAGCGAAATCGGGCGGTAGGAGGCACAGTCCTGCGGGGGCTTGCCCGGTTTAGGGATTGCAATAAGTGTGGTTATTCGTTGGTCTCTTGGGAGTATTCCCTTCTCTAGGCTATCCTCGTACATCCTCAACAAGTGGGGCGCAAATATGCTGGAGTCTTTTTTATAGAGTTCAAAGGGGATCCCATTAGGACCCAATGCCTTCCCGGACTGGAGCCCTGTAATGGCTGTAATGATTTCCTCCACTGTGAGGCTAGCTTCCAATGCCTGGGAATCCTGTGGTGTCAGCGTTGGAACATGTATATCTTGCAGGTACTCCAGATTTTCTTCCTTGGAGTATGTTGCTATGGGTGTATATACTGTTTCAAAATGATGTGCAAATGCTGTGACTTTGTCGTTGGGGTCTGTCAGCAGCTCTCCCGAGGGCAGACTAATCTGTGCCACCCAGCGACTGGCACGTTCTTTTTTATCCAACCAGGCTAACAGACTACCTGTCTTGGCCCCGACCTCATAGATGGTATGTTGCGTTTTGGTAATCCTCCCTTTGGCGCTCTCCCGTGCGTAGTCCCCCTATGCTTGTTTAGCCAGGTTTAGGGAGTGGGTCGTGTGGTCAGTGGGATCTGCAGCGGGCGCGCTTTCAGCTTGGCCCACTGCCTGTTCAAGTTCCTCCATCTGGTGCATTTGGTCCCGTTTGTGGGCCGTGATCAATGAGATGGCTTGTCCACGGAGGACTGTTTTATATGCTTCCCATAGGATGACAGGGGAGGCCACTGAGTATATATTTTCTTGAAAATAATGTTTCGATGTTTAATAAAGGTTTTTCCAGATTTTGGGTTCTTTGAGGTAACCCGGATGTAAGGGGTATGTACGTCGTCTACCCATGAGGTGCTATGTATATGTCATGCGTATGGGGCGTGATCAGAGATACCCCTGGGGAGGTGTTCAATCTCCATTACTCCCTCCATACTTGCAGGGGAGGTAAATATATCATCAATAAGTGATAGGCTATTGTGTGCCCCTGAGTGGAAGGTGTACTGTAATGTGTGGGATGCCGTGTGCGCCACACATCTACCAGCCCAATTGCATCAAGGAATTCTCGGAGGGGCGATGAGGCCGTCCCATGCTCCCTGTGTGGGTATCTATCTAGTGCCGCATCCACGGTGGCATTAAAGTCGCCTCCTATAATTAATTCCCCGGGTCGGAGTGCTAACAGAAATTCACCGAGGGCTGGGAGGGCGATGCTGTGGAGTGCTGGGGGAATGTAAACTTTCACCAAGTTGTATGGTCGCCCCTCCCATTGACAGGATAGGGCTGCAAAGCGCCCTTGGTCGTCAGTCCAAGTCTTCACTACTATTAGAGGGCAGCTTTTTTTGATTAGGATCCCCACTCCTCTGGAACCAGATGTAAAATCTGCGTGAACCACCATACGAAAGCCCTTAGTTGCTGTGTGACTCTTGAATGAGAGCAACTGATGGGGCTTGTCGCTTAAGGTACTGCAATATTAATCCCCTCTTTATTTTATTGCCCAGTCCATTCACATTCCAGGTTAGTACCGTTAGGGGCGCCCCCAGTATGTGTGGGTCATTAGACTGTGGCCGGGGAGGGCTGAGTGTTACGGACCCTAAGGTTTGTGAGCAATCAGTCGACATTGGAACACTTGTGTCATTGTGGTTCTGTGCGACCCCTTACCAGTGTCAAAGCGTATCGGCTGTGAGTTCTCACTTGGAACTATCTCAACTACAAAAAACATGAACTTAAACTGTACCCTCCCTCCACCCCCTTCCCTGCTCCCCTGCACAACGGATTTCCAACTACCCGCCGCCCCAACAATGCAGAGTGCTTCAGTCCTATAAACAGTACTTGCGTGCGGGAGATGGAGATGGAATCGGGGATGTCCCTCGAGGATCCCCAATGTCCCCAACCATTAGAGCATGTAATGTTGTGGATGTCAATGTCGGCCCTTGTAGCGTCCTAGTGTCCCCCAGAGCCAGCCGCCCTGGGTTAGGTGCACGGTGATGTCCCGTAGCGTCTCAAGATTCGCTGCCATCCTCCAGCATGGTTTTCTGTCGTTATGAGGCTTTCCATGTTGGATAACTCCCGACCTTTCTTTCCGTCCACCCCTTGGGACGAGTTTTGTTTTTCGCTGCCTTCTCTTTTACTTGACGAGGGTTCCCGATGCGAGCGCCTATGTTGTTGACCTGCTAATCTGCCCGTATGTCCCACTTGGCGCCAGCCCTCCAGCCAATCATGGGCCTCCTCGGGTGCCTCAAAAAACAGGTCTTGCCGTCTGCCACGACCCGCAACTTCGCTGGGAATAACATAGAGTAGGTGATTTCTCTGCGCCTAAGTTCTTTTTTCACCTCTAGAAAGCTCCTTCTCTTGGTGACTGCTGCCGTATAATCAGGGAAAAAGGACACCACCGAGTTCATGATGCGCAGCGGAGGGGCCACTTGCGCCGTCTGAAGAATGGAGTCGCGGTTGCGGAAATTAAAAATGCGGGCCAGCACCGGTCTGGGGGGGACCCCGGTTTGGGCCTGCCCCCTGGCACTCTGTGTGCTCTCTCAACTGAAAAGAAACTGGATAACCCCCTCGGCTGGAGTCTCGTCTTGATGAGGTCTTCAATGTAAAGGTCCATTGCCTGTCCCCCTTCACTCTCCGGAATGCCCGTAATCCGGACATTGTTGCGCCGAGAGCGCACTTCCTGGTCATCCAGCCTCGCCGCCATGAGCCTGTTTTCTGCTTCTAGGGGCTTGACTTTCTGTTGCAAAGTGGTGGTGTCTTTAACAAGGGATGTCGTTGCATTTTCTACCTCCGACACTCTCGCAGCCATTGTTTGAAAATCAGCACGTTGGAAAGAGACCTCTGCTGAAATTGACCCCACTGTTGTCTGTACATTGGTGAGGGCGGCCATAATGTCATGTAATGTTACTTCTGGTGGGCTTCCCTGTGCCTGTTCTTTGGACGCCGTTTTATCAGGCAGTGCAGGAAGGTCCTTGGAATAAGCATACTTGTCCAGCTTAAGCTGCGGCGGTGCACGCTGGCCCTTGCTCCCCATTTGCGCGCTGTGTATGGGCAGGGGATGCCCAGTCCGGGTGTTTAGCTGTACTCACCGCTGCCTGCCATGCGGGTGGACGTCGCACTCGGCCTTTCGGTTTTCCCGCTATGTATAGTGCGCAGTCACTGTGTGGGGAGCAGTTGTGGTGGATCGTGGCCAAGTCTGGGGAAGTCTTTAGGGGTTGTGGCGCTCAGCAGCAATTATTCCACCCTTGGCCTTTTATACTGGAGTGCCGCCTCCCTGGCTGGTATCGTCCATTCGGTCTGGTGGTAGTGTGGGGAGGTGAGCAGACACTCGGAGCCGGGAGCCCGCGAGACCCAGAGGCCCTCGCGGGCCATCTACAGGCCCCGTGCGTCCTCTTGCCCACACGCTCGGTGGCAGCCCGTCTCCTGCCTCTGCGTCCTGTTCCCCAAATCTGGAGGGCCGCCTGACCGTCAGTATAGAGTGGAGCCCCCAGGTACTTCTGATTGCGGAGGGTGGTGGGTCTTTTTGTGTAGGCGTTGTTGTCGCGCGGGCTCCGACGATGCTGCATCTCCCGCGATGCGTTCTGAGAGGAGGTTCCAAGGTTAGCTCCCCCGCGGGATATCTCGTACCGCCGGGTCTCCCACAGGGAAGTGGTCAGGTATGACTGGCCTTCATTTTAAAAGTAATGTGGCGCCCGTTGTTCCGGGTGCTGCAACTGCCGTCCAGTCGCCCTCACGCCGGGGTGCTCTACTAATTGAGCCCGCTACTTCAATGGCGTGTATAGGCCTCAGACTGGTCGAGTTGCCGGGACTGTACTGCGACAATATTCATGTCGTCAGTCACTCACCAGGTGCCCAACACGGTCCGGTTCGTGATTCTATGTGTTTGGGCTAGGTTTTGTTCGGATTAGTGAAAGGACGATGAAGGGGACCTCTCGATAGTCCCCGAGCTCCTCTAGGCTGCGGCCATTGTGCTCGGCAGCAAGCCACGCCCCCCCATGTTGTAACATTTCTAAGGCCTTCAAACAGAGACGAGAGAGAGACTGTGTGTGTGGTTTTGTCAGTGTGAGGCATGTAAAAATCCTAGGTGAAACGCGACCAACATCTCACCAGACCTGACTGAAAGCACTATTACTCAACTATTTACTACATAATACATTTTTTAGGGGTGTCTAACACCCCCAAGCAACCCTATGATGCTACGCCCCTGTATGTTACCAAAATCACATGTTCCCGCTAAGATATGAGGTGCTGCAACATAACATTCAATAGACTCAATGGGAAACTGATGTCAGGAATAAAAATTGAAATGTTCCATAACCACCTTTGGTTCAACTGTGAAGTGCAACCTTAATCTGTCTAATGCAGTGCAAAATTATTCGTACTCCTCAATACCTTGTGGGACTTGAACTACAGGTAGATGGTCAAAAATCTCTTGTGCCTCACCAGGAAATTCTTTAGCTTCTATGGCTATCATGATATTGTTAAATAACCCTACCCACTTACTCCGTTTCATTGGTTGATCACCAGGGTTTTGGAGTCAACGCTATCCATTACAACACATTGTCCATTATAACGCATTTACTATTCTAACTCCGCCGGGGAGTTGTAATGGGGAATGCATTGTAATGGTTTGCAGTGTAAAGCCCTGCGTAGTAAAAGTTTTTGCGGTGTAAAAAATGTAGGGTAATGACATGTGTTGCAACCCATGCGGAGTAAAGGATGTTTCCCATGCCAACAATTCGAATCAGGAAAGAGGGAGTGAGTGAAAAAAAGTTTGGAAATGTATTTTCCCCATTGAGTAACATTGAAACAGAGGGAATTTTAGGCAGGAGACAGCAAAAAAAAGCCATCTTTGGCTTTAATAATCAAGTGTCTCCTGCCTGAATTCAGGTTAGTTTGCATGCCTGGCTTTAATGGCTCTCAAGCAACCCAGTCACCAGAGGAGTCAGTATATCTGTTAATAGGCTCTTGATTTATTTCAACAATCTTCAGCTGATGTACAATAACATACAAAATGTGCATTTATTATTCTCTGCCTGCATTAAGGCTTGCAGGCACTGATCATTTGGGCACAAAATGGAGATCCTCAGGGGCAGTGTTTCTGACAGCGCTGCCGGCACGCTGCATGCCGTGCCCACCCGTCATTCCATGCCCACCCGTCATTCCATTGCATGCCTCTCCTCCAACATGAAACCGGAAATGCGTAACCATGCTGTTGGCAGCTCATCAGGCATTGACCGATCGCGCCTTCATCCCATGTCTCCTACATTGCACCGAGGTATCTCCCGTATGTGCACCCTCTACCGACCTCTATAACCGTTAAGGTATTAACTCGCCCTGTTATATTTTACATCACGGCCTCCTGGCCAAGACGCGGCGTTAACTTAGTTGCCTTATGTGGCAATTGCAGGCATTCTAACATGGGCAATTTAACTGTGTAGTCCTGATGATGATCCGAAATCCCTCAGATAAGGATCGAAACGTCGTCGACTGTGTTGCCTACCTTACACATTTAGAAACTGTGTATACAATACATTGTGAAGGTGGCAAAATCTGTATTAAGATGTTTCACTACTTTTTATCAAACGAAACATCATTATAATTGCCTGAATTTGTTTCACAATTGTATGTCCTCCTGATATGTAAGTCGCTGGATACAGGCTTGTGTCCCACTATAACTGGACTTACATCCCTTGAATTGCTGATAATTATTCCTACTTATTAAAGCTCCCAGGTCCGGCTGGACACTGGCAAATATAGTACCAACCTTGGCTATATTTATTATATGTGCAAATATTTTCTGTTTTCAGGGACCATTGTCTCCTGTAATACTTAACCATGCTGTGAAAGCAGCGTGTCCGAAAGACATGCAATGCCTGAGGACATTCCTCTTAGTTCTAGACAGGTGAGTGGAATGAGCAACAGGCAAAGTAGGAGTGACAGAACAAGAATCCCAGGGTGCAAGCGACGGAATGGACAGAAACAATTGGACAGCCATATTCAGAATTTTGAAAAGGAGCGACAGACATTGGACAACAAGGCACCTGATATTCAGAGGTAACTGGTGTCTCTTCTGGAAATTCAGGTTCTTCACCAGCTTCTCCACAGCTTTCATCCAAAATGGGCGATTCCAAGACAGACATAAGTTCTCAAGGATCACCGTTCAGTGTTCGAAAGTATGAGTAGTTATGAGCGATCATGTGTCAGTCTCGCCAAGCTGTGATCATGGGTTCTTTATTGTTTGTAAGTACATATAGATGAGGGTCATATTTTGAGTCATCTTTGTGGTTGAATGAAGATATGACAAGCATTAGACTTTTTTTAGATGGATGTGAAGATCGAGCCCTCTCTCGCGTGTTGGCATACGTTCTCATCTTTTCCCTTGAGGAGGAATCTCGGGCTGCGCTTCCTGGGTCATCCTGAAGCAAGGCTATTTAGGAAGATCAGAAATGGTTGTCCGGATCTTCCTTCCAAACAGGAGTTCACAGGAGATTGACCTGCTGTGCTGTAAGGCCTATCCCTGCAGTCACAAAGAGCTTGTTGCGGTGTTTCAGAGATGAAACTATTTATGCCTTTGCCAACTGGGAGTGTTTTCTTGAGGGTAGCCATAAAACATTCAACCATACCACTAGCTTGGAGAAAAAGGGGTGTTGTTTTCCTATGCCTGAAACTCAGTCCAACAGTAAACTCATTGAATTCTCCAACAGAAAAGGGTGGCGCATTGTCCATCCTTACCACTGCTGAGATGTGGAGAAGGGATAGCATGGCTGCATCAGATGCTGTGCTGGGAAGAGCTGTGACTTCTGGGAATCCCGAGTATTCATCCATGACTACCCACAGGTATCGTCCTCTTGCAAAGGATCCAATGAAGTTGATTGCAACTTCGCTCCACACCTGGGTGTGGGTCTGCTACATTGGTAAGGGCTCTGGAGAGCACTCTCTGCTCAAACCTTGACACACATGGCGTCCATACATCCTCTTTTCCACTCGTTTATGCAGGAAATGAAACCAGCCTTTGTCGAAGCACTCTTAGTGGCCACCAACCAACCTTTTGTACTCTTAATGTACGAGGTCAGTAACTTACATTTGCAATCTATGAGGGATGACTAAACACGCTCCTCTGACCATTAACAGATTGGTGGTGCCGAGCACGCTCACCTGAGCATGCTGATAGGCGCTGAGCTCTCTCGTTTTACCCTGCGAGGGTCATTTTTGTTTGTGCTGTAAATCCTCCTACCTTTGAGTCTCACGGAGGCCCACAACACACACACAGTGGGAGCGTGTAGTAAGGCTGCGTTAGATCTCACTTCCTTGGTGCACATGGGGGCAGATTTACAAGAAAGTGACGCATCTGTAAAGATGCGTCACTTTCCCTGCACCACCCTTAGAAACCCTTAAGCCACTATGGATGCGCTGTATTTACAATACGGTGCACCATGGCGCAAGGATTGACAGATGCGTCAGAAATTCTGACGCATCTGTTGACGCAAAAGTCACGCATTGCTGGAGTCGTGTCGCAAGCACAACGCAACTCCAGCAATGCAGGGGCAGACCTATCCTCATTGTGCTGCGTCACTCCGTATGCCTGCTTCAAGCAGGCGTAAGAATTTGACGCAGTGGCATCCTAGAAGTGGCGCAGTGAAATCTTGTAGATTTCACTGCGTCACTTCTGCGAGGCTTTTTTGCTTTGGAACACCCACCATGCATAGATTAAACCTGACGCAAGTATAATCTGGCGCAGGGCTTTACAACGTGACACATCTCCCTAGATGCGTCACGTTGTAAATGGGCCGCAACTTTTACGCCTCCGCTGTGTCACAAAAGTGATGCAACGGTGGCGCAAAAGTGACACAAGGGGCTTGTAAATCTGCCCCATGGTTTTCACTGTTTGCCAACACATCTGAGATATTCTTCGGCCACTGATGCTTTTGTGTTAAGACATTTTGAAGGGAAATCATGAGACAAAGTTTGCAGAGTTCTTATCTTTGCCCGAGTGATGACGTGTCTTGAATTTATAGACTCTCTATTCTAGATTGCAATATGGCTTTGGCGCTTCCATTTACGATGAGTAACACCATGTGATCAGTTACTCCTGTGAATGACTTGCCATACTGAGATAGATGGAAGTCTGAGCAGGCCCACAGCCTGTGAGGCCTTCTTTCCCGCTTTTGATTATGCTGGTTCCGGCTTTGTAAGTCTGAGGCTGACGTGGACCGTGACTTGTCATGAGGTTTCACGATCAGCGTCCCTTTGTGCCGCAAATCCTAAAACCGCAGGACTGGCACCAATTACTACTTCCGTGTGTAGGGACCTTTGCTCCCAGTAACATATGCACGTGGGCACCCACTCTCTCTTTGCCTTTGTACCGCGCAGAAGGGACCCGGAGGCATGCCCTCAGAAAAAGGGAAAAAACAGCAGCTAGCACTGTTCAGAGGACTGACATTAATATCCTAAACTGAACGTTAATGCCTGCAGGGCATTCTCATTAGCATCACTGAAGGGCAAACAGCTGCAAAAGCGCCTGGGGCAGATTTATAACGGACTTGCGCCACTTTTATGCCGCCGTTGCGTCACTTTTGTGACGCAGCGGCGGCGTAAACCCTGCGCCATGTTGCGCCCCATTTACAACGTGACGCATCTAGGGAGATGCGTCACGTTGTAAAGCTTGCACCACATGTGGGTGTACCTGCACGGGGGGGGCGTTCTGGTGCAGGAACGCCTCCGAAAAGTGGCTGAGTGAAATCTACAAGATTTCACTCAGTCACTTTTCCGGCCATGCTGCGTCAAAACCCTGCGCCTGCTTGAAGCAGGCGTAAGGATTGACGCAGCATTGTAACGATAGGGCACCCCCGAGCCTTGCTGGAGCTGCGTCGCGCTTGCGACGCAACTCCAGCAATGCGCCAACCTTCCGCCATCAGATGCGTCACGCATCTGTTTATCCTTGCGCCACGATGCGCTGCATTGTAAATGCGGTGCATCTATTGTGGCGCAAGGGTAAACTTTCGTGACGCATCTTCCCTGGCGCATCCATGCTAATTTACAGGGATGCGCCAGGGAACATAAATCTGCCCCCCTGTTTTTAAACACCTTTCTGCTGCTGTCCTCTATACAAACAAATGATGGCTTCGGAAAAGTCTTGCACACACCTCATATCCACAATGTCTAAGTCCATCCTTGCCAAGCCCCTCTGAATATGTGACTACTGGCCTCACCTCACATTCCTTCAAAAAGTAAAGCAGGACTTCGTCTTTTGAACTTCTGCTCCTAAGCCTTTTTGATTTTATAAAAATAGCCCCTTCTCTTTTTTTGTAAACATCAACATTCCTGAACAGCTGAGTGGACTCAGGCTGAAAGAAAAGTAGAGGTGAGGGTCTCCTCTACTGTGAAGAGAGAGAGCGGAGAGATGACCGAAGAAGAGGAAACAAGCCATCTCTCCTGGGTGCTTGCAGGCTGAAAGAAATGGAAATGTGTGCATTTGGTTAACCAGCAAATTCAAAGGCTGATTGTGATCCAGTATCAGCTTTAATTGATCGAATCATTTTCAGTTTTATGGTAATTTTTTAAATTTTAAACATACTGTAAGCATGTTAACATTCCTGGAATGTCATTAATAGAATCCTAGAAAAAAGGTTTGAACTAGGCACAGTTTGTGTATTAATAAAATTGTTTGAAAACACTGAATCTTCCTGCACATTTTACAGCAGCCTGTTTCTACTTAATGTAATACATGTTTTCAAACTAATGACTTACATATTCACAGTGCTTCCTGGCACAGGCTGTGACAGCATGACAATATAAATGCATGTCACTTGTCTTACGACACAATCCATTCCATCGAGAGCTCCCAGTATGGATACCTGCGCCGGTGCGCAGTATGATGGAAAATATGTCCTTTCAGGTGTGGAGGGAAGGAACTGTAAACACATGGCGAACCTATACCCAGCCAAGACATTCATCTCATACGAACAGGCGTGTGAGGCCTTTAGATTGGGCCAAGGTCATTACCTCCATTACACTGGACTGTCTGATCTATTCAAAGTAACTTTGCCCGTATACCCTGCCGTCCCTCGATGACCCAGAAACTGGATATAATGCTTACCTGCGGAGCCGGAAGTAGACTTGTCTCTCTCCTTTACAGGGTGCATGAGCAAGGTTTCGTATTAAAGAAACTTGCTGATATGCAATCCTCTCAAATAACATGTAACCACATAACCAATACGTTTTGTAAATGCTAATATTGCATTGTACACGACATACTATATCTAGGGGAAGCTTTCCTATGTGTATTACTAACAAGTAACCCGTGTGTCTTAAAATGGCCGCCAAAAACGCAGGAACTTCATTGTGCATGCGTCTACTGCATCTACGTAGTATGACGCCTTCTATGCTTTGGGGAAACTTTGCAGCTGCGCAGTAGCTTTAATATGGCCGCTTGAAACTCACATGATAATGCACATGCAATTGCTTAAACTAAACCTTATAAGTTCTACTAAAAACTTAAAATAAGTAAATGGGGATAGAGTAGAGATAAGTGGTATACAGTGAAATCATTTATTTTCGCATTCTAACGTGTCTCTTTCTGACTTTATTATTAGTTCATATTTGGGCCTCAGAGGGTGACTGAGATCCCTACCCACCTGTCCAGCGCTCAGGCGCTCTGAAACTTGCCTGAAACCATGATGGCATAACTTAAAACACAGCCAAGGCCACACTGGACAGAGATGCCTGAGAACTCAACTTATTGACCCGGACAAAAGAAGAAAACTCGGAAAATGTTTCAAAATGTATTGATCATAACGTGAAATGCGGGTGGGAATAAAGCTTTGGGAAAGTAAATTAAGGGGCGGAAACATAGAACAATGGTCCAAAGAGAAAATAAAAGGTAAAGTTAGTTAGTTAACTGGCTCTCTCTTTTGAGTCAGACCTGTCTGTCTGACTCTGAATCCGACCCGACACGTATGCTGCCACAGACTCTGTCCGAGACACTGTCTCAGACCCTGCAGATGCCACAGACCCTGCTCGAGAGACCGAGATACTGATCAATAATCCAATCATCTAGAAGGGGAATTTCGGAAGAGAAGATCGAGGAGAGTAGTGCCAGAGAGGGGTGTGACGCTGGCGTTGCACTTAGAAGAGGTCACCTTCCCAGATCTGAACCTTTCCTGATCCTCAGTTTGCCACCTGTCTCGATGGACTCCATCTGGCCCATCTTCAAGGAGTTGGGTTCATCTATCACCCTAGGTAAATATAATTCTGTGAAGCCTGTCTTTGTACCTGCTCTCTTTTCCTCCCTTTTACAGGTACTGACATCATTGGTCTTTTATTGTGACTAGTTTTATTGAATTTTATTTTCTCCTTGAAGGAAGAAAGTGTTGACTGTAATTGATTATGACTCACAAAATTATTGATTAGATAAAGATTTTAAAACTTTTTGATTTTGTGGTCATTTCGAAGGAAAATAAATGTCATTTCTATCTAAACTAACTCAGCAACCTGATTCATTGAGTAAAGGAAATTTATTGACGGGAAAATCGATTTGGTAAGACTTGGTAAAAGTGGATATCAAATTACAGGTAAAATCTCAAAATTGATGACAGCGGGTTTTTACTAGCTTATCTGTATGAATGTTATGGGCCTGGTATGTGTGTGTAACCCGAGCTGGTAACCCGCTCCATCAGTTTTTCTTGGTAGCAGAGGCATGGTTAGGTTCTAGTTAGTTAGGTAGAGAATATTGTGGATTGTATTATTGATTTATGCATTAACAACCGTTATTCGTTTGTGTATTGTTTCATGTAGTCTGAAAATTCCCAGGAATATTGAAAGCGGTTGGCGAATGGAAGCCACACTGCAGTGAGGTTACTTGTCTGGATCAGGAAAGTGCTGAAAGTTATGCAGGACTAGAAGCACTGATTTAGGGATTATATTCTTTCGTATAAAAGTGAGAGTGATTGGTAGCAAAGGAGTTCGCTGGTGAAACTTTGGTCTTATATCACCTAGTAAGGGTAATATTGAAGGATTAGCAGGTTCTCTGATGCTTGAATGAAGAGTAAGCGGAAACGTTTTACTCGTAGTGTGTGAAGAGTAAGCGGAAAGTTTTGCTCGCAGTAAAAGGTTTCACTATTCTTTGAATTTAGAGGATCAGACACAGTAGCGAATGTTTCTATGTTGTTGATTAATGAAAATGTGTACGTTCAATTGTGAGAAAATAGGTTTTCGCATTACCTTGTAAAGGAGTGGTCAGTTGCGAGTGTTACACTAACGACACAAGGGCGTGTGACTGATGCGAAGAATTGTAAAGGAGGGGTCAGTAGAATGGAGTGATACTGACGTCACTAAGAGCCGAACTAGTATTGGCTAAACTCATAGCGTAAAACAGAATCTGATTGGTTAGAAGAATAAAAGCCGCGCTGGCATTGGTCAATTATTAAAGCAAAAACGGACATTGAATTAGTTGAAAATAGAAGCCATAATAATAATCGATAGTGGGTCTTGCATGTGGAAACACGATCCTACTTTGATAGGGAATTGCCCAGACAGAAGGAACTTAGGATTTGCAAGAGAACAATATATAAAAGAATCAACAACAAAAATGTACGGAGAAAAGAGAAAAATGATTTTTGTGCAGAAAATTAAAAATTATTTAAAAAAGGATAAACCCGTTAAAACTAGAGAAGGAATTCTTATCCCTCCCCCCTGAAAAACGCCTGCATCCTACATGATGATAGAGAGAGGCTATCATACCTGTGTATGGTTAGAAAATTGGATAGAATATACAAAAGATGAAGGAATACTAGCGTTTCCAGAGTTTGGAACCTTTAATGGAAGAATCCTACATAACTTACGTACTAGAATGAACAAATTGGAACCCAGACCCAGATTAACACAGTATGAGGCATTAGAAGAATGGGAGACTGAGGCATTCAAGCGAGATAGACCAAGAAGTGACAGGAATTTGAGCAGATTGTATCCAAAATTTCCACATGAAACCCGAGATAAGCAGATGAAACAGTGGAGGCAGGCCATGTTAACTGAAGGGTTATATCCTGTATTGATGACTGAAGAACTGACAGGAGGAAAATGCTCAGAAAAGAAAAAGCATTTAATAGCAACAGGTTCCGGAGACTCAGAAGATGATTATTTAGAAGATATTTTAATGAAAAGCCTCCGCCTTATCAAGAAAGATCTAATAGAACTAACCCGAGTGCCCCAATTCTAGATATACCTTTAGTTCCACAGGTAGTACATGAAAGAACAATGGAGAGGGTACTTCAAGAAAGAGAAAAAAAAGCGGTAAATAAGAACAGAAGTGTATTGATACAGAAAATTACTCAGTTAAACACGCATCCTGAAGCATTAACTATACCAGTGATTATAGGTCCTGTTGTCCCATTGTACATGGATAAATCAAATTGTCCTAAAACACCCGTCATGACTACATCCATTATTGAACCTAGAAAAGAGAAAATAATAATTGATGACCAAGTTAGTGAATGTGAGTCAGTGATTTCATTAATGGACATACCGATAAGAGGGCAAATAAATGACACATCCAGAAGGGTCACCCCAGGTTGCTCAAAAGAAGTACGAAGAGAGACATCTACAGGGAGGAAAAGTGCCACAATAGTAACCCCAGAAGAAATAGAAGGATGGGCACAAGAAATAGAGAAACCAAACCCACCACCGAAATTATTAGATATTTTCAAATTAAGAGTTGAATTAGAATAAATGATAGCTGGAAATGTAGGACTGGATAGGTTAAACACATATAGTGAGGAAGAATTGTTGTTCATTTGCAGAAGCATAACCCGAAAAACAAAAACATTTCATGAGAAACTGGTAAATTTAGCATCTAAAATGGGAATAGAAATAGGGTAATCTAAAGTACTGCAGAAACCTTATAGAGCAGAATTTTCTGATAAAGATTTGGAAAACATGAACATGTCAGGAAGAAAATAGCAGGTAAAAGAATTGATGACAATATTACAGAAATGGGGAGATTTAGACAGATGGAAAGTCCGGTGGACAAAGAAAAAGGAAGAAGCACAAACAAATCGATCGACATCAGAATATTTAATGAAAGAAACAGAGAAGGCTGAAAGATTGTGCCCAATGAGAGAGGTTCCAGGAGGGGGATATATACATGTCCCATTGACAAGACAGGATATTTTGTCATTTACAAATGATTTCCCGAAATTGAGAGAAAAACCGGTGGAATGGTATAGACAGGTTATAAGGTTTGTGAAAGTTTCGAAAGTTTTGTTGAAGGATTTAGATGGTCTTTTTGACATAGTGGTGCGTGCTGATTTGTGGACTGAATGTAAAATTGCAGTCGATTGGCCTAATGATGCGTACCCGAGAAATGAGAAAACAGGAGCCCCGTCAGAAGAGGTTATGAAAAAACTATAACCAGGTAATCACTTTCTTAAAAGGGAAAATTCCCACAAAAGAAACAGATTGGATCAACATAGATAGAACAACCCAGGAGAAAGATGAGTCTGTACATGCGTACTATGAGCGCCTCCTACAGGTGTTCAAACAGTATAGTGGATTTGAGAGTATTGGGGATAAGGACATGACTCATTTTGTGTATCGGTTTGTGTCAGGGTTAAGAAAAGAAATATCTGAAATGATCAAGCAGAATAATTTGTGCTGGCAAGCAAAGCCCATAGATGAGATCTTAAAATATGCAAAATACTGTGGGGATGAAATTGACAATAGACGAAAGAATTCAGAGGAGAAAGTGATGTGGGCTCAAGTGAAATTAGCAGAACAACAAGAACTCCAGCTACAGAATCGGGCAGGAAATACAGGAAGGGTGTAAGGTCAGGGTGAAAATAATGGGGGTAAACCGAAAGGACGGTTGAGCAGAGAAGAGGCTAAGAAAAAGTTCCCTTGCCATGGGTGCGGAAAATTGGGGCATTGGAAAAACGAGTGTAAAAACATACAGCATTATAATGGCCCAAATCAAAATTTAAATCCACAGACGCAGAATGAGGTGATAATGAGTCAACCGCAGCAGGTTGTAAACCTACAGAGTCAATTGCCACCTGCCCCTTTGCCAAATTTTGTGAGTCAAGCCAAGCACAGTGCGGACCCCGGATTCCAAGAAGGAAGTGGTAAGAAAAATTATGTAACATCGCAGTTTCTGTTGCAGGATACGTATTTTGAAGACCAAGATCAATGACGGTGCCTGAGAGGGGAGGAAAAAGAGTGCGTACTTGGCGCATCCTTACCGGTAGGACACTGGTGCTACCCGTTCTACTGTGAGAACAGCAGACATCCCAAACCTACCCCTCTCGGGAAAAGCGATCCAAGTAGTGGGCATTTCTAATAAACAAATTAGGACTCCTATCACAAAACCAATGGAGGTGTGCATCAGAAAATGTAAAGAGATGCATAAGTTTGTAGTATGCAATTCTAGTCCTGTGAACTTATTAGGAAGAGACTTGTTGTGCAAAATTAATTGCACCATATTTTGCACACGGGACGGTGTTGCCATTCAAACCCCAGACGAAGATGGAATATATAAAATCATGGTAGCTAAACAAGGAACAGAAGTAGATAATAATATTCCGTGATGACCAAAGAGGACTTACCAGATGAGGTCAAAACGACAGTGAATCCTGAAGTGTGAGATTTTACAGGAAAAGAAGTAGGGTTAATGACAGACGTAGACCCTGTTAAAGTGACTGTAAAATAAGGTGCAGTCTATCCAAATACTCGGCAATATAAGATGAGTCCCGAAGCAAAGGTTGGTGTTGCAGCAGAAATTGATCGAATGGTCGAGCAAGGTATTTTAAAGGAAATCATGAGTAGTCCCTGTAATTCACCTATAATTGGAATTAAGAAACCAAACGGAAAATATAGGGTAGTTCAAGATTTAAGAAAGATAAATAAGATTGTTGTGCCTTGTTGCCCTATAGTACCCAATCCTGCAGTAATTTTGTACCAAATACCATGGAATGCAAGATGGTTTACCGTAATTGATTTATGCCATGCTTTTTTCTCCATCCCATTGCATCCTGATAGTCAGTTTTTATTTTCCTTCAAATTTGAGGATCGTATTTATGTTTGGAATCGTGTTCCTCAAGGGTACACAGACAGTCCTTCGATTTTTAACCACATTTTGAAAAAATGTCTTGAGACATTAGTACTGCCCCGAGAGTCAGTCCTGGTACAGTATATTGACGACCTACTGGTCGCATCTAAAACAAGGAGTGACTGTGTAACTGATTCCATTGCCCTATTGAACCATTTAGCTAAAGGTGGACATAAAGTGTCCCCTGAGAAATTACAATTTTGCAGAAACTACGTAAAATATTTGGGACACCAAATAGAACGAGGATTAGGAGAGTGACCACTGAGAGAATAATAATAATAAAACAAATGAAACTACCGCAGTCCCAGAAGGAAATAAGAATGTTCCTTGGTGTCATGGGATATTGCAGGCAATGGATTGTGGGGTTTTCTCTACTGGCAAAACCCTTGATGCAAATGACAAAGAAACGAGCAAAAGAGTGGGACGATCAGAGCAGGCAATCCTTTGTAAAATTACGAAATTGTTTATGTGAAGCACTTGCTCTAGGTATGCCAGACTATTGAAAGAATTTGCATTATTCTGTTGTGAGAGAGATAATTGTGCACTCTCAGTCTTAACACAGAGACATGGTCTAATGCGACGTCCTGTGGCATATTTTTCTGCTATCTTAGATCCTGTAGTATCTGCATTGCCAGGATGCCTAAAAGCTGTGGCTGCAACGTGCGTAAGTTTGGAACAAAGCGAGTCAATTGTGATGGGACACCCTGTAAAGGTGGACGTCCCTCATGCAGTTGTGATTTTTTCATCAAGAACTTAAACTCAGTCTCTCACTCCAAGCAGATTGACAAAATATGAAAAGATCATATTAGGAGCAGAAAATGTGACCATAAATAGATGTACTGTTCTTAACCCAGCTACCTTGTTACCAGATCCATACAATGAGGCAGTGAAAGATGAATGTCTAGACGTAACAGAACTCAGTACTAAACTCCATCCAGACATACAGGATGAGCCTTTGAAAGATGCAAAGCATGAGCTTTTTGTAGATGGCTTATGTATGCGCCATGAGGAAGGAGGGTTGAGTTCTGCTTATGCTGTGTGTACATTGGCTGGAATAGTCGAAGCATCCTATTTACCCGGAGTCAAGTCTGCACAAGTAGCCCAATTGATAGCTTTGATTAACGCTTGCCAAAATGGGAATAATTGGAGAGTAACCATTTACACTGACAGTCAGTATGTTTACGGGGTTGTGCACGACTTTGGCCAGCTTTGGATGCAGCGAGACTTCCTGACTTCTTCAGGGTCTCCCATTAAAAATTGAAAATTTATTGAAGAGTTGCTTGAAGCAATACAATTACCAAAAGAAGTGGCAGTGGTCAAATGTGCTGCACATCAGTCAGGAAATGACCGTGTGACTGCAGGTAATCAATATGCTGACCAAGTTGCCCAATATTGCGCAAAATTTCAAATGGCAGTAAACAGGAAAGTTGAAAATTGTGGAATCAGCTGCTTACTTATGCTATTATCAGGATTATAAACATGGAGAGAAGTAAGAGAACTACAAGATGAAGCAGAGACAAAAGAAAGAAAGGTGTGGGAGAAAATTGGTTGTCAGAGAAGGGCAGAAGATGGTGTATGGGTTTACTTAGATGACAGACCTGTATTGCCAGACTGTATGCTCGCCCCCATGGCTGGGATGTATCATGGAGACACCCACATAGGCAGAGATGCAATGATTAGACTCTTCAGACGCCATTGGTTTAATCCAAGGTTCAGGAACATTGCAGAGAGTCTTTGCCACAGATGTTTGACATGCCAACAAATGAATCCAGGTAAGAAAACAATAGTCTGTATGGGAAAAATTGGAAGAGCTGAAGGTCCCTTTATAAGATTTCAAATTGATTTCATTCAGTTGCCTGTCTGTCGATGATTGAAATATGTACTTGTCATCGTTTGTTTATTTTCAAAGTGGGTGGAGGTATACCCCACCAGAAGAAATGACAGCATGACAGTGGCCAAACTCCTATTGAAAGAGCTTATACCTCGTTTCGGTTTTCCAGTAACTATTGAATCAGACCGAGGGTCTCATTTTAATAATGAAATAATTTGATTAATTTGTGAAGCATTTAAAATTGAACAAAAGCTGCACTGTGCATACCGACCAGAGGCATCTGGAGTGGTAGAACAATTGAATGGCACAATTAAGTCAAGGTTGGGAAAGGTGTGTGCATCCACTCCACTGGACTGGCCTGATGTTTTTCCTCTTGTTCTGATGGGACTTAGAAGTATTCCAGACAAGAATACTGGATTGAGTCCCATGAAATAATCCTGGGAAGAGCAATGAGGCAGGCATGCATACCAGGACACAAGCTGCTGAATATAACTGATGATTTAGTATTGGAGTATTGCAAAGAGTTGGCTGACCAAGTGCGTTCTATATCTCACCAGGTTGGAGAAGACGCAGTCCCCAGGCAGCCAAACCAAGCGCATGCTCTGAATCCCGGTGACTGGGTTGTAGTGAAGAATCATACTCGAGAATCGTGCCTAGCACCAAGGTGGGACAAACCACATCAGGTTATATTGGTCACAACAACCGCAGTAAAATGTGCAGGTTTGCCTAATTGGATTCATGCAAGTCATACTAAAAGAGTACCAGCACCTAACGAGGAAGAATCTCAACCGACTCAAACAGTTGAGGGAGCTGAAGGTTGTGCAGCTGAAGGATCCCAAATAATAGATCCTGAAGTAGCTGACCAAGAACAACCAAGCACCAGTCAGGATGATTGGATCCCTATAGTTGATATTCCTGAAGTGATTGTAAGAACCAGAAGCCAAACTAGATTAGCTAGTCAGGAAAAGAGTGAGGACCAGATAGGTACAGAAGAACGCGCTCTGGAAATAGAAAACACGATTGTTAGGGAACCTGAGCAGGACCAGATAAGGAAAGAGCAAACTACTCAGACAAATGAAATCGAAGACACAGCCCCAGAGTCTGAGGAGGGACAGTTAGGTCTTAGAGAACACGTTCAGGCAGAAGAAAATCAAGAAGCAGAAAGACCTGAGCAATACCAGACAGGAAAAGTCAAGCAAGTTCAGGTAAAAGAAGACGAAAAACCTATCAAAACTGAACCTGAATAGGGTCAGATTAGGGAAGAAGAACGCATCCAGGCAGGTGACATTAAAATAATAAGCCCTAGACAAGGTCAGGTAGAGAGGGATTCGGAAAACGAAAATAATCAAGTTGTGCCACAAATTAGTGAAAATAAAAGATCACTTGAAGAAAGTGAAAGTGCAGTGAAAGCTAAAAGAGTCAGAAAAGGTGATAATTGGCTTGGTGTTGTCAAGAGATTGAAATACCATTTTAAAACCATAACAGAAGAACCAGAGCAAGTAGACGAAGTATGCAGTCGATCTGGACCATCAATTGAAACACCAAAACGAAGAAGCCCAATATTGAAAATAATAAATAACAAATTCAAAGATCCTGAATGGACGGACGTTATTCTTGAAGATTTCGAGAATTTCGAAATAATTGGAGAAGATGATGAAAGCTTAAATGCAGAGCAAATTGATGAAGAAGTGAGACCAACTTGAAAATAATGTTCCCCTTTATATTCTGTCCTAAATTAAAATACTAAAGTAAAAGAAGAGAAATCTTCGTATCCCATTTGAAAATGACTGACAATAGAAATGCTGGAAAACCGAATTGTGTAAAGAAATGTTGTAGAATATGTATATGTAGCATATTTTTAGTACTTATACTATGGTTGGTATTAACAGTAGCTTTTCCCTATTGGATGGTTACAAATGTACAGAATAGCACTAATACACATGAAAAGGTAGCTACCATCAAAGGAAATAGGGTAGAATTAGAAGCACCAGATGAATTAGATTTACATCACACTGTGAATAAGAATGATACAGACTTAAATGTTTTTACAAATCTATTAGTACAATATGTAGAGACCATGGAGGTTAGTGATTGTTACGTGTGTATGAAATTACCCGCATCTGTAGCAGAAGGAGTAACATATCATCATTTACCATTGACATATGGTATTTCATGTAGTGTTTTAGCAAGCTTATTTTATAGAACAGGGAAATTGCAATATTATTATTCTAATGTAAATGCGAAACAGCATGAACCCTGTCCTTAGTACGAGAGATTCACAATTTATGGGTGAATATTTTCTAACGATGAAAGCAATAGATATTGCTGAAGCACATAAGCTCAATTTAACTGTAAATTACATGAAGAAGAGAAAATATTTTTGAATTTAGTTGAGACAAGGAGACAGGATTTCAAAAGAAGAGCTTCTGAACCTAAACCTCAGATACCTAAATGGGCTGAGGAGGAAGAGCATTATACAAATGGCAAGACTTGTGCTGCTATGTCCTTGGACATTGAAAAGAAAGGGAAAATCTGTCTCCATAGGTTAAAGACTGAATATAACAATGTGTTTATTGGTTCCAGTGAATGTGAACATAATTTCTTAGTAATTGGGGGATGGGGACTAAAAGGAGGGACAGGTCCAGTATTTCCTGGAATTTATTATGTGTGTGGTAATAAAGCCTATTTTAGGCTGCCAGACCATTGGTATAGGAGTTGCTATTTCGGAATAGTATTCCCTAAAGTATACCATGTAAAAAGAATCACTGGAAGCAATGAAGATAATAATGGACTAACACGTATAAAAAGAGCTAGTTTTTATGAAATAGTAAGTGACATTTTCGGTGCATAGATACCTTCAGTGGGTGTTCTTCTAAATTCACGAAAATTGTGTAAGTTGTCTATAGTAGTTGATCGGTTATCTACTGACACTGCTGGAGGATTCTTTTTTTTTTTTTATTTTTTTTTTATTTTTTTGAAACCGTTTATTGCAGTTCGTAAAAGTTACAGGTATGGGCCTACAACCATCCGGCCGGCCGCTAGAATGACAAAAACATATTGCACACATACAGTAAAAGTCTCTAGGCAGTGTAGAGCAGTGAAACAGGAGTAATCAATGGTGCAGGCCACACAGCTCCAAGCCCACAGTACGGTTCCCTTTTCTTGAAACAAAACAACACCAAAAAACCACACCCGCAAGGCAACCCGCGATCCAAAATAACAGCACGTGCTCCATAAGTGGGGGATCCAAACCAGCAGCAGAACTCTGGAGAGGGGAATGGGAATAGATCAGGGACTGGGGGACCGCGCGCCCGCGGCTGAGGGAGGGGGGCCGTCTAGGGAGACGGAGCAGGCGAGGCAGCCTGTAGCAGTGGTGGCTCACAAATACCCCCGCGGTAGGCGTTCCAGGGGCCCCAGATTTTCACCCACGCCCCAGGCTTACCTCTCGCCACATACACCACCTTTTCACGAAACATACACCAATCCATATGCTCTTTCCAGGCCGACACCGCAGGGGGCCTCTGGGATCCCCACAATTGAGCAATGTCGCGCTTGGCTATCATGTATCCCAGAGTCACCCACCGCGTCTGCGGGACCGAATAGTCATTCGGTTCCCATACATTCAGCAAGCATCTCCTCGCTTCAGGCAGCAGCGCAACACGCGTCACCACACGCAGGACCTCATGCACACCACGCCAGAATCGCTCCACCTTCGGGCACTCCCACAGTATATGCATGAAAGTCGCCAACGCACCACAGCCACGCTTACACATTCCGTCACCAGCAAAACCCATACGCAGAAGCCTTGGCCCCGTCACGTAAACCCGGTGAAGGATCTTGAGCTGGACGAAACGAAGGCGAGCCGGGATGGCCACCTCTTTCGGAGAGGCCACCGCGGAAATCCAATCCTCATCGTCCAGCTCCAGCCCGTCGGCAACCCAAGCCTCGCGGAGACTGGTCAGCAGGCACGATCTATCGTTGATCAGTTTTTTGTATATGAGGGAGATCGTGCTGTCCGGGACATGGCCATCTAGGACTCTGTCCTCCAGGGGGGAAGACTCCGGAATGGATGCGACATCCGGGAAGACGGAGCCCAGCGCATGGCGGACCTGTAGGTACCGAAAGTACTCACTGCCCTGCAGCTGGAACTCCGCCTGCAGCGTCTCAAAAGTTTTGAATCCCCCCCTCGTCCAGAGATCTCCCACCGTGCTGATTCCGATCGTGTCCCACTTCTCGAAGCCCTTCGACGTCCACAGGGAGCCCAACCTCTCAGACGCATACAGCGGTGACGCCCGGGTCAAACGGTCCTTCCACCCCATAGCTGCATTAGCCGCGTGCCAGACACGCACCATGACACGCGTCGGTCCCGTCAAACGGGAGTCGGGCGCGCCAGCGTAGAGCGCTCGATTGTAATCGCCACCGGGCAGGAACATCTTATCCATCTCGAATGCCGGGTTCAAGGCGGGCCCGTAAAGGCCATGATTAATTGCAGCTAGTTGGGAGGCCCAGTAATACCGTTTAATGTCAGGGAGGGCGACCCCCCCATCGTACCACGGGAGCGTCAATTTAGCCAGAGCAATGCGCGGCCTCCCGTCCCAGAACAGGCGCCGCTGGAGGCCCTCCACCTCACGGAAATAGCGTGCCGGGACCAAGTCCATAGTATTCTGGAGGGCGTAGAGGAAGCGTGGCAGGGACATCATTTTAAACAAAGCCGCTCGGCCGAGCGGCGAGAGCGGCAGACGCCGCCAGCGCACCACGTCCTCCCTCAAACGCCGAAGGGGGGGTAACAAATTCCGCTCGTAGCGGGCCTCCGGGTCAAGAGTGATATAGATACCCAGGTACCGAAAACCTTGGGAGGCAATCTGGATCGGACAGTCCCGTGGTAGGGCCGGAGCCTCCCCGGAAAGCACATATACACAGGATTTCGCCCAGTTGATGACCAGGCCTGAGTTGCGACCGAATGAACGCAAAACATCAACCAGGACGATCAGTGATTTACGCGGGGAGGCGAGATACAGAAGGATATCGTCAGCATAGAGGGACACACGGTCCTCATGCTCGGGGGTCCAGCGGAGACCACGGATAGAAGGGTGCCACCGCAGCCACTCCGCCAGGGGCTCCAGGGCCAGGGCAAACAGGAGAGGCGACAGGGGGCAGCCCTGTCGCGTACCCCTCCCCAGCGCGAATGGGGCCGAGACTCGCCCATTCACTACCACCTGCGCCGATGGGCCCGAATATAGCAATTTGACCCAGCTAATGAAACCCGGGCCAAACCCGAATTTTGCCAGCATCGCCCAGATGTATGGCCATTCAAGCGTATCAAACGCCATGGTGGCGTCCAAGGACGCCAAGATGGCCGGCTCCCGCACAAATGGGACACGCGCGAGCACCCCGTGCAAGCGCCGCAGATTGAGCGCCGTGTTGCGGTGCGGTATAAAGCCAGATTGGTCTTGGTGGACCAAATCGCCCACCACGCCAACCAACCTGTTGGCCAACACCTTGGCGAGGATTTTGGGCTCCGCGTTCAAAAGCGAAATCGGCCTATAGGATGTGACCCGTTCACAGGGCCTCCCCTCCTTGTGGATCACCACAATTGTGGCTAGACGCTGGTCCGGCGGGAGGGAACCCCGCGAGTGGGCCGCCAGGAACATCGCGCGCAGGTGGGGCGCCAACACATCCGGGCGTAGCCTGTAGAGCTCGATGGGAATACCATTGGGGCCCATGGCCTTGCCGGATGCAACCGAGCGAATAGCCAAGGCAATTTCGTCCGAGGTGGGAGGGGCGTCCAGCGAATCCCTGTCCTCCACCGTTAGGGAGGGCAGTGCGATGTCCCGAAGCAGGGCATGGGAGTCTGCCTCCGAGCAGGGGGAAACCGGGGAGTAGACTTCGCGGAAATAATCCGCGAAGCAGGAGACAATGGCTTCCGGCTCAGTGACACACGCACCATCAACACTCTCAATCAAAGGCACCACACGGCTCGCTCTCTCCCTCTTATCCAACCACGCAATCAATTTGCCAGCCTTATCACCCACATCATACAATCGCCCCTGCTGCTCTCTACTGAGGCCCCTGGCCGCCTCCGTGACGAGGGCCCGATAGGCCGCCTGCTTTAGGTGTAGAACATGCAACTTGTCGTCTGTTACCCCGCTTCCCAGGTCACCCTCCAGTTCTGCAATCTCGGCCTCTACCCGGGTCACCTCCTCCCGCTCGCGCCGCCGGGCATGGGAGATAAAGGAGAGGGCCTCCCCTCTAAGGACTACCTTGAAAGCCTCCCACAGGGAGATGGCCGAAGAGACCGACCCCACATTCTCATCGAAATATCGCTGTAGGGATTTGATCAAATCAGCACGAATGGTGGGGTCGCGCAAATACCATGCATTGATTGGGGCCACCCTGCCATCCCCCCTCGGGAAGACATCGAGATGCAACAACAATGGGGAGTGGTCTGAGATACCCCGCGCCAGATGGCGCACCTCCCCCACCCTCCCTGCGTGGGCCGCCGGGACAAGGATGTAATCAAGCCGCGAGAGGCTACCATGGGCACCCGAGTGGAAGGTGTACTGTCGCAATGCAGGATGCTTTAATCGCCAGCAATCCACCAGGCCCAGCGTGTCCAGAAGGCCGGGCAGCCACGCCTGTGCCCGGGGGAGGTCCCTAGGGGGATGGCGATCCATAGACCCAGAGGCTACCGCATTAAAATCCCCTCCAACCACCAGCAGGCCACTCGGAAGGTCCAGAAGGAGGCGCCCCAGGTCCGCAAATGTGGTGGCTTGTAACCCAGGCGGGACGTACACTGATATAAAGATAAACACTCTACCCTCCATTCTTCCCACCAGAACCGTGTAACGTCCCCTCTCATCATGGCGCACCTCATCAATCTCCAACGGGAGCGAGTTCTTGATCATAATACCCACCCCCCGCGAGCCCGAGGTGAAGCCAGAATGGGCCGCCAAACGATATCCCCGCCGGTTCATTGCATGAAAGGAGTTACCTATAAGGTGCGTCTCCTGCAGGAAGACAACATCTGGTGAAATACGTTTTAAGTACTGCAGGACCACACCACGCTTAATCCTATCCCCCAGGCCATTAACATTCCATGACAACACAGCCAAATCCCTACCCCCCATCATACGTCGAAACAATCGGTCGTCCCCCATCGAGCATCCTAAAAACAACAACATAGTAGCGGGTTTGCCCTGCGGTGCTAACAAACAACACACCCCCCCCACCCCCCGGTCCCAACAAAACTCCCCCCTCCCTGCACCCCTGCATGAGCCCAGACAGCCCCCCCAAAGTGCAGTGTGCCTGTCGCCCCATAGCTAAAATACTAACTAGTCCCCCAGAGGAGGAGGGAAGCCCCCAACAGACCCCGCACGACCTCCATAGGAGGGGAAAATACGCAATCAATAAATGGTGAAGGAACAACGTCCAGAGCACGGCCTATGCAGTCACCCCTCAATTCTGCTCCGGCGGGCCCTCCTCGCCAGCCGCGCCCCCCCCCCGCCCCCCCGGCCCCGATCTCCAGGCAGAGTGTCCAGCCAGTCCCCAGCCGCCTCGGGCCGGTCGAAGAAGTGCGTGCGACCATCCACCTCTACCCTCAGCTTAGCTGGAAAGAGCATTGAGTACTTGAGGTTCAGGTCCCTTAGGCGACGTTTAACACCAAGAAAGCTCTGCCGCTGCTTCTGGACCGCCGGGGTAAAGTCTGGGTAGAAATGTACCTCCATGTTGTCAAGCTTGACCGGTCCCTGTTGTCTGGAGGTCTGGAGGATAGCATCTCTGTCCCGGAAATTAAAAATCCGGGCAATGAGAGGCCGCGGCGGGGCACCAGTCTTAGGTCTGCCCCCGGGGACCCGGTGAGCGCGCTCCACCGCAAAAAGCTTACTCAGCCCCCGGGGCTGGAGATGGGTCAGGATCAACTCTTCCACGAAAAGATCCGCCGCCTCCGCCTCTCGTCCCTCCGGCACCCCCACAATACGGACATTATTCCTCCGGGCCCGACCCTCGGAGTCCTCCAGTCGCCGGTCCATCAGGGCGCTCGCCTGGCCAAGCCGGCGCACCTCCTTCTGGAGGGCCACCACGTCTGTCGTGAGGCTCGTTGTGGTGTGGGCCAGGGAGTCGACTCGGTCGTTTGTTTTGGACAAGTCTGCCCTCACAAGGCTCACATCCACCAGGACCGAGTCTATTTTTTGCGCTAAGGTGTCGAAACGCTGGTCCACCGAGGCCTTCATCTCTGCGATGGCGCCCATGACGTCCCGGAGGGTCAGATCCACCGGATGAGCGGATGCCTCCGTCGGGCCCACCGGGGATGCACGCGATGTCTCCGGAGAACCCTTCTGGAGCGTGTAGCGGTCCATACTGTTGGCCTGGTGTGCCGTGCCACGGCGGGTCGTCTTCACCTTCGCCCGGTCGCCATCTTGTTTGGTGGACATGCTGGCTCTTCCACCGTCGTGCCAAGCACCCCAAACGGGCCGCTATACCAAGTCACGGGTGCCAGGGGGGGGGCAGGGGCGACCACCGAACCGCGGGTCAACCCACCGCCGGCGGGTCAGCCGGGCTCCTGGACAAGGCCACACCACCACACCCCGCTCCGCAGTCCGACCCCGCTTGAGAGCTAGGAGGGCGCAAAAGCGAAAGTGAAAGTGCGGGGTACGCCAGTCGCCCAGCCCCGTTCGCCGCTGTTATTCACTTTGTCCCCGGATCGCCCCACTACTCCAATCCGGGGGGCCGGCGAGGAGAAGGCCACAACCTTCGATCGATGCTCCCACCGGCGTCCGGGGTCCGATTCGAGCCCAAAAAACGGGTGGCGCCTCAGCTCCGGTTCCCCAACACAGTCCCCTCAACAAGGACAGGATATCGCCAGGATTAATTCAGGAGGTCGCGGAGGTCCTCGGGAGCCTCGCACCTACGCGGCCATCTTGGTTGCGCGCTAGGCTCCTCCTGCTGGAGGATTCTTGATGATTAACACTGAATTAGTTGTGGTCAGATCTATGGTTATACAAAATCGACTTGCTCTTGACATATTATTAGCAAAAGAGGGTGGAGTCTGTAAATTATTGAAAATGCAACATTGTTGCATGTATATCCCTGATAAAAGTGTGGAAATTGGAAGATATATTAAAAATATTACGAAATTGGAAAAAGAGTTGAAACCACTGGAAGTTGAAAGTGTATGGAAAAAGTTGACAAATAGCATTTCTAACTTAGGTAGTTGCTTTTCCAACATAGTTAATGGTATTTTAGGTCAAATAATGCTGCTCATAATGGGAATAACACTATTAGTATTAGCAATAATGTTTTAGCACAAATGCTGCCAAGCGAGAAAGACATATGAAGTAAATGAAAGGGGTAAGAAAAGAAAACTCGAAGAAATACAACAGGAAGTATTAAAAGGAGACTTTTACAAAAGAATGAGAGGATTACAATGCAAAAATGAAAAAGAAAGAAATGAAAGGGTTGAAGAAGAAATCGAGATGTGCTAAAGTTAGCATCTGATTCAGTAGAAATTAGTGATGGCATTAAATGCCATCAGAGAGGGGATTGATGGAGCAAGGTTTCGTATTAAGAAACTTGCTTGTATGCAATCCTCTCAAATAACATGTAACCACATAACCAATATGTTTTGTAAATATTAATATTGCATTATACACGACATACTGTATCTTGGGGAAGCTTTCCTATGTGTATTACTAACAAGTAACCCGAGTGTCTTAAAATGGCCACCAAAAACGGGGGAACTTCATTGTGCATGCGTCTACTGCATCTACGTAGTATGACGCCTTCGATGCTTTGGGGAAACTTTGCAGCTGCGCAGTAGCTTTAATATGGCCGCTTGAAACTCACATTATAATGCACATGCTGTTGCTTAAACTAAACTTTATAAGTTCTACTAAAAACTAATGCGAAAGATTAAAATAAGTAAATGGGGATAGAGTAGAGATAAGTGGTATACAGTGAAATCATTTATTTTAGCATTCTAACGTGTCTCTTTCTGACTTTATTATTAGTTCATATTTTGGCCTCGGAGGGTGACTGAAATCCCTACCCACCTGTCCAGCGCACAGGCACACAGAAACTTGCCGGAAACCATGATGGCATAACTTGAAACACAGCCAAGGCCACACTGGACAGAGACGCCTTAGAACTCAACCTACTGACCCGGACAAAAAAATGTTTCAAAATGTATTGATCATAACGTAAAATGCGGGTGGGAATAAAGCTTTGGGAAAGTAAATAAAGGGGCGGAAACAGAACAATGGTCCAAAGAGAAAATATTGCTTTTAGTATGGTGTGATGAACTCACCTCCTTGCCTGACGTTGCACTTAGAAGAGGTCACCTTCCCAGATCTGAACCTGTCCTGATCCTCAGTCTGCTACCTGTCTCGGTGGACTTCATCTGGCCCATCTTCAAGGAGTTGGGTTCATCTATCACCCGAGGTAAATATAATTCTGTGAAGCCTGTCTTTGTACCTGCTCTCTTTTCCTCCCTTTTACAGGTACTGACATCATTGATCTTTTATTGTGACTAGTTTTATTGAATTTTATTTTCATCTTGAAGGAAGAAGGTGTTGACTGTAATTGATTATGTCTCACAAAATTATTGATTAAATAAAGATTTTAAATCTTTTTGATTTTGTGGTCATTTCGAAGGAAAGTAAATGTAATTTCTACCTTAAACTAACTCAGCAACCTGATTCATTGAGTATAGGAAATGTATTGACAGGAAAATCGAGTTGGTAAGACTTGGTAAAAGTGGATATCAAATTACAGGTAAAATCTCAAAAATTGGTGACAGCGGGTTTTTACTAACTTATCTGTATGAATGTTATGGGCCCAGGGGAGTATTTGGTATGTGTGTGTAACCCGAGCTGGTAACTCCCTCCATCAGTGCAATGAGGGAAGATTCGACGGCCCCGCCCTCGGGTACGCGCTGACTGGGACGCAGACTTGACTGAACCATTAGGGGAGACAAATTGGACACTAGTAAGTGAACTCACCCACATGGTGTCATCCAATGCACGCTTCCAAATAATACATCACAACTTCTTACATCAGGCACGCAATGCCCATAGGGCTAATCGGCACTGGCGTAACGAAACTCGAGGGGACCTCCCTGCAAGGCACGTGGAGGGGCCCCCTCCGGGCTCAATCAGGAGCTCTGCAGCCAGAGTGCTGTGCTGAGGGGGCCCCCTGGAGCTTGTGGGCCCTCGTGCCGCGGGGGCTGCAGGGGCCTGTGTTACGCCCCTGCTAAAAGGGCTCCAGCCCCTGCCCCATCGTGTGTCTCAGCCCGGGCTGCTGTAGCTCACGCTGCTGTGGGCTCAGCTGGGCAGTGTCTGGAGTCCTATCTCCGGCACGCCCGAGTTTTTCACAGGTCTTTAAAGACAATTTGCATATTTATATACTTTTGTAAACTGGTTAACAAGGCTTAGTTTTTGTCTTTTGGTTCCAGTACCGCCTGGGCCTCCACTCTGCATATTCCTTTCATTTTTATTTTACTTTTACTGCTCAGTCTGCAGCACCAGGAACTTCCATGAGATGACTCACCCTGTGAGTGCCTGCTCCAAGTGAACTCCAGTCCGCGCTGGGAATGGTGATTACCCTGCAAGCGCCGGCATTCCATTTTACTGCACAGGAATCTTGCCATAGGTTTGTGGAATGGCGAGACAGATGGGTTATTTAAAGTCTAGTTCAACTCTCTTACCCCCTCAACCTTGCAGAATCCGAAGACGACAGAGAGTTACTGGGCCGCCTTTGTTAAAGGTTCTGAAACCCCCTGTCAACATTAAAGAAACACCACAACCCAACATTTTCGAGCATTGAACTTCGCTCTGAATGTAGTTGTCTTTTATGTGAATTTTAGTTTCTGGGCAAATCCCATGAATTAAAAAAAAGCTCTCTTGCTAAGGGCATTCTTGTTTATGGGTTTTAAAAAGTCATATTTGATGTGTGCTGGTCTTACTCCTTAAGTGAGTCGACCAAAGGCTCCTGTGTGTGTGTATATTATATACACACATGATAGTTTGAAGATCTTCAGGCATGCAGCATACTAGCAATCCCTTCTCGGGAACAAAGTCAAACCCATGCTGCCAACCTGTGTACATCTATGGATTCACACTTCAGACACAGCTGATGCCATTGCTGTTTTCTACCACTGTCAGGTCGATAGCGGTAGGCGAGAGCAGCAGTTGGGGGCACCCTCTCTCCATCCTTCCCTGTATTGTAGGTGGTGCTGCTAAGTTTCTCCGCTTAATGTCCAAACAAGGGAGAAGTAAGAACATTAAAATGCCCCCAGCTTTTTACCAAAGCTCTGATGGCACCAAGCAAACGAAGACTTGGAAACTCCATTAAGCATTGTGTTAATTAAATCTGAACCTCCCGAGTATCTCTGCGAATTTTCAGTGCATCGGTGTTCCTCAGTCTGACCTCTCTGTCAGCAGATACAACCATAAGTATCAAATGTATGATCTGGGCAGTAAGTAGTATGCATGCACTTCATGGACACTTAGGTATAGTCCATAGCGATGATAACGTTTTTTGCCTCAAAACTCTACTCTAACCCAAAAACACTAACCTGAAACTATAAACTGAGGGAAAGTTCACAGACTCCCCTACCCAACAGGATCAAGTGATCTCCAGGGAAGATGCTGATGCAATGCTCAGATGACATTAAACATAGGACCTGATTTAGATCTTGACAGTCTTACCGCCATACCTCTGTGGCGGCGGTCTGAAGTACTCCGCCAAGTTGATGATCTTTCACCCGCTGTATTTAGATGCATGCAGGCTGACTCGCCGTTCATGTCGACAGAGGGTTTCCCGCTGCAGGCGTGGCTCACCGCTGCCGAGGTGGTGGCTCCAATGCTGGCGAACAGTGCTCTGTTGCCGTCAGGGCAGCGGGCTACCGCTGCGCAGATTTAGATTTCAGAATTGTGCTACTGGTCTTCTAGCGGTGGTTCCCTGACAGAGGGAGTGCATCGTGATACGCACTCAACAATGCACTCACTGTGGCCATTGGATGGATGCTAGTATAACACACTTGATGTCCATTGTCCAAAAGGAAGCTGCTGCATACCACACTATAACACACACTTATTTCAGACCATGATCCTTTGCCATTCCACTGCACCATGACATTTTCTAGCAGAACCTTAGCCAGTTAGGTAAGGGTATTTTGTTGCTTTTCCCTGTTTCTTGCCCCCTTTATCTTCTTTCATCTGTTTTCTAATGGTTTATTAATTTGATTTAACCATATTTCTTTGCACAATGCCAGGGCCCAAAAATCACCATTTTACTGAGGTCGAAATGTCATTCATTGTGGATAAAATCTTCAGAGTTGAGCCACAATTGTTTGAACACCAAGTCCAAATCACAACTACAAGCCAGAAAAGGCAAATGTGGACCAGTATAGTTGACAGAGTGAATGCTGTAGGTAACAACCTGTGCGCACAGGAGGAAATTAGAAAAAGGTGGAATGACCTGCTGGGGAGTTTGCATTCCCTGGCCTCTAAGCACACCTGGAGGCCCAGAGGACTGGTGGTGATTTTTCGAGGCCCCCCAATACAATTTTATCCCTGGGAGGAGAATGACTTGCAGATCCTATATCCGGAAGGCTTGACCTGAATACCTGGTGAAGTAGAGTCTCGTAAGTTGCACTATGCAAAGTCTCACTAAACCTTAATGTCCTGTTTGTTCTAGACTCTCAAACAAAATAGGGGGACTCGAGGGCTTTATAAGGGGTCCAGCATACATGCCCTAAACAGTCCTAAACAAGAAAGGTATGCTGTTCCCACTGGACGGACAAAGAGAAAGAGGGATAGAGGAGGGGGATCCTCCTTGTCGGAACTAGAGTCCTCATACACCCAGCAAGCTAGGTGTCATGCTTCATCATATGGACTTGCTCCCTCGGGAGGGAATTTTAAACTCACCTAACTATCTAGTATGTCTGTTTTATCAGGGATCACACTAGGATCCAATATTGATCATGGAATGGACACCAGAGTTGAGGGGTTGAGGGAACGCCTAATTCAGTGTACTAGACAGCTTTCTCTAGTGACTGTATCCTGTCTCTTTATGTCATCCCCTATGTATAGGTTACCACTAGGATTGACGGGACCCCGTGCTCGCATCCAAGGAGTGTGGTAGGTTGGAGCATTCTCGCCCACCACCACCACGTGTAGATAGTATTGAATATAATAGGTTCTGATGAAATGTGATGGATCAGTATTGACCGCAAAGCATGAAACATGTCGACCACTTCACATGAGCTCCACTGGACCATTGAGCCAGAGCACAGCCACTCAATTTGTTTTTAAGAAGGTGGATTACCAATCTAATAAAGAGTTTTTGTGGACTATCCAACCTTTTTTAACATCACTCACTTGCACTACATCTACACTGTTCATTAGGGCCCTCACACCCACGCACCAAACGGCAGGAACTAAAGATCTCCACTAAAGAGCCCCGTTTTGGGTACCCGTTGGGCATTGCAGCGCCGACCCGATGAGGAGCAGGTCCATATGATGAAGCATGACACCTAGCTTGCTGGGTGTGTGAAGACTCTAGTTCCGACAAGGAGGATCCCCCTCCTTTATCGCTCTTTCTCTTTGTACGCCCAGTGGGAAAAGCATACATTTCTTGTTTAGGACTGTTTGTTCTCGACTCAGCTGTTGCCAATGTGTTATGCACATAGTTTCCTAACATAGAAACCTCAAAATATCAGTATCCATTTTGCAGGTATTGGGAAGTTGTCTTTGAAATGACTACAACAACCACAATGCCCTGTTTCTGTTTAGTCAAAAGAATATTGCTATGTCATTTGCTCATTCTTTCTTGTCTAACATATTTCCGAATATGGTAAAGTGTCATGTAGTGATCGATCTCTAGTCAATGCTCTCTTTTGAAAATGGTTTGTGTTGTTTTCTGAATGTTGGCCTGTTCTTCTCAACCAATTGAATTGATGCCATGTGTTTCGCAAATCAAATTGTGTTGGCCCAATAATTGTAAGGTATGAAAATTACAATGCTATATAAGTGGTAATTGCATAAATTACATTGCATAAATTGATTCTGCACTGTTCACATGATGACCAATGTCAAACATCCATCCAAGTTGTATAAATGTCTGTTTTGAAGTCAGCTAGGCCTTGGAAATGTCAAGTACACATTTCACCTCTCCACTGTGTTGGGTTGAATGGTTGGGAGATGTTAGGTATACTTCCTAATCACTTCATAAACATTTCAGGACATCTTATTATCTGCATCTTTAAAGTTGTACTGTTTGAAATTGCAAAAAATTAGGGTAATATGTTCAATATCACTGAAAGCTATAATCATAATACTCTCAAAAATTAATCTTCTAGGTATTTACATTGTTTGTCTCCAAAGCTATGGATGTATAATCTGCACTTTTACTTTTAAAAATACTCTCAATAGGTACAACTGCCAGAGCACAAGCCCAGGAATCTGCCACTGAAGAGACCTCCACTCCAGCCCAGGATCAAGCCTTCCGTGAGGACAACACGCCTGGTAATCTGGATAACAATGAGGATCCTAGTCCATCTGGTCAGTCAAGGCAGACGGCTTCAGTGAGTCTTCCTAGGCCCATACCGACACCTCCCACCCCAGCTGTACCACCTCAGCTAACCAAAGCCTCCACTTCCTGTGTTCCTGCCACTGTACCATCGATCGTGTGCCCCGCAGTACTGGCTAATGTTGACACCACAGCACCACCATCCCCAGCTCACCCAGGAACCAGTTGGATGGTGCACACTGTGCCAAGGGCACAGGATAGTAGAGTTAGGGGTTATGGGAGGGATTCTGTGGGCCCACATAGTGGGCCACTGGGGTCACTCTCACACAGACCACCATTAACTAAGTCTTGGGAGTCTACCATCGGTTCCACATGATGGGCCAGGTACTTCTCGAGCCCTGGAAGATTAAGTAGTTGCAGAGGGAGCTCAATTATTAGATGAAGGCTCATGATTCCAATATAGGCTCCCTGACTGGGGTGCTGCAGGAAATTGACACCCATATGTGCAGGGCTTTTCCAGCACCATCTACCCCTTCCTGTTGTCCTACAACATCTGGTCCAGCTACACCTGCTACAACCACAGGAAGAGAGTTCCTGCCACAGGAAGAACCAGGCAGTATCAGACCACAGGAGGTAGCCCATAAACCACAGTGAGACTGGGGCTGTACATTATACCAAACAACAATGTCTCAATGTGGATTTCATTGTAAGGACCAGTTGTGCAAAAGCAAACCATTAAATAGCGAACTTGTTGGAGGAGTAAATCCACATAGGAAAGACACAGGGAGACGGAAGGTGTAGAGTTACATGTATTCAAAATTACTCAGCACATGATGGACATATTACATCATATGTACAGATCATATGGACAAGAAGCACTGCGTGACATTTACTGGCAATGTAACCAACAGAATACTGTGCACAAGTGCTCGTGAAAATTGTGACGGCGCAAGTGACACATGAAGTGGTATATACAGCGGTGAACAACGGAGCGCAACAGAGAGAACAATGGAACAATAAGTCTGACAAATTTAGGGCATCGATACTGGTCCTTACAATGAAATCCACATTGAGACATTGTTGTTTGGTATAACAGGAAGAACCACCTGCAGCCACCCCAGGTCTTGCAACTGTGGATCCCTTATCCCCTGCAGGGGGTGACATCCACCCAAATTATCAGGAGGTGAGGACGGCAAGACCTCTACCACCACCAGCAAGAAACACTGGCCCTAATTCCCTCCAGTGTTTGACTGCCATTCACTCTGGACTATTTCTGGACAAATTTACCTTTCTGGAGGCAGTCGTATTTTAGACATTGGAATTCAAACAATTTTGACTCTTCAACTATGGTTTCATTCACCACGACTGACTTCTTCACTTTTTGATTTCCTTTTTTATGTTCGCCCTGTTTAATTTCTTCATGTTTAGTTCAATAAATTCACAACTCAAAAACTCATAGACACGTATTGTTTATCTCAACTTTATCAATGCATTTGTTTCTTTCCATCATATCTTTACAATGACAAAAATCAAATGATTATGTAAACATAGATAATTTGCAAGTAGGTAATGTTTTACGCAAGTTTCCAACCATGACTCCCCAAAAAATATACAATAAAATCATCTATTACTATTGACCAATGATTGTCCATCAACATTTATACTAACATAACAATCCATACATGACACTAATACTCAGTGACAGTTTTCACATTTCCAGTTCCAGACTTGCCAGCATGGAAGAAGGGGATATATCAAAAACAATCAGATTGAATAGGCAAATTATCATTGATTCATGTCATTAGCTTGAGCCAGATCTTCTGGCTCACATAAGGAATCCCACATCAATAGACACAAACAAGGCAGTACTATATTTTGTAGATAAAGGATTATTCCAATCCACTGTTCCAGTATCTATTGGAATGTCACAACCAAGTTTCAGTAGTGTGCCACAAGACGCATGTCCTACAGTGATGAAACACATCAACAGCTATATACGCTTTACACACAAATGGGATTTTGCCAATCTGAAGGAACATTAGCATGATTTGGCTCCACTACCACGTGTGGTTTGAGCTAATGTAGCACACATTTTGCCTTAGTGCCAACACACGACAGAGAACACGTCCATTGTAATCTTCAAGTCTTCCATTCAATCATAGTGCAAGTTGCCTTGGTACACGATTTGTACACCCAAAGTCGGTGTTTCCCAGGATCAACCCATGTTCCCTTTGTACCTCGAAACATCACCATATACCTTCAAATGTCACAACTCTGAAATGTCCAAATGAAGATGACATGGTGAAAGAACCTAAGACAGATCCAAACAAAAAGATTACCAATCAAACATAACATAATAGACACATTAAAAAATCAACGTTTGGAGGACATAGTTTCACAAAACAATCACAGATACACAATGTAACTGAACACAGCAGTCAATGTGTTACAAGTTTTATCAACAAACATCTTACACCTGAATTTCCCTGAACTTGCCCTTCCTAACAAAGTAACACCACAAACTTCTCTCATCATCACATCAATAGTTGGTGTAACGGTGAAAGTAATAACATGTAAAGATATGCTTACACTCATGAGAAAAATGTATCAATGACATCGTGATGTAAGTCAGCTCCTTCCTCTTCACCACTATTATCTTTATTTGGCATTTCAGGATCCTCACCTGGTGGCTCTTCATGGTTTCCATCCTCTGCGATGTAAGGGATGTTTTGTCGCAGAGCAATGTTGTGGTGCATGCAGCAGGCCACGGTGATTAGGCACACCTTATTGGGTGAGTAGAGGAGGGCTCCACCAGTTTTGGCCAGACAAATCTGGCCTCTAGGAGCCTGAATGCCCGCTCCGCTGGCTGCGGTGTTCTTCTGTGGGCCTCATTAAAGTGGACTTCCCCATGTGTTGTTGAATTCCTCAGTGGTGCAAACAACCATGGTGGGTTGGGATAAGCTGAGTATTCTAGATGGAAGACAAAAAAAGTACCCAAAAATGTAACACAATTTCAGATTATTCAACTAGAAATTCCCCAAACAATATTATGAAAGATTGTAGTGACCAACAAGCCAGGCCCTCTCAGGTCCAAGTTGTGACATTTGCAGTGTTATGGAGCTGTTCCATAGTACAAAGGAATCATGGGCCAAGCCGGGAAATGATGCTCACAGAGGCTTGTGATGTACAAATCTGGTAAGCAGACAACTTGCACGTTGATTGAATGGAAGTATTTCCTATTCCGGTACCTGTTCTCTGGCGTGTGGTGACAATAAGGTAATATATTTGTGCCATCAATTGCTCCAACCCCATTTGGTAGGCGACCCAAACTGTAAAAAAGTGTCCCTTCACATTGGCAAAATCCTGCTGCAGCGGAACCCAGATGAAGCTGTTGTGTCTCATCATTGCATTTATAATCTCTTTAAGCACACCACTGAAAGTTGGTTGTGATATTCCACCAGATACTGCCACAGTGTATTGGAAGGATCCTGTGGCCACAAAATTAAGTATTGCTATGAGTTTGAAAATTGCAGTGGTGTAACTAACGCCCCTGCAGCCCCTGCAGTGTGGGGGTCCCGAGCACCAGGGCCTCCCCTCAGAACAGTACCTTAGCCAGAGAGATCATGAGTGATTCTGGAGGGGGGCCCAACCATGTATTTTGCAGGGGGGGTCCCTTAAAGTTTCCTTACACCACTGCACAATTGATGTAATAGATGTGGGATTTCTGTTGTGAGGCTAAATATCTGGCTCTGACTGATGACATAAATCCAGTATATTTTGCCTACTCAATCTGAACCGCTTGGTTATATCCCTTTCTTCCATGGTGGCAAGGTCTGGAAATGGGCGGTACACCTATCGCTGTCTTCCCATCACTCTCCTAGGCTTCATTTATCTGTATTGGAAAAACATCTGAGCATTGTTCATATTTTCCACAGCAACATATTTGATAATTAATCCTAAAGTCATGTAGTTCTGAAAATATATATGGTTTTACTACATATTTTAATCAAACATTTGCTTTTTGGCCTTTATTCTTCACAAATGACATTTATAGCCCAAAATAAATAAAAAATGTGTAAATAATAAATTTCAAATGTATTACTTATACATTTCTTTTTTTTAAACTTTTTTTTCCCTCCATAAATACAGTCAATGGAGGTGTAAACAACTCCGCACAACCATCGCATTTCATCACAGTAACTTACTACATATAACTGTTTATTTAAAAAGAAATCAGTGTCCATCGAAGTTTGAATATGTAAACAAACTACCCCCATTTCGAGTGATGGTGACACACCTATCAGTCACAAACAAACTATTTTGAACTTCTAAAATGGCGGGTGCCTGACCTCGCCGATAGGACAATTGGAATCAGACGGGCGTAGAGGAAATTGTCTCGTAGCGGGCGGTAAACTCCATGACGGACACAGCCATAGGCTAACTTTGTTGAAAGTAACATACGTAGGCCAATGGCTGTGTCCGTCTCTGCTAAAAATTGTGTACATGTATGAGGCATTTGGAAAAAAGCTCACTTGCTTCCTAACTTTGACTTTGCTGCCATCAAGACTTCCTCCACTTTTGCTGCTGTTTGTCAATTCCAGTCAATTCAGAAGAAACTTTATTCGGCCAACATAGGCCATAAAAGTAGATTAAACACATAATAAATGAATACTAAAACTGATTGTTACATAAAATTAAATGGACAGACCAATATTTCATAAAGCTCTTTCAGACAATCAGGAGGTATGTTACTCAGGAGGCACAAAGATTCAACTTTGAGCAAACCTATTGGGTGCAAGATAGTACAGTACATATATCTCTATATTTCTCTCTCTTTATATACATATCTATCTATCTATCTATCTATCTATCTATCTATCTATCTATCTATCTATCTATCTATCTATCTATCTATCTATCTATCTATCTATCTATCTATCTATCTATCTATCTATCTATCTATCTATCTATCTATCTATCTATCTATCTATCTATCTATCTATCTATCTATCTGATGTATCTATCTGTTTGAGTCACTTCTTTCTTGGATATATATATATATATATATACATATCACCACAACTCGCCCACAATCCGTATGCTTTTCCGGAAAGACGAGGCAAACCCAAATTCTGTGAATGAAGATTTATTTCGTGCCCAGCACCGCCGCCATTACGCGTTTCAGCTCCGCAAGAGCCTTGATCACATGATACACCACATGATTGTCATTACACCTTTTAAAGAGACAATACACTGGGAGGGACGGCGTACTCTGCCGCGTCATAGTAATAGACATAGAAAACATCTTTGCCTAATGCATCGTGATTCCCTTAATAACTGTATAAATACAAGTTTGTTATTTTGAAAATACAGTTTTTTGTAGTATAAACATAGTACTACATGTGCAAAATACTGCTAAGTGCAAAAAAGTGCAAATGTTATGGTCTGAATATCAAAACGCAATACATCGTCAAATGAGATATGAATAAATAAATAAATATATAAATATATTCATAAAAAAATTCACATATGGTTAAAAGACAGGATTAAAAAACAGGGTTTAAATAAACACTCATATTTTTATATAAAAAAATCCTAATACATATAATAGTGGTTTTAAAGGAACCATCTATATATAACCTTATTGACACATGATTGAAGACAAGCTACATTGTTGTATTATTGGTTTCCATAATGGATTATTGCACATAGCGAGACACTAGTAGCAAATTAAAACTAGAATCTACCTGGTGTCATCTTTAAATGGTGTAGGGTAACCTATAAGTGCAAAATTGTGCTATAAATAACATGAATCATAAAATTGTATGTGTAAAGAAAGTAAAAAAAGAAAATCTTATATTATCATAGGTTAAAAGGAACAGAGAAAAGAGGGAGCGCTAGTGATTCAGTGGTCAATAGACAACAGGATTGAATGTTGATAGAAATCAGTATATCATAAGTGAGTAAAAAAATCCTCACTAAAATTCAATCCATTTGGAATCTTACTGTCTAATTGGATTATATATCGTGTTTCAAGTTTTCTTAACAAAGAATCACGATTACCACCTCTCCTTAGAGGAGGGACTGAGTCAATCAAAAAATATTTGAGTTCACTAGATCTCCTAGAATGTGTTTCATCAAAATGACGTGCTACTGGATAACTGGAGTCCCCATGGTTGATGGCTCGAATATGCTGCAGAATTCTTTTATGTGCTTGCAGTTTTGTACTGCCCACGTAGCATAAGCCACATGGGCATTCCAGTACATAAATAACAAATTCTGTTTTGCAAGTGAGTTTTTTATCAATTTTGGTCATCCTGTCACTCCATGGTGTGGTGTACTCTGTTTTGTTAATCCCGTGTTTACATGCCTTGCAACTAGCACACTTTATGAAACCTTTACTAGTGGATAACCACGTTGTGTTATCTACCAATTCAGGGCTGCTACTGACCAATTGATCCCTCATAGAGCGTGCCTTTCTAAAGGTCAAATTGGGTGATCGACACAAGGTGTCCCCCAAAATTGGATCACTTTTGACCAACGCCCAATTCCTAGTTACAATTCTTCTTATAGTATGCTGTTGTTGACTATATGTCAGAATTAATCTGGGTGATTCTGAGGTATTAGGGTCAATAATCTGATTACTGGATGGTTTTTTGGTTAGTGCCTTAGTCCTGCCCTGATTATTGGCTTTGGATATAGCTGTATCTATCATTTTCGTGGTATATCCCCGATTCAAGAACCGTTCTCGGCATTCTGATTGTGCCTTGAAACAATCCAAATCAGTGGTACATATTCTTCTGATGCGCAGCATCTCCCCAAAGGGGATACTGTGAATCAGGTGTGCAGGGTGATGACTAGTTGCATGTAGAAGGGAGTTTCCAGCAGTCATTTTCCTATGGAGTCTAGAGTATAGGTGGTTATCAAGGACAAATAGCTCAACATCAAGGAAACAAATACTATTGCAACTTATTTGACCTGAAAATTCAAGATTCAAATCATTGTTGTTGATGTCATCAATAAATTGGAGAGCCCCAATCTCCGGGCCCTTCCAAATGATCAAGAGATCGTCAATGTACCTGTACCAACGGATTATGTGGTTGCAAACAACCTCTTGAAACGATGCCATGAGGACCCGCTCCTCCCAAAGTCCCATATGCAAACAAGCATAGCTCGGGGAGAAACAGGCCCCCATCGCAACGCCTCTAATCTGCTGGTAGACAATTTTTTGAAATAAAAAGAAGTTGTTTTCTAGGCACATGTGTTAGACCTGTCAGCCCTTTGGGTGGTCCCTCCTCATCATTATTTATTTTGTCCCACTTTTGCCTCAAGCCCTGTTGGTATTTTTCCTTTTTGGGAACCACCAGACTTTTTAGTATTGATGCAGATTCAGGGAGCCATTTTAGCTACCCCTGGAACTTCTGTCTGAGGGCCTGGAGCACAAAATGGTGGCCACCTGTGACATCACCAGCACCCACTGGAACCTACTAGAACCTTCTGCAACATTCTGGAGCCCTGTGACAGTTGGAGGCGGTTTAGAATGTTGGGAAGCTAAGACAGAGAGTTGGCAGTTGGAGCTGGCAGTTGGCACCTGACTGGTGAAGAGAGAGCAGCAGAAACCTGAAGGAGGAAGGAGTGAGGCAGCAGGGGTGGAAACTTGTGCCTGGAGTGGGGTCCATAAACCCACCCTTGATACTAGTCCCTACTGACTGAGCCCAGCCTGGAGCCCTGTGTGGGAAGAAGCAAGAAAAACCATCTTAAGGACCTGGACAGCAGGAACAGGCCTTAGAAGCAAAGAACAGCAAAGTCCTGACCTGATTATTGGTTTTCCTGGAGTCCGACGTCGAGAAGCCTAGAGACCCGGAGCCCGAGGTGGAGAAGCGGCGCTGACTGGAAAAGCAGACGTCGTACCCGGAGCCGCCAGAGGTCGAGAGAGGGTGCCGACGGAGGTCGTAGAGAGTACCAGAGGTCGAGGAGGAAGTCACCCGAGGTCGAGTGAGCGGCGTCGACGGGGGAGTGAAGTCCGCCCTCCGGAGTCGCCGGAGACCGAGGTGAAGCGTGCCGGAGGTCGGGAGTGGAGATCGCACTCCGGAGTCGCCGGAACCTGAGGAGAGGAGCACCGGAGGTCGGGAGTGGAGGTCGCACTCCGGAGTCGCCGGAACCTGAGGAGAGGAGCACCGGAGGTCGGGAGTGGGGATCGCACTCCGGAGCCGCCGGAAGTCGACATCGAGCCAAGGCCGGCCGACGTCATCGAAACTGAGGTCGCCATCGGACCGGAGCCGCCCGAAGTCGACATCGAGCCAAGACTGCCCGACGTCATCGAATCGGAGGTCGAGATCGAGCCGAGGCCGCCGACATCGAACCGGAACCGCCTACCGGCATCGTCAAGAACTGACATTGCGCCGAGGCCGCCGACATCGAACCGGAACCGCCTCACGGTGTCGACACGACTCCAGCGGCGTCGGAGCTTCAGAAAAAGGGCAGTAAGTGGAAAAGAGGGCGCCTAAGGCCCTGTGGAATCCTGAGAGACTACCCTAGGGGCTAGAGAGGTGCTGGAACCAGCTTGATTGTGCCAGGGGTGAGCTGAGACTAATTCAGAGGGGTTGTGTAGAGTGAGGGAGCCAGGTCTCTAGAATTCCCCCCCTTGATCTACCTCAGTTTAGGCCTCAGCCTTGTCCAAGCCAGGGAGTAGACACCCTCAAGCCATCCATCTAACCACAAGCTGTGACTGGGCCAAATCAGCCCATAGAAATCTAAATGTGATCTGATTCTATGAGTGTCACTGTCAGCTTTTAATTATTTATAGAGAGCACTGTATTTATTGTATTTAACCTATTTATTGCTTCACTGTATTTATTGTTCCACAGTATTTATTGTCGCACAATATTTATTGGCTTGCAGTATTAATTGCCTCAGAATATTTAATTGCCTGTATGTATTGCACTTATATTTATGCCTTAATTATTTATGATCACCCCTATTTATTGAATCATTAAGACAGTATTTATTTGACCGGCACTATTTAAAAAGCCTTGTATATTGTGATTGTGTTATTATTTATTTAATCAGCAACTAAGAGAAAAAGAAGATAAAGAAAGATATTTTCATAATTTTTACGGTGTAGAGTCGTTTTTGGAACGGATGCACGCATGGTTATTGTATGGGTATGTCGTATGCTTAGCACGGTGCCTGATTCCTGACCACTCGAGCCAAGCTACCACTGTGTATGTCCTGGAAAGACCCCGTTACCACCAACTTCTTCAGGTGTGGGAGTGGAGAATTTCCAACATAATTGGTGTTCAGTGGTGGGATAGAGCTGTGCCTACGTATACTCAACAATAACTGTGGGTAGTCCATAGGCCTACACCGGGAGTTTTCTCAAAGCGGCCTTCCTAATTGTGAGTTTTTGTTTTTCCAAATTTACTCTGGTGGTGGGAGGAGGTATTATATAAGGTACCCCCCTGCATAGTTACTGCAAATAACTGTCCTCTGACCTGAGTGGGCAAGATGGAGTTTGTACTGGAGAATTTAGAAACGTACACTGTGGCCCAACTCAGGGAGTTTTGTCAGCGGGAGGGGGTGTATTGTCCCCCAGGAGCAAAGAAGGGTGCACTCCAAACCAGCTTAAGGGCTTGGGGGGAGGCACGACGAGAAAGCAAGGCTGAGGAGGAGGACAGGGATAGAGAGCCCGACAGTGAGGGAGCTGGTTTGTACCAACCTGAGGTGGGGAACCTGTCAGCGGGGCCCAGGACACTTTCCAGGAAGGGCAGCAGTGCCTCTAGCGGTGGCTTGTCTGAAGTGGAGTTAACAGACCGGAGGGAGAAAAGACAGCTCACATGGGACTTAGCAAGGCTGGAGAAGGAGAAGGAGGAACAGAGGATGGCTCATGAGATAAGGCTGAAAGAGATAGATCTTCAGATCCTGAGAATCGGGGCACACCCTGTACCTAACGGTGGCAGCGAAGAACGAGAGTACACCAGGGAACCCAAACCCTACCTGCCAAAGGACATAGTAGCTAGCTATGGGGTGGGTGACGATATCGCCAAGTGGCTAGCGGCCTATGAGGTCTCGTTAAGGGCCCATGGGGTTCCAGAGAAGTACTGGGGAGGGGGATTGTACAAGTACATGCCTCCAGCTGGTAGGGATGCATTATTGGCCCTCGAGGAGGATGAGCAGACCCACTACCCCACCATGAAACTGGCGCTCATAAGAAAGTTTGGACTAACACCCGAGAAGTACAGACAGAAGTTCAGGGGTAGTCACAAACTGGGCACACAGAATTGGGTGGACTTCCTGGACTATGCAAAGAAGGCACTAGAGGGTTGGATTCAGGGCAGTGAAGTGAGGAACTACGAGGGGTTGTTTGATCTAGTACTGAAGGAACACCTGCTCGAGAAATGTTTCCCTGAACTGCGTCAACACCTGGTGGATAGCAAGCTGACCAGTCCCCGGAAGCTTGCTGAGGAGGCGGACATTTGGGCTAGTACCCGGGTGTCCACAAGGGGGACTGGAGGGGATACTCAAAAGGCCGGACAGGGTGCCCCCCAGAAGAAAGAGGGAGGGGAAGAGAAAAAGGAGTTCTCCAAAGGCCCCCAAAATAACTTCCAAGGAAAGGGAACAGGATTCACCCCTAGGGCTAACCCACCCAGAAACCCTAATCCTGGCCAGAGTCAGCAGCCAAGGGTTGTCCATTGCTACGAGTGCGGTGGCGTTGGACACTATAAGGGAGATCCGAAGTGCCTGAAACGACCACCCCCTCCCATTGGAGGAAAGACCCCCGGAGTAGCTAGTGCAGTGCTCGGGGAGGAGATGCCCTTAACTAAGGGAAGGGAGTGGGCGGGTGTCACTTTAGTGTCCCTGGGAGAACGGGAGATGGTTCCTAAGATCCAGGTGCCCGCAAATACTGTAAAGTATGGGCAGTGGGTCACCATCAACGGCCAAAGAGGGGAGGCTCTGAGAGACACAGGAGCCAGTTTGACTATGGTACGTAGCCAACTGGTGTCTCCAGAGCAGGTAATTCCCGATGTACTCCACCCAGCCGCGATGGCTAACGGCAGAACGGGCCACTATCCAGTGGCCGAGGTTCCCTTTGAATGGGGGGGGGGTTGCAGGTTCACTTCAAGTTGCCGTAAGCCCTGCCGTGCCAGTTGATTGTCTGCTGGGGAATGACATGGAGCACAATGCTTGGAAGGAGGTGGAATACCGGACTCATACTGAGATGCTGGGTACACCTGACTGGGCCTGTGTGAGCACAGGGTCCGCGACTACCCGGAGAGGGAGTTCGTTTCGGCTGGAGCCTGGAACAAAGGCCCAGCCAGCTGCCTGTCAAGGGAAGAACCGAGGACAGGAGGAGCCTGCCTCGGCGTCCACACCCCGTAGGACGGATAGGCCACAGGAGGTGGTGGACCAGGAGTCTGCGGTGGGGGACGTTACCAAACTGGAGGACCTACCCATCCCGGCCGAGTGGCACGTGGAGGGAGGCCCGTCCAGGGAGGAATTCTGCCAGGGCCAGAGGGAGTGCCCTACCCTTGAGGGGCTAAGGCGTCAGGCCCAAGCCCAGGCAGCAGGGAACGTTGAAGGGAACTACAGTGTTTACTGGGAGGATGGCCTCCTCTACAGTGAACCCAAGGCACCCCTACACGGATCGTCACGAGCCTTGGTAGTCCCTCAACGTTATCGAGCCTTCCTTCTGGAGTTGGCTCACGAGATCCCATTGGCAGGACACCTGGGGCAAGACAAGACCTTCGCCCGTCTTGTCCCACACTTTTATTGGCCTCAGATGAAAGTGTCGTCCGATACCTACTGCCGGACATGTGTGTCTTGCCAAGCCAGTGGGAAAACAGGGGTGAAGCTGAAAGCTCCCCTGGAACCACTTCCTGTCGTTAGCACCCCCTTTGAAAGGGTGGGCATCGACATTGTGGGTCTGTTAGATCCGCCAACGTCAGCTGGTCACAGGTTTATCCTGGTCCTGGTGGATCATGCCACACGGTACCCAGAGGCAATACCTCTGAGGACCATAACAGCACCTGTTGTGGCTAGGGCCCTAATGGGAATCTTTACCCGAGTGGGTTTTCCCAAGGAAGTTGTGTCCGACAGGGGGACCAACTTCATGTCAGCGTACATGCGGGCGATGTGGAAGGAGTGTGGAGTGACCTACCGGTTCACAACTCCTTACCACCCCCAGACCAATGGTCTGGTGGAGAGGTTTAACAAAACCTTGAAGGGCATGATCAGAAGTCTGCCTGAAAGCCTGCGGAGGAAATGGGACGTCCTCCTACCCTGTCTACTCTTTTCTTACAGGGAAGTGCCACAGAAGGGAGTGGGCTTCAGCCCCTTCGAGCTTCTGTATGGGCACCCTGTACGTGGACCTCTCAACCTGGTGAGAGACGGATGGGAAAGAACTCCCAGAAAGCTTCCCCAGGACGTGGTGAGCTACATGCTGGCCTTCCGGAGCCAAATGGCTAAGTTGTGGAAGCAAGCTTCTGACAACTTGGAAGCCAGCCAAGCAGTGATGAAGGCGTGGTATGACCACAATGCTCACCCGGTGGAGTTGGAGCCTGGCCAGAAGGTGTGGGTGATCGAACCAGGAGAGCTTAGCGCCCTCCAGGATCGCTGGTCAGGACCCTTTGAGGTGTTGGAGAAGAAGGGTAAGGCTACCTACTTGGTGGATCTTAAAACCCCTCGTCAGCCCCTACGGGTGCTGCACGCCAACCGCCTCAAACCCCACCACGAGAGGCCCGAAGTCATCTTGATGATGGTGACTGACAGAGCAGAGGACGTGGAAAGCCAGCCTCTCCCTGATTTGTTTGCGTCTCAAGAGAAGGATGGGTCGGTGGAGGGAGTGATTCTCTCCCCATCTCTAACTCCTGAACAGCGGGAGGACTGCCGCCAGGTCCTGGGACAGTACTCTTTGTTGTTCTCCCTTGTCCCGGGTAGGACTCACCTGTGTGTCCATGACGTGGACACAGGAGACAGCCCACCTGTGAAGTCCAAGATCTACCGGATGTCAGACAAGGTGAAGGCCAGCATTCACAGTGAAGTCACTAAGATGCTGGAGCTAGGAGTGATCGAACCTTCTAGCAGCCCCTGGTCCAGTCCGGTGGTGTTAGTACCAAAAGCTGCACCACCGGGTGCCCAACCGGAACTGAGGTTCTGTGTGGACTACCGGGGACTGAATTCAGTGACCAAAACTGATGCTCATCCGATCCCTAGGGCGGATGAATTGATTGACCGGCTGGGAGCTGCCCAATATCTAAGTACCTTTGACCTTACTTCTGGGTACTGGCAGATCTCTTTGACTGATGGAGCAAGGGAAAGGTCAGCCTTCTCCACGCCCAATGGCCACTACCAGTTCTGTGTGATGCCCTTTGGGCTCAAGAACGCACCTGCCACGTTTCAGCGCCTGGTAAACCAGATCCTCACCGGAATGGAGAGTTTCTCTGCTGCTTATCTGGATGACATAGCCGTCTTCAGTAACAGCTGGGAGGATCACTTGCGTCACCTGCAAGCTGTTCTCCAGGCCCTGAGACAAGCTGGATTGACGATCAAGGCCAGCAAGTGCCAGATCGGGCAGGGGTCGGTAGTGTACCTTGGACACTTGGTGGGTAGGGGAGCGGTGCAACCCCTCCAGGCGAAGATCGAGGCCATCATGGCCTGGGAACCCCCCAAGACACAGACTGAGGTCCGAGCTTTTCTGGGCCTCACGGGATACTACCGCCGCTTCGTGAAGGGGTACGGTACCATCATAGCCCCCCTCACGGAGCTCACGTCCAAGAAACAACCTCGACGGGTAGTCTGGACGGAGGCTTGTCAGCAGGCCTTTGTGAGACTGAAGAAAGCCATGTGCGAGGCCCCGGTCTTAAGGGCCCCAGACTTTTCCAAGGAGTTCATTGTTCAGACAGATGCATCAGAACATGGCATTGGGGCAGTGTTATCGCAACTCAATGAAGAGGGTCTGGATCAACCCGTGGTCTTCCTATCCCGGAGACTACTTCCCAGGGAACAGAAGTGGAGTGCAATAGAGCGTGAAGCCTTTGCAGTGGTATGGGCTCTGAAGAAGTTGCGGCCATACCTGTTTGGCTCGCACTTCCTGGTTCAGACCGACCACAGACCCCTTCGTTGGCTGATGCAGATGAAGGGGGAGAATCCCAAGTTGTTGAGGTGGTCTATCTCCCTACAGGGAATGGACTTTCAGGTGGAACATCGGCCTGGAGTGGACCACGCCAATGCAGACGGTCACTCAAGGTATTTCCGCCTTAGTGATGAGAACTCCCAAGGGGTTGGGTAGCTCTCCCCACTTTCAGCTGGGGGGGACGCGTGTTAGACCTGTCAGCCCTTTGGGTGGTCCCTCCTCATCATTATTTATTTTGTCCCACTTTTGCCTCAAGCCCTGTTGGTATTTTTCCTTTTTGGGAACCACCAGACTTTTTAGTATTGATGCAGATTCAGGGAGCCATTTTAGCTACCCCTGGAACTTCTGTCTGAGGGCCTGGAGCACAAAATGGTGGCCACCTGTGACATCACCAGCACCCACTGGAACCTACTAGAACCTTCTGCAACATTCTGGAGCCCTGTGACAGTTGGAGGCGGTTTAGAATGTTGGGAAGCTAAGACAGAGAGTTGGCAGTTGGAGCTGGCAGTTGGCACCTGACTGGTGAAGAGAGAGCAGCAGAAACCTGAAGGAGGAAGGAGTGAGGCAGCAGGGGTGGAAACTTGTGCCTGGAGTGGGGTCCATAAACCCACCCTTGATACTAGTCCCTACTGACTGAGCCCAGCCTGGAGCCCTGTGTGGGAAGAAGCAAGAAAAACCATCTTAAGGACCTGGACAGCAGGAACAGGCCTTAGAAGCAAAGAACAGCAAAGTCCTGACCTGATTATTGGTTTTCCTGGAGTCCGACGTCGAGAAGCCTAGAGACCCGGAGCCCGAGGTGGAGAAGCGGCGCTGACTGGAAAAGCAGACGTCGTACCCGGACCTGCCAGAGGTCGAGAGAGGGCGCCGACGAAGGTCGTAGAGAGTACCAGAGGTCGAGGAGGAAGTCACCCGAGGTCGAGTGAGCGGCGTCGACGGGGGAGTGAAGTCCGCCCTCCGGAGTCGCCGGAGACCGAGGTGAAGCGTGCCGGAGGTCGGGAGTGGAGATCGCACTCCGGAGTCGCCGGAACCTGAGGAGAGGAGCACCGGAGGTCGGGAGTGGAGGTCGCACTCCGGAGTCGCCGGAACCTGAGGAGAGGAGCACCGGAGGTCGGGAGTGGGGATCGCACTCCGGAGCCGCCGGAAGTCGACATCGAGCCAAGGCCGGCCGACGTCATCGAAACTGAGGTCGCCATCGGACCGGAGCCGCCCGAAGTCGACATCGAGCCAAGACTGCCCGACGTCATCGAATCGGAGGTCGAGATCGAGCCGAGGCCGCCGACATCAAACCGGAACCGCCTACCGGCGTCGTCAAGAACTGACATTGCGCCGAGGCCGCCGACATCGAACCGGAACCGCCTCACGGCGTCGACACGACTCCAGCGGCGTCGGAGCTTCAGAAAAAGGGCAGTAAGTGGAATAGAGGGCGCCTAAGGCCCTGTGGAATCCTGAGAGACTACCCTAGGGGCTAGAGAGGTGCTGGAACCAGCTTGATTGTGCCAGGGGTGAGCTGAGACTAATTCAGAGGGGTTGTGTAGAGTGAGGGAGCCAGGTCTCTAGAATTCCCCCCCTTGATCTACCTCAGTTTAGGCCTCAGCCTTGTCCAAGCCAGGGAGTAGACACCCTCAAGCCATCCATCTAACCACAAGCTGTGACTGGGCCAAATCAGCCCATAGAAATCTAAATGTGATCTGATTCTATGAGTGTCACTGTCAGCTTTTAATTATTTATTGAGAGCACTGTATTTATTGTTTTTAACCTATTTATTGCTTCACTGTATTTATTGTTCCACAGTATTTATTGTCGCACAATATTTATTGGCTTGCAGTATTAATTGCCTCAGAATATTTAATTGCCTGTATGTATTGCACTTATATTTATGCCTTAATTATTTATGATCACCCCTATTTATTGAATCATTAAGACAGTATTTATTTGACCGGCACTATTTAAAAAGCCTTGTATATTGTGATTGTGTTATTATTTATTTAATCAGCAACTAAGAGAAAAAGAAGATAAAGAAAGATATTTTCATAATTTTTACGGTGTAGAGTCGTTTTTGGAACGGATGCACGCATGGTTATTGTATGGGTATGTCGTATGCTTAGCACGGTGCCTGATTCCTGACCACTCGAGCCAAGCTACCACTGTGTATGTCCTGGAAAGACCCCGTTATCACCAACCTCTTCAGGTGTGGGAGTGGAGAATTTCCAACATAATTGGTGTTCAGTGGTGGGATAGAGCTGTGCCTACGTATACTCAACAATAACTGTGGGTAGTCCATAGGCCTACACCGGGAGTTTTCTCAAAGCGGCCTTCCTAATTGGGGAAGAAACAGGCCCCCATCGCAACGCCTCTAATCTGCTGGTAGACAATTTTTTGAAATAAAAAGAAGTTGTTTTCTAGGCACATGGAAATGATTGATCACAGTAACTTACTACATATAACTGTTTATTTAAAAAGAAATCAGTGTCCATCGAAGTTTGAATATGGAAACAAACTAGCCCCATTTCGAGTGATGGTGACACACCTATCAGTCACAAACAAACTATTTTGAACTTCTAAAATGGCGGGTGCCTGACCTCGCCGATAGGACAATTGGAATCAGACGGGCGCAGAGGAAATTGTCTCGTAGCGGGCGGTAAACTCCATGACGGACACAGCCATAGGCTAACTTTGTTGAAAGTAACATACGTAGGCCAATGGCTGTGTCCGTCTCTGCTAACAATTGTGTACATGTATGAGGCATTTGGAAAAAAGCTCACTTGCTTCCTAACTTTGACTTTGCTGCCATCAAGACTTCCTCCACTTTTGCTGCTGTTTGTCAATTCCAGTCAATTCAGAAGAAACTTTATTCGGCCAACATAGGCCATAAAAGTAGATTAAACACATAATAAATGAATACTAAAACTGATTGTTACATAAAATTAAAAGGACAGACCAATATTTCATAAAGCTCTTTCAGACAATCAGGAGGTATGTTACTCAGGAGGCACAAAGATTCAACTTTGAGCAAACCTATTGGGTGCAAGATAGTACAGTACATATATCTCTATATTTCTCTCTCTTTATATACATATCTATCTATCTATCTATCTATCTATCTATCTATCTATCTATCTATCTATCTATCTATCTATCTATCTATCTATCTATCTATCTATCTATCTATCTATCTATCTATCTATCTATCTATCTATCTATCTATCTATCTATCTATCTATCTATCTATCCATCTATCTATCTGATATATCTATCTGTTTGAGTCACTTCTTTCTTGGATATATATATATATATATATATATATATATATATATATATATATATATATATATATATATATATATATATATATATATATATATATATATATATATATATATATATATGTATAGTTATAGTTAGATATTCGAATTAAAAAAAAACTTTGACATTCACTGAAAAAAACCATAGGTTTCAGGGATGTTATAGTAAGTTCGACATTCCTCTCGTACAAAACCAGTGAAATTCGGCCATTATAGCTAGTTCAGCTAACTATAACTCGCGCCCCCGCAATGCACTGCTGATGACGTCACATATTACATCATGAAATTGTCGGTGACATCACTGATGACATCTCAAATGACATCACTTATGATATCAATGATGACATCATCCAGTCACTGTGTGTTGTGGGGGGTGCTAAAGGCTCAGGGGTTGCCCCCGGAGCTCTTGAACATGGTAATTAAGCTGCATGAAGCTAATTTTGCTCAAGTTCGTTGGGGCAAGCAAGGACAGGTCACCAAAAGATTTGCAGTGTCTAGGGGTGTCAGGCAGGGCTGTGTATTAGCACCAACCCTGTTTTTGTTATTCATCAACGGGGTGGTGCAGTACTACTCAGCCTCTCCAACTGACGCCCCTTCTTTGGGTGGTACTAAGTTTCCGCTACTCATGTTTGCGGACGATACGCTTTTGTTATCTCAGACCCAGGTAGGCCTACAAGCGGCACTGTCTATATTTGAGAAATTTTGTCATGATCACGACCTACAGGTTAACATCTCGAAAACTAAATTTATAGTGTTCACCAAGGGCAGACCTGCGGTCGGCCACATTACAATGAACAATATCATGCTAGAACAGGCAAACGTCATGACCTACCTTGGGATTGTATTGGAGAGTAAAATGAGTTGGAAGCCGCAGATTGAAGCTTTGTCGCTCAAGTTTGCACAGCTTACGGGGTGCTTGATAAGAGAACAGAGAAAGTCTGAGACCAAGAGGATAGGCCCAGCCATGAAGATCTATAATGCTAAGATAGGTTCCGCGATTTTGTATGGTGCGGACCTCTGGGGTTTTGCCGACCTGTCTGCTCTGGTAAAAGTATAGAACAAATTTCTAAAAAAACTGACAGGTCTCCCTTGTTCTACCCCCACGATACATCTTTTAATAGATCTAGGCTGCCACGCTATAGATGACCTAGCGCACTTTAAGCCAGTGGCTCTGTGGAGGAGGCTTTGGACCACCCCCGAACTAGCGGATTATGCCAAGGTCCTCATGGATGTAAGATCTATCCAGGGTTCGGGCAACATTCCTTGGTTAAAAAAACTCAAACTATCACTTGAGTCAATGGGTCTGGGTAATTTGCGGTCAGACCCTGTTAATAATCTGTTTCCCCCTAAAAAAGCTTATAAAAACATCTACTGGGCATCAGTCTACCGGAAACACACCTGCCAAATTCCCTCTACATCCTTGTCAGGAATGTTTCTGGACCTTAAATCCTCCCCTGCCCTAGAAGAATATTGGGACACAGTTACAAAGCCCAGTGATAGAAAACTCTACCATCAGTTAAGGGTTGGCTCCCTCCCAACGAGACTGTTTGTAAAAAAATGGAAAGGTCAGGAGTCTGACCGCTGTCGCAGATGCCCAGAACGCATAGAATCGATTGCCCATATATTCTTTGAATGCCCGGCCTATGCAGCACCTCGGGCCAAATGGCTCAAACCAATCTGTCGTAATATGTCAATAAGGGTTGGGTCTGAGGCCCTAAGACTTCTTAAGTCGGATACAAGCGAACCAATCGTCATTGCTGTATCAACATTTTTGGGCTGGGTGTGGATTTTGAGGGCTAAACAGGACCCAGTGGTAGGCCTTCCCAACGACCTGTTCTGATGGTTCAGAAATTAACTATGGTATTTTATCCTACTCATGTTGTAGGTTTTAAATTATATCTTTTATTGCTGGTTTTATTTAGCTTTTTTATATTGGTGCACGTTTTTAACGAGGTTTATTATATGTTAATGTCTTTTATGATGAAATATTTCGAAATAAAGACTTTCTGAACTTTGATATATAGGCCAAGGTGTATTGAAGAATGAGTGGGTGTATGAGTGTCTGAATGGATGATTAAGAAGGTGTGTGACTGACTCTATAAGTGAGTGATTAAACGTATCTTACTGAATGCATGGGTTAGTGACTAAACTGTGTGAATGTCTGTATCAGTCTGTCCTGTTGGTGTGTAAGGAGCTGCATGGGTTGGTGAATAGCTACATGAATGTCTATATGGGTTATTGATTGATTGTCTGAGTGTTTGTGTGGGTGGGGGGTGTGTGACTCTGTGCATGGATGTGTGAGTGGGTGATTTACTAGGTGTATGGATTCAAGAGTGCATCTGCGAAGGGCTGTGTGGGTGAGTGTGTGTATGGGTGTGTTGGTGAGTGAATGGATGTCTCAGTGGTACATGTGTGAGTAACTACATATGTAAAAGGCAGTGTATGTGAGTGTTGGAGTATATAAATGACTATATGTGAGAGTGAGTGATTGTGAGAGTGGCTGTATGGGTGTGTGCTTGTATCAGTGATTGTATAAGCGTAAGTATGTGTTAGTATCTGTATGAGTAAGTGACATGGTGTGTGTCTAACTGTATAGGTGAGTAAATGGGAGTGTGATTAATTATTTGCATGACTGACTAGATGTGTGAGTATCTCTATGGATGAGTGGCAGTGTGGGAGTGTCTATATAGGTGTATGAGTGCATATGATAGTCCTGTACTGATGAGTGACCGAAAGTATGAGTGACTGTATGGGTGAGTGAGTGGATGTGTGTGTAGACCTGAGAATCGGTGAGTGGGTATGTAGTTATTGGTGTTGGATTGTCTATGGTTTTGAGAATGGCAGTCTGTAATTTAGAGTGGGTGTATCAAAGGTTATATTAGGGTGTGAGAAGATGCATCGGATTATCACGTGGATGATGTAATCAGTGATGTCATCAGTGATTTAATTTGAGATGTCATCAGTGATGTCACCGACCATGTCATGAGTGATGTAATATGTGACGTCATCAGCAGTGCATTGCGGGGGTGCGAATTATAGTTAGCTGAACTAACTATAATGGCTGAATTTCACTGGTTTTGTATGAGTGAAATGTCCAACTAACTATAACGTCCCTGAAACCTGTGGTGTTTTCAGTGAATTTCAAAGGTTTTTTAAATGCGAATTTCTAACTATAACATCCCTGAAACCTATGGTTTTTTCAGTGAATTTCAAAGGTTTTTTAAATGCTAATTTCTAACTATGCATACAGAGGTAGGACATGTGCAGAAAGATGAACAAAGGTGCAGAAAGAAGCAAGAGATATGCACAAAGAACCAACAGAGGAGCAGAAAGAAACCTTGTTACTAAATCATCCTGTGCCCCCAAATTTTGCTGACGGGTACTGGTGGTAACTGACTCTGACCAACGTGGCCTAGAGCCAGTGCTATGCTAAAAGACACTTAGAATACAGTAAAAAAGCCTACATACACTAGGGACCATTATGTGTTGGGGTAGCCCTGTGATTGGCATGACCTCCTCTGTAAGGCCCTAGTACAAAATAGGGCAGGGGGATTGAAGCTACCTCTAAGTCAGAGGTGCAGAAAGATGTTTCTTAAAGGAGTAGTCACGTTTGCAAAGTGGTGGAGAAAGGGTGCTGGACCGCCGACCAGCACTCAAGAATTCTGCTGCATAGGACTTACACGAGGTACCAGGAGGGTTTCTTGGCCCCCAAAGTCCCTCAGAAGTAAATTGGACTTCATTCCCCATCCTGTAGTCTGCCAGGAGGCACATTTGCAGAGTGGTGGAGAAAGGGGGGCATGGTCTCTGAAGACGTCCTAGCAATCCCACTGTATGGAACTTACTGGAGGTAACAAGAGGGGTAGTTGGTCCCCATTGACATCCTTGGGGGTCAACTTCCACTACCCCTCCTATTACCTCCAGTAAGCCCCACACAGCAGGATTGCTAAGTTCTCATAGCAGGCCACGCTCCCTTTCCCACCACTCTGCAAACGTGCTCCCTGGTGCACTCATGGATGGGGATTCGCTGCTGGGGGTCGTTTAGGGGCCAACTTGCCTACCTCTTACCTCCAGTAATCCCCAGTGGGATTGCTGAGAGGTGGACAAAGGCGATGTCCCCTTTCCCCACCACTCTACAAACGCGCCTCCTGTCGTATTCTAAGTTGGGTATTAAGTCCCTTTCATTCCTGAGGGTCCCTGGGGGCCAACTAGCCCACCAGGGACCTCCAGTAAGCGTCACACATCTGGATTGCTGAGAGTGGTTGGAGGCCATGCCTCCTTTTTACACCACTCTGCAAATGCAGCTCCTGGCGCATTGCTGCTCGGGGGATGAAGTCCACTTGTGTCCTGAGGTCCTCAGGACACAAGAGGACCTCATCGCCCCACCACCAGTGCGCCAAGAGGCGCATATGCAGAGTGGTGTAAAAAGGGGCATGGCCTCGGACCACCTCTCTGCAACGCAGCTCTGTGGCGCATACTGGAGGTACCTGGTGGGCTAGTTGGCACCCAGGGACCCTCACTATTCAAGGGGAATTCGTTCCTCAACTTACAACGCACCACAGGGTGCGTTTGCAGAGTGGTGCAGGGAGGGGGCGGGGCCCCTGGCGAGATGCCGGCTTTTTTATTTTATTTTATTTTTTTGAAGGGGGGCTGTGTGGCCCTCCTTCTTTTACCATTTTTGGGGCCCTGGGGACCCCATCCCCCAGGGCCTGACCCCTATTTATAATTTTTTTTTTTCCAAACGGGAAGGGGGTGGCGTGGCCAATTATGGCCCCAGGGACCCCATCCCCTGGAGTGGGCCTTTCCGTTTAAAAAAAAATGTTTGCAGGGGAGGGGATCTGCGTGGCCCCCTCCCGGGCCACTTCTGGCCCCGGGGACCCCATTCCCCAGGGCCTGGCCTCATCTTTGGGGACCATGTGGGGAGCCCACGCCCCCACGGTCCCGCCGGCTCCCCGCGTCCTGTGGGAGCCGGCATTGATTTTGCACAAGGGGAGCTGCTGACATGCAGCTCCCTTTGTGCAAAAGCAATTCTGCTTTGGTTTTTGGAAGCGAGAGCAGGTTTCCTGCTCTCGCGTCCAAAAACCAAAGCAGAGTTTGCTACGGCAGGGCGGGAGCCGTGCTCCCGCCCTGCCATAGCAAACAGCAATGTCTCGGGGGTGGGCACCCTGGGACATTGCAGGAGCCGGCCTTGGGGGGTGGCGGTCCACAGGGCCATCAAGGGCTCCAGGACGGAGGCCGGGGGGCCCTCCTCCCTACATTTCAAAACCCTGGGGAGGTGGTGGTGCCCAGGGCTTTGGGGGCCTGTGAGGCCCCCCTGATTTATAACAGAAGCCCCAGGGAGGTGGTGGTCCCCGGGACTTGGGGGGTCAGCGAGGCCCGCCCACTAACCAAGGAAGCCCTAGGGGAGGTGGTGGTCCCCTGGGCTTGGGAGGGCCTGCGAGGCCTCCCGCCCCTATTGTATAAAAGCCGTGGGGGGGTTTCCACCATCTCCCATCTTCCACCGCACACTAGTCGCTAGCCTACACGACACAGGTATACAAGGAACAGCCCTGGACTGGTTCCGATCATTCCTCACCGGAAGAAGCCAAAGGATCAGACTCCCACCCTTCCTCTCCGACCCCACAAAAATCACCTGCAGAGTCCCACAGGTTTGATCCCTAAGCCACACCCTCTTCAACATCTACATGGCCCCCTCGCAGCCATCATCCAACAACACGGCCTCAACATCGTATCCTACGCCAACGACACCCAGCTCATCCTCTCCCTAACCAAAGACCCCACCAGTGCCAAACTCAACTTCCAGAAAGGAATGCAAGACGTCGCAGTCTGGATGACCAACAGCTGCCTGAAGCTCAACGCCTAGAAGACAGAAGTCCTCGTCCTCGGTACCACCACTTCTGCATGATACAGCACCTGGTGGCCGACCACCCTCGGAAGCCCACCTACCCCCTCAGACCACACCAAGAACCTCTGAAACGTACTCGACTCATCACTCACCATGAACCGACAGGTCAACACCGTCACCTCCAGCTGCTTCAACACCCTCAGCATCCTCCGGAAGACCTTCAAGTGGACCCCTCCTGAGTCAAGGAAGACAGTCACCCACGCACTCATCACCAGCAGACTGGACTATGGAAACGCACTCTACGCCGGCATCAACAAGTCCCTACTCTGCAAACTCCAGACAATACAGAACACCGCCGCCAGACTCATCCTCGGCATCCTCTGACACAAACACATTAGTCAACACCTACGAAGTCTCCACTGGCTCCCCATGGAGAAAAGAGTCACTTTCAAAATCCTCACTCACGCCTACAAATGCCTACACAACAACAGACTCAAATACCTCAACAACAGAATCAACTTCCACGTACCCAAAAGAATCCTCCGATCTTCCAACCTCGCACTGGCCGAAACCCCGTGCATCCACATAGCCAGAGCAGGCAGAAGATCTTTCTCTCACATTGCAGCCAAGACCTGGAACGAGCTACCGGCAGACATCAGACGTGCCCCCTCCCTGAACACCTTCAGGAAGACTCTAAGACCTGGCTCTTCAGCTAAACAGATCTACGGACCACCCCGCTCAGCGCCTTGAGACCCTCACGGGTGAGTAGCGCGCTTACAATTCCGATTGATTGATTGATTGATTATTAAACCCCCATGGGAGGTGGTGGTCTCCGGGGCTGCGTGGGCCCATGTGCCCTCCGCACACTATTAACTAAGCCCCGGGAACGTGGCGGTCCCCAGGGCTGCGGGGGCTCACACGGGCCCCCGCAAATTAATTACGCATTGCCCCCGGGACCTGGCCCACCCAGCGGCTTAAGTACAAAGAAGCACGGGAGTCCGCGCTTCGTTTTTTAAAAATTTTCTTGGCCGGATTCGCGAACCCAGTGTGAATTCGCCCATTAAAAAAAAAAAAAAAAATGCTTTTTCATGAGTAGGCCTAGGGGGTCAGGGTGTTTCTACTCTGCCCCCTTTTCTTGTTTTTCAACTTTTTTTCTACTGATTTCTTGTGACTCGTTATCCGAGTCACAAGATGGCTGCCAACACATTCTGGTTTGGAGTGTTGGCAGCCAATCAATATTGAGCTCGTGTTTGGGAGGGTTCCGTTCAACAGTTTGGGCTGTAGCTTTGTCTAAAGTTCCTATGGAAATTAACATGGGGAAAACGTGTTTTGGGACCCCCTTGTTTTCTCGGCCTTCGCTCGCTTGACGAACCACCCCGAAACTTTCAAGACAGGAGCTGACCGGAGCGCCCCATTAGTTTTGAAAGTATTGAAAATTTTGCAAAGATTCGTCAAAACGGCGCCAAAGATATTGGCAAATCAAAAAACGCTTTTCCTATGGAAAGTAGTGCCGCAAAATTCTATTTGGAATAACGTTGGCGTCGATTGATGAATCTTCGCGAAAGTTTCCAAACTTTTGGCCAGCTCCGGTCCGCTCCTATCCTGAAAATTTCACGGTGATTCGTCAAGCGGGGGCCGAGAAAAAAGGGGGGTCCCAAAACACGTTTTCCCCATGCATTTTCCCATAGGACCTGTTGACGCAGCTACAGCCCGAAGTGCTGAACGGAATTACACCAAATTTGGCAAAGAGGTAGTCCTCAGTTCAGACTTGTGCCTTTTGCTTAAATGGTGTAAATCTGTTCAGTAGTTCCTGAGAAAATCAAAAGTAAAATCACATATATATCTGGGCGGAGCCTAACCACACATCTCATCGTGAGATCTGATTGGCTGTCAGCACTTCATCCAAGAAGTGTTAGCAGCCATCTTGGGACCAATATATATGATAGCACCTCATTAAAAAGCATTGCAGTTAATAGAAGGTTTTAAGACTTTAGTTACATTATAAATCATTTGTTGATGGTACCATACTCATTTTAGGAATTGTGGTGTGTTCTAAGGTGATTTTACCATGTGAAAAAGCCTTCTGCTGTGATATCATGAGTCATGTTTGAGAGAAAACTATTTTCTCATGCTTGTCCCACAGAGGTTTGGAAGGTGGTCTATAAGCTAAACTGAGAGCATATTTTCTGTAAATTCACATTATCTTTCTCTGTCATGTGAGAATGAAGTCTGACATTCTCAGTAAAACATGTACAGCCAACAAGGGCAGAGACTGTCAGTTGATTCCTCTGTGTTCTACTGCAGCTTCCCAGAGTGTTCTAAAGAACAACTAGAGCGCTAACAGTCCTACTTATGACAAAAGTATGGCACACCTGAAGCCATCTTGGTTGGAATAAAGTGTTAACTCTTAAAACATTTAATTTAAAAAGGAACAAAATGAGGGGGTTCATTTTGCCATAGAAAGTATGATTAGTGCTGCAGAAAGAAAAATTAGGGCACATTTTGACTTCTCAAATCCTCTTCTATTTCATAAACAAATTCTGACATGCAGACTGAAACATGCACTTTGAATACCAGCAGCAGACTTCCCTGGTGAGCAGTAGTTTTACTACAGTGATCTAATGAGCAACTAGAGTGCTAACATTCAGAATTTATGGTAAATGTGTGACACATCTGAATGCCTTCTTGATGGAACCAAAATAAAAAACTGAAAGCATTCCCACTGAGGAGACTGCAGTAAATGAGGAAATTAGGAAACTTAATAACAAATAAATCTCCCAAGATGGCCACCAGAGACAAAAGAGCCCAAATGTAGCCCAAATATCACCCAGATGTAGCCCAAGTATAGCCCAATGACAGAATGTCCCAGGGTGTTCTTAAGAACAACTAGAGCGCTTACTGTCTTACTTATGGCAAAAGTATGGCACACCTGAAGCCATCTTGATTGGAATAAAGTGGTAACACTTTAAAACATTTAATTTACAAAGGAACAAAATGAGGGGGTTCATTTTGCCATAGAAATTATGATTAGTGCTGCTGAAAGAAAAATTAGGGCACATTTTGACTTCTCAAATCCTCTTCTATTTCATAAAAATATTCTGACATGCAGACTGAAACATGCACTTTGAATACCAGTAGCAGACTTCCCTGGTGAGCAGTAGCTTTACTACAGTGATCTAATGAGCAACTAGAGTGCTAACATTCGGAATTTATGGCAAATGTGTGACACATCTGAATGTCTTCTTGATGGAACCAAAGTAAAAAAATGAAAGTATTTCCTACTGAGGAGACTGCAGTAAATGAGGAAATTAGGAAACTTCATAACAAATAAATCTCCCAAGATGGCCACCAGAGACAGCAGAGCCCAAATATCACCCAGATGTAGCCTAAGTATAGCCCAATGACAGAATGTCCCAGAGTGTTCTAACGAACAACTAGAGCGCTAACAGTCTTACTTATGACAAAAGTATGGCACACCTGAAGCCATCTTGATTGGAATAAAGTGGTAACACTTAAAACATTTCATTTACAAAGGAACAAAATGAGGGGGTTCATTTTGCCATAGAAATTATGATTAGTGCTGCTGAAAGAAAAATCAGGGCACATTTTGACTTCTCAAATCCTCTTCTATTTCATAAAAATATTCTGACATGCAGACTGAAACATGCACTTTGAATACCAGCAGCAGACTTCCCTGGTGAGCAGTAGCTTTACTACAGTGATCTAATGAGCAACTAGAGTGCTAACATTCGGAATTTATGGCAAATGTGTGACACATCTGAATGCCTTCTTGATGGAACCAAAGTAAAAAACTGAAAGTATTTCCTACTGAGGAGACTGCAGTAAATGAGGAAATTAGGAAACTTCATAACAAATAAATCTCCCAAGATGGCCACCAGAGACAAAAGAGCCCAAATGCAGCCCAAATATCACCCAGATGTAGCCCAAGTATAGCCCAATGACAGAATGTCCCAGGGTGTTCTTAAGAACAACTAGAGCGCTTACTGTCTTACTTATGGCAAAAGTATGGCACACCTGAAGCCATCTTGATTGGAATAAACTGGTAACACTTAAAACATTTAATTTAAAAAGGAACACAATGAGGGGGTTCATTTTGCCATAGAAATTATGATTAGTGCTGAAGAAAGAAAAATTAGGGCATCTTTTGAGTGACTTCTCAAATCCTCTTCTATTTCATTAAAAAACTTCTGATATGCAGACTGAAACATGCACTTTTAATACCAGCAGCAGACTTCCCTGGTGAGCAGTAGCTTTACTACAGTGATCTAATGAGCAACTAGAGTGCTAACATTCAGAATTTATGGCAAATGTGTGACATATCTGAATACCTTCTTGATGGAATCAAAGTAAAAAACTGAAAGCATTTCCTACTGAGGAGACTGCAGTAAATGAGGAAATTAGGAAACTTCATAACAAATAAATCTCCCAATATGGCCACCAGAGACAAAAGAGCCCAAATGCAGCACAAATATCACCCAGATGTAGCCCACATGTAGCCCAATGACAGAAATGTGCAAAACACTTATTTTATGTGTATTTGCAGTTTTATATAGTGCAGACTTGTCAGGTATTGGAGTGCTTTACATGAGTATTGGTTACATCACACAAGATCAAATTCATTTTGGTTGTAGACATGGGGAGATTAAGTGATTTGACCAGAATCACAGAATGTTGAGCTGAAGCAGAAACTCCAGCCTGGTTCCCCAGTTGCAAAGTCTGCAGCTCTGGAAGTAACACCAAATCCTCTCCCCTAGGTGCAACATTTAATCAAGTGGTCAACTGGATAAAAAAACATAAAGATTACAAATAATTTAAAAGTTCTTTGTCGCTATTTGAAAACTCAGAAAATATGTCCTCATTTCAGTTTTTTAGAGCACTAACCATAATTTTGATGCAAATAAGACCCTCTCATATATGTAATTTCTAAAGGAAATACTCTAGGTATTACAGTTTTGATTACATCAAGATGACGTCAGGCGTTCCACACTTTTGTAATAAATATAGAATGTTAGCAATCTAGTTGTTCATTGGGATACTGTTGAGAGGCCAGGGGCACGGACTCTGAAAATTGAAGGCAGGTAGGAGAGTGCAGAGGCAACAATTTGACCACACTGGGCAGGCAGGAAGGGCAGTGGCAGCACAACAGACTATGGAGGGCAGTGGAAAGGGGGGCAGGGGCAACAAACCAACAATACAGGACTGGCAAGAGAGGCTGTGGCAATATAATAGACCATTGTGGGCAGAAGGAAGAGGCAGTGGTAGTACAACCATACATGCCAACAGACCCGTTTCAGCCAGGAAACGTCCAATGTTTTTAAGCTCAAATGGGCTTTATTTGATCTGTCTCCTGTCTACAATCTCCTCTTTTTCAATGTAACTCAAAGGGGAAAATCAATACCCCAGTTTTTTTTCAAAATCTCCCTCTTACCAAGTTCAAAATGTTCGCAAGTATGGTACATTGGATCATGGTAGGCAGGAGGAATTGGGGTAGGGACATGGAGAGGTGCACCAAACTGACCCTACAGGGCAGGCATCAGGGTTTGCAGCAGCACAATACACCACACAGCGCATGCGGGATGGGAGTGCAGCACAACAATCCATAGAAAGCAATAGGGAGGGGACAGGACCATGCACATGGACAACAGAGAACAGAGGGGAAAGAGGCAATGGTAGCTAGCTGACCATAATGGAAGAGACAGGAGAAAAAGCTGCAGCATAACAGACCATAAAGGGCAGGAGGGATGGCTCAGGGGCATTACAATGGAACAGACAAGCCAGGAGGGAGGGAATAGGGGTTTGCACATGGAAACAGAGGGCTGGGGGCAAGGGGGCAGGGCAGGAGCAGCAAGATGACCATGGAGGTCAGGCAGGATGGGCACTAGAAACAAGACACACCATGGAGAGCAACAATGAAACTATGATGGCATACACACAGACCATGGAGGGAAGGTGGGAGGGGGTCAGGGGCAGCTAGCTGACCACACAGGGAAGGTGGGAGGGGCCATGGCAGCACAGAAGACCATGCATGAAAAGCGGGAGGGTTAGTGGCAGCACAATGGCTATGATGGGCAAGAAGGAGGGTGCAGGGGCATGCACAAAGGACCATGGAGGATAGAAGGGAGGGTCAGAACCTGGGCACAGACAAGAGAGTTCAGGGGAAGGGGCCACACAACAGACCGCGCGGGGCAGGCAGGAGGAGCAGTTGCAGCACAACAGACCAGGGAGGGCAGAAGGGCGTGGCAGTAAAATGGACCATGGAGGACAGGAGGAAGGGGATAGGGGCATGTCATGTGGACAGGCAGGGTGGAGGTGGCAGGGACAGGTTACAGTCATCTGACAATGCTGGGCAGGTGGGAGGGGAGTGGCAGCTCAACAGAACACTCAGAGTAGATAGGAGTGGCAGGTCCATGGAACATGGTGGGCAAAAAGGATGGAGCAGGGGCATGCATAAAGACATCGGAGGGCAGGGGGAAGGAGAATGGGGGCAGCAAGCTAAGCACAGAGGCTAAGCAGGAGGTCAATGATGGGCCATAGAATTGGGCAATGGAGGGCAGGAGGAGTGGACTGGTACATCATGCTAAATGGAGGGCAGTGGCAGCACATCAGACCATGCATGGCAGGAGGGAGGAGGCTAGTCCATGGATTCAGACAACAGAGGATAGGGAGGAGGTGGATGGGGCAGCAAGCTAACTGTTCAGAGAAGGTGGGTATTAGGAACTTTATTGTTTTTAAAATGTGTGTCTGTGCGAACTACTTAAAATATGAACAAATATGCAGCATAATCTCACTTTTATTCAGGAAGAAGAGGACGTTTATGACTGTGACTCCGGGCTCACTTGGCAGAAACACCCCCTGACCCTCCACCCCATCGTAAAATGTAATGCCCGTGAAAAGGGTAGGTGGACGCAGTGTTATATAGAACATAGTCCTGAGAGCACGATTGAAAATGAAAACTAGATATAGTATATGGTATAAACTATGCACCAAAAAGTGTGATATAAGATGAACCAGGGCGTGAAATATAATATGCAATACATTGTGCGCAATGACAGATTCATTGGAGTGCGCGAGATAGCACAGGCACTAGCGCATGCTATGCGATATGCGCCTTGGAGTGTAATATGCAAAGGGCAGTGTTGTGTAACCTAACTAGTCTCTAAAGTTGTAATATAAAATATGTGCTGGGGAGTGTAATGTTGCATATGCACTGTGACAAAGATATGGATCCCAGATTGTAATATGTATGGCATAGCGCTGTGCGTTATAACATAGGCATCGAGGAAGGCACGTTAGATGGGGCAATATTACCCGTGCGAAGGCAAGTGTGGCATGACATATTCACGGGGTGGTGTTACAGTGCACATGGGCTAGAGAGTGTCATAGCATGCGCACTAGCTGGTGGAATACAACACAGAGGTGTGAGGCACTCGGCGGGTACTGGTGGGTGTAACACAGCATTGGGCTCAGCCAGGAGCACGCTGTGACTCTCAAGTGAGGTTCTTCTCCTTTCCGGAGAGTAAAATAAAAAGTATTACACATCCGGCGGTGGATGTGTATTTTATTAACCGTGAGGGGGGTTTCTTGCATAGTTTGGTCGAATTTTTGTCGAATACCCTTTGAATGGCTTGGTGTGCGTGTATATTAAATGTGCCCGTCAATAGCTACCCATGTTTGTATAAATAAACAACAAGGGTGTCTACTTGGAGAGTACCCACCGGCGGGGGCGCCGGGATTAGGCACGGTAGGGTGTCAGACACGTCAGAGCTTCACTAGTGGTGTAAATACATTCCATGTGGATTCATTCTATGCATAGTCGCCTTTTAATGAATATCACGCAAATCGTCATGGTGATAGGTACATACGGTTTGTCCAGCATGTCCTAGGTGTTTCTATCAATATATATTTTTTTAAATAATACAAAACAAAGGCTGGCCCCGGGGGATGGGGTCCCCGGGGCCGATTAAGGCCTTGGGAGGGCCAAATTAATTTTTTTCAACAAAAAAAATTAGGGTGCAGGCCCTTGGGGATGGGGTCCCCAGGGCCAGTAAATTAGAAAAAGAAGGGGGGCCACACAGCCCTCCTTCTTAAAAAAATTAAATAAATAAAAGACCGGCATCGCGCCGGAGGCCCCGCCCCCTCCTTGCAGCACTCTGCAAACGCGCCCCCTGGCCAGTTGTAAGTTGGGGAATTAATTCCCCTTCAATACTGAGGGTCCCTTAGGGCCAACTAGCCCAACAGGTATCTCCAGTATGCGCCAGGGAGCTGCGTTGCAGACAGGTGTTCTGAGGCCACGCCCCTTTTTACACCTCTATGCAACGCAGCTCTGTGGCGCTTACTGGAGGTACCTAGTGGGCTAGTTTGACCCTAGGGACCCTTAGGATTCAAGGGGACTTATTTTTTACCTTAGAACGGCCACAGGGCGCGTTTACACAGTGGTGAAGGGAGGGGACGGGGCCTGAGGTGACGTGTGCAAACACGCCCTGTGGCGCATTTTAAGTTGGGGAAATAATTCCCTTTCAATCCTGAGGGATCCTGGGGGCCAACTAGCCCACCAGGTGCTTCCAGTAAGCGCCACTGCTCTGCGTTGCAGAGAGGTGGTGCAGGCCGTTCCCCTTTTTACACCTCTCTTCAATGGCGCTTACTGGAGGTACCTAGTGGGCTATTTTGCCCCTAGGGATCCTCAGGATTCAAGGGAACTTAATCTCCCAACTTAAAAAACGGCCACAGGGCGTGTGTACACAGTGGGGAAGGGAGGGGACGGGGCCTGAGGTGAGGTGTGAAAACACGCCCTATGGCGCGTTTTAAGTTGGGGAAATAATTCCCCTTCAATCCTGAGGGCCCCTGGGGGCTAACTAGCCCACCAGGTGCTTCCAGTAAGCGCCACTGAGCTGCATTGCAGAGAGGTGGTCCAGGCCGTGCCACTTTTTACACCTCTCTGCAACGCAGCTCTGTGGCGCTTACTGGAGGTACCTAGTGGGCTAGTTGGACCCTAGGGACCCTCAGGATTCAAATGAACTTAATCTCCCAACTAAAAACGGCCACAGGGCGTGTTTACACAGTGGTGAAGGGAGGGGACGGGGCCTGATGTGACGTGTGCAAACACGCCCTGTGGCGCGTTTTAAGAGGTAGTTTTAATCCCCTGCCCTATTATATACTAGGGGTTTACAGAGGAGGTTCTGCTGATCACAGGGGGGCCCCAACGCATAGTGTTCCCTAGTGTATGTAGGTGTTTTCACTGTATTCTGAGTGTCTTTTAACATAGCACTGGCTCTAGGACTGGTTAGTCAGACTCAGTTACCACAAGTATCCGTCTGAAAAAGTTGAGGGTACAGGATGATTTTGCAACAAGGCTTCTTTCTGCTCTTCTGTTTGTTCTTTCTGCAAGTTATCCTTCTTCCTGCACTTTACTTCGTCTTTGAGGACTTCTGTTGCTTCTTTCTGCATTTCTTTCTGTGCGTTTTTTCTTCTTTCTTCACATGTCCTATCTTTGTAGGCATAGTTAGAAATTAGCATTTAAAAAACCTTTGAAATTCACTGAAAAAACCATAGCTTTCAGGCACGTTATAGTTAGGAATTAGCATTTAAAAAACCTTAGAAATTTACAGAAAAAACCATAGGTTTCTTGGGCGTTATAGTTAGCTGGACTTTTCCCTCGTACAAAACCATTGAAATTCCCCCGTTATAGTTAGTTCAGCTAACTATAACTCGCGCGCCCGCAATGCACTGCTGATGACGTCACATATTACATCACTCATGACATGGTCAGTGACATCACTCATGACATTACTGATGACATCTCAAATGACATCACTGATGACATCATCCTTGTGATAGAGTGGCAGACCTCCTCTCCCCCTAATATAACCTTTGATACACACATTCAAAAATAGAAACTAAAATTTTCAAAACAATGGACATACCAATATCAGTTACAACAACCTATTCAGTAATTCTAAGATCCACATACACATCCACTCATTCACCAACAGTCCTATACAGTCACTCATACATGTACTCACTCATCATATGTACTCATACACCTATACATCCTATTACACAACGCCACTCATCCATAGAGTTACTCACACACATAGTCACTGATGCTAATAAAGAATCAAACATCCATTTACTTGCATATACAGTTATACACACACCACCACACTTACTTCTACAGAAGCTTACACATACTTAGTCTTTTAAACAATCACTTATAGAAACACATACTTATTCATACAGGAACTCTTTCAATCTCTCACTCTCACATATACTCACTTATATACACCAATAGTCACATATACTAGTTTAAAACATATGTAGTTACTCATAAAGACACTATTGAGACAATCATTCACTCACTAACACACCCATGCACACACTCATCCACCCATACAGTCCTGCACACATGCTGTCTTCAACACATACAAACAGTGAGTCACTCATTCATGCACCTATGCACTACGTAATACCCCCCACCGAACCATACAGACACTCAGACACTCATACTGATACTCAAAAAACCAACTAATAACCTATATAGACACTCATGTAGCTACTCACCAACCCATGGAGCACTTATGCACAAAGTGAGAGACTGATACAGATATTTACATATTTAAACATTACTCACTAAGCCATGTATTCACTAAGATACACTTAGTCAGTTATACAATCAGTTTTTCAAAAACAAATCATCCATTTAGACACTTATATACCCATTTATTCTTCCATCGACCTTGAGATATAAATATATAAAACATATGTAATTTTCAGAAAAACACACATTCATCAGTGATGTCATTTGAGATGTCATCAGTGATGTCATGAGTGATGTCACTGACCATGTCATGAGTGATGTAATATGTGACGTCATCAGCAGTGCATTGCGGGCGCGCGAGTTATAGTTAGCTGAACTAACTATAACGGGGGAATTTCAATGGTTTTGTACGAGTGAAAAGTCCAGCTAATTATAACGCCCCTGAAACCTATAGTTTTTTCAGTGAATTTCTAAGGTTTTTTAAATGCTAATTCCTAACTATAACGTGCCTGAAACCTATGGTTTTTTCAGTGTATATATATATATATATATATATATATATATATATATATATATATATATATATATACATATACATATACATATATAGTAACATTTCTAAAACAACTCGATGCTAAAAGCCAATGAATTTCAACAGGAAACAGAACAGAAATGAAGACTATCTCACTTATGCTTTTGGCAGTTTTTTCCTGTGTCTTAAAGCACCTGATAAAAACTGGCAACACCAAAGCAAATCAGAGGTGAAGACAGCATATGCAAGTCAAACAGGGCTGGCTTCACTTGAACAAAATTACAATACCTTAAAAGTGGAAACATTTATTTTTCCCATAAATTACGATAAAAATCAACAAAAAAGGATGAAATGTAAAAGATCTTGTTCTGATAAATGATCACAAGAGCAAGGTTTTAAAGCACCTGGCTTGGAAAAGCCCCTGGGGACAGATAAACACAAGTGAATAAAATTAAACCTAAACCTGCTTAAGAGAAAACAATGATGCAGGTTTTTAATATACGTCCAATGAGGATGTCCTACAGTCCCTGGACTCAAAATTAAATCTTACCTTATTGTGGGCTTAGTAAGTTCCCTGTTTTCCCTATCTGCCATCTTCTTGGCCAAGAACAATGGGGCATATTATCAAGACACAGCGTTAAAATTATCGCCACTTTAGCGGCAGAAAACTGCCGCTAAAGTGGCGATAATGGGCTTGATAATATGCCCTTCAGAATTTCCATAGAAGCCCATGTTCTTTTGTCAACCTGGGCTTCTATGTTAATTCTCAAGGGCATATTATCAAGCCCATTATCGCTGCTTTAGCGGCAGTTTTCTGCCGCTAAAGCGGCGATAATTTTAACGCCGTTTCTTGGTAATATGCCCCATAGATTTTATATCTCTCAGCTCATTAGGGCGCATCAGCCTATGATGTGTAAACAACTCGGGACGCCCTAGGATCTTTAACTGCTCTAAGACATACCCCAACTATGGGATGTCAAAGGCCCCGTCGAGCCTCATACAATCCTCTAGGACCGTCTGATTCAACGTAGAAGTGGGGTTGGACCAGATTTCCAACCATCGCATCATTGGAGCCATAGCAATAAGATCCAAAATGTAAACCTGCGCAAGTTCCTCAAGTACCATAAAGAGGATGTACTAGGAGGTACTGTTAGGAGTCTGAGGAGAAATTTATTCTCAGACACCTGCAGCTCACTAACATCTTTAAAACCCCAAACATCACTATCGTAAGGGGCCATGGGTATACATTTATCATTGTAAACCTTCAATAGGGAGGGTAACGATTTGGCCCCCATCTCCTAGCAAAATCCATAGTGGCTCCTGCTGCTCTGGCCAAGGTATTTTTTTTAGTTCTCTCTGAGCCACCTGAGACCCCTTTCGTCAAACAGGGCACCCAAATAAGGGAATGTAGAAACTTTAGAAAGTTCTGCCCCCTTGCAAAAAAGCCTACATTTGGAGAGCTTTGTGTTGCCTGTCGTCATTATATGTGACTTAGAAAAATGTATTGAAAGGTCAAGTGAGACCATAAAGTCTAAAAGTATTTAAGAGTCTTTGCAACCCCACAGCCGTTCTGGCAAGTAACACTGCGTCGTATGCATATAACAGAGCGGGGATGATTTTAGAACCTGCTCTGGGGATATCTTTACACACAGCTGTCAGATCATCCCCAAGTTTATTAATGTATAGGATGAACAGAACAGGGGCTAAAATACATCCTTGTCTTACCTCCCGCCTGACCTCCCAGGATGCTGAAAGTGAGCCATTTTCGTTATATCTGACTTAAGCTGACAGATTTGAGTTTGACCAGTGCAAGAAAGCCACCAGTTTGGTATCCATGCCCATATCTTGTAGCAAAGGTCATAATTTTTAACCTATCAACACAGTCAAATTCAGACATTAGGTCCATAAAAGCCATGTGCAATTGTCCCCTTATGGCTATTGTATATTTGCCAATTACCAAGAGCAAATTGGTACATTGGTCCAGGGTTCCTCTCCCTTTCCTAAAACCATATTGCAGTTCTGAAATTACGTTGGAGTCTTCTAGCCATAATGTTAGGCATTCCAAAATCACCTTCCCAATCATTTTTGCAGCCGAATCAAGTAAGGAGATCGGGCGATAACAGGCTGGGTCGTCCCTCGCTCCCTTTTTAAAAATCGGTAAAATTACGGCAGTAGACCAAGAGGGCGGCAGGCCGCTCACGGTTCCTGCATTAACCCGGGTCAGGATCTTGGCGCACCTCATGGGATCAGCTGTATACAGGTCTGACGGAACCCCATCCTGACCTGGTGCTTTCCTCCCGGCTGTGGCCACAATGGATTTTTGGACCTACCCTGAAGATCAATGGATGTATATCTGAATTTGGCTTCCAAGAGATGTAGTTCACTCCTACATCCACCCCTCTGTAGATCTGTTCAAAATATTTGACCCATTTATCAGCGGGGATGGTACATTCCACTCTAGAAGAGTGCTGGTCAACAAAGAAAGGGGTAAAGACAACTTTCCAAAATTTGGAGCTATTGGCCAATACCCTGGCCTGAATTAAATCATCCCATGCCTGATCCCTAATAGCTTCTTTCCTTTGCTTGATTGCAGATTTATAGGCTATCCTACATGCTTTCACCTCTCCCAGGTCCCTGGGATTTTATTTCAGGGCGGTCATGAGGGATTTTTTTGTTTTGGAGCATGCACCGTCAAACCATCTTTCCTCCTTAATATCTCCTGCTCTGCCACTGTCCGTTAGGTTGTCCGCAATCCGCTTTACTAGATTACTATAGGCATCTAATACCACGCTGTCCTGTGTGCGTTTATCAAGACACAGTTCGATGTCTTCCGCGCCTTCTGTATATAACGTTTCTAAGAAAACATCCGGTATTATCTTCTCCCACTGAATTCTACATGCCTGATCTGTTGTTTTGAGTTCCCTATTCGATATGCTCTTACCCTCAACCCCAAGAAAGACCCGAGCACCCCTCAGTTCCAGGATCAGCAGGTTATGATCACTAAAGCTACCCCAGCAAGAGTATAAGGTGAGTACGTCTGGGATGAAGGGAGCGGCAACCAGGATAAAATCAATAGTAGAGGAGCAACCCCTGCCTATAAATGTTGGGACAGAATCTAATCTTTCGGTGTTTTCAAGGCAATGAAGATTGTTAGCTCTGAGCAAACTGTCTATCCGAAGACCTTAGTTTGAACGCTCAAAATGAAGAGATGGAGATGAGGCGGCCCAGGGCCCCTTGCCTAAAGTGCAGTTACGTTGACAAAGGTGTACATTAAAGTCCCCCAGAATAATAACTTCATAATATGGGGGCCCCACCCCCTCCACAGTGCTCTAGAAGACCTTCCAAAGAGGCAATATGTTCAGTATTGTTAGTTCTAGAAAAGGAATTATAGAAGTTAATTACCAACAGGGTAGGGCATTGGCTAAAAGTTAATTCCACTGCCAGCAAATGGGGAGAGTGACATGAAACTACCCTGGTGGTGCAAGCGATTTTGAGCGATATCAAGGTTAGCAGGCTACCCTTAGCGCGACCTACTGTGGCGGGAGAAGCAGCTTTAAAACAAGCATTTGCAATGCAATAGGTCTCGCATTTACGCGAGTTTGAGCTATTGATATTGAAAATAACAATGCCTTTTATTTTTGTTTTTAAAACATAAATAAAAGGTATTGTCATATACAATGACAATAGCTTAAAGTCGCATAAATGCGAGACCTATTGCATTGCAAATGCTTATTTTTTTAACAAACGATTTTGCACTTTTTTTTTTCTCTTTAGTTCCAAACCCGAAATGCTCACTAAAAAGAAAAAAATATATAGTGTGTGACATTTTGTAGGCGCCAGTGTGCGCCCACTAAATTACGTGGGCGGACGTGTCAAAAGGATTTTTTTTTTTTTTTACCCATGCTGCACAGCTTAGCATAGCAAAGCCGATAGGTCACAAAGGTGAGACCTACTGAACTTGCCAATGATTGTTTTTATAGAGCGCTGAAGGCGTCGGTGCAGCTGTTGGTGATGTAATAGTAAATATGAGGTGAATCATCAGATAAACCAAGCAATGACAGATGGCATGTCCTAGACTGTTACTCACTGAAGTAAATGTCCAAATTTGTTTGGTATAATATGCACTATCTGTCTTGTAAATATGTCAATAGGCTTATGAGTCATGTGTTTAAACTGGATTACCCCCGTCACCTGTCTACTCAATGACCTCATCTCTATGCTTCCATAATGACAACTGAGTGTGATCCATGTAATTGTTGCTATGTAGGGCATTTCTTGTCAAAGTGCTTTTGCTAATGCCTAATGTAAGAAATGTGAATATGTGTGTGTGTGTGTGCATATATATTAATATATGTGTGTGTATATATATATATATGTGTGTGTGTGTATATATGTGTGTGTGTATATATGTGGGTGTGTATATATATATATGTGTGTGTGTATATGTGTGTGCGTATGTATATACAGTGAAGTTAAAATAGCCCCGATTTTAGGACTCATGTAACCAATTTGAAGTCAATTTCACGCATATCCCAAAAAGTAACTCATGTAATGCTAATGTATACGTGTTGTTACATTTCCTATTATACTTTTTATATTGCTAAACAGTACAGTTGAGAGGTGTTGGCCGCTGTAAACAGAACTTGCATATTAAGTTCATCTTGTAAACGTAAAGCTGCAACAATGGCCTGTTGTCTCTTCTAACACACAATAGATGCTGCTCTGCTTACAACGCAGCTTTCGTATACACCCTGTTTGCATGTAAATCAGATGTGTTATTATCGCCGGTGGCTCTTGTGATTCGACGCTTTTGCATTCTACGCGTTAAATCTCCCTAATAATGTTATAATTCTGTTCCCGCCAGAAGCTCTTAGGGAGCACTGGCATGTCCTGCCCTCCACGGCCAGCAGCATCCCTCTTCTCTCCTTGGCTGCTCTTCTGCGGTGGCTGTCCTTCCTCTCTTTCATTCGGCACACAGTCTCGCGCCATGGTCCAAATGATGCCCTATTATCTTGGTTGAGGGTTGGGAGTGGAGCAATACATCATTTTAGCGATCGGAACTCGGAAGTGATAATCCAAGCGTTCTTTCTGCGTCGTGAAGTAATTGGATCTCATGTTTCACCCTTAATATAAGCAGATTTTTTTTCTACCTCAAGACACTTGTTTATGTGATTTCTGAACTGCCGTTGATTGTTTTTTATGTCCACAAGAGGAGAACCTAGTATAAAGGTTATCATCACAGAGCTTGAGTTGAGTGCAGCTGCAGTTGCCTATCCTAAAACAAGCATTGACCGCGCGGCCGTAAAAGTAACGGCCGCGCGGCCGTGAAAGCGAAAGTAATAGCGATCACGATCAAAGCGAAAGTGATCGCGATCGCTAGGACGGGACGCGCTGTGTGGCAAGCACGCGAGTGGTGCGCGCGCAGCAGTGATTGGCGGCTGCGCGCGTGCACGCTCGCGTGCACTCAAGCTTCAAGCCACAGGCAGCACTTTAAAAATCCCAAATACAAAATGTCTCTCCGAGCCAGCGCATGCGCTGGGCTCAGTGAGACCTAAAAAGGGCTGAAGCCATCAAGCACAAATGAGTCAGATGTATCCCAGGTTTCCTGTAGTGCGACTACATGGCAGGACCTTATTTCCACTAACCACTGATCCTCATCTCTCTTGGCTCTCAATACTGCAATATTCCAAGTCAATAATTTGATGATTGGTTGACTGACGGAGGTATGGTCAAACTGGGGCAATAAAATGGGCACTTCGACCAGTAATAAAGGGGACCCTGCAGTTATTCCACCCCCAAAAGATGTTATCTGTAACCCTGGGCGTTAAAATCCGCTTCGCTTGCGGAATTTGCAGATTTTTGGCAATTTCGCGTTCCGCGGAGAATGCGGAATTACCGAAAAAAACCTGATCTGCAGCGTAGCGGAATTATTTCCTTGCTCGCGTTTTAAAAATGCGTTTTCACTCACGCGCTGCATCGACTTACTGGGATCCCTGCGTTCGTCATTCGCCGCGCCAACAGACACCGCAAGAGTGTGCAATCACGAACACGTCATTCAGACTCGCCATCGGACATCCGGCAGAAGTTTGGTGCAGCTCGCGTTGCCGAACACACAAAATTTACAATCTGGAGAAGAATCATAACTCGAGCAGCACAAATCTTCTCTAAAATAATGATTTGGATGAAAAAAACTCCTCAGATTGACATTTGGCAGTACCTTTTTGTGTGCCACAAAGTCTCCAACTTCCTGTTCCCATCCAGCAGGCTCCTCCCAGTGCTTTGTCCATCTCCTGTTCATTTTTCATTTGGATTTTGAGCTGGAAGGATCACTCTTTGTGACTGCTGGATCATATATCATTGGATTTGAGGACTTTTGGATTTAAGATTTTACAAGTAAGTTGGTGTTGTTGTTTGTTTGATTGGGGCATTGCAGTTGCTGCAACTACAATGTTGGTACTTTTCATCATTTTTTAAATAACATTTATTGTGGGTAGCCATTAGGCCCAGAGCTAGTCATGGGTGCATGATGAAACAACTGTTCCTTTGGTGTGTGTTGAATTTATTTTAAACATCATTTAGGGCATGGGTGGCATTGGATTGAATTGCAAAATGTGTTTTTTTGGGGTATTTCACTTTTTTGGTGTGTGTTAAATAAATGCATATGTTGTGTGTGGTGTGTTTGTTGTGTACCTTGCACATCTTTTTTAGCTCTGTGGATTTTCATTTTTGCATTTTATTGCAGTAAAGCTGTGTTGTTTAGCATGCCTCCTTTGCCTGGCTATTATAGGCCTGTTTCAGTTCATTGTTTTCCAGGCCTCCTGCTTGTTGCGTGTGACTGTGAATATCCATGTGGCTGGGGGCCATTTTGTGGTGGTAGTTGTATACGTGTGCTGCTTTTGCCATATAGGCTTGCATGTGTTTCCTTTGTTCCATTTTTGGCCTAGGCTTCTTGTTGTGGGCATGACCATGTGGCTGGTGGCCATTTTGAAGCCAGGAAGTGTGCTTTTGACATAGGCCGGCATTGTCTGTTTTCGCTTTCTCGTTGTTGTTGTGGGCCTAGCCATGTGGCTGGTGGCCATTTTGAAGCCAGGCCCTGTGCTTTTGCCATAGCCCTGGAAGCTTGTGGCCTAGTCTGCCAACAGGCCTTTCATCCAGTAGGCCCAGAGGTAGTCATGGGTGCATGAAACAACTGTTTCGGTGTGTTCTGTTGAATTTAAACATAATTTAGGGCATGGATGGCATTGGATTGAATTGCAAAATGTGCTTTTTTGGGGTATTTCACTTTTTTGGTGTGTGTTAAATAAATGCCTTTGTTGTGTGTGTGTGTGTGTGTGGTGTGTTGTTCACCTTCCTTGCACACCTTGTTTAGTTCTGTGGATTGTTTTGTTTTTGCATTTTATTGCATTAAAGCTGTGTTGTTTAGCATACCTCCTTTGCTTGGATATAGGCCTGTTTCAGTTAATTGTTTCCAGGCCTCCTGCTTGTTGCTTGTGATTGTGAGTGTCCATGTGGCTGGTGGCCATTTTGTGGTGGTAGTTATATAAGTGTGCTGCTTTTGCCATATAGGCCTGCATGTGTTTCCTTTGTTCCTTTTTGGCCTAGGCTTCTTGTTGTTGTGGGCCTGGCCATGTGGATGGCGGCCATTTCGAAGCCAGGCAGTGTGCTTTTGCCATAGGCCTGCATTGTCTGTCTTCGCTTTCTCGTTGTTGTTGTGGGCCTGGCCATGGGGCCGGTGGCCATTTTGTAGCCAGGCACTGTGCTTTTGCCATAGGCCTGCAAGCTTGTGGCCTAGTCTGCCAATATGCCTTTCATCCAGTAGGCCCAGAGGTAGTCATGTGTGCATGAAACAACTGTTTCTGTGTGTTATGTTGAATTTAAACATCATTTAGGGCATGGATGGCATTGGATTGAATTGCAAAATGTGTTTTTTGGGGGTATTTCACTTTTTTGGTGTGTGTTAAATAAATGCATTTGTTGTGTGTGGTGTGTTTGTTGTGTACCTTGCACATCTTGTTTAGCTCTGTGGATTTTCATTTTTGCATTTTATTGCAGTAAAGCTGTGTTGTTTAGCATGCCTCCTTTGCCTGGCTATTATAGGCCTGTTTCAGTTCATTGTTTTCCAGGCCTCCTGCTTGTTGCGTGTGACTGTGAGTGTCCATGTGGCTGGGGGCCATTTTGTGGTGGTAGTTGTATAAGTGTGCTGCTTTTGCCATATAGGCTTGCATGTGTTTCCTTTGTTCCATTTTTGGCCTAGGCTTCTTGTTGTGGGCATGGCCATGTGGCTGGTGGCCATTTTGAAGCCAGGAAGTGTGCTTTTGCCATAGGCCGGCATTCTCTGTTTTCGCTTTCTCATTGTTGTGGGCCTAGCCATGTGGCTGGTGGCCATTTTGAAGCCAGGCACTGTGCTTTTGCCATAGCCCTGCAAGCTTGTGGCCTAGTCTGCCAACAGGCCTTTCATCCAGTAGGCCCAGAGGTAGTCATGGGTGCATGAAACAACTGTTTCGGTGTGTTCTGTTGAATTTAAACATCATTTAGGGCATGGATGGCATTGGATTGAATTGTAAAATGTGTTTTTTTGGGGTATTTCACTTTTTTGGTGTGTGTTAAATAAATGCCTTTGTTGTGTGTGTGTGGTGTGTTGTTCACCTTCCTTGTACACCTTGTTTAGCTCTGTGGATTTTTTTGTTTTTGCATTTTATTGCATTAAAGCTGTGTTGTTTAGCATGCCTCCTTTGCTTGGATATAGGCCTGTTTCAGTTAATTGTTTCCAGGCCTCCTGCTTGTGACTGTGAGTGTCCATGTGGCTGGTGGCCATTTTGTGGTGGTAGTTATATAATTGTGCTGCTTTTGCCATATAGGCCTGCATGTGTTTCCTTTGTTCCTTTTTGGCCTAGGCTTCTTGTTGTTGTGGGCCTGGCCATGTGGCTGGTGGCCATTTCGAAGCCAGGCAGTGTGCTTTTGCCATAGGCCTGCATTGTCTGTCTTCGCTTTCTCGTTGTTGTTGTGGGCCTGGCCATGGGGCCGGTGGCCATTTTGTAGCCAGGCACTGTGCTTTTGCCATAGGCCTGCAAGCTTGTGGCCTAGTCTGCCAACATGCCTTTCATCCAGTAGGCCCAGAGGTAGTCATGTGTGCATGAAACAACTGTTTCCGTGTGTTCTGTTGAATTTAAACACCATTTAGGGCATGGATGGCATTGGATTGAATTGCAAAATGTGTTTTTTTGGGGTATTTCACTTTTTTAGTGTGTGTTAAATAAATGCATTTGTTGTGTGTGGTGTGTTTGTTGTGTACCTTGCACATCTTGTTTAGCTCTGTGGATTTTCGTTTTTGCATTTTATTGCAGTAAAGCTGTGTTGTTTAGCATGCCTCCTTTGCCTGGCTATTATAGGCCTGTTTCAGTTCATTGTTTTCCAGGCCTCCTGCTTGTTGCGTGTGACTGTGAGTGTCCATGTGGCTGGGGGCCATTTTGTGGTGGTAGTTGTATAAGTGTGCTGCTTTTGCCATATAGGCTTGCATGTGTTTCCTTTGTTCCATTTTTGGCCTAGGCTTCTTGTTGTGGGCATGGCCATGTGGCTGGTGGCCATTTTGAAGCCAGGAAGTGTGCTTTTGCCATAGGCCGGCATTCTCTGTTTTCGCTTTCTCATTGTTGTTGTGGGCCTAGCCATGTGGCTGGTGGCCATTTTGAAGCCAGGCACTGTGCTTTTGCCATAGCCCTGCAAGCTTGTGGCCTAGTCTGCCAACAGGCCTTTCATCCAGTAGGCCCAGAGGTAGTCATGGGTGCATGAAACAACTGTTTCGGTGTGTTCTGTTGAATTTAAACATCATTTAGGGCATGGATGGCATTGGATTGATTTGGAAAATGTGTTTTTTTGGGGTATTTCACTTTTTTGGTGTGTGTTAAATAAATGCCTTTGTTGTGTGTGTGTGGTGTGTTGTTCACCTTCCTTGTACACCTTGTTTAGCTCTGTGGATTTTTTTGTTTTTGCATTTTATTGCATTAAAGCTGTGTTGTTTAGCATGCCTCCTTTGCTTGGATATAGGCCTGTTTCAGTTAATTGTTTCCAGGCCTCCTGCTTGTGACTGTGAGTGTCCATGTGGCTGGTGGCCATTTTGTGGTGGTAGTTATATAATTGTGCTGCTTTTGCCATATAGGCCTGCATGTGTTTCCTTTGTTCCTTTTTGGCCTAGGCTTCTTGTTGTTGTGGGCCTGGCCATGTGGCTGGTGGCCATTTCGAAGCCAGGCAGTGTGCTTTTGCAATAGGCCTGCATTGTCTGTCTTCGCTTTCTCGTTGTTGTTGTGGGCCTGGCCATGGGGCCGGTGGCCATTTTGTAGCCAGGCACTGTGCTTTTGCCATAGGCCTGCAAGCTTGTGGCCTAGTCTGCCAACATGCCTTTCATCCAGTAGGCCCAGAGGTAGTCATGTGTGCATGAAACAACTGTTTCCGTGTGTTCTGTTCAATTTAAACACCATTTAGGGCATGGATGGCATTGGATTGAATTGCAAAATGTGTTTTTTTGGGGTATTTCACTTTTTTAGTGTGTGTTAAATAAATGCATTTGTTGTGTGTGGTGTGTTTGTTGTGTACCTTGCACATCTTGTTTAGCTCTGTGGATTTTCGTTTTTGCATTTTTTTGCATTAAAGCTGTGTTGTTTAGCATGCCTCCTTTGCCTGGCTATTATAGGCCTGTTTCAGTTCATTGTTTTCCAGGCCTCCTGCTTGTTGCGTGTGACTGTGAGTGTCCATGTGGCTGGTGGCCATTTTGTGGTGGTAGTTATATAAGTGTGCTGCTTTTGCCATATACGCTTGCATGTGTTTCCTTTGTTCCATTTTTGGCCTAGGCTTCTTGTTGTGGACCTGGCCATGTGGGTGGCAGCCATTTTGAAGCCAGGCAGTGTGCTTTTGCCATAGGCTTGCAAGCTTGTGGCCTAGTCTGCCAACAGGCCTATCATCCTGCATGTCTTTCCTATTTTCCTCTTGTCTTACTGCTTCCATCCATCCCCTTTGTCATCTGCAGCTCCCTGAATGACGTGATGAGCTAATAATTTAATGCCAAACAAACAGGTTCCACTTCCATTACATTTGTATTTTTGTTTTTGTTCTTCTTCTTTCCTATCTTTCCTGAGTGTACACCATGAAAGCCCTTGTTGTCAAAGTCTCACAAATGGCCACACTGTTATGTTTTTTTTTCAAAACTTAAACTGAGTTAATAAAATTTAATAATATATAACACTAACAAATGTGACCACCACACACTAAGTTATATATTATATTTGTTTGTTTGTACTAGTAGTAATTGAACGACAACAACAAATACAGCATTTCACTGATGTTCATCTGGCTTCTTTGCTTTTAGGTGCACAAAAAGACTGAGGAGGAACTGTCATCATCATCACCCGTTGTACTGCCAGACAGAAGTCCTGCTGCGCACAACATCACGTGAAATGTGGCCACAGACATCTCTGCTAACAACTTGTGCAACAGCGTCCTGCTGACATCTGAAGAAAATGGCCCCAAAGAAAGTTACCAGGTCCTCCAGTACCAAGAAAGTTGCCAGTGAGAAGAAGGAAGAGAAGAAGGAAGTGGCACTTGCCAAGACTGGTGTGCTACCCTCGTTGTTTTTTGGGGAAATAAAACTTACGCCAGCAGCAGCAGTGTCTGGCGGGGACCAAGCTGGGATGAACACCTCTGCATCAGCGGGCCCACCCCACTAACCTAGGCCCAAGCCCATGAGTGTGGCAGAGGTAGCCAGTCTACTAACGAGCAGTGATGTTGAAATGTCATTATCGCAAAGTAGTACCCACTCAACGCAGGTGGAAACTCAGCAGATAAGTGGGCAACAACAGCCGCAACAGCAGCCGCAACAGCAGCCGCAACAACAGCAGCAACAACAGCAGCAACAACAGCCCACAATAGTAGTTGTTCCTCCTGAAGTAGGGGCAGTTCAGGAAATCGAGCTTCCTGCAGACGAACAGGAGCAAGCCACTCTTTCAGAAGATCCCTTGTCTTCCAGATCCCCAGCAAGGAAAAGGAGGGTTAGTCCATCAACTTCTTCTTCAAGGCCCGCTTCTGATGATCTAGATGCCACTTGGAATCCACCAGCTCAGTCTGAGAGTGATGCACGCCACAAGACAAGGCTAGTGAAAAGGAAGGTTCCAGAAAGCCTTAGAGTTATGGAGGTCGATGTAGAAGAGGGGGATGATGATGATGACAAGCCAGTCATCAGGAACCCAGAGGAGATAGAGACAAACATTATTACCCTATCGAAAATCGCTGCGAGGGATGTAGCACGAATACCACCAAGACAGGTAATACCAGCTCCAGCTTCCACATTTGCATTTGCTAAGGCCCGGCAGGGACCTACATCAAGCTCAACCGCCACCTCAATAGGTAGTGGTACTGTAAGTGCACAGAGTCAAATTCCACGCCCACCCTCCAGTTCATCTGTCATTTAAAGTGGCACCTCCAGCAGCACCAGAAAGTACACCTCCCCAGTTTGGGACTTCTTTTCGGTTAGCAGTATGGAGGAGAACATTGCTATATGCTCAATTTGTCGACAAGCTGTTTTGCGGGGAAAGCTTGGTACAAACTATGGTACCGGAGGCCAAACAAGTCATCTAAAAAACACCACATAATCCAGTGGGAGCCTCACCTACTTCGCTTACAAAAAAGTAAAACTGCACCCATTGCTGTTGGTGGGGATTAAGAAGTAGAAGAAGATATGATTGCGGTGGAAGGTGAACAACAGGGAGACATTTCTAGCCCTGTCCCACTGCCCTCATCCTCAGCAACATCTCAGTGGCACCGTAGTAAGAGTCAGGCTGAGCCTGAGACACCAAGGCAACAGAGTACTGCAATGAAAAAAAGTGCATTGTTGAGCTTAACTGGGTTCAAGAAGACAGCTGCACCACAAAGGAAAATGTTCCAGCCTACCATTGACAGCATGCTTAGGTCGGGGGCAGTACGAACGCAACCACCAACGGCACGTTTGTACAATGCGAAGTTGGCTAAAATGTTAGCGCTGGACCTTCTACCTTTTTTTTTTTGTGGAAGCGGTGGGTTTTCTTGAATTTGTGTCAGCCATCTGCCCTAAATGGAAGGTTCCCAGCCGGTCCTATTTCGCCAGAGTTGCTGTTCCAGCACTACATCACGATGTGCTGGAATTGCTTGGACAAGCTTTGCAGCACAGTGCTGTTCACAATATCCACCTGACAACAGACATGTGGACCAGTTGCCAAGCCACTGATTACATGTGCATCACTGCACACGGGATCTCTTTTGTGGAGGTTAGAGAAAATATATCTGAAGCAGGTCTTGTTGACAGTGCTGAGATTTTAAATGCTACTCGGAAATATGCAACTGTAGCCATGTTCGCCATGGAGAAATCTCATACTGCTGCAAACATTTTGGAAGAGTTCAACAGCAAGGTCTGTGAATGGCTGCGCCCAAGAGGGCTTAACATTGGTTTTGTTGCCATGGATAATGACAGTAATGTACTTAAGGCCATAGAGGATGGTGCCTATTTCAGGGTCATTAACATTATTGTTCAAGACTTTCTGAAAAAAGAAGCCATGGTCAACAACTTACTGACCACCTGCTGAAGAATATGCACACATTTCAGCCATTCTTTTAAAGGCCGGAAGCAGCTGAGGATCATTCAACGTGAATATAGAATGCCAGTCAAAACACTCATCCAGGAGGTGGCAACACGTTGGAACTCAACTTATTACATGCTTAACCGTCTGTTTGAGCAGTACAGACCAATCAATGAATATGTCATGCAAAAAGGGGATGCTACAGTGAGAGGCATGACCCTTCAGATGGACCTATGGTGCCTAGCTAAATGCCTGACAGAGATGCTTCTTCCTTTCCAGGTCTTCACACGTGAAGTCAGCAAGGAGGACTGTACTATGGGCCAAGCTATCTCATTGTTGCACATGCTACAGTAACAGCTGAAGGAGGTGTCTGAAGCGTACATAGGTGTGGAGGAAAAAAAAGAAGCAGATGATTTGGTGGAGAGCTTATCCCACCGCTTAGCTGGAAATACAAGGGAGCAAACTAAGATTGTGTCAGGACAACATTACATTTGTGCCACAATTCTGGATCCACTGTACAAATCGGCACTGAACAGTAAGACATTAATTCCTTTTTCAGGAGTGGACGATGCCCGGTACAAAAGTTGGATAGCTGAGGTAGCCAGTCACTTGGAAAATGAACGACTGGCAATTAAAGGCCTGCTACTCAAACCCACAACAAGCACTGCAGCAGGGCATCTGGCGTCAAGTTCCACTTCAGAGCCTAAGGACAGTGCGTTTGGCTCAGAGTGGTCACCAACACTATCGACAACAACAGCAAGAACTGGATCATCAGCCCCAGTAACATCTGCACAGGATTGGTGTTTACAGCAAGGGCTTGCTAGGTCCAGTGCTGATGCAAAGACAAAAGAGGCCAAACAAACTGTAGCACCTATGAACATGGAGCGGATGGTCCGGGCCTATCTGGATGACCCAACAGAGGTCTACATTGGTCAAAACCCATTGCGGTATTGGTAGGGGAAAAGGAACCAATGGCCTGTGCTGAGCAGGCTGGTGATAAACTATCTGGCTAGCCCTGTCGCAAGTGTCTCTTCTGAACGTATTTTCAGTGCTGCTGGTGCCATTGTAACAGTGAAAAGGACCAGTCTCTCGCCCAAAAACATGGAGAGGTTAACCATGATCAAAATGAATCAGCACTTTATACCACCGAATTACACAATACATGAATCAACGCAGGAAGATGAGGACAGCAACTTAGGTGATGGAAGTAGTGTGTTAGATGATGATTACCTACTTCTGGTTGAACCCTCAGAGTTTGAGGACAAACTATACTTCCCTGACAACTAGGCTTGAACTGTAGTGTAGTTCCTATTTCCCTTATAGGCTCTGCGCATTGGAATAATATACACTATAGTTGTGGCATAGCACTGAAGTCAGTATGCCTCTATCGAGTACATTAAACTTAATTACTTTGTGTGCCAGCTAACTCAGAGGCCAACAGAAACTCCTTGAATAAACAAGAAGGGAGTAGTTTCTGGCAACCGCATAAACATGACAACTTTGTTTCCCTTAGAATCAGAACATGTCTCAGTATCGTGGAAACAACAGATAACAGTTTCACTCAGTCAATCGTGAATGCTTAGTTTCTTCAGAGTTACACAGAAATAGATAGACGTGTGTTTCAATAAAATGATTTATTGAACAGCCTTGTTTCTCGTGTAAGAGATATGAGCTGTTACACTCGCAAGACAGTATGCGAAAATAATACTGCAACAGCATTGTCTTCTAACTATGACATATATTCAAATACACATACATAAATAACAGGCTAAAAAGTTTATACTCTTTTGATGCTTCTAAATAGTTCTACCCCAGTGTACCTAACCTAAGTGTAGTACAAGGTAAGAAGTAGGTGCAGTATTCTATAGTATGGTAAGCTATAGTTTTGCATATGCTAAGTTTGATATGCCAAGAGTCCGTCTAGGTTCTAGTCAACTCCATACCTTAGAATGAGAGAGGTGGGAAACTTTTTCCGGGTCTCAAACTCTAACACCCCGCAAAGGGAGTCAGAACACTGGAAGCTGGATTCTCTGCGAGCAGGGATGACAGCATCTGGTCAGTGTGTCAGGCGGGGACTCGAATTATTTCGAACTTGCCGTGGCGAGCCGCATCGAGCTGTGCAGCCGAGCCGTGGTTTGCCATGGTAAGGGAAGGTATATTTATACCTGGAAGGTGCTTAGGAATGTTAGCATTGACGTAAAGCCGGGCAGAGGAAGACGTCATGAATGAACCCCCAAGGAGTAGTAGTTCATGCATAATAGATGAGTTCTTGGAGAAATCAATAATCCTAGCTAGGGAAAGTACCAATGGCTTAAGGGTCTGGTTTCTAAGAACTTGTTGTGATGTGGGGATGGACGGATGTAGGTGGCCATGCCTGTATTTGGATAGCATGGCTAATGCCTAAATAAGGACTGGGATTCTATGCCTAAATAAGGGCAATGTGAATTGTGCATATATAAGGACATGAGTTAGGAAAACCCATGTACGGACATCTAAATCGAAACACAACAGAACTTCTTACTTTCTTCCTCCCTTATTTACTTTTATTTGTGTGTATGTGTCTTTCTGGTTAGAAACTTCGAATCACAACAAATCCATCTCCACCGTCTTCTAGTCTTTTTATTGCCATATTGCAGTTGCAGCTTTCTGCATTTCACTCAAGTCCACTCCTCCGAGTCCTGCTCCTCCATCCTCCTGATTCGCCCCAAATCCATTTCCCTCAAGACAGATGATAATTGGATGTATAATAGAAGAAAAGAGAAAATGTTGCCTCGTTGAGTCCCTCCAAAATAACCTAGTGGAACGTGATGACTACTATAGCTATCCTCCTTTCCGAGCCGAGAGAGACTGAACCCTTACATGTCTGTGTAGTGGTGGAGCCGAGTCGGGTGTAGTGGTATGACTGACAGCGGTGCACTGATTTAGTCACTTAATTTGTAAAATGATATGTTGCTGTATATGTGCTTTGTCTGCCTCTGTCAAAAAATGTATGCTAAATGGAGGATTGGTCACGGGTGCTGTCGGCCTGCTCTTTCCTGTTGTTGTTGTTGTAGGTTAATGCTGGAAACCGAGTAGACATGATGTATCCTATCCTTGCCACCACTGAAAGTGTTCTTGTTGCACTCCACTGTAATTTATGCATTTATTTTCTCCTTGATTCTTCAATATCCCTTTTGTTTTTCCATCTACAATTACAGGCCGGACCTTACCCTGTGCTATACTGGGAAAAACAACTCACACTTACCTTACCAATCCACATCCGCCAGGCAGGCAGTGGCTTCACCCAAGATTGATGGACGGGAGGACCAAGAGGAATGCCGAGATGCAAATTCTCCAATTTAAACAGGATAACAACATACAGTAACAGTATTAATATTCATCATCTTTTAAATAATTTGATTCATTTATTATCTTCAATCATTACAATTGTGTGTTGTTGTTATTATGTTTGCTCTCTGCTTATAATTCATCCCTACAGCTATTTTTAAATTTTCTTTGCTATTTTTAAAAGTAAGACCGGTACAACAGAACAGAAACTGTATGTAATTTGGGTCTCTCTGAGGGCAGACAAGAAAGGCACATTGCATAATATACTGCTGCCCTGTACTGTGTAATTGTCTAGTAGTAGTTAGTAGGTACTACTTATCATTAACCATCAAGTTATCAATATCATCATTATGCATTCATTTCCTTTTTCTCCCTTTGCAGAATTATGGATATGATCATCTGCCAAGATTGTGTTTTGTTGTATGTCCATGCGTAGTGTTTTTCTTTGTCAAACCTTTCCCCAAACCCCCCTTCCCAACCATTCATCAAACCCTAACCCTCTTCCCCCAGGCTGTGTGATTTATTGAGGTGTGACTAATTTAAATGCATGCCAATAATTGATTACACGCTTGCTGGGGCGGATGTGGCAAAAGCAACACTAATTCAATTTCAAGGCAGGGCGAGGATCTTCTTCTGCTTGCCCACCCATGCTCAGTATATTTAAATTGCAAGTAACTTTTCAAAGGAACCTAATCCATCATAATTAATTTACGTCATCGATTAGATTAATCAACATCCCCCTACACAGCACTAAAGATTATGCTTGTGTCGAGTGACTCGACACAACTACAGTTTGTAACTTGTTGTACTAGGCTATCCCCGCCACCATTATGTTTTATTTACTTCGTTCTACTACTCCTCCCAGAGTCACTCTTTTTTTGCAAATGCTACTGCCAGTGTCTACTACTACCACCACAACCATGGCATCTTCATTCTCTTGGGAAACCCTGAAACCATCATCGTCATGCAGCCATCGCTGTGCCTAACTTAAACATCAATCACAGGTAAGAAAATAAGTTTGGGGTAGGTATAATAAAGGACTAGGAAGAGAGACTGACAGTACTAGTAGGACAAGTCACTCAGTGAGGGGTACCTCATCTATCGGTTTGTCTATTACAAAATCGGCAGATTATTTAAATCAAACACTGGCTGCGGTCCTGCAGCAGCAAGGCAGGAAACCATGCGATGAAAAACAGTAACTCCCCCACAAAACATTAACAACGTATGCTATGTTTAACTATAAATAATATCATTTAATGCCCTAACAAAAATAAACTATGTAAAAAAAACCACAACACCCGACCTACCCCTCTCCCTAACCCCAAAACAATGTCCAAAACGAGAAAGTCCAACGGTAACCAATCCAATGTCCAAAATGTCCATAAGACCAACGCCCAATTCCCACCCACCAAAAAAAGGATTAAAAAAGGGGCAATCAAACAGGGTCTTTAAGTTAGCGGCGGGCTCTTCGGTTTTCCCTCTCCAGTACCTTGACCCTCTTCTTCAGCTCCTCTACCTCCTCCTCTAGTTGTGCATTCCGGAGGAGCATGCGGCGCGCATATGCCCTGCAGTTGCATCCACGCGGGGGGGGGGGCAGCAGTGCTAGATGTTGAAGCACGGCGGCGGGTGGCTGCCTGACTGCGGCACCGTACCGCTGGAAGGGCCTGGCTGGGGCCCGGGGCATTGGAGGAGACTGCAGCTGCTGCCACCTCCTCCTCCTCCTCCGCCAGAACCACCAACCGCCGGTATTCATTGCAGATAGCCTCCAGCTTTTGGCGCCGGGCCATGGCTGCCAACTCCTTCCTGGTTGGTTTTGCTTGGGAAGGAGGAGCTATATCAAGAAAGAAAAAGAGACAATTACCAATACTCTAAGCAAAACAGTAAAACAAAATTAGTTCAACACATAGTGGCACAGTAGCACCAGCAAGCACAGTGCATAACATTTGTGGTATGTATCAGTCCTCCCACTTCGACGACCTCTAACATTTGTGGGAGTTTCAGGCATTATACTGGCACTATGAACTCGAGTACACAGTACACCAGTCTTCTTCTTCTCTCTTGTTTAGCGAAATTACATAACCTTGTTGTACTTGTAGCCAGCATACCAGCTCAGTCAGCTTGCGCCAAAGACAAACATACTCTAGTCATGACGCAGACTCACATTAGTTTTATTTACTACTGTCTGCAGGTGGGGAAGCGTGTATTTTTCTATTACGGGTGGCACTGACCATACTCTGTCTGTTACATCAAGAGCAACTGCTCAATTTCACTTTCACCCTGCCCTGACCACTGCAAAAAGGCAGATGATATCTGATCCATTGATCATTGTTTATATATGGGACGACATGAGGTACTTTGTTTTGATTGATTGTGTAACCAGCTGATAGGAGGCTGGCTGACACAGTCGAAAATAAATTAACATAGGTAGGGAGTGGTCCTCGGAGTCGGAGGAAGGCGCTTGATAATGATAACTACATACATACACTATATATATATGCTGTGCTTGCAAACTACTGTGAGTCAAGGGAATATTCTGAAAATACAACTTATATTCTCCTTGGCTTTGCTACTCTGGAGCGGTTTCTTTTACATTCTCTTCAATCTAAGACTCTTCATCCAGTGACAGTCTCCACCTATGCTATCTATGATTAATACATCCAGGCATCCATCCATTCAAAGTAAACGTCTATCATTCTTCTTAATCTCTCAACAAACCTTAGTTTGTTTCACCAACCACAAACATGTATTCTTTTTTATTAAACCACCACCCATTCCTTGCTTGCCTTGGCTTTGAGTTTGACCCAAACACAACTGACGATTCTTGCTATCCACCCATACAGTTTCACCCACCCAGGCAGGCATCTTTTCTTTCATCTTCCACCCATCCTTCAACTACCATGCATCTGATTCCTATCAGCCACCTATGCATGCTTCGCACGTATCCTTCTCTGCCAGTCATATTACATCTCGCCCGTCCTTCCTCCTTCCACCCTTCTTTCCCTTTTCGTTCAACACGTCCATCAAGGTCATCTGATCTGACTTTTAGTCTTCTCCATAAAACTTTCACAGCTGAGTTGAAGTCAGATAGAAGAGGCCATTGGTTATTCAACTCCCGCCGCTAATGCTATTGCTAATGCTAAGTAAAGGGTGTCTTCTTCTTCAACTGTTGTTCACTACAACTTCATACTTACTAAGTCTCAACAGTACAGTGAGTGTACACTCTTGCAGCGAGTGTAATATAAATCACCACCGCCCGCCGCTGCTGCTGACTCACCCCCTGTAGCTCCTGCAGGTGCCACATCTCCTGCTCCCTCCGAAATGGTCGCGTCGCCATCACCGCTGGCCCCAGCACTGGTGGTCGGTGGTACGCCTAGAAAAAACATTACACATTTTTTAGATGCCATATACACCTCCCCCTATTTAATCTTTTTCACTAGCAAGATTGAAAAAAAAGTTAATACATACATACAACATACATAACTAGTACAAATCGGGTACTAGAGTAGAGTAGACACTAGAAATGTTATATGGTCTCTAGGGTCATTCTAGTCTACTCTTTGCTAAGTTAGCCTGAGCCATGCAACCATTTTAGCTTTGTGTCTTTTGCGCATGTTACCTCGCAGCTTGTTGTGTAAGACACCTTTGAGCCCAAATGAGCTCATACTGCTACTGTCTGAGCGCTGTGTACAAGAGGTCGAAAAACAAGCCACTTTGTTATGAAGTTCTAGACAGTCCGTATTGCTTAGCCATAGAATGCTACACTTTTTGGCATGACTTGAGAAATGCTTGCATTATACTGTCTAACGTGCACCATTTTTCTCATAACGTGCGTAAGATTCCCTTCTACTAACCAGAGCTTTGCAGAGCTTAAGATGTAACCAGTACTTCAAGGGGCATATTATCAAGCCAGGCGATAAAATTATTGCCGCTTTAGCGGCAGAAAACTACAGCTAAAACGGCGATAATGGGCTTGATAATATGCTCTATGGAATTCCAATTGAAGCCCATGTTAAATGTGAAGGACGTCTAACATGGGCTTCAATTGGAATTCCATAGAGCATATAATCAAGCCCATTATCGCCGTTTTAGCTGCAGTTTTCTGCCGCTAAAGCGGCGATAATTTTATCACCTGTCTTGATAATATGCCCCCTAGTTTCTAAGGTGAGGGGTCCCCCAGAATTCGCTCAGAGATCTTTTGTCTTCTATGGACTTGTAGTTGTAACAATGTTTATTGTTTTAATCATATGCATTTTGCTGTAGGTGCTGGCTCGTATACTGCATTATAGAACAACGTACAGAGCTTGTTAGTTAAAAAGAAACCTTTTGAACTTACATAGACTCTGTGGTATTTGGTGTAGACTTACACGAGTGAGTGAGCGAAAGGGAGTGCATTGCTTCCGCGAGTCTGAGAGGTCGGGAGTGTTATGTTCTGGGTTGTCTAATCATTGGGTATCTTCGGGGGGGTTCGGGGAGATAATGAGACACTATAACTAGTCGGTCAGGGGATTGTGGGTTCAACTTCATCACCAACATCCTATTTTCTTGTGCATAGTTCTGTATGTGCAAAATCCCTACAACAGTAGTAGTATGTACTAACCTATCAAAAATAGTAAAATATCTGGTTGGGAATTTTGTTGGTGGGAATTGTCGAAAAGCCTCAAGATTAAGAAGACTAGAAGAGGACAACCCAAAGGACTGGACTCAGTGGCTAAAGCTATTGGTGAATCTGAGTATTATTTAAAACCTTTTAAATAAAGAGTGACCAACTGGGCAAGCTTAGCTACAGACAGACTAATAGTAGTACAGAGAGTCATAATCCAGTGTTCCATTCTGATTCCAGAATACTAACTAAGCCTAAGTACCACCTGACCTAGCCCACCTATTCCACACGGGACAATTGTTCATTAAGTCTGCATTTCCATTTATTTTAGCCCTAAAAAATGCATAGATGGAGGACACATGCATACATTTTTGCATGCACCAAATGTTTGGTTGGTTGCTGCTGATGTTCTGCAAGTCATGATAAGCCTATTACCACTCACTAAACAAACTACAAAAGATTCTACTAAGGACTGGGGTAAGCAGCACTCTGCAGCACATGACGTGACAGAGGATGCGTCACGCAGACCACTAAAAAATTACCAACTAACACTAATAAGTAACTAAACCTATCAATCCACCACTATCTGTTCTTAGTGGCAGGAGGACAAAGGAAGGACTCGAGTCTCTCTAGCATTACCTAACTTAAGTTCTCTAAAGTAAACTCTTACATAATCAGGCCAAGCAAGTGCAAAGTTGCAAACAATTAAGATTAGTAGCGCCGAGCACCTAAACGTAATTTACCTGCAATGCAAGCAGCAGCATTCTTGCTGTTCGGAAAAAATATATATTCACAATATATAACACAGAGCAGAAGAACACAAAGTAGTAATATTAAATAGCTACTCACCAAGTCCCGGGCCCTCCACTCTTAGCAGGTCCAGCAGGTCCTGCTCCTGGTCCAGGATATCGGACCACCGGTGCGTCAGCTGGGTACCAGTGCGCCGGACACCAGAGCAGCAAAACACTGCCCGGCGCCCCTTACCCCATCGCTGGTGACGCTCCCGGAGCCTGTACCCGGACCCAGGCCTGCCGACTGCTGCTAAGGTTAAGGGGAGGTGGCGCTCCACAAAAAACACAAATGCGGCTACCTCGGCTTCGCCAAATAAGGCCCGTGCCTTCTCCCCTTGTGGGCGCCGCCTTCCGCAGGGAAGGCGGTCGCGGCTGCGGGCAACCTTTCCCTTGTTGCCCTGGCTGATCTCTCCCTTGGGCATGGTTCTGGGACTCAGGGGGGAGGTTGGAAAAGAAAAGGGAGGAATCAGAAAAGTAAGTAAAAGAAATGAAAAAAGCAAGTTATAGAAAAAGAGTGACAAAGTAGTAGAAAAAGTCACAAAAAAGTAAAACTCAAAATATAGATTCAGGAAAATAGAGAGATAGATAATAAATAAAAAAGATTTAAAAAAGTGTACAGAAACAAAGGATTGCAAAGATAGAGGGAGGCTAGAAAAGCAGGCCCAGAACCATAGCAATAGAGTGAAAAACAAGATGGCCGTGCCCATTGCGACCGCATGGGCAAGTTTGCGCGATATTTCCCCCCCCCCCGAGCACGCAAAAAACATTGCGAACACATAATACGCGTTCCCGAACAGGGAATACTCATCGCCAACGGGCGGGAGCACGCAATACGTGACCCAGAACAGGAAATAAGCATCGCGAGCGGGCGGGACCAGTGAAAAACAAGATGGCCGCGCCCATTAGCGACCGCATGGGCAAGTTAGCGATATATTTCCCGCGAGCACGCAAAAACACACCGCGAACGGGCGGGATAAGCAATTCCGCTTGTTCACGAAATTTTCGCATGCTCGCGGATATTTTTTACAATTTTGCTTGAATTTGCGTAACGCGACTTCGCAAATTCCGCCCACCCTTAGTTATCTGTCAATCCATAGTGTCTAGGCCCTCCAGTGGAGCTAATCTGTTGGCCAAATGGATGGCTGATCTGGTGTTCGCATGCTGTAATGTCCTCGCTGGTGGAAGGTCCCTATTAGAATGCAAACTCATAGGGTATGACATGCCTATAGGGTAGAAGATGTGGAACGGGACGACCCCAATAGTGGTTTTGGACTCTTGTTTGCGATAGCTGTCAACCATAGCTCTCATGTGTTTGGGGTGTCTTAGGTTAACGACAATGCAGTCGCCTTCCCTATCCTTTTTTACATTAGAGCCAACCCAGCCCACTTTTCTGGCCATAATAATGTTTGTCACTTCTGGGAGCAACTATACCAGGTCAAGCAGGTGAGAGGGTCCCTGTCTTCATGCCAGAGAAGCTAAAGTTGCTGGCAAAGAAGGTCATGTCCCCTGTATGGCCAACTCTGTGGCTCACCAGAGGAACGGGTACATAGTTGAAATGCATATGTGAATCTGTCGAACTGTTTTGTCCCCTTAACACAGGCTACAATGTCCCTTTGAGTTCCTGAGTGAAGTGTAGTGATTGATGCTAATTGTCATATGTTCTTACATAGGAGAATGATATTTTGGATTTGTAAGCACTTAACAATGTTAAAAAACAACAACATTAATATGTGTTGTGTGTTTAAGGCCCCAAATTCTATTTTAAGTGTATGTAGAGATATATATGTATATGTTTGATTTACATGTTATACATTGAAAACTCTCACCTTGGAAATTAGAAAACATATTATACACTCTTTACAACTGTACATAAATATGTATTCTGTACAAACCAAATGAAAATTATGTTAGCTATGTGTATCGTCCCACAAATCACACAAAGTACATAAGAGCTCTGAAAATAGTTGTTTGGGAACTACAAGTAGCCCGAAGACTCCTTCAAAGTAGTACACAGCCTTGAGGAGACTTATCAGATGGACACAAGGTCATTTTTCCATCTAACAGTTAAGGGAAGGCTGTGATTACGGCTGACTAGCCAGAAACCGGTCCCAGGATGCTTGTTTCCGGTCCAGGGAAGACATGGCTTGGAAGTTCGGGCTGGACTGTTCCCATGCTTTGTTTGCCCTAAGTTGGCAGGGTATGCCCAGATGTGGGTCCCTTGATCACTTTGCCACTGGATTCAAGCTAGTCTGGCTGATGAAGGCTGACTAGCCAGAAACCGGTCCCTGGATGCTTGTTTCCGGTCCAGGGAAGACATGGCTTGGCAGTTTGGACTGGACTGTTCCCATGAAGCACAGGGTCAGACTGATTTGCATATGGCCATGTCTGAACTGGGGTGGCGGAGTGAGCTAAAGAATGATGATGGATTAAACCCAGATCAGTTGACTGGGGGTGAGTGCTTGCAATGTTCAACACTCCGTCCATCATCCCCTTTGGTTTTACTGTGTTCACGTGACATCATGATCGTCAGGCTGCAGATCACAGGGCATGACAATGAGCAGTGCTCAGTCAGAATTATGAGCCAGGCTTGGGCTGAGTCATAGGGACAAACAACTGAAACACAGAGGTACATCTGTCATAAACATAGATCCTTGCCAGGTCAAAATTTGACGTGTGCTTACAAATATGCCCCTGAAAGCTTTTAAATGGACGACAATTGAAAGGGAGAGTTACTACCTTCTTGAGCTAACACTTCTTTTCATTTTACTCCCATTTTAAAGTGTGTTGTTGCAGGGATTCTGCGAAATTACAGAACTATGCTTGGGACCATAGAACTGTAATAGGCAAGGGCTGAGCTATCCTACTACCTTAGCATCCATGAGCCCGGGACCGACTACCTATAGTGTCTCGCTTGCCCTCCTACTCACTCACAGAATAACAAGTGATTAGACACCCCAGAACACAACACTTCAGACCCTCACAGGAATCGCGGTAACAGAATACACCCTTTCGCTCTCACACTTGTACTTGTCCACAATAACATCTGACAGAGACACAAGAAACGTTTAAAATATTTATTTTAACCATTGTGCTCTAGTATGCAGTATACGTGCCACAATAATGCTTGAATAACTAAAAAAATGTAATTTCTAAAGCTAAGGCGGAGTTTTTTGCCAATTCTATTCTTGAGGCCCCTAATAAAACCAGCAGGGTCTTCAAAATAGCCGAAGAATGATCCAAACCTGACTGCCTAAAAAATCTAACTGTCGCAACTCAAGAACTCTGCGACGGCTTACCTATTTTTTTCGAGGAGAAAATCTCTAAGATAATAACTGGGCTGTCAATAAGTCAGGATAATCCTAGTGATACGACCTCTGAGACTTACGATCAGCCATCAGCAGGTCAAATAAATGAATGGGCGCGCGAGTACAGACCAATAACTCTAAACCAGTTTGTTCCACCTACGGAAAACGAGTTCTACAAGCTTGCTATGTGCACTAAATCTGGATCCCCATTGGACCCTCTCCCCCCCAAGGTCTGGAAGGAGTATGGCAGACAGTTAATACCACAGCTCCATCGGATCTGCAGTCATTCCTTGAGCAGCAGGATAGTTCCTTCCTGCTGGAAACAGGCTTTAGTGACACCCCTGCTGAAGAAACCTACCCTTGACCCTGAGTGCCCAAACAATTACCGTCCTATATCACTTCTCCCTTACCCCTGTAAAAATTCTCGAATGCCTGGTCAGCAGAACTCTGTCTACCTTTTGGGAAACCAACTTGAGATTTGAAAACAAGCAATTTGGTTTTCGACCAGGCCACGGGACAGAGACAGCATTGGTAGTGGCTTTGGACGAACTTAGAATGCGGGCAGACAGAGGTCAATCAACCGTGTTGATTTTACTCGACATGTCTGCCGCATTCGACACGGTCAACCACAAAATTTTATTGAGGCGGCTTGCGGAACTTGGGCTGGAGGACCTTGCTTTTAATTGGCTCAAGTCCTATCTGGAAAATAGGCAACAAGTGGTACGACTCTCCCATTTTCATCCAACTTTAGAACGGTTCAGCATGGGGTCCCTCAAGGATCTTTCATTAGCCCGATCCTTTTCAATATTTATTTAAGACCTCTGATTCCCATCATTAAATCTTATAACATTAAGCTGATGAATTATGCTGACGACACGCAGCTCATTCTGTCTTTGGAAGGTAGGGAGTCTACGTCACTCAGTGACTTCCACAAATGTATGCAGAAGACTGCTAGTTGGCTTATGGATAATTCCCTGCAGTTCAATGGTGGGAAAACAGAAATGCTGCACTGCACAGTGAAAAAAGTCCCTCACCCACTTCCAGATGAATTCTGGCCTATCCAGACAGACACAACTCCCACACTAGCGGCTGATGTGCGCAATCTGGGAGCAGTCTTCGACAACAAGCTGAGTATGGAGAAACATGTAAATAAAACAGTCGGCACCTGTTTCTCCCTTATGAAAGCCTTGCAGAAGATTCTTCCCATGTTGCCTTTGTCAGCCAGGGCTCTAGTAGTCAGAAGCGTCATCCTGAGCCGGCTGGACTATTGTAACGCCCTGCTTCTTGGTGCACCTAATTTTCTTATTAAGAGACTACAAAGAATACAAACAATAACCGCCAAGTTAGCCTTAAAGAGGAGACGGGATGACTTTGCATCTGCGGCTCTTATTGATCTCCACTGGCTTCCTCTGGCCCAGAGAATCCAGTTCAAAGCTGCATGCATTGTATTCAAGGCCCTTCATGGACTTGGACCTCTGCCTCTGCAGCAAAAATTTGTTTGGCACTCCCCGTCACAAACTCTTCCCTCCTCTACTCCTCACCTGGCCCGCACCACCAGAGCACGAACTTCTAAATTTGGAGGCAGAGCATTCATTTGTGTAGCAGCACAGCTGTGGAACAACCTTCCATTTAACATCAGAGAATTAGAGGAGTTCATACAGTTTTGAAAAAAACTTAAAACCCACCTTTTCCCCAGGGTGTAGTGCTGTATCACCTGCGGTAGGTAATCTCTGTGTGTGTAGTGGAACCTCTGTCCTTTCAGCGCTAGGATACCTGTGGGGTGATAGAGTGCTTTATAAATGCTGGATACATTACATTAAATTACATTACATTACAATAAGTAAGAAGATGCCTAACACAAATTCGGTCATCATAGTAAGTAATCCATAAATCATAAAGAGCTGTCATGGCATTATACACGGTGGACTATTCCCCCATCCCCTTCTACAGAAGCAAACTGATGATATATCAGAAGATCTCTAGGTGTTTGCAGTGGACCCCGTACCTTAGCAATCACAGATGAAGACTCTACATCTCAGGTGCATTCGCAATCTCGCCTGTCTAGTTTCTTGTCTGTGCATACCTATATAATAGGAGTACATGTTCCCAAACAACAGCTGCACTTGTGTGCTGTGTCTAAGTGCTAGAGCCTGACCCGAATAGAATAACAAGAGGAATTGTTGTTTGACCTTGTCTACCGTGTTCAGACTAAATCCCAGGAAAGAACAGAATGCAAAAGCAGGTTCTATGTGAAAGTACAGCGTGACAAGAAGGAAGAGTCGTTTATATAGTAACGTGTGCAAAGCAGAGAGCAGCCTACTACGGGCTCAGGCTAACCTAAGGGAAAACAACAATGGGCCTGCGCGGAACATATGACAGTGTCAATTCCAAACCGCAGGCCCCTTACTCCCAGTGGCCAGTATTCACTGTGCCATAAATATTTATGTTTAGCCTTCAGTAGTTCGCAATGTTTTGCACTGATCAGAAGTAGGCCACATCACAGATTAGGTAGGAGCCCCCGGGTTAGATGATGTCCTAGGCCTGGATTAGGGAGTTTAGGCCATGACATGGGAGGAGTGTAGTCAAGAGGTCACTACAAAAGTGTGTATTAAGATATTTGTTTTGGTCAGCATGTGAAAATACACATGTATGGTAATGTATGAGTCATACTTGTGATAGATGTAGAAAAATGGTGTTACATCAATACAGACAAACAAAAAAATCACAAAACCATTGTTTTTCTTTAATTTCTTGTATCCATACAGGTCAACACCCATCAGAAGTGGGACATTTGGAAGCCCATTGCCAGGACAGTGTGGACCCCTGGGGGTCTACAAGTGGCACATCATCCATTACCCCACAAGAGGTGGGAGGACCTACGAAGCTGGACCAGAAAGTCAGCTGAAGTCCAGCTGGGGCAGTCCTCGCCAACATAGAAAGCATGTGCGCTCCACCCTGCCACCCCTAATGGCCCGCATTCTTGAGGTGGCCTATCCGGAGCTTGATGAGCAGTTAAGGACAGCAACAACAAGGGGGTAAGTTCTTATCAGGGTTTCACATATTACATGACACATTTTTTGTTACAACCAGAATTGTTTCCATCAACATTAAAGGTGACCCATGTCCAACGCGAGAAGAGCTCTTGAAGGTGTCCGTTTTGTACAGTGTGCATGATGATGTGCTTTGTCTATTAATTTGTTGGAAAGGATCCCACCTGATTCCTGTTCACAACCAAAGGACTGTTTTGAGCAGACACATGGCTGCCTAAATTCCCCATATACATCAGGTTATTTGATGTCATGAGTGACAGTTGTACCAAACAGGCCAATAGTCTTTATTGTGTCAGGTGTGATGCTCCTTCACTATTGTGGATGATGTAATGGTAGCCCTATTACATGTGACATAGCATTTGTGATACAGCGGATGACCAAACGTCACATCGGTAAGTTGGGATTCTACACAAACAAGAGTGAGTGTGTGATCCAAAATGACAAGTGACATCTGAATTAATGGCTAAATTTTGGAACCAAAACATATCCAAATCGTGTTTATCATCAGAAATACTGTTTTATACATGTTAAAACTGACAGATTTGCATGTCTTACCCTTTCACAAATGTGTATATAAGGAAGTCTGTTTTAGACAGGTCATTGTGATAGTCATACAATGTTTTTTGAAACACATACAGGAATGTGTAAAAGCCAAAGAAGCAGAGATAAAAATATCGCCCTATCAACAACAGGGTGCTAACATGCAAAATCGCATGTTAGCACCCTTTTTCACTACGCTTCCCTTTGCATCTCTAATGAGATGCAAAGTGGGCGTTCCAGAGTAAAATAATAGGAGAAATGTCGCTAAGCGACATTTCTCCTATTATCAAGCTTCATGCTAACCCTGTTAGAGACAAAAAAAACAGCGCTAACCACGGTTAACGCTGCTTTTTTACGTCGGTTAATTTTCAGATTTAGCCATGTAATCCAATGGGAGGTGGATTACATGGCTAAATCCACCATGGGCTATCAACAAGGATATCCCTATCCTTGTAGTTTTATCGCTGCATTACCAGCGATAACCTCCCAAAATGCTGCTATCGCTGGATTTTATATCACCTAGGCGGTTAGCGTTGTTAATAACGCGATAACCAGGCGATATTATCCAGCGACAGCAGGCGTTAAAAAAATTAACGCTAAGCGCCCTTAGCGTTAATTTTCCCTGTTCCTTGTTAATATGCCCCTAAGTTACTTCAGTACAGAATATATTTATAGTTTTTAACATTTGACATATACTTTAGTGACTTGAAGTAGGTGTTACCATAGTGAAATGCCCAAACAAAGGTTACCTGCTTTCAGTATTTGTTGACACACATTTATTCACATTTTAATGAGAATGAAAAGTATGCAGATTTTAGGGCCTCGTCAACACACTGTACAAATGTATTTTTGGTTGATATCCTTTTTTGCTCACATCAGTTCCACAATTCTAAACAATAAAGTCCACACATTCAGAAGTGTGAAACAGTTCCTGAAGAGACATAATAATGGATAAGAGACAAGACCATACATGAAATAGGAGCTATTGTGGGGAATGACATAACTGTGACCAAATGTTTTCTGAAAATGTTGCCTACATGCATGAGCTTATGCTAATGTAGAACAAATGTTTGGGAGCCTTGAAGCAGGTGAAATCTGAAAACTTGGGAACTGTTTTGTGATCAAAGTTCATGATCAGTTCTGTTTACACAGATTCAATAAAACTATTGTATACGTCATTTCAGCATCATCCGGAGGCGGCAAAGGAGAAATTGCCAATGTAGGCAGGGGAGCAGCTGACTATAGCAAAGAACAGGGTTTAAGAGAGTAGGTAGGAAGGTGGCGCCTGCACAGAGTGAAACGCTAGTCACTGTATCATATGTAGTGGGACGGTGCGTACAGGAAGGGGTTAACCCTGAACCCCCTGCTTAAAGACCAGAGGTCTTATACATGTGAAAACGAGCCTGCGCACACGTCTTAAAAATTAAAGCAGAGTAAGTACCCTGTCTATCTGTGATTTTGGTGCAGACAACACCGACTCTGAGGGAGCCAGTGGCATGGAGGGTGAGGAGACTGCAACAGAGGTGGCCAGCTCCTCAACATCTTCTTCAGAGGCCTCCTTCAGAGAATACTCCCTAGTGGTGGCGGACCCAATAGGAAGTCTACCAACTGAGTCCTTATAGGTCATGAGACTACCATCCCCACCCTCCCTTATGCTTACCCCCAGTCGGCCAAACCTACCCCCTAAAAGGGTTTGTGTCTCCTTCACTCCAGGCACTTAACCGCCTGCCACTTTTCCCCCGACGGTGCTGAGTGAGGAGGATATTGACTTCCTCCAGAACATCTCTGTAGGCCAGACTGCACTACTGAATGCCATACAGGGGCTTGGCCACCAATTGCAACTAATTGCAGCCTATCTGGAAGGCATTCACAGTGCTATGTTTGGCCTAGAGAGGTCTATTTAAGGTCTAGCCTCCTCACAGACCACAGCCTTCCAACCATCCCAACCTTGTGCCCCACCTCCCGCCTCTTCCCCATCCAGATTCCCTATTCCCAGACGTTCCCCAAGCACACTCACATCTTTGCACGCACCCACTCACACATAAAACAAGCAGCACACCCACAAAGAAACACAAACACCACAAAAAACACAGGCGCACATCCAAATATACAGATACCACACTGACATGCACCACCACCAGCATACCCATAGAGATCGCATCAACCACAACACATACATGCTCCACACCCACATTCAGCACACCCACAGGCACAGCACCCATCAACACACCCAGAGGCACCACCAAGCACACGCACTGACACCATATCTACCACCACACTCACATGCACTGCCCTACCACCAAACACCCAGACACCTCACCCACCACCACACCTAGATGCACCATCCCAGCACACCCATAGACACTGCACCCACCAGCACACCCACATGCACCGCAACCACCACCACACTCACATGCACCACCACATGCACATGCACCACACCCAGTACCTCCACAGCATACCCATTCTCACACACAACATAAACTACACACCCAAAGAACTCAAACGTCCACACTCAAGCAAACAACAGACATCCACTAAGCAAGACACACCCAAATGTACACGACATACACCAGACCCACAGGCAACTGCACCTTCAACAGACACTGCCAGTCCCTCTACCTCCCAAACCCAACCCCCTGCAGAACACCCTACTCATTTTCCCATAGAAGATATCCTTTTTACCCTTGCCCCAACCCCTTCCAAACCCCAACCCACCCATAGCAAATACAAATCTACCCCTCCATCACCCCAACCCAACCCCCTTCCACATCCCAACCCAACTCACCCCTGCCAAAAGTAAACCTACCCCTTCCATACTGCAACCCACCCCTTCCACATCCCAACCCGCCCCTCCCCCATCCCAACCCAACCCTCCCAATGCAGAAACCACCCCTCCCAAACCCAAGAGCACCCCTTTCAAAACTACCCCCTCCCAAACTAAAGGACAACCCTGCTAAACCTCCCCCCTCCCCCCTCCCCTCTTTGAGGTGCCTGCTCTGCCCACTAGATGCCCCTTACTGAGGAGGTTCTCCTTGTCGATGAATTAGGAGACAAGCTTTGTGCCACTGCACAACAGTGCATACGTTTGGATATAATGGACTGCCATTTAGCATTTCTAATATTTTGAGAGCTTTATCTCTTTTTGTGGAATAAATCCATACTTTTGATTTCATTAAATTAGTCCTGGCATTCATTTTTCTTAGCAATTGTTTGATACCTAGCAATGTGTCTGAGTAAAATGTGAAGTACTTTTTTTTCTTTACCGTGATGGCAGGTAATACAACTGTTTTTTTGTAATGTCTACTTTGTTAAGTGCATACACTGGTTAGCATAGAATGTGATGCTGATTTGATTTTAGATGCAGCATTCATCATAGTAATGGCCACTTGCACCAATTAATTGATGTTACAAATTTTATTTGGATGTGTTACTACAGGTGTGTTTGTTTCACCTTGATTACTGATACGTATGAGCACTTATGCATTACACCTTAGAGAATATTGTAACTATTGAAATTGGATATAGTACAGGACTTGCACTAGACAAGGGGAAATGTTACATGGATGTATATGTTGAATTCTAATTTGTGACTGACATTGATTTACTGTTCATTTCTAAGGTAAAGGTTACACCTTGTCTAGTGCAGTATCTACATCATGTTACATTGCACTTATCCCTATGATGTGTGTTGCATATGTATTTAATGTAGGCATTTTTAAAATGTCTTTAAACACACATGTATGGTGACTTTTTGATTTATATTTTGATATCCTCTTTTGTGCCAGTGTCCATTTTTTGGAAGGTAGCTGGCACCAAATTAATATATGAAATGTGTTCATATAGGTGTGTTTCTTAAATCTTCTTAAAGGGCAGCATTACAGATATATGCATTGCACATTGATATACTATTGCTTGTAAGAGAGATTTATAAATGCACGAGTCCTGTGTAAATATTAACAAACAAGTCAATGTGTAACAGGTGAAAGTGGAGCTTACCATCGATTGTGTCCATGACATGAAGCAGCTGCAGCAGGATGTGGAAGATCGGATCAACTCAGGTGTGGAGGTTTTACAGCCACAGTCACGTCAGCGGGAAAAAACAGCGTGATTGGGCCGGCGGGGAAACTGGCAGTCCCCCCTCTGAAATCGGCTTTTGCCTAATCCGCCTTTTAACATGGTTGAGATTTCCTGTTGGGGACGAAGGGTCCGCGGCAGTCTTTTGTCTATGGATCTGCTAACATCTAAATAGGGTGGGTGGACCGCCAAGCCAGCGGGCGGGAAGACTGCCAAAAGAGTGATGGCAGGACTCGATCTGCCAAGATCTTAATCAGGCTCTTAGTCTAACCCACCCAGAGGCCCCTTCTATGCTATCAATGCCTGGCATGTCTTGGACTTCACTACTTGCCCAAAAACCCCAAGGAGACATGTCATAAGAAATACCCTCCTCCCAGGTGTCTCACTGGAGAGTTAGATCACCCACCCCTTTCACCTGGATGGTGAGTGTGATGCATGGTATAAATAATCAGACACCAGAGCGCTCATGCCATGCCTGGACACACCAGTACCCTGTGTCTGTCTGTGTGTGTTCTTTCTCCTGCTCTTAAGGGTCTCTCCAGAAGCAGTGCACCAACAAGGTATAGTCCCCACGTCATACTTGAAGTCCCAGCATGCTTGGACTCCTATCTCCTCTTTGCACCAATGACCTTTGTGGCACTGCTCGTTGTAGGAGGATGTCCCACTGCACCAAATGTAGTGGGCACTGCGAGGATAAACTTTGCCTGCCTTCACATATGGCAAAGCTTCATGACTGCACCTGACCTTGTAAGCAAAGGGTTGTCTTTGCCTGTCCCTATTAGTAGTCAGGTAATGAGTCCATCTGGCAAGACCAACTGACCCATATGAACTTAGCAAATTGAGTGCCATTAAATTGGGTAATGATATCAACAGTTCATTACAGTGCTCAGAAGTTTGGTGGACAGCACTATATAAAAAATATTATCATGTAGTCCCCTCAGCACAAAGTGGACTGACAAGCTAATAGTTAGAAGTTGTTGGTGCACTATAGATTACAGCTTAAAATAGTGCCCTAACATACCTTGATTCCAGAATAAGATTTATTTTTGGAATCTATCATATGCAAATACAACACAGCTTCACTCAGGAAGTTTAGGACAAAGACAAGAGTTAGAGATTCCAAGGCAGGACTGGAGGCTTCATATTATGCATTCTCCTCTCCCTTACTTTATTTACACAGCAGCCATATTGGAACATTAAACACAGAAAACACAAAGAACTACAAAACCTGTAGTTCTTAGAGGAAAAACTACTACTCCTAAAAGGGGAGCTAGCTCACCAGCGTAACATATAAATCATCTTGACAACAATAGCATTGCTTCTTTCTTGATGCCTGGAACAGACATGATAAGTAGACTTTTTCCTCTTACTATTACGATGAGCATAAAGGGGCATATTATCAAGAAACGGCGTTAAAATTATTGCCGCTTTAGCAGCAGAAAACTGCCGCCAAAGCGGCGATAATGGGCTTGATAATATGCCCTCGAGAATTCCCATAGAAGCCCATGTTCTGGTGTTAACATGGGCTTCTATGGGAATTCTCTGCGGCATATTATCGAGCCCATTATCGCCGCTTTAGCGGCAGTTTTCTGCCGCTAAAGCGGCGATAATTTTAACGCAGTGCTTGATAATATGCCCCATAGTTTTTTTATGCACAATGTCTTTATTCATTAGAGAAACAGCGTTAATGGATAAGTATACATTCAGAAGGATAAAGTAATGAGAGAAATAAGAACAAAGTAAGACCCATTAGGGAAAAAAGTGCTCTGAGTAGTTAACAGGGAGCACAATGCCGCCAATCTCTACCATTTGTGAGGGAATATGACACTTTACTCCGCATGCGTTTACAACGCGTGCCATTACCATGCATTTTTTACTCAGCAAAATCTTTTACAACGCAGGGCTTTACAACGCAATCCATTACAACGCATTGTCCATTACAACGCAATTTACTATTCTAACTCCACCAGGGCGTTGTAATGGGGAATGCGTTGTTATGGTTTGCGGTGTAAAGCCCTGCATTGCAAAAGATTTAGTGGAGCAAAAAATACGGGGTAATAATGGACTGCATTGTAACGCAGTCATTGTAAAGGATGTTTAGCTTTGAGAGGTAACTGAGTGGGTAGAGGAGGAAGAAAAGAGGGGAGGGGAGGATGGAAACGGGAGATATGATGGGGAGCTGGGCTGGGATGCAAATGAGAAGAGGAAACTATAGAGGAGTCTACAGGGCAATCAATAATCCCCCAAGCAGTATGACAAATGTATTTATTTAAAGAGTTTTATATAGCGCTTGCAAGGCCTGAGGGTATCAGAGTGCTTTACAACATTATCAAAGGCAGTATCAGTTCATAGCATTACAGTACATTGCAGTGTAGAGTATTGAACTGTTGTGTAGTTCCGAAAAATACATAGGATCTGCGTGTTTGCAAGTAACATAAACTGAGGATTGGTGTCTAGACTTATTCCGGAAATCCCCAAAGGATATGTCAGCCTATACACCAGCCAGCTCACAGTGCCACCATAAGCCCCCGAACCTTACCAAGGAGTGAATAGTTTCTGGCAACCATCGAACATGACAGCCCTTGACCCTTCGGGGATTGTGGAAACAGTACAGTACTTTTTGGTCAGTCAATCGTGCTCACTTAGGGGCATATTTACGAAGCAGTGATGAGTTAGCCATCTTGGCTTAGGGCCGCGCTCTGCCACTTCTGAAACGCAGAGCTGCACCATATTTACAACAGTATGGTGTAGCCCTGCATTTCCCCCTGCCCTGGCGCTAAATTTAGCAGCCTAGCGCCAACGCAGACATCCTTACACCATAGTGCAAGGGTGTCTGCTTTGAGGGGAAGATTGTTTATGTGTGGGAAGGTCACCCTTCCTGCACATAAACAATCTTTTAATGGTGTTTTGTAACTTCTATGTTTGTGCTTAATGCAGCACACATAGAAATTGCAAAACTTAATTTTTATTAAATAATTGTTAATGTGCAGGAAGAGACACCTTCCTGGCACATAAACAATCAATGGTGTTTTTCTGTTCCCATTTTCCTTGGTCTTAATTTTGGCACTGCCTCCTATTTACCCCACCCTTGTAAATAGGAGGCAGCATCAAAATCAATGGGTGTTGCGGAGGCATCTCCACTGCAACACCCATTGCCCTCCCCTTTCACTCTAAGTATAGAGTGAAATGGTGCCTTATTTACAAGGCAGCGTTAAGCCACGTTAAGTGTAAATAAGGCAAAGCTCCTACCAACACTACAACGTCTTGAAAAGTGACGTTTTGGTGTTGATAGGGGATTGTAAATATGCCCCTCAGGCAGATACACAGAATAAACATTGGGGACATTTTCAATAAGCATTTATTGAACCAGCGTCATTCTAGTATAAAACATGTTTGCTGCAACAATCATTAGACAGAAGCAGATGTAAAAGATTATGAGCACCAATAGAGTGAACAGAAGATAGAATTCTACCATGGTGCTAAATCAGGCATATTATCATGACAGTTATCAAGTGTACTCCTACGATGCGGATCCTACCTAAGTGTACATAGCATGTATGTGGGTGGAAAGCCAAGAATCCCCTAGAAAAGGGCCAACCCCATTACCTGATGGGAGAGAAAGAAGGACCGCGTCTTGGTCACAAGTTGGACACCCTGCACGGGATGTCAGACAGCTGCTTGCGGAAACTTCAGCGTGCAGAGACCTCAGTGTCTTGTGTCAGTGTGGAAGAGCCTCCTCTAGTTACCTTGTAACGGTGCGGTTCTTTTATACCTCAAAGATAGCCTCGGGGTCCTATCACAATCAATATGTTGTGAGTATGATTATGGAAATGAGCCTGAATCAATAATTGCAAATATACAAAGTAATTCTGTCACCCTAGGATGAAGATAGCTATGACTTTTGTACAGAGTATGTTAATCCTGTTATGCACGTCATGTGCAGAGAACTTTACTAAGAATCCTCATGCATAATAAATGAGGCTAGTTTCAAGGAAACCAATCGACATTTATATAGCACATAACTGGGTAAAAGTTCAGTGCTAGGACCGTTATACGGAGCAAGGTAGGACAATTGTAGATAAAAGGTCGCATTGCTACTTAGGCCTAGGTTGGGGAACATAACACCCACTCCTCATCCGAAAGCCCACAAGGTCAACTAATGCTAAAACAAGCCTACTAAAAGCATAAAAACATTGTCATAACTCAGGTGCCCACAAAGCCTTCTCAAGGTTGGATTATACACTAGCCCCGGCAGGGAAAATAGGAGAGATTCAAAAGATAGAATACCTGGCAAGGGTCTTTCAGACCATTCGCCCCTCTGGCTCATAGTAGGTGGCCGTACACAACGCCCGGCTGGGGAATGGAAGCTTAACCCATGGGAACTGAGGGATCCTCAGGTTGCCAAAGAAATCAGGGTGGATACGGAACTATACTTTCATGAAAATGTAGGGTCAGTAGACTCCGCCATTACGCTATGGGATGGATATAAATCCATCCTGCAGGATAGGGCCCAGAACATCATAGCTTATAAAAAGCGGAAAGAAGGTGAAGAGATTGCGGGGCTCGAATTCCAGCTCCTACTGCTAGAAACACAAGCCAACACGAGCGACGACTCTTCCCTGTTGCGAAGTCTAGAACTTCTTCAATGGGAATACTTCGCGCTGGCTAAGAAGGACGCGCAACATGCGATTCAAGCCATGCATCGGCGTCTGTAGGATGCGGGTGTCAAAACAGGTAGGCTCCTTGAATGGCTCAGCAAAAAACAGCTAGACAGTAGGTGGGTTGCCCAGATACAGACTGAGGAGGGTCACCTCTTACATTGAACAGCAGGGTTTGCTGCACCCAGCTCAATCTGGATTCCGTACTTCTTATAGCACTGAGTCTGCCTTGGAGGAAATTTCGAAGCCCATTCGGGAGACGTTAGATGCTGGGAGCAGGGCAGTTCTGGTCCTATTGGACCTATCTGCCGTCTTTGATACTGTCCCCCATGCTCTCCTCCTGGCTCGATTACAGAGGCTTGGTATCATTGGTGCTGCATGTGAATGGTTAAAGTCCTTCCTTGACGGTAGAACCCAGCAAGTTTGGATCCCCCCTTTTGCATCTACTATCCAAACTGTGCAAACAGGTGTTCCCCAGGGATCCATACTGAGCCCTTTGTTATTTAACCTGTATATGACCCCTCTAATCCAGCTAGCCGAGGATCTTGGCGTTAAAGTAGTAGCATATGCTGATGATACCCAGCTTTTATTCACCTGGAAAAAGCACGAGTTTGCTACGGCCCACGTCAGAACCTGCCTGTCTGCTGTGTTCAACTGGTTTACTTCGGCCCAGTTCAAATGCAATGAAGATAAAACAGAGATACTGTTTTTTGGGGAATTTAATCAGTTGTTTTGGCATGACTGCTGGCCTGCTGATGCCCCTCAACCATCCCCTTCAGATCTTCCAGTGAAAAACTGGGGATCTGGTTTGACGAAAAACTTAGCGTTGTCAATCAGATCAGTAAATTGACAGGTACATGTTTCGGTATTTTGAAGATGCTTAGACAATTTCTGCCCCTGGTGCCTCTCCCGGCCAAAGAAACAGTAGTCCGGGCCTTAGTCACCTCCCCTCTTGATTATGCCAATGCATTGTATGTAGGTCTCCCAGGCTACCTAATGAATAAGTTGCAGGTGTTGCAGAACGCCGCTGTGCGGCTGCTGCTGGACTTACCCATCACATTAGCGTGAGGCAACATCTCCGCAACTTGCACTGGCTGCCGTTAAAAGCTAGGGTCTTGTTCAAGGCTTTAGTTACGGCACATGCAGCACTTTATGAATACGGCCCGGTGTATCTGAGGAAACGTTTTTTGTTTTATGTTCCGGGCAGACTCTTACGCTCTTGGAAAACGTGCCTGGCCACTGTACCCAAAATCCATCTGAAAAGAAGGGGGCAGCTCCTTGTCCTATTTGGCAGCTAAGTCGTGGAACTCTCTTCCCTTGGAGCACTGTAGCCTTCAAAACCCTACTCAGTTCAGGAAAAACTCAAAACTTTTCTATTCAATTAAGCCTGTTTTCCCTTCTGCCTCTATCCCTGTTCACTGTTCTCGTTTTGCTGGGCTCGTGCCGGGACACTCTTCTGAGTAGCCGTGCGCGTTACAAATCACCACTAACATAACATAACGTAACATAACAGACTCCCACAACTCCCGTTGAAATAGCTAATGCCTTCGCTGGGTACTATGAGGCCTTCTATGCGCAACGTTCTCTGGCAAAGCCGGCACAAATCCGGGCATATCTTCAGACGATACAACTCTCCAAGCTGACAACCAGCGAGTCGTAGACAATGGACAAAAAGATTACGACAGAGGAAATCATAGATGCCATAGGTCAGCCGAAAACTGGGAAGGTCTCGGGCCCCAATGGGCTCCCACCTGAATTTTTTAAGCAGTACGTGACGCTGTTTAGTCCGTACCTCCTTCAGATGTACCTAGAGGCGCAAGAGGTGGGCAGTCTCCACAGGGATTTGCGGACAGCCACAATTGTGGTAGTTCCCAGGAAAGACAGAACGCCACAGAAGTGTAGCTCGTATCGACCAATCTCTCTTATTAACATGGAAACCAAAATTCTGGCCAGAATACTAGCCAACAGGCTCACCGCGGTAATCATTAGTCTCTTTCGCCGAGATCAGACTGACTTTATGGCAAAGAGGTGGCGAGACTTAACCTTAGGAGACTACATAATTGGCTAGAAGTGGTAACTACAAGGACGGACCTGCACCTCATCCTGTCCCTCGATGCTGAAAAAGCATTCGACACTCTTCACTGGCCCTTTCTTATGTCCGCTCTGGACGAGTTTGGATTTGGCCCTGCCTTCAGGCAATGGATCGCCATTCTCTATGAGAAACCCCTGGCTAGAACCAGAGTTAATGGTGTGGTGTTACTGGGAATTCCCAATAGGACGGGGTACTAGACAGGAATGTCCCCTGTCCCCTCTTCTCTTTGCACTGGTCCTGGGTCCCCTCGCATGTGTCATTCGAGCACACCCGTGTATAACGGGTTGCCGGGGAGGTGAGAATGAGGACTTTGATGAGCACATCTACCTGTATGCTGATGACATACTATTGTATGTTACGAACCCTGAAATAACACTCCCTAATATCATGGCTAGCTGTGAAGAGTATGAGCACATGCCGGATACAAAATTAACTGGAAGAAATCATGCCTTTACCCAGTGGGTCAGAATGGAGAGTACAGTGACCACACGAGCCAGCTTCAGATAGCTCCCAATAGCATAAAATATCTGGGGATTTATGTTACAACGGAAACAGCAGTTGCGCTGGATCGTAATCTTTAGAGGGTGCTCAGGGAGTTTCGCTCAGACGTGGAAAGATGGAAATCCTTGCCATTGACGTTGCTAGGCAGGGCAGCGCTTTATAAAATGATAGTGCTCCCAAAATTTTTATATGTTCTGCAACACACATATCAGCTGATACGGATGAGGTATTCACTAAAATTGACGACACACTGAGGACGTTCGTCTGGGATGGGAGACCTCCGAGGATAGCACTGGCGACATTGCAACGCAACCAATATAATGGCGGCATTTCCCTACCTGACCTTCGGGCATATTACTGGGCGGCCCATTTAATTGTTGTGAATGACTGGGAACACATAGAGAGAGCCCACCCGACCTACGCACTGGAGCGCATGCAATTTGTCGGGCGCCCGCACACACATTACCTGTACGGGAGGAGGGGTTCCGCAAAGCTTCTAACAGCTACGCGGATCGCGATTGCGGCATGGAAGAAGGCAGAGCGACAGATGAAATGGGACGACTGGGTGACCAGGGAAATCCCACTCTGGGTGGGGAACCGGATAAAAGAAATTACGAAGCTGAGAGGTTTCGGGAAGTGGGACCTGCTGGGTATCTCACGACTTAAAGACATACTATATTGTAAAGAGCTGGTAACGTTCTCCTATCTTCGGACGGAATACGATATGAGTCAGACGCAATATTATAAATGCCTGCAGTTGGCGCATGCATGGCGGGCACAAAGTATAGATACCAGCGACATTCCCGAGTACGCCCCGTTAGAGGGATGACTCCTGATGGGTGAGATATGGGAAAAGGTAGTCTCCTGGACATATAGAACCATAATTAACAACAAGCCAGATTCCCTGCAGAAGTTGAGGGTGAAATGGGAGGCAGACTTAGGTGAGATAGAGGATCTGGATTGGGAAATAGCGCTGATGCACCCCCGGGAGGTGGCTATCAAGTCCCGCCTTAGATTGATCCAATTCAAATACCTGCATAGAGCATATTACAACAGTGCTCGACAGCATCACATAGGGAGGGCGGAAGCGCCCAACTGCCTGCGGTGCAACAGGACTAAGGGTACAGTCTTCCATACAATATGGGAATGTTCACACATTCAAACATATTGGGCAACCCTTCTGAAAGAACTGGAAGCTATCCTGGAGGAGACGATACCTCTGAACCCCCTGTTTGTTTTGTTGGGCATACACACAGAGATTGACCTCCCCAGACCCTAGTTATAGCTGCTTCAGCTAGGACTGATGGTGGCTAAACATGACCTGGCAAGGGCATGGGGTGCTGCATTGTGTCCATTACTGGTCGAATGGAGAAGGGGAATGGACATGTACATGCTAGGAGAGAAAATGACCTACATAGCACGGGGCTGTCCCAAAAAGTTCTGGAAAATATGGAACCCATGGCTAAAACGTTATGGTCTCACGCTCACTGACTCACAGTGATCCCTTAGGGTGGGGTGTTGGGTGGAGGGAGGGAGAGGGGCTTCTATTACCCCCTAAGCATACTCAATTGTTGTTTGCCTGTATAATGCTAAAACTAACATATATTGTTGATGTACCACTGAAAGAAATCATGTGCCCTGGATACTCGTACTGTTTTTGTACTGCAATCAAGAAAATGCTAATAAATACATTCCAAAAAAGAAATAAAAAATATTGTCATAAAACCTCTGCCTAAAACATCTAAAAACATGTTATATGTAAAAAAGGATGCTATTACAATGCAAAAGCTCTACAAGTCCACTAAAGAGTCAATATATGATCAGACTGACTAAGCACATCGAAAGCCATGGTGCTCAGTGAGAGCAGAAAAATTAAACAAAACATGTTTTTCAATCCAATTTGGTCTTGTTTTGGAAAAAGGCCTAATTGTTCCTATCACACAGAGAGCCAAATATTTATGTGTCCTGTGTGGGAGATGCAACATCATTGTCACTCGCATTAGCAGAGTGACAGAGATTGTAACATCTCTTGTATCAGGTCAATGGAGCAAAGGTAATCTTTTTCAGTTCCCTCAGCAGCTGCTGATGAAACACTTGATACATGTGAGCCTGTTGTAGAGCTGTTGTCTGGTTCCGCCAGGAGCTGAAGCATCCTGTGGAGGCTTTGAGAATGCTGCCATCAACATGAGAATAAGCTGAGGACACTGATACATGTGGGCCTTTGAGGGGTCCAGTAGTAATGTCTGTGTCCGGTGGCGCAACCAATGGAAGGGTCAGACACATGTCCAACACGCATTCGTATCTGCAGAATAGGCAGTGGAACACGGGCAAGATGCAGTCAAATCAGACTGGTCTCAATGATAGGAACCAATGCTCGCTTAGATCTTGAAGGTGAGGCATGCCCAGATGAAGCACCATGAGTTCATGACGTCGCACCAGCAGTGCTTTTTCCATCTCTCGATGAACTGGGACGTCCATTGCGAAGCAGGAAAATTTAAATCAGGATGCCCACTACAAGTAGTAAGACCAGCGGAAGCCCTCCAAAAACTCTTCCCAATATGAAGTGTTTAAAGGCTGGAATGACTCCGAAGATGGTCTGAAAGGGGCTCAATAGCTCAGAACCTATATGTTTCAATGGGTGCACGATCCCCCTCGTATCAGTTAAAGATACCCCGAACCATTTCCCCGAAATGGAGCGGGAAGTTCGTATGGACTAGCGCCTGTTTCTCAGATGAAGACCTTGCAACCTAAAGATCAAAAGTCTCTCAGGCTGAGGTTAAGGTCACATCTTTCTGAATAAGCATGGCTTTCAGTCTGCTCAGAGAATCAAACCGTATAAAGGAAACATTCAATGAAGTTTATAGTGTTGCCTCCTTAACCGTGTGGCCCGGTGGAAACAATACTTGCTTACAACAAGTAACCCTGGAACTGACTGTGACCAGATATGCAATGCCTGATACTATTCCACAACAGCCTTGATCATTTAGCATCAAATAACTCCCATTTGAAAGCAGCTCGAACACCGGATGAATCACCGAAGCAGGGGAAACATTCAAGCGACAGGACAAGTTAGCAAACGAAGCAGCACAGGCCCCGTGAAACAAAATGTCCTTGCAAACTAGGGATCCACTTAAAGCATTTTCACAGTTTGAACTGCTGAGAAAAACTCCTGTGTCCCCGTTCCTACATCAAAATCTGTACGGTAATTCCCACTACTCGTGTATGTACCCTTCTCCTAGCGCTTTATATCTGCTTATCTGGTGTTACTGGAGACAGTACTGAAATTGGAATGTTGGGACTGGCAGTGTAATGTAGCCATGGCTTAACCATTCTGTGGAAGGTGACTCACCCACGGTGAAAGGTAATTAGTCCAATTTCTCAATGTGCAACATGGTATATTTTGCATCTCTGCATGCCATAATGATCTGTCTTTCCGTTAGATTGTAAACAAAGACCTGAGTTGTGCTGTTAATATAACTCCAGGGCAAGTGTCCAGAAAGCAACGATTGTAGCGTCCAGCTTAATAATAGAATGGACCGCAATTGCGATTGGCCATGTTGTAGAATTGTTGCACTGCATCAGAGGTGAACTGCTCCGCAGAGAACACTGACCGAGACCAGTACGGGTTCGGATCCCTGTAGAACTACGATCCCCATGAGCCCCTGGGAAATCACCATTCTGGCGTGGTTACGTTAGCGGAAGCGGAGAACAAAGAGGCTTCCGTGAGGACAGACCGGGCCATTTATTCTGATCCTGGAGCTGCGGTTCGTGGAAGGGAGGTCGGGTAAGGGTGTAACTTGCACCACTGTATTTTCCCTTATTGGTTAATTCCGGGAGCACTGGAGCCTTGCCCCGTGGCTTTTGCTCACAGCGTGTTCAGATGCTGTTTTCCCCCTGTTGGAGGAGTCGGGGCTCCGGCTCGTGAGGGGAGGAAACAGGCTGTTGTGCGTTTCTAATACTTGCACCGCCACCAACCATCTTCGCCTTACTGGTAGTGTGGTGGGAGAGTTCCCGTGTTATTGCAAACACGTCTGTTGGTGGTTGCTGTTTGGAATACCTCTTGTGCTGAATTGGTTCTTCCCTGTTGGCGAGCTATCTTAACTCATGCAGGGTAGAACGAGTAAACAGTTGAACACAGGCCTCATGGAATATTAGTGTGGTGGTGTTCATATCCCACGGAGGTATTGGGTTCCAGTGGCTAAACTCTTTCCAAGGAGTTATTGGGAAGAACTTGACTATTTCATTTCCTTCACATGAACTTTGGGCACTTTATTCGTTGAGCCACTGCCTTTCTAATGGCAACAGTACATATTTGGAGTACTGAAAACTACTGTGCATTTATGCCATTGGTGTTATGACTGAGGTTGTCTCTGTTTATATGTTTTCTACAACAGGGGTTGGACGAGCATTCCTGGATCACCAGCTTGCGTCCCCTGTCATGCTCTACCTGAATAATGCTTTGGTATGTGTTCCCTACGCCTCACTTCTACATAGAATAGCTAGTGATCATTTCTGACAATGTATTGATCTTGTGTTTACCCTTCTTAGATTAAGCATTGGATCCTCAACTCATGATATAGCACTGTTCTAGAGCTCAGTTTCTTTTTCTTTTTCTTTACAGGTAATCTAGATTCATGTCACGTTAAGGGGTGGTATTATGATACGTTTACATGCTTAGTGTTCTCAACGATATTCCTTGTTGCTGCAGATCTCCTTCCCTGTTGTTTCCATCCTTCCCTTCCCCCGCTTGATCACTCCATCAAGTCTGTATATATATATATATATATATATATATATATATATATATATATATATATATATATATATTAACACCCTGATCGTCTTTCCACAAACAGGCACCAACACCGTGAAGAATTATGGCACAGACGGCGATTTATTTCAAATTCAGGTCAGACGCGTTTCGGCGGTAAAGCCAAACAAATACCTCCACCATTTACCTAAGGTTGCCTAGACAACCAAAAGATGTCATAGACATAGAGGTTTTTCACCGTGACTTTGCAAAATACATTTGTACGTGAACATATGTAATAACATACATTGATAATTAAACAATATAGGTTAGCATCATAAGGCAAATCATTTCCTAAAATAAAGATTGAGTTCGAAAGTCACTCTACCAATAAAAAACACATAAATGATTAGGAATACCGCTTGAAAAGAGACGGAACATCCAGTCTCAGTGTGTCCCATATAATGTGCTCTATACCAAGGTGGCTGTATTGGCGTGCAGAGGAGGGTATGTGGCATATGATTATCATATAACAATAATTGTAAACTTAACCGGCCTGAACAGTCTTCGATAGTATGTACAGTCTCAAAATACGAGAACAGCAAACACATCGTAATGCAAAGTAAAGAAAGTGGGGACTGCCACTTGGAATATTTCCTTACATCCACATGAAGGGAACAGCATAGATGACAAGTGCCTCTATCTGTTAAAAATTAAAAGGAAAAAAGGTGGGTTATATATCACCATAATGAGCCCCTAGTACTAATCCAGGGGGGAAGGGGTACATACAAAGCTAACTGAATCTTCCGCCCAAGTGGGCAAAGAGAATAAATACGATCTATATTGGCAGGCCAGAAAAGAAAAGAAAATGTATTACCTATTGCCCTCCTGCTGTACTTGAACAAAGTATACACAGGAATAGAGACACATGTATAGTGGGGCGGTATTACAGGTAAATGTGAAATGTCATAACAAAATGTCAAGGTTTAGAACAGTCATGCTCCGAGGAAAGGGTTCAAACGAAGAGGCCAATCTTCTCAAATAACGAATCAGAGATGGACATTAAGCGCTTCATCGGCATTCATCCCATGTGGGATTTTGGAATTAAGGAGAATGATATATTTTGATTCCAATCTCCTTAATGCCAATTGCCTGTTACCTCCCCTAGGATTTTTAGGGACACTATCAATCACAAAATAGGAGAGGTCCTGGGTCTTGCCACCGTGGCACAGATTAATATGGCGTGCCACTGGGTATGTTTGGTCATCATTCGCAATTGCTCTCAGGTGTTGCAAAATGCGAACGTGGACTTGGTGGATCGTACTGCCAACATACAGTTTCGGGCATGTGCATTGTAGCACGTACACGGCAAAGTCCGTTTTGCAATTGAAGCTGCCACGGATAACGTATGGTGAATGTCTGAAAGGCATTATAACAGACTTGGTGTTATTGCCGTGTTTGCAGGCTTTGCATCTACTACACCTAAAAAAGCCTCTAGGTGATTGTAGCCAAGTTGGACTTTTCGCTACAGAGGGTGAGCTGCGTACCAATTCCTGCCGCATAGATTTAGCTCTTCTGTAACTAATGGCCGGGGTTTTGGGGCATTTTGGTCCCAGAACCGGATCACTGCGGACTGTCTGCCAATGTTTGTGCAGGATTTTTCTCAGTGTAGTGTGGTATGCATTAAATCCTGTGATCAATCTCGGGATGCCAGCCTCTTTACTTGCACTCTGTTCTTGTTTCTTGAACAGAAGATCTTCCCGTGTCTTTAACTCACTTCTGTTTCTGGCTTTCTCTAGGGTTTCTGTTTTGTACCCTCTGCTCTGTAGTCTACTAAACAATTCGTTAGTAGATTTCTTAAGACCCTCTGTTGTACTGCAGTTACGTCTCATCCTGAGACATTCTGCATAAGGAATGCCTTCCTTAACGCTGTTATGATGGAAACTATCTGCGTGAAGGATGGCATTCCCTGCGGTGTCTTTCCTATATGTTCTGGTCTGTAGACAGTTGTTTTCAATGTATACTTCAATGTCAAGAAATTGGATGCAGTTTTTACTGGTGTGACTAGTAAATGATAAGTTCAGACTGTTGTTATTCAATTCATTAGCAAAGACTTTTGCACTTTCCTCAGTTCCCTGCCACAGTATGAATATATCATCGATGTAACGTACATAGATGTTCACATTTTCAGTCATGGCAGTTTTGTGTCCCTTCATGAGTACTTGCTCCTCCCACCAGCCCATATGCAAATTAGCATAGCTGGGGGCGGAGCAAGTACCCATGGCCGTGCCCTGTAGTTGTTTGTAAAACAGTTTATCAAAAATAAACACATTATTTTCCAGGCACCATTCTGCCATACAAAGTAACATAAGGGAATGTTCTTGCATGTGTATTGGTCTTGTGTTTAGATAATGCTTCAAAGCATTAAGGCCATCCTTATGTCTGATGCTCGTGTATAACGAGTTGACATCAAGGGTCATCAAAACATAGTCCTCCTTCCAATTTACATCGAATATCTTGCTTAGGAAATCACCAGTGTCTTTGATGTGGGATGGTAATTCACAGACCAGTGGTTGTAAAAAGAAGTCGATAAACCGAGAAGTGTTTTCAAATAGGCACCCAATTGCTGCAATGATTGGCCTGCCAGGTGGATTGATTGCGTTTTTATGAATCTTAGGAATTAGATACAGTTGCGGTGTTACTGGATAGTCTATTTTCAGATAGTCGAATTCTGATTTAGTGATTAAATTCGCACTTTTCCATTCATATAAGGTTTTGTGATATTTTTCCTTAATGCCTACTATAACCGTGGGCACTATCCTGCAATAGCAATCCTTGTCATTAAGCTGTTTCATTGCCTCCAAGTTATAGTCCTCTAGGGGCCACAGGACGACATTACCCCCTTTGTCTGACCATCTGACTACTTTATCTTGATGTTCCTTAATTTTACTCATAACTTTATTGTAGTTCGTTCTGTTTGTATTGCGTGTCTTGGCGAATTCTTTATCACTTTTAAGCGCCAATATTTTGAGATCTTTTATCACGTTCTCCGCAAAAATATCCAAACCATCCTTGGGCATCATCGGTGTGAATACGGATTTAGGTTTGAAAGGTGTGGGGATGGGGTTACGTATTTCTTGAAGGGCAATGATCGTGTCAACATCTGTTGTTTCATGATTTTCTTGTTGCATAAGTAGAAGATCCCTTAACAGAATTTCGTCTGTCATTGATTCTTGCGTGTGAGTTACATCGAAGACCATTTGTTGTGAGTCTTTGTTGCTACTATTCATAAAGTATTTTTGCAGCTTTAATTATATATATATATATATCAGACATTGGGGCTATTAGGAGATGGGCCATATATAGCAACATACGATGAGGAGTCACGGCCCGACAAGAATAGACAAATCCTGTTCTATTATATCTATTGTGAAGACACAATGTTGCCCAGTGACTAAATTCTTGATAGTGTGGTCATGCCATTGTTGACCAAAGCCCTTTCAAGGTTAACCCTATCTATTTCACGTAGTCTCTCAGTAGCCTCCTGTTGAGAGATTTTCCATAGCTCGTTATAAATAGCATACAAGAAGTCCTTACGACGTGGCTTCTAGCGACCTAAAAAAATCCCTAAGATCATTGTCATCTGAGAGAAGAAATAAGTATTGTTTAATCTGGGACAGTTTCTAAGTCTTTATCCTCTAGGCATAACTTCCCAACACTGTTAGATGTCACAACCCACGAGTGTTCTGATTGTACATAGAGCTGATCAAGCCTATGCATAATAAACCCTTCGGTGGTACCCCTGAATCTTGACTGACACCTATTTGTGTTGATAAGCCAAACTAACCATCCCTTCCAATTGGGGTCTGACGAATTGTAAGAGTCATTGTATAGCAAGGCATCTAATGTATCCTCACTGTGTAGTGTATAGTTTTGCCAACCCTCAAAGTGTGTAAGTGAGGGAATCCAAGGTAAGTTCAAATCCTCAATATTGGCTAGCCCAAGACATGAAGTCTGTTGCACTGTCTCGTTCAGGAAAATCATTTGCTGCGGTATGAGGCATGCACTACATAGGGCCTCAGTTCCCTGAACTTGCCAATCTTTAGTCCCCCAGACAGATTTTGTGTCTATAGTGTCTTTCCAAAAGTAAAAACCATGTACAGAGAGCTGGGCAATAAAGGGAGCAGAGTATATCAGCTTAGTGTTAGTGAGCATATCTTTCTTTACAGGTGTAGGTGCAAGCTTATTGTAATAAGAGGTCTGGTCTCAAGTGTTAAACCCAGAAAAATAAGCAAACTTCTGTGCAAATGTTGTTGAACTACCTTTCGGCGGTGTAGGGCAATGTTTCCATTGATGGTAAGTGAAAGATTACATGGGATACTTACTTTGTACAAAAATGGTGAGAAAAATGTTGGTAACAAAACATGGGGTCAAAATTAGATGTATCATCATACAATTCATCATTTGAAAATGCAGCAGATTGTTCTAAATCAAATAGCATAGTATGCATGGTTTCAATGTCCCAATCATCAGAGAGACTACTAGAGGTGATGACATCACTAAGAGAAATTTTGAATAAATGTGGTATTCTGGATGGTTCAGTAGGGCCACATACATCATAGGAAACTCTGTCCCAAACTATTCCTTCTGGAACTGCTGCAATGTTCTCTAAGCACAGGTCCCTCTGTTCATGGTGTGATGTTGCTTGAGTGGAAAACCTTTTGGCAAGGCTGAGCTGTTGCAGTAGCATTTACAGCTAACATTATTTGTCTGTCTATCCTCATGTTTGAACAAGTGATTGAAGCGATGGCAGCAGTTCGCGCTGTTGACTTGGCAGCTTCATCAGCCAATGACTTACCTTCAATGTGCACACCAACATGCTGATGACTCAATGTGTGAATTACATGAGCTTGTGGCAAGCATTGTTTCAGCTTTGCCACCAGTTCCCAAAGCAACTTGCGCTTTATAGTGCAACCTTTGGAATCTCTAAAACCATTCTGGCTCCAATAGTGAAGATATTCATTTTATGACTGGACATAATTAAACAATAAGTGTGGGGAATTCCTGATCCATATTTCTTAGTGCCAGTATCAGGGCTTTCAGTTCTGCCAGATGTGCCGTGCAATCTCCTAGAGACAGCGTCTGTGTAGTGCTAGGACGGAACTTGCCATCCTGGATGGACGTCCCTTCACAATCGCACATGCTACGCGGTATTGCTGTTTACTTACTATAGCAGGCTGGGCAGATTCGCAAGTATAAATGATGTATTCAAAATGGTCTAGAGGCATTATTTCATTCGGGAGAGGATATTCTTGTTCGTACTGCAGGAATGCTTGTGTTTTAATGTAGAATCAAATGTGTAGTCTACATCTGTTGCAGTGAGAGAATTTGCCCATTGTATCCACTGTGGATGCAGTGCTTTTACGTTTGGAACGCTTGCTTTGGTAACAGCCTTCAAGGTTGGCACTGCAGTCACAACAATTATAAATTTCCCCTGTGCTAGTGCCCTTTCTCTCACTACAGCAGTTTGTACTGCTGTCAGTCTTTTTTCTGTCGATGCAAAATGCATTTCAGTGTTTGTGTAGAAATGTGATTGGTATTCTATGGGTACTGTTTCACCTTCATTGAAGGTGAGGTATGTGTATCCTGATTGACCGGCGACTACACGGATCACAAAATTAGTGGCAATTACACAAGTCAGCTTGAATGGAACTGAGAATTTCTGTGTGTTCCTGTGTCTAATGGTGGACCGAAAAATCAGGTATGATTAGGTCGTAGAAAGGTTTAACCCTTTCTGCGTAATCCAAAATGTATGCTCTGCTAAAATTTAGAAATCCTAAAACGGATTGTTATCTTTTCAGAGTCTTTAAAGGTTGGAGCAGTGCACATTTGGTCTAAAAAATTAGCTGCCAGGCTTTTCCCTCCACTTGATATCTCATATCCCAAAAATAGGACATAGAGGCGGGCAATTTTAGATTTTTTAAAGTTAAATTTGCAGCCCACATTGGTGAACCTCAGAATTATGTTGTTCACCCTGTTCAGGCGTTCCAGTAACTCATCGTCCGTCAGATAAATATCATCTACATAGGACAATGCCTTCTCATCACAATTTTTAACTAACTCTGTTACTCTTGCTGAGAACAACCCGTGGCTATTCTAATACCCTTGGGGCAGTCAACAGAATTGGTGTTGAGAGCCGAGGGCCAAGAATGCTGTCAAATAACTGCCTCCAGGTGCTATATTTTGGCAGAAGAATCCATTTGAGATTTCTAGTGTTGTTTTGTATTCTTTCCGCACAATGTTCTTCATTAATGCGGTAGTGTGTGCATTTTGTACTGCAAATTTCTGTGTGCATTTGTTCAAATGCCTGTAATCTAAAACTAGACGGTATGAATTGTCGGGTTTCATTACTGGAAACAAAGGATTATTCATGGAAGAGGTGCAATTTTCAATCACACCTTGGTATTCAAGTTGATCTAAGACCTCCCTGACTTGTTTCTTTGTGTCATGTTTTATTGGGTACTGCCTCTGTGGAGTAGGAGTACATTTTAATGGGATTTCATGGTGAGGTGTCTCAGCATCCCACATGCTTGCGGTAAAGTGCGGGAGCTAGCGCTAACGCCCACTCCTGCGTTTATGAGTGTTTAAGTGACTGGAACGATGTCAGAGAAATCTGGCAAGATTACATCTTCCTCCTTACTGGGTATGTCCCCCTCCATTTGGAGCATAATTTTGCATAAACAATGTGGGACACTTACCCTCGTATTCATTGTCTCCGCTGTGATATGTTCATTCAACGCTGCGGTCACCATAAATTCCATCAGGTTCTTGCGAGCTATTGTTACTTCTGCTGCGCTGTCTAGCAGCGTCGGAGCCCATTCCCGGTTCAGAAGTAGAGTCCTCAATAACCTGGCCATTTCTTATTTTAAGGCCTGCTACTTTTTTCTTTTTAAATTGAGGTTTAGTTTTGGGTTTATCTTCTTGTTTGATATTGTAGTCTGAAGTGCGAAGTGTCTCTACTTTCGGCTTGACTCGCTCTTCTGATCTGTGTTCTGACCGTCCTTCCCTCTCCAATTGTTTTGATGAACTCTGAAAGGAACGAGAGGAATGTGTATCAGTATCCTGATACCTGTCAGGTGTTCTTAAAATATTATCACTGTTTTTAAGATGATATCTTTTTTCAGAGGGCTCCTGTTGAGGAGACCCAACCTGTGATCGTGATACATTTTGCTTATTATTTTTTGTTTGTTTATCGTCCCATTTTTTTTTTAGAAGAATCGGGTGCTTGCTTTGACTTATCCTTGTTAGGATTGCTCGGTACTTGTGGTTTTCCAGGTCTAGCTCCCAAGTTATCTCTACCCAGCGAAGCATAGGTTTCTTCAATAATCTTAAGTAGTTCTCGCTCCTGCGCTGCAGGAATGACTTCCCTCAGGCATTGGCGTATAGCCACCACTACTGCCTCCCATTTTATGTTACCTAACATAATTGCTGATACCTGGGAAAAATCAGTTTCATCCAGAAGTCCAGGTCAGGTTCTGCCCCGTACTCATTCTGTATTTGTTTCAATACATCGGGTATAACTTCATGAGTTCTGGTATAAACTGCAGCAAAAACTGTACCCAAGTGGTACAATCCTCTATCGGAGGAGCTATCCTTTGACAAGCAAATTGTTAGTATTTTGTGTTTTTCCTGCGGGCCTGTATGTGGAAATACTGCTTCAAGCTGTGCTATTTTATGTGCTATCCAGAACGGCATTTGCTCACGTAATCGCGTTCAGCATTTGTGGGCTGATATTTGTCGTAGTCATTTGAGGTTGACCAGTCTGAGTAACCCTCGTAGGTTGAATTGTAGGTGATCGCATTATGGACTGTGTAAGGTTTCTGTATAGTTTTACTACATCCTTGTAAAGTGTACGTAATTCTCCTGCTTGCAGTGTATCTATCTCTAGATGTGGTGTGTAAGCAGCTAGGACCTGCCAGGTCGCTCAATCTCTGCTGAGTGGACCGAGTCTCACATTGTTGTGGTGCGGGGGAGGATGCCTTTAAACCAAGTAATATGCTCTTGGTATGTTAACAGAACTCTATGTCCACGTATGGAAAGTATTCTTCAGGTGTCTCATCTTCAATGTAAGTATGAAAAAAATGTGTGCGTGCAACTGCAGACGGGAATTTGACCCAAGAATAGAATATCTCTGTTCTGAATGCCTCGTGTTCCTCAATCATGAAGGTAACACTACCACCCATTGCAAGGAGGCTGTATTCCATTAATTTCATGTCTGCATTTTTCTGTAATGTTAAGAACAACTTCCTGATCTTCTTTCCCTGTATTTGCAACGCCATCACCAGTGACAGACATTGTGGGAGGAAGTAGTAAGGAAAAGAGATAATGTTTTGCACAATGTGGGGAACTATACTCCTTCTAGCTTCAACAAACCTACAGCTAATACATAGTATATACCTACTCAGCTGCGGCGGATTTCCTTCCCACTCCAGTCGTCTCTGGTTAAATGTAAGTTGGGGTCTCTGAGAAAACCACGACTGAACTACTGAGATTTGACCATTATACAAGAACCAAACCAACGTTGGGTTCCATGTAGTATAGTTCCTAAATTTACATAGGATCAAAGCGTTTGTAGGTAACATAAACTAAGGGATTGGTGTATAGACTGGATATGTCAACCTATAAACAAGCTAGCTCACTGTGCCACCATAAGCCCCCAAACCTTACCAAGGAGAAAATAGTTTCTGGCAACCATCGAACATGGCAACCCTTGACCCCTCAGGGATCGTGGAAACAGTACAGTACTTTTTGCTCAGTCATTCATGCTCACTTAGTCTCAGAGAGATACACAGAATAAGCGTTGGGGACATTTTCAAAACGCATTTATTGAACCAGCGTCGTTCTAGTATAAAACATATTTGCTGCAACAATCATTAGACAGAAGCAAATGTAAAAGATTACGAGCACCAATAAAGTGAACAGAATGTATAATTCTACCATGGTGCTAAAACAGTGAATATATGCAGGTACATGAACATTACAGTAATCAAGCATACTCCTACGATGCAGACCCTACCTAAGTGTACCTAAGTGGACCTAGCATGTATCTGCAATTATGGAGGGACGCGGAGCTGTTTGAAGGACCCATTAGTAATATCCGGAATCGCCATTGGAGGCCACATCTAGTGAGTATTTTGGACCACACTGTGGGGTTATTAACGCCCACTGTGACTTACTACGTCTCTCATTCAGAGACCACATAATATACAGAAAATATAAGACCCGGCAATATACGCAATTATAATATTCGTGATTTTACCTCTGCTATGGTCCTGCACTGACCTAGATAAGAAACGTTGAAGGTCACACGTACATTTTATTACGTGAAAATAAAGTATAGCGATATTCACCCTCGTTAAAGACTCCGTTGTTCCAGCTTTGGACTTGGAATTTACAATACAGGAAACTTGTTCCCCCTGGTCATTTGCCTGTGTGACACTGTGCCCAATTTGGACAAGGTCCTGATGAAGGTGGTTCACGTGTTGTGTTAACCCACTGAAATGCGCGTCGACCTCGTGTGTCCAGAACTTATTGTTTCTTTCATCTTGGTGGAAACGGCTCACATCTTGTGTTTCCCTCTAAATCCAGATGTGTATGTGTCTTGTATGAGTGTGAATGATTGTGAGGAAAGAATGAGTTGAATCGAAGATTGATTACTTAACAATATTGTATTTAACTTTGCATGACTAATTGACTTCATGTACATATATTATTATAAAAATGGGGAAAACGTTTTTTATCTTTAAAAAAAAAAAGGCATTTAATGCATTGGTAAAGGTACAAAGAAGTAACTTCAAAATGTGTTGTTGTAATGTTATAAATATTTGATGGTTGGCATATATTGATACCCATACCAGATTCAATCTTTTGAAAAAGAAATATAGTTCATAGGGGAGTGCTTTTTGGATCAAATTGGTCGGTCCAGTTCTCCTCTTACTCCCAGACCTCAATTGCCTCTTAGAGGTGGTCCCTTGCTCTCTGATTGTACGTGGGTGTGAAGCCAAGAATCCCCTAGGAAAGAGCTAGCCCCATTACATGATGGGAGAGTATGGGAGAGTATGAAGGACCCCGTCTTGGTTACGAGTTGGACACCCCACAAGGTAAGTCAGACCACTGCTTGTTGAAGCTTCATCATGCAGAGACCTCAGTTTCTTTTGTCAGCGTGGAAGTGTCTCCTCTAGTTAACTAGTAAAGGTACTGTTCTTTTATACCACAAAGGTAGCCTCTGGGGTCCTATCACAATCGATATATTGTGAGTATGATTATGGAAATGAGCCTAAATCAATAATTGCAACTATGCAAAGTAGTTCTGTCACCCTAGGATGCAGATAGCCATGACTTTTGTACAGAGTATGTTAATCCTCTTATGCACGTCATGTGCAGAGGACTTTACTAAGAATCCTCATGCATAAGTACATGGCCATAAGATGGACAGCTTAATTTCTTTTTTAATAGTTTGAAGCCATATATGAGCGTTTGGGCTTTGGCTCGCTTAGCTATTAGCTGTAGTTTATAATTCAATTTTTGGTTGACTATAAATCCTAGATATGTATATGTGGCTACAGTCTCGACTTTTTTTCCATCCAAGTACCAAGAGTAGAGTATGTCTTATATTTGGCATCCACTAACTTTACTACCTATGTCTTGGTCAAATTTAGTTTTAGACCTTGCTTTTCCACGTATTTAGCTAATTCAATCGTACTGCGTTGTAACCCATTTGGGGTTTGGCTTAATAGCAGAATATCATTGGCGGACTTAAGGCATCCGATTTCCTTTTTAGCTAGCGCTGGTGGGTGACTATTTACTTCCTGGAGAGCTTCTTCAAGATTGGATAAATATAAGTTGAAAAGACTGGGGGCTAACACACACCCCTGCTTTAATCCATTGTTTGTTTCAATTTTCTTCCTTACACAACTCCCCTCTCTACTAAGGCTAGCCCAGAAGGAGATACATAGACTGCGCCTTCCCTGGGCTCTTCTGTTAACCCTTTCTAGGTACAGATCGATGCTCAGTTCTATAAAGAAAATGGAGATGCAACAATAATTGAGTGGGTTCTTGGAACCTGGAGCTATAATTTATTGCATGAATATTATTTCCACCAGAGCCAGTGTCACACTCACTGAGCTTGTGTCACACTCACCTTCAGGTCGGTAGTAGCGAGAACCCATTATATATTGTGCGTATGGCATTCCGCCAGGGGAATTTAATTCACACTGCCATCTCTCTTCATATTACGAAGCTGTCCCAAGGTAATCCTAATACCTCCGTTGACCTAAAGAAGGGGCTCAACAATATGTTTTCAACAGGGACAGAGCAGTTCTTGGCCAATCAATTCAGAATTATGTGGATAAATTAGTGTGTTATTCCTTGGGCCTGTTAGCCCTGAAATTGAGGGCCTTCCCGAGACCTTCTTCTCACTCTTACAGGTATCTGACACACCTACACTTCCACTTTCTAATACAGAGGCTCTACCTTGGGGAAATAATAACTCTTACAGGTACCTGACACACCTACTTTTTCGCCTCCTAATATAGAGGATCTTCCCTTGGGGAAATAATATAATTCTAAGGCAAAGAAAGCCTAAGAAAGCTGGGAAAAGGTTTATCTTTAATATTTGCCCAATAAAGCAATAACTCACTTCAAGATGAGGCGAACTTAGACAAGTCAGAGATGCATAAGCTAGATGAGGGAGTCCCTGATGCCTCCAAATGCAACCTGGTACACCCATAGAGAACACTAGCAAAACATGTTAGAATGCAAGAGGAGGCTGGGGAAGGCCCCTTTATCATTCTCCCTCATTACTCCGATCTCTTGCTCAAAACTTTTTATCTAGTGGAAGTTTTTCACCTATGTGCCTCAGACTGGCTCCCCTCTGCACAAACTCCAACTTGCTTTCAATCAAGGCACACAACGCCTATGCGGGAGCAGGCATGCAACCACCTTAGAGCAGTCCGCCCTCATCTGTCACTTGAAGGCAAAGTCACTAAACCAATCCAATCCGAAGTTATCTTCTTTTCTGGGGAAATATGTCAAAGGCCCAAACAATGGCATTTACATGTCCTGGCAGGATTGTAACAGAAAACTTCTTGACTTCTGAGGACCCCTCTCCAATATCTTGGATCCTGCCTTCTCAGCCAAGGAGCAGGGACTCCTATTGATCCTGACCTCTAGAGGACAGGGCCCAACAGGTCATTTGCCTGTTAAATAACACACACTGCGCTCTCGATGCAGAGAAGCGCAGGTTGATTCTCTTGTGTATTGATCCAAAATTATGTGACTTAGCTACTAGCAAGGCTGGTCAAGTGGCTGACAGCTTGTTATTCAGAGAATCCGTTGTGAAGGAAGTGACAACTTTTGTCAATACCTTAACCTTGTTAGATAAATCAGAAGTAGCCTCAAAAATGTCTTGACAAGGCCAGGAGAGGCAGGGAGTACTCTGCAGGTTGAGCCTCCTTCCAGGTCCCATTCAAAGGTTACCCAAGGAGACGAGGCACCTGGGGAGACTATCAGCAGGGAGAACAGGTCTCTCCTTCTGGATCCACACCCTGCAGAGGGTGTGGATACCATGGACATACCAAAGGAGTAACCCCATCTCTGCTTTTTAAGGCGAGATACTGCATTTCTTCCCCAGCACAACTAGGCATCAGGATTCTCCTGTTCTCTCAGAACTGGACTCAAATCACTCAGGATGTATGGGTCCTCCAAGACGTATGGTAATTACATCTAGAAGTTTACAATATTCCATGTCAGGCTCCCTTCACACAAATACTACACTTTACACTGGAGAAACAGAACTTTATAGATCAGCAGAACCAATCTTTACTTCAAAAGGAGGCGATTCTTTGCACGTCTCATCATCCCAACAGTTTTGTCAAAAATATCTTTATTGTAGACAAAAAATGAAGACATTACAGGTTAGTATTCAACCTTAAAGAATTCAATATATGAATATGCTACAGACTCTTCAAACTGGATTGTATCCATCGCCTAAGAGATCTGTTGAAAGAAGGGGACTTCATGGTCCATCTAGACTTAAAAGATTTGTATCTCTCAGTTCCCATTTTTACTCTTCACAGACGTTCCCTCTAATTGTGCTGGAAAAATTCTACTTACAAATTCTAAGTCCTTCCCTTTGGGTTCTCATTAGTCCCTTGGTGTTTCACCCAACTGATGAAACCTGAAGTGCAGTTTCTCTGTAAACACAGAATTTGTCTAATAATCTATCTTAACCACATCTTGCACAGGACCCAGAGCTTGCACTCGAACATCATCATCTGACAAGCTTTCTCCTGCAAGTTTTATATTTATGATAAATCAGAACAAATCCATCCTAACTCAGATCACTCAAATCGATTTTCTTGCCTTCTTGATAGATGCAACTTCAACAATCCTTTCCCTTCCAGAGTAACAGATCAAAGCCATAAAGAAAGAGATTTGTAGAGTCCTTGTGAAAGACACTATCACTCTACATTCGATAGTTTGTTTAGTGAGTCTCCTTTCATCCTCTATTGAACTAAAGTTTCAACATCTCCAGAAAGGTATTACCGATGCTCAAAGAGTTACTCTCGCTCAGAAGGTGAAACGAGAGCTTCAGTGATGTCTAGCCCACATAAAAGCTTGGGGTGGCTGAGCTATCTTCGGGCTGACCCCAGATCGAATAATTGAATCAGATGCTAGTAGTCTCCGTTGGAGAACAAGATGTGGAATGATCACGAGAGGTATATGGTTTTAGGAAGAGAAAGAGTTGTAATGACTTGCGTTGTAATGGAACTCGTGGTAATGACACAGTTGTGGTATTGACTGTGTTGAAAAGCCACGTGGTTTTAGCATGCGTGTTAACAGATGCTATTCAGGGCAACCACACCCCTTGCTCACTGTGAACCAGCTCTGTCGTGGAATCTTTTGTGTCTCAATTGCAAGTGCCTGGTTACCCTTTCAGGTGATTAGCCGCACTTAATAAATTCTGATTGAATGGCAAGTGAAAGCAGTTTTAAGCCAGGACGAGCTTTCAATCGTCGAGGGCTTGGTTGGACATGCTGGTGCTAAGAATGGGATTCTGGTCTCATAGGGACATATGTGACTTTAGTGGTGGACCTTTTAGCAATTCTGGCAGTTGGAGGCCTTTCTCACAGAATGGTCAATTCCTCCAGGTCAGCTATCTCTGCAGGGCATTCTCCAGTGGCATGCCACCCAGTAGGGGAACGTCCTCTGGTTACCAAACTCCTCACAGAGATTAGACTTGTTTCCCCTCTTAAACACAAAAATGCAGTCCTTTGGGACGTTTACATAATTCTTTGCTTTCTTTGAGTGTGGCCTGATAATGGTCTACAATCTAGGAAACAATTGTCAACCAAACTCACCATATTGTTGTGCCTCGCATCTTTTCGGAGGGTATCTGTTGTTAAATCCTTGGATGCAGCAGGTAGGCACTTCACTCCAGAAGAGGTCACTTTGAGTATCTTCAGAGGAACTAAAACGGATTCAAAATAGATCACACACCTATTTTTTCCTGTAGGTACCAAATCGTACATTGTCAGCTGTCCATGTTCTTATGAAAATCCCACAAGTGACCTCAGATCATCACCTTCTGGAAGCCTCTTCATTTACCTTATCCAGCCTTACATCACAGTTTCGGTACCCATGCTAGCTAGGTGGGTTTGTAGTATTTGGTCTCTGGGTGGCATTTATGTGTGTATTTTTGAAGCCCACTCAGACAGGGGTGCTTTGGCCTCCAAGTCCTTTACAATGGATGCAAGCCTACAAGACATTATGCGTGTGGCTGATTGGTCCTCTGAATCCAACTTCAAACAATTCCACTGGAATCAAGTATGTAACCTCTTTTAAAATATTTTTGATCGGCTTCAAACTAGCATAATCTGATGCCTCCAATCCAGCTATAGAATCGAACATTTGCTAGTATTCATGGACAAGAATTTTCAGTTCATTTAGGAACACGGAGGCGAGGATTATAGCATCCTGTAATTTAATGTAAACAGTGATATGATTCCTATTCTGGATTGTATCTTTGATTATTTTATATTACCCACGCGTTGTTTGGATGAGGCAATAAGGCATCTTCAGTGATTGTTCTTTCTCTTTAGCCACAGATCAGAAGCACAAATGAACTGGCGGCTGGCACGTTTAAGGCCATCACATGCCTTAATAGGAGAATGGAACAAGAGGGGAGGCAACCGATGGATCGACTAAAAGGGAAGTGGGAGCAGGACTTAGAGAGGGACATCCCGGAAGCTACTTGGCCTAAACTAGTGGAAAGAGCATGGAAGAGTACACGGAATGCTAGGTTCCAGCTAATACAATTTTACGTGTTACATCGGGCATATATGACCCCGAAGCATATTAAGCAGATCTTTAGGGTGGAAACAGCTGTGTGCCCTAGATGTGGGACAGAAGGTGCGGACTTTCGGCATATGCTGTGGTCCTGCCCAAATCTGACAGGGGAGAAGTAATTACGGCACTGGAGTTGGTAACGGAGCGAAAACTTAACAAGGACATGGGGGTGAGTTTATTGCATTGGTTTCCGCATACAAAACACAACAAAGTGACCAGCAAATTTATAGATTTGGGATTGATATTAGCTAAAAGGGAGATAACCAGCCATTGGAAACACAACCAGGGACCTAGGGTGCAGAGATGGAAGCATGAACTTCTTAAGTGGGCAGCGAGCGAAAGCGTGATTAAACTACGGCTGGCGCATAGGTTGCAGAAGGAAAAGATGTTGGAAATGGGGCGGGCCTGGGAGGCGCTGGTTGAGGCATTGCGCAGGCCCGATAGAGACCTGGAAGATGAACCAGACCCTCCTCTAGACTGCTGACCATTGGGGGCTGTGGGGGGGACGCGGGGATTGGAAGTGCTATAGACAGGGAGAGTAGCATGGGGATGGAGGTCATCCCACAGAGATGGCATATTTTAGGCAAAATACCTATAGATCAGATTACATTGGAAATTGTACACTGAAGTGGAGCACACTGGAGGGTGGGGTAGGGGTGGGAAGGGGAAGTAGTTATGTTGTTGGGGAGGGATGAGCAACATTGGTACTAGTATGCAGTAATTGTTGATATGCCACGAGAAACTGTAAATGGCTGCCCAGATAACAATATGTAATACTATGTTTGGAATAGATAACAACTCTGAAATTAATGGGCAGCAGGCAGTTAGTAACCATGTAATATATGCCAAAATATGAGGATGTTATGATGATGATGAATGCAAATAAAAACAAATAAAAAATAAATAAAAAATCAGAAGCACAAATGAAGGTCTTACTGGATGTAGCAGGATGCCCTTGCATCAAACAGAGAGGTGGTGCTACAGTTACCAAAATGGTTTATATTGTATTGTATTGTAATTGCATTTATATAGCGCTTACTACACCTGACGAGGCATCAAAGCGCTTTTTCAGTGAGTATCACGCTACTCCGGAACCCATAAAGGATTAGTGGTGAATTAGTATAGTAAAGATATGAAAGTAAATTGAGTGGTAGATATGTTAGTCAGATTATTTGGATTGAGAAGGATAGTGGAAGGCTAGAGAAGGGAAAAAAGTGTTGCATTTATATAGTGTGCGCTATCCCTGATGGGCAGTTGAAGAATTTTTTTCGGCAACTAACACGCTACTCTGGAACCCATAAAGGATTAGCGGTGAATTAATATAGTGAAATATGAAATTCATTTGAGTGGTGGACATGTTAGTCTATCATTTGGATTGAAAAGGATAGTGGAGGGATAGAAGTGAGAGATTTCGATTTTTTTGTGTTTGTTTGGTTGTTTTGGAGTTCATAGCAGTAGGAGGAGGCTTGGATGAGTAAATGGGACATGGAGGGGGATGAGTAAAAGAGAGGTGGAGGGGAAGGAGTCAGAGGGAGGGTTTAGAAAGGCTTGTTTTGTTGGATCGGAATAGTAAAATGATGTATGAGATGATGCAAGGAGGGGTGGAGTAGGGAAGAGTCTCAAAGGGGTTATTTTGGCGATCAGAGTAATGGTATGGGGTTTGGGATGAACGAGAGAGTCGAGGTAACTGATATATTGATAGAGGTATAGGGTAAGAAATAAGCTAGTGCATTGGAAAGTGTAGTAGAAAGAGGTTTGAGATGAGTCAGAGTTGAACTAGAGGATATATTGAGAGCAGTATGGGGTGAAAAATAGGGTGGTGCATTTGATATGCTGAATTAGAAGAAAAGTCATAAATAAGTAAAAGTAATAAATATATAGAGCAAATGTGATAAAGATATAGATCCATAAGTACATGGAAGGTACATCGATGTATAAAGGAAGGTAGTATGTGTAGATCAAAGATGCATTAAATAAACTCTGGCTTTCAAGTGTTGTTGTACTTTAAATCAGTTTTATTTATATATATATATATATATATTTTTTTTTTTTTACATCAGTGAAGCAATTGTAGATAAATCGTTATGATAAAAATATTTACTTACTTATGCAGTCACTTACATACATGTTAAAAACATAGAATAATGTAACTATCTGTTATATATGTACATTTGTTAAGCAGAACTAATGAATATCTATATATAATAATTTTTTCAAACATAAGTATTCTACACGTTTTTAACAAAGCAATACATATATATAGGTACATATCTATAGTACATATAAAATGCTTATATACAGAGGGATATGCTGTATATTTCTATCTGTTTGCGTATGGTGGTTATGTGGGTAAGAGCCAATTATAGAGTAGTTTTCTGAAGATAAGGTGTTTATTCGTGGATCTTATGTTGGGGGGTAAAGAGTTCCATAGTTTGGCTGCTTAAACAGAGAATGATGTGCCACCTTTTATTTTTTTCTTGTATCTTGGCATTTTAAGGTGAGGTACCAATCTAGAGTGGAGGCTCCATTGTTGAATGTGTTTGGTGATTTTATACCTGATGAAGAGTGGTCCCATTCCATGTATCGCTTTGTGGGTGATACAAAGCAGCTTAAACGTGGATCTTCTGGCAACCTGTAACCAATGCATGGCTTTCAAGGCAGGGGAGATGTGGTCTCGTGGTTTTATATGTAAGAGTAGTCTGGCAGCCAATTTGTGAATCCGTTGTAGTCTTTTCATGGTCATTAAAGGTGATCCATGGTAGAGGCTATTGACATAATCGAGTTTGGACAAAACAAGGGAGATGGTAGCCTGAACCTTGTGTGGAAATCCCAAATGGGGAAAGATTCATCACAGAGTTTTTATAGTAACAAAGCTTGATCTTGCTAGTTTGTCCACTTGGCCATTTATCGATGGCTTAGAGTGCATGGTCATTCCGAGGTTTCTTACTTCCTTTGACATTTTAGGCGGTTTTCCCAGATCATCAGACTACATGGACGAGCAGGTCATAATGTTTTCAATTGCCACACGTGAGTATTTCCATTTTGGAAGCATTCAATTTGAGATGGCTCCACGTCATCCATTGATCCACAGCTCTGAGACAACTGAAAATTGGCCAATATCCAATGTCTTTGGGGCATTGCAGTTGAAGGAGTATTTGCGAGTCATCTGCATAGTTATAGCACTTGAGGTGAAATTGATTGATCAGTGCCGGTAATGACTTCATGTTGATGTTGAAAAGCATGGGCGAGATAATAGAGCCTTGAGGGACCCCTGCTTTTGTGAAGTACAGTTTGGATGAGAAAAGTGGGGTACAGATGACATTCATTCTGTTGCAAAGGTAGGACGCAATCCAGTTTAGAGCAGTCCCATCTATACCAGCTTCGTGGAGTCTTTGTATCAGAGTGTCATGGTCAACCGTGTCAAAGGCAGCTGAGAGGTCCAAGAGAAGTAGCGCAGCAACCCCGTTCTGGTCAATTGTGTTCTTCAGGTCATCCCAGATGGCGAGGAGGGCAGATTCTGTGCCTCTTCCTGAACTGAATACCATTTGTAAGTCTGAAAGTATGGCATTCTCTTCAATTAATTGTGACATCTGGACAAAACCTGCTCTTTCTATCAGTTTACGAAGGAAAGGTCTATTTGAAATCAGTCTGTAGTTGTCAGGGTAGGCACACAGACCCACTGGGAAAGCCCCAGGTTAGACATAAGTTCAAGGAAGGAGGCGGAGTCCTTACATAAAGGGTGATTACGATGGAAATTGAAGTTCCCCAGAATGGTAATATGGGTATGTATTAGGAATAGTTCCACAACCTGGCCCCAGCTCTCAAAAAGTTGGCCCTTGAGACAGATGGATGGTGTGAGAAGCTGGCCTGGTATATGATGTCCACTTATGTAAGTGGGCACCTTGCACCAGTACAGACACCTTTATGGTGATTTAAGAGGTCTTAGAAAACCTTAGAAAGCTCGCTAAGTGGTAGCTGTGGCGAGTATCCTTCAGGCTTAGTCCAGAAGGAGTGTAAAGCAGCTTGTTTTACCAGAATGCAATCTTATAGTATAGATTAAGTGAAAAAGAACCACACAAGGTATTTATAAAAATATGTATTTATTATATAATACTCTCTAATACATTCAGATAGCTCCTACATGGAGATAAACACAATGCACACAATACTTTGCATAGAATACTTACCTGGCAGGGGAGACACCATGATCACGAAGGTGGTTCTCCCAGGGTGAGGCTCATCCATTGCACTTCGGATGTGCTGACCCCTGCGATGTCCCCAAATGCGGGATACTCCACTGTATAATTTCTGGTAGTGGGGGACTGCATTTGCGCTTTACCCTGATAAAATAAAACAAAAAAAACTTTTCATAGAAATTGAGTAACTTGGCACACAGAGACGATGCCTGGAAATCCGGGATGTGTCGGTGATCGATGCGGTGGCGTCAAGCGGTGCTGCATTAGTTTTCTTCAGCCACGATCCCTCGAAGCGTCGATTCTTGCAGCGGCGACAGGTACTGCGTCGGTATTCTCAGCGGCACGGCGATGCGTGGGAATTCTTCTCGCTCTGTAGAGATGCGTCGGAAAAACAGCCGTAAGAAGAGCGATGCGTCGATTTTTGCAGTTCTTCAAGTTTCTTCTTTCTTCCAGCTCCCAATAAGCAGCAACAACCTCCAGAGGTCTAAAACTGGCACAGGCACCTCTTGCCAGGTCAGAACTCACAGCAGCAGAGTTCAGGGGAGCTGTGGGTGAAGTCTTTGTGTCCATGAGACTTCAGAACAGGAGACCAGCACACACAGGCCCTTGGAAATCTACTTCAAGCAGGGGACACAGCACACAGCAAAGTCCTTCTCCTTTCCTTGGCAAAAACAGCAACTGCAGGTCAACAGCACACAGCAACGGCAGTACTTCTCCTCAGAATCCCCAGCTCTTCTCTTTGGCAAAGGGTCCTCTTGAATTCCAAGGATGATCTAAAGTTCTGGGGTCTGGGCCCCAATATTTATAAATCAAAATCCCTGCGAGGAGCCCGCAGCAATTCCCCGAAGAGCAATGAATCCGGCGAGCAGTGGTATCTTAGGATAAATAAAACCGAAAGTATAGCCGCACAAGAATAGAGATGGCTATCCAGGACTATAAACACCAAAAGTCATAAGGGCATATCAGCAACAACCGGCGATAATTATCGCTAAGCGCACTTAGCGCTAGGATAATTATCGCCGGCTAGCATGGATTTTTATCGCTGAGATAGCGTGCTATCAGCAACGCTTATCTCAAAAGCGATAAAAATCCTAGCGCTAACTGCCAAACGTGAGATTGTCGCTGGAAACCCAGCGATAATCCCCGGAAGTTTGGCGTTAGCTTGCTGATAAGGCCTCACATACTTAGCCATGATATCCACCTTCCATAGGATATCATGGCTAAGTCAGTTTCAAAGCAGGCGTAAGGAAAGTAGTGATAACAGAGGTTATCGCTACTTTTCTTGTCGCTATGCTGCTTTGCGTGAGGCTTGATAATAGGAGAAATATCGCTTAGCGACATTTCTCCCGTTATCCTGGGGAGGAACGCCCACTTTGCATCTCATTAGAGATGCAAAGATGGGTGTTAGGAATTCAGGCGCTAAGGCAAGGTTCCACGCGATAGCGTGACCTTGCTGATATAGCCATAAAATTATCGCTGTTTTTCAGCCAAAAACAGCCGCAAAAGTGGCAATAATATTTTATCGCCGCCTTGTAGATATTCCCCATAATCTCTGACATACCTTGTCCACGACACCAAACACAAAAAACACTCTGAAACTCTGCTCTTGGAATATCAACGGCATGGGAGACAAGACCTCGGACCCGGAACTGCAACTATACTTTCAAAAATTCTACACTATTTCATTGCAGGAAACATGGTGCGAACTACCAATAGAACTGCAAGGATTTAACTCACACCATTTACTAGCTACAAAGAGCGCCGCATTTGGCCATAGTAAGAGGGGTCTTGCTACTTATAGCTCTATAAGGATCATTTATGAAGTGGAGCCACTGCCCCACAACTTAGCGCGCCCCAACGCAATGTAAGCACTTAGAATTATGACACCGGGGGTGGACAAAAACAAACAAATGATACTAATAAATGTATATCTACAACCGCGTGATAAAACCAAAGGCAGCCACCAGCTGGGGGAAGAACTGATGAAAATATTAACGGACGAGTAATCGAACAGCTTGATTATTACTGAGGATTTCAATCTAGACATGTTCAGCAAAACAGTCGACAACAACCATATGGACGAGGACCCATTCGCATGGGACACACTACCACAAGAAAATACTTGCGGAAGACATTCTAAAATATCACAGAAGCTTCTGAGGCCTTAGAACAGCTGGGTTTCCGCACACTAAATGGTAGATTTCCAGGAGATCGCCCACAGGCACCAACATTCCATAATGTAGTAGCAAGTACAACAATCAATTACACTTTTATCTCCCGTCATATGTTCTCAAAAGTAGACGATTACCACATAGGAACCCTAGACTACAGCGATCACTTGCCTCAAGAAATCACGATAAAAGCATTGCCAACAACTCAATTACAGCCAGTAAATGTACCCTGCCCTGAGTACACAACTAATGAGAAAAGAGTAAAATGCAAAACAGACGCCCCAGAAGGCCTTTTGGCTCTTGCAAAGCAACTTCTCGGAGAAGTTCAAGCTGCAGAGCTTGATACAATAGAAAGCTGGGAGACATCCACTAAAAATCTAGGAAAAAAATATGGAGTCAAAAAGGAAAGCAAACAAAACATGAGAACAGTTCGTCCTCAAAACAGACCCTTCACCTTCACCGTTGGAAATAACACACAAGTAAAACATCTCAAAGCTTCCAGAAATCGATCACTTCAGAAATTAAAAAAAGGTGGTCCAGACCTCACGGCCTTGTATGAACTGAGGCAATTAAAAGCCACTCGCAGGAAACTAATCTGGCGCCTCAAAAAAGAAGCAGAAGAGACTCTGTGGGCAAACCTTCTGCACGATATTAAGACCAATAACAACTCGCGATTTTGGCAAAGAATCAATACTTTGGCTAATCCATCGAGCCAAGGCATCAATTCACAAGTGTCCGAAGAGGTTTGGACAACTTTCCACCAACCTCATTTTAACAGAAACCAAACTTGCACAAATATACTTTCGGCCAAATTGGAAGTACCATCGTTCCAAACCAACTCCATCTCTACATCGGAACAGCTATTAACAATCACAAACAATCAAATTTGTAAAAGAATTTCTAAGGGCAAGCGAGAGGGAGCTCTAGGCCCCAATGGGATCCCACCAATATTGTTCAAACTTGATCAAGGATATTGGGCCAAAGCTCTAAAACCGATTTTTGAATCAATCCTGCAAACATCAACAATACCGTCATTATAGAGGGGCTCTATTATCTCTCCGATTTATAAAAAAGGTAATAGGAACGATCAAAAAAACTACCGGTTAGTAGCCCTACCGGATAACGATGCCAAATATTATGCAGGGTTAAAACTACAAGAACTAATGACTATGGATACAGAAACCAAAGCAATACCACCAAATCAAAATTCTGTAGGAACATGGGGACCACTACTAATATCTTAACCCTCTCACTAATATTAGATGCCATACTTGCAGTAAAACAACCCCTGTATATATGCTTTATTGATTACAGCTCAGCGTTTGATCATATAAATAGAAACATACTGTGGCAAAAATTACAAAAGCTGAACATTCCATCTCTACTCTTAAAACAGCTACACACCAACACCTGGGTGCAAGTAAAACTAGGTGCAGGAGATTACTTAACAAAGAAGATCTCCATGACCTCCGGTCTGAAACAGGGCTGCGTGCTAGCCCCAATACTTTTTAATCTCTTTATGGCAGATTTATTAGCCAGGCTGAACAAAAGCAACTCACACTCCCCGTAGCTTGGAGGACTGCACCTATCAAATCTATTCTATGCAGATGATCTTGTGCTCATTAGTCGGACTCCAATTGGCCTACAGCACCTGCTTGATATAACATCCCCATATTCAGAAGACAACGGACTTAGCATTAATCAAGAAAAAACAAAAGTCATGAGCGTGAATATCCGCAAAACAAAGTCACTCCATCACTGGCATCTGGCATCACAAAAGCTGTACAAGAGTACAAATACCTGGGAGTCATCAATGACAATAAAGGGAACTTTTCCGCTCAACGTGAAACCACAAAAAAGAGGGGGATAGTGACAGCCGTGGCACTAAGAAACTTAAAACATAAGATCTCTGGCACAAGCTTCTCTTTCCTGACTAGGGTGATACAGGCAAAACTCATACCATCAATCACCTACGGAAGTGAAGCCATGAGAGGGAGGGATGCAGAAACATTGGATGGCACCATAGTAAGAGCGTTGCGAATGATTTATAGGCTACCAAGATACACATTCCCTGCGCAATTGAGACAGAGACAAGAACTGACCCATATAGGAGCATATATTAAAAGCTGGTATAAAATTAGAAAGGGGAGCCAGAAACCCTAAACACCTACTTATGAAAAGAACTGCAAGCTAAGGAGGCAGGCCCAGCTAGACGCTACCTGGAAGACTCACTCGATCAACTAGGCCTACGAGACCTCTGGGAGACATCGTGGACTTACGTGAGCTTTAAAAAACAAGTTAACAACACTGTCAAAAGAGAGTCCCTTATACAAGACAAAGCCACCTTGTCAGACTGAGCACACGGCTGGTTCACCATTCAGACCTATATCAAAGCCACGCCTCAAACGTACCTTCATATTGGCTTTTCCAAAACCAAAGAGAAGTTCCTGAAATTTCGCCTAGGTATACTACCATCTGCGTACCACCTGCCGTCTCTGTGGGGAAGGGGAGGAGGATATCCTGCACCTCCTAACTATCTCCAGGGAACTATTATAGGAGCGCCGAGTGTTACTTAGACCACTTTTTAACAGGAAAAATATATGGTCTTGCAGACAAGCAGTGCGAGCAAGCTTCTCCAGAGAGGATGTCCAGTTGAGCTCCAGTTTGGTAAAATTCCTAACTATTGTGGACAAAAGAATAAAAAGACAAACTAATCAACAAATGGGTGCTTAACGGCATGACCAAATGAACTTAAAGGGGACTCCGGGCGGACGTGACCATTATCAAAATTGCAGCGGAAGGGCTGATCGCTCAACAAACTAAATGCTGCTGCAACTGTTGTTTTTTAGCTGCACTGGATGGCTCTTGGAAGCCTGCCATTGCTGCATTTACACTTGAAACACGTCCACTTTGGATTCTCCGAATTAAACAAACTAAAAGGGTCCTTGGGCGGCCGAGGTCTTTATCAAAACTGCAGCAGATGATCCGACCGAGCTATAAACTAAAAGTTAACACAATCTTTGGCTTTCAACTGTACTGGAAATCCTGCTATCTGCTATCTTTGCACATAGAACTTGCCCTCTGTTCTCCCTTGCTGTGGACTTTGAACCACAATACCCTAGTGATGTCATTTTGAAAGTTTTAACCAACCTCTCTTCGATTTTATATGCGAAACCATGTTGTTGTAAAATTGGATAATCTGATTTCTTGCTTATTTATTTGTGTTTTGAGTAAATTATTTCAACGGTTTTAATTAATCATGCAAATAAAGTATGTTATGTTATATACAGCAAAATCCTGTGTTCTCTGGTGGCAGAGAAGCCCTGTGCTCAGTCAAACCCAGTTCTGTCCTCCCTGGTGCAGCTTCCTGGCAGGAGGTGGAGACAGCATTGTGGAAGGCAGACCAAGCCCTTTCAGGCGAAAGGAAATCTCCTCCCCCTACTCTAAATGTAGCTCAGGTCTATTCAGCCCAGCCCTGACTCATCCAGACTCTCTGGAGCCACTGCACCTCCCCAGCCACTGTCACCCTAAAGCCAAACAGTCAATACACATCTTAGCAGAGGCACACCGGATGGCTAAGCAAGAAAATGCCTACTTTCTAAAAGTGGTATTTTCAAACACGGAATGTAAAAATCACACTCGCTAAAAGATGCATCTTAACATTCTGAGTTCAGGCGTATCAAACTTTATATTCCTATCTTGTTCCCAGGGGTAGTTATGTTTATAAAATGTAATTAGCAAACTCCCCATTCTATCCTATGGGAACAGATAGCCTGGCAATAGTGAAAAACAAATTTGGCAGTATTTCCCTATCAGGACATGCCACACACAGCAGGGCATGTCCTTCCTTTCACATACACCGCACCCTGCCCGCAGGGGTACCTTGGGCCTACCTTAGGTGTGACTAACATGTAAAAAAAGGGAAGGTTAGGGACTGGCAAGTGGGTGCACTTGCCAGGTCAACATGGCAGTTAGCAAAATGCAAACAGGCACTGCAGTGGCCGGCCTGAGACATATTTTCAGGGTACTCATGTGGGTGGCACAATCAGTGCTGCAGGGCCATTAGTAGCTTTTGAATTACCATCCCTGGCACACTTAGTGCACTTTACTAGGGACCTACTAGTGAATACAATATGCCAATCAAAGAGAGCCAATCATAATAACAATTTACACAGGGAGCACTTGCACCTTGACACTGATCAGCAGTGCCAAAGTGTCCAAAGCATCTAAGCCAGTAAAAACGAAATCCAACACAGCGTCAAAAACACAGGAGGTAGAGGCAAAAAGTCAGATGAAACCATGCCAAGGATGCCAGGTCTAACAGTGTTTGATCTTAATTATGTCCCACGATGAATCTAGGGACCCACCCACAGGTAAGCTCTTAAGTACCATAAGGAAAGGGTTAGGATGATTCAGGGGCCCCTCCCAGGGGAGGCTCTGGGCAGGGGGGAGGTTACTCCCTTTGTCGTTTCACGCCAGAGCAGGAGCCAATGGCTCCCATGACTGGTTTGAACTGGACTATGGACGGGGAAACCAAATGTGCCCCTCATACAGACTTAGTGGCGCTGGAAAGCGCATCCACCCGGTCTCCATACACTAAATCCTGTCTGGGAGGTGTGACAGATGCTTATTGTTCTGCCTTCCCCTACTCGAGCTTGGCTGAGCAGCAGGAGGGCAGAAATGAGTCTCTGGTCGGCAGCAACCATTTTGTGCTGTCCGGGTCTAGAAGGTTTTCACCGGGAACACTGAGAGCCTAACAGAGGGCTCTTCCAGTGCCAGGAATCATACCTCCCACATCCTTTACAAGGACAAGGAAGAAGGGATTACAGGATCAGTGCAAGTGTTTAAGTGGAATCCAAGGCAGTGCTTGACTTTGTTATTGCAAACATCCAGCGTAGACTGACAAGTTTAGAGTCTCGATACTGTGCATGAGACTAGGTCCTTACAGGGCTCGAAAAATCCAGTCTCCTGCTTGCATTTGCAAGCCATATTTAATTAGGACAAGCTATTTTTAGTTCCTACTCGCACCTCAGAGCAAATATGACAAGATACCAAGACCCAAAGGAATCCCCATTGCTCACAAAGTGAATGAGCAATAAAAATGCCTCTAAATCCCCTCAATGTGACACACCTGCTGGGCCCCCAGAGACAGAGGTCAAGTGCATTACAGTTAACCCGAGTAGATGCTTCAAGTTTGAAAATGTTATGACTTTTCCAGCCCTGCCTTACCATGGCCAAACTCTGATCTCAGAAGCAACAGCATCCTTGGCGGCATCCAGGCGCTGACTTCGGTGTACCCACTATGCGCATCCATGCTGAGGTGTATATTGAGGTAACTAAGTGCTCAAAAAGAACTCGACTGCTATCAACCAAGATGGCGGTGCGTTACGGACAAGCAGGAAGTAGAAGAGCAAAACTTCCTTTAGAACCCCGGCGCCCTCTCCGCACAAACAGGCAAGGATGCTGTGACAGACCTGAAGGTAACGGCCAAAAGCAAAATAAAGAAGTCCCATCCACCCAACACAGACCCCACGAAGAAAGTAAGTTATGCAACGATTAAAAAGTAATGCGCAATGCATCAATGCAGCAATTAAGAACAGTTACTCGATGTGTTGAGCCTGGGTCCGCCATGGCTGAAGTTTCAGGCTGGGTACAATTGCATTGGTGTGGCTTAAATTCCATGATGGTTATACACAGGGTCACTGGAATTATGAGACAGCGAAGGGCCAAATTATGCGGCAGGTTTGGCTAAATTATGCAGCAAGAAAAGCCAAATTATGTGATGTAATGCAGCACATTTTTCGATAGTATTACTCCATTGTTTTGTCATTTTTACACTTGTTAAAACTGTCCGGACAAAGGTTGCACCTAACTGGTACCAGCTTAACACCCAAACATAGCAAAACATCAGAAATGCAACCAGTGAACGTTTGGAAAGGGTCTTCCACTGCGCTGCAACACGTTGTTGCGTTCTTAGTAACTTTGAACCGTTTGTGCTAGAAACAATAGTTTTTTATTAAAATCTACAGATTATGCAGCAGATGATGGATTATGCTGCAAATGCGGTTGATCCCTATTTATGCAAAAACGTCTCAGCCGCTCAATCGCAGAATTCCCGAGCCCCTGTTTATACATGTGTTTATCTATTATCTGTCTGTTGAATAGAAATGGGCAAGTTAAGTATCATTTTATATGACTATCTAAGCTGGAACATCACTAACTTGTAGGACCATTAGTATTGGATTTCATCAACAGCAAAATTAGTAATTATGGGGGAGTAGGGGATTAATGGCAATGTCATTATCAAGAGGTCTCGAGTTAGATTCTTATTATTGCTCATGTTTTCCTGTGACCAATTTGAGAAATAATGTTTGGTTTGCATTCGGGGGTGCATCCTACTTGAATGGTCCAGATATTTGGGATAGGCTGACTATGAATAATTTCCTTTTGGAATTGGGTCAAGTGCTGTTATTAGGATTGCATTTGATCAGAAGCGAAATTTGACACTATGGCGGGGAAGGGATTACATTTCGGACTACCAGAAAGAGGTTCAGAGTTCGATTCAGATGTATACTCAGGCGATGGAAGGAGTGAACTAGAGAAACGAGGACCAAGGGGCATATCAGCAACAACCGGCGATAATTATCGCTAAGCGCACTTAGCGCTAGGATAATTATCGCCAGCTAGCGTGGATTTTTATCACTGAGATAGCGTGCTATTAGCAACCCTTATCTCAAAAGCGATAAAAATCCTAGCGCTAACTGCCTAATGTGAGATTATCGCTGGAAACCCAGCGATAATCTCACGTAATGTGGCGCTAGCTTGTTGATAGGGCCTCACAAACTTAGCCATGATATCCACCTTCCACAGGATATCATGGCTAAGTCAGTCCTGAAGCAGGCGTAAGGAAAGTAGCGATAATAGGGGTTATCGCTACTTTTGTTGCCGCTATGCTTCATGGCGTGGGGCTTGATGATAGGAGAAATGACGCTTAGCGACATTTCTCCTGTCATGTCAGGTCAGGAACGCCCACTTTGCATCTCATTAGAGATGCAAAGCTGGGCGTTAGGAATCCGTGCGCTAACTCAAGATTTCACACATTAGCGTGAGCTTGCTAATTAGGCGATAAAATTAGCGCCGCCTTGCGGCCGAAAACGGCCGCAAAAGCGGCGATAATTTTCTATCGCCGCGTTGTAGATATGCCCCCAAGTTGAATAGTTTATAAAATATTTGTTTACTTATGTCTGTGTATTAAGAAGTTAATGATGATTTACAAAACTATTCTAAGAACAATGTTTTGGACAAGATTATTCGCATTGTGATTTTGGTTTGGAGGTTTTCAACATAAGAAAGGTTCCTGGTCACTCTCTCATCAGGTCAGCGGTGCAGCTTTATCAGTGGAGGCTGCCAGCCAGACAAGTGGGTGTTCGATCCCATGGAAGGAACTAATACGATCATGGTTTCTTTAGTTACTTATTTGTTATTGATGTGTGAAGTTCGAAGAAACCATTACTTACTTCTAGGCAGATTTCCATTCTAAAGATTCGCTCAATTGTGTAAATATTTAAATTACTGAATGAATTTAAGAAATATCCAAGAGTTCTTTGCCTCATACAATAGGGTTGGAATTTGAACAGGATTTTTAGTTAATAATTGTGGATAAACCAGGTAGTGAACTCTGATTTCCGAGGTGTGATCGAGTGGGAACAATTTGGCGGGCATTCTGAATACTATATAAATAGGCAGACAAAATGGCAGTCTCTTAATAAACATCAGGGTTGTATCTAGACCGGTCTTTCTATTCTCTCTGTTACTCGCACTAATAGTAAAGATCATGTCCAGAGTTAGAGAAACATTAGATTTTGTGATTAGAACTTCTAGAAAAATACGGGGGCAGATTTACAAGGCCCTTGCTCCACTTTTGCGCCGCCGTTGCGTCACTTTTGTGACTCAGCGGCGGCGTAAACCATGCGCCACGTTGCGACTTATTTACAACGTGGCGCATCTAGGCAGATGTGTCACTTTGTAAAGCCCTGCGCCACATGAAACCTGCGTCAGGTTTCATGTGGGTATTCTGTCGCAGGGTGGGCGTTCCCTCGCAGGAACGCCCAGTAAAACTGACGCAGTGAAATCTACAAGATTTCACTGAGTCAGCTTTACGACGCTGCTGCACCAAATTCTTACGCCTGCTTGAAGCAGGAGTTGCGTCGCGCTTGCAACGCGACTCCAGCAATGCGCCACCTGTACGCAACAAGATGCGTCACGCATCTTCCCCTCCATGCACCATGGTGCGCCGCATTGTAAATGCGACGCATCCGTGGTGGCGCAAGGGGGGGATACCATGACGCATCTGTTCTGACGCATCCCTGCTAATTTGCAGAGAAGCGCCAGAAGTTGTAAATCTGCCCCACGGTCTTTTATATCATCAATTTTATTTTCTCTTAGATTCCGGTATCATGGGGTTAAGCAGCACACAGAATTGATTTTAAAATAAAGTACTTTTTGATTATCACAACGTGAGGCGAGTGGACTTCTTTCAGAGTAAGATATGACTGGGAAATTTGCGTTGAGCATAATTATCAGTGATATGGACTGTTGGATCAATTAAGATGTATGATCATTATTAATTTGTTTCAACTTTATTTAATGGTATTTAAGAGGGTTGTTAAAAAATTGTGTGAAGGCAACACATATCCGTGGGGGTTTAGACAGCATCCAAGAACTAAATGGTGTCCTCACGTTAGTAATGATCATTTTTCATTTACAAACTTAGATATACGTGCATTACTAATTAAGGTCTCTTTATCAAGTAATAATTTGTTAAGATAGAGGGGAAAAACCAGTGAATGGTGAGAAGCCATTACTATTTAAGTAACCTAAGTGAGGTGAGTTAATTTGTGCATGTTATTTTTTGCATATTCATTCAGATTGTAGGATAGTTCGGAGTGGTACTAGTGTTGTTAGTCCATTAACTCATTCTTTATGAACCCAAGCAATGCATTTTAAGGATACAAATTTAAGTATGACTCTTCTCATCAGAGAATGCATTGGTATTTTATTGAACGACTCTATGAATTACATCATGTTAATCAAATTTATTTTGTAATTGTAGCTATTAACAGATCCTTAGATGATATATATTGATTGGGTATGCATTGTGTTTCCTCTCAATATTTTAAATGTGACTGTTTATTCCAAACAAGAAATATTGTAAATATTTAATAAGTGTAAACCAAAGGACCACCTTAATCTGTGTGATCAACAGTGCCATGTTCACAAATGATTGATGTAGGAAGCTGGGTTTCTGTTGCAGTAACCCCCCCACTTTTTGCTAGACTACTGATGCCCTTTGACTTGATGTGCCGTGGGTCCCTGCCAATTAGGTTCCTAGAGCCTGTGTTCTTTCCCAAAACTGTACCTTGTACCCCCAATTGGCACCTCTCTAGCCACATATCAGTCACTTGTAAAAGGTACCATGGGTACCAAGGGCACTGTGGCCAGGGAAGGCCTCTAAGGTCTGCAGCACTTATTGTGGCCCTGTACCTTGGAGGCCCTGTACCTTTACACACACACACACACACTGCCATTGCAGGCTGCGTGTTGTGGTGCAGAACAAAGTAAAGAGTTGACATGGCACACATCCTTGTGTGCCATGCCACAACCAACAGCGCTGGCATAGTTCAGCCATCCCTCTAGCTGGGTGCACTATACCAGTGGTGAGGGTACAGGTGCATGAGCCTTGTACCTCTTTATTGTCTAGACCAATTCTTAAACATTGTACGTGCAGTAATGCCATTAAGAGTATATGGTGCTGGGAGTTTATCATTACGAACTCTAAAGCACCATAATGGCTTAACTGAAAATTGGGAAGTTTGGTATCAAACTTCTCAGCACATTTAACCTACATGGATGCCAGTGTGGGATTTAATGAACAATTCACTCAGAGGGCATCTTACAGATGCCCCCTGAAAAGCGACAAGCCTCTGCTGGGGTCTCTGACTGGTACACACCAGCCTGCCACCACGAGACATGTTTCTGGACCCCTGGGGTGGAAGCCTTCGCTCCTTGAACCCAGAAACAAATCCTTTCCTGGGCGAAGATGGTCACACCTCCCCAGGCCACGAAGAGCCATCTGTGGCAGGTGAGCTTCAAAGGCCTTGCCGCCTTTGTAACGTGACCCCCCCCCAGCCTCTCCTGCTATCAGGAGCAGGCCCCCTTCCTGTCTCCCCTCTTTTTCAGCGGGAAAATAGGCAGCCCAGAAGGTGTGCCCACCACTGCCAATCTCACCCCTCAGGTGGGGGGGGAGGTGTAGCCCACTCTTCAGTGCTCACCATCTTGCAGATGACAGGCACTCTCCAATCAGGATTAGGGATTGGGTCCATTCCTCCACGTAGGGTGAGCACACCAAGGGTGTAGTCACCCTAAGATGGGCTACTGACCTCGTGACCCCAAAATGCCCCCTAAATACAGGATTTAAGGGGCAGCCCTGAACTAAGAAGACAGATTCCTGCAACCTAAAAAGTAGGATGCAAGGAGACGCCCAGCAAAGGAGACTGCAGAGAAGAACTGACTTGGCCACAGCCCTACCGGCCCGTCTGCAGTTTCCAGAGATCCTGCGCCAAAAGTCGCCTTGTCCTGCAGCCAGCGACCTCCAGAAACCCTGAGAGAACTGACTGCCTTCAACAAAGACCGGATCTCCTGTGAACAGCTCCTCTGTTCAAAAGAATCACAAAGAAAGACCCCAAGCCTGCTGAGGACAAAGAAACCTGATGTCTGGAACCACCACTGCACCCGACTCCTACGACCCAAATCCGGATGGCCCACCAGTCCTAGCGAGGTCCCCAAGCACTCCAGAGTCCGAATCCACCGTGGGTTTACCCCTCCATGACTCCCCGACATCGTTTGCAGCCTCTGCACGGATATCTCCCCAACCACGATTGGTCCGGTAAAGTGAAATTTGACCTCAAAAGACACCCCTGCATTTAGCCGCCCTGCACCCTGGAGAGGAGAAGCTGAGGTGCACCTACACTAACACTAGTCTATGAATGGTGGATGGGCTTCTATCTTGGAAGTAGTAGTTTTTCCTTTAGGAACTATAGGTTTAAAGTCCCATATGGCTGCTATTTGGATAAAGCAAGAAGGAGAAGGCATAATCCTCACCTTCGTGTCCTTCATAGAACTGAAAATTCTGGTTCACGAATGATGTACATTTTTGGATTCATCATCCTATCTCAGTGCTGCTGCACTTCGACGCAAAGGCTTTTGCGTGATAAAAGTACATGTAGTATTCATGCGCTTAAGAGTACGTGAAAATACTTATTTTCCTTTAGATTTGCTGGATAGAATCTTATTTTACTCAGTCTGAAGTTACTGGTTGAAAGTTTAGCACTCTAGAGCATATTCTTACTCTTGTGTTATGAGATTTTGAACAGTCTTGGCCCCCCCACTGACGTAATGGAGTCTGTAGTGTTCTACTTACTTAGGTGGAATTCTCATGCGTAATGTTGCATGAGGATTCCGTGCTGCGAATTCGGTGGGTGACAGTTGGTAGTTGTTGGACTTGGCCCTTTTTCCCTGAAATTTTTCGCTTTTGTGGGAAATCGCATGTTATGTGAATGCAAATATTGAATACTGTTCAAAGATGTATGCAGACTGAGTTTTCCCATTTACACCTAAAGCTATTAAAATGGATGCCATGGCTGTGTGGTTGTGCCATCTGACTGAGCTGGGTTAACAGTCTAGTCGTTATTTCCCAGCAACCCCAGCTTTTGGAGGGAAGCCTGGCACCCAGGGTGCTCAACCCCCCCCCCCCCCAGGCCAGTTAGAACCAGTTTCCCCAGACGCTTCTAGAAGCTTCTAGCACTGTCTGGTAGGTGGGGTGAGGGGCGTATAAAGGGCGGAGCTGGGCTGCCATGTGCTCAATCAGAGGGTGGACCTGGTAGAGAGGGGACCTGCTGCCAGGGGTTACCGCCACAGGGGCCTGTGTGCTGGGCCCTGAGCTTACCTACACCCCTCCACTGTCCACAGGGCGAGGGGAAACTATAGTTGGGGCGATGCTGACCTGGAGGAACCTCCACAGGAGTTTTAGGCGGTAGGGCCTAGTCAGGGACCTAGGTCGCTGGAAGTGACAGGGCTTAGGCGCTGCCTTTTAAGTTGAGTGAGAGATCCTGAACGAACCCACTGATCTGGCCCGGCGGGAGGATAACCCAGGAACAACCTACCAAGCCAGACTAAGAACTATCTAGTCACCAACTCAATCTACCCTCCCCCCCTCAAGAAACCCTCAACCAAGGGGGCAGGAGCCAGCAAGCGCCTCGTGGGACCCTGACTGCAGTCCCGGCGGAAAGACGCCATATTCCAGCTGCCTGCGGAAGGAGAGCGCTGTATTCGGTGGGCGCTACATTTTAATTGACTGTGCTCTGCTGGTGAGTGCTGCAATCCCAGCTGCCTGCCCCCCTCTAGCTGGTTCTGCTACTGGCGTGTGGCCTGCCGCCTCCCAGCCTGCCTGCCCCGAGCCAGGGCGTCACTGTGGGAGAAAGGGGGCGATAGGCGCCGAACACATCGCACCCCCCGAGCTGTGGGCCAGCCCTTAATTTCTGCCACCCCCGTCAGGGGTCCCGAAACGCACCGAGTAGATTGTCCCCTCACATTCACGGGGGCCCGCGGGGAAGACCGGGGCCCCGCAGCGACTGAAGTCGTCCGCGCGATGCAGGCCGTAGCTGGGAGAGGGCTGCCAGAATCCCCGGGAAGGCCTCGTTAGGCCGAGACGTCTTGCCGAGGCCGCGTAGGCCCGAAGCCAAAGACTCCAGTCACCTGACGGGGGCGGACTGCCAGACGCCGCCCCCGCCGCTGTGCTATTCGCTAACTGGGCCACGCCCCCGCAGGCCGCACTGCCATTGGCGGCTGCGGGCGCGAGCCTCGAAAACCTGCAAGGAAATCCCCGAGTCCCCCGGCACCAGAGGAGGACCCAGGACCGTTGCCTAATCCCCGCGGAGCTCCCCTCGACCCGAACTCCGCCGGGGGCTACACACGGCTGGCGGGAGGGGTTCTAGGACGAGCGAGCCCCCGCCCGGCAGAGGATTGCTGCAAATGACCCGTGGAGGACCGCCGGCACAGGTAACCCCTGGGGAGGCGGGCGGCGGGCCGGAGAGAAGCCCTGGACCTGCCCCTCCCCCGGGGAAGTTCTCCTGGAACCTGGTGGGCCCCACTGGCCCCGAGGAGGGGAATAAGCTGGCCTCCGGCCCCGTCTTCTGGCTCCGTGAGGGGCTAATTAACGTCAGGAGACGCCGGACCTTGTGGGGCACCGAGAGTCCGCCCAAGTTGAATTGGCCCCTGTAGGGCTCTGATGTACTGCCAGGTAGAGCGCTTGAGTTTTGACAGAGTAAGGCTCTGAGTCCTTGCTACCTCTAGCGCCCTGTGTATTTGCCCTGTCTAGCGCTAACGACCTGCAATGTCTCACGCTCCGGTGAAGCGCAATGTCTAGCGCTGTAATGGCTTGTAAGGTTTAACGCTTCAACGACCTGCAATGTGGACCGCTCCAAAGGAGTACCCAGTTCAGCGCTCTGATTAAATGCCCTGATTGAAGGCTCTGATTAGAGGCGCTATTGTGGAGAAGTGTGGCTCAATGGTTAGAGTGGCAGACCCTGATGCAGAGTTCTGGCCCGGGGCCAGAGTTCAATCCCCCGCCTCGGCGGGTCTTGGATTCAATTTCCTCGGACCTGATAATTCTTGCCTCGGTGCCTATTCTAATCATGGGTCCCATGCTGCAACTCTGGGCAATAGCTTGCTTAATCTCCACAACGGCCCCAGCAGCACTGGGATGCCTGGCTTCACCATGGGGGTGCCCAGGAGTGGACATTTCACAGGGAAAGGCCAGGAAGGGTTCCACAGCGGTATGAGTAAAAGCGCCAGGATACCCCGTTGGGGGTGGCAGTGCGCTATACAAGTACATTTACATTTACATTGAATTGATATGTGCAGCGCTTTGTTTAAGATGCCATGTTTGAGGCGCTATGAATTGCTATGTGCAGCGCTAAGCTTCAGTGCCATATTCTGAAGCGCTGTTGATTCGCTATGTGCAGCGCTTTGCATAAATGCTGTGTTTGACGCTCCCCAGGATCGCCAGGTGCTGAGCTTTGATTCCATGCCAGGTTTGGCTGTGTTAATGAACTGCCCAAGCTATTCCTAATGAAATGCTTTTGATCCTAATGTTGATCTAGATAAAACTGGTTTTATTCAACCTACTGTGTTGTGTCAATTATTGCGTGCGTTTCCTGTCTCAGTGGATGTGTGTGCTGTATGGTCACTTTACACGTAAGCCTTTGGGTGCCTACCTGCTCGAGTCACGTTACCCCCATAGGGCCTGGTGACCCCCGGTCCTACATTAGTGTTTTGCTTGCTTATGGTGGTTGTCAAGCTACCTCCTTTATACACACAATAAACGTGTGTCTTCTTACCTCACGTGTATGGCGCTTCTTTACCACATGGATTTGGTGGCGAGTGGGAAAAAGAGGTAGTCTTCACCCTTCTCTTAAATTTCGGAAACTTCGGAATCTTTGACGTAAGGACCTCTTTCTTCTGTCGATGTGGTTTGGATCCCGCTTCTCAAGACGATGTTAGGAGTGTGATCGGCAGAATCGAGAGAGCGTGAGTCCTTTTCTAAAGATTTTTGCCTGTTTTGGCAAATCTGCAACTGTTCCAGTATTGCGCACGTGCTCATCATCATCATCTGCCTGTGTGAGCTTCGCGTTGTGACGTTGCACGTCTTTAGCGGCCATTTTGTGTTGGGTCATTCAGCTTTGGATATTCAGTCTTTAACGTCAGCACGTTTTTCACGCTTTCGCGGCCTTCTTGCTTTGGGCTGCACTGAAGTAAAACTTGCGTTCGTCTAGTGCAAAACGTTAATTAGCCTGCGTCTATTGGTGACAGGCACACCAATCAGAATTTTGGAAGTGGATTGACCATATTTGTTCCTGCTGGCCTGTATTTCGGTGACAGGCACACATTGGTAACTTTAATATTTAGGTATTCTCCACTCTGTTTTGTTATTTATGGTTTTTTTTGTCTTTTTTTGGAAACCGTTCTGTTTTTGTTGCATTTATGGCAAATATTGCAGCACCACCTCATTTTCTACAAGTAGCTGGAGAACCAAAAATGGAATCGGAGTTGTGGTATCCCACGTTTTTGGCATATGTAGAAGTTTTAGAGGAAGAAGAATGTTCTGCCAAAAGGAAACTTGAACTGCTTAAGCATTGTTTGGGTGGTGTCGGTTTGAAAGAATTCAACAATCTTCCACTTGTAGAGAATGCGGGTGATATGAATGTGTTTGATAAAGCTATTAGAACATTGGGTACTCGTTTTGGAAGGTTCAAATTTTATTCATGTGCTCAGAGAGAAGAGGAGTCTATAGAAGACTAAGGGGCATATTATCAAGACAATTATCGCCGCTTTAGAGGCCGTTTTTGGCCGAAAAGCGGTGATAATTCTATTGCAGTATTAACAAGGACACGCTAACAGGCTTTAGCGTGTGTTTCCTTGTGTTAGCACCCGTTTCACTAATGCCTTGCATCTCATCGCTAATGAGATGCAAAGTAGGCATGCCTCACATTCACTACATGGGAAAACATCGCTAACGCAGCTTCGCGCTATTTACAACGATGCCCCATGCCTTCGTAGCGACAATGAAAATCGTGCTAAGAACGCATTAATGCTGGATTCTAACGTCAGAAACATTTCTGACTTAGCTATATTACCCTATGGGAGGTGGATTGTCAGGCTAAGTCCACCATGGCTTATTATCAAGGAATTCCCTATCGCTAAAATATTATCGCTGTATTACCAGCGATATTCCAGCATTTAGCCGCTTTCACTGGAATTTTTATCGCCTTGGAAATAGCCGTTGATAATGACGCGCTGTCTCAGCGATAAAATCCAGCGATAGCCGGCGATGACTAAATTCGCGCTAAGCGCGCTTAGCGATATTTATCGCTGTCAGTTGATAATATGCCCCTATGTATCTGAGCTACATACTTTGGCTGGATCTTGGGCATTTGAAACTATAACTTACGAACAAGTTTTACAAGACCAAATTATGATGAAGACTAAGAGCAAAAAAATTCAGGAAAGACTATGGTTGGGTACAGAATCCTCTTTAAGTGTGATAGTTAATATAGCTAAGGGTATTGAACAATCTGAAAAATGTGTTAGTGAGATTGGAAGTCAAAATGTCCAAGTACAAGATACTGGGTCTGAGGTTGCAGTTGTGAGAAATCAGATGGGGTTTAAGAAGAATCCTATTTTTCTTGTCAAAAAGGTGGCCGATGTCAAAACTTTTGATAACAAAATTTGGAGGAGAGGAAATGCAATTATTTGTTACAGGTGTGGGAGTCCAAACCATGAAGGAAGTTTCAAAGGTTGTCCTGCTTGGGACAAAGTGTATGTGAAATGTAAGAAAAGAGGTGATTTTGGGAAAGTTTGTAAATCACTTCCTATCCTAAAGGTGCACGGAGCAAGTAGTTCCAAAGCTATCTCACCAGCACTGGAGGTTTTTAAAGCTAAGGCTCAATCAGCAGCCCTTTATGGTGCCGAGATATGGGGATACTGTAACTCTACCAAATTTGCGTTGATTGAAAATAATTTTGTGCGTAGACTACTCAAAATACCGACTCGTACTCCCGTTGTCCCCTTGTTTTTAGATATCAATCTTAAAAGAACAGAGCACTTAGCTTCATTAAGACCACTATTGTATTGGATCAGGGTATGGTCAACCCCTGAGCTGAGAGATTACAAGGTTGGTCTGATTGAACTAATTAAGTTGGATGTGTATTTGAAAACCCCATGGTTGAAGTATATTTGCACGTCGCTTAAGAGATTAGGGCTCCTTAACTTTTGGGAGGAGCCCCACAATTTGACCCAGTCTTCCAAAAAACTCCTTAAAGATACCTTTTGGTCCCATGTTAATGGTGAAATAATTCTGGGCTCTCGCATTGGTATTCTGTCTCAGAATTTTTTAAACGTAAAAGATTCACCTAACTTTGAGGAATTTATGGATGAGATTGCCCCCCCCTCTAGCAAAATCTCTCTACCTACAATTTAGGTATGGGGTGTTATTGATAAATTCCTACACATGTAGGTGGGCTGGGGAAAATGGTTCGGATGCGTGTATTATGTGTTCTCTTGGGGCCAGGGAAGATATTCCCCACATACTTTTCTTCTGTCCAGTTTATAAGAAACCGAGGACCTCCTGGATTAAACCCCTTTGTAGAAATATGGGGGTTGAGTCATACAAAGTAGCGGAGCGCATATTAAAATCTAACCCCTCTCAAGTGATGGTATATGGTATAAGTAGATTTTTATTCAATGTGTACATCATTAGGAAACGTTCCGTTTACAAACTGTAATTGCAGAAGGAGGAATCAAGGATTAACCTTGCTTACAGTTTTAATCTATTAAGTCTACCTCAGCTTTTAGCATTATTCATTTTATTGACTCTGGCTTTTAGTTAATTTAATATGCTTATTTATATCTTATCTGGTATTGCTTAATCATGGAGAAATATTCACCTTTATCAATTGTATGTAATTTGTATGTCATGACCCATATGTATTGTTTGTTCATGTATTTTGACTTTTATGGCTATATATAGCCGAAATAAAGTATTGACTATGACTATGTAAATCATTTCAAAAAGTCAATCACATTTCTTATGATGAAAAAGAAACGTCTTCTGATGTCAAGTCTTTATTATGTTTGGGTTACAAAGGTTTTCCCAGATGCATGGTGAAGATTGACAGCAAATCTGTTTCAATGATGGTTGACTCATGTGCTTGGTACAGCATTATTGGTAAGATGTTATTCAATAAAATTTGGGGCCAGAAAAAGTTATCTCCACATGACATCCAACCTGGGGGGTACTCAGGTCATAAAATTGATTTAGAAGGTTTTATTGTGGGCAGATTTGGAATTTGAAGGCATTAGAACCAGAGGGAAAGAGTATGTTGCAACTAAGGGAGTGTCTATCTTGGGTTGGCCTCATCAACAAGAAACGGGTATAAGACTTGACCCCGATGCTACACCACCTGTTTATGTCGTTAGTACTGACGGCGATGATTTTGTTAATGGTGTAAAGGAAAGATTTCCTAAACTTTTTGATGGAACTTTGGGTAAATATACCAATTTTAAACATAAAATTATTCTTAAAGAAGATGCCATTTCTGTTAGGCATAAGGTAAGGAATGTACCTTTGGCATATTGTGACAAACTTAAGGTCATGTTAAAGGATTTGATTGATAAGAAAATTATCGAACCTGTAGAATCTTCACCGTGGGTTTCTCCCATTGTTTTATCCATTAAGGGTCAAGGAGAGCTCCACTTGTGTGTGGATTTACGCAGCTTAAACAAAGAGATATGGGTTGACAAACATCCCTTTCCTAATATTCACAAATTAATATCTACATTGTCTGGTGCTCCTGTTTTCTCCACTATTGATTTAGTAGGTGCCTACCATCAGATGGAGCTACATGGAGAATCCAAACATCTTACTGTGTTTTGTGACTCCGGAAGGCATGTTTCAATTTTCACAAATGCCTTTTGGTTTGGCGAGTGCTGCATCTATTTTTCAACGGGTAATGAAGGAGGTTTTAGAAGGCAGTAAAGGAGCTATTGCTTTTCAGGATGACATTTTGATTTTTGGGAAAACATTTGTAGAGCATGATAAGAATTTGGAAAATGTTTTGGCAAGAGTACAAGATAAAGGTTTAACTTTAAAATGTACAAAATGCAAGTTTAGACAGAATAAAGTTGAGTATCTGGGCCATGAAATTTCTAGCGAAGGTATTAGGCCCAAACTCAACCATGTGCAGAGCATTTCTGAAGCTCATGCTCCTGTGACTAAGGAGCAATTGTTGTCCTTTCTTGGTTTGGCCGAGTTTTATGGCATATTAGTTCAAGATTACTCTACAAAAGTGCATCCTTTAAGACAATTATTAAAGAAAAATGTACAATTTATTTGAGGTAAAGACCAACAACTAGCATTTGATGTTCTCAGGAAGGAAATTGTTTGTGCTCCTTTTTGAAAATCATATCTTGTTGGCAAGGAGTGCATTGTGTCTGTGGATGCCAGTAGTGTGGGATTGGGTGCAGTACTCATGCAAAAGGATCGTTCTGGTGAATATGTTGTGCCGTATGCCTCAAGAATGCTGCGAGATTCAGAGTGTAGTTATTCTACTATTGAGAAGCAGTTACTAGCCTATACTTGGGCGGCTCAACACTTTCCTCAGTTTCTATGAGGAACCAACTTCAGGTTAAGAACTGATCATAAGCCTCTAATTAGTATGCTTGCTGCTGGTGGAGGGAGAACGCTGACAGCTCGCTTAGCGAGACTTGCCGCTAAATTGCAGGAATATCAATGTGTGGTTGAATATATCCCAGGTCACACCAATGTTCATGCGGATTGCATGTCATGTTTACCTTTAGTTGATGTTTCTGAAATTAAAGGAGAGGATGAACGTAATGTAGCTTACACCATGGATGATGTTAACAGAGTTTGGATAGAGAAACAGGATGTTAAAACCAATTCTGTGGAAAAGTGGAATGAAGCCATGCAGGAGGATTGTATTTTAGGTGAAGTTCAGAAATTTTTGTTTAAAGGTTGGCCTGATGAGAGGAAGCTTAGCGGGGAACTGGCTTCATTTTACAAAATCTATGAGGAACTTATGGTTTTGCATGGCATTGTTAAGAGAGGAGACAAGATTGTTCCGCCACGGAAACTCAGGGAGTTGATTTGTGCCTTGGCCCATAAGGGTCATATGGGAATGTCCACCACCAAAAAGAGGATAAAAGAATCTTACTGGTGGCCGGGTGTTGATGGCATGGTTGACAAATGGGTCAGGGAGTGTTTTCCTTGTGCTAGGAGCGACAAATCTATCAAGCCTTTGTCTGTCAATGTTTCTCCTATTGAGTATGCCCAGGGTCCCTGGAGGAAGTTAGGAATTGACATTATGGGTCCCTTTGGAACACATTTGGGTAAGGGTATGTATGCGTTAGTAGTGGTGGGTTATTTTTCATAATGGCCTGAATTGAAGATTGTGGATAAAATTACATCTGTGCAGGTCATTGAGTTTCTTGGTGACATTTTGTGTTGTGAAGGATTACCTGAGGAGCTCATTTCTGACAATGGTGCACAATTTGTCAGTAAGGAACTAGAGTCTTTACTTGAAAGGTGTGGTGTGGTACACAAGAGGGTGTCCAATTATCACCCTCAGGCCAATGGTCAGGTGGAGCGCTTCAATAGGGTCATCAAAGAATCCATTCAATTAGCTGTTAAGAGTGGCATGCAGTGGAGGAAAGCTTTAAGGGCGACTTTGTTGACTTATCGCACATCTCCAAATTCTGTCACGGGTTTGTCTCTTTTCGAAGTACTATGCGGTAGAAGACCTGGATCTAAGCTTATGTCTTGGTGGTTGAGAAAGAAAAATTCTTGACACTGTTTTGGATTTTGTTGAGGTTAGGGAGTGTGCTAAAGTGTACCAGGAGAAGATGAAGGGATGTAGTATTAAGAATCAGCTTATGGAGTCGAAGTTGAAAGTGGGGGACTTGGTACATGTTAAATTTGGTGGTTTATCAGGCAGGAAGTTGTCTAAGTGGTCTGATCCTGGGAGAGTCACTGAAGTTTTTTTTTTTTTTTTTTTTGAAAACCTTTATTTCAAAATTCAGGACACAGCTATTCAGCCGACAGCCCGAAGGTTCGGCAGCATTGAGAGTTAGATACAGTGATGTGTCCCCAATACAGTTCAAAGAGTAATGCAAAGGTCCAATTTTAAATAAACACAAAAAAAACTCACAACAAACCCCAGCAAGGCAGAACATTGAAAGCCCATGGCGAAAGCCCCCAGGGGAGGCCGGATCCCACTCATCTACTAGTTACAAGACTGTGTACGGAGGAAGAAGGGGGACAGCAGAGGCCCAAAACGGTTCCTAAAACCAAACTGTGCTGGAAAGTAGGTCAGGGGGAAAGCTGTTCCTCGGGAGGTTCCAGATCCGGGGCAAGACATATTCCCCCCCTGTATTGGTTCCACCGCCCCCAGATGGCGTGCCACTTCCGGGGGCGACCTCTAGAGCAGTAGACCGTCTTCTCCCTAAACATGCTCCAGTCCATGTTCTCCTTCCACGCGGTCAGTGTAGGGGGTCCCGAGGAGCCCCACAATCGCGCGATATCCCTTTTAGCTACCATGTTACCCAGAGTCACCCATTGGGTCTGCGCCTCATCGAGGTCAGTGGGCCCCCAGACGTTCAGGAGGCAACACCGCGCCTCCGGCTGTACCGCAGTGCCCGTCACCTCCCCCATAACTGCATGGACTCTCCTCCAGAACTCCACAATGACACCACATTCCCAAATGATGTGCAGGAAAGTACCCACCATACCACATCCCCTTCTGCACAGGCCGTCCTCCGAGAATCCCATGTGGACCAGCCTTGGCCCCGTCACATACACCCGGTGCAGTATTTTAAGCTGCACCAGCCTCAGACGCGACGGGATCGCAACCTCCTTAGGAGAAGAAACCGCTGACTGCCAGTCCTCATTATCCAACTCAAGGCCATCCCTAGTCCACTGTTCTCTCAGCCCCAAAAGCATATCTGCCCGGACGTTAATCAACTTCTTATATATGAGCGAGATCGTGCTCTCGGGCATATGACCATCAAGGACTCGGTCCTCAAGGGGAGAGGACTCCGGCACCTTCTCACCCTCCACGAGGACTGATCGGAGGGCGTGACGCAGCTGGATATACCTGAAATACTCTGAGGGCCCTAGCTCATACTCAGTCTGCAACTCCTCGAAGGACTTCACCCTCCCCTTATGCAGCACATCTCCCACCTTGGATATACCTATCAGGTCCCACTTATCAAAGCCCTTCGTATGCCAGAGTCTTCCCAATCTCTCCGATTCAAACAATGGGGTAGCGAGGGTGAGCCTATCCTTCCAGCCCAACGAATCAGTCGCCATCTTCCATACACGCACCGCCACACCTGTGGGCCCCGTGAGGGACGAGTCTAAGGACCGCGAATACAACGCCCTGTAGTAGTTGCCGCCACGAAGCAGCCACCTATCCAGGGCATACCCAGGGCTGAGGGCAGGGCCATAAAACCCATGGTTGATCGCGCTCAGCTGCGTGGCCCAATAGTACCGTCGGATGTCTGGGAGCGCAATGCCCCCATCGTACCATGGGAGCGTCAACTTTGAAATAGCTATTCGCGGCCGCCCATCCCACAGCAACGTCCGTTGGAGGCCTTCGACCTCCCGAAAGTATTTGGCCGGTACCCAGTCCAAGGTGTTCTGGAGGGCATAGAGGAAGCGGGGAAGAGACATCATTTTGAACAGGGCCGCACGCCCAACAAGGGAGAGCGGCAGCCTCCGCCAACCTTCAACATCTCGCCTCAAGCGCGCCAAGGGGGGGAGCAGATTCCTCTCATAGCGCACAGCAGGATCCATGGATATAAAAATCCCCAGATACACGAAACCCTGCTGGGCAACCTGTATCGAACATGTTCTAGGGATCGGTGGGACCTCTCCACTAAGAACGTACAAGTACGATCTGCCCCAATTAATCACAAGCCCCGAGTTCCTACCGAACGATGCGAGTACGTCACAGACCACTATAAGTGACTTCTTAGGTGAGGCAAGATACAGTAGGATATCATCGGCATAAAGCGAAATACGGTCCTCGTGATCAGGCGACCACCGAAGGCCCCGTATATCCGGGTGCCAACGTATCCACGCAGCCAACGGTTCAAGGGCGAGGGCGAACAACAGAGGCGACAGGGGGCAACCCTGCCGAGTACCCCTACCAAGCTGAAACGGAGTAGATGCCCGACCATTCACCACAACATTCGCTAGTGGCCCCTCGTACAGCAACCGAACCCAACTCACAAAACCGCGACCGAAACCAAACTTGGCCAGCACGGCCCATAAGTATGCCCACTCCACCGTGTCAAAGGCCATCGTGGCATCAAGAGATGCCACAATAGCCGGTTCACGCAGCGTGCCCGCCCTGGCGATGACGCCATGAAGACGCCTAAGGTTTAATGCCGTGCTTCGGTGCGGGATGAAGCCAGATTGATCCGGGTGGACCAAATCGCCAAGCACCCTACTCAAACGGGTAGCCAGGAGTTTGGCCAGAATTTTCGGCTCAGCGTTGAGGAGTGAAATGGGCCGATAGGAGGCGCACCTATCTCGGGGTTTACCCTCTTTATGTATTACCACGATCGACGCCAGCCGCTGATCCAACGGAAGGATCCCATCCCCCCGTGCCTCCAAAAACATGGCGCGCAGGTGAGGGGCGACCCTATCCGGGAACAGTTTATACAGGTCGATCGACAGTCCATTTGGTCCAGAGGCCTTACCCGAGTTTAACGCGCGAATCGCCCCTGCCACCTCGTCAACCGTTATGTCACCATCCAAATCATCCCTATCTATGTCAGAGAGGCAGGGCAACTCGATATCACGGAGGAGCTCAGACGAGTCCTCGGGCGGCCTGTCCGACACAGAGGAATAAACCCTACGAAAATACTCGGCGAAACACTTCACAATCCCCTCAGGTTCCACAATCGCCTCTCCCCACTCTCCCGTCAACTCTGGCACCACTCTATTGACCCGTTCTTTCCTGTCCAACCACGCCAGGAGTTTCCCTGCCTTATCACCAATGTCATACAGGCGGCCCTGTTGTTCCCTACTGAGGGTCTTAGCGGCGTTCGTAACCAGGTCCCTATACTCCGCCTGCTTCAAGCAAAGCTCATGCAGTGAGGACTCTGTAACCTCCTCCTCCATAGCCCCCTCAAGGGCCGCGATCTCCTCCTCCACTTGCCGCACCTCGCCATCCCTCCGATTCTTGGCAGCCACCACCAGGGAGAGGGCTTCCCCCCGAAGCACGGCCTTAAAGGCTTCCCACAGCGACACCGCCGAGTCCACGGTTCCCAGATTGTCCTTAAAGTAATTATCCACCTTCTTTACCAGGGCGCTGCGCATCTTGGGGTCTCGGAAATACCATGGGTTGATGGGGGCCACCCTCCCTCCTCCCACCCGACCTAGATCCAGCCGGATCCACACTGGCGAGTGGTCAGAGATACCGCGTGCCATGTGCCTCGCTTCGGATATCAACGAGGCATGTGCGGCCAGAGTGAGCAGGTAATCAATCCTGGAGAGGCTACCATGCGCCCCGGAGTGAAACGTGTATTGACTCTGTGTGGGGTGCCGGAGCCTCCAGCAGTCTATCAGACCAAACGTATCCAGGAAGTCTGGAAGCCATTTCTGAGCCCCCCCTGTGTCCCTGGGGGGGTATCTATCCAGCAGTCCGGAGCCCACTGCGTTGAAATCCCCTCCCACTACCAGCATTCCCCCCGGGAGAGTCAGCAAAGCCCTGCCCAGTTCAGCAAGTGTGGAGGCCTGCAGGGCCGGCGGGACATAAACCGAAACCCAAACCAAAGTCCTTCCTTCCCACCGCCCCGCCACCGCCACAAACCTCCCCCTATCGTCAAGAATGGTGGAGTCCACCTCAAAAGGCAACGATGCTCTAACAAGGATGCCCGCACCCCTGGACCCAGAAGAGAATCCCGAGTGTGCAATGAATTTATACCCCTTCCTATTCAAGGCATAGCACATATTACCTATGAGATGCGTCTCCTGCAGCAGGACAACATCTGGCATTGAGCGTTTCAAAAATTGCAAAACAATCCCCCTCTTGATGCGATCCCCCAAACCATTAACATTCCAGCTTATAACACTTAAGCCCCTACCCCCCATCCTCAAACGGAAAGAGGCCCACCCCACACCCGAGGAGCCACCATGGAACAGCCCTGAGGATAATCATCATGCCTTGCAGAAATAAACCCCCCAACAACAAACTCAAAATCCCCAAAACTCCCCCCACCCTGCACCCCTGCTGCAGCTTACAAAGCCCCCCCAACTTGCAGTGTGCCTGTCGCCCTACAAAAACAAAAAATCTACAAAAAGTACCCTAAGGGAGGAAAAGAGCACCCCTCGTCCTCCCGCAGCCCTCCACAGTTACTGCACTCTGTTCGAATCTTCAAGTATGGTCAAATCAAGTCAGGCCGGCTCTGAGATCTCAGCCCTGTCCATCCCGGCCACTGTCTCCATGCTCGGCTGTGTCATCCCCCGTCCGTCGCCGGGGCAAAGCGTCCAGCCATTCGTCGGCCATAACAGGAGAGTCAAAAAAGAATGTCCGATCTTCATGCACCACCCGTAGTCTGGCAGGGAAAAGCATGGCATACTTCAGATCCAATTCCCGAAGTCTCCGCTTCACCCCCAGGAAGCTCTGTCTCTGTCTCTGCACCTGCTGGGTGAAGTCCGGATAAAAATTCACCGACGCATTCTGGAAGGGGACTGGGCCCGTCACCCTCGAAGCTTGCAGGATAGCGTCCCGATCTCGAAAATGAAAGAGCCGGGTGACAATCGGCCGCAGCGGGGCACCCGCCTTAGGCCGCCCGCCCGGCACCCTATGGGCCCTTTCCACCGCAAAAAACTTTCCAAGGCCCTTAGGCTTCAGATGATTGAGGACCAAATCCTCCACAAGCAGGTCCGCCGAAGCCTCATCCGAGGACTCCGGGACCCCGATGACGCGCACATTGTTGCGCCTGGCCCGGCTCTCGAAGTCCTCCAGCCGGCGGGCGGCGAGGTCACTCTCGGCCCTCAGCTTCCGAACCTCGGTCTGCAGATCCGCAACATCATCAGTGAGGCCCGTGGTCTTGTGATCCAGGTTCTTAACGCGCTCGTTCGTCTTGCCAAGGTCCGAGCGGATCAGATTGACATCTACCAGGATGGCATCCACCTTATGCGCCAGGGCCTCGAACTGTCTCCCCATCGAGGTCTGCATCCCGTCGAGCGCGCCCATGACATCCTGTAGGGAGAGCTCCGGTGTCCCAGGCGAGTCCTCCTTCTGGGCATCCGGCGCCTGGCTCGATCCACTCGGCGATGCTTTCAGGAGGGCGTAGCGGTCCATACTGTTGACTTGGGAATACGTTCCCCGCCTGGTGGACTTAGTCTTCAGCCGATCCCCTTCTGCTTTGCCCGACATAATGGACTCCGGGCAGTCCAGTGCAGTTAAGACTGTTCCCTCTCAGCGAGAGGGATAAGGAGTGAGCAGCCCGCCGAGCGTCCTTGGGGTAATAAAGCCACCCAGAGCTCTACAGTGTCCGGGCAGACAAAGGGAACGAAATCGAAAGTGAAAGTGCGAGGACCTCCGTCCGACAGTTCACACCTCGCCAGGCTGTTGTTGATCAACTAGGAGTCGGGCATCCTGCCAACTCTAGCCCCTGGCATCCCCGGGAGTTAGGCCGCAATCTTCCGCCAGTCGTAAGTCCGGTTCCCGATGGGCGATCCGACCGCGGGTAGCATCAATCGCCTCCCTGACAACTCAGCAACACAGTGCCATGCATACCATCAGGATTAGAGACAGGATAGTCGACGGAGGGCGCGAGGGTCTCGGGAGCTCTAAGCTCACGCGGCCATCTTGGTCAAGCGCTAGGCTCCTCCCCCCCGTCACTGAAGTTTTTAGTAAAGCTGTGGGAGTCGAAGATGGGAAGATATGGAACTTAAGGTTTAAATCTTTTTATTAGTTTAACAACAAGCCATTCAATTTTGCTGTGCACGAAACATCCGTTCATGGGCTACGCAGAGCCCGAGCTGGTGACTTGTCTCAAGATTCAAACTGAGGGTGTAGACAAGAACAACGCCCCCCATCCCTCTCTCTCACCCCCCTGTCCACTGCTAGTTAGGGGTCATGTTTGGGCGCATTGCGTTTCACCGTTGTTTCATGTCCTGTTGAGCTGTTGTGTCCGATGTGGTGAGACGTAGAAGCCGGAGGTACCTGGGGCACGTGAGTTCATGGAACTCTTGGGTGAGGATATCTAAGAGTGGTTGCCAGAGATCCCCAAAGGTCAAGCCTTTCCCTGCCAGTGTAAGCAATATCTTTTCCATCCCCAGTACATGCCATAAACGCTGGAGCCAACCCATGTGGGAGGGAGTTTGTGGGGTCCTCCAGTGAAGCAAAATATTTTGAGTGGCTGTTCCTAAAGCTATTGCTATCTGGCGCCCTCTTCTGGATTTGAGGGGGTATGTTAGTGGATTCGGCACTCCTTGCAAGGTGTATGCTGGGAATCTGGGGAGCTCCGTGTTAAGGTGTTTATCAATTTCATCTAGTATCTGAGACAAATATTGTTGAATATGCTCGCATTCCCACAGGAGGTGCTCCAGCGTTCTGGTTTTCCCGCATCCTCTAGAGCACTCTGAGCTTTGTGCGGGGTCGGCTCGGTGAATGCGTTCTGGAGTGTAATACCAATAGGTGGCTATCTTGGTTAGTGTCTCGGTTGGCCCCATGTTGCTTGCCGTGTGCCGTGCTCTGTAATATACACCCTCCCAGTCCTTGCTACTAAGTTCTTGCCCTAGGACCTGGTGATGAGCCAACGTTCGTAAGGAGTAAGGTTTCTCTGTGCATGCGGCCTGTTGTCAGGGTGGACTGCCCAGTGCCTGAGTTGTAGATAGTGCAGCCTTTTGGACTCGGGAAGAACCTAATCAGATCTAAGCTGTGGAAAAGAGATTACCCCCTGTACGTCAAACAGGTGTCCCAAAGCGTGGCATTCCGTGGCACGCCAGTGTGTGAAAGTTGTCTCGCCCATCCCAGGACTAAATTCTGGGTTGTCAAAAAGCGGCGTGAGAGGAGAAGGGAAGGAAGTCAGCTCATGTCTCCTATTAGTCTGGTCCCATGTTGTTAGGGAAATTTGTGTTATGTGAGAGGCATATAAGTTGGGGGGTCTATGTGGCTTCTTTAGAAAGGGGACCTTCCTGAGGGAAGTGCCCGCTACTGCTTGGTCCTGGAATAGCCAGTGCTTCTCCGACTCAGAGCGGTTCCATTTGGCTAGATGCTGTAGCTGCGCGGCTTTGTAATAGAGTTGAATGTCGGGGATCCCCAAGCCGGCTTAGTTAGGTGGGAGGGTGCTAATGAGTTTCTTCATTCGTGGTTTACGACCCTGCCAAATAAAGAGGGAGAGTTCCAATTGCACTCGACTTAGCCAACCTGTTGGAGGTCGTAGGGGAAGCGTCTGAAAGAGGTATAATATTATGGGTAATATAGTCATTTTGACAGCCGCTATCCTCCCTAGCCAGGAGATGGGGTATTGCTTCCACCGTTGCAAGTCTGAGCAGATTTGAGTGTGCAGTTTTGCGTAATTAACCGGCGCCGTGGTTTGCAGGGTGGGCGCCAATTAGATTCCCAGGTACGAGACCGTGTCCTCAGTCCATTGTATTGGATGCTGTTTTTGGAGACATGCCTGCGTGTGTGGTGACAAGGAGAGGTTGAGGACAACGGATTTCTATATATTGACCTTGAACCCGTTAGCCTTCGTGAAGGAGTCAAGTTCCGTCAGAATAGTCCCCAGAGCCACTGCGGGATCTGCTAAGGTTACTAGGACATCGTCCGTGTATAAACTTATGGTATGGACATTCCCCCCCCCCCCCGAATCGGATGCCAGTGAAATGTTGGTGGTCTTTAACTCTCTAAGCCATTGGCTCCATGTACAGTGCAAAGAGCAGAGGGGATAGAAGGCACCCCTGCCTTGTACCTCTGCTTATGGGAAATGATGCTGAAGTATGTCCGCTAATTCTAACCGGGGCCGTAGGGGAGTGCTAGCAGTTTAAAACTTGTATCCTCATTTCTCTCCCAAGCCAACACGGATCAATGCCTGTTTCAGGTAGGGCCAATGGACCCTGTCAAAGGACTTTTCCGCATCGATGGTGAGAAGCATGAAGTTCCCGGGAATCCGTGATGCCTTCTCTATAAGATGTAGGACCCGTTTGGTGTTATCGCTGGTCTGCCATTGGGGGATAAAACCCACCTGGTCGAGGTCGATTAGTCCTGGCATATAAGTGGCTAGTCTACGCGCCAAGATCCCGGTGTATAGTTTTAGGTCTATATTCAGGAGAGAGATGGGGCGATATGCTCCACAGCTATTTTTATCTTTCCCTGACTTGTGAATAACCACTATTGCAGACTCAAGCATGGACCTGGGAATCGCCCCTGGAGACGCAAACTTATTGAAATGCCTGGTTAACAATGGCGCCAGAGTGGGGCAGAATTGTTTATAAAAGGCCATGGTATAGCCAACGAGCCTGGGGGTTTGGCTAATTTAAGTCGTGATATGGCTGCTATAACTTCTTCTACCCGAATATCCCCCTCAAGGTGCTCCGCCTGTTCCGGGGTCAGTGTAGTTAGGCGTGCCTCTGATAAGTAAGCATCGATGTCTGAGTCCGCCAACCTCTGCTCTGTGTAAAGCTGGGCATAAAAGTCCCGAAATGTCTTGACTATAGCTGCATCGTCTGTGACTAGTTTCCCTGTCTGGTCTCGAATCTCCTGTACCCCTTATGTCTGTCTAGTCTCACACAATTTGTGAGCTAACAGTCACCCACATTTGTCCCCCCCCAACATAAAATGAGTGGCGCAGGCGCAGCGCTGCATATTCCGCTCTGTCTTGGTCTATGGCCACTAATTGTGCCCAAGCTGCCGTCAATTGGCGCCATATTCTAGGTGCCCCTGTGCGTTGGTGCATTTGTTCTAATTCCCTTGTTTTCTACGTAAGGTCGTCCCTTTTCTGCCTGTGCTCAGCATTATCTGCCGTCGAAATGGTAATTAATTCGCCCCTGATCACATCTTTAAGTGCTTCGCATCGTGTGGACATGAGTGTGTCAGCGTTTTCGTTGTGTGCTAGGTAATCTTCAATAGCGCGCAGTACCTGTGTGACTTCGCGGTGCAAAAGAGTATCCCTCAGCTGCCACTGTCGTGTGGGCCGTTGGATAGGCGGTAGGGTTAGTGAGACCACAACAGGAGCATGGTCAGACTGTGTTGCCACTAAGATCTCAGCATCTGTCATAATATCGCGGAGAGCCCCAGAGCCCAGCATGTTATTGAGTTGTGCGTAAGGTTTATGGGTGCGAGAATAGAAGGAATATTCTCTGAGATGAGGGTGGTGACATCTCCAGAGGTCTACTAAGCCTAGTTCCTCTAACCTGGTTAATCCTGCCGCAGAAAGCGCGCCAACCTGGCTGTAGCGTTGTGCCGACCGGTCGAGAGCATTATCAAATACTAAATTAAGATCGCCCCGCAGGAGTATCTTGCGTTCAGCTGTGGCAGTGGCCTCGGTCAGAGCCTCGTGAAGAAATCTTTCTTGACCCTTGTTTGGTGCACACAGAGACCCAATAACGAGCATGTGCCCCCAATCGTGAACTGATAAGATAGCAGCCTACCCCTGATTTCGGCCACTTTCTGTACTACCTTCCCCTGAAAGGTCTGGGAAACCAAGATCGTCACCCCTGCCTTTTTAGAAGGACCAGACGGGTAAAATTGCGTGGGGAATTTACAGGATTTGAGCCTATGGCAGTCTTTCGAGAGCAGGTGCGTCTCCTGTAACAAGCAAATGTCTGCTCTGGTACCCTCTAGGCATGAGAGGATCGCCCTACGCTTGATTGGATTATTGAGGACTCTCACGTTTAACGTGAGGATTTTGAGGTTAGTGAGGGGCATCTAAGTATCTAGGAACAATAAGCGCGGGTGAGGTCCCAGGACCAGACCTGTGCGTTCGGTCTAGCATGCAAGTGTGAAGTGGGCCCTGAATGGTAGCGCCAGGCTCCTGTGTGCCGGGAAGCAATGAACGGGGAACCCCAATAACAGAAAACCCTTCAGGAATTAACATACTAAACGTATGCATAAAGAGCGAAAGGTCAGAATACAGTCCGTCATCCAGGGACGATCAGTAAAGAGTCTTTACGGGGACCATCGTGTGGCCAAGGTCGTCCCCCCGGCCCGCCCGCCGCCCTCCTCAAAACCAAGAGAAACAAGCCACAGGTAGTCCCTGATATGCTCATGAAGTTTGTGTCTATGCCAGCGCCTCTGGAAGAGCTTCTAGCACCACTTGCTGCCCCTTCGTGATCTTTGTCGGGTCTGGTAGTTTCAGACGGCGTCTGCGTCCCGGCTGCTGCCATGTCGGCTGTGTGTCCCCTGCCCCGGGGGTGGGGCTGCGACTACCGTCGTCCTCCTCAGGGATATCAATGCCCAACAGCTGGCTTGCTTCAGAGAGGGAGCACAGCTGGTAAAGTTTGCCATCCAGACGGTAGATGAGGCGAAACGGGTGACCCCATGTTGGCAGAGGTGCGTAGTGATGGGGCGGAAAACTTTTCGTTTCTGCAGGGTAAGCGTGGCAAGGTCCTGATATAGGATCAGGGTCTGATCCCGGAAGGTGATCGGGTGCATGGATCTGGCCTTGCTGAGAATCTCCTCCTTTGTGCGAAAATCTTGTACGCAGACCAGGGTGTCCAATGGTGGTGCTTTATCGGATCAGGGTGGGCCCACTTTGCTCTGTCTATTTTAAGGTCTGTGCTGGGTGGGTTGCCCAGGATATGATTGAAGAGATCTTTCGTGTAGCTGAAGACGTCTCCAGCTTCTTCATTGGTTTGCAGCCCTCTGATCCGGATGTTATGCCTACGGGAGCAGTTTTCTAGGTCTTTGAGGTGAGTCTGTAAGTCCACCTGTTGGTCATGAATGCGGATGACCTCCTGCTGCATGGCTGTCATTTGTGTTTTCTAGTTGTTGCCCTTGTCCTCCAAGGCAGTGACACGTTCCCCTATTTCATCCGCATCTCTACGGATGTCTTTTATTTCGGATGTGAGGTCTCGCTTAACTGTCTGCTAATCCACAAGGAGTGTCGTGAAAAGGGATTCGAGGAAGGCCGGTGTCACTGGTTCCTCCTTGGTGCCGTCCGCCTGCGAGTTGGTGGGCTCGCCCAGGGGTGGGCGGTCCATTATAGCTTCATTCTGGGGTTGTGCAAATAATTCCTTCAGTGTCTTATCCTTCTTGCCCCTTGTAGAGGTCATATTCTTGTTATGGGTGGTATGAAACGGGCGTTGGTGCGGCAGGGGTTTTGCGCGTTGCAGAAGTATGACCCTCCAGTGGAGGTCAAAGTGCTGGGCAACTCCTAGGTGGCCCCTGGGGGAGTCCGGCTTGTGGCAATCAGCCCCTCCTGTTTGCTTGTCAGGGGCCACATGTCTCAGCCCCCCCAAGAAGGCCAAAAGCTCGAACCCAGTCCGTGGTGGTCTCAGTACCTGATTGGCGGTATTTAAGTGTAAGCTCTACTCGCCGGGTTAAAGGGCAGCCACTGGGCCCTACTCTCCTCCCATGGGACCGTAGTGAGAGTGCCCCAGTGGACCCAGTGACTCTGCAGCCGGGTGACGTTGGGTAGGCCCGTTAGTCAGCCCTCTCTCCTCTGCTATGGTGCGTGGCCCCAATGTACCTCCCCTACAGTTACTGGCAATCTGTTTCTCACCTCGGACTGTAGGAATGAGCCGTCCCGCTACAGCCAGTGCTCACTACAGCGAAGATCCTGGCCTATCCGCCCTGCAGGGCCTTGTATCTCTGTCTCCTGCGGGGAGGCCCAATCCTCGATGATAAACGGGGGCTAGTGGCGAGAGAGTGGCAGAGTTTCTCTGTGGTGCCGGACTAGACCAGGGGTCAAGCAGTAAACCGTGCAACGCGCCCACAAGCCTCACCCGATCCTAGCCGGGCCGCTTCAGTAGGGTGTCGGGCTCCGTCTTAGCAACCGCCTCTAATGGCGGCCGCGCTTACGACCATCTGGTGTCCTCAGCTCACCAGCCGTTAAGGTCGTTCCGTTCCAAGGGGCGGGCCCGGGTCCAGGCCGCCACTTGGTTGCTGCTGTTGGGGCGCCGTGGGCCACTCTCTCGATCCAGCCGCCACGTGGCCGTGCTTCTTGGTTCCCAAATGGAGGACAACGGGTCCCTGCTCTCGGTATGGCCGAAGCTGCCACAGGTATACCTCCCCTCTCGCGCTCAGCACCGTTGCGCGTCACCTCTCCCACCCAGGCCTGGCTTCATTACTCCATCAGGCCCGGGATCCTCACGCCCCTTGCGTTGGGCTCCGTGTGCGGGCTGTCCCAGCAGGACCGGCGCCCACACAGCCGGTCCCAGCAGGCGCCACTATTTGGACCCTCACCGCGGTGTCTCCTACCACATCGCCGAAGGGGAGCGCTCAGGGCCTCTGTCCCAGGGTCTCGCCACCACTCTTATAGCTGCTTCCGGCCTCTCCCTGGACTCGGCCTGCACTGCTGGCCACGATCCGCGGTGGTAGTGCCAGTGCTACGGGGTCTCGGACCGCCTAATTATGCCCAGTGCTTCTTTGAGCCAAACCTAGGCAGATTCCACTCTCAGAGCCGTGAGTGGGCTCCGAGAGGTGCTGTTTCGGGCGACGACGGGCGGGAGCGGAAAAACAACGTCTTCTCACTCCGCCAACTTGCCCACGCCCCAGAGTCAGCTAATATGAGTACGGGTGATGATTGCTTTGGAGTGTCGAAGGAAAAGGTAATATCTTGCACTGATTTTTCTTACAGTAATCTCAATGGAGATTGTGAATGGTTTGCTGGTCCTGGTGAGATGAATAATGGTCTGAATATTGAACAGAAGGTTCAGGGTTCCAGTGACTTTTGTGATAAAAGTAACAGTACTCCTATTTCCTCCACGCATTTAGGTAATCAAGCGGTACAGTGTGATAATCAACCTGTAAGTGATGAACATGGGGTGGAGATAAGAAGTTCACGTGTTAAGAATTTGCCCATGAAACTGAAAGATTTTGTTCAATTTTAAATTTGATATTGATTGTATATATATATATTTTTTTTTTTCCACCAATTAACGCGGCGTTCAGGAATTCTGATTATTGCTTATTTCTTTTGAAAGTAGCACTCAAACCAACGCGTTTTAGCCTTCCTGGCTTTCTTCACGGTCAGTGAGCCCTCTTCGGTTTCTACTATTTATCCCATTTCTGCCATAATGTGGCATTATGGGAATCGTAGTTGATTACGCAAAGCGCAATATTTACATATTTACAGGCAACTTGTTATTATAATAATTATAATAACAAGTAGAAATAGTAGAAACTGAAGAGGGCTCACTGACCGTGAACAAAGCCAGGAAGCCTGAAACGCGTTGGTCTGAGTGCTACTTTCAAAATAAATAAGCAATAATCAGAATTCCTGAGAGCCGCGTTAATTGGTGGAAAATTTATGAATTTGGGTCAGGATCCGGCCCCCACGCAGAGCACCCGTGATTGAGCGTGCAGGACCGTTTGGATCACTTTGTGGGAAATATATATATATATATATATATATATATATATATATATATATATATATATATATATATATATATTCACTGAAAAAACCATAGGTTTCACACAAGTTATAGTTAGCTGTACATTTCACTCGTACAAAACCAATGAAATTCCACCGTTATAGTTAGTGCAGGCAACTATAACTCACGCGACCGCAATCCTCTGCTGATGCTAATACTGTATTTAGACACTTATTTGCCCATGTCTTCTTCCATTAAATTTTAGCTATACATATATTACAAATATTTTTTTTTCATAAAGAAACATATGTCATCAGCAGAGGATTGCGGTCGCGTGAGTTATAGTTGCCTGCACTAACTATAACGGGGGAATTTCATTGGTTTTTTACGAGTGAAATGTACAGCTAACTATAACTTGTGTGAAACCTATGGTTTTTTCAGTGAATTTGCAAGGTTTTTTAAATGATAATTCCTAACTATAACGTGTGTGAAACCTATGGTTTTTTCAGTGAATTTGTACGGTTTTATAAATGCTAAGTTACTTTACGCCATTCGTGGCGTGCGCGCCCAGTTAACGCAGTTCGTTCCGTGCGCGCACGGTGCGCTTCGCGCACCGCGCGCCCACTTTACACAGTTAGTGCCGTGCACGCACGGTGGTCACGCGGTGCGCTGCGCGCACCGCGTGCCCACGTTACGCGTGATGGGCCATGTACGCACGATGCGCTTCGCGCACCGTGCGCACATGGGGGACATATTATGCGCTTCGTTGTGAATGGTATTCATTTATACTTTCAATTTTTAAAAATGCCATGCATAAATGGTGCCCTTCGGGCACCATTTGCACACGGGGTGGGGATAGTGTGGATAATTTTTTTTAAAAAATATTTTTAACCGTACGCGTACAGTAAGCGTAATCGGCGATTTTTCGAAAAAAAAATAAAAAAAAAATTTGGGCCTTGGGGGTTGATTGGGGACACCTATATCGATGCTGGGTGGTTAAGAACTGAATATACTGCCCCTTTAGATGTTTTTTGTCTTTGTTTTTGCTGCCCCCCTCAGAGTGCGAGAGAGAAAATGGCGGCCGCCGCTTCCTGGTTTCGACCGATTCGAATGTTTACTTAGATCGAACAGCCAATCAGAATCGCGCTCGCGCACGTCACCGTACGCGTACGGTAAGCGCACCGTAAGCGCACCGTAAGCTGGCTCAGATATATATATTGATTTAAAGGCTATTTTCTCAGAATCTACTGAACAGATTTACACCAAACCTAAAAAAGGCACTTCCTTGACCTGTAGACTACCTCTCTGCCAAATTTCAAGGAACTCTGTTCAGCCGTTCGGGCTGTAGCTGTGTCTAAAGGTCCTATGGAAAAATGCATGGGAAAAACGCATTTTGGGACCCCCCTTTTATCTCAGCCCCCGCTTGACGAATCCCCCCGAGACTTTCAGGGTAGGAGCGGAGCGTAGCGCCCCACCTATTTTGAAAATTTGGCGAGGATTCGTCGACCGGCGCCAAAGTTATTCAAAATAGAATGTTGCGGTTTTCCTATGGCAACAGGGTCCTAACTATAACTACCTACTGGCGACCGCCAGTAGGTAATATATATATATATATATATATATATCCAGGCTCATGGGGTGTCCATACTTCAAGCAGCACTCGAACGCGGTTTAGCTTGTCCCCATTACAAAGCTTTATTGGTATACAGGCAGCTTTCCTCGGTATTCTCGCCGGCACACAACCAAAAGCCTGACGCGTTTCGTTAAGCAACTTCTTCAAAGGCATATAGGTTGAAAGAGGCAGTCCGGCCACACCCCCTCATTTACACCCAATCATACGCTGGTATGCAGCTGCTCTGAATGAGCTTGTATGTCTCGGTGTTCTGGGATATGTAGTCCGTTTAAATCCACAGATGGATGCCTCTTGTGATAGATGCCATCGCAAGTTCGCCTTAAGCCCCAAGGGAGGTGCTCTGCTCAATCCACAAATCGCGCTCCACTGTTGGGTCCTGGTTAAGACCCGTGGCCCCCTCAGTCCCGGGGTGGTGCTTGCTTCGCGACTGGACCGCCGCGTTTTAAATCCAGGCTCATGGGGTGTCCATACTTCAAGCAGCACTCGAACGCGGTTTAGCTTGTCCCCGTTACAAAGCTTTATTGGTATACAGGCAGCTTTCCTCGGTATTCTCGCCGGCACACAACCAAAAGCCTGACGCGTTTCGTTAAGCAACTTCTTCAAAGGCATATAGGTTGAAAGAGGCAGTCCGGCCACACCCCCTCATTTATACCCAATCATACGCTGGTATGCAGCTGCTCTGAATGAGCTTGTATGTCTCGGTGTTCTGGGATATGTAGTCCGTTTAAATCCACAGATGGACGCCTCTTGTGATAGATGCCATCGCAAGTTCGCCTTAAGCCCCAAGGGAGGTGCTCTGCTCAATCCACAAATCGCGCTCGACTGTTGGGTCCTGGTTAAGACCTGTGGCCCCCTCAGTCCCGGGGTGGTGCTTGCTTCGCGACTGGAGCGCCGCGTTTTAAATCCAGGCTAATGGGGTGTCCATACTTCAAGCAGCACTCGAACGCGGTTTAGCTTGTCCCCATTACAAAGCTTTATTGGTATACAGGCAGCTTTCCTCGGTATTCTCGCCGGCACACAACCAAAAGCCTGACGCGTTTCGTTAAGCAACTTCTTCAAAGGCATATAGGTTGAAAGAGGCAGTCCGGCCACACCCCCTCATTTATACCCAATCATACGCTGGTATGCAGCTGCTCTGAATGAGCTTGTATGTCTCGGTGTTCTGGGATATGTAGTCCGTTTAAATCCACAGATGGATGCCTCTTGTGATAGATGCCATCGCAAGTTCGCCTTAAGCCCCAAGGGAGGGGCTCTGCTCAATCCACAAATCGCGCTCCACTGTTGGGTCCTGGTTAAGACCCGTGGCCCCCTCAGTCCCGGGGTGGTGCTTGCTTCGCGACTTGACCGCCGCGTTTTAAATCCAGGCTCATGGGGTGTCCATACTTCAAGCAGCACTCGAACGCGGTTTAGCTTGTCCCCATTACAAAGCTTTATTGGTATACAGGCAGCTTTCCTCGGTATTCTCGCCGGCACACAACCAAAAGCCTGACGCGTTTCGTTAAGCAACTTCTTCAAAGGCATATAGGTTGAAAGAGGCAGTCCGGCCACAACCCCTCATTTATACCCAATCATACGCTGGTATGCAGCTGCTCTGAATGAGCTTGTATGTCTCGGTGTTCTGGGATATGTAGTCCGTTTAAATCCACAGATGGATGCCTCTTGTGATAGATGCCATCGCAAGTTCGCCTTAAGCCCCAAGGGAGGTGCTCTGCTCAATCCACAAATCGCGCTCCACTGTTGGGTCCTGGTTAAGACCCGTGGCCCCCTCAGTCCCGGGGTGGTGCTTGCTTCGCGACTGGACCGCCGCGTTTTAAATGCAGGCTCATGGGGTGTCCATACTTCAAGCAGCACTCGAACGCGGTTTAGCTTGTCCCCATTACAAAGCTTTATTGGTATACAGGCAGCTTTCCTCGGTATTCTCGCCGGCACACAACCAAAAGCCTGACGCGTTTCGTTAAGCAACTTCTTCAAAGGCATATAGGTTGAAAGAGGCAGTCCGGCCACACCCCCTCATTTATACCCAATCATACGCTGGTATGCAGCTGCTCTGAATGAGCTTGTATGTCTCGGTGTTCTGGGATATGTAGTCCGTTTAAATCCACAGATGGATGCCTCTTGTGATAGATGCCATCGCAAGTTCGCCTTAAGCCCCAAGGGAGGTGCTCTGCTCAATCCACAAATCGCGCTCCACTGTTGGGTCCTGGTTAAGACCCGTGGCCCCCTCAGTCCCGGGGTGGTGCTTGCTTCGCGACTGGACCGCCGCGTTATAAATGCAGGCTCATGGGGTGTCCATACTTCAAGCAGCACTCGAACGCGGTTTAGCTTGTCCCCATTACAAAGCTTTATTGGTATACAGGCAGCTTTCCTCGGTATTCTCGCCGGCACACAACCAAAAGCCTGACGCGTTTCGTTAAGCAACTTCTTCAAAGGCATATAGGTTGAAAGAGGCAGTCCGGCCACACCCCCTCATTTATACCCAATCATACGCTGGTATGCAGCTGCTCTGAATGAGCTTGTATGTCTCGGTGTTCTGGGATATGTAGTCCGTTTAAATCCACAGATGGATGCCTCTTGTGATAGATGCCATCGCAAGTTCGCCTTAAGCCCCAAGGGAGGTGCTCTGCTCAATCCACAAATCGCGCTCCACTGTTGGGTCCTGGTTAAGACCCGTGGCCCCCTCAGTCCCGGGGCGGTGCTTGCTTCGCGACTGGACCGCCGCGTTTTAAATCCAGGCTCATGGGGTGTCCATACTTCAAGCAGCACTCGAACGCGGTTTAGCTTGTCCCCATTACAAAGCTTTATTGGTATACAGGCAGCTTTCCTCGGTATTCTCGCCGGCACACAACCAAAAGCCTGACGCGTTTCGTTAAGCAACTTCTTCAAAGGCATATAGGTTGAAAGAGGCAGTCCGGCCACACCCCCTCATTTATACCCAATCATACGCTGGTATGCAGCTGCTCTGAATGAGCTTGTATGTCTCGGTGTTCTGGGATATGTAGTCCGTTTAAATCCACAGATGGATGCCTCTTGTGATAGATGCCATCGCAAGTTCGCCTTAAGCCCCAAGGGAGGTGCTCTGCTCAATCCACAAATCGCGCTCCACTGTTGGGTCCTGGTTAAGACCCGTGGCCCCCTCAGTCCCGGGGTGGTGCTTGCTTCGCGACTGGACCGCCGGCACACAACCAAAATTCTCATTCAGAGCAGCTGCATACCAGCGTATGATTGGGTATAAATGAGGGGGTGTGGCCGGACTGCCTCTTTAAACCTATATGCCTTTGAAGAAGTTGCTTAACGAAACGCGTCAGGCTTTTGGTTGTGTGCCGGCGAGAATACCGAGGAAAGCTGCCTGTATACCAATAAAGCTTTGTAATGGGGACAAGCTAAACCGCGTTCGAGTGCTGCTTGAAGTATGGACACCCCATGAGCCTGGATTTAAAACGCGGCGGTCCAGTCACGAAGCAAGCACCACCCCGGGACTGAGGGGGCCACGGGTCTTAACCAGGACCCAACAGTGGAGCGCGATTTGTGGATTGAGCAGAGCACCTCCCTTGGGGCTTAAGGCGAACTTGCGATGGCATCTATCACAAGAGGCATCCATCTGTGGATTTAAACGGACTACATATCCCAGAACACCGAGACATACAAGCTCATTCAGAGCAGCTGCATACCAGCGTATGATTGGGTATAAATGAGGGGGTGTGGCCGGACTGCCTCTTTCAACCTATATGCCTTTGAAGAAGTTGCTTAACGAAACGCGTCAGGCTTTTGGTTGTGTGCCGGCGAGAATACCGAGGAAAGCTGCCTGTATACCAATAAAGCTTTGTAATGGGGACAAGCTAAACCGCGTTCGAGTGCTGCTTGAAGTATGGACACCCCATGAGCCTGGATATATATATATATATATATATATATATATATATATATATATATATATATATAATCTACTGGCGGTCGCCAGTAGATAGTTATAGTTAGGACCGTGTTTCTATAGGAAATCTCAAAATTCTATTTTGAATAATTTTGGCGCCGGTTGACGAATCTTCGCGAAATTTTCAAAACTAATGGGGCACTCCGCTCAGCTCCTACCCTGAAAGTCTTGGGGGGATTCGTCAAGCGGGGGCCGAGAAAAAAGGGGGGTCCCAAAACGCGTTTTCCCCATGCATTTTCCCATAGGACCTTTAGTCGAAGGTACAGCCCAAACGGCTGAACAGAATTGCTTGAAATTTGGCAAAGAGGTAGTCCTCAGGTCAGGGAAGTGCCTTTTGCATATATGGAGTCAATCTGTTCAGTAGTTCCTGAGAAAATTTAGTTAAAAGCACATAAATATCTATAGCCGCGCACCGTGCGCACGCCGTGCGCGCACCCTAACGTGCGCGAGCGTAATTCTGATTGGTGGTAAAATGTCAGCCAACGTTCGAATCGGTCGAAATCAGGAAGTGTCGGCCGCCATTTTGTTTGTTTTGAGTGCGAGAGTGAAAAAGGAAGGTGGCGAACGAGAAAAGGGGGCAGGGTAGAGAGTTCCTGACCCCCTAGCCTTTGTCAGGGGGTCCCTGAAGGACCCCGAAGGCAGAAATTTTTTTTAAATTTTTTTCAAAAAATCGCGGGGTGCGCGCACGGTGCGCGCACGTTTGCGCGCACCGTGAAAAACCCTAAAAAAAACAAAAAAACTTTTTAATACGTAGTTTATTGTAAAATAAATATATAAAAAATATAATAATACATACATAACTTAGCATTTTAAAAAACGTACAAATTCACTGAAAAAACCATAGGTTTCACACACGTTATAGTTAGGAATTAGCATTTAAAAAACCTTGCAAATTCACTTTAAAAACCATAGGTTTCACACATGTTATAGTTAGGTGGACATTTCACTCGTAAAAAACCAATGAAATTCCCCCGTTATAGTCAGTTCAGATAACTATAACTCGCGCGACCGCCACTCTATCACAAGGATGATGTCATCAGTGATGGCATGAGTGATGCCACTGACCAAGTCATGAGTGATGTAATATGTGACGTCATGAGCAGTGGATTGCGGGCGCACGAGTTATATATATATACATATATATATATGCATATGTTTAATTTTATTCTCCATCATTTGTTTGTATATAGTTTTTTTGTTTTTGTTTTTGAAGGTGTTAGACCTGGCACCTTGGCGTGAGTCTCCCTTCCTCTCTTTGTCGCTGTGCCTCATGTGTTTTTATTGTGTTGGCCGCTCAGAGCACTGTGCCACTGCCAACCAGTGCCACAGTGCAAGTGCTCCCTATGTAAATTGTATATGTTGATTGAAATCCATGATTGGCTTATTTGGTTTACTATCAGACCCCAGTACAGTGCACCAGGAGTGCCAGGGCGTGTAAAGACAAATACCGCTGGTGGGCTCGCAGCACTGGTTGTGCCACCCACAGAAGCAGCCTAGTAAGATGTGTCTGGGTCTGCCACTGCAGAACCCGCGTGCAGTCTGGTACTGTCGCGCTGACTGCGCAAGTGCCCCCACTTGCCAGTCCTTAAACCTTCCCTTAACTTCATATCAGTCACCCCTATGGTAGGCCCAAGGGCAGGGTGCGTTGTAAGTATAAGGTAGGACAAGCCTTGATTTAATGGCCTGTCCTCATAGTGAATTACCGCCATATTCGTTGTTCACTATGCAAGGCTACCCTGTTCTCATAGGCCAGAATGGGCTGTTGGGATCGTTACATCCTATGATCCTAACATGCCCAGGGAACATGGTAGGAGATCGAGTTTAGTATGCCTGAACTCAGAATAATAATGTACTCCTTCTCATGAGGTTTATTTTAATATTCCGCGTTTGCAAATGCCGCTTTTAGAAAGCTGGCCTTTGCTTGCCTAAACCATTTCAGCCGCCTCTGCGCGATGTGTATCTGCTGTCTGGCTGCGTGAGTGACAGGACTGGAAGCACCCAGATGGGCGGGGCCAGGTAGGCCAGTAAAGAATAGGGCGATCGCCAGGTAGATGGGTGGGAGGAGTGCCCCTGAGCTTTGAATAGGGCTGTGCTCTGCCCCCACGATGTCGGCTCCGCCCCCTGTGAAGCGTCTGAGGACTCTGCCCTGCACCTTGAATGAAAGAGCCTGCATTGCGTAAACAAAGTGCTCCAGAACTGGAATGAGCTAGGCAAGGGCCCCCCTGGCCTGAGAAAACAAAAGAATTATGGTATAAATGAAGGAGCCCTGCTCCTAAGAAATTAGATCCTGCTACAAGACGAACCTCTGCCTGAGGAGAAGAAACTGTAGGAGGAGTACTGTCCCTGACCTGGGGGATTGGCCTACAGTGGTTGCCCTGCTGCTGAAGGAGAGGAGAAAGACTGCTGATAAACTTTGCTTCAACTTGTGCTGTTTAAGATCTCCAAGGGCTTGTGTGGAGCTTGCCCCCTGAACGAAGTCCCAGGACCAGTGGACTTCACCGCCGTGTGGGAGAGCAGGAAAACGGACCGTTTTCCCTGCCATCTGGAAGAGAACTGCTGCCGGCGCTTCCCAACCGAAGCGCACTTTCCCTGAAGCTTGCACCCACTGTCCGGCCCAAACAACGTGATTGTGGCCCCTCTACGAGCCGTAGCTCGCACCGCAAAGGAGGGTCTCACCCCGCCTGAGCATCGTGACTATTGGCCCCTACGAGTCGCAACTCGCACCGTGAAGGAAGGCCTGTGACCGTACTTGCTTTGCCCCCTACGAACCACATTTGCCTGCGTACGCGCCTTCCCTCTGCTTTGGGGAAAGCTGCAGCTCGTGTGGCGATTCCGTGCGTCTCCCCGGTGAGGAGCGTACGAGTGGTTGTGCCCCGCAGCGTGATCTTCAAGTGACCCACCACCGGCACGGCGCGAACGCCGCCACCAGCTGAAGAGTGCCCCCGGATGCCCGTCTTCTGAGCCTGCAAACCCAAGGTCGCCGAGTACCGTAGTACGCATCGCCTGGACAACCTCGCATCCCCGCACTGAAAGCTGCGCTGCCTTCGCGCCGACTTCCAAAGAATAAGGTACTGTGCCCGATCGCACCTCGAGGTGCACGCTCCCCCTTGGAGCGCCGTCGAGCAAGTGAGACCCGTTCCCCCGTCCGAACCGGAAACGAGGTGCACGGACCGTGTAACCATACGCTGAACTAAGAACTCTTTTGACAAATAGTATTGTGGGCCCGTTTTACACGTTATTGGGTCTTGTGATTAAGTCTGCTTATATAAAGAAGTCTATTTTTGATAAATCCCGTGTGGAGTCCATTTGTGGGGGTAACATTGAATTGATGTATGTGATCACAACTGCTTAACCATTATGCCTGTGATAACGCCTTGTCTGCTCGTGCCAAGCTACCTAGAGGGTGAGCAGGGGTTATTAAAGGAGTGTAACCCCTTACCCTGACTGGAAGAAAGGTTCCCTGCTTGGCATTAGTACCCACTGGTGCCAACTAGAGAATCTGGATTCTAACAGAAGGGTGAAGACGTGTAGGTTCTACTTGCTTAGGTGGCATTCTCATGCGTAATGTTGCATGAGGATGAGGATTCCGTGCTGCGAATTCGGTGGGTGACAGTTGGTGGTGTTTTGCTTGCTTATTGAGGTTGTCAAGCTACCTCCTTTATACAACAATAAACTTGTGTCTTCTTACCTCACGTGTGCGGCGCTTCTTTCCCACAGAGTCTTACACATGAAACAAGGCATTCATCGTTTTATTTTGGAAACATCAACTTGTTGTTAAAGTCTTTTAGAGTTTGTGACCCGAAACTGCCTTTTAAGTTTGGACAGATGCTGGATGAGGCATTTTGAAGGCATCCATTACCGCAGATTGCCAGCAGGTGGCAGGCGTTACCATCAAATCAAATCAGAACTTGATGCCATAGAGATACATAAAGGGCAGCAAGCCAACAGAGGTGTAGGCATTCACCCGAGGGATCCCGGGTGTTCTGTCTACACTCAGGCCTCAGTAATAGAGTTCAGTTAAGATGAGCAGCGAGAGACCCAGAGACTGCTTTGGTCACATTTACTCACGTATACCACAGCTGTCCTTTATTGAACACCTTTCGGGTGGTTTTTATGAGCAGGCGCATTGCTTATAGGCGCCCCATATCTTTGTTAGCGTGCTTTTGAGCCCACAACTTAAAATATATTTCAACTTTATCCCCTATGCTGATGCAAAGAGAAGAGGCGAGCCTATCCTGTTTCTGTCTACTGTCCCAATTTCTTCTCTGCCCCCAGCTCTGCGCGACCCTTTAATATGTAAGTATAATTTAAGGTGACACTTTGGACCCGACTTGGTAAAGGATCTACATTGACGAGCCAAACTGAAATGAAATAATTCTCATTATAGTAGGGGCGAGGGTACAGGCCGCCTGCGCCTCGCTCATTTAGCGCCCTTAACGGGTAGTGGGCGAAGGGGGGTCACATCATTTAATTAAACTAACAAGAGTCTAAACCTGAGCCCCCTCTGAGGTCCATGCTGAGCCTCACGGCCAGGGGCGGCTGGTGACATTTGAAAATGGCGGGGCGTAAAAGTGCCCCGTAACAAAGTCGCGTCAAAACGCACTCTCAAACTAGGACCAAAACACCCCTTCCCCTCCATGGATTTTCTTCAAAACACTTGCAATCAAAATTAGACCTTCCCAACTCTGATCCCAGCTAAGTACATATCCCGCCATTTTCAAATGTCACCAGCCGCCCCTGCAACAGCACAAGGAACAGGAAGAATCCTCAAACCGCACCGATTATTATGACTCATGTAGGAATACGGCATTGGTATTCAAGCACCCAGGTTGGGGGAATATAAAGCCATTATGAGATGTTTCCTGAGAAATAACATGTTGGACTAAATGTTTCCGAACAGATGCCTGCTCGTTATTCCCAGTTCTTCACCTGTACATTTCACCTGCTCTAAGCAGGTGAAATGTCTGGGGATGGAAATATCCGGGATACGGCGTCCCACATTATTCATCATTTCTGTAGTCCTGTTACCAGCCGAATCACAATTAAGAGTGGAGTTGTAATGGGGTCTTTGTCATGTCTCTTGGTGAATGGATTATAAGACCATATAAGCCCACTCTACAAATGCTCAGTATTTGGTTAGAAACTTAATATGCGGGGTAGAGCCTTCTACTGTCTACATTTAATTTCAGATTTCTGACTCACTTTCATCCTTGCATTATACATTCATAATTCCACAATCTTACAGAGGAGTGTCAGGGAGATATCATGGAAGATGGACACTCCAATCCACACTCATTGGCAGCTTCTAAGGTAGCCATCCTATTTGCTAACGATGCCTGCAGCTGCGAGCCTCCTCTGTTAGTGACCGAAAACCTGCGAGCCTCCAATAACAGAAAACCTGCAGGCCACCACCCACAAACCTCCACCGACACATGCCTCTGAAAGGAAAACCTGCGAAGCCTCAAATGACACTGACCTAAACATGTTCAGATTGGTTCCCACGTGCACACCAATTGCCGTCATCATAAATGTATAACTTTTCTTGCTGTAACAATGAAATAGTCCCGGATACAAACGCGATTGTGTTTTGTATCGTCAGCAAACACGCAAAAACACCCCAAAATCAGGCAAATCTCGATCGAATTTTGCCAAACCACTGGAAAACCTTCCCAACACCAAACCAAACAAATCCAAACCACATCCAGCCAAACCTGACCAACCCCAACCAAGCCAAACCACCCTAAAACTAAAATTAAAAAACACTTACCTGACCGCCTCTTCTCCTGGTCCGCGTTGGCGCCTCTCTGCCCCTTCAAACGGTCCGGAACACCACGTCCACGTGACGCAAGTGACTGCAACCCGGCCCTCAGCCAATCCTGGCGCTGCAGCAGCGCCAGGATTGGCTGACGGCACCGCCTACTCCTCGCCCGCCGCCTGCCCATTAGGAGACCGAGGGGCTCCTAATGGGCATGCGCAAGGCCGCAAAAACACAAGTACGCATGACTGGGCACGGAGTAAAAATTACGCTCCATGTCCACTCATGCGCACTTGTGCTGCCTTTCCCAAAGAGGCGTCTGACAATGATGTCAGTCAACATGACGCCGGACCGCCCACGGTCCGACGTCATGCTGACTGACATTCACAGAGGAAGGAGCTAGGAGGGAGCTGCGGGCGCGGGCGCAGGCAGGGGGGCTACTCCCCCACGCCCCAATGGACGCACCGCGCCTGCTCACGGCCCTCCCTCGTGACCCTCTACAGGCGGCCTAAGAGCGAGCGCCATGTTATTCCGGAAGCCCCGCCAGTCTGTCTGCCACCTATCTGCTTTCTAAAATCCCCGGACGGGCCCACTGAGGCGAACCCACAGACACGGGTGATGCGATGTTAAGCAAAGACGTAGCCTTTTATGGTGGGATGCTTCCTTTGGCATTTAACGAGGCTAATATGGCTGAAGAGTGTCGCGGCCCTGGTAAGCGACGCTGGTATACTTTAGTTATGTGTATATGTATACGATATACAGTGCGGGCAGCACCAATAACATCAGTACTCGCTTTTACAGTGGTATGGGCCGGAAGGTCACGAGCGACCTCGGCCCCTTTATTTCAGCTCTCTGGCCACGCCTGGCCAGAGAGTGCTACATTGTGTGAAGGTCCTTCCGGGCGTGACGATATACCCTGAACAACTAGAACGTTACATCCCCTTCCAAATCAGTTCTTTTCTTTTGCGTCGAAGTCACATCCCCACGCAAACTCAGCCAGCTGGCGATTCGGTCTAGGGTTCGGCCTTAGGTTGTAGCGACGTTGGTCATTGTTCGCCCCTCTGGTAGGTCTGGCAGCTTCTCCCTCATTGCTCGCCATTTGAGGGTTGTGATTTGCCTCCGGTGTTGATTGGATTTGACTATGAGGAGATTCATCAGTGTGACTGGGTTCCATGTCTCTGAGGGTAGTATCAAAGACTGATGGATGTTCAGGGCCCAGTTGTTCAGTATCTGGCCTAGGCACTTCCTTAAACCATGAGATTTTCTCGTTATCACTTCTCCACCTCGCTCCACCGTCACGGCTATTCCTTGGACTCTTTGCACAGTCCACAGCCCTACCTCATATGGGGTTAAATGGTTAAATGCTGTGGATGGTAGGATTTCAACGCAGGGGTACTTTGTGTAGCTATCAACTAGCACTGCTGTGACCCTCCCATCGGGGAAACTCCTGAAGTCCAGACTCACCCATGACCATGGTGCTGGGGCAGGCTCTTTGGTTATCACTGGCACTGGCGATTCTGCACTTCCTGTGAGTTGACATGCTCGGCAGTTCCTGACCACATTTTCCACAGCTTCCTCGAGCCCCGGGAACCACAGTTTTTCTCTCATCCGGGATTTCATCCTTCCTGTGCCCTGATGAACTTTATGCGCTAGTGTGGGCGTGCGTCCTTGCAGGCTTTGGGGGATGACGATGCACGAACCTCTCATCAGAATGCCGCATTCTGCGGTACTTAATTCATCTCGGATTCTCCACATCTTCCCCAGTCGGGATCTCTCTGTCTCGTTCCATCCTTGGACGCCTTTCAGAAAACCATCCCAGGAACCGTTCCGTATTGCGTCCGTCACTCTTTTGAGGACCATGTCTGACTCCATGTGGGATCTTATTTCCTCCTTCGGGATCGTTTGTGGGCATGCCCAGTGAGTGATCATGTTGATGAATTCTTCTGTCTTCCTCTCTTGACCAGACTCTGCTTCCGCCAACTGTGCTGGGTGGCGCGACAAGAAGTCCGCTGGATTTTTGGCTCCGGGCCGATATGCCAGCTCCATTTGATAGTGTTGGAGTTGTATTGCCCACCGCTCGATCCTGGGCGGGGGATGGGGCGCCGTCCCTCTGAAAAATGGGAGTAGTGGTTGATGATCCGTCACCATTCTAAATGGGTGGCCACTGATGTACAAGTGAAAATGGTTGCAGGCCCATTTTATGGCGAGCGCTTCCCATTCTATCTGGGAGTAGTGCTGACTTTACATTCTGGAATGCTTCTTCTTCCACTCGGGTCCAGCGCCACACAGAGTCTTTTTTTGTCAAATTGCATAGTGGTTCCGCAATTGTGGCAAGGTTCGGGATAAACCTCCTGCAGTACGTTGCCATTCCCATGAAGCTTCTGACTTCCGAAGCAGTGTTGGGTGCAGGTGCCAGTTGAATTGCTTGCGACTTTTTGGGGTCTACTTTCACTCCGTCTTGACTGAAGACATACCCAAAGAATTGAATTGATCGTTGAAAGAATTGACATTTTTCTTTGTGGAGTGTCACTCAGTGGTCTGCTAGCCGTTTTAGAGTTGCTTTGAGTCGACAATGGTGGTCCTCAAGAGTTGCAGAGTGTATTAAGATATCATCACTAACATTGATGACACCTTGCAATCCCGACAGGACCTCCTTCACCGCGTTTTGGAATATTTCGGCAGCTGAAGATATCCTAAAGTTTAGTCTCTTGTATCTCCACAGGCCCAGGTGTGTCGAAAACGTTGTGATGTACCTGCTTTCTTTATCTAGTTTCAGCTGGTGGTACCCAGCGTTTAAGTCCAACTTAGAAAACCATTGTGACCCGTTGAGGTCTGCTAGTATGTCATCAACAGTTGGCGTAAGGTGCCGTTCTCTTTTAATCGCTTGATTGGGCATTCTCATGTCGATGCATATCCTAATCTTCCCAGGTTGGCGGGGCTTCTCGGCGATTACCATGGACGACACCCACGGGGTCGGGCCTGTCACTTTTTCTATGACACCTTGCTGTTCGAGCTTCATCAGTTCTTGTTCAACCAATGGTTTCAGATGCAAAGGAATTTGTCTATGTCGTAGAGCCACAGGTTTCACTGCAGTGTCAATATGTAGTTTTATGGGAGGCCTCTTTATGTTTCCCAGTCCTTCGAATAGTTGTGGGAACGATTCTAGGATGTCTTCGGTCTGAATGGATTTCACACTATTGGCAAAGGTGACCAGACTGAGGTCTTCCTCCGTATGGCTCCCAAGTAGTATGTCTGCCTCCCTATCTACAATGTGAAAAGTTGTGGTTACTTCTTGGTCATCTGATTGGACCGGTACAGACATTTTTCCTCTCAGCGGGAGTGGGATCTGGCTTCCATACGTGAAAATCTTCACTTTGGATGGTGTTAGCGCTGGCCTGGGTGTCAGCGTTTGATAATGTTGGTATCCCATGACATTCACCGACGCACCCGTGTCGATGAGGGCTGTGACCGGTGTTCCGGCTATCTTAATGGCACATGTAGGCTGCGGGCGTCGTCGTCGATTTAGGTTGTTTACAAAGGACACGAAATGGCATTCTTCTTCGCCCTCCGATGACGAATCTTCCAAGTATTGTCGACGCTGTGCCCCTGTGCTTGTTGGCTTCGAGTGTGTGTTTTCATCCAGTGATAGCTGCTTCACTTGCCTGTATGGCGGTTTGCGCCCTGAGGTCCCTCTGGGTCTCGCGCCTCCCCGACACACACTCGTGAAGTGGTTGGGAATTCCACACTTTGTGCATGTTTTTCCCCTTGCAGGGCAACTGTCTTGTGGGTGTTCCTCCTTCCCGCAGTACCCACATTGCGATTGTCACGGGTTTGTAGTAGGCCACCTCCCTCGTGCTCCGCGAGGCGTTGCGCGCACAGCGTCAACTCGCTCGGTCTTGACGGTCACTGTTTGTTCGGTTGTAGCGTTGAGGGCAGCTTCCATTGCAGACGCCCGGACATCTGAAAGCTCGTGCGATTGAGCTAGGATCAGTATATCTTCCAGCAGTATGCGAGGTTGCCGCAGGATGAGAGTCCGTAAAGTTTTATTCCAGCATCCTTGGATTAGTTGTGCTCGCACTTCTTTCATTGGGTCATCCTCTGTGCACGTGCTAGCTAGTTTCCGGAGACGGGCGTGGAATGTGTCCATTGATTCTCCCTCTCTCTGCCGGGCCTGTCGCAATTTGAAACGCTCGTAATCTGGATTGAGCTGGGGGTCGAAATGAGCATTCAATGCTCTGACCGCTGCGTCGTAATCCGTTGGTGGTCCTGTGTTCGGTAGGTGCGTGAATAAATTGTATATTTCATCTCCTGCAAAGTGTAGTAGGAGGGACCTCTTCACTGCTCGGTCAGTTTCTCTGTTGGCTATAAAATAGTTGTCGAGACGACCTATCCATACCTTCCATCTGGGTGACACCGTTGCGGGTCAATTAATTCACTAAAGGGGGGTAGTGCACTGACTTGTGAATGTATGTGAGCTGGTGGGGCCACTGGTGCCACCTGCTGTTGAGGTGGCGTTGCTGCTGCTTGGTCGACCATGTCTAGGTTTTGTACACCTCTATTTTTGACGCAGTTGCAGCTCTAGGGTTTACTATTAGTATTGGGTGTTGCCTTTCCTTTCTTGGGCTGATGTGCTGAATCACCCCAGCTTCTGAGTGAGTTTTTCCTTGATTTGCTATTTGTACTGCCCAATGTTTGTTTGTTTGGTGGCCAAGTTCTGCCTCTGGCCCTGGTGCTACCCTGTGCCTTCCTTTTACTATGTTTGTATTTGCCAATTCTTATTTATATTGTCCCTTGTCTGTTTGTATTGCCCAATGCTTGTTATTTTTTCCCCCACTTACACGATACTTGGTACCGCTCATGTGCCGCTGGCAGGGCACTTGATTCAAACGCCTCGCGTCCGCTTTGTATTTTGCCGGTTTCACCGGTTCCGGGTATGCAGATTGGCAGTGTTATTGCGCATGCGCGCCTCCCTCGACATGAGGCTCTCAACCGGCCTTGTCCGGGGCTCCCAGCGCACTTCTTATTTCTTCCCTCGCAGGCGCTGGGGATCTCTGCTTGCACACCGGGGCAGCGCTGATTTGTTTTGGGGCCACAATACCTTCGTGTGTTCAGAGTGAAGGATTCCTTGTGTAAGATTAAATAAGGGTCAAACCCAATACACCCTTGAGGGCTTGGGCAAATAAATATGGAAGGGTAAATATGCCAACAAGGGGTTTTGTTTTAGAGTGATCTATTGTTTATAAATTTCAATGATCTAAATCAATAAACATGTTAAGATGAAATAACACCACTGTGAAATCAATCCACTGATCTGAACATCAAAAATATATAATGACAACAACGCAAACGGGGGTTCTTTTTGTGATTTAAGCACAATGATTTTTATATTTTCATCCAAAGTAAAAAGAGTACAAAAGAGACATAAATTGGAGCAATATATCATGAAAACAGGGGACGAGATTAAGTCCTCATTTCATCAAACAGACACATCTATTCCTGATTAGTTTGAACAGAGATAAAACTCTTTTTGAGCATATGATCTACTGTACATAACAGATAAACTGGAACTAGATGGTAAAGTCGACGTTTCGGTCTTGGGTGGTGTCAATCCGTCAGACCATCTTCAGGACCATAATTGCATAAAAAGGACTCTTTGAAGTCTCAATAGTGTTCTCACGAAACAGCTGTTTCGATTCAGGCGGACCCCCATCTGCATTCTGGAGACTAACGTCAGAAATCTATAAAACTACGGCAGGATTGACTCCCGCATAAATACGAATTGGCAGTTGCAGGTGCCAAGTACTTCATGTGTAAATATCTTCACGATTTTAATCAAAGTTACGTGAGAACACTATTGAGACTTCAAAGAGTCCTTTTTATGCAATTATGGTCCTGAAGATGGTCTGACGGATTGACACCACCGAAGCGGCAATAATTTTCTATCGCCGCCTTGTAAATATGCCCGGTAGTGATTTCACACTTGTTCACAAGAGGCTTTTGGGTGCAGAAACTGCAGATATGATCGTGCAGGTTTCACACCTGTTAAAGTCCGTAAGGCCTCGGCATGCGCCAGGAGTGCCTCGTCACGAACCCCATGGAAGTCACGGGATGTTTACAAATGGTGCGTGTTGTTGCGCTCACATGAGATCTTTATCTGTGAGAAGATAAGAATACGTTTGTGCTTTGGCACTTGTGCCAGGTGAGTGCAAACATGAACAGGTTTGGTTTTCACACTCGTAGACGTGTGCCTGTTATGCAGACATAAATATGTCAATGTTTCCTTTCACACTTGTTGACGGCATCTGTCAGCATTGTAGCACTTGTATAGCGCCTCGTTTCCCTGACGAGGCTGCGAGGCGTTCCTGCGTGATTGAGAAATAGAATATACCGTTTGTGGTGCACCAGAGCGTGGGATTATGGTGTGGACTATGTAGCGACTTCCAGGGTTTCGCCGCCGCTACAGAAAAAGATGCCATCGCGTTAGGCGTTTTCACACTTCTGCCGGTGCGGGTGTGCAGCTATGAATATTTTATTGTATTTACGCGTGTGCAAGTCCGCTTTGCCCTCATGTCTCCTCGTTTCCTCGCTTGTTTTGCCCCTGAAGGCCGGAGGTTGACTCTGCTGCGCAGGGGGTGTGGCCTTACAGGGGGCCCCACTGTGGAACAGCTTTTTGCACCCCTTTCCCTGGACCCCTAGCAGCCGTTTTTCTTTTCCAACACCACAAAGCTGCAGCTTTTCAGAAGTTTTTTTTTATTTATAGCTCTCAAGTGCTGGTGAATGTGAAAGGGAGAAAGTCCCCGCCAGGCTCCTTTCATGTGGAAATCAGGCGGGCCTGGGAGCCGTGGGGTCAGCGCGGGCTGGTCCGCACTCCTCGCTACTCAGGGAGAGCCGCGAGGGCCTTTCATGGGGTCTCCGAGGCCGGGGTCCGGCCCAGAGCACGCCAGAACCCCACGAGAGAGGAAGGCCTCGCTGCTCCAGCCCCTGGTGGCCACGTCCAGGGACCCCCAGTGGAGAGCAGGGCCCCAAGTGACCCCCAGTGGAGAGCAGGGCCCACAGCGACCACCAGTGGAGAGCAGGGCGCACAGCGACACCCGACGGACAGCAGGCCACCCAGTGACCCCAAGTGACCCCCCAGTGAAGAGGAGGGTGCCCAGTGACCCCCAGTGGAGAGCAGGGCCCCCAATAACCCCCAGTGGAGAGCAGGGCCACCAGTGACACCAGTGGAGAGCATGGCACCCAGTGACCCCCAGTGGAGAGCAGGGCCCCCAGTAACCCCCAGTGGAGAGCGGGGCGCTCAGTGACCACCAGCGGAGAGCAGGGCGCACTGCGACCCCCAGTGGAGAGCAGGGCGCACAGCGACACCCATCGGAGAGCAGGCCACCCAGTGACCCCAAGTGACCCCCCAGTGGAGAGGAGGGTGCCCAGTGACCCCCAGTGGAGAGCATGGTGCCCAGTGACCCCCAGTGGAGAGCAGGGCCCCCAATAACCCCCAGTGGAGAGCAGGGCCACCAGTGACACCAGTGGAGAGCATGGCACCCAGTGACCCCCAGTGGAGAGCAGGGCCCCCAGTAACCCCCAGTGGAGAGCAGGGCGCTCAGTGACCACCAGCGGAGAGCAGGACACACTGCGACCCCCAGTGGAGAGCAGGGCGCACAGCGACACCCATCGGAGAGCAGGCCACCCAGTGACCCCAAGTGACCCCCCAGTGGAGAGGAGGGTGCCCAGTGACCCCCAGTGGAGAGCATGGTGCCCAGTGACCCCCAGTGGAGAACAGGGCCCAAAGTGACCACCAGTGAAGATCAGGGGTTCGCACGGGTCCAAGGTTTTACATACACACTGCAGGCAGATTTACAAAAAACTGACGCATCTCTACATTATAGCATAGATGCGTACGTTTACTTGCATCATGCAAAAAACCTTGCACCACCATGGATGCGTCGCATATACAATGCGACACACCATGGCGCAAGGATTGACAGATGCGTCACGCATCTTTTGGTGCAAAGCTCATGCATTGCTGGAGTCGTGTTGCAAGCACGACCCAACTCCAGCAATGCTCAGGAAGGCCAGTTTCCATTGTACTGCATCACTCCTTACGCCTTCTTCATCAGGCGTAAAGGTTTGATGCAGTGGCGTCGTAGAAGTGGCGCAGTGAAATCTTGTAGATATCACTGCGCCACTTTTACGAGGCTTTCCTGCATCAGAACGCCCACCCTGTATACATTATACCTGACGCAGGTATAATATGACGCAGGGCTTTACAACATGACGCATCTCTCTAGATGTGTCGCATTGTAAATGTGTCGCAACGTGGCGCATTGTTTACACCGCCGCTGTGTTACAAAAGTGACTCAATGACGGTGCAAAAGTGTCGCAAGGGGCATGTAAATCTGCCCCTAAGACTCCAGAGGGCGAACGACTTTTACAATGCTGTCGTTACACCGTGGTACGTTTACATCGCGGTCATTACAATGCAAGTCGTTACAACGACTTGCGCTGGATGGCGCTATACGCTAAGGAATAGTATGATTTACTATTTCAACAGCTTCCCTTCTGTTACGCAGGCTGGAGTTGGAATAGTAAATCATACTATTCCTAAGTCCAGCGCCCTCCAGCTCAAGTCGTTGCAACGACTTGCGTTGTGAGAAGTGCGATGTAACGTACTGCGGTGTAACGACCGCGTTGTAACATCACATATTTCTCCAGAGACGCAACATGGCCTCCACAAACTTCAACGAAAGGATACCCAATGCCGCACGTGATGCCGTCATAAATACTCCTGCGAGATAGGCCCACGCACACAGACGCAAACAAACACACTCTCATCCTGGTTCCAATGAGTGTTTCTCCCACTCAACCACACACACTGCTGCCATAGGATAGACTGTATCACGCACAGACTCTGTTGTGTGATTGGATGCTCGAGGCCTGTGCGTGGGGTCACCTAAACTCGAACCTGATAGCGCTTTGAGACAATATCAATGACAAGGACGTTATACAAATCTATGTTAACATAGTGTAACTTATACATAGAGACACACTCTCTCTGCCTCTCTAGACACAGCAAGACACTGTACCCCGACACTAATTAAAAACACTCTACCTGGGGCGTCAGGAACCCCCACTTTAGGAGCTCCAAAGGGGCAGGGCACCACTGGGGGGTTGTGTGCAACATAAAAACGAACATTTTGTGATTATTTCTTCTTTCACTTTGATCATGGACCATGGCCTCCCAAAACAGGCTCAGAAACCCCCCTGCACGAGAATTATGTGATGGAGGGCCAGGAAACAAACGCAGTGGCGTCACTAGGGTTGGTGTCACCCGGTGCGGGTAACTCTTGGTGTCACCCCCTCACGACTTACCGCATGGACCTCCTCCGCCTGAGTCTGCCAGTGGACACAGTTGGCAAATAATGGGACCATACAGAATCCTTAGTAACGTTTGTAAATGTAGGTCCTATATTTACAAAATGTGCCTGTTAACAACAGTGTGATAATGATTCATTAATCAGGTTGTACAGTGAGCTACCTGCTAGTCAACAGTTTATTGGAATTTATAATATCATAGGTATGGTACTTTTTACTGGTGTGTTGTTCCCACTATCCAGCAACACGATATATCAGTGGTCGAAGAGGGGGAAAAAAAGTAGGGGAACTGTGGGCGGAGAATCAGAGGGCGGGAATAACCCAAGGATTGGATCAGTGGGCAGAGCCAGAGGCGTGGCCAGAATGCGCAAACATCCCAATTTTTGTATTTTTTTGTTTGGTTTCACTGCCTAGTTTTATCAACCAATGGATACACATGATTATTTAAGGTTATAATGAGTTATTGACAGTAAAATGTGTTCACAAAGTGGGATATGCTTCTAATCACAGAATATCCCCAAATACGATAAAATGTGGAAGCACAAGCCATTTGTCTCCGAGCCATGGAGTTTCTGTCATCAGCACTTCTCCCTTTTCCAAACCAGCAGTTCAAACATGAATGGCTAAAAATCCTAGTTTGCAAATGTTTTCTAAATAATAATGGCTCTGCCATATTTGCCTCATAATGCAAAATCTGCAGCATGATCTGACCATTTAAACTAATAAATTGTTTGTAGCTCAAACGTATCAAAAGTTAATTAAAAATGTGACTTGTGTTGCTGCGGAGTAGATGACAGTTAATAGCTCACTGTTCTATGTTAGGATTTTAACTTATAAACTGCAAGTAACAAAAGGATCTCTCTGACAAAAGCAGTAGCTCACTGGCCTATTTACATTATGTGCACTTTGTGATCTGCATGGTACATGTTCTTTGCAGCAGGTACATTAACCCTCTGAGCTACCTTTCCATGAGTCAAATCTTCCATTAGACAAAATTCCGATCTCTCTCTAGGAAGAACATTAATCACCAGAGTCATCATGACATTTTTATTGTTACCGAAAATTACTGGAGGCCAGGAAGGAGGTAGCAAGCGCTTTTAGAACCATAATAGATAATATACTTGCAAAAATGATGCCTCCACCTAAAGTGAGCACCTGGTGCGGTCACACCGGTTGCACCGCGCTAGAGCTGGCCCTTCTCAAGGGACCTGTGATCTCAGTGACAGGGTCACAGTTCTAGGGTGTACTGCTTCAAATGCCTGCCCGCAAGACTGGAGGTGAACTTCAGTATGAATAGTGGTGGACAAGCCTTGAAGGTTAACCTACACTTGTCACGCTAGGGTCCACCTGCTGGTGCTACGACACCGGGGCTTCTAATGTCTTGCGAAGCCTTCTAAGGTCTAGCATGAGATAGTGCTCTCTCAGGAGAGTGGTCTGGCAGACTGGTTATTAAGGCTGAACCTGGTTCCCCAGTTCCAAATTCAGCAGCTCTGGCCATAGTGCCACATCCTCTCCCCCACTGAACACCATACTGCCCCACTGAGAAAAACTCAGACTGCCTTCAACTACAACCCAATTGTTGCCAGCTATAAACACCTGGATGCGGCTCAATTTAAATTACGCACTGGGCAAGAGCAATATGTGGCCTACAAAAAAAAGTGACAGCATCCTGGAAAAAGCAAACAATCATAGGGAATGCAAAGTTTTGCAAACCATGTGAAATGTAAGCAGGAACAACATGGTCACCTTAACACTTTTACACTCCCTGTTCTGAAATCATTGAGTGCTTTTGCCTGAAAAGTTAAGGACATGACAACAGGGCCCTGAATGGACCCATTTCAATGGCCATTGCTTATATCCTTACAAAACATAAGCAGTATGGTAAAAAAAGACAACATCCCTAGATACAGAGCAGCAGTACAAATTTTGTTTTTCAATCCTCACATTGCAGTACCTCCAGGATTGGTGCACTAGTTCCAAGCCCAGGGAAAACAAAGCCAAGACAACAAAAATATCGCTTCACTGGCAAACTCTGTAAAAGTGGCGCTAATGTGTTTGGGTGTGAAGAAAATCAATCTGGACAGTTTGCTACCACTCTGTCTTACTTTATTTATTTATTTATTTTTCATATTTTTAAACTTTTATTCCCGATGCTGAATTTTGGAATTAAATGTCAGAAAAATACGACATTGATTTGCAGCAAAAGTGATTTTCTTTTTTGGATCCATTTCACAGGGAAGCAAATAAAAGAAAGGAGAGGAGACAGTGCGCACTGCGCACAGGCACCTCCTCCTCCTAAAAGGTTAGGTTGCTCTGCGCACGCTGGCCCTGTTGGTGTCACCCCATGTGAGGGTGTCACCCGGTGCGGTCTGCACCTCCCGCACCCCCATAGTAACGCAGCTGAACAAACGGGAGGAGAGCGCACAAAAGGAAAGAAGGGGGGAGAACCGGACGGAAAGAAGGATGGTGTGAAAACAGAAAGAATATTTTTTTGCATTAATGTAACTTTTAACACGCTTCAGCCATTTTCCATTGCTCAGGCTAACGTTGCATGCAGCATATGCCTGTCTCTGAGGTGGAGCTGTTGAGGTCGACCCTACCGAACTGCACAGATGTGCTGTCTGCTTGAAAAAGACCTATTGTGAGCTTACCGAGAGCTTACAGTGGGCTTAAAGCCCGCCCACTGCTTATCATTGGTTGGATTTATTGTTACTCTCATTTGCCTGCTTCTCATTCGATGGCTTGCAGTATCCATCTTGTGTTTGTCCCTTCCATGGAGCATATCCACTTTACTTGTGGCCTTCCACTGATCACTTTTAGGAATTACTTTTTTTTTGCTACAGTATTCCATGAGAGCGCATGTGCTTTTCAGTTGCTTTGCTCGGGTGCTTCTCTTCCCTTCCCCCATGTCGTTTTCTCTCAAGTGAGTGCTTTCACCCCCCCCCACGCTTCATGTTGCTGTCTGTCGTCCGTATGCTTCTGTCCCTCCCCTGTGTTGCTTGTTGTTTTCTCTTGCTTGTTTCCTTCTCCCTCACCCCATCTTGCGCTCCATCGTGTGCTGCTATTCCTTTCCCGCTTCCCACTCCCTGTTGCTTCCTGCCCCTCGATTGTCCCACACCCTCACTGTCCTATTTGTAATGACATATTTTACATTTCTTATACTTAAAATAAGTGCCTTCAGATTGGTAAATTAAAAATAAAAACAGGCACATGCGTAATTTTGGAGACGCACACACATATGTCATCATTAATGCGCAAGCATACAAAGTGACTCAGCGGCCGTGTCACCATGGCTCTTTTCTCTTTTTCATTGAAACCTTTTTTTTATTTTCAAAAAGGAACCAGGAGGACTTTCCTCACGTACACAGCGTGTCGCCTACAACCCTACAAAGGGCCGGCTGCGCATGTTGACTAAGCATATAAATTGCAGGTGAATTTTGTCGATGTAAAAGTTACACAGCAAGTCGCCTACAACCCATGACGGGCCAGTCGCGTAGTAAAGAGTCATAGCCGAAAGGCCTAGGTAAGAGGAGCCTTCAATCCAAATGAACGAAAAGAACAAAAGCAACATAGATGTAAATAGAGGGGTGTACCTGGAAAGATAGACAATGGAAGGATAGGTAACTAAAAGTCTGGAAAGAGAGAAAGGAAGGAGAAAAGAGGGATGCCAAGATGGAGAGGGTGAGGGCGTAGGGGGAGGAGAGCTCAGTCAGAGGGCGCGGAGGAGCTTTCAAGATCTGGAGGATACACAGCGTCATCAAAGAAGAGCAGGGCCCGAAGCTTCGGAGGTTGAAGGCGGGCGTGCTCCATTTTGCAGAGGAAGGTGACAAGCGGCTGCCACAGTTTAGTACAGTGGGTGTCGCTGGACTGTAAGCGCGCGGTGAGCAGTTCCATAGTCACAGTATCCCATAAACGCGTGAGCCAAACAGTGATGGGGGGGGGTCTCTGCTTTCTTCCTGTATAGGGAAATAAGTTGTTTAGCCGCGCCTAGCATGTGGAGGGGGGTGTGCCAATCCCTGCGGGTTAGTGCGCACAGATTGTCAGGTTTAAGACGCAAGAGCACTGTAGCTGGAGTTTCAGGCAGGTGAAAGCCAAGCACCATTTAGATATGACGTAGGACCTCTTTCAGTAGAGGGTCAAGAGCGGACACGCCCACCAGATGTGAAGAAAGTCACCTGGGGAGTTCGAACATCTCCAACACAGGGAGGAGGTAGCGGGAAACATCTTATGCAATATAAGGGGGGTATAATACCACTGGGTCATAATCTTGTATGCTGTTTCCCGTTGGGAGATGCAGCGATAGACTTTCGGGATGTCCTGCCACAGGCGGTTTCATTGGGCAGGGGCGATTTCAGACTGGGAGGCCGAGTGCCATTGACGCTCAGATGGATGGAGAACAACAAGCAGGGGGGGTTGTTAAACATAAGTCCGGGATATTAGACCCTTAGAGTCATCGAAGGAGCGCACCAAGCGTTCAAAAGGAGTGAGCACTCGGTGGCGGCCTGTTGCAGGGAGGATGTATGCACCCAATGACGAAGCTGTATGTATTGTAGTTTGGCTTCTTTCGGGAGCTGGAGCTCATCTTTGCAGTGATCAAAGGACTTAAAGGTGTCTCCTAGAAACAGTTCTCTGATCATTCTGCATCCACCATCCAGCCATTCAGAGAAAACTTGGGAGTGGAGAGCAGGCGGGAACTGTGAGTTCCCCGCAATGGGGGTGTGAGGGGACGGGAAAGTAGTGAGGCCCTTGGTAACTGCTACTTTGTCCCAAATGTCAAGTACCGTCTTGGTGGGGAGGGCAATGTAAGCACTGCAGGAGCGTGAGATCCAGGGCAGCCAGGGGAGGTCCCAGATGGACCGTCCGGTAACCGCCCTGTCCATATGAAACCAGACCTTCTCGCTCTCCCACGCCTTCCACTCAGAGATGAAACGGAGATGGGAGGCCCAGTAGTACTCCAATAAATTTGGGCAGGCTAGCCCACCCCTATACCGAGGAAGCATAAGGATTTTATTGGAGAAACGCGGCCTGTGTCCGCCCCAGATGAAGTTGGTGATTTCGCGTTGGAGACTTTGGATCTGGTGCTGTGGGATAGGAGTAGGGAGACACTGGAATAAATATAGGACTTTGGGGAGCACCGACATCTTGACCGCATGCAGGCGGCCCAACCAAGAGAGGGTGAGAGGCTTCCAAGCCCGCAAATCTTCCAGCACCGCCCTCCTGCAATCCCGCCAGTTAACCTGGGACCATGTGGCAAGCGTGGGAGTTAACTGAAACCCCAGGTAACGAATCGAGTCGGTAGCCCACTGATAAGGAACAAGGGGTTGAAGTGTAGGGATTTCCTCCTTCGAGATCGTGAGAATCAGTGCCCAGGACTTCTCGTGGTTAATTTTGAGGCCAGACGCCAACTCAAAAGACCGTAACAGGGAGAGCAGGGCCGGGAAGGAGGTGTGCGGCGGGTGACCGTGAGGATCAGATCGTCAGCGAAAAGAGCCACTTTGTGTTGCCGGCCTCCAATGGGGAATGCCATAGATGTCAGGGGCTTGTCGGATCATTACAGCCAGGGGTTCCACCACTAGGGCAAATAACAGGGGGGACAGAGGACATTCCTGCCGTGTGCCTCTGTGTATGGTTCTGGGATGTGTAAGTTGACCATTGACCCACACCTGGGCCTGTGGGGAAATATAGGGGGCGGCCATGATCCGGGCTATCATTAACGGGCCCAGCCCGATTTTTAATGAAGGATTGCCCGAAGAAAGGTCCAATCTACCCGTTCAAATGCCTTTTCCGCGTCGAGAGATAGTAAACATGCAGGTATGTTCCAATGGTGGGTCTGCCCCACGAGATGTGGAATACGACGCACGTTGTCCGCGCCCTGGTGTTGACGGATGAAGCCAACCTGATCAGGTTCAATAAGGCCGGATAGAAGGGGATCGAGTCGCTGACCTAACATTTTGGTGTAAATTTTAAGGTCCATGTTCAAGAGAGCAATAGGGCGGAAAGACGAACAGAGAGTGGGGTCCTTTCCCGGTTTGGGTATGAGAGCGATTTCTGCCAATCCCATAGAAGGAGATGGCCCAGAATTGTCAGTGAAAGAGTTAAAAATACGTAAAAGGTGTGTCTGCAGCTGTGGCAAGAAGATGCAATAGAAAGATAAAGGGAGACTGTTCGGGCCCGGAGACTTTCCAAGGGGAGGGTGCTTTAGAGCACTCGCAAGCTCTTTTCGGGTGAGCGGGCCCTCCAGTTGTTGGGCGTAGTATTGATTGATCGGCGTCCAGGTGCACTCGTTCAGGATAGCCTGTGCCTGGTCCGGAGAGGATGTGGCTTTGGCAAATAGCGACGAATAGTATGAATGAAAGGCGTCTCATTTGGACGCCTCCATCGTAGCCCATGTGCCATCTCCGCATTGGATGTTAGCTACGTGTGCCTTAGCTGTCCGTGCCCGCAGGCGCCCAGCTAGAACCTGGCCCTCCTTGTCCCCCCCTTCGTAGTAACGTTACTTCAGCGCCAGGAGAGCCCGTTCAGCTTTATTAGTTCGAAGGGCGCGCAACTGCCCCCAGAGAGCTGCCAGGCATCTTTTATGTGTGAGTAAGGGCTGCTCCTGATCCTGCTTTTCAAGGGCCTTTATATCTCTGGAGAGGTTATTCTCCAGCAAGCGCTCCTCCCGCGCCCGTGCAATAGCAATAGATGTGATACAACCGCGGATCGTGGCCTTGAATACGTCCCACACTACGGGAAAGGGGGTTTCAGGAATGTCATTGATTTAGAAAAAAGACTCAATAGCAGCGCGTAGTTCCGCTACATCTACTGGTTCTCGAAGAATGTGTGGAGGTAGGCGCCAGAGGGGCGTCTGAGGAGCTCGTGTAGCCCGATCTCGCAGATGAAGTTCAACGTGGGCATGGTCGGAGACAGATATGTCAGACATGGAGGCCGAGAGCGTCTCACCGATCAGAGCATGTGAGATAAGAACGTAGTCAATGCGTGAGTACGAGCGGTGTACATGGGAGTAATAGGAATAATTGCGCGTGTCGGGTGAGTGATAGCGCCAGGAATCTAATAGACTAAGGTCTGACAACTGCCTCTTGAGGGCAGAGGACATAGCTCCCATCCCGTAAAAAGAGCCGTTGCTGCGATCCTTAGCAGCGTCCCACACCATATTGAAATCGCCCCCTATGATGGGTGAAGGATACACCAGCGGTATATGGTCCCTCGGGAGTGCCCGGAGATAAGAGTCCTATCCCTGATTGGGTGCATAGACATTGCACAGGGTGAGAGACCAGTGTCTGATCCCGACCCCCACCTTGATGAAGCGACCATCTTGGCTGCTGAACACTTTGGGTTCCCCCTGCCGGATGCCCAGCCTACAGAGTATCACCACTCCAGCTATTTTTGAAGGGGCCGTGGCCCAAAATTGAAGAGGGTAACGGGGGTGGGCCATGCCTGAGACATCAGCTTTCACCAGGTGAATCTCCTGTAGGAGAATTATATCTGGATTGTGGTGCAAGAGGTAACACCAAATCTGGTGTCGCTTGTTGAGAGAGTTAAGTCCCTTCACGTTGAGGGACAGTATTTTTAAGCAGGTGGCAGTGGCCATGAGCAGGTCAGGGTCATGTACAATCTGTGTCGCCATAGTGGGAAGCAAGGTGGCGCGCCAAGACGAAGGGACAACGGGAGGTCGTCCTTGTGGAAAGGGAAGTGTAGTCGTGAAGGGCGCCCCCACCCTCCACAGGTGAAGAAAAAGAAGGAGGAAAAGAAAGAAAAGAAGAAAGAGAAGAGTAAAAAAGCAATGTAGAGAAAATGCAACAGCAGCCAACAGGGCCACAGTGTCCTGTTCCAGTTCGGGGACAACCGAGGTCCATGGGCACAGGTTGTCCCAGAGAAGTCACTCTCCCAGGAGCAGGAAGGGGGGTGGGTCTCCAAGTTGGAAGCGTGCCGTCTGGGCAGGGAGCCCAGTGCCGCCAGTGCTGCCCATGTGGAGCTGGGATAGGCGTCATTCCAGAGGACTAGGTGCCGACACAGCCCTTCCAAGCATCAGGTGCGGGCATCGAAGCAGACCGAGTTGAGAAGAGGTGCACATCCATTGGGTTAGGGTGTAGGGGGCCGAGAACTAGTCGGGGAACGACTCTCCTCCATAGAGCGAATGTGCTGAATAATGTCCTGTTTGGCCTGCGAGGAAGCTTGCTCTCCCAATTCAAGAGGGGCAGACGTGTAGGGCTAGACGGCAGCATAAGGGAGAGGTGTAGAAGTTGTGCAGCTTCCTGGAAGGATCTTACCATCCAGCGTTTAGACTCCCACTGAAAGACAAGCGCAAACGTGTGGCCCCATTGGTACTGGATGTTCAGACTCCGCAATCTATCCGTTACTGGCTTAAAGTCCCGGCGCCGTCGAAGAGTAGTGGGCACCTTTGTAAGTGAGCTCAGGTTTGGAGCGCGCCGCTCTCAGGATCGCCTCCTTTTCAGTGAAGAACTGGACCCGGGTTAGAATATCAGGGGTAAGGCCTGCTTGGCGGGGAGGGCCCGACACGCGGTGCGCCCGGTCCAGAGCTGGCGGGGAGGCATCGTCGTCACCCCAGATCTCATGTAGTAGTTGGACGACGAATGTCATGATGTCCGTTCCTTCGGCCCCGATAGGAACCCCCTAATGCGGAGATTGTTATGGCAGCTCCAGTTTTCCAAATCCTCCTGCTTTAACTGTAAGTCAATATGTTGTTCTTCCAGTGTGGCCAGGCGCTGCCAGAGGTGTTCTTGGTCCTCCGTTCGCGCGTCAACAGTTTTTTCGAGGCCATTCACCCTGACCCCTGTCTCGGTGACTTCATTTCTGAGTTCCCGAATACAGGAGTGGACCTCTGAGCGTAAGGAGTCCATTTCGGACTTGAGCTCCGTCATGAAGGCGGCCATGAAAGACTGTGTGACTGGCGCCGTATCCCCTCCAGCCGATGATGCCATATCTCCTGAAGCGGCAGGGCCTGGCTTATTCCAAAGCGCAGCGACCGGATTGTCCTTTGGTGGAGCAGCAGAGTCCTTCACTGCCTTAGTGCGCGTCATCGCCCATTACAGCCCGATACTCTCCAGCCCCAGGTAGGATGGCAGAAGTAGGTGAAGGAGGCATGGGAGAACTATCAGGGAAACCCCCACTGTCCAGCAAAGAACAACGATCAGCAGGATGTAGGGTCCCTCGAGAGGTACAAGGAGCGGTGTCTCCCAGTCAGGAAGGCAGGTGGGGGGCAAGCGACCCTGCAGGAGTCAGTGCCGCCGTGAGTGCCACACCACCAAGGCGTTCAGTGCCAAAGTGAACAAAGCTGAAGGGCCGGGGCTGCCACGTGCCCCGCGCTAGACGTACTGCAGGCAAGTCGAAGAGGGGATCCAGGAGGCGAGCGCCAATTCGGAACCACACTGTCCGTAGCTACAGGACTGGGCACAGCATTGGGCGCCCTATGTGAGGTAGGGGCAGAGGGGGTAACCCCAGCTCGAGCAGCGCCGGTGACTGGCCGAGAATAAAGTGCACCGCAGGTCCTCCACAGCTACCAAGGTCGCCGTCAGCAAGCCCCTGCAGCTCGGTACCCACACGTCAAGGCCGACAGCGCAGCCTCAGGACAAGCCGGCAGGGCGGCAGCGCCCCAGCCCAGATAAGCGTGGCCCCGGGTGTCCGAAGCGTGCAAGGTGCCCCCCAGCAGCAGAAAGCGCAGAGATGCAGAGGCTCACAGTTCCAGAGGCAGTTAGTCGACCAAGAGTCCAGACAGCAGGCCGCAGGGGGAATCACCAACACACTTGCGAAGTATGGTCTCAGCCCATCCCCGGCGCTCAAGTGTATCGGGCAGCCGGCGAGCAGTAGGCCTCCGTGGGAGATCCGCAGCGTCCGACCCAGGAATTACAGCCGGGTGAAGCTATCACGTGCGGCGAGCCTTGCCACTACTTCGTGCCCACACAGAGCGCCAGCGTCATGGGGGCCCAACACAGAGACGGCGTGGGGCAGGCAGAAGGAGATGTAGGCCCGTGATCGGCCGACGACTCACCGGTCCAGGGGGTCTTCAATCTCAGATCAGGCCGCTGCTAAGATGTAGCCGTTCTCCCGGAGGTCAGCGCACCCCAGGTGCCCCCTCTGGGCGTAGCAGGCCGCACGGGCTCACCAGGCGGCGTGAAGGTATGCTTCATGCCCCGAGGAGCACCACGGCAAGCAGATCGGCCCAATCCCGACCGGAGCTGCAGGCAGGCCCAAGATGGTGGTCGCTGCAGACAACGCTGCCGGAGTGAGCCCCCGTCGGCTCAACCGCTCCCCAGCCGCAGCAAGCGTCTACTCCGGGCCAGGCAACCCCTCAGGTCGGAGAAGTCCCCAGCGGGGCCCGTGGGGGCGAGCAGCAGTGCTCGGAGCTCAAGGCTGCAACAGGCAAGATGGCAGCCGCTACATTTAGGCCCAGGCGCTGAGGGTGTAGGAGCTGTGTCTCCTCAACGGGCCCACCAAAGCCACCATCCGCAGCTCAGGAGGTGCCCTGCCCGTTCCGCTGCCCGTGCGCCATTGATTAGCAGCACCGAAAGGGCCCTAGCTCTGCTGTAGAGGCTTCTAAAGGCGGCTGCCTGCCAGAGCTCCTGCAGCGTGCGTCTCACTCCTTTCGTAGTGAGACCATGCCCCCCTCTTTTCTCTTTTTGTTCATTCTGTATACGGCTTACCTTGAGCTTCTTGCAGGATCCTTTGCAATCTGCTATGTTATCCTCAAGAACTCTGTACTACATTCTCCTCCAAATGGACAATGTTCCAGTGGTTCAGTACATCAATTGCCGGCGGAGGGTAGGCGGAGGGGGGGGGGGGGGGGGAATGAGATCACTCTGTACAGCATGAACAAAAGGCATTGACAGAGCCAATAGGCCTCAAAAGCAAGGTCCGTTGGCTTTGCCAATGCTTGTTTTTCATCTTGTCTCCGAGGCATGAAAAACCAGGAAGAGCTTGTTCAGCTGTAACATTTTACATTTCTGCTACTAGTTCAAGGCTACCCTTTCTTGTTCCCATGATCTCAGGCCAAACACCTGCAAGAGTTGGACATGTGATTACTACTCGAAACTTGCATACAGTAGAGTATACATTTGTCTCTGGCTTGTCCCACTAACTGTTGCAGAGGGAAAATGCTGGCTGGCTGAATTGGTGTGGCATATATTATTAAAAATTAATTTTGTCTATAAACCTTTTCAGACTTGATTGTCATTTAAGCAGATGTATTTTACAATGGCCAGAAACAAGAAGCGAAAAGCATGGAGAGAAGTGTGGATGGAGAGAATGTTAGGTAGATGAATGCATGAGTGAAGAGGAGAGACTGGATGGATAGATGGATGGATGCATATAAGGAAGGCTCAATAAATGTATATATGTGGGAGTGGAGGGAAAAAAGTGTGGCATGAGGAAGGATTGATGGTGAAAAGGATGGATGGATAAGAGAAAGAAGAATGGATGTAGAAAATCTCGAAAGAATGGTTGGAGAAAAGACAAGAGAGCAGAGTGGATGGAGAGATGGAAGCATGCATGGATAGAAGGAATGACGAATGTGATGGATGAATAGAGAAAAGGAAAAAAGGAATGATGATGGAAGAAAGAAACAAAGAATGAATGGATGTATGAAAATAAAGATAGAAAATGGGTGAATGGATGAATGGACAAAATCATAAAGATGAATGGAGAAAAGGAAGGAAGGATGGGGAAAATATGGAAACTAAATAGAAGGATTTAAAAACTGAAGGAACGAAAAAAAGAATATAAAAGAATGAAGGGAGAGAGGATAGCAAAAGACAGAAAGTAGCAGAGAAATATGAAAGAAGGGCAGAAAAGGAAACAATAGAAAGAAGACAGCAGGGCCATGTTTGCACTATATAAAACTTTCAAATAAATAAATGGAAAGAAAGAAGATATGGTGGAAGGGAAGAGAAACAAGTTAAAGCAAGAAGCTACAAAAAAGGAAAGGGAGTTGCTAAGAAGGAAATGTTGGAAAATAAAAATATGTAAAGGAAGCAATAAGTAATGAGTTCAGACGATGGTCAGAAATTAAAATGGAAAGATAGAAATACCACTGAAAAACTAAAACAAGGACAGAAATATCAAAAGATGTAAGGAAATGTATACAAGAGAACGATGGAAATAATGAGACCCGGGTCAGAACAAAACTGTAAGCAGGAAATGAAAGAAGAAAAGAAGAAAGAAAGTAATATTCAAACAAAGATGAGCGAAAGATGGAAGAAAATTAGTAGAGTGACAGATGTGCCTCCTATGGATACTTTTGGGGTGGATAAACCGTGGGGCAGATCTACAAGAAAGTGCCGCAGCCGGCACCGCAAGCCCTTTGGCTGCGCCACGCTGCAGCACTTCCAAAGCACAGGAATGCTACATATTTACAATATTTGTTGCTTTCCTGTGCTCTCCACTGCGCTGGCGCATAAACAGCTGTCATGCACCGGCGCGGGCATCCTTGCACCAAGGTGCAAGGATGCTTGCGCCCTCGGGAGATTGGTTTTGTGCAGGAAGGCGCACGTTCCTGCACTAAAACAATGACTACAGGCATTTTCCTCTTTCAATGCGTGCTGTATTGCGAGGAGAAATGAAAACATTTCTCCTCGTTGTGCCTCACTACGTCACCCCGAGGGTGACGAAGCATACTGACGCCTTTCCAGATTTACGATTCCTCGTAAATCTGGAAATGTGTCTCTTTCCATGGGTGTTGCGTGGGAACACCCACAGCAACACCCATGGAACGTCCCTTAACGCAAAGTGCTGCGTGTGAAGGGGTCGTATTTACAAGGACAGAAAAAGTCACGCAGGGTGGTGGCTTTTCTTGTCCTTGTAAATATGGGGCAGAGAAATGCGCTGCCAGTACGTCACAAAAAGTGACGCACTGGCAGCGCAAGGGGCTTGTAAAGCCGCCCCGTGTATTTTGCACCTTTGGTTTATCAGAATAGTTCATAGTTCCTGGATGCTTCTTCAAAGCTGCTGTAATACTAAGCATTTTTGCCATTTTTTAAAAACGTGGGGGTATATTAACAAGAGCTTTATCTCCGCTTTAAAAGCCAAAGAAGCGGAGATAAAAATATCGCCCTATCAACAACAGGTTGCTAACATGCAAAATCGCATGTTAGCACTCTTTTTCACTATGCTTCCCTTTGCATCTCTAATGAGATGCAAAATGGGCGTTCCAGAGCAAAATAATAGGAGAAATGTCGCTAAGCGACATTTCTCTTATTATCAAGCAGCGCTAACCACGGTTAACGCTGCTTTTTTACGTCTGTTAATTTTCAGACTTAGCCATGTAATCCAATGGGAGGTGGATTACATGGCTAAATCCACCATGGACTATCAACAAGGATATCCCTATCCTTGTAGTTTTATCGCTGCATTACCAGCGATAACCTCCCAAAATGCCGCTATCGCTGGATTTTTTATCGCCTAGGCGGTTAGCGTTGTTAATAACACGATAACCAGGCGATATTATCCAGCGATAGTGGGCGTTAAAAAAATTACCGCTAAGCGCCCTTAGCGTTAATTTTCCTCGTTCCTTGTTAATATGCCCCGTGTTTTAGAAACGCACGATATGGCCTGATTTTTTTCAAAATGTCCTTAAGCAGCAGTGACCCCTTCAACATTTCTTTGGAGGATCAGCCATAGCGAGCCGGCGCTGTCGAGTTTCATTCTTTTATGAGTATTCATACAGAACTTCCTGGAAAGTTTCTACCTTTCTTTGACTGACGTCTTTCAGGACTGAGTGCCAGGCTTGCGCGCCTTGTTTTCACCGTTGTTCACAAGAGGCTTTTGCGTGCAAACACAATCCGCAGTAAAGCACAAAGCAGGAATTCTCACAAGTTCTTCTGTAACACTTACACAGCACAATACACACTCTCTCTCTCTTGCGAGCACACACTTTCACTCAGGCACAAACACACTTTTAATCACACGAACACAGATACACAACTGCTACTATATATAGTGAGACGGATTCTAACGTAAGCAAGCACATCCAACTCGGAATTGTACAAACACAACCCCACTCTCTCTGTCACTCTCCATCTTTCTCCCTCTCTCTGGGGCATATCAGCAACAACCGGCGATAATTATGGATAAGCGCACTTAGCGCTAGGATAATTTTCGCCGGCTAGCATGGATTGTTATCGCTGAGATAGCGTGCTATTAGCAACGCTTATCTCAAAAGCAATAAAAATCCTAGCGCTAACTGCCAAACGTGAGATTATCGCTGGAAACTCAGCGATAATCCCACGAAGTCTGGCGATAGCTTGCTGATAGGGCCTCACATACTTAGCCATGATATCCACCTTCCATAGGATATCATGGTTAAGTCATTTTCAAAGCAGGCATAAGGAAAGTAGTGATAACCTCTGTTATCGCTACTTTTCTTGTCGCTGTGATGCTTGGTGTGAGGCTTGATAATAGGAGAAATGTCGCTTAGTGACATTTCTCCCGTTATCCTGGGGAGGAACGTGGGCGTTAGGAATTCAGGCGCTAAGGCAAGGTTTCAAGGTTTCACGCGATAGCGTGACCTTGCTAATATAGCGATAAAATTATCGCCGCTTTTCGGACGAAAACGGCCGCAAAAGCGGCGATAATTTTATATCGCCGCCTTGTAGATATGCCCCTCTGTCTCTCTCTGTCACTGTCTCTCTCTGTCACTGTGTCTCTCTTTCTGTCACTCTCTCTGTCACTGTATCTCCGTCCTTCTCTCTCTCCCTCTGTCTCTCTCTCTCTCTTTTGCTCTCTCTCTCTCACTCGCTCTCTTTCACTCTCTGTCACTCTGTCTCTCTCTCTCGTTCGCTCTTCTGTCCCTCTCTCTCTCTTTTGCTCTCTCTCTATCACTCTCTCTGTCTCTCTCTCACTTTCTCCCTCTCTCTCTTACGTCCTCACTCTCTCATTCTGTGTCTGTCCCTCTCTCTCTCTCTTTTGCTCTCTCTCTCTCACTTTCTCCCTCTCTCTTACGTCCTCACTCTCTCATTCTGTGTCTGTCACTCTCTCTTTGTTACTTTCTGTCTTCCCCTTTCTTTCTGTTACTCTCTCCCTCTCCCTCTCTCTCTTTCTCTCTCTCTGTGTCGCTCTCAGTCTCTCTCTCTCTCTCTCTCTCTCTTTCTGTCCCTCTCTCTTTCTCTCTCTCTGTCACTCTCAGTCTCTGTTTCTCTTTCTGTCACTCTCTCCCCCCATCTCTGAGTCACCCTCAGTCTCTATCTCTCTTTCGCTCTCTCTCTCTCCATCTATCTCTTTCTGTCTCTTTCCCTCTCTCCCTCTCTCTCTCTCTGTCACTCTCAGTCTTTCTCTCTGTCTCTGTGTCCCTCTCTCTCACTCTCCAACAGTTTCACAGGCCCAGGAACGGCTCCGCCTCGGGCAGGCGGACTGCTGGTTCCTGTGAGCGGAATCTTAAACACCCGGAGATTGAACTTGGACAAAGTACAAGAACAGGACCTCAGTCCGAAACTGGCCTAATCTTTGTCTAAGAGAAAAGAAAACCCCGCACTTGAATAACCCCCGCCCTCCTCCACAGAACACTTGCAGAACATATTGCTCCTCAGAGGGGCACCTCTACCCCACCGCTCGAGGGGCGGGGCCTGCTTCAAATGCGTGGGACACTTCTCTTGCAAATGGAGGGTGACAGGTTCAGCTCAGCTCCACAGGCCGTGCCCTGCAGGAAACCTTTGCAGCTTTGGAGGAAGAAGGGAAACAGCCTTAGCAGTGATCAGTCCTTGCCCCCTCTCCCTCCCCCACCTGCGCATCTGGTAGGGAGGGAGTTTGCAGTGCACACGCTGCCCGCAGGGTCGCAGAGACGCCTCAAAATGCTGCATTGAGTAAGTGTCCCTTCTCATACAAGCCCCCCCCTCCCCTCCGGCCTCCGCCACTGGCCCATCACCGAACATCTCATCCCAGATGTGAGGTTGGAGCAGCGGATACGCTTTGCAGGGGGTGGCCCTGTCTGGGCTGTGATTGCACGAGAGAGGGAACTTGGGGGTCAGATGACATAAAATTCAGACAGTGCGAAGCGGCACGAAAATCTGCAGCTTGGAGAATGGGGAAAAAATAACACAGCGCCATGTTGAGTGAGAGTCGTGCGCTGATAATGTCCTTTGCTGCGTTTGCGTCAAAAAACATAGCATTGCACAGTGGCGCAAACTCTACCTTATGTTAAATGTATACTTGAGACAGCCTCCATAATGGAGTGCAATCTGAGGACACCTGTCCAAGGGTACTCTTCTTAAAATGTGTGATGTCATGGAAATGTCATGTTGCGCATGGAAATATCACACACTCCTCCGCCTGCCCCTGTAGGTGTTTGGTTTTATGCGGGCCTAGGATTTCATGCAAAGCCAGGTAATGCTATGTTAGTGTATCTGATGCTGCGTTGAAACCTATAGGAGTTTGAGCTCTTTGCGCTTTGTTAATGCTCCCTTCCCGTAAAAGTCAGGTGGGGGCGGGGCGGAGAGGTGGGCGCTCTACGACAGCTCTGCGACGCATCAACCTTCAGCGCAAGATATTGTTCATCTGAGACCTGAGATGACGACAATGACCAGCACGAAGCTTTACTTCTGCACCTCCTCTTTCCCCACTGGTTGGAAGCATGATCCTACAGGCCAAAAGTGTTGGGGGGCGCGGGTGGGAGAGAGAGAAGGTGAGGGAGGCAGAAGAGCATATACCCCACCGGCGTCGAGCTAGCAGAAAGATTTCAGATCTCTTTCTGACTACGGGCATATTATCAAGGCAGGCGATACAATTATCGCCGCTTTAGATGTGAGGGACATTTAACATGGGCTTCAATTGGAATTCCATAGAGCATATTATCAAGCCCATTATCGCCGTTTTCTGCCGGTAAAGCGGCGATAATTTTATCGCCTGTCTTGATAATATGCTATTACACAGGCGGGCAACTAGAGTCAAATTTTGGGGGGGGGGCTGAAAGAGATTACGGGGGGGGGGCTAAGTCTTCCAGCCATAGGCAGAGTGGCTGTAAGAAGGGGTGAAAACACAACAAAAGCCTCATTAACGAGTAAATGGTCTTTTAAAGATCTGTGAAGTACTCGGGTGCGGCTGCAATTAGACGGACGCCAGCCCGCGAGGCTGTCTCAGCCGGGCTGACACACATGACGGGAGGGGCTGAAGCCCGGTGAGCCCAATGGGTGTTGCGCGCCTGCCCCTACAAGCTGCATTTTGCTAGAAGATAACCCAGAGAGTAATGCACACAAAAAGCATGCCACGTGGCCCACGTGGCTGCCGTACACATTTCTTCAATGGGTACAAGTCTTGAGAACGCCACCAGTAGTACTTTTTTTGTGCTAGAGTGAACATGAAGGGGCATATTTACAAGGATTTAACGTCGCCTTAGCGTAAATTTTTTGACGCTACAGCAGCTTTTTTTATCGTTATATTTAAAAGTTGCCGCAAAGCCCCGTTAGCGACAGTTTTACAGATTTAGTGGCAGTTTCTCACAGTGCCAATTTAGTTAGCGTGACTTACTGAAGACGAGATGCAAAATAGGTGTTCCAGCGTAAAAACTCCAGCAAAACACACAACGCGATATTTACAAGGATTTCTTTGTACATCGGTAAAAAAGAAAAACGGCCGCTAAGTCACATTAGTGGCAGTTTCTTACCGCTAGGAATTACCTGGTCGTAAAAATGACGCTAATACACTCGTATATATAATAGGGGCTTCATTTATGAGGTTTTGGTGCAGGGCAGCGCTACAAGGAATCTTACTGCGCTGCCCTGCGTCAAAAGAAAAGGGCAGGAATGCGCCGTATCTGTAAGATATGGTGCATTCCTGCCGTTTCCTCCAGCGCTGGCGCACAATGGGCTGTCATGAGCCAACGCAGACACCCTTGCATTATGGTGCAAGGGTGTTAGTACAAGGGTGCTTGCATTGCAGGGCTGATTGATTCTGTGCAGGAAGGGACATCTTCCTGCACAAAATCAATCACAAGAGGAAATTTCCTCTTTCTATGTGTGCTACAGAATGCAGCACACATAGAAAAATGAAAAAACGTGGAGAAATGAAAACATTTCTCCTCGTTGCGCCTCCCTAACGCCACCTCTGGGGTGGCGTTAGATTCTGATGTATTCCCAGGTTCACGATTTCTCGTAAATCTTCAGATGCTTCAGATTCCATGGATGCTCTGTGGGAACACCCACAGCAACACCCATGGACCGCCCCTTTCACGCAGTGTTCTGCGTGAATGGGGCACGAATTTACAAGGCGATGAAAAGCCACGTTGTTGGACTTGGCCCTTTTTGCCTGAATTTTTCGCTTTTGTGGGAATAAACATGTCATGTTGATGTATTTGAAATGCAAATGTTAAATGCTGTGCAATGGTGTACACACCTTTATTTCCACCATTGCAGTAACTTCACTTTCAAAATGGACACCATTTCTGTCTGCTTGTGCCGCCTGCCTGAGGTAGGTTGCCAGTCTAGTCGTTTGTTTCCCAGCACCCCCAGCTTTTGGAGGGAAGCCTGGCACCCAGGGCGCTATACACCTCCCCCACAGTGACAGTTGGGAACTGCCAGGAGCCTTCTAGAAGGTTCTAGCCCTTTCTGGTAGGTGGGAGGAGGGGTGGATATGTAGAGGAGCTGTGCCTCCATGTGCTCAGACTGAACGTGGACTTGATTGAGAGGGGACACTCTGCCAGGAGGTACCGCCGCAAGGGCCTGTGTGCTGGCCCCTGAGCCCATCTGTACCCCTCTGCTGTCCACAGGGCCAGTGAGAGCCTTTGCTGGAGTGAAGACTGCTATGTCAGGAGGAGTGCCACTTTCTGGGAGATGACTGCTTCTAGGAGCTGCTGTCCCGTAATGATGAGTGCCCACTGTCTGCTGATCTTGCCCAGCCTGGCCTGCCTGCTCTGCTGCCCTAGCGCCTCGTGAGCGCTATAGTTTGACTGCCTGTATTCCCAGGAGGTGAGGAGTGTGGGCACTACTTCCTTGTGTGGGACTCTGGATCCTCGCCAGCTCCCTAGTGTCTGGGAGGCACTACTTTCCTGATTGGCAGAGGAGGAGCTGACGCCTGCAGCGCGGTGCTGTCATAGCGCTATATCTCCATTCCCAAAGAGAGGAGGAGCGTGGATCCTGTAGCTGAAGTCTGTTGAGGGAGTCCCCCTGCATGTTCCCCTAGCACCTCGTGGGTGCTATATTTTGAGAGACTGGGCTCTTCCTGCTGCCTAGCGCCTTGTGAGGGCTGCAGCGCTATCCAAGCCCCTAAGAACTTTCCTGCTGCCTAGCACCTTTTGAGGGCTGCAGCACTATCCAAGCCCCTAAGAACTTTCCTAGCGCCTCATGAGCGCTATCTTCTGGTTGCCTGCACTCCAAGGAGGTGAGGAGCGTGGGCGCTACTCCCTCGGATGGGACCCTGGGACTGTGAGCCATCTAGCGCATCGTGAGCGCTGCCTCCAGCCCCTGCCCAGGAGAAGAAGGTGCGTAGGTCCTGCAGCGCTGTGCTGCCAGAGTGCTATATTCGCATTGACTGTGCTCTGCTTGCTGTATAGTGCTTTGTGAAGTGCTAAAACTTCTTTCCAGCCCCCAGGACTCTTAGTCCTGCATTCCTGGATTTAGCGCTGCAACTTTACTCCTGCATGAGGAGAGCACTTTATCTATACTGCCCACCTGAGAGACAGCTACTTCCAGGGAGTGGTGACAATCTTTGCAACGTGTGTGCATGTATGAGGTTCGGTCTTCTGACTTGAGGCCTAATGCATTTCTACGCGCAGTGTAATCCTGCCATGATGTTCATGCTCTTATGCTAATGAGAAATGCCCGAATGATGCCTAATGTACCTGCAAAGATTCATGCCTAAGGTGTTTATACCTCAGGATTGGTGCCTATTGTATTCGATGATGCCTAATGCCATGATGTATGCCTAACGTGTCTTTACACTAATGATATTGCATTTATGTCTCATCTGTTTTACTGCATAAGGTGGCTGCCGGCTAATGCTATGTGTAATGTGTTTCAAAACCTAAGGTTGATGCCTGATTTCCTTTTTCCCCCTAGGCTTATATTGTTGGTGTTCTGCATAATGTGTTTTTACGCCTATGGAGATGCCCCATGCAAGTATGCCTCATGTCATGGGATCCATGCCTCCTTCTAATGTGATGACGTTTATGTCTATGACTAATGCATTGATTCATGATAGTGCTTTTTCCCTAATTCCTACATGGCTGGTTCTATGTTTAGGCCTAATGCCTTCATGCTGATAATGTTTTCAGGCTAATGAGGTTTATACTCCACGTTTAGGCCTACCCTGATAAATGCCTAAAGTGATTTATGCTTATCGTAAGGTTGCTCAGTGCATGGCCTTGGCAATAACTACTGGATGGTAGACATGTTTTGCTGATGGTATGAAGTAATGCCAACGGTAATGTGATTAGCCCTAATGTGTTGCTCATGCTTTATCCTAGTGTCTGCATGCTAATATGATGATGCTCTATGTGTAGGCCTAAGGCTATTTGCACTGTGGCTAAGTGCATGATCCTGCCAGGAGGTACTGGCTGCTTTACATTTATTACTGATGCTTCCATTTATTCTAATTGTGCTGGTGATGGTTCTGGCAGCGGCCCGATTGGCCCTGCCTTGTAAATAGTCCCCCTGTAAATGTCTACCTGGTGCCAGTAAGCACAGTACTGTTACAACTGTGATTGCCTTATGACTTGTTCTGCATAATACATATGCTGTTTTTTCACCTAATCTGGTGTGGTGCTTTTTTTGTAGTGTGCCTAGTGTGTCTCCTGTGAGTGTGCTGCGCAGATGCTTAACACAATGCCCTGGAGTTTAGCCTACCCGCTCCACACCACGCTACCCCGTTTCTAACACATGTCAAGTGGCTTTACGTGGCCCTGTAATTATGCCAGGGCACATCACGCCACGGAACGTCAGCAACAGCAATCTGGAGGCAAGGAACCGCAGAAAGCCAGAGACTCTCCGGAGCCGTTGCTGAAGACAGGAGGCACTCGGGTGACCCTGCTTGCAGGTCAGGCCGCTCCCATTGCCGCACAGCACCTCCGCAGTGCCTGTGCCTCTCCCCCGCTGCTGCCGTAAGTTCGCCGCTCCTCCTCTGTATGTTGTGCCTGTTGTTCCCGTAACTCCGTAATTTTGTTGCCCATTTTTCCTTCTGTGCCCCTTTCGCTATTGTTGCCCATTTTTCCTTCTGTGCCCCTTTTCTATTGTTGCCCACTTTCCTTCTGTGCCCCTTTTGCTATTGTTGCCCACTGCTTTATTATTCTGTGCCCTTTCGTGCTATTGTTTTTCTCACGTGTTCTGTGTGGTTGCTGACCCCCCCTTCTTTGCCGCCAGTATCCCGCCCTTCCCTCTGTTCCCCCGCTGCTTCCCTGCGGCCCCGCCCCCTCACTCGCCCACTCGCCACCCCGCTCCCGCCTCCCAGCTGCTCCTCCCTCCCACCTCCCCTTATATGGCGGCCGCGTGCCTAAGGCAAGCCCGTCCGCGCCTGGACTGCGCCCAGCGCCAGGACCCCTGGCCCCCGCAAACGCCACGATGCCCGCCTCTACTACGACTCCAGCACCCTCCACGCACTCAACGCCGGACGATCACGCACCTGCTGCCTAGCCACCCCGAAGCGCACACAAGGACCCTTCACCTGCCGGAACTGCAGTTTCACCAGCATCTGGCCCGCCAACCCTCCTACCGAAGAACCCAGCTTCCTCGGATGCATCCTGCTCAACACCCGCTCCGCCCGCAAAAACGCCGTCGAACTCTGGGACCTACTCGACACCAACGCCCCAGACGTCGTCTTCCTGATGGAGACCTGGCTGACCCCCTCCTCGGCACCCGACATCGCCATAGCCGTCCCGGAAGGCTACAAGATCACCCGCAAGGACCGCACCAATGGAGTAGTAGGAGGAATTGCCATCGTCCACAGAAACACTCTCAAAATCTCGACAGACACCTACGACACCCTCAGCACCGCCGAACACCTGCACTTCCAGATCCACATTGACCCAAACACCACCCTCAGAGGCACTCTCGTCTACAGACCCCCCGGACCCCGACCACAGTTCAGCAACTCCATCGCCGACTTCATCAGCACACACGCCCTCGCCTCCAAGGACTACATCCTCCTCGGGGACCTGAACTTCCACCTCGAGAACAACAATGACTCCAACTCTTCCACCCTGATCGACAACCTTGCCAACCTCGGACTCAGACAACTCGTCACAACACCCACCCACTCCGCCGGCCACACGCTTGACCCCATCTTCTCAGCAAGCACCCACGTCTTCTTCAACTGCACCACCGAACTCCACTGGACCGACCACTTCACCTTACAGAAACCCACAACACACCACCGCACCCAGCAGATGCCTCGCCGCGGCTGGAACAAGGTCACCGAGGACCAACTAACCACCGCCCTCGCCCAGAGCCCACCCGCAGACCCAACCGACCCCAACGCCGCAGCCCGAAGCCTCAGACAATGGATCGACGACTGTGCCAACACCCTCACCCCGCTCAAGAAGCCCCCCAACACCCACACCAGCAAGAGAGCCAGCTGGTTCGCCGAAGACCTCCAGGCCTCCAAGCGAACCTGCCGAAAACTCGAATAAAACTGGATCCGCGAACGAACAACGGAAAGCTACACAGCCCACAAGAACGCCACCCGCAGACACCACCACCTCATCAGATCCGCCAAAAGGACCTCCTTCAAAGACCGCCTAGACAACAACGCACACAACAGCAAAGAGCTCTTCAACATTGTGAAGGAACTCTCCAACCCCAGCTCCAATGACATCCCACCATCACATGACCTGTGCGACTCGCTGGCCACCTTCTTCCATCGCAAGATCACTGACATCCACGACAGCTTCGACGCCATCACCACCCCAGCAACCGCTGAGACCCCCGCTCCCACGACCACCACCCGCACCAACCGCCTGCTTGCCTGGACCAACATCAACGACGACGACACCATCAAGATCATGAACACCGTCCACTCTGGAGCCCCGGAAGACCCCTGCCCACACCACATCTTCAACAAAGCCAGCAGCATCATCGCACCCCATCTCCGGAAAACCATCAACATCTCCTTCGAGATAGCGACCTTCCCAGAGAGCTGGAAGCACGCAGAGATCAACGCCTTACTCAATAAACCCAAGGCGGACCCCAAGGACCTCAAGAACTTCCGACCCATCTCCCTGCTCCCGTTTCCGGCGAAGGTCATCGAAAAGGCCGTCAACAAACAACTGACCAGCTTCCTCGAGAAGAACAGCATCCTGGAACCGTCCCAGTCCGGGATCCGCAGCAACCACAGCACCGAAACCGCCCTCATTGCCACCACCGACGACATCAGGACCCTGCTTGACAACGGAGAAACCGCAGCCCTCATCCTCCTGGACCTGTCAGCCACCTTCGGCACAGTCTGCCACCGCACACTAAGAACACGCCTCCACGATGCCGGAATCACAGAGAAGGCTCTGGACTGGACCACCTCCTTCCTCTCCCGTAGAACTCAGACCGTCCGCCTCCCCCCCCTTCGCTCCGAAGCCACCGAGATCATCTGCGGCGTACCCCAAGGCTCATCCCTCAGCCCAATGTTGTTCAACGTCTACATGGCACCGCTCGCCCACGTCGCACGAAGGCATGACCTCAACATCATCTCCTATGCCGACGACACCCAGCTGATCCTCTCCCTCACCAAAGACACCCACACTGCCAAAACCAACCTCCACGAGGGAATGAAGGACGTCGCCGACAGGATGAGAAACAGCCGGCTGAAGCTGAACTCGGACAAGACGGAGGTCCTCATCCTTGGATCCACCCCCTCGGCCTGGGACGACTCCTGGTGGCTGACTGCACTAGGAGCACCCCCACACCCACCGACCACGCACGCAACCTTGGGGTCATCCTCTACTCCACCCTCTCCATGACGAAGCAGGTCAACACCGTTTCCTCCTCCTGCTTCAACACCCTCCACATGCTTCGCAGGATCTTTAAGTGGCGCCCCTCCGAAACTAGAAGGACGGTCACCCAGGCCCTCGTCAGCAGTAGACTGGACTACGGCAATGCACTCTATCAGGAGCCCCGGCCAAACTCCTGAAACGGCTCCAACGCATCCAGAACGCCTCCGTACGCCTGATCCTCGACATCCCTCGCCACAGCCGCATCACACCCCACCTGAGAGACCTGCACTGGCTCCCCATCAAGCTCCTCACCAACACACACAAGGCACTCCACGACACCGGAACAGCGTACCTCAACAGCCGACTCAGTTTCTACACCCCACCCACCAGCTCCGCTCTGCAGACCGCGCCCTCGCAACAGTCCCCCGCATCCGAAGAGTGACCACCGGCGGCAGATCATTCTCTCACCTCGCCGCCAAGACATGAAACACCCTCCCCACCTGCCTGCGGTAGACCGAAGACCTCCTAACCTTCAGGAGACTCCTCAAGACCTAATTCTTCGAACAGTAGCAGCGTCCCCCCCTCCCCAGCGCCTTGAGACCCTCACGGGTATGTAGTACTCTTTACAAATGCCTTGATTGATTGATTGACAATGGGAAGTGCATGCAGATAGTTTGATCATCTTTTATAACCTAGTGCTCGAGCTGCTGCACATGGAGGTGTGCTGACAACGTGTCACCATCAATTAGGCCATGTGTGCGTGTCTACGGTTGTGCGGACATGTGCCATGGTTGCGAATGCAATGTGCTTAATGTCTTTCGTGTAACTAATGCTCCTCATGTATTCAATAATTGTTGGACATTACCAAATTACACAAATATGTAATTGATGGAACAACCACTGCCACCAGGGATTACTCAGATCAGTAGCACACATGATACATTGGGACAGTTAACTACCAACTTGGGGGACAGTTCCATAATACTAGCACTATTTACACTTCAGGTTGGAAAAGCGTGAGTGCGCACAATGTGCAAGTACGGTGGAAGCACGGTCATTACAACCACCACCACGGCAGTGCCGTAGAAGGGAGAGGATCTACCACCAGGGGATCACCCTCATTCACGGTATGCAGACATAATAACGATGTCTAAATAACGATATTCCGTTATATCGATGTTTAAATATCGATATGACAGAATATCGACCATCAAGAATATCGTCGACCAGAATATCGACATGCAGTTAAGAAACATCATTTTAATTGATATCAATGTTAGTAATATCGTTAGTAAAAATATCGTTGTTAATAATATCGAAAAAAAATTAAGTGTTTTGTATGTTAGTACATGTGTTAAAAGTATAGCTTATTTTTGTAATGTATGTTTGAATTTTTTGCGAGTAATTAATTTTATGATAATTAATTTTTGTGTATTTTAGTTCTGTAGCGGGTTGTGGGTTTATAGGGGAATAGGGTGGGAAGTAATTTAATTATAATATATTTAATAATAATTTTTTTGAAGTTATTAATTTAAAAAAAAACCCCATAAATATAGCATTTTACTTCCGTAGCTGGTTGTGGGTTTATAGGGGAATAGGGTGGGAAGTCATTTAATTTAAATTAATTAATAATTTTATTAATTAATATTTTTGTATTTAATAATTTATATTGGTAAATGTGTTAATTAATTTGTTATTAGTTAATTATTAATTGCTTATTAAAAATCAATTGGTAAATATGTTAATTGTGTAATTTTTGGAGGAGCGGGTTGTGGTTTTATAGGGGAGTAGGGTGGGATGTAATTAAATTATAATTAATTAATAATTATTCATTAATATTTATGTAACTAATATTTTATATTGTTAAGTGTGTTAATTTTTTTATTAATTAGTTATTAGTTGGATATGAATTATTAATAAACAATTAGTAAATATGTTAATTGTGTAAGTTTTTTAATGAGTTGGTTATGGGTTGATAGGGGAGTAGGGTGGGAAGTAATTTAATTTTAATAACATTTTCATTATTGTTTTATTTACAATATTTATTTAAAGTTATTTTATAGTGTTAATTGTGTGAACAAATTTATTATTGAATGTTTTTAATTTGCTTGCTAATTGTCATTAGTTAATAAATTAATTAGTAAATAATAATGTTAATTGTGTAATATTTTACAATATTGGTGGTGACGTTTATAGGGGAATATAGTGGGAGGTAAATTATTTTTGAAAAATTAATTATCTGTTAATTAATGTTAATTATTTTGCAGGAGTTGGAATATTAAATTATTCCCCTCTGCTATCCAACACTTTCCCTAATGTTAAACTTGGTGGAGTGGGAATAGTAAATTATTCCCACCCGCTATTCAACACTTTCCCTACTGTTGCACTCGCTGGAGTGGGAATAGTAATTTTTACCCACCCGCTATCCAAAACTTTCCCAACTGTTGCACTCACTGGAGTGGGAATACTACTTTTTACATACCCGCTATCCAACACTTTCCCTACTGTTGCACTCGCTGGAGTGGGAATAGTAATTTTTACCCACCCGCTATCCAACACTTTCCCTACTGTTGCACTCACTGGAGTGAGAATAGTAATTTTTACATACCCGCTATCCAACACTTTCCGTGCTGTTGCACTTAGTGGAGTGGGAAAAGTAATTTTTAAATACCCACTATCCAAAACTTTCCCTACTGTTGCACTCTCTGGAGTGGGAATAGTAATTTTTACATACCCGCTATCCAACACTTTCCCTACTGTTGCACTCGCTGGAGTGGGAATTGTAATTTTTATCTACCCACTATCCAACACTTTCCCTACTGTTGCACTCGCTGGAGTTCGTATATTAATTTTTACCCACCCGCTATCTAAAACTTTCTCTACTGTTACACTTGTTGGAGTGGGAATAGTAATTTTTACCCACCAGCTATCCAATACTTTCCCTACTGTTGCACTCACTAGAGTGGGAATAGTAAATTTAACCCCCCGCTAACCAACACTTTCGCTACTGTTACACTCGTTGGAGTGGGAATAGTAATTTTCACCCACTCGCTATCCAACACTTTCCCTACTGTTGCACTCAATGTAGTGGGAATAGTAAATTATTCCCCTCCGCTATCCAACACTTTCCCTACTGTTGCATTTGTTGTGGGAATAGTAAATGATTCCCCTCCGCTATCCAACACTTTCCCTACTGTTGCACTTTCTGTAGTGGGAATAGTAATTTTATCCCCTACTCTAGCCAACATTTCCCTATTTTTATAGTTAATGTAGTGTAAAATATTTCTTTTAAAATAAATATTAATTTTAATATTTTAATTTAATAAATATATATGTTATTTTTATATTTATATTACAGGTTTATGTATATATATATATATATTACCTACTGGCGGTCGCCAGTAGGTAGTTATAGTTAGGACCACGTTTCCATAGGAAATCCGCAACATTCTATTTTGAATAACTTTGGCGCCGGTCGACGAATCCTCGCGAATTTTTCAAAATAGGTGGGGCGCTACGCTCCGCTCCTACCCTGAAAGTGTCGGGGGGATTCGTCAAGCGGGGGCTGAGATAAAAGGGGGTTCCCAAAACGCGTTTTTCCCATGCATTTTTCCATAGGACCTTTAGACAGGGCTACAGCCCGAACGGCTGAACAGAATTACTAGAAATTTGGCAGAGAGGTAGTCCTCAGGTCAAGGAAGTGCCTTTTGTAGGTTTGGTGTAAATCTGTTCAGTAGATTCTGAGAAAATAGCCTTTAAATCAATATATATATCTGAGCCAGCTTACGGTGCGCTTACGGTACGCTTACTGTACGCGTACGGTGGCGTGCGCGAGCGCGATTCTGATTGGCTCTTAGATCTTAGTAAACATTCGAATCGGCCGAAACCAGGAAGCGGCGGCCGCCATTTTCTCTCTCGCACTGAGAGTGATTTTTAAAATATAAAGCCCAAAAACATGTAAAGGGGCTGTTTAGACAACTCCCACACACATAGCCATGTTGAGGGAGTCCCCAAAGATCCCCCAAGGCCAAAAACGGAATTTTTATTTTTTCGGTAATTTCGCCGATTACGCTTACCGTACGCGTACGGTAAAAAATTATAAAAAAAAAAAAATTATCCACACTCTCTCCACCCCGTGTGCAATTGGTGCCCGAAGGGCACCAATTGTGCATGGCTTATTACTTATAAGATAAACTAAAATATTTATCAAAAAAATAATAAAAATAAAAATTATCCACACTCTCTCCACCCCATGTGCAAATGGTGCCCGAAGGGCACCATTTGTGCATGGCTTATAAAATATACGAAAAATTAAAATATTACCTTTCAAAACGAAGTGCATCATATGTCCTCCATGTGCGCACGGTGCGCGAAGCGCATCGTGCGTACATGGCCCATCTAGCGTAACGTGGGCACGTGGTGCGCGTAGCGCACCGCGTGCCCACCGTGCGTGCACGGCACTAACTGCGTAAAGTGGGCGCGCGGTGCGCGAAGCGCACCGCGTGCTCACTGTGCGCGCACGGTGCGCGAAGCGCACCGTGCGCGCACGGAACGAACTGCGTTAAGTGGGCGCGCACGCCACGAATGGCGTAAAGTAACTTAGCATTTAAAAAACCGTACAAATTCACTGAAAAAACCATAGGTTTCACACACGTTATAGTTAGGAATTAGCATTTAAAAAACCTTGCAAATTCACTGAAAAAACCATAGGTTTCACACATGTTATAGTTAGCGGAAATTTTACTGATAACAAACCAATGAAATTCCCCCGTTATAGTTAGTGCAGGCAACTATAACTCACGCGACCGCAATCTTCTGCTGATGACATATGTGTCTTTATGAAAAAAAAATATTTGTAATATATGTATAGCTAAAAATGTATGGAAGAAGACATGGGCAAATAAGTGTCTAAATACAGTATTAGCATCAGCAGAGGATTGCGGTCGCGTGAGTTATAGTTGCCTGCACTAACTATAACGGGGGAATTTCATTGGTTTTTTATCAGTAAAATTTCCGCTAACTATAACATGTGTGAAACCTATGGTTTTTTCAGTGAATATATATATATTTATAACTTTTCTTATGTTTCTAACATTTTATAATTAAATAAAAGTATTATTTATTAATATTCTGAAGTTAATATATATAAAAAAATATGAATGGTTAATTTTTTTTTCTATAAGCTTTATCATTTATTAGTTGTTAACATTTTTAAATAATTCTAACTATGTTTTTATTAATCATATTTATTATTTAATTCTTTTTATATATTTTTTAAAACATTTAAAAAACGATATTTTAAACAACGATATTTTGGTTTCGATATTTTTGTACTTACCATTGTAGAGATAGGCTGTCCATATTCTGTCCATCGATATTGTAGACTCGATATTCCTGTAGCTCGATATTCTGTCCGTCGATATTCTGTCAGTGATCCCTCATTCACCTCTGGCAAGAGGAGGCCATAGCCCATTACATGCTTAGGTAAGGGGGCCTTTGTCTGCCTCCTGAACCAGATTGCGCCTGGCCTGCAGCCCACATCCCTTCACTTCACCAACATCCCTCCACAGATCAAGCTACTCGCTGTCTTCCACGTGCTGGCCTCAGGAACTTTTTAACATACCACAGTGGCAGGAGTATCACAGGCATCCTTTTCCAGGTTCCACCCCACTGTCCTGGATGCCAACATAAACCTGACAGATAACAGCAATGTCTCCAAGGGCATATCGTGAGTGCCATAGAGGAAATCTGCACTGGAATTGCCAGTGCAGACACACAGTGAATGGATACCAAATACTGTCAAAGCTATGGCCTATACTGGCCCCAAAGTGTCTTGCATTGTAGTGTACGCAGGATACTTGTTCAATGGTTCTGTGCAAGCTCACAACACATATATGAGCTTCTGTATCGTGTCTTTACAGTGGACACTGTGCACCACCATGTGTCGTAAAACATCTCACAGGGTCACATACATCCACTTTCATGTCCATGCCTCCCACATTGAAACTGCAAATTCCCAATCAGAATTTAGGGGTAATCTATCATAAAAGGTCTGAGGCTGGTGTTGTGCAAATATTGGTCTTGTCTCAACACACAGGGATGAGGCATATGTACCATATTTATGGTGCATCCCTGTACGTTCCTGTTAGACCTGTTAGCCCTTTGGGTGGTCCCTCCTCATCATTATTTATTTTGTCCCACTTTTGCCTCAAACCCTGTTTGAATTTTTCCTTTTTGGGAACCACCAGACTTTTTCGTGTTGCTACAGATTCAGGGAGCCATTTTAGCTACCCCTGAAACTTCTGTCTGAGGGCCTGAAGCACAAAATGGCGGCCACCTGTGACATCACCAGCATCCACTGGAACCTACCAGCACCTTCCAGAAGATTCCAGAACTCTGTGACAGTTGGAGGCGGTTTAGAATGTTGGGAGGTTAAGACAGAGTGTTGGCAGTTGGAGCTGGCAGTTGGCACCTGACTGGTGAAGAGAGAGCAGCACAAGAGTGAAGGAGGAAGGAGTGAAGCAGCAGGGGTGGAAACTTGTGCCTGGAGTGGGGTCCATAAACCCACCCTTGATACTTGTCCCTTCTGATGGATCCCAGCCTGTAGCCCTGTGTGGGAAGAAGCCAGAAAAACTCATCCTAAGGACCTGGACAGCAGGAACAGGCATTAGAAGCAGACAGCAGCAAGATCCTGACCTGGAAACTGGTTTCCCTGGAGTCGGGCGTCGAGTAGCCTGAAGACCTGGAGCCCGAGGTGGAGAAGCGGCGCTGACTGAAGTAGCAGACGTCGTACCCGGAGCCGCCTGAGGTCGTGAGAGGGCGCCGACGGAGGTCGTGAGGAATACCAGAGGTCGAGGAGGAAGTGAACCGAGGTCGAGCGAGCGGCGTCATCGGAGGAGTGAAGTCCGCCCTCCGGAGTCGTCGGAGACCGAGGTAGAGGAGCACCGGAGGTCGGGAGTGAGGATCGCACTCCGGAGTCGCCCGGAACCTGTGTGGAGGAGCACCGGAGGTCGGGGGTGAGGATCGCACCCCGGAGTCGCCGGAAGTCGACATCGAGGCCAGGCCGGCTGACGTCATCGGAGCCTAGAGCGCCATCGGACCGGAGCCGCCCGAAGTCGACATCGTGAAGAGACTGCCCGACGCCGTCGAATCGGAGGTCGAGATCGAACCGAGGCCACCGACATCGGACCGGAACCGCCTACCGGCGTCGTCAAAGAACTGACATTGTGCCGAGGCCGCCGAGACCGAACCGGAGCCGCCTCACGGCGTCGACACGACTTCAGCGGCGTCGGAACATCAGAAAAAGGGCAGTAAGTGGAGTAGAGGGCGCCTAAGGCCCTGTGGAGACCTGAGAGACTGCTCTAAGGGGCTAGGGAGGTGCTGAAACCAACCTGACTGTGCAAGGGGTGAACTGGGACTAGCCTAGAGAGGTTGTGTGGAGAGAGAAAGCCAGGGCACTGGTATTCCCCCCTTTGATCTACCTCAGCTTAGGCCTCAGCCTTGTCCCAGCCGGGGAGTAGCCCCCCCACAAGCCTTCCACAACCCTACAAGCTGTGCCTGGGCCAAATCAGCCCTTAAGAATTGAAGTGTCATCTGATTACATGAGTGTTGCTGTATACTTTTAATTATTTATTGGGGGTACTGTATTTATTGAATTTTTACCTATTTATTGCTGCACTATATTTATAGGTCCACAGGACTTGATGGTGTACAATATTTATTGGTACAGTATTTATTGCCTCAAAGTATTTAATTGTCTGTATATATTGCACTTGTATTTATGCCCTGTTATTTATGATCACCCCTATTTATTTCATCAAACAGCCAATATTTATTTGACCTGCACTAATTGAAACTTGTATATTGTGATTGACCTATTTATTTTTCCCATCAGCAACTAAGAGAAAAAGATAAAGAAAGAATATTTTCATAATTTTTACGGTGTAGAGTCGTTTTTGGAACGGATGCACGCATGGTTATTGTATGGGTATATTGTATGCTTAGCACTGCGCCTGTTTCCTGACCACTCGAGCCAAGCTACCACAGTGTGTTCGGGGAGTCCACCACCACCCCTTCTAGTGTGGGAGTGGGCGTTTCCAACATAAATTGGTGTTCAGTGGTGGGATAGAGCTGTGCCTACATATACTCAACAATAACTGTGGGTAGTCCATAGGCCTACACCGGGAGTTTTCTCACAGCGACCTTCCTAATTGTGGGTTTTTGCTTTTTCCAAATTTACTCTGGTGGTGGGAGGAGGTATTACTAAAGGTACCACCCTACATTGTTACTGCACAAAACCTGTCCTCTAACCTGAGTGGGCAAGATGGAGTTTGTACTGGAAGATTTAGAAACGTACACTGTGGCCCAACTCAGGGAGTTTTGCCAGCGGGAGGGGGTGTACTGTCCCCCAGGAGCAAAGAAGGGTGCACTCCAAACCAGCTTAAGGGCTTGGGGGGAGGCACGCCGAGAAAGCAAGGCTGAGGAGGAAGACAGGGATGGAGAGCCTGACCCCGAGGGGGCTGAGATGTACCAACCTGAGGTGGGGAACCTGTCAGCAGGGCCCAGGACACTTTCTAGGAAGGGCAGCACTGTCTCTAGCGGGGGCTTATCCAGCGTGGAGTTAGCAGATCGGAGAGAGAAAAGACAGCTCACATGGGATTTAGCAAAGCTGGAGAAGGAGAAGGAGGAACAGAGGATGGCTCATGAGACGGAGAAACAGAAGATGGCTCATGAGATAAGACTGAAAGAGATAGAGCTTCAGATCCTAAGAATTGGGGCACCAACTGTTCCTAATGGTGGCAGCAAAGACCAAGAGATCACCAGGGAATCCAAACCTACCTGCCAAAGGACATAGTAGCTAGCTATGGGTTGGGTGATGATATCGCCAAGTGGCTAGCGGCCTATGAGGTCTCGTTAAGGGCCCATGGGGTTCCAGAGAAGTACTGGGGAGGGGGATTGTATAAGTACATGCCTCCAGCTGGTAGGGATGCTTTATTGGCCCTCGAAGAGGATGAGCAGACCCACTACCCCACCATGAAACTGGCGCTCATCAGAAAGTTTGGACTAACACCTGAAAAGTACAGACAGAAGTTCAGGGGTAGTCACAAACTGGGCACACAGAATTGGGTGGACTTCCTGGACTATGCAAAGAAGGCACTGGAAGGTTGGATTCAGGGCAGTGAAGTGAGGAACTACGAGGAGTTGTTTGACCTAGTACTGAAGGAACACCTACTCGAGAAATGTTTCCCTGAACTGCGGCAACACCTGGTGGATAGCAAGCTGACCAGTCCCCGGAAGCTTGCTGAGGAGGCGGACATTTGGGCTAGTACCCGGGTGTCCACAAGGGGGACTGGAGGGGATACTCAAAAGGCCGGACAGGGCGCCCCCCAGAAGAAAGAGGGAGGGGAAAAGAAAAAGGAGTTCTCCAAAGGCCCCCAAAATAACTTCCAAGGGAAGGGAACAGGATTCACCTCTAAGGCTAACCCACCCAGAAACCCTAATCCTGGCCAGAGTCAGCAGCCAAGGGTTGTCCATTGCTACGAGTGCGGTGGCGTTGGACACTATAAAGGAGATCCGAAGTGTCAGAAACGATCACCCCCTCCCACTGGAGGAAAGCCCCCCGGAGTAGCTAGTGTAGTGCTCGGGGAGGAGATGCCCTTAACTAAGGGAAGGGAGTGGGCGGGTGTCACTTTAGTGTCCCTGGGAGAACGGGAGATGGTTCCTAAGATCCAGGTGCCCGCAAATACCGCAAAGTATGGGCAGTGGATCACCATCAACGGCCAAAGAGGGGAGGCTCTGAGAGACACAGGAGCCAGTATGACTATGGTGCGTAGCCAGCTGGTGTCTCCAGAGCAGGTAATTCCCGATGTACTCCACCCAGCCGCGATGGCTGACGGCAGAACAGGCCACTATCCCGTGGCCGAGGTTCCCTTTGAATGGGGGGGGGTTGCAGGTTCACTTCGAGTTGCCGTAAGCCCTGCCGTGCCAGTCGATTGTCTGCTGGGCAATGACATGGAGCACAACGCTTGGAAGGAGGTGGAATACCGGACTCACACCGAGATGCTGGGTACACCTGACTGGGCCTGTGTTAGCACAAGGTCCGAGACTACCCGAAGAGGGAGTTCATTCCGGCTGGAGCCTGGAACAAAGGCCCAGCCAGCTGCCAGTCAAGGGAAGAACCGAGGACAGGAGGAGCCTGCCTCGGCGTCTCCACCCCGTAGGACGGATAGGCCACCGGAGGTGGTGGACCAGGAGTCTGCGGAGGGGGACGTTACCAACCTGGAGGACCTACCCATCCCGGCCGAGTGGCACGTGGAGGGAGGCCCGTCCAGGGAGGAATTCTGCCAGGGCCAGAGGGAGTGCCCTACCCTTGAGGGGCTGAGGCGACAGGCCGAAGCCCAGGCAGCAGGGAACGTTGAAGGGAACTACAGTGTTTACTGGGAGGATGGCCTCCTCTACAGTGAACCCAAGGCACCCCTACATGGATCGTCACGAGCCTTGGTAGTTCCTCAACGTTATCGAGCCTTCCTTTTGGAGTTGGCTCACGAGATACCATTGGCAGGACACCTGGGGCAAGACAAGACCTTCGCCCGTCTTGTCCCACACTTTTATTGGCCTCAGATGAAAGTGTCGTCCGATACCTACTGCCGGACATGTGTGTCTTGCCAAGCCAGTGGGAAAACAGGGGTGAAGCTGAAAGCTCCCCTGGAACCACTTCCTGTCGTTAGCACCCCCTTTGAAAGGGTGGGCATCGACATTGTGGGTCCATTAGATCCACCAACTACAGCTGGTCACAGGTTCATCCTGGTTCTGGTGGATCATGCCACACGGTACCCAGAGGCAATACCTCTGAGGACCATAACAGCACCTGTTGTGGCTAGGGCCCTGATGGGAATCTTTACCCGAGTGGGTTTTCCCAAGGAAGTTGTGTCCGACAGGGGGACCAACTTCATGTCAGCATATATGCGGGCAATGTGGAAGGAGTGTGGAGTGACCTACCGGTTCACAACTCCTTACCACCCCCAGACCAATGGTCTGGTGGAAAGGTTTAACAAAACCTTAAAAGGCATGATCAGAAGTCTGCCTGAAAGCCTGCGGAGGAAATGGGACGTCCTCCTACCCTGTCTACTCTTTTCTTACAGGGAAGTGCCACAGAAGGGAGTGGGCTTCAGCCCCTTCGAGCTTCTGTATGGGCACCCTGTACGTGGACCTCTTAACCTGGTGAGAGACGGATGGGAAAGAACTCCCAGAAAGCTCCCCCAGGATGTGGTGAGCTACATGCTGGCCTTCCGGAGCCAAATGGCTAAGTTGTGGAAGCAAGCTTCTGACAACTTGGAAGCCAGCCAAGCAGTGATGAAGGCGTGGTATGACCACAACGCTCACCCGGTGGAGTTGGAGCCTGGCCAGAAGGTGTGGGTGATCGAACCAGGAGAGCTTAGTGCCCTCCAGGATCGCTGGTCAGGACCCTTTGAGGTGTTGGAGAAGAAGGGTAAGGCTACCTACTTGGTGGACCTGAAGACCCCTCGTCAGCCCCTGCGGGTGCTGCATGCTAACCGCCTCAAACCCCACCACGAGAGGCCCGAAGTCATCTTGATGATGGTGACTGACGGAGGAGAGGACGTGGAAAGCGAGCCTCTCCCTGATCTGTTTGCGTCTCAAGAAAAGGATGGGTCGGTGGAGGAAGTGATTCTCTCCCCATCTCTAACTCCTGAACAGCAGGAGGACTGTCGCCAGGTCCTGGGGCAGTACTCTTCGTTGTTCTCCCTTGTCCCGGGTAGGACTCACCTGTGCGTCCATGACGTGGACACAGGAGACAGCCCACCTGTGAAGTCCAAGATCTACCGGATGTCAGACAAGGTGAAGGCCAGCATTCATAGTGAAGTCACTAAGATGCTGGAGCTAGGAGTGATTGAACCTTCTAGCAGCCCCTGGTCCAGTCCGGTGGTGTTAGTACCGAAAGCTGCACCACCGGGTGCCCAACCAGAACTGAGGTTCTGTGTGGACTACCGGGGACTGAATTCAGTGACAAAAACTGATGCTCATCCGATCCCTAGGGCGGATGAATTAATTGACCGGCTGGGAGCTGCCCAATATCTAAGTACCTTTGACCTTACTTCGGGGTACTGGCAGATCTCGTTGACTGATGGAGCAAGGGAAAGGTCAGCCTTCTCCACGCCCAATGGCCACTACCAGTTCTGTGTGATGCCCTTTGGGCTCAAGAACGCACCTGCCACGTTTCAGCGCCTGGTAAACCAGATCCTCACCGGAATGGAGAGTTTCTCTGCTGCTTATCTGGATGACATAGCCGTCTTCAGTACCAGCTGGGAGGATCACTTGCGTCACCTGCAAGCTGTTCTCCAGGCCCTGAGACAAGCTGGATTGACGATCAAGGCCAGCAAGTGCCAGATCGGGCAGGGGTCGGTAGTGTACCTTGGACACTTGGTGGGTAGGGGAACGGTGCAACCCCTCCAGGCGAAGATCGAGGCCATCATGGCCTGGGAACCCCCCAAGACACAGACTGAGGTCCGAGCATTTTTGGGCCTCACGGGATACTATCGCCGCTTCGTGAAGGGGTACGGTACCATCGTAGCCCCCCTCACGGAGCTCACGTCCAAGAAACAACCTCGACGGGTAGTCTGGACGGAGGCTTGTCAGCAAGCCTTTGAGAGATTGAAGAAAGCCATGTGCGAGGCCCCGGTCTTAAGGGCCCCAGACTTTTCCAAGAAATTCATTGTCCAGACGGATGCATCAGAACATGGCATTGGGGCAGTGTTATCGCAACTCAACGAAGAGGGTCTGGATCAACCCGTGGTCTTCCTATCCCGGAGACTACTTCCCAGGGAACAGAAGTGGAGTGCAATAGAGCGTGAAGCCTTTGCAGTGGTATGGGCTCTGAAGAAGTTGCGGCCATACCTGTTTGGCTCGCACTTCCTGGTTCAGACCGACCACAGACCCCTTCGCTGGCTGATGCAGATGAAGGGGGAGAATCCCAAGTTGTTGAGGTGGTCTATTTCCCTACAGGGGATGGACTTTCAGGTGGAACATCGGCCTGGAGTGGACCACGCCAATGCAGACGGTCTCTCAAGGTATTTCCGCCTTAGTGATGAGAACTCCCAAGGGGTTGGGTAGCTCTCCCCACTTTCAGCTGGGGGGGACGCGTGTTAGACCTGTCAGCCCTTTGGGTGGTCCCTCCTCATCATTATTTATTTTGTCCCACTTTTGCCTCAAACCCTGTTTGAATTTTTCCTTTTTGGGAACCACCAGACTTTTTCGTGTTGCTACAGATTCAGGGAGCCATTTTAGCTACCCCTGAAACTTCTGTCTGAGGGCCTGAAGCACAAAATGGCGGCCACCTGTGACATCACCAGCATCCACTGGAACCTACCAGCACCTTCCAGAAGATTCCAGAACTCTGTGACAGTTGGAGGCGGTTTAGAATGTTGGGAGGTTAAGACAGAGTGTTGGCAGTTGGAGCTGGCAGTTGGCACCTGACTGGTGAAGAGAGAGCAGCACAAGAGTGAAGGAGGAAGGAGTGAAGCAGCAGGGGTGGAAACTTGTGCCTGGAGTGGGGTCCAGAAACCCACCCTTGATACTTGTCCCTACTGATGGATCCCAGCCTGTAGCCCTGTGTGGGAAGAAGCCAGAAAAACTCATCCTAAGGACCTGGACAGCAGGAACAGGCCTTAGAAGCAGAAAGCAGCAAGATCCTGACCTGGAAACTGGTTTCCCTGGAGTCGGGCGTCGAGTAGCCTGAAGACCTGGAGCCCGAGGTGGAGAAGCGGCGCTGACTGAAGTAGCAGACGTCGTACCCGGAGCCGCCTGAGGTCGTGAGAGGGCGCCGACGGAGGTCGTGAGGAATACCAGAGGTCGAGGAGGAAGTGAACCGAGGTCGAGCGAGCGGCGTCATCGGAGGAGTGAAGTCCGCCCTCCGGAGTCGTCGGAGACCGAGGTAGAGGAGCACCGGAGGTCGGGAGTGAGGATCGCACTCCGGAGTCGCCCGGAACCTGTGTGGAGGAGCACCGGAGGTCGGGGGTGAGGATCGCACCCCGGAGTCGCCGGAAGTCGACATCGAGGCCAGGCCGGCTGACGTCATCGGAGCCGAGAGCGCCATCGGACCGGAGCCGCCCGAAGTCGACATCGTGAAGAGACTGCCCGACGCCGTCGAATCGGAGGTCGAGATCGAACCGAGGCCACCGACATCGGACCGGAACCGCCTACCGGCGTCGTCAAAGAACTGACATTGTGCCGAGGCCGCCGAGACCGAACCGGAGCCACCTCACGGCGTCGACACGACTTCAGCGGCGTCGGAACATCAGAAAAAGGGCAGTAAGTGGAGTAGAGGGCGCCTAAGGCCCTGTGGAGACCTGAGAGACTGCTCTAAGGGGCTAGGGAGGTGCTGAAACCAACCTGACTGTGCAAGGGGTGAACTGGGACTAACCTAGAGAGGTTGTGTGGAGAGAGAAAGCCAGGGCACTGGTATTCCCCCCTTTGATCTACCTCAGCTTAGGCCTCAGCCTTGTCCCAGCCGGGGAGTAGCCCCCCCACAAGCCTTCCACAACCCTACAAGCTGTGCCTGGGCCAAATCAGCCCTTAAGAATTGAAGTGTCATCTGATTACATGAGTGTTGCTGTATACTTTTAATTATTTATTGGGGGTACTGTATTTATTGAATTTTTACCTATTTATTGCTGCACTATATTTATAGGTCCACAGGACTTGATGGTGTACAATATTTATTGGTACAGTATTTATTGCCTCAAAGTATTTAATTGTCTGTATATATTGCACTTGTATTTATGCCCTGTTATTTATGATCACCCCTATTTATTTCATCAAACAGCCAATATTTATTTGACCTGCACTAATTGAAACTTGTATATTGTGATTGACCTATTTATTTTTCCCATCAGCAACTAAGAGAAAAAGATAAAGAAAGAATATTTTCATAATTTTTACGGTGTAGAGTCGTTTTTGGAACGGATGCACGCATGGTTATTGTATGGGTATATTGTATGCTTAGCACTGCGCCTGTTTCCTGACCACTCGAGCCAAGCTACCACAGTGTGTTCGGGGAGTCCACCACCACCCCTTCTAGTGTGGGAGTGGGCGTTTCCAACAGTTCCCTTGCGCTGGTGCCCACAAATCTGGGCAGTGCCAGTGCCCGCACACTTGTCTTGTAGTAAGGGTGACTGCGCTGCATGGTTATTTATTCTGTGCAAGAAGGGACACCTTACAGCACAAAAATAATCTAGAAAGTGGATTTGCCTCATCCATGTGTGTTGCAGCATGCAGCACGCATGGAATGAGCTGAAACGCACAAGAACTAAATACATGTTTCTTAGTTTTGCCTATCTAACGTCGCATTTTCAGAGCCATCAAATTTGACATAGCCCCAAATATATGAATCTGGAGCCGCATTAAAAGCTATGTATGTTGCGGTGGAACGTCCAACCCGACACCAATTGCCCAGCCCTTTGCTGTAGTGGACTGCTGTGGTTAGGCAAATATTAACAAGGTGGCATAAATCAAGGTTAACTGGCTTTGAGCAACCCTGTAAATATAGGGATGTTTTGAACACTACAAGAACATAAACAACAGTGATGTCCCATTGGCGTTTGTGCTTTTATGCATGTCCCCAAATCTTTGACACAGGTAGTACATGTTTGGTTGACACATATGTGCGTGTCTCAACCCCATGACAGTCGTAGACAACTTACTGGAAATGGGTAAGTACTTGCCACATATGTAGTCACACATACAACATATGAAAAATAGTGTAACTTGTACCACTGCATGCATTGCCAATCAAACATTGTAAAGTATGGTGCAGCATGCATCTGTGAAGGTTTGCATGGTGAGAACCCAGACACATTTTTAACCAAAGACATCTGACCAATGAAAGCCACATACACAACATATGTCACATGCCATAGACTGTTGCCAGGCATGCAACAGCTAAAACAAAATGGTACAAACACATGTCAAATACCACTTAGTATTTATTTATTAACCGCATTACACGTTAGGGTGAAGTTTTCAGAGTTGAAATAAAAAAACTCGCAGAGTATATGAGTTGTCAATGGAAGTTCAACTCTTACCCGTTTGTGGCAAACTACACTGGACGGCCACCTCCGGTCTGCAATGCTGCCTGTTGATTGCTCGCCAGTTTCTGCCAAGTTTTGCGCTTGGCATCATGCCAGCGCTTCTTGCAGTCTGTCACTGTCCTCTTGACTTCTGCGTTGGAGTTCAACTTGTTGACATTGGTCTGCCATATAGCGTTTTTCGTCTCCAATGACACATTGGAGGTGACGAAGGGCTGGTGTTGATGCTCCGTGACCTCCGTAATCAGGATCTCATTCTCCTCCTGGCTGAATCTGTGTTTTCTCTTCCTCTTTCCTGGGACTCTGATTGGTCACGCTGACTGTTGGGGATGTTGGGGTAGCTGTTGTCCTGTGCTGAACTTGGTCCTGACTGTTCCATTCTGTGAGAAGTTGGCCTGGCATATGCTGTCCACTAGTTATAGTGGGCACCTTGCACCAGTCCAAACAACCCTTATTGATGATAGGTTTAAAGATAACCTTTATTGAAAGCTATCCTAGTGGTAGCTATGGAAATCGGCCTTCAGGCGAAGTCTTGAAGGAGTGTAAAGCAGCTTGGTTTACCAGATTATAACCTCCTGAATCACTATGAAAGGAGAACCGCACAAGGTATATATATAAAGTATATGTATTCTATTTCTAGACACTCTCTACTAATCCCTTTATGAGATTAGAGAGCCAGGCACACAATAATACAGTTCTAAAACGACAGTAAATAGCACAATTTACAATGGGCCCTTGGGGCGGACTAAACCGTATATTAAGAAAGTGGTATAAGAACCACGACTTGACAAGACACAGTGCCTAGAGCACGTAGAATCGCTGGAACCCCAAGGAACCACCCAAGGTAGTGACACAGGAGACCCTCGGGGGACGTGTGCAGTGTGAAAACACAGCCGCGAGCCCCATACTATTCTATGGGAAAGTCACAGTTGGAATTTTAGAAGTTAAGAACACTTAGAAGAGGACTTTGAGCAAACCCCTTTAGACTTAGGGGGTTCTAGGGCTTGCACCCATGGGAGCACCGTAGTACTCGCGTTACCTCACCCAGGGAAGCCGGGTGCATAGGTGTCAAATGGTGTCGGGAATCGTCGTTGATTTCAATGGCGATCTGCTGCAAGGTTCTGCTGCCGGGAAGGAGAGAAGTGTCCGGTGTGATCCAAGTCTGGATCAAAGATCAGAAGAACCTGAAAGCAGAGGAGAGAGAGTCTGGGTCACTTGCCAGTGACAAGGGGCACGATAGACGAATTCCCACCAATGTCGGGTGTTTCAGGTGCGAAGAGGTGAAGCTTGACTCTGCAGCCAAGAGGACGAGGAGGCGTTGACGAGGACCAGGAGCTGGATTCAAGCTGCCCACAAAGGATGTCGAGTGCTGCGGTGTCAGTGCCCGGATTGGACCCAACAAGCCTTGGCAACAGCAACCCATGCAGGAAGAGAAAAGATGCTTCGGTGCGTACCAGCAAGGTCCTGGAGCGATGGAGAGTCAGGGCACGTCTGGAGAAACCAGGTAAGCCCAATTAAAGTTAAAGTTACTTTCACAGGGACCCACCAGTCGACAGACCAGGGATCGCGAAGGGACCTCGAGAGAAAACACAAAGGGAAGGCTCACGGAACACTCGTGGAGTGTAGGCAGGCAATCTTCGGTGCAAATGCAGCTTGGGGTCAGGGCTACAAGTATCTCAAAGCTCAGCCGTAGGAGTTATTGGAAAGCCGATGCTTCTGCAAATGGTCGCGGTGACCAGTGGTTCGGGTTGCACAGTCTTCCATGGGAGATACAGGCCTCAAAATTGCTGAGCGCACAGATTGACCTCAGGGACCATGGAAACCCACCTCCTATGTTGCAAAATTCTTCAGAGTCCGGCGGGAGCTTCGGAGATGCAAACCAGACAGATGTGTCTTTGGTGCCTGCCAAGCAGGGGAGTAACTCCTTTACTCCAAGGGAGATTCTTCAGTCATCTAGTTCAGTGTAGATCTTTGAAGTTCCAGGATTCAGTATCAGTGTTTCGTCCAGATGTAATCTAAAGTTCTATAGCCAGGGGTTCCTTTCTTATACCCAAGGAAGGGGTTGGACAAACTCTAGGGACCCACCTATGGGAGGGTCAGGAAAGAGGTGCGCCTACACCCATTTCCTTTGTCCAGTTTCACATCAGAGCAAGGGCTGGTAGCCCCTGCAACTGGTTTGAGCTAGACTATGCACAAGGACACCAAATGTGCCCCCAGTGCTGAACTTCAAATCACTCTTGGAGTGCACCCACCCAGCCCCAATACACTAAAGCCTGTCTGGGAAGTGGTGACACCTCCCTGTGACAGGAAACCTATTGCCCAGGTCTCCCCTGCCGGAGTTTCGTCCACCAGCAGGAAGGCAGGAAGGCAGACTCGTGTCTGTGGGTCATACTCCCACACCAGTTACTGGTGTGGGGGTATGATTCCAAGGTGTTTGACACCAAACACGAAATGTTTCTGTGCAGCCATCTCAAAGTTAGCATTTACCGCTTGGTTATAATGCACTTAAGAGTATATGGTTTGGCTGCATCACAAACAACCCCGGGAAAAAGGTTCAGAAGGCTGCAGAGGGGCCCTGCTGATGCATGGGCACCCTCTCACATAAAACTCAGCACCCTGCCTTCAGGATTAGTAAGGCCTGCCATAGGGGTGACTGATAGGTTTATATGTGCAGTGATATTGAGAGATAAAGCGAACCTATATCTCAGTAAGGGGTGCATGCACCACCTTACCCAAGCTGCAGTAGCAGTCCTGTGGTGTCATTTTGGAAGGCTTCCCAGGGGTGGCTTAATACATGCTGCAGCCCCTGGTAGGCTTCTGGGGTACCTACGCCCTGGGTACATAGTATACCATATACTAGGGACTTATAAGGGTACCCCAGAATCCAATCTGGAGTGTACCTAAAGTACTGGGAATCATTTTAGTAAGGAAGCAGCTAGGCTGGGGTCCTGGTTAGCAGGGCCCCAGCCAGACTAAAGTCGAAAAACAGTGAAACATCAGCAAAAAGTGGGGGTAACTATAACATGCAGATCCTACTCTCCTACACAACCCCCCCCCCAAATGTAAGGACATTAAACTAACCTTGACCAGTTGAGTCTTCATGTTCTAAGTGGAAATATCTGGAGAGTCCATCTGCATTGGCATGGTTACTCCCAGGTATATGTTCCACTGTATAGTCCATCCACTGTAGGGAAATGGACCACCTCAAAAGTTTGGGGTTTTCACCCTTCATCTTTTTTTGCCATAAGAGGGATTTATGGTCTGTCTGAACAATGAAGTGAGTGCAAAACACATATGGCCTCAACTTCTTCAAAGTTTCTCTCTGGGAGTCAGCCTTCTGCTAATAAAAGTTACGGGCTGATCCTGACCTTCACCATTTAATTGTGATAAGACAGCCCCAACCCCCAACTCAGATGCATCTGTTTGAACAATGAATTCTTTGGAGTAGTTAGGACTTTGCAGAATGGGAGCAGTGCACATGGCCTGCTTTAGGTCATCAAATGCCTTTCGACAGCTGACTGTCCACTGAACTTTCGTGGGCATGTTCTTACAAGTTAGGTCATTCAAGGGAGTCACTATGGATCCATAACCTTTTACAAATCTTCTATAGTACCCAGTCAGGGCAAGAAAGCTTTGACCTGAGTCTGGGTGGTTGGAGCAACCCAGTCCATTATGGTTTGGATTTTGCTCTGTAATGGTTGAACCTGGCCTCCACCCACAAGGTGGCCCAGGTACACAACCTGACTCTGCCCTATCTGGCACTTTGTGGCCTTGATAGTTAGGCCTGCTTTTTGCAGGGCCTTCAAAACATTCCTCAGGTAGACCAGGTGATCCTCCCAGGTGGAGCTAAAGACAGCAATATCATCTAGATATGCTGCACTATAGGCTTCCAGGCCAGTAAGGACTTTATTCACCAACCTTTGGAAAGTGACAGGTGCATTCTTCAAACCAAAGGGCATCACCACAAATTGATAATGCCCACTATGGGTAGAAAATGCAGTCTGTGGCTTTGCATCATCAGCTAGTCTGATCTGCCAGTAGCCAGCTGTCAAGTCAAATGTGCTCAGAAATCTGACTGAGGCCAAAGTATCTATAAGCTCATCTGCCCTTGGGATTGGATGGGCATCAGTCCCAGTGACTGCATTGAGACCCCTGCAGTCTACACAAAACCTCATCTCTCTCTTGCCATCTTTGGTGTGAGGTTTGGGCACTAAGACCACTGGACTAGCCCAAGGGCTATCTGAGGGTTAAATGACTCCCAATTCCAACATCTTCTGGACTTCAGCCCTGATACAGTCCTTGACATGATCAGCTTGCCTGTAAATCTTATTTGTAACAGGCAGACTGTCCCCAGTGTCCACTTCATGAGTGCATCAGGTAGTCTGACTTGGAGTCAGTGAGAACATATGTTTAAACTGGCTGAGAAATTTTCTGCAGTCAGTTTGTTGCTGGGCAGTGAGGCTGCCTGCCAAGGTTACACCATTTACTGATCCATCATCAGGGTTCTGAGAGAACAGGTCAGGGAGTGGGTCACTCTCTTCCTCCTGCCCCTCATCAGTTGCCATGAGCAAGCCCATGTCAGCCGTGTCAACATATGGCTTGAGCCTGTTGACATGGAGCACCCTATGGGGGCTCCTGGGAATTCCTAGGTCCACCAGGTAGGTAACCTCTCCCTTCTGCTCAAGTATTGTATGGGGGCCACCCCACTTATCTTGGAGGGCTGCTGGGGCCACAGGCTCCAACACCCATACTTTCTGCCCTGGCTGGTAAACAGTCAGCACAGCCTTTTGGTCATGCCAGGCCTTTTGTAATTCCTGGCTAGCCTCAAGGTTTTTAGTTGCCTTCTTCATGTATTCAGCCATCCTGGAGCAGAGACCAAGTACATAGTCCACAATATCCTGTTTAGGGGGTTTGAGAGGTAACTCACATCCCTCCTTCACCAGATACAATGGACCCCTAACTGGATGTCCAAACAGAAGCTCAAATGGGCTGTAACCAACCCCCTTCTGTGGAACTTCCCTGTAGGCAAATAGAATGCAGGGCAAAAGTATGTCCCATCTACGCCTAAGCTTTTCTGGGAGACCTTTAATCATGCCCTTTGGGGTTTTGTTGAACCTTTCAACTAACCCATTGCATTGTGGGTGATAAGGGGTGGTGAATTTGTAATTTACTCCACACTCCTTCCACATTGCTGTTAAGTAACTAGACATGAAGTTTGTACCCCTGTCTGATAGTACCTCCTTACGGAAACCCACTCTGGAAAAGATTCCAAGTAGGGCCCTTGCCACCACAGGAGCTGCAGTGGTCCTAAGGGGAATGGCTTCTGGGTAACTAGTGGCATGATCCGCCACCACCAGTATAAATCTGTGCCCAGATGCTCTCTGAGGATCCATGGGACCAACTATGTCAATCCCAACCCTCTCAAAGGGACCCCACCACAGGTAGTGGTATCGGGGGGCTTTGTTGTACCACCTGCCTTCCCACTGGCTTGACAGGTGACACAGGAGCGACAAAACTCCTTGGTGTCTTCAGACATGTGGGGTCAATGAAAGTGAGAAACAATTTTGTTCCAAGTCTTGTTTTGGCCCAGGTGTCCTGCTAAGGGAATATCATGGGCTAGTGTCAATAGGAAGCCCCTGAACTTCAGAGATATAACCAACCTCCTAGAGGCACCAGGCTTGGGGTCTCTACTCTCTGAGTACAGGAGTCCATCATCCCAAAATATCTTATGGGTTCCACCAGCATTCCCAGCAGCCTAATCAGCAGCTTGCTTTCTGAGGGGTTCAAGAGAAAGGCAGCTCAGCTGCTCCTGGCTCAGATCTGCCCTGGAAGGGTCCCCAGTCCCCAAGAACTCAACCTGGTCAGGTTCAAGCTCCTCTGGGACAGTTCCTTCTTCAGGCTTGAGATCATCTCCTTCAAGAGACTGATCTGCTTCCTGAGCTTGGGGGGAAGACACTGCCTTACCCCAGCTGCTCCTTTTCTTGGGAGGCGCATGGTCCATTCTTCCAGGACCCAGGGCCTGTTCAGCTTTTGACATTTTTTACTGTGACCTGGTCACAGCAAACACATGTGCAGGGTTTTCCAACATTTCTGCATGAGTCCTGAGCTCCACTTCAGCCCAAGCGGAGGTTTCCAAATCATTGCCAAGCAAGCATTCAACAGGGAGGTCTGCACTTACCACGACTTTCTTAAGCTCAGTTACCCCTCCCCAGGAGAAATTAACAATTGCCAAGGAATGGTCTGTCCTGACATTACTATCATTGGTCACTTGGTACATTTCACCAAGTATGATCTGCTCAGGAGCCAAAAGATCTTTTGTGACCATTGTGACACTTGCTCCTGTGTCCCTGAATGCCAAAGCCTCTTTTCCATTTATTAAAGTTTGCTGTCTCTATTTGCCTAGATTACTGGGACTCAAAAAGGAGGCCATAGCCATGCCTCCATCACAGATCAGTACAGCCTGAGTTGGAACCCTGACTAGGCCAGAGTCCACCTCAGAACCCAGGGTTAACCCTACTACACCCTTATTCTGAGTACCACCACTTGGAGCTGAACTAGGGGGAACAGTTGCCTTAGGGGCAATGGTGGCTGGAGTTGAGTCTTTGGACTTGGTACAATCACTTGCCTAATGGGTTTTCTGTTTATAGATTTTACATCATAGTTTATTTTGGCCTTTTCCTTTATTAAATTGGGGCTCCCCACCAGATGCAGATTTTTGGGGCCCTTGAGAAGACTTCTGGTCTTTACCCCTGTCTCCACCCTTATCAGAGTTCTTGGAATCCTGCTTCTTGGAGTCACCACCTTGGTTCTGAAGCTTTTGCCTCACCCTGGTTCTGACCCATTTGTCTTCCTTCTGACCCAATTATTGGGGAGAGGTTAGATCAGAGTCCACCAGGTACTGAGGCAACAGCTGATTTTGACACTTATTAAGGATCTGCTCCCTCACAATAAAATTGTATAATCTTTTAAAATCACACACTTTACTGCCAAGTAACCAGTCCTCCAGAGCCTTAGTAGCACAATCTACAAAGTAAACCCAGTCTTGAGTCTGTGCCTTTTGGGTATCTCTGAACTTCAACCTGTACTGTTCAGTGGTTAGGCCAAACCCATCTATCAGTGCACTCTTCAAGACTGCGTAATTGTCAGCATCCTCTTCTCTAACAGTGAGGAGCTTATCTCTACATTTGTCTGCAAAGGAGAGCCACAAGATTGCTGCCCACTGCTCCCGAGGGACCCTCTGTACTTTACAGGCCCTTTCCAGTGCAGTTATCCATTTGTGGATGTCATCCCCACTCTGGTAGGGAGGGACAATCATGTTCAGGTTCCTATGGTCATAAGTATGATCTCTACCTCTAGGGACACTATTGCTGCCACCATGGGGCTCTAGCCCCCATCTTTGTGAAGCTCTCTGGAGCTCCAGGGATTCCCTGTCCAATGCTAACTGTTCCCTCTATATACTAAGCTTAGCTTCTTCAAACTGGATCAGTCTGCATTTCCTCTCGTAAGAGAACTCACTCTTCTGGTGGAAAATGGGCCTATGAGAGACAGAGGTCCCTCCAGATGTACCAGAATGATTAGACTCCAGTGAAGGAGATCTTTGATCTTCTTGGCACACCACCAACCCTTCCAGGTGGGGAACAGAGATGGCCACTGAGGCCTTCTTCCTCACCTTCAGGATGGATTGGATTTTCCAGGTTCGAATCATCTTGATCCTCCTGGTCGGTGTCAGAGTCCTGGTCATAGGTGTGGTCACCTCTTGGCCTTTCCTCTTCTGCTGCCTCACCCACTCTGCCTACCTCATCAGACCCTGGGGTCTTTCTGAGGTCATCTGCTAGCAACATCTTTATGAGATGTTGTGTGGTTGGGCTTTTCCCTGTCTTCAATTTCCTTGAGGCACACATAGTCCTTAATTCTTAATATGTAGCATTGTCATACTTCGTTGGGAGAGGCCCACTGGCTTCTTCCCTTGAAGACCAGACTAGTGTGGTGTGGTGTATGCACCTACCTACTCTAGTGGGGCCTACTAAACTCTCTTGAGTTTTAGAAAGGGTGTGCTAAGCCCTTGACACACATATCTAAGTTCAGTAGAACTTGCTGTATTCTAAACTTGATTTATATGTACCTATAGTGGTTTTCAGTTAGTCACTAAAAGAAATTATCTGGTAAAGCAATAGCAAGCTTGAATCCAACAGCTGCACACCAATGTGCGAAGTTGGTCTTGCATATGCTGTCCACTAGTTATAGTGGGCACCTTGCACCAGTCCAAACAACCCTTATTGATGGTAGGTTTAAAGATAACCTTTATTGAAAGCTATCCTAGTGGTAGCTATGGAGAGCAGCCTTCAGGCTAAGTCTTGAAGGAGTGTAAAGCAGCTAGGTTTACCAGATTATAACCTCCTGAATCACTAAATGAAAGGAGAACCACACAAGGTATATATATAAAATATTTCTATTCTATTTCTAAACACTCTCTACTAATCCCTTTATGAGATTAGAGTGCCAGGCACACAATAATACAGTTCTAAAACGACAGTAAATAGCACAATATACAATGGGCCCTAGGGGCGGACCAAACTATATATTAAGAAAGTGGTATAAGAACCACGACTTGACTAGACACAGTGCCTAGAGCACGTAGAATCGCTGGGACCCAAAGGAACCACCCAAGGTAGTGACACAGGAGATCCTCGGGGGACGTGTGCAGTGTGAGAACACAGCCGCGAGCCCCGTGCTATTCTATGGGAAAGTCGTGGTTGGAATTTTAGAAGTTAAGGACACTTAGGAGAGGACTTTGAGCAAACCCCTTTAGACTTAGGGGGTACTAGGGGAAGCCGGGTGCATAGGTCTCAAATGGTGTCGGGAATCGTCGTTGATTTCAATGGCGATCTGCTGCAAAGTGCTGCTACCGGGAAGGAGAGAAGTGTCCAAGCCTGGATCGAAGATCAGAAGAACCCGAAAACAGAGGGGAGAGAGTCTGGGTCACTTGCTAGTGACCATGGGCACGATAGACGAATGCCCACCGATGTTGGGTGTTTCCGGTGCGAAGAGGTGAAGCTTCACTCTGCAGCCACGAGGACCAGGAGGCTTCGACGATGACCAGGAGCTGGATTCGTGCTGTCCCATGAAGGATGTCGAGTGTTGCCATGTCGGTGCCCAGATTGGACCCAACAAGCCTTGGCAACAGCAACCCACACAGGAAGAGAAAAGATGCTTCGTTGCAGACCAGGAAGGTGCTGGGGACTCCCCAAGCAATGGAGAGACAGGGCACGTCTGGAGCAACCAGGTAATCCCAATTAAAGTTAAAGTTACCTTCACAGGGACCCACCAGTTGACGGACCAGAGATCACAAAGGGACCTCAAGAGAAAACACAAAGGGCACGCTCACGGAACACTCGTGGAGTGTAGGCAGGCAATCTTCAGTGCAAATGCTGCTCGGGATCAGGGCTACAACTAACCCAAAGCTCAGCTGTAGGAGTCATTGGAAAGCTGATGCTTCTGCAAATGGTCGTGGTGTCCAGGGGTTCATGTTGCATGGTCTTCCACGAGGGATACAGGCCTCAGAATTGCTGAGTGCACAGATCAACCTCAGAGACAACGGAAACCCACCTCCTGTTTGGTAAAATTCTTCGGAGTCCGGCGGGAGCTTCAGAGATGCAAACCGGATAGATGCGTCTTTGGTGCTTGCCAAGCAGGGGAGTAACTCCTTTACTCCAAGGGAGATTCTTCAGTCATCTCGTTCAGTGGAGATCGTCGAAGTTCCAGGATTCAGTATCAGAGTTTTGTCCAGGTGTAATCTAAAGTCCTGTAGCCAGGGGTTCCTTTCTTATACCCAAGGAAGGGGTTGGACAAACTCTAGAGACCCACCTATGGGAGGGTCAGAAAAGGGGGGTGGCTACACCCATTTTCTTTGTCCAGTTTCATGCCAGAGCAAGGGCTGGTAGCCCCTGCAACCAGTTTGAGCTGGACTATGCACAGGGACACCAAATGTGCCCCCAGTGCTGAACTTCAAAGCACTCTTGGAGTGCACCCACCCATCCCCAATACACTAAAGCCTGTCTGGGAGGCGGTGACACCTCCCTGTGACAGGAAACCTATTGTCCAGGCCTCCCCTGCCGGAGTTTCGTCCACCATCAGGAAGGCAGACTCGTGTCTGGCAGCATCCATTTTGTGATGCCAGGGCTCTGTTAGCTGGTCCGGGTATACTGGTGCTGTCATGTCTCTCCCTCTAGAAGGGTGGGATCATACTCCCACACCAGTTACTGGTATGGGGGTATGATTCAAGGGTGTTTGACACCAAACACGACATGTTTCTGTGCAGCCATCCCAAAGTTAGCTTTTAACACTTGGTTATAATGCACTTAAGAGTATATGGCTTGACTGCATCACAAACAACCATAGAATAAAGGTTCCGAAGGCTGCAGAGGGGCCCCGCTCATGCATGGGCACCCTCTTACATAAAACCGAGCAACATGCCTTCGGGATTAGTAAGGCCTGCCATAGGGGTGACTGATATGTTTATATGTGCAGTGATATTGAGAGATATAGTGAACCTATATCTCAGTAAGGGGTGCATGCATACACCACCTTACCCAGGCTGCAGTAGCAGTCCTGTGGTGTCATTTTTGAAGGCTTCCCAGGGGTGGCATAATACATGCTGCAGCCCCTGGTAGGCCTCTGGGGTACCTATGCCCTGGGTACATAGTATACCATATACTAGGGACTTATCAGGATACCCCAGAATTCAATCTGGAGTGTCCCTAAAGTACTGGGAATCTTTTTAGAGAGGAAGCACCTAGGCTGGGGTCCTAGTTAGCAGGGTCCCAGCCAGACTAAAGTTGAAAAACAGTGAAACATCAGCAAAAAGTGGGGGTAACTATAAAAAGCAGATCCTACTCTCCTACACATTCTGCATTCAGGTAATTAATTTTTTTTCCTTATTGGTGTATTTGTAAGCTCTTTTTGCTGCTATACGCTGAAAAGTTTCCTATCGCCTGGACGCTAGAGTTAGTGTCATTATTCGGCTAGCTGATCCTAATGCCACGTAGCGACGTATTGTAAATACGTCGCAAACATAGCTTTAGGATTTGGCAATCGGCAGCGCAAACAAAACTGCAGCTAAACAGTGTGAAAACTGCTTAGTGGCAATTCTTGTAAATATGCCCAAAGTCTTTAGGGAAGCTTAACTCCTCTAAATATGCAATAGTTGGACAAGAACCCTTTAATTGATGAGCTAGCTCCTCCTGGCTGCAGAATCTATCATTCTGATTTTCTAAACCTGGAGGCGTAGAAGCTATTATTGCCCCCATACTACTGTCATTTACTTCAGAGCCTTCCAGTGACTATATTTCCTCCACATCAGTGCCTATTTTGAGCCGGTGGTTTCCGGAGCTCTGCACTGGCACTTAATTATTAACACCGGCATTTGACAGTCTGCCACAACGTGGCGCTGTCTGACTAATTTAGAGATGACCACAACAACAGTTAATTAATGTTGCAATCTACATTAAACATGACTATTACATGCCACCCAAGCCATTCCTCTAGCTTTGAGGGCCTCAAATAGTCCCGCTTGAAAGAGTGAGATGATTAGTCGTTGTGTTGTTACTATCATTGGCAGCAATGTGAGGGGCATTGTGTGGTGCAAGCTGCAGTGGCCTCCTGATGAGAGCCCTGGCACTTAGGGCCATATTAGCAACAAACTGCGATAAATATCGCAGAGCGCGCTTAGCGCGAAATTTTTCATCGTCAGCTAATGCTGGAATATATCGCCACGCTAAAGCTGTATTAGCAACAATTAGCGCTATGGCGATAAATATTCCAGCGATAGCGGGATGAAAGGACCATCATCGCGACAAAACCAGCGATGTTGCATGGGGAAGGGGCAAAAACCTTGCTGATACGACCCTGTGGTCATATATCAGCATAATCCACCCCCCATGTCGGGTATGGTTAAGTCAGGAAAATAGCAGGTATTAAAAAACCGGCGATGACCCCGGTTAGCGTGACTTTTCACGTCACTAACCGGGGCCAGGGCCTCCTTGCTAACAAGCAATAGGCCTGTTAGCGGCTGTTTACCAGGTCTGTTGGTCGGGAACGCCTACTTTGCATGTCATTAGCGATAAATATCGCTGACATGCAAAGCGGCACCCAAACAGGTCGTTTTCGTCACTAAGCTGTCGCTATCTGCTGTTAGCGACAGCTTGCTGATAGGGCGATAGAGTTATCGCCGCTTTAGCAGGAAAAGGTCCCACTAAAGCAGCGATATTGCTCTTGCTAATATGCTCCATGGTTCTTTACAAATAAGGCACTGCTCCACATGTAAAGTGGACAATTTTTACACCCACTTGTTTTGATTTGTAGCCCCTCTGCTCCTGCATCCACAACTATAGTCTCACGGTAGCCAAGCAAAATGTAATTGTTTGCAACTACTTAAATCTATGGTTAGAATGGTTAGAATGTCATTCCTTTTTCAGCACTAGATTAAAAAAAATATCTTCAAGTATTCTATTTACATTAAGCGTGTTCCAGACTCAAATGGTGTCAAAGCGATTCACAAAAGGAAGCAACACTTATATATCACAATTTAAAAAAATGGTGCATCGAAGAACATTCCCCTTAGACAAAACAAGTTTACAGAAAATTATCAATAAAGAAAATTCTGAGCACCAGGGATTTATTTACATTTACCATTAACAGTAGACCAGACACAATATCACAAATATAGAAAATGTACATATATACATGTTACTACACAATACACCAGATTCTTTGTGGACGGATGCCAACCATGTCATGTCAGAGCCGGAGATGTAAAGCCCCCTCTGACAGATCACCCAGAGGCAGCTGCGGCTCCGCCGTAATGGCGGAGGAGCGTTGCCCCACTTAGTGCGGAATGAAAAATAAAACAATATTAAAACAATGTTATTATTGTTTTATTTTTCACTGGCAGACGATGCTGCAGAGTCTAGAGCGGGGAGGGGCCAGCGAATCATCTGTTGACAGGGCAGGGCAGGGATGGGGAGTGGTGGGCACTTGTAGATTGGCATGTCAGTTTGGCCGGCCGTCTAAGGCCGGTCAAACAGACATGTGCATTTAGGTTTCTCCAAACCAACTGCGTTCCACAGCCGGGTGGAGAAATGGCACAGACTTTCTGTGCCTGAGTGAGCGGCAAACCAGCCCTCTCAGGCCAATCGCCACTCTGCTCTCATAGCATGAGAGCAGCGTCTGGATTGGATGGGGAGTCTGTGAATGGTGTGCCAGGGACTGCTAGGAGCAGGAAGAGCAGAGGAGCACCGAGGCGCGAGGTGGCCGGCAGCAGGTGCGTTTTTTAATTATTATTAATTCCCCCCTCCACCCACCGTTCCCTCCTGCCGCTGCTGCCCTGCCGTCCCGCCACTGTACATTGGCAGCAGCCGCGACTAAGCAGAGGTGAGCACTGGGCGCATGTTTGGTTTGGTGTAATGCACATTCAGACCTATGGTATGTTGCTGTGGCACCAATTCCGACCCAAAGACATCTGGGACCCCCCGAGGCAAAACCTGCTGGTGAGAGAAAAAAGCTCAAGTACTGATAGCAAATGACTGCTGACAACTGAACCTGTGATGTTCCACGAAACATTGACTATATCATGTCCTCACATAGAACTGGATGCTATAACAAGTATATAGATACGCCGCATATCATTAACCTTTATCGTGGCCACTCTGGCAACGCTATCACCAATGCTAATAGACCTGCCTGAATAGGACCACTATATTGTTCTGTTAATTTTGTGTCTTAAAAACATAAATAAAAGTTCAAAGAAAAAAATGTGTCATCTTAGAAGCTATCGTTGGAGGAGCAGGTGTGCCAGTCCTGTTTTTTAATGTCTCAAAAGAGGTTTTAGCTCTTATCAAGGGGTATCGAGTTCTGAATTTTCAGGACAATATCCTGGTGGCAAACAAGTTCCAAATGTTCAGCCCCTTTCTGAAAGGAACTGGAGTATTATTCTTTGTTACTCAGCAGAAGAAGATTTGGAATTCAAAGTAAAATTAATAACACACAATACAGACCAACGTCCAGCTAAATCTATTCACTACAGAAAGGATAAGGGGCATATCAGCAACACCCGGCGATAATTATCGCTCAGCGCTCTTAGCGTGAGGATAATTATCGCCGGGTAACGTGGATTTTTATCGCTGAGATAGCGTGCTGTTAGCAACGCTTATCTCCTCAGCGATAAAAATCCTCACGCTAACTGCCTAGCGTGAGATTATCGCTGGAAACCCAGCGATAATCTCATGAAATATGGCGTTAGCTTGATGATAGGGACTCACAAACTTAGCCATGATATCCACCTTCCATAGGATATCATGGCTAAGTCAGTCCTGAAGCAGGCGTAAGGAAAGTAGCGATAACAGGGGTTATCGCTATTTTTCCTGCTGCTATGCTTCGTAGCGTGGGGCTTGATGATAGGAGAAATGTCGCTTAGCGACATTTCTCCTGTCATGTTAGGTCAGGAACGCCCACTTTCATTTCATTAGAGATGCAAAGCTGGGCGTTAGGAATCCCCACGCTAAAGCAAGGTTTCACGCGTTAGCGTGGCCTTGCTAATTAGGCGATAAAATTATCGCCGCTTTTCGGCCAAAAACGGCCGCAAAAGCGGCGATAATTTTTTATCGCCAGCTTGTAAATGTGCCCCTAAGTCCTTTTTAGGTCTGGCATGACAGCTCAGCTGTCATCTGACATAAGGTGATCAACAAAAAAAGAGCTTTCGGAAGTACTATAGAGAGGGGCTTTGGCAGCGCCCACGCTGGGAGCAAGGAGTTCATCTTTTGATTCAGCAGAAGTTGTGTGCCTACACAGACTAAGTTCTTTCCCTTCAATTAGCTGTGATCATTTTTTTTAATTTATCTTGCTGCTTGAGCCAGCAGCAGTATGGCTGCTTGAGCTTGAACTTTCTGGGGCACACCCATGACATTGTGATGCTGCAAAAGTTAGGCCCTCTTAAGAGAGATAGGGGCATATTAACTAGGGCTTTATCTTTATGCAAAATCGCATGATAGCACCCTTTTTCACTACGCTTCCCTTTGCATCTCTAATGAGATACAAAGTGGGCGTTCCAGAGCAAAATAATAGGAGAAATGTCGCTAAGCGACATTTCTCCTATTATCAAGCTTCACGCTAACCCTGTTAGAGACAAAAAAAGCAGCGCTAACCACGGTTAACGCTGCTTTTTTACGTCTGCTAATTTTCAGACTTAGCCATGTAATCCAATGGGAGGTGGATTACATGGCTAAGTCCACCATGGGCTATCAACAAGGATATCCCTATCCTTGTAGCTTTATCACTGCATTACCAGCGATAACCTCCCAAAATGCCGCTATCGCTGGATTTTTTATCGCCTAGGTGGTTAGCGTTGTTAATAACGCGATAACCAGGCGATATTATCCAGCGATAGCGGGCGTTAAAAAAAACGTTAAGCGCCCTTAGCGTTAATGTTCCCTGTTCCTTGTTAATATGCCCCATAGTGTTTTGCTTAGCCAACTGCAATTTTTCACAACTTTCTAATGTCATGACTGTGTGTCTGATGGTTGCCTTGTGGAAAGACCTATGCTCAAAACTGTAGGCCTCAATCAATCAATCACATAATTTGTAAAGTGCGCTACATACCCGTGAGGGTTTCAAGGCGCTGGGGGAGGGAGGGGCAAGGGGGGGGGGGGGGATTGCAGCTTCTATTGGTCGAAGAGCCATCTCTTGAGTTGTCTCCTGAAGGTCAGCAGGTCTTCGGTCTGTCGCAGGTAGAGGGGAAGGATGTTCCAGGTCTTGGCGGCGCGATGGGAGAAGGACCTGCCTCCGGCAGTGGTTCTCCGGATGCGTGGGACCGTGGCCAGGGCGTGGTCAGCGGAGCAGAGATTCCTGTTGGGTACGTAGAAGGAGAGTCGACTGTTGAGATAGGCTGGGACGGTTTTGTGGAGTGCTTTGTGTGCGTGGATCAGGAGTTTGAAGGGGATTCTTTTGTCGACGGGGAGCCAGTGCAGGTTCCTCAGGTGGGGGGTGATGTGGTCACGGCATGGGACATCGAGGATCAGGTGTGCAGAGGCATTCTGGATTCTCTGTATTCTGCTGATGAGCTTGGACGAGGCTCCGGTGTAGAGGGCGTTTCCGTAGTCGAGTCTGCTGCTGACAAGAGCCTGGGTGACTTTTTTTCTCGTGTTGGTCGGGATCCATTTATAGATCTTGCGGAGCATGCAGAGGGTGTTGAAACAGGTGGAGGAGACTGCATTGACTTGTTTGATCATGGAGAGTTTTGAGTCGAGGATGACTCCCAGATCGCATGCGTGGTCGGTGGGGGCCGGGGGGGACTCTAGTGATGTGGGCCACCAGGAGTCGTCCCATGCGGAGGGGTTGGATCCGAGGATGAGGATTTCCTTTTGTCTGTGTTCAGTTTGAGGCGGCTGTCCTCCATCCAGTCGGCGACGGCCTTCATTCCCTGGTGGAGGTTGGATTTGGCGGTGAGGGGGTCCTTAGTGAGGGAGAGGATCAGCTGAGTGTCGTCGGCGTTGGAGATTATGTTGAGGTCGTGCTGTCGGGCGATGCGTGCTAGTGGTGCCATGTAGACGTTGACGTGGGACGCAGGTGATGCTGCTAGCGGTGTGAATCGCGCCTTAAAGTACTGTTTATATTTGCACTTTTGCACATGACCCCTTTTAAATGGTTTTAACGCTGTGACTAGTTGAAAATCTCAGAAGCCTTACTTGTTGCTTGTAGGAGCTGCCCTGCACCCCGGTCCGTTGCGGCAAGTGCCGATTATACGGAGGGTGGACCTTGGGCTCGACTCCTCCCCCTCCCCCCACCACTTCCGGGGCATTGGGGTTAAATGCAATGTTTGGGCGAACGCGCAGCGGACGCAGGTGATGCTGCTAGCGGTGTGAATCGCGCCTTAAAGTACTGTTTATATTTGCACTTTTGCACATGACCCCTTTTAAATGGTTTTAACGCTGTGACTAATTGAAAATCTCAGAAGCCTTACTTGTTGCTTGTAGGAGCTGCCCTGCACCCCGGTCCGTTGCGGCAAGTGCCGATTATACGGAGGGTGGACCTTGGGCTCGACTCCTCCCCCTCCCCCCACCACTTCCGGGGCATTGGGGTTAAATGCAATGTTTGGGCGAACGCGCAGCGGACGCAGGTGATGCTGCTAGCGGTGTGAATCGCGCCTTAAAGTACTGTTTATATTTGCACTTTTGCACATGACCCCTTTTAAATGGTTTTAACGCTGTGACTAGTTGAAAATCTCAGAAGCCTTACTTGTTGCTTGTAGGAGCTGCCCTGCACCCCGGTCCGTTGCGGCAAGTGCCGATTATACGGAGGGTGGACCTTGGGCTCGACTCCTCCCCCTCCCCCCACCACTTCCGGGGCATTGGGGTTAAATGCAATGTTTGGGCGAACGCGCAGCGGACGCGCGCAGCGGGCGCGCCGGCGGCGCGCCAAAGGCAAGCCCGTCTGCGCCCGTCCGCGACCGGCCGGGGCTAGGGGCTATGTCTCTTACTGGAGATAAGCAAATTATTCATTATTCAAGTCAGGATTTATTGGCACTTGCAGGCAAAGTGGGCTATACCAGTGACCCTTGTTGCAGAGCGGAACCAGGCCTAGTTCACGGGCCTTTCTCCTGCCTTGCCTGCCACTGGTCCAGCATGGGGATCTCTCAATTGAGTAATCATTCAACCCACGTTACTAGTAACATGACTCTAAGCTGCCTATATCTCAACGCCAGATCCTTACCCAAGCACGCCTTAGACATCTGGGACCTGCTTATCTCCAAAACCCCAGATCTACTCTTCATTACTGAAACCTGGCTGTCCGGCCATAATGCCCCGGACTTAGCCAATGCTCTCCCCGTCAACTACAAAATCATAACACAAGACAGATCTGGGAAGAGGGGAGGAGGAGTGGCAGTGATATTTAAAGAGCAGCTAACATGTCTAGTGGAACCTATCATCCCTCACTGCGAACATCAGACCTTATCCTTCAGAATCCTCCACGAGGGCATTAACATACTGGCTGGAGCTGTAATATACAACCCCCCAGGGCAACAAATCAATCTTGGAGCCAAACTACTCAATCAACTCTTACCACTCTGCTTAAAATTTCAGAATTACCTCATTGTGGGAGACTTCAACACTCACTATGAAATAACCGAGGCCTTGGGCACCTCACAACTAAAACAGGATATGGAGATACTTAATTTAAAGCAATGGATCGTAGGTCCTACTCATACTGCTGGCCATACACTGGACTTATTATTTACCAATATTGCTTCTACTCAAGTAAAGGAAATTCAGCCCCTATCTTGGTCTGATCATTTTCTCATATCTTTCTCACTCGACATCCCTTGCAAAGCCCAGAAACCTCAAAATGCTCAAAAAATCTCCAAACGAGCTTGGAGATTAGTCGAGGATTTAAAATTCGATACATTCTTCCAGGAGGTTGATCTCGAATTTTCTATCAACACTTCCGTATGTAAGGACGTTGCTTCCCTCGATGCTGGCATTCTACAAACCTTAGACAAAATAGCCCCCATATGGACAACTAAAAAAAAGGCTCCTACAGAAAAATGGTACACCCCCTACCTTAAAAGTCTTAAAAGAGAATGCCAAAAGCTTGAACATCTATGGAGGCAATCCAAGGACAAAACAGCTAAACCCAAGCTCAAACTCAATTATACCCACAACTGGAAAAACTACATCCTAGCCATCAGGCAGGCTAAGAAAGACCACTTTACTCAGCGTATAGAGGAGAATAGTAACTCCACGAAAGAACTATACAAGATAGTGAAAGAACTGAGTAAACCTGTCAGTATCTCCCAAACACTTAATCCCTCGGCTGAGGCCTGTAATCATATCAGCACCTTTTTCTCAGAAAAAATTAAGAAAATCTACTCAAACTTTTCTCCCGGAACTGATGCTACAAATGCTGAAAAATTCACTAACATTACACTCACTCCAGATATAGGAACTATCCCCTGTTTAATGGACTTTGAACCACTATCAGCAGCTGATGTCCTAACAGCAATGCAATCAGTTAAATCAGGCTCCCCCTTGGACCCCTGTCCCCATTTTGTGTTTTCTAAGATTGCACCTTCACTCTGCCCTTTGGTCACTCAAATTTTTAATAAATCTCTTAAAACTGCTACATTTCCTAATGCCTGGAAACACGCAGCCGTCATTCCTCTTCTGAAGAAAGCGGGCTCCGACATCGCAAACCCTGAGAATTACAGACCCATTTCTCAACTTCCATATCTTTCCAAAGTCTTAGAAAAACTGGTCAATGTCCAATTGACCAAATACTTAGAAACCAACTCCCTTCTGGACCCTACCCAGACAGGCTTCAGAGCCAATAACAGCACTGAGGCCACGCTGCTGGCAGTCTCGGACAGTGTTAGGTCTCACACTGACCAAGGAGGTTCGGTGGCTCTAATACTGCTCGACCTGTCAGCGGCATTCGATACGGTCTCCCACCAATGTTTGTTGAATATACTTCAACAGAAAGGAGTACAGTCCAATGCTTTGAACTGGTTACACTCTTTCCTGAGTACTCGCACCCAGACTGTACACATGGGACAATTTCAGTCTAACACTACCTCCATCGACTGTGGGGTCCCCCAGGGCGCATCGCTGAGCCCCACCCTTTTCAATGTTTATATGTCTTCTTTGGCTGACATTGGAAGGAAATGGGGCATCGGCATGTGCTCATATGCGGATGACACGCAGCTAGTGGTAGCCCTTAATGAAAAATCTGCAATCACTAAAACCAAACTACAAGGCTGTCTTGCTGAAATGGCTCAATGGATGCACGCCCACTGTCTGAAGTTAAATGCTGAGAAATCGGAAATCCTCCTATTTGGGGGAGCCAAACGAATCTGGGATGCTACATGGTGGCCTCCAGCACTGGGTCTGGCCCCCTCCCCCAAACAACATGCCAGGAATCTGGGAATTATTATGGATGATGAGCTATCCATGAAAGACCATGTACGATTCCTTTGCAGCAAGGGTTTTGCCATCTTGAAGCTCCTAACGAAACTATTCCCATGGATACCGCTGAATTGTAGACGCTCAGTTACCCAAGCCCTATTGGTCAGTCGTCTCGACTATGGGAATGCATTATTTGTGGGGATGAATGAACACCTCTTCTCTCGCCTACAAGTACTGCAAAATGCAGCCGCCAAACTGGTCTGCGATAAGGGCAAGCTAGACTCGGCATCAGAATGCCTGAGGACCCTTCATTGGCTCCCTGTGCGCCAGAGGGCTGCCTTTAAGCTTCTCTGCCATGCCCATAGAGCCCTGTACAGGACGGGTCCCATCCTGCTCCAGGATAAAATGGAGTTCTATGTCCCCACCAGGAACCTTCGCTCTACTCATTCAGCATTAGCGAGGACAAAACGCATATACAAAGCAAGAACTGGAGGCCGCTCCTTCTCTTACCTAGCGGCTAAGAGATGGAACGAGCTCCCCGACGATCTCAGACACACCACCAATTATTTGCTGTTTCGAAAAAAGCTTAAGACTTACCTTTTCCCTTCTCATCACTAAACCTCCCTATTCAGCTGTCTGCTGTTCTTACCTGGTCCTAGCGCCGTGATATCCCCTGGGATGAGTGTTGCGCTTTACAAATACCATAAATAAATAAATAAATAAAACAGTGTCGGGCTGAGGGAGGATCCTTGAGGGACGCCACAGATGATCTCGGAGGCCTTGGATCGTAACAGGGGGAGGCGGACTCTCTGTGTTCTGCCGGAGAGGAAGGAGGTGGTCCAGTCCAGGGCCTTGTTACGGATCCCTGCGTCGTGGAGGCGTGTGCGTAGTGTGAGGTAGCAGACAGTGTCGAAGGCGGCGGAGAGGTCCAAGAGGATGAGGGCCACCGTCTCGCCGTTGTCCAGCAGGATCCTGATGTCGTCTGTGGCGGCGATGAGGGCGGTCTCGGTGCTGTGGTTGCTGCGGAATTCTGATTGGGACGGGTCAAGGATGTTGTTGTCTTCATTAGCCTAAGTTAGTTATGGTGACAAGCTGCAACCCTGATTTGTTCATTGGGAACGTTATGTTCAATGTAATTGACCTGGTCTGCTTTTTGTGAAAAATAATGACAAAGGCAGATGTTCTAGCTTATTAATTGTGAAAAGCATTTGTTAAAGTCAGTACGCCTTTAATGATTTTTATTACATTGTGTTATTGATTGTAGACAAGTATTTTATTACATGTAATCTCACAGATTACTGTAGTAGGTAAGGGTTTTGGTCAACCATTCTGACAAACTCCCAGGGCTTTTTCATTGTGATGATTCTTGTTAGGCCCTGTTAAGAAGGGGTTGTATGTTGTTTTGCCGACTGTAAATCTGTTCATTTTTGTAACTTAATGAATGTGTGCCTGTGTGGGCACTTCAGTATGCCTGTGTTGTACATTGTGTCATGCCATTGGTAAATACCAGCAGCCTTATCAGTTCACTGGCAAAAGTTATGTCAGAATCCTTATGTGTGATTTGTTTTTAATGAAAAGTTATGACGAAGCAAGCAGGCTTTTCTTACTTATTATGGGATGTTTGTTAAAGGCAATAGGTTTTTTAGGGTGGATCGCTATTACACTGTTCTAGCCCCGCAGATTGGTATTTTGTTACATGGAATCACGCACATTACTGTAGTAGGCAAGGGTTTTGGAGACTCAGACGAACAAATCATAGGGATAGAGAATCTGCACTATGGTAACCCCCATTAGGCTCTATTAGTAGCAATTTGACGTTTCTTGTTATTTCATCACTGCATACCTGGTGGTTGCCTTGTAGGAAGGCTTCTGGCCAACACAGCCGGTTGAGGTGGTTATGGTGACAAGCCAACAATAATTATTTTAGGCCTGATTGTTTATTATGAAAAGTTATGATAAAGGTAGTAGGCCTGACATATTGATTGTGAAAAGTATATTTTAAAGTCAATAGGAATTTAAGGGTATATTGGTATTACAGTGTATTAAAGGCTTCATAGAGGTATTTGGTTACATGAAATGTCACAGATTACCTTTGTAGTGAAGAATTTCGGTGCTGGCACTGCCTCTGACATAGCCCTGGGGCAGAAGATTTACTCTGTAATAATTCTTGCTAAAATTTCTTTTAAGCTGCCTGACAGGATCTTCTAATAAAATATCATAAAATAATACAATTCATACAGATATATAAATATATATCCATATAGATACATAGAGGGACTTTAGGTCAGCTCTGTTCTGCCATTGTCCTCTGTGAGTGCCTATGCTCTGCTTCCAGCATAGGGCATGGGGTAATGGTTCAGTCCACATCGGTCATTGCTCTCCTGTCCTGTGAATGATGGCATTTTCTGATCCCATGTGTACATCCACCTGAAAATGAGTGCACTTCAGCGTTGGTGCAGGTTGACGAGTCCTTTCTTTTTCTATTTTCTCCTTTTATAGTTCCCCTTTCATGTCTTTACTTCTTCTCTTTTTATTTTAATGTTTCTTTAGAGAATACTACTGTTTTCCAGGCAGTGTTAACGGGTCACTTGGTTGTTGGTTATTTCATATGCAGTGCTCTGCATCCCATATGGCCACTTCCTCTAAACCAGGAGACCATTATGGAATGCTGATGTCCATAGTGCATAACTGCTTTACCATTTCAAGATGGCCAACTCCTTGCTAGTAAATGTGGCGGGAATGCTGGAACTTTAAAACAACATAGACTGTTTACAATACCTCTGGACGGCTGCTGTGCTTAGTTTTGTTATTGCAAGCATATGCTTACCATGTTTATATGACAGCATGATTTCTTTTTCCTACTTGTATTCTTTTCATTTATCTTTCATATGTTGTTGAAAATGTGTGTATTTTATTGTGGTTGTGTCAGAGGAGGAATGCAAGAAGGAGTCAGTGGATGGATGAATGGATGCATGAGTGATAACATGCATGTATGATGGCTTAATGAGTGCCAAAACCCATCAATGATACAAAAGGACCTTTAATTCATAATTCAGATCTATTGGCATTGCTAATGCTTGTTAACAGTAGGAAAAGGTAGAGAAGTTATAATGATAAACAATTACAGAAAAGAGAAGGTGCATGCATCCCTGAGGGTGGCATGTACCGCAAACAGTTTTATATTGGTTATGTGATAAGGGGGCTATGCCAATGTTAACATTAGAATCTATTGGCAACGTTATGTTATGGGGACAAGTCATGAAGACTTCACCAGTACCCTGATCCCTTCTGGTCTCAAATGGCTACCAGAGCCACACCACTATTTAGTCCCACAGCGAAGCATTCCACCAGTTCATGAATCAGGTGTGAGCCACTCTTACTGTTCCCTGACTCTCGCTACCCTGAAAGAGCTGGAAAAGCAATCCCACTATCACCTCTCTCCTGTTTGTGCTGTGTGCAGCAAATGCAGCACTGCCGAAGCCCCATCCGATGCAACCACAGCGGGTTGGACCAGTCCAACCCTTTGGCTTCTCCCTCTTTTTGCAGACTCGGCTTTCGCAGTTATATCCACATTTGTGCACCTCCTCCTCCGTTACAGCGCCGAGCACAAGGCCACTCCTGGTTTTGGATTCTGGCATCTTCACCCCTCCGTTTCGCAGTATTCAGGCCTTTGTCCTTTCAATCTTTGTAGTGGGTGGGGATCACCGATAGAGGGCAGTTTCCACAACTGCTGCTTGTTTCCACCCACTAAATGGATCAGATAGACTCCTTACCTCGATCCACACCTCCAAGCAACGTCACGTTGATCCAGTCAAGATGCTGGCTGCACCTCTGAAGCTGATGAGACCCCCTAAAATCTCTTCTTAGACACCTCACTGATGGATAAACGCTGCCCTGTGGTCTCATGTGTACCCTTGCTCTGGGTCAATCGTGTCACCAACCCAAGGGGTGCTGTTTAAAGCTTACAAACGTCAGGCTAGGACAATATTTTGCTACACCATGCCCCATCAGGACATGTCACACTAGAGCTCAGGCCTATATTTATCAAGGTTTTGCGTCGCCAAGGGGGAAAAAGGGCAGCAGAAAACCTAAGTGACATTTATCAAACCAGGCGTGGCCACCTTGCGTGGCCCTGCATGGCTTGCTAAATCAGAGTAAAGCAAGGCAGCGCAAATCGCTGCCTTGCGTTACTCTGCGTCAGGGAGACGTTCCATAGGTGGAGCGTTGGTGTTCCCAAACATCCACCTATGGTTTACCATTAGGTATAGACCTGGGAATATGTCAAAATGCTACACCTCCCCAGGTGAGGTTTGACAAGGAGAAATATCTTTATTTCTCCTTGTTTTTTCCTCTATCTACGTGTGCTGCGCTCTGCCGCACACATAGAAATAGGACAATGCCTCTTAGAATTGCGTTTGTGCAGGAAAGTGTCCCTTCCTGCTCAAAATAAATCCTGCCTCCAAAGCTGGCACCCTTGCAACATGACTCCCTTCCTGCACATAAACAATCTTAAATGCTTTGTGTAGCACACATAGAAGTTGCAACTCGTCATTTTTAAAATGATTGTTTATGTGAAGGAAGGGACGCCTTCCTGCACATAAACAATCATGCATGGCGTTTTTCTGTTTCTCTGTGTGCTGCACACATAGAACAGCAAAAACAAGGAGAAATAAAGCATCTCTCGTTAAGACCAATGTTTTTTTTGGCTTAATTTTAGTGCTGCCCCATATTTACGCCACCCTTGTAAATATGAGGCAGCGTCAAAATCAGTGGGTGTTGTGGCAGACCGCCCACCGAAACATCCATTGCCCACCCCTTTCACGCTAAGTACAGCTTGAAAGAGTGCCTTATTTACAAGGCAGCATTAACCCACGTTAAGTGGCTTAACACTGCCTTGTAACTAAGGCAAAGCCTGTATCCCAACAGGAACATCTTTAAAAGTGACGTTCCTGTGGCGATAAGGGCGTGTAAATATGCCCCTTAGTTTAAAGTGGGTTTAATTTCACGTGGTGAAATAACATTCATGATTGAATGTATTCTGGAGCCTGGAGCCTAGAAGGTATGTGTTTATTTGCATATGGAAGATAGAAGATGGTAGAGTGTTTGGATACATGTTCAGAGGTTCTATGTATAGATTAAAAAGAGTTGGAGACAGAATGGAGCCTTGTGTCACTTCCTGATATGAAGGTGAAAGATTTGAGAGATTTCTGCTCAGTAGTATTTGTTAGTGTCACTATTCTCGGTATGATATTAAGTTTAGTCCTGTTCCATTTCTATACATTTTTTCCCTTCTATTGAGATTCCGTATATCATGTGCCACTGACAGTTCTAGGACGCAGAGCAGATATGAGTCACCCTGGTCCAGAATGCAGAGTCATCCACAGTTTGAAGGGATTGCTGTTTCTATGCATGCATTTGGAAAATGATGCAAAATTCTTTAGGACGTAGGGGCAGATTTACAAGCCCCGTACGCCACATTTGTGCCGCCGTTGCGTCACTTTTGTGATGCAGCAGCGGCGCAAAGCCAGCGCCATGCTGCGGGGTATTTACAACGTGACGCATCTAGGGAGATGCATCACGTTGTAAAGCCCTGCGCCACATGTGGGCGTTCTGGCGCGGGGGAGGGGTGTTCCGGTGCAGGAACAAGATTTCACTCAGTCACTTTTACGGCCATGCTGCGTCAAAACCCTGCGCCTGCTTGAAGCAGGCGTAAGGATTGACGCAGCATGTTAGGGCCCCGAGCCTTGCTGGAGCTGCGTCGCGCTTGCGACGCGACTCCAGCAATGCGTCACCTTTACGGCAGCAGATGTGTCACGCATCTGTCTATTCTTGCCCCATGGTGCGCCGCATTGTAAATGCGGCGCATCCATGGTGGCGCAAGAGGTGTCTGCCGTGACGCAAAATAATTGTAAATCTGCCCCAAAGGTTCTGAAGAATGCGGATTCTTTGGCATAGGTGACTGCAACAATAAAAGATGCATTCAAGGTCAGCAAGCCTAAAGGTTTATTTGCAGCAGAACTAGTTCCTGCAGTTAAAATGAGGAACAACAGTGAAAACCAGAACGTTCAAGCACCTTCGAGAGTGAGACATGACTACAAATAATTTTATCTGGCTTACGAAGTAAGGGCCTGTCCCAGATTTGACCTTAGAATTTATGTGCAAGGAAAATGTCGTCCTACCAGAAGGCACATTGAAGATTTTAGTAGTCCATGACTACTTTCAAGTCTTGTCAGGTTAACTAGGAGTTTCCTTTCCCCACTGTGGTCAGTGGAGTTTGGGTGGCAGACATAAGGAACTGTAGCAGCCTCTGGCTCCCCAGGTTTACTACAGCTTGCCCCTTTGTGGAGAGAGCACACGGTGTATGAGCCAAACCTAAAAAAACAACAACACCCAACAGTGCAGTGGGAGCCAAAAACCACTGAAACGATAATTACCACGCGAGTCTGGATGAAACATGTCAAGTAAGTGGGTGGCGTACTGGAGACCGCAGGCTGTTGTGTTGGCGACTGTGTATTGGGCACAGAACTGATGGTCATTGGCCAGTTCAGGGCATCAATGGTGCTCTGAAATGGGGTGCGCCAACACTTGACACTCAAGAGGATGTACAAAATGAGTGTCATGAGTGAGGTGACAGAGGAGACATTTTAATTACAGCTGTGGGAGACAAAACAGAAATCTCTTTTTTTCATAAAAGACTGAAGCATAATTAGAACAAGGTTGAAGGACACAGTTGAACTTTTAGGGGTCTGGTATTCTTCTAGGAATACTTTATACAAGGTGGTAGGAGACCCTGTCAAGGACTGTTCATGGTGAAGGTCTGTCTAGCCTCCTTCCCGATTGTCTGAGGAAAGGGCGACTTCTCCCAGTAGCCACGGTGCCACCTTGCGCAATAAAAAACATGTAAAAGTGTCAGGTGCATCCTTTAAAGGGTCCTAGTTTGGAGAAAAAAGAATTAAGGTGAAAAAACTCAATTTAAAAAAATCAAAAAAGCCAATCTGATATTCCTTGATTAAAGATAAAGGTTTAACTTTCAGCAGAAAAACCAAGCATCAAACTCCCCCTGGTATCAAGAAGAGAGAAGAGCTAGCCAAAGAATCCAGAAGAATAATCCAGATGGAAACCAGCTAGAAGCAAAGAAATATAGAAACAAATGTAGAGAACAACGGGTCAATTAGCGTAACAAAAATCAGGGAACTAATGTATTGTGGCACATCTTTCTCTTATGATTGATCTATTGTATATGATTCAAACAGGAACTAACAACACATTAAAGACTTGTACTTCATTTTGGATTGGGAACTTCAAATAGTGTTCTGTGGACAGTCCGCCATCTTTAGAAAGGTAATTCAAAGTCTTGACCACAACTTTTCCTCCAGAATTATGGCACTGGCTGAACGCGGAAAGAAGACCAAGTTTGATATACTCTGTACACTGCTGGATACTGCAGCTCCATTGGCGTCTGCACCAACAGTGCCTCCAACTTATCTCAGAACACCTCTCTGGATGACTTCAATCATAAAAACATCACTGTGGCCCTGGCAGGACCGGCATTCAGCTACACGCTGGGCACAACATCCAGATACACACCTTCTGAGAGCGCACTACACACACAATCTTCTCCTACCACAGACAGTCTCCTGTAAGTCCTGGGCATAGTCAGTGGCATAACAAAGGCCCCCGCAGCCGCCACTGAGTGGGGGGCCTAGCTCCAAGGGGGCCCCCTCAGCACCGTACCCTGGCCTGAGCGCGCCTGAGTGAGTCCGGAGGCGGTCCCCTCCATGTACTTTGCAGGGATGCCCCCTAAAGTGTTGTTATGCCACTGGGCATAGTTGTGACAGGAGGCCCCCTCCTGAAGATCCAATTTTATTGAGATGTCTTTCAAAGAAACAGGGAACCAGTCAAGGAGCATGAACAAAAGAGGCATTATCCCATGAGTATTCACTAGATGGATAGTCGTTCAAGAGATTCAAGAGTGCAAGACCGCCTTTGACAATTTGAGAGTTGCAAACTTCTGAACTTCATTCTCTGGCTGTCCACATACCATTATTGGCAGAGGTTCAGAAGATAACCAATGATAAGGATACAACACATATAGCCACAATTGAGATGAATAAAAAACGGAGTGACTCTTCCAAGTGTGAGGCAACTTCAACCAGAAGGCTACAGGGTTGAACCAATAACAATTGGTCTAAAAAAACAGGTTTCCAGTGTATGATCTAGAAGAAAGTGAGAAGAATGCCAAATCCTAATTCCAGGAACAAAAAGAGAGGATTATGGTTTTGAATTATCAATATGTTTCTTCATCTTTGTCTTTGAACAGCACAAACTTTCTGAAACAAGTTGTCTGAGTTTCTGTAATTGACTCATCTATTCAGAAGCTGCCGGAACCAAATGGTCAGTAAGAGGACAAGAAACAACTCTCGGATAAAAACCTTGCATACAATAAAACAGTGACAGCTTAGTAGCACTGAGAGATGCATGAATGTAGGAAAATTCTGCAATGTATAAGTAGGAGACCCAATTATTTTGACTTCATTGCAGTAACTTCGAAGATACTGTTCTAAACTTTGATTGGTAAGCTCTGTTTGGTCATTTGACAGGGGGTGGTAGTCAGTAGAAAAAAATTGATCTCTTTCCTCTGCCTTAAGTAGAGCCCTCCAAAAACTAGGTACATATTGAGTCCCTCTATCAGAAATAATAGTATGACGGAACTGATGAAGATGAGAAATATCACTCAAAACAGTGAGTCCTTTCCTCTGCTATGGGTAACTTGGTCAAGAGATAAAAATGAGCCTCTTTGAATTGGTATCCACAGTAACCATTATTGCAGCATCCTTCAGATGGTAGAAGCATCCTTATGAAGTCTGTAGAGGGTTTTGGAAGAACTTGGGGGTATATTTACCAAATTTTGGCATAGGGCAGCGCCGCAACCCTTCTAGCTGCGCTGCCCGACGTCAAAAGAAAAGGGCAGGAATACACTGTATCTACAAGACAGGGCACATTCCTGTCCTTTCTGCCAGCGCTGGTGCACAAACTGCAGCCGAGTGCCAACGCAGGTAGCTGTGCACAAAAACAATCAAAGGAGGCGTTTTCCTCGTTCTATGTGTGCTGCAGAGTGCAGCACACATGGAAAGAGGAACTAATGAGGAGAAATGTAAACATTTCTCCTCGTTGCGCCTGCTCTGGGAAGGGTTTAGTTTTGGTGCTGCCCCAGATTTACGCTTTGTTGTAAATCTGGGGCTGTGTCAAAAAGCATGGGTGTTGCGGGGGAACGCCCACTGCAATACCCATGGAACGCCCCTTTCACGCAGAGTAACGCATTGCCTTACTTTATATTTACAAGGCCATGAAAGGCCACACAGGGTGGCTTGCGTGGCCTTGTAAATATGGGCCGGTACACCGCGCCTCCAGAGCGTACAAAAGTGACACTCCGGCAGGCGCATTGTAAATATGCCTCTAAGTTGTGCTGGGCCCAAATAGGACCACCACAAACATATTCTTGGACAACAGAATGAACAGTTGACCACCAGGCAGTAATACTAACGCCAAGGTAGCCTGTGCAATGGAAATTGCAGAATTATGACGTATCTTCAGTACAACCAGTTGTAGCTCTTTAGCCGGAGCCCAATTTATCTTGCTGACTGAAATACAAATTATTTTTTCAACTAAATGAGTTTTTAAATGGAGTACCTTTAATTTCTTCGAAACCATTTCTTCTTGAGCCACTTTATTTCTACTTAAGAAAGACTGAACAATTCCAACTTCCCAGAAGGAACAGAAGGTTGTCATAAGTGAGAGACTTCAGTGAATTGCAATAGGGTAGAGCATTATCGCACATTTTTTGGAGGCAGGAATATATATGATTGTGAAATCAATCGATCAATCAAAAAGAGATTTATTTTGCAAAATTTCTGTAGCATAAAAGCACAGCAAGTGAAAAATACTTTACAATAGAGATAATACATGCATAAATAAAGCATAAAACATATCATATTACATCTTGTGCAGTCTAGACATTAAAACGCGGTCATAAGATCATAAACACAGAACTCAAGGGTTATAAAGTTCATGAAAGAGCAGCAATCACAGGATTGCACATCTAGAAAATAAAAGCATATCCTATTGCATCCAGGATGACAAGAGTTACAAGAGAACCATAAAAGCATAAACACAACACTCAAATGGACTAGCAGTAATAGCTTATAAAATCAGTAAAATCATTGTTTCAAGGAATTACGGGGCATATTATCAAGGACGGCGTTAAACTTATCGCAGCTTTAGCGGTAGGAAACTGACGCTAAAGCGGCAATAATAGGCTTGATAATATGCCCGTGAGAATTCCAATAGAAGCCCATGTTCTGGTGTGAACCTGGGCTTCTATTGGAATTCTCTAGGGCATCTTATCAAGCCCATTATCGCTGCTTTAGCGGCAGTTTCCTTCCACTAAAGCGGCAATAAGTTTAACGCCGTTCTTGATAATATGGTCCTCCATGTTTCCGTAGTTTAAATACCTGCCAGATAAACAAGGCCACTGCGTAACATACCCAAGGGATATATAGGATTTGTAAGAACAACAGCGCTGGTCAACACTGTCTTAATTTGTACTTTTGAAGAATGAGGATTAAATATTGTTTTCTAGGGGAATCATATAATCAGTGGTGGCCGGTAATTTTAGGAGGGGCGGACGGGACACACACTCACACATATACATACACATTCACAACCATGCATTCGCACACACGCACACACATGCACACATCCATTCACAACACTCATTACCAAATATTCAAACATACACGCACTAAACATTAATAAAAATAAAATCACACTTACCTGCAGCTCTGCCTCGGAGGTTCCATGAGGCCTGCGACTGCTGCCTTCCCTCATTGGCCCACCTAAGGTCAGCCAATGAGGGAAGGCAGCAGTCCCAACGTCATCACCAAGTGGGATGGGGTCGGTGAGACTGCTGACCCCACCCCACTCTGTGATGAAGTCTCACTGATTGACACTCAATCCTGGGCGCTTCAGGGATTAAATATGAAGCGCCCAGGATATGCAAAGTGGATTAGATAGAAGCTCCATCACAAGGGCACAAATTCAAAAACAGTTCGTAGGATAACCAATCATAAAAGGTAAAAGGTTCAAACAGAATCTTGTCAGCACATAGCAATGTCGTATCTTCTGTATTTGGGATAGATATATCGGGAAACCCTCTTGATAATGTAAAAGATTATAAGCAACTACTGAGGATTTCACTTTATCCCCCTCAAACCTTTTTGACTGTGCCGTATTCAAAAACATATGCTTCAGAGATAACTTGGAGTCTTTTGAACAAGAATCTGAATCACTATTCAGATCGGCACATCCACGCTCCGCATATATCGATTTTACAGAAGCGAGCCATGGAATGTCCTGGGCCGAGTGCGGTTGAAGACAATCCTTCAGAATCAGTTAAGTTAAAGCTGTTTCCTCCCTTCTCTATATGGAGTGCCAAAGTAGCAAGGTTGCCATATTAATTTTATCCGTTATATAATGGGATCGAAGGTCATCATGAATTATATCATTTGAACAACTTAGCGGGACATCCAAAAGATTTTTCAGGAACACATTTTCTACACACGTAATGTCTATATACCCCAAATACCAGCCCCATACGTGGCAATAGTCACAGATTTACATGCATACATTTTTAAGATTTCCTTAGCTGGTTTGAAACCCAGCTTTTTCACAGATCTGTGTACACCACGTATAGCCTGTTCAAACAGGGCCACCCTATTTGAAATGATAGGTTCCCAGACATATTTGTCATCTAATAGGATTCCAAGTTACGAGAATGCCGCAGTCTCCATCACTCTACTATTTTTAATAATGTGCACTGGTCTTCTTCTAGGCCTTGCTCCACATATCATTGTAAACATTTTAGAAGCATTAACTTGTAGATTAAGGTCTTCCAAAAAGGTGATATAATCATCTATCAGCCCTTGGAGCTGTCGTGTTCCCGATCCCACAGAAGACACGAGAGACACAGGATCGTTCAGGTACTCTTTATTTCACATGGGCTTGTTCCGTTCCTCGTCCCCGACCTCTCGCCCTGAGGTCCTGCCCTCGACTGTTTCCTGTCCCCCTTGTCCCCTCCCCTCACCGGACCTGGTGTCCAGTGTCCTCTGGCCTCTGCCCTTTGCCCCAGGGTCCTAGTGCCCCTGGTCTGGTCATGACATCTCCCCCCTTGTTGCAAACATAATTGTTTTTTTTTTTTAGTTAGAGAGAGAAAGAAAGAGAGAGAGAGAGAGAGAGATAGTTTCTACAGACTTCTGTCTCCTCACATTTCTTCAATTAGTCTTTTTGTTTTCTTGCATTCTCTTCTTGGTCGTTGCGTTCTGATATCTGCTGGAGCTGTCTCCTCGTGTGTCTCTTCCTTCAGCCCATGTATTGGCAGCTCCTCTTCTTTTGATTTCAATTCTGTGAAGTGCGAGCTGTTGCGAGTAATGTGGTATGGCCCGGCTGAAGCCGTTATCATTGGCCCTTTCACTCCTGTCACTGTCAATGGGTCCCTTGAGAAAACACTGTCTGATTTTCGCACTTGTTTCTGCCGTACTACCACGGTGTCCCCTTCTTCTATCTTTGAGCTTGCCGCGTGTCTTCTCCGATCAGCATATGCCTTCATCTTTTCTTTCGCTTCGGTGTCTCTCGTTGCTATGTCTTGTCGCTCTATGCTTTCCTCTTCTTTCACTTGTGGCAACCTCGTCCTGCTCGATCGCCCCAACACCAGTTCTGCGGGGCACCTTCCTGTGGAGCTGTGAGGGGTGTTTCGATAGTCCCTTAGGACCTGGCACAGAGCTTGTCCTATTGAGATCTGCGTCAACTTTGCTCTTTGTATTGCCTTTTTGATTGTCCCCATGAACCGTTCTGTCATCCCATTTGCTTGTGGCCATAGGGGAGTTATTCGTCGATGATTGATCCCAAGGTATTCCATGAACCTTTTGAATTCCTCGCCTGAAAATGGGGGCCCATTGTCCGTCTTCAGTGTCTGTGGTGAGCCCCATGCTGCGAATACGTCAACCAGGACTGGCAGTGTTGCGTTTGCTGACATTGACGCTACCTACCTCACTATTGGGAATCTGGAGAATTCGTCTATTATTACCAGCAAGTAGTTTCCTGTCTCCAGAGGTCCATAGAAGTCAGCCGCCAGTTCTGTCCACACTGCCTTTGGTAGTTTGGACATTTGCAGTGGCTCCGGCTTTGATGGGGGCCCTGTTACTTGGCAGATGTGGCAGTGCATCACGGTGTCTTCCACCATGTTGTCCAGTCCCGGGAACCACACTTTCTCTGGTAGCATTTTTTTTGTTGCCACAATCCCTCGATGTGACTCATGTGCTATTTCTACTGTCTTTCTCCTCAGAGTTCGGGGTATTACAATTCGGGTGCCTCTCATCATTACTCCATTTTCGCTTTCTGAGAGTTCTTCGCTGATCTTTTTGAATGCAAGCAGTTCTTCTTTTCTCACTCCTTCTTCCCAGCTGTTGTTGTTGACGTGCCTCCACCTTTGCTGTTTCGTCACTTTCATTATTGCTTGCATTATGAGGTCTTTCCTTGTCTCCTGTTCCAGTTCTTCCATTGATATCATTGCCGGTGTGTTGTGTTTGAGTGCGAAGTTTAGGTATTCCTCCGCCATGGTTGTTACTTGAGATGTTTGTGGCAGGGGGTGCCTTGACACATAATCAGCCGGATTGTGTTCCTTCCCTGGTTTGTGTATTATTTTGAAGTTGTAGTCCATTAGCCGTATCCCCCACCTCTCTATACTGGGTGGTATTTTTGCATTTGGATTTCCGTATATTGTTATCAGTGCTTGGTGATCTGTTTTTATTGTGAAAGGTTTTACGTAAATGAACATGTGGTAGTGTTCACATGCCCATACTACCGCCAAGCTCTCTTTTTCTGGCTGGGAGTATCCTTTTTCGACATCCGATAGGCTTTTGCTTCCATAGGCTACTACATGTCTTGGGGAGTCTTTTCCTGGTTGATGTTGCGCCAGTATTGCCCCTAGCCCCACTGGGCTAGCATCTACTGTCAGTTCAGTGCACAGCCTCGGATCAAAGTATGCTAGGTGATCTACTGCCGTTACGGCGTTTCTTATCTCCTCAAAAGCTTTGCTGCATTTTTCAGTCCATGCGAAACTTTGTCCTTGTTTTGTTAATTCCCTCAGCGGTGCACTTACAGTGGCGAAGTCTTGAATGTACCTTGCACAGTAGCTGGCCAGGCCAAGAAATGACCTCACTTCTGCCACATCGCTTGGTTGTTGTGCTCTTTCCAGCATTTTTACATTGTTGCGATCCGGCCGCATTCCTTTCTTGGAGAAGATGTGGCCAAAGAATACTAGTTCGTCTCGCTCCAGCTCACATTTCTCTTTATTTAGTGTCAGACCCGCCTGCTCTAAGTGAGAGCATACCTCTCTTAGCGCTTTGTCGTGCTCCTCGTTTGACTTTCCAAACACCAGGATGTCATCGCTGTAATTCAGGCTGTTTTTACCGGCCTTATTACTTGTCGTATTGTCTCTTGAAATATTTCCGCAGCCGACGATACACCAAAGCTCAAACGTTTGTATCTGAACAGGCCTAAGTGTGTGGAAAATGTCGTGATGTATCGAGACTGAGGATCTAGTTCTAGCTGGTGGTATCCCTTGCGCAGGTCTAGTTTAGAGAACCGCCTCATGCCTGTTAGACAGCTGATCATATCATCAAGGTGCGGTCCGGGATGTCTCTCACGTTCAATTGCTTTGTTTGGTATCCTCATGTCAACACAGATTCTTATTTTTGACGTATCTTTCTTTGGTACGGCCACGATCGGTGACACCCACGGCGTTGGTCCTTCTGCTTGTTCTATGATGTCTTGCTTTAGTAATGCATCCAATTCCTCTTCTACCTGCGGCTGCAGGTGTATTGGTACCCTCCGATGATGTTGCGCTACCGGTCTTGCTGTTTCATCAATGTGTAGTGTTATTTGCCGCCCCTTTAGCTTCCCTAGTCCTTGCAGTAGTTTGGGGTATTCATTCAGGATGCTTCCTTTATCTGATACATTGTAAGTCATTTCAAAAAGACCCATCATCTGAGCCGTGATGTTGCTCAATAGGCATGGCGCTGGGATGTCACCCTTTAACACATGAATTTCTTCCATCGTCTTTTGGTCTTTGTATGTCAGTTCTTCTGTAAACTTCCCCATGCTTGTTACTGGCGTTCGGGACCCCCAGGTGAATACTTCAACTCGGGACGGCCTCAAGCTTGGCTTTATTTCCATTTTTTCGTATTCCGACACACACATGATGTTACATGTTGCGCCACTGTCCAGGACAAACTTTGCTTTGTGCGACCCTACACCTATTGTCACCGATTCTGTCCTTTTTATCTTGCTTTTGTCTACCAGACATATGCTTTCTCCGCTTTTACCCTCCTCAGCATGTTCGGTAGTGACATCCGACATGAGATATAGTCGTCCCGTCGGTGCCTCTTCTTTTTCTTCTTCTTCTTCAGATTCTATTGAGGAGCTCCTTATTCCTGTTTCAATGTGTCGGACATGTTTGCTTGCTGATGCTCGTGGTCTTCCTGTTCTTCCTCTATCGTTCCTGAATTGCATTCCTTGACACACACTGGCATAGTGATTTCTCCCATTGCATTTCTGACATGTCTGACCAAACGTCGGGCACGGACCTCGATGTGGAAATTCAAGTCCGCACCTGTAGCACGTTCCTTCTGGTCGTTTCTTCACTGTCTGGTCATTTCTCTCTTTTTTCCATCCACTTGTGCGGTTATTGTTTGTCATTCGGTGCACTTGGTCCACTGATTGTTCCTTTCCTCGTTCCATTTCCTTTGCTTGTGCTGTCGCTCTTGCTTCTGCTCTTGCTAGTGATAGGATGTTTTCTAACGACGTTGGTTCCTTTAGAATTCTTGCGCGAAATTCCGTGTCACGGCAGCCCTCAATGATGCGCAGTCTGATGGCTTGTTCTTTATCGAATTTGTCAAACTCACAGTGTGTTACGAGCTTTCGCAGTCTCGTTGCAAAATCATCCAGCGTTTCATCTTGTTGTTGGAAAGCAATCGTGAAGGTGTATCGCTCAAAATCAACATTTCTTTGCGGGTCAAATTTATTTGTCAGGCACGCCTTTAGTTTGTCGTAGGTGGTAGTCTCTTCTTTTGGCAGTGTCACTAGTAGGTCTTCAACCTCATCCCCTACTAGGTTTAGGAATAGGTCTAGTTGCTTCTCTGCTGTCACATCGGTCGCTTCCGTGTACCTTTCAAAACGCCTGATCCATTTCTCCCACCGTATTCCTGCTTGTGGCTCTGATAGGTTAAATGGTAATGGTCTACGATATTGCGCACTTTGTCTTTCTGCCATCCTTTTCTTTTATTGCTGCCTCTTTATTTGCCTTTGCCAACGCTTGTTTTGTTACTTCTGGCCCTCTTTATTTATTTTTTATTTTTTGTCTTTGCCAATGCTTGTTTTTTCTTTTACTTCTGGCCCTTTTATTTGCCTTTGCCAACGCTTGTTTTCTCTTTTCGGTGTTCTATTTGGCACTTCTAATGCTTATTGTCCCTCCTTCTGCATGACTCCAAAGTGGCTGCCCCTCTTCTCGCGATATTTCGCGCTTCAAACTGCTCACAGCGCGCGTTCACTCGGCTTTCCAGTCTCCTTACCCGGTGGTGCAGGACAGTCTTTTTTTTGCTCGATGACGGTCGGGGTGGGCTCCCACGCCGCGTCTCCTTGTGTGGCCGCACACACGAGCCAGGGTGGGCTCCTGGTCTCGATGACGGTGTCCTTCAACGCGACGGACCGCCGCTCTTCTTTCTTTTGCTGGGCACACGATCATGCACCTTCGTCGCCAGTTGTCATGTTCCCGATCCCACAGAAGACACGAAAGACACAGGATCGTTCAGGTACTCTTTATTTCACATGGGCTTGTTCCGTTCCTCGTCCCCGACCTCTCGCCCTGAGGTCCTGCCCTCGACTGTTTCCTGTCCCCCTTGTCCCCTCCCCTCACCGGACCTGGGGTCCAGTGTCCTCTGGCCTCTGCCCTTTGCCCCAGGGTCCTAGTGCCCCTGGTCTGGTCATGACAGGAGCCCTCTCTCTGTTTATGAAATTAACCCTGCGTTGTACGCTTAAGAAAGAATTGCTAGAGGGCTAGAGCCAATGTAAGGCGTGTCCTGTGACCTTGAACCTAGTATTTTTTCCACCATATTTGTGTACAGGGAGAAAAGAAAAGGGGCAAGTACGCACCCTTGTCTTACTGCTCTCATGATCTTAAAGTGTCCAGTGCATTCATTGTTTCGCCAGTAGCAGACACATGCGTTTGCATCTCCATACATTTGATTTATAAAGGTCATAATTATCTCCTCTATTCTTAATTCTGCCATGATAACCCAAGGTCTAGAGTGTGATACACAGTCAAAAGCTGTAGACAAGTCCATAAAAGAAAGACAAATGGTGCTCTTTTTTGCAACAGGGTATTTCCCTATAAGTAAGGATAGATTCAGTCCACTTTTTCAAAACCGTACTGTTCATCTGTTAAAACATTATTTTCTGTGGCCCAATCCTCTAATCTATGCAATAAGATTCACCCCATCACCTTCATTGTTGAATCCAAGAGGGATATGGGCCTAATGTTTTTTGGGAGGGATTTATCACATTTATTAAAAATAGGGATCAAGGGGCATATCAACAACAACCAGCGATAATTATCGCTGAGCGCACTTAGCGCTCGGATAATTATCGCCGGCTAGCGCCGATTTTTATCGCTGAGATAGCGTGCTATTAACAACGCTTATCTCATCAGCGATAAAAATCCTAGCGCTAACTGGCTAACGTGAGATTATCGCTGGAAACCCAGCGATAATCTCACCTTAGCTAGTTGATAGGGACTCACAAACTTAGCCATGATATCCACCTTCCATAGGATATCATGGCTAAGTCAGTCCTGAAGCAGGTGTTAGGAAAGTAGCGATAACATATGTTATCGCTACTTTTCCTTCCGCTATGCTTCATAGCGTGGGGCTTGATGATAGGAGAAATGTCGCTTAGCGACATTTCTCCTATCATGTCAGGTCAGGAACACCCACTTTGCATCTCATTAGAGATGCAAAGCTGGGCGTTAGACATCCCCACGCTAAAGCAAGGTTTCACGCGTTAGCGTGGCCTTGCTAATATAGCGATAAAATTATCGCCGCTTTTTTCGGCCGAAAATGGCCGCTAAAGCGGCGATAATTTTTTATCGCCTCGTTGTAAATATGCCCCTATAATCGATGTGCTCCATGTAGGTGGTGGACCTACTTTAGCAATGGCATTACAAAAATTCGAAATCAAAGGTTCCCAAAGGTCTAGGAGCCTTCTCCCTACTACTTTCCTTCAGGGCCCTCTGTACTTCCTCTAATTTGAATGTTAAATAATTAAAGTTTCCCCTGGCAGCACCCTGGGTGTCATTAGGTGGAACTTGCCCCCTATTCTCCAAATTATATATACTAGAGAAATAATCCACCCACTTCTCTTCTTGTATGTGGACTTCGATATTGGGGTCGGAGGATTCTTTAATGTAGGGGGCATTAATTACTTTCCAAAAGGATATACTATCTTTTAATTCGCTTGCCTTTTGGAGAGCCTCCCGTGCATCCTCCTTTATTTGGGACTTCCTGGTCTCCAGAGACTCTTTATAGAGTGCATGCGTGGACTTAATATGTTCCGCTATTCTAGGCTTGATGCGCAGAGCCTTATGGTGCTCGCTCCGTGCTCTGGTACAGCTCGCATCAAACCAGCCCCTGGTGTCAGACTTAGAAAGACGGCTGACTCGCCTCAATGACTGCTATATATTGGCCAAAATGCCCAGAAAAGCATTTTAATTGTGGCTGGATCAGCCTGCGAATCCAGGCAGATGGCCACTTCGTCCCTAGTGTGTGTCAGTGTAGAGGCAAAAAAACTATTAGGGTCAACCTTCCCCCCATCTGATGGTATACCCATTCTTATTTGCCAACTGTGGCAAATATCCCAGAGATGAAGAGACCTTAAGAGAACCTCTTAACCCCAAACTACATGTCAGTGCTGCCTGGTCACTATACACAGTGAATTTACAATCAAAATCCACCACCCGACTAGTTAGGTCCTCAGTAATTAAAATATAACCAATAGCAGAGGAACCTACATTCCTCAAAAATATTGGTGCTAGTTCCCCCGTAACCCCCAGTTCATTAATCATCCTGAGATCCAACTTAACCAGCAAATTATTTAGGGCATAGTCATAGTCATCATGCCTAAAATGCGTCAATGGCTCATTCTGGGGATCCCTTATCCCACATACTGCTTAGCAGAGATGGGGCAATAATGGGCATTAAAATCGCCTGCTCAAAAAAGACAAATGGGTTGGGGGTGTTCCCTAAATATTAGATGGCTGGCCATGTTTAAGTCGATGACAACCTGTGGACTCATCCCACCAAAGCAATTATTATAAAAGTTTATGATTAACAAATCCCAATCTTCTTGGATATCCCATAAAAGTAATTGGAAGAACGGGGAATTGTTGATAAACTTAATCACCTTCCCAGGAAAGGTATTGACAATATAGATAGCCAAACCTCCCTTAGTTCGCCCTGCAGGTGAGTGGATGGGTTGTGTGTGATAAAACAAAAACACTTCAGTCCTCTTATTACCAACCATTAGGTCCATACTATGACTTCCCATCCTAAGCCAGGTGGGCCTATTATGCAATGGAAAAGTATCACATGTAGGCCTCTAAAAGAAGCCTAGAGGTAAGGCATTAATACCATTATGTGGGAGTTCCTTGCTCCGCATACATGCATTATCTTTCCACGAGAGCAGGATCCTGAAAATTCATTACCACACAATCCCCTTCAATTATCTTACTGCCTTTACCCACTCATGCTACCCGCCTTATCATAATCAAATTCTGATACAAGATATTGATATCAGTTAAACATATCCTGGAACCTAGCCATTGGACGCTTTTATTTTCAAGTTCCCACCATGACTCGCTTTTATTATCAGGAAGGGAGTGGACTCCCGCCAAGACCACCACATAGGGAGCAGACTCTTGTGGAAGATTGAGGGCTGACATTAAGGGGACCCTTTGCGCTTCTGGACTAAGAGATTGGATGCTCAATAATACATGTATATCACTCGGACAATGCTTCTTTTCTTGACCCAGTTCTTTTTGTGCGACAAAGGTAAGGTAACGTGAGTCCGGTTCGGGGAGTTCTCTTCCCACAGAGACAGACACCAGCGTATAACCAGTAAGGAGAGAAACGGAGGCAGTCCCAGTCGAGACAGTCTCAGTATTAATCATGTGGTCCAAGCGGCCACCACAGGACTTCATCAAATGCCCAAGAGGGCATTGAGCAGAAAGTACACTTGAGGAAAACAAGCAAAAGCACGGCGTGGCGCCGGACGTGTAACCTGGAAATGAAACACGTTCAGAAAAGAAAGCCACTGCAAGACAAGCAGTTCAGAAGGGAAAAAAGCACTGTCTTCACTTTTCAAGCACTCGCACTCGTGTTTGTGGCAGCATCCACCTTGCGAGAGTGAGCAGTGGCCATATGTTTGTAATTAACGTGGCCGTGCCGCTGCTCGCTTCCGCAAGGTGGATGCCGCCACAAGCACGAGTGCGAGTGCTTGAAAAGTGAAGACCGATGGCTAAAGGCCCTCTTAGAACTGCGCATGCGCGCTGCCTAGGCGAGACCTAAAAAGCCTATCTTCTATTACTGGTAGAAGCCCCTCTATATTAAGACTCGGCCCACTGATCTTATTAACATCCTTACGTGAAGGGACATCTTTTACTGCAGTAACTCGTGGCCCCTTCCGCTTAGTCTTGGACTTCTTTTTAGGAGGGGAACCCGAATCATGGGTGGAGAGGAATGAAACAGCTGACTCCTGAGCACCATCTGGGGGCAAATGCCCCAAACTGGTGCTACACAGCGGCACCAAATACTCGGCCATTTCCCTCACTGGTAATATGACAGGGCCTTCAGGGTGATGTTCAATTAGCACGGTGACCATTTTCCTCGTGTCCACCAATTTAGCCTCTGTGCTAATAATCTCTTTATTTAATGCACCCATTGCTCTGTTGAGTTATTTTTCCAAGGGTCCTGCTCTCCCCTTTTCAGGTGCTGCATGCTTCCTCTTGCCCATGCTATATAATGGCTCTCAATCCGTATGTAACCCACCAGAAACACACTATTTCAGGGGAAAACACAAAGTTCCAAATGCCTTCTATACCCAAAAATGTCGAAGCAGGCAACACTTACCGCCTCACTTCCCCGTTGGCGTGAATGCCCGCACCGAGGAGGCCTCGTTCGGTGGCGTTGAGGAGACAAACACCAGTTACAGTAAGCGAATGGCTTGGAAGGCCAAAAATAAGTGATGGGCAATAGGCTAAGCATAAAAACATAAGTAAGAATCAAGGTTTAGGTGATATGTAAGGTAAGAAACTGACAAACCTTACAGATATTTCGCAGTTGCTACTAATATCTGTGAGCAACAGTAGAGACATGATTGGAGAATGAGAGAGGGCAATCTGACGCTTTAGGGACAGTAACTGTAGGCAAAAGAGAAATGCCTGGATCTCTGGTTTAGACACCCTGTGTCCTCCCCTCTACTTGAAGTCAGAGTGGGATGTCATCAGAGGTGTGGTGGGGTGGGGGGGTAGGATGAGGGGTGGTTCATGCTTGGGCACAGGGTAAGTGGCAGTGCATCAACTTTGTCGTTACTGTTTCCTGGCACTAGGTGAGACCCACCGTAATGGTGGGGTGAAAAGCCTGTGCCAATGACAGAAATTGTATATTTCCCGCCTATATAGCATCATATCTTCAAATACTGAAAGACCTTTCAGCTTCGGTGGTCCAGCTGAAGGTGTTCTTTTTGGTAACCATGTGATACTGGTTACCATGTGGGGGAGCGTAACATTAAATCAGCGATAGTAGTTTGCAAACCCAAGTGTTTTGTGCATGACTGTGATGATGGTGATAAGAGATTTATAAAGCGCCCAGCTACTCAGAAAGAGTGTCCCGTGCTGGCTAAGGCCACCTGCAATTTGAAGGCTACCAGATTAATCCTGTTTGAACACCCATGTATTTAACTTTTTCTTAAAAATCGAAAGCTCAGCTAAGGTGTGTAGCTCCAAAGGAAGTTTGCTCCAGACAGCTGCCTCAGCCGGATGGTAAACTCTTGTACCTTCTTGGTCCATAGCACACCACTGCGGGTTATGACAAACCTCAGACTTTTTACTGATATAACTAGGGTTGACATTTTGTGGATCAGAGGTTTGATCTGAGCTGCAGACAGTCTGCAAGAGTCTGACTTTTTCATTCTTCTTAGTAACTGGTCCAGATAACAACATATGTACCATCGATTGCTAGCATCAGCTCTGTCCAAGCCTGTTAAGCCGAACCTCGCAGACTGTGCATGCTCTCTGGTTGCCAAGGATATTTAATGGGCTTACCAAGAACATACAGGGGCTTCGAGCCTGCCTGTTGCTTTCATTTGGCTGATTCTTTTTTGTCAATCTTGTATTTGTCTCTTTGATTGGCTGGCTTCTATGCTTTCTCTGCTCCAGGGGCGGCTCCTCCACTAGGGCGGAGGAGCGTTGCCCCACTGCTTTCTCACTGTGCTAGAAGCAGCAACATAAAAAGGTAATAACTACCATTTTATGTTTCTACTTCTTGCACTGCGAGAAAGCAGAAGGGTTTGGTTGCGGGCGGGGCTGCTCTCCAAGCAGGGCTGGGCAGGGGAGGAGTGGTGTGCCTACTCCTGAGTGTGCATGACTGTTTTGGCCGGCCCTCTGCCCTTCTCCATGCTGGCTGCAATGCAGCCTACGTGGAGAACCATGCCTGCTTCCTGCCCGGAGGCAGGAGAGCAGGAGAGGAGCAGAGACAATGCCGGACCCAGCTGGCGGGAAGCTAAGTTAAATCTTTTTTTTATTATAAAATTAAACCCCGCCACCCCACGCGACCCCCTCCTCCCCAGCCCGCGAGTCTTGCTGGCAGGACTGCTCTGCTTGCTCTTAGAGGGCTACTTTTTTCTTTTTCTTTAAGCACTCTGTAAGAGTGCATGTTTTCTTCCAACGGTCTCCCTCATGTGCTTTTCTCCCCCCTGATCTCTATGCCCAGGTGTGTTGAATGAATGTGCAAGTCTATAAAACAATGCAGCAACCGTGTCATTGTGCCTTTTTTTCTTTTTTTAGCCATGCTGCACGGCACCCACAATGCTGTAGAGCATGGTTAAAAGCATTAGCTAAGCCAATAGATCTTGTAGGCAAGACCTATTGTTTTACAGGTGCTGCGCTCAGCAGCTTGACATACTGAATTTCACTTTCACTCCAACTGATCGGTCCCCTATGGTAAAGTCCACAATGCGTAAATGCATAATGTATTTTCCACCAAATTATCGGCGCTGGCTCAGTTTTGCTGTTTTGCTTACTCCCATCATAGGTTAGCTTTAGTGTTTCTGGTACTTTATTTGTAAAAAAAAAAGAAGAAGATGAAGAAAGAAGTTCATCAGAAGCCTACTGCCGGCGCTGCCGAACGCCGCAGTTGCTTAATACCATGTTTGCCTAGTCTTGATTTCACTCCATGCCTTTTTCTTCCACCACCCTACACTTCTTGTTTCTGTATCTCACTCTTGCATGTTCATCCTTGCTCTCTCCTTTACATTTTATTCCTTTTTTCTCCCTCTTTTAATTTTTTGATTTTCTCTCCATTGCTGTAGTTCAGAGTCTGATGATTAAAAATCAGTCCCAAGTCCCCAAAAATGAGCGCTGGTGCCCACCATTTGCAAGCACCTGCACAACTTAAGCATTATGTGCATCTTTGTTGATTCTCAGACACTCTAACACAGAATGCCTGTCTGTTCCACAATACAGGCACAGGATCTCTTCTTGTCGCTCTGGCCTTCCCTACCAGCACAGGATTGGGCCCACGTTGGTGCATCAGCTGCTGTTTCAGACCGTGCTGGAATAAGCAATGGGCAACCACAAAACTAGGTCAATCAATCCTGAACAATGCAAGATCAGAGCCAGACTGTCCTTCCGGTCTATCCAGACGCATCCATAATAGAGGGCGTCTCTTTTATTCTTCTGATCACTCAAGTTCAACAATGTCAAAGTGAATGAAAGTGGACAACACATCCTGGTTTCCTTGTAAGTGATCGAGACACTCACTGTCCTTAGACTGAGTCACTAGTCTGCGGTCACAAATACACCTAAACTCAGTCCACGACATGTCTAATTCAGCACAGAGCAGGACCGAAAGAAGAACTTGCCAAGACTCGTCCCTCTGCTTGAAGGAGACCTTCAACTGTAGGCCTGAAAACACAGACAAAACAGGCATTGGCAAAGCCAAGAGGTCTCCTCTATGCAAGAGCTATTGGCTTTGCCAATGTGTTTTAGCCATGTTGTACACCGGTGTGGTTGCTGTTCAGCATGGCTAAAAGTTAATGTCGTAGAGAAAAGGGGTGTGGAGTGGATGGCGTATCGGGGAGTGGAATGTCGTAGAGTGGAATGTCGTAGAGTGGAATGGAATAGACTGGAGTAGAGTGGAGTGGTGTGGAGTGGAGTGACGTTGAGTGAAGTGGTGTAGAGTTGCGTAGCATAGAGTAGAGTAGAGTGGAGTAGAGTGTCATAGAATGGAGTGGCATAGAGTGGAGTGGCATAGAATGACAAGTGGAGTGGCGTAGAGTAGAGTGACGTGGTGTGGAGTAGAGCGGCATACAGTGGAGTGTCATAGAGTGGAGTGGCATAGTGTAGAGTGGCGTGGAGTAGTGTTGTAGAATGAAGTAGCATTTAGTGTCATAGGGTGGGGTGGGGTGGCGTAGAATAGAGTGTCGAAGAGTGGAGTGGCGTAGAGTGGAGTAGAGAGTTGTGGAGTACTGTGTTGTTGAGTAGAGTTGCGTACCGTGGCGTAGATTGAAGTAGCGTAGAGTGGAATAGAGTGTTGTTGAGTAGAGTGGGATAGAGTGGAGTGGCATAGTGTGGAGTGGCGTAGAGTGGTGTGTCACACAGTGGAATTGGGTAGAGTGGAGTGTCGTAGAGTGAGGTAGAGTGGAGTAGACTGGAGTAGAGTGCTGTGGTGTAGAGTGGAGTAGAGTTGCATTGAGTGGGGTGACATAGAGTGGAGAAGAGTGTTGTAGAGTGGAGGGGTGTATAGTTGCATAGAATGAAGTAGAGAGTTGTAGAGTGGAGTGTGCATGGTGTGGTAGAGCACTGCCATTACAGACTACACATTTTCAATTGAAATGCCAATTCTATTTGCACGGACATCCAGGTTTCCTGGTAAAACTATACAGCACACAAACAATATTGTGTGGAAATCAGCATCACCTAGTGTATCGGTTTGTTTTTATCATATTAAAATATTTGTTTCCACCATACTTCAAAATTACCAAAAACTGTGCTTCATTTGTGATTTGCTAATTCTGGTATATTCGGAAATATTTGCACAGTTAATTTACTGGCATTTAAATGTTGTTGTGTGCTAGAAAAAAATAACATCCTACAGCCTTTCCTTTCAACCCCCATTTCCCAGCAAGATTGTCACATAAACAGCCGCGGCCCGTACAGGTAAAAGAGGTGGGGCGGGTGAGGGAGGATTTCGACGAACGATGACCAGGGCAACTTAAATAAAATAATGAATTTGCCCTGGTCATCGTCCGTCGAAATCCCCCCTCACCCGGCGCACCACCGTCATTCAAAATCCCCCTTACCCGGCCTCACAGCCCCACCGATCTTACCTGTACGGTCCGAGGCTGCACATAAATCCTCTCAGGTTGCAATAAGAGAAAGAAAGGTAAACACCCACCTCCCTCAGAAGACAGAGCCTAATATTTGACCTCTGTCTTTGAATGCAGAGCAAAAGTGAAAAGATAAAAACACAAAAAAGGGCTGTTTATTGCTTGTTCACTCATGAACACCAGCATGGTTATTTGTGGGGGTGCTTCTCCACTTCCAGAGCTTATCACATGGATGTGAAATTAAGGAAGAGGATTATTTAAGTTATGCTATAAGTAAAGAACACTGACCAAAATAAACAAGCTCATAGACAGACAGAGCATTGTTCATCACAGGCTTGCAAGATTGATGAACTGATAGTGGCAGAGATAGGGCGAATCAGTCAGGCAGAAAGATAGGAGGTAGGAAAACGTTTCAAAGAAATACAGAATGTTTACTGCCGTGAAGTAGCATAAGGGGCACAACTGAAAACACACATACTCTTGTGGTGCGCCTCATGGAAAAAGATAAAAAGAGTTCCCAAAAAGAGAGCACTTATGGAAGATTACAAGGAACCAGTCAGAGAGGTGGTAAACAGTCTATGCTCCATGGGAGGGACATAGACATGCTGGACAGCATAAAACAAATAAGGCCAACAAACAGAAAGCAAGCAAATGTGAGTTACAAAACACAAAGCCAATGATAAGCAATGGGCGCATGCATTTCTAGGGAAGCTTTCAACATGCCCCCAATATGTCTTTGGAGACCAATTTATAAAAGGTGGGAGAGGCTAGTCACAGACTTTCGCAAGCATGAACAAATAAAAAGGCATCCTTTGCAACTACGAACTGTCAACCGTCTACAGCCCAGCGAGCTGACAGTAGTCACGCTTGATAGAGAGAACATGGTTTACCCTCCAGACCACATATCCCTGCTCTGGATCTCAACCTGTGTCACAAATGCCTCCAGTGCACAAACATGATAGTCAAGTGTGTTAAGATCGGGGTTAAAAATCTTTGACCTACAATGATGAACTCAAGACAGGGGCACATGCTCTTCCGAGCCTTGCAGGGGACCTTTCGCCATCTCAACACTCCCGATCCAGAGAGCAATGTACCAAGAAACGCCACAGATAGCCATAAAGGACACATGCACCACTCCGGAAATTCTGTCATTTTGGCAAATTTCCAAAATGAACAAAATCAAACTAACAACATTTTGAGAAATGCCAGCATACCTTTTCCATGAAAAAATATATTTATTGGAAAAGGTTAAAGTAAGAAGGTAAAAAGGAGGTAGGAATAGAGGGAAGGACTTTGCCTAGATGGCTGTAGCGGCTCCTCCGCTAAGGCAGAGGAGCGTCGCCCCACCGCCATGAAGCAGCAAAAAAAGGAAAAAATAAAATGATAACATAATGTTATTATCATTTTATTTTGTCCACCTGCTGCGGCACCTTGTGTGAGGGGGTGGGGCGGGGCTGCAGAGCAGGGGAGGAGTGGTAGAACACTCCTAAGCGCGCAATGACTGTTTGGCCGGCCCTCTCGCGCCACCCAAAACAGTCATGCGCATTTTCCCTGTTCTCCATGCAGGCTGCATTACAGCCTGAGTGGAGAACATGCCCACCCCTCCAGCCCCTTGCTGAGCGCCGTGTCACCGCAGTCAGACAAATCAAAACACTGCATAGAAGCGTTGTGATTGGCTGTGAAGAGCGTGAAAGCCCTGGTGCTTCCTGCTTCCTGTTTCTCCCAAGAAGCCAGGAAGAGGATGCAGGAGAGGTTGTGGCGGCCAGCCAAACGGCCGGCTGGGAGGTAAGTGTTTTTTTTTTCTACCGTCTCCTCGCCCCTTCCCTTTCACCCGCTCCACTGCTACTTCCAGGTAGCAGTCGCGACTGCTAGATGGGTATTGTTAAGAGGGGTTAGGTAGAAAGAAAATAGAGTTAAAGCAGGAGGGTGAGCAGCACTCGGGTATTGAGCAGGTTGGATGGTGAATCTTGGAGGGGTATAGAGGTAGCCCCCATTAAATAGAAAAAAAGAACAGCGTTTTAAGAGGGGTACTCTCTGAAAATACTCAAAACGGAGACTAACATAAAGAAATAAGTATTTCTTCATAAAATACTTTCCCTGAGTTGGTTTCATCAGCCTGGTGAAAACCATTTACAATGAACATTTTTCAAGAATGCTGCAAAGAAAATAGGGGCATATCAGCAAGGAACGGCGATGAATAACGCAAAGCGCGCTTTGTTATTCATTGCCGTCTATCTCTGGAATTTATCGCCCTGGTAGCGCGTTATCAACAACGCGTTGCTCCAGGGCGATAAAAATTCCAGAGATTGCGGGGGAAATCGCCGTTTTGCAGGGAACATCGCTGGTTTTCCGATATTTGCAAGGCTGTACTGCCCAGTGACGCCCACTTTGCATCTCATTAGAGATGCAAAGGGAGGCATCGGTAAAAAGGGTGCTAACATGCGATTATGCATGTTAGCACCCTTTTGTAAATAGGGCGATAGTTCTATCTCCGAAGCCCTTGTTAATATGCCTCATATTTCGACAGAAACATTTTCTTCATGTTAGTTTATGGACAAAAACCCACATATTCCTGCTTTGTACACCTGTATTTAATTAACCTCTTTTATTTCCATATCATGTCTTACTTTTTAAGAGCTGCGGTTTGCTTCTTCTCTAAAGAAGTGCTTTGTTATTGATGCAATTAGCAATAAATCCCAATGATTTTGTGCTGTGTCATGATGTCGAAGAATAATCCTCTAGTGCGCCAACTCAAAGTCTGAGCACACACACATTAGGCAAAAATAGAGAAAGCGTAATATCATGAGATATAGCAACCAAGGTTCCCCATTGACTGCAGTGAGCATTTACTGACCCCCCTGCTCCCTCGATACATGGGAGTTTTTAGATGTTTGCATATAAACACCAACCGAGCACACATGACAAAAACCACAACAGTTAGGGGTAGATTTACAAACATTTAGCGCTGGGCTACCAGCACAAAATATTTTTTTTTAATTTACTTTCCAGTGCAAAACTTATTTGCGCTGGAAAGTATCCTGAAAGTAACGCAAAGCAACACAAAGCATTGCTTTGTGTTACTTAGCGCCAAGGGAGCGTTACATGGGTGGTACATGGGCGTTTCCATGCTACCTCCAATTCCCTTTGATGCAAAATCCTATCTACAAACAATAGTAGACAGGGATTAGTGCCAAAAGTTAACTCCATTTGAATGGAGGCGTTAAGAGAAGAAATGTTTTTATTTCTCCTTTCTTTCTGACTTTGCATGCGTGCTGCACTGTGCAGCACACACGCACAATAGGAAGAGTTCTAAAGTGTGTCTAAGCATAGTATTTTGTACAGGAACGAAGGTACGAAAAAAAAAAAATAACACTTACCTGAAAACGGCTGGCCGCCGTTCCTCGGTCCTCTTCTCTCTGCTCCAGTCTGGCAGCAGGAAGCGCTCAGACTCCCCTGAGCCAATCACAACGCTGCAAGGCAGCATTGTGATAGGTCTGAGTGCCGTGGTTGGGCTGTACATGTTCCTCACCGGGCTGTGCATTACAGCCTGATGGGGAAGATGCAAAGTGCGCATAACTGTTTGGCCGGTCCAAGAGGGCCGGCTAAGCTGTTGTGCACACTTAGGGAGTGCAAACTACTCCTCCCCCTGTTCTGGGCAGCCCTGCCCCGCCCGAGCACCACTGCCTGCAATAGGAAAACAAAAATGATACTAACGGCACGTTATTAGCATTTTATTTTCCCATTTGAGCAGTGGGACATCGCTCCTCCGCCTTTGCGGAGGAGCCTCCACTGTGGGTAGTGTAGTATCCTGGGTCTGGAGCTTTGAGAAGACACCCGAAGGAGGAGGACGTTGCGCTGCAAACCAGGAAGGTAAGTCTATTTTATTTATTTATTTAATTTATTAGTGCCCATGACCCTTGGGACATACTAGCCACCACTGAAGGCCCCCATTACAACTGGTGGTGTTGCGACAACTCGGGGTGTGGTGTGTGCCGAGAACAGCGTGTGTGCTGTGGCACCTAGTGCGCAGAAACAAGTAGGCATAAGGAGAAGACAGAAGAGCTTCCCTGACATCCAAGATGGCGACCTGGCGCGTGGTCTTCCTGCCGCCTCATCACCTACGCAAAGCGCGGGCCCGGAGAACTGCGGCATTAAAGGGCCCCTCCCGGCCCTAAGGCCATCACTCTCTGTTTTATCAACATGGACAGTAGTTTCAACACACTGCGTATAAAAAAAAATGCGAGTTAGCAAAAGACAGAATTTTCCATCTTTGAAAAACACTGAGAAATCAATTGGAATGTATTTGAGGGCGGTCTAAACTAATCCTAAATAATTACTAAAGCAAGCAGAGGCAGGGCCGCACTCTTAAAAGAAGAATACCTTAGGTTTACACAAACTCTTAATCAAGCACCTGACCCTTGCAGAATCCCGAAAGGAGAACAAATGGCAGGCATTTTTCTCCGAGAAAGGTAGCAACCCTGTAATGAGCCAGGAGAGCTGAAACTGTCGGTGCTCAGCACTCCTGGGAGAGGCCAGGCGTTGTCTGTACAGGGCATTCTGTATCACCAGCAGCAACAGTGCAGAGCTGCACAAAGGTGCAGCGCTGGCAGGGCGGATCTTTGGCCAGCCCCGGTGCAGAGCTGAACAAGGGTGCAGCGCTGGCAGGGCGGATTTTTGGGAAGCCACGGTGCAGAGCTAACAAAGGTACAGCGCTGGCAGGGCAGATCTTTGGCCAGCCCCGGTGCAGAGCTGAACAAGGGTGCAGCGCTGGCTGGGTGGATCTTTGGGAAGCCCCGGTGCAGAGCTGAACAAGGGTGCAGCGCTGGCAGGGTGGATCTTTGAGAAGCCCCGGTACAGAGCTGAACAAAGGTGTCGCGTTGGCAGGGCGGATCTTTGGGAAGCCCTGGTGCAGAGCTGAACAAGGGTGCAGCTCTGGCAAGGCAGATCTTTGGACAGCCCCGGTGCAGAGCTGAACAAAGGTGCAGCGCTGGCAGCGCGGATCTTTGGTCAGCCCCGGGGCAGAGCTGAACAAGGGTGCAGCGCTGGCAGGGAGGATCTTTGGGCAGCCCTGGTGCAGAGCTAACAAAGGTACAGCGCTGGCAGGGCGGATCTTTGGGAAACCCCGGTGCAGAGCTGAACAAGGGTGCAGCGCTGGCAGGGCGGATCTTTGGCCAGCCCCAGTGCAGAGCTGAACAAAGGTGCAGCGCTGTATAGAACAGAGATAAGAAGATCAGGGCACTAGAAAACCTGCACCAATCAAAATAATACAATGTTGTGAATGAACAAAGATATGGTGCAAAGAGCCAGGGACGTGACCTTCATACGCCCCTAATATTTGGTGTCACCCAAAAGAATGCACAAGACAGAAGTAGCTCAGCACACAACTTAAATACAAATATTATAGACAAAATTATTTGTCAAAATCAATAAACAAACAGATATGTGTTGTATCCCCAAAGATTCACGATAAACTTTGTAGTCTTGATGATGAATTTTTCTTTATTTGGTAGTTCAGATTTTTCGATTTAAAAATACAGCATACAGTTCATAGCCAATTCATAGCCGACGCGTTTCGTCCCTACGGGACTTCTTCAAGGCTATAAAGATACATATATAGGACATACATTATTATATACAGTTAAAATTACATAAAAAAGAAGAAAAGATGCTATTATCACTTCAAGATCTAAAGTATTGTCTTAATACATTTCTTATGTCCAGTGTGACCCGTGAATCTATGCGGACTGGGGGATACATTCAAGAACAGGAACAAGAATATAAAAAACAAATCTTTTTGAGGAAATTTTTGAAGCAATTTTTTGAAGCAATTTTTTGGAGGTTCTAACAGGATAACCCTGATCTTTTTTAACACAATAGACAAAGTGTATTTATGTCCATTATTAACCTACTAACTCTTATGTATGTATATTTCAATTTTGTTCAAATTAATCAATCAGTGTTGTAAACAGATTATATACAGAAGTTCTATAGGCAAAGTGTGCCACAATTAATACTGTACAATAATATCCAACAAAAGAAAAAGTCAATTATTTTCTAATTTTGTACATACCTTGCGAACAATACTTAAAAAATCCACACGAGTTAAAGTTTTCCCATTTTTTCTTTTCTGTGATTATGTGATCAAAGGTGCAGCGCTGGCAGGGCGGATCTTTGGGAAGCCCCGGTGCAGAGCTGAACAAAGGTGCTGCCCTGGCAGGGCAGATCTTTGGGCAGCCCTGGTGCAGAGCTAACAAAGGTACAGCGCTGGCAGGGCGGATCTTTGGCCAGTCCTGGTGCAGAGCTGAACACCGTATTCTGTAAATACGGTGCATTTCTGTCCTTTCGAATTGGCGTAGGGCAGCGCAGTGAAATGACTCGCAGCACTGTCCACCGCCAATTCTTTGTAAATATGCCCCTCAATGTTTCATCCTTCCCATTTCAGGAAGATGAAATATGGGGGCTTATATACAAGCCCCTTGCGCCACTGGTATGTCACTTTTTCCCATGTCAAAAGTAATTCACCAGCAGCGCAAGGGGCTTGTAAATAAGCCCCATGATTAGCAACAAACTGAGAGAGGGAAATTCTGCCGTAGAACTCCAGTGCTGCAGGTTATTCCTCATTCCAAGGAATAACAAAATCCCAGAAATGGATGGCATACGGCCCCGGTAAATAGTGCTCCAAAATCCGGGGTACTGAATGGGCTGCTCTACTCCTCTTCTCTGTGCTGCTTATGACGTATCGCCTCTGCTGGGTCACCATCGTACATGGTAGCCTCCACTTGACATGAAGTGCCTAGGAAGAGAAGTGAATCTATTACAGAGCACATCCTTCACTGATACAGCCGAATGTTAGAAATGAACAATCTTGTAATGGATCAAAGGAAACAAGCAGAGCCTCTTTTTGCTCAATATTTAAATAGCTCTTTATTAATTTTTTATAATAGTATGAAAAGAATAGTCAGCATCTGTTATGCAATGGCGTGACAAGGGCCCGTTCATTTAAAATACATATTGAAAGCCGTCCATGTGTAGGGTGCCACGTCACCAATGCAAATCTGGAGGTTGGAGTCCGCTCTGTAGCCAGGGGGGTGCATTAGGTTCAAAGCCCCACAGACTGCGGTTTCACTCTCAACAGCCTACACTTTGTCCAAATGTTTAACACGTTTTTCACCTTTGGTTTGAGAGTGAAGAATGACTGTGCTACAGAGCAGCAAATACTTTGAAAACTCGAGAACATGGTTCACTAACCTGACTGCTGGAGAGAAGGTCAAAATGTTGTTTGTTAGAATATCGTATACAGAAATATTGTGTCCTAAATATTGTTTACAAAAATATCGACCCTTTGGGTATAGATCTTCTATTACTAACTCCAATGGGGCATTTTTTTAAATTATATTTAGGGCGCAATATTTATGTACGACAATTTTCTGACATCGGGTTTCAGGTACTGCACTAGTCAAAAAGGTGATAAGATGGGGGCATGGCCAGGCACGGACTGAAGATGGCCACGTAGTGTGTGAGCTCCGCCGACCGTCCTAGCCCTCGTCTATCCTGAATGGCAATCCGTAGCACCCGTCGACAGCCCCTGACGTCGGAACCCCAGCGGAGCCCAACCCGACTGCTCCGATATGCGGATCGAGCCTGACGGGGGAGAAATCACCCCCGGAGAGTTGCTGCCTGCAGTGGGGCCTAAAGCCGGGACCCGCAGTAGCTGAGCTCGCCGGAAGAGAGATCCAGCCGACCCAACTTCTCTGTGCGGTGGCGCCGCAATTCAAAGGTGCCGCCGTGACCTCCTCTATATCGGAGCAGCGGGGAGGTAATTGAGGGCAGCGGCTGCGATCGTAGACCCGCAAAACTGAACTGGTGAGGAAGAAGGGCACACTCACTGTAATGATGCAAAGCGCGCCGGCCGCGAGGCAGTCAATGGCGGTGGCGCGCTCCTTATTGCGATGACTCTCCCACTGGGGACTCAGTAGCCCCCTGCGCCTTCACCTTTATCAGGGGAGCGCGTGGCCGAGGAGGCTGCAACTGGTTCTTCCCGTGATCAGTGGCACCTCAACCTGCTGAGCAAAAGAACACCTCTCAGCTGTTATGCCCCTTTTTACACTAACTGCCAACTCTCTGGGGGTGGTCCGCCACCAAGGTCTGATATGAGGGGCCCTTATCTTTGGGGGGAGCAGGACCTGGTGCAAGATCTTCAGGGACTCACGCATTGAATTGGAGCACCGGCCGGTTAGCTCCGTTGTTGAGAGCGGTGGTGCATCTGACTACCCCTAACACTCCATTCCGGTTCAGAACTTACCTTGGAAACTATAATGGAGCGCATCAAGGGTTCCGGGTCCTGGGGGCCGAAACCGGTCCAAACGAACAAACTGGACCGTTACACAGTTTCCAAGGATGCGCAGCAGGGCCGTCTGTCCGATGAGTTCGCTCGAGGGAGTCTGGGGGAGGAGGAACAGGAGCTTTCCCTTAAAGATGTCATGGAGGCCATCACTGGTGTTAAAACTTCCTTGGAACATAAACTGGACACTATGGCGATTGACATTAATCTCATTAGGGCCGAGTTGGGAAAACTCAATGAAAAAGTCAAGCAGGTGGAAATTACGACCTCCAGCCTCGTTGGTGACGTCACGCAGCTGCAAAGGGAGGTCTGTGAGCTCCAGGACTCTCGCAACCTCACAGACCTCAAGCTAGATGACTATGAAGGCCGACTTCACCGTAATAATCTCCGCATCCTAGGAATTCGAGAGAAATCAGAGGGCCAATCCCCAGACCTGCTTGTTGAAGACCTTATTCTTAAACACTTGCAACCCAAAGGCCTCAGTACATTTTTTGTGATCGAACGTGCTCACAGGGTCCCGGGCGGCCGGCCCAAACCGGGCGCTCCCTCGCGGCCCATGCTGGCTCGGGTCTTGAACTTCTGAGATAGAGACGTGATTCTCCAAAATTCCAGAGCTGGGGCCCCACTCCATTACGAAAATGCTGACATTTCCTTTTTCCCGGACTTCACACAAAGAGTGCAGAAGCAAAGGAGGTCATTCCTTTCAGTGAAGCGCGACCTAAGAGAGAAGGGCCTGAAATATTCTATGCTGTTCCCAGCGCGCCTCCGTGTCGAGGCGGAGGGAAGAGCGTGATTTTTTGACCGACCTGAAGCAGTGGCGGAGTGGATCGCACATCGAGGAGTTAAGAGCCCGATGGATCGATTAGCCGGGGAGCATGCGGACAGTCGGCCTCCATGAGATAGAGACTTGGACGATGGCGGCCTTGCACAGAGTAATGGTGAAAATTGATGTGGGGTGGGCTGGGGAGGGTGGGATATGTGTGCCTTATTGAGGGGACTGGTAGTTTTCACAGGGCTTTAAGTTACTTGTTTGATAGGGGTGCGACATAGTCATGGTCAGGGGCAGGGACACGGAGCGCACTAATTCCCCCCCCTGTTTTCTTCCTTTGAATTCCTTCTGGGGCGACAGGCACTCTGCAAGTTTTCGATGGGCAGTTCTAAGCCCAGAGTGCAGGGCAGCGGGATAGAGGGTTGTTGGGTTGGGGTATTTTGTTTTCTTGTTTTGTGTCAGCATTGTTGCATCGGTGCAGTATATGGATACATCCGCAAAAGAATTACTGGAGAACCTAATGCGGAGGATTTTTGGCCTTCCTATGTACATACCAAGGGTGTTGGGAAATAAAAATGTAAAAAATTCTGAGCTGGAATGTTAACGGGTTAGGGGACAAAATCAAACGAAGTGTGGTTCTCCAATACATTAAGAGGCACGCTCCGGATGTGGTCCTGCTTCAAGAGACGCATCTGGTTGGGAACCTATGTAAGTCAATGCACGGGGGGGTATAAGATGGTTGCAGACTCTGGATTTACCACGGGCTTCAGGGGTGTGGGTATCATGACGAGAAACACATTCCAGCTGGCAGTGAGTTCCACATGGATGGACGATCGAGGCAGATATGTTGGTATCTCTGGTATGTGGAAGGGCCGCTTTATTACTTTTATGTCCATCTATGTTCCCCCAGGACTCCCCGGCTCAAAGAGCCACTAAATAACTAAATCCAAATGGTCGCACACTGCTGACCTACCTGCGTGTTACCCCAAAGAACTGTGGTCCCTGTAGTCAGCGTCGGCGGATGCTGCTGCCACAGACACGAGTCTGACCTCCTGCTTCTGGGAGTGATCCCGGCAAGGGAGGCTTGGACAATAGGTTTCCTGCTTGGGGAGGTGCTAGCACCTCCCCAGACAGACTTTAGTGTATTGGGGCAGGGAGGGATGAATGAAACGAGACACTGCCTGGGGCACACAAGTTGTCCCATGCATAGTCCAGTTCAAACCGGTGCTGGGGCACTCCAGCCCCAGTCCTGGCGCGAAACTGGACAAAGGGAAGGGGGTGTAACCACCCCCTCCCAGGTCCCACCCATAAGGCGTGACCTAGCAGGCAACCCAGCCCCCCAGATTAGTATAAGAGTGGTAGCTGGGCCCCAGGAGATTAGATTATCCTGAACCTGCAACTTGAACAGAAACTCTGGACCTTCGACATTCGACGAAAGAAGAAGACTGAAGAATCTCCCTTGTGGCCAAGGAGTGGCTACCCTGTGCAAACAGGCACCATCAAGAGACTTACCCTTTGCTTTGCTGAAGTTCTAAGAGGGACCGACTGCAGAGCCCGACCAGAGCCTTGACTTCCAGACTTCTACGACCCTGATCCACATCCACAGCCGAGCTGAGATCCATGGAGGCGACGAGAGACGTGGGACCGGCTACCTGGGAAAAGTGGCGAGTATCTTCCAGCGCAGCTTCTGAGGCACCCTCGAAGTTGTGCACCGGGGATTGAGAAGCCCCAACCCCAAGCACCATCTGCACCGAAGATCAGCCCCCCACACTCCACGAGTCCTGCGTGGGGCCCTTCTGCATTTTCCTGCTTGCCGCGTCTGTCCGGTTACTTGCCCGTTGGCTAGCGGCCTTTGCGACGACACACCTTTGAATTTCCACTGCTGGTTTGGCTCCTCCAGACTGGCTCCTGCTCCTCTGCAAAAGAGAAGCACCTCAGACCTTCCTGGTCTGCACCAGAAGCAAGTCCTCCATTCTTCGTGGGTTCAGCTTGCCAAGGCTTGGTGAGTCCTAGTTCGACTTCGACGCCGCCGACAGCAAGAGCCTTTGTGGGACAGCTCACCTCCTGGTCCTGGTTGTCCTCGACGTCTCCTGGTACCCGTGGCTGTTGCGACAAGCTTCACCTCTTCACCTGCATCTTCACGACATCGCCTGGTTCCTTCCTGGTTCCACGTGGTCACTGGCTAGTGACCCAGACTCTGTCCCTTCTGCTTGCAGGTATCCTTCCTTCTTGATCCCGGCCTTGGGATCCACCGGACACTCTTCACTGACTGCCTGTCAGCAACTTTCCTTCAGGCATCCATAGAAGTCCACGACGAAACCCGACGCAAGTTCACACCTATGCACCCGCAGCCCGTGGGCTAGGTAACTTGGGTACTTCGGTGCTCACAAGGGTACTGACTATCCTAGGATCTAGTTTCCGAGTCTCGACTTTCTAGCTATACCAGAAGTGTCCTAAAACTGCTTATTTCTAACTGCTAGTGATTCTATCGACTTTTACGCATTACGCGTGAGTGTTTCCACTCTGCACCTGAATCCCGTGGGCCTCCCACTTCCTAACTGTTGGTAGGGTAGTGTAGCCCCAGCGATTCCCTAGGCCTAGGCCTATTCTATTTCCGTGACAGTGGTCCTTATACCACTTCTTTAGTATATGGTTTGCGTGGCCCCTAGGGCCTAACTGTATTACTTACCTGTGTGACTTAATGTATGCTTGAATAAGACTGTGTTGTACTTACCTCGAATCTCATAAAGAGTGCTGAGGGTTTGACTAGAATAAATACACTTTATTTTATATATATATCTGTTGTGGTGTCCTTTCATTTGGTATTCAAGGGATTATATATGGTATAACAGCTGGCTTCACATGCCATTCAGAGTTTAGCCTAAGACTGCTCTTGTCCATGCTACCACCAGGATAGCTGGTCTATCAGGTTGACTTTACAACCAATCACCATAAGAGTTGTTTGGACTGATATAAGTTGTACACTAGAACTAGTGACATCATACATCAGGCCAACTTCTCACACTCCCGATCAATCCAGCTTTATGCCCCATAGAAATACAGCCCTAAACCTAAGTAGAGTACATGGGGTGATAGATAGAGCCCATACCCTTCGAGAACCAGCTGCGATTGTGTCACTAGACGCGACCATGGCCTTTGATACCATTGAGTGGCCCTATTTATGGGCAGTTTTGGCTAAATTTGGATTTGGTTCAGAGTTCATCCAATGGGTGCGCCTTCTGTACTTGGCGCCTCTGGCACAAGTGGTGGTGAATAACAAAGTGTCAGCTACATTTTCACTCAGTCTGGAAACTCGTCAGGGTTGCCCGCTATCCCCCCTCCTTTTTTCCCTGGCCTTGGAACCCCTTGCTGCTTGGCTCCGTTGGGATCCAATGATAAGGGGGCTGCGGTGGTCCCCCGGATGGGAGGACCGCATATTTTTGTACGCAGACGACATATTGCTCTAAATGGCCTCCACTCGAAAATCCCTTATAGTAGTATTAGACATTCTTACAATCTTTGGTAGATTCTCTGTACTTTCCATTAATTGGGGTAAATCCTTACTATTTGTCCTGAGGGGGGACCCTCCTGTCCCTCCCCGAAACTGCCAAATACAAATTAACACTGTTGGATTGAAATACTTGAGGAGAGGACGCTGGCTTGTGGGTGGTTAATCCATTGTGACATAGTGTTCCTCAAAGAAGTGAGTCTTCAACTCTTTCTTAAATTGGAGTAGCATTGGGGCGGTCCTGATGGTTACAGGGATGTTCTTCCCGATCCTCGGTGCATAGATGGAACAGGCCTGCTGTCTTGTTTTTTTGGTTTTCTTTGCTTCTTAATCGGGAGTCGGATGGTGTCCTGGCTGCTGATGTGTTGAGAACCACCAGAGATAGTGGGTTTGTCTGCATGTTAAACAGGGGTGCGGATCGTTATGCCTTTATAAATGATGCAAGTGTCATTAAAGATGGTGCGAGTCAACAAGGGGAGTCAATGGAGTTCCTTCAGGAAAGGGGTAATGTGATCATATTTCTTTACTCCCTGGATGAGACATGCTGTGGCGTATAGGATGCCCCTAAGGTGTGGCATCTGGGGGGGCATGGAGTAGAGCGTTTTCACTATCCAGATGCGAGAGTACTGCCCTTGTATTAGGGTATTATCATACAAACCATACACTAAACAAAACTGTACACAGGAGGAGCTGAGCTCTACTCTTGGTGACTGTTTTCGGAGTCATCTGGGGAAAGCAAGATGTGGATCCTTGACGCGCACCCAGGGGAGGCCATTTTCCTGACAATTCTGTGCCATAGGCCTCCGGTATTTTTTGGGCAGGTCATGGTGCCTGCAAGGGATGTGTTTGAAAGTATATTTAGATAGAATTTTCTAATTACTTGCAAGATGTCTAATCATGACACAGAGAAACCGATTTGGAGCACAATGGTCTCTATTATTAAAGAAAAAAATCAATCAATCAACACATGAATTTCTTAATTCATTGTATTTCACTCAAATAATGATAGTTTTATTAGGGATGATTCAAAACAAACAGTACTTCAGAAACATTGATAACAGAACTGAAAAGACCTTTTTCAGTTAGATTTCACTAGTTATCAATGCACAATAACCCATTTAAAGAAGTATGCAGTATGGAGACTGTCTTTAACATAAGAACAAAGGGGCATATTATCAAGTACGGTGTTAAAATTATTACCGCTTTAGCGGCAGAAAACTGCTGCTAAAGCGGCGATAATGGGCTTGATAATATGCCGCAGAGAATTCCAATAGAAGCCCATGTTGACACCAGAACATGGACTTCTATGGGAATTCTCAAGGGCTTATTATCAAGCCCATTATCGCCGCTTTAGCTGCAGTTTTCTGCCGCTAAAGCGGCGATAATGTTAACGCTTGGCATCCCTTCACTAGACCTTCACAGCTGGATTTCGCTGAAACGGGTCACCTGGTACAGCTGTGCCATCCAGTGCTTTCACCTTACCTGCAGTTTCTTGCACCACTTATGTAGGGCCACTATGGGTGAACTCCACTCTGGAAGGCACAGGCTGCATTGCAGTGTTAGTTTCTGCGTCCTGCCTATTGCAGACAAGGCCATAGTAGGCAGTTGCTGCGGCTGTTTTGAAGTGTTATATTACACAGTGTACAGTGGCATTATATTGCAGGGAAAGTCTCTAGGGCCTACACTTGGGGTGCATTGCAATCAGGGTTCCAGGCAGCAATTGCTGTAGCTTAATTGCTGAGAAGGTTTCATGCGATCTGGGCGGATGTTGTGACGCAGTGGCGGCGCAAAGCCAGCGCCATGCCGCGGCAGATTTACAACGTGACGCATCTAGGGAGATGCGTCACGTTGTAAAGCTTGCGCCACATGTGGGCGTACCTTCACAGGGGGGGGGCGTTCCGGCGCAGGAACGCCTCTGAAAAGTGGCTGAGTGAAATCTACAAGATTTCACTCAGTCACTTTTCCGGACATGCTGCGTCAAGTCCCTGCGCCTGCTTGAAGCAGGCGTAAGGATTGACGCAGCATTGTGACGATAGGGCACCCCCGAGCCTTGCTGGAGCTGCGTCGCGCTTGCGACGCAACTCCAGCAATGCGCCAACCTTCCGTCATCAGATGCGTCACGCATCTGTTTATCCTTACGCCACGATGCGCTGCATTGTAAATGCGGCGCATCTTTTGTGGCGCAAGGGTAAACTTGCGTGACGCATCTTCCCTGGCGCATCCATGCTGATTTGCAGGGATGCGCCAGGGAACATAAATCTGCCCCCATATATTTACAATTTTTTTCAAAATTTCTTGAGGGAAGAACCCTCCCAGATCTCCCTTGCTATGGCCAGACTCACTCACTACCCTCGCTGTGTGCAGTGTACCGGCTGATCTGCCAAAATCTACCAGGGTAGATTTTGCTTCCTACTCCAGCCCTCATTACACTAAAATCTCAGATGACCTTGCGCCAGTGTTTCATTTGTAAAAAACATAAGTGCCAGGGCTCTTGTCAGAAGGCCACTGTAGTTTTGACCACACATTACCCCTGTCATGCTGATAATAACACAACTACTAACCATCAAACTCCTCCTAGTGTGACAATTCAGACTATTCCAGGCCCCCAAAGCTGTAGGATTGGCTTGGGCAGCAGGTAATAGTCATTTTTAATGTATAGTGAATTAATAATTAACTGTTGTTGTGGTCATCTCTAAATTACCCAGACAGCACTACCTTGTGGCAGACTGTCACAAGCGCTGGTTTTGCCAATTAAGTGCTGGTGTCGAGCACTGGAAACCACCCACTCAAATTAAGCATTGTCTTGCGTTGACCTTGTGTTGAAATATGATCTATGGTAGCCCACAGTGGGGTTATGTATTGCAGTGAAGGATACATATGGCCTTGCAGTTGTTACTGAAGCTGCATTCCAATGTAGTTTAGTGCAGCATTGAATGTGCCATGCAGCCATTGCAGCAGCTGTTGTTCTTATAGTCACATACGGCCTGTACTAAGGCCTTATGTGACGTAAGTATGATGTTTAATCCAGATGTGGACCTCTGCACTGAGACTGCACTATGATTAAGGCTGCATAGGTGTCAGGATTCAGCCTTCGGCTTTTAGGGGACTCTCAAGAATGCTCTTGCGTTGCTGCCTTTAGACCTGTTCATGTCAAAACACTCCCCAACAGATTGCACGTTACTCAAATTATGATTAATGCTCCCAGTTTTCCGTTTTTACTGATTTTAACAGATAAATACAGACAAAAAACAATGTGCTTCCTGTCTCCAATTATTTTTAAAAATTGAAAAATACATAAAAATTGGCTTCTTTTGAGTCCCTTTCCATAGTGTCTTTCATTAATTCCAGGCCAACACCTGAGCAGATAGATGGCATGGGGAGATAAAAACACAGGATGAGGTTTGATTAAATAACGACATATGTCAACATCCATTTGTAGTATAATGCCAATATTTACCTGTGTCTGTATTGTTATGCTATATTTGGCTGCTTAATTTGCTAAACCACCACAGGCGTCAAAGTATAAGGACATATTTATTAGTTAAATAAATGTGAAAAAACACCATATTACAACTTCATCTATTAAGAGAACACAAAAAAAAGTATAAATACTGACAAGATGGGCAAAAAATAAATATGGATAAATACAGACAGAAATGTTCAGAAGATAAATATCATAAAACCGGGAGCCCTAATTATAATCCAGTCCTGGTTTCTACACCACTGCCCGGAGGTTATTACGGTGCAAGTCGTTTCTTCTGCTCTCAATCCTTGCTAGATCAGGTCTTGGAGGTGGAGCTCTGTTCAGCATCACAGTCACGGCTTCTACAGTCATTCCCACTCATACACGCATGCATTCTGGACTTCCCTCTCAGTTCCAATCCGTACTCCGTTTCTAGTTTCCCGTCTCCCTCTTTGTGACTGCTATGTTCATAGTCTTTCGCTCTCCAAGTTCCTTTGAAGCCTCCCCTTGGTTTGTGGTTCCTTGCACCTGGTTGATTACTCACACCTGGTTCACTCTCAGCACCGGGCTCCTCCCCTGAGGTTACAGCAGTTTCTACCCTGAGCTCAGTGTGCAGTGGTTTGCAACAGGATTTAATACTGTCTCGCCTCAAACTAATACTGTGTTGCTACTCTGATTCCAGGCTTGCTCCTTGAGTCTGTGCCATTTGTTTTCTTATTACTTGTTTGTCATTTCTGTTTTGCTACCTTGTCCTATCCCTTTCTTGTTGTTGCTGTCTGTCCCTACCTTTTGTATGTAAGCGAGTTTAGTTATGTCTGCACGCTTCACGTCCTTCCCTTGTTTGCATGCAATCTCCTTGCCTTGTGCTCCAGTATTCCTAGTTCTGCCTACTTAATAAGACCCTTCCTTTGTGTGTGCAGAATTACAAGTCTTGTATTTCAATGTTCTTAATTCTGTTTGCACAGTCCCAGTGCTGTTCTTAGATCTGATCCCTGCTTCTCCCTATGCCCAGTACCTGTATTCTATATTTCTTGTTTTAATCCCTTTGTCCTCTCTTGTTTGTGTTGAAATCTTGATAATTGTTAGAAGGTGCAAGTGAGATTCTGAGGCTCGGTGTCACACAGTCACCAGTGCTCTTCTTCGAGCTGCTAGGCGTCTTTCAAGACTCTGAGATTAACTGCTCCTTGCCTTATTGTAAGAGGTTTTCTCCTCACATAGAGATTACTTTGCAAGGAGCATACAAAGTATCATATATGATAGTCTGTCTGTCGATCCTTTTATTTGAACGGTCTTATTGCCTTCCTATTGTTTTTTTGTAAAGCATTTGCCTTCTCTGTCTAGTTTTGTCTTTCCATGGCTAAGAAAATGGATATTATTTGGTGTGGGCCTCAAGAAATAATCACAACTCTTGTCAGGGTTCTCAAAGTCATTAAATTAACCTGAGTTCAACCGGCTGGTGGCAATGGCACAATGCAGACGCACTTAATTTAGGGCAATGTGGAAATTATTTATGCAGTAAGAAAATAATAATAAAGCCAAATGCCAGAGAATAAACATTCCAATCCAAATTAGAAAAACAGAGAAAAATGTAATAAACAAAATGACCTAAAATCCAACAAGGGGAACCGGAGATATGAATGTTTAAAGTTTTAAGCAGAAATTGCACCAAATAGCACAAAACGTCCATGGTTGAGTAGACCAGGACCTAGGTGCAATTTGCAGCTGACTGTTCATCCTAGTCAAAGATTTTACCTTCTGACTTATGGCATTTTGTGGGAGAGAGAACTCTGTTGCAACTGTGACCAAGTTTCTTATGTTTGCCTATGGCGGTGACTACTGTGTCTCCACTGTAGCCAAACTTCTCCGACGGCGTGACAGAGCAAGGGCCATGGGAGAGTGGCTATATGCCTGTCCGCCCAATTTGAATGGGTGAACATTAGCTGTTTTTTTACAGGCCCTCAGGGACAGTAAAAAGAAATAATGCCTTTAGGAAAGTAGGATCTGCTTTCATGGTTACCCCTACTTTTTGCTGGTGTCATTATTTTTTTCTGACTAGACTGACTGGGATCCTGCTAATCAGGACCCCAGTCTCGGTGTTTCTTCCCTAATTTGGACCATGGTGAGTACTTAGGTACACCTCAGATTGGCTACTGCGTACCCTTGTAAGTCCCTAGTATATGGTTGTAAGGTACCCCGGGCATAGGTACACCAGGGGCCCCCATGGGCTCAAGCATGTGTTATGCCACCCATGGGAGACCACTGAAATTGTAACTACAGGCCTGCCATTGCAGCCTGTGTAAGCTGGTGCTACTACCACTTACGGCAGATATACGTTTCCTTATATCTGAAGTCACTTCACTTCGAACCTATAAGTCACCCCTAAGGCAGGCCTTTCAATCATGAAGGCAGGATCCTCGATTATAAGTGTGAGGGTGCCTCTGCATGAGCAGGACACCCCTACAATCCACGAAGTCCATTCTCCCAGTTGGCAGTGCATCAGCCATTACGATACATTGAGTGGCCATGCATCATTACGTGATGGCTAACTCTAAACTGGATGTAACGAACCCTGGCGTGTTTGGTATCAAACATGTTGGGATCATACCCCAACACCATAAACGGTGTTGGAGGTATGATTCCATGCACCGTGAGGCCCCATTGGGAAGCCCTCAGTGCTCCCGGTATTAGTCTTCCAGGCCCGCATAGCAAACTATGGTTGCTCCCGAACAGAGACACAATTCTGCCCTCCTGCTGCTGAGCCAAGCTCGAGCAGGTGAAGGCAGGACAATAGGTTTCCTGTCACAGGGAGGTGTGACCACCTCCCAGACAGGACTTAGAGATATATTCTCAAGAACGTGCGATAATCATCGCCAAAATAGGTTAACGCAATTTCACATATCGCCGTCTATCGCGGGAAAATAACTCTGTGTCAACGTCACATTCTCAACATGGCGGTAACATGCGATAGTGTCCCAATAACGTGTCAAATGTCCGCGAAAACATTACCGGGACGGCAATAAAAATCAAAACCCGAACGCGAAAAAAGTTGCGATGTGCCCAACCGCAATGACAAAATCAGCGATAAGCTGTGCCAGGCCTGCAATTCACACATGTCAGGCGGGAAAAATCACTATAAAAGCAGAAAAAAAACACAAACAAAAACAAAACAACTGCGAAGCACAATGGAGGTAGCCGGAGCAGGACCAGAGGATGACCAGAACCCCACAAGCCCCCCGGAGGACCAGGCTGGGACCTCGGGGTAAGGGAAGGGCAAGGACAAGAAGAGGAAGACGCGGTTCAGTCTGCAGGAAAACAGGATCCTGGTAACAGAGGTGATAAAATACCTTCAACAACTGTTTGTCACCTCCAATGTGTCATTGGCGACAAAAAATGGAATACGGCAGTCCATCGTGGTGAATGCAATCGGAGTGCTGAGGAGGACAATGGAAGAGGTCAAGAGGTACTGGAATGATGTGAAGCGCAAAACCAAGCAGAAACTCGGCAACAACCAGAAGGCAGCAATGCAGACTGGAGGTGGGAGTCCAGCGCCACAGGAGGCTCTGGACAAGATGGAGGAAAAGGTGTCCACAGTCATCAGTGTGGAGACGGTGGCAGTAGTTGGGGGATCGGACACTGCTCGACAGGAGCCAACACAACAGCCAGAAGGCGAGTAACGACCAGGGACTGGGGGGGCGGGGGGAGATGGGCACAACGGCACACACACACAATTAAGCATAGCACAGTGTACACCCAAAATGACTCCGGAGCATGTCCCTGATCCCCTTGGCACACTGCAGCACACCTAGAAACTGCAAGTAGGCCCCCGTCGACTATGTGCCCAGAGGGGGCCTTCCCCACACATCACTAATCTCACAACAAACCCATGCACATGTGCTGAACCCAGCAACGCTGCGGGTCCCACACTGACAATGCAAGTGACACTGCATAACGATTAGCATGGCTGCAGTCCAATTATCATGACATGGTGCACGCCACAACACTGAGGTGGCTGAGTGTGGGCCACATCCGTAAAGGAGCAGGTCACATTCTGACACATCCACGTACACAAACAACCCCTGACGTCAACAAGACATCTGCGGACAAACCATGCCCAAGAGTTCCAACTCCCACCAAGAGCCCAATTTACCCAAGTCTGCAACATCTCAGCACCGTATAAGCACAGAAGTGAAAGGCACACCGCCTGAAAGGGATAAGATCCAGCAAAATCAGAGCTGCAGGGGCGACTCTCCCACAATGCAGCACACACACATAAGAAGCAGAGCACATCAACATTGACAACAATGTGGTACAAACTGCAACACGTTCACAACAGAACAGAGGACACAAATGCTGCCGCTTGTGTGTAGAAACTGGCCAATCACATTTGGCATAGCAGGGAAATGTAAGATGATGATGTACAAGTACAAACACAAATTTGTGATGTTGTCGAAATGTCCACTGTCCCGCATCAAATAGGCAGCTCCTCCCAAACAGTCACAATGTACATTGTCATGCAGTCTGTATGTAAACTTGTACAATGCGTCAACATAAATGCGAAAACAATGTTAAACTACATATCCCCTTCACATTGCAGAGGGAGAATCAACACCTCCTGCAGAGCAGACCCAACAACTCTTTACTGATGACGAAGAGGACCTCTCCTCCTTCGACACCGACGCCTTCCAAGACGTCATGGACAGCTTTGGCACCTCACATCGAGGAGCAGGGCAGCCCAGCTGCATCCAGGAGATCTCACCCCCTGCACAGACCACACAGCAGGAAGCACCAACCACCATGGCTGTCTCCCAGGACGCACACGAACAACATATGGCCTTCCAACGACATGTGTTAGGGTGCCAGGAGAATATGGATGATCAGGTGCGGGTGGGGTTCGACCTTATGGCAGCCAAACTAGATGCCATATGTGGGTGTCTAAGTCCCATCAGGGACCACTTACTGTCCCTAACGGACACCCACAGTCCGCTCCATGCTCTCCAACGATCCATGGATGACATCGCTGCAGACCTGACTCTGAGACAAGGACAACTGTCTAGTCAGAGTGGCTCCTGCGGTGTCATCCAGGAGTTGGGACACATGCGGAGGGCCATGGAGAACATGGAGATGGTGCAGGCGGAAAGAATGGCTGCCACGGCTGCACACCAGCGTGATGTAGCTGGGATCTACCATGCCCTGCAGATCATCGTTATGCTATTGCTGCCACAAGGCCTGGCGCGGATGAATGCTGCTGCTGCTTCGACATCCACATCTCCGCCCCATGATGTGTCAGTGTCACACAGTGCTGGAGACAGAACACCACCACCCACATGTGAGGCACATGAAACATCAGAGGACGAAGATGCAGATGATTCTGCCTTACTGGTACTGGTAAGCAGTAGCATTCATCTCCGCCATATGGCCTGTTTCCGCTTGGTTCTGCCCTCTGCATCATCACCTTCCACTGTCCCCCGATGCACTCTGCGACACTCACCTTGGACCTCGACATGCTCTGCCATATTCTGTTTGGTCACCAATGACACCGCTATCAGACTGCGGACTGAACTCTGGCTGGCCCTCCACGGGCCAACAATGTAAAGTGGGGTTTGCATGGCCCTGTACTGCTCCAGCTACAACACTCCACTGAATGTGCATTAAACACAGATGTGTCATGTCTATGATCATTCAAGTGTGAAAGTATGGATGAATGTAGGGTCAGTGATTCCCCCTTACATCCATGTTGCTCATTTTGTGGGACTTGAGTCACAGGGTGCAACATTACAGATTGCTGTCCGGGTGGCGCCGACACTACAACATAGACACACGCATTAGTTACTTTCTTGTCCAGCCCAGAACGGAACCACGCCCAGAGCCCTGGGGTCATTGTTCACACCCCTACGCTGGACTTGCATAAACCAAGACAGCCCACTCCACTTACGCTCCTGTTTCAGGATTTTATTTTTTGAAAATATGAAAACAAAACAGTTTCGAGGAAGGCTCCGTGATGTTGACAGAGCGTTGCACCAAACTGTTAAAAGCAATGACAGGAACCGCTGTGATGGCAGTTCCTTGCAATGCCTTATAAATGACTGCCAGCTTGGTGGTCATTGATAAATCTGGAGGGTAGTCCCTCCACCACAGCGACTGAGTAATTTACTCCATAGCCCTGGTGGAGCAACGGGTCGATCCACCACGATGTAAATCGGGCCCTTAGTCTTAAATCCCAATCCACCACAGAAATACACGTCTAAAGCCCCCGGGACCTCGCTGAAGGCGATCAGAGACTCACAGATTGTGTGGCAGAGACGAAAAGCAGGCTTCAGTCCAGGTCCAGTTGCCACTGGTCAGCTGAGTACTTTCACAAAAAGGCCTCTGGCAGCTTGTTGTCTCCCAGTAGCCACACAGGAGGTTAGCCAGCTGACCGTTGGGAGTCCACTTCTTTGTCCTGGGTACAAGACAAAGCAGGTCTAGTCCTTCAGGGCTCCTCTCAGGTCGCAGACAGCAAGTCCAGTCCTCTTCTGATCTTCCGCAGTTCCAGAAAGTGTTCTGAGTGGGTGCCTGGAGATGACACATTTAGGCCTGGCAAGAGCTAGTGGGTGGGGTGACTCCTGGCCCCTTCCTAACCCATGGGGTAAAGTTCCAGGGGCCAACACTACCCACTTTTTCAGTAGTTCCTGTTTTCCTTACTGCCAAAAAGCCCAAAATGCACTGTCAGGGAATTTTCAAGATGCTGAAAGTCTTCAGCCACACTAAGCTTGGGCTGAAAGGGGTGGGGAATGTACTATGGTAATCCTAGTGCCCTCTCACATCTAACACTAAAATCCAGTTTGGAGCAAAAACTGTACACACAAGAAACCTAGACAGAATTCTGGAATGACAACAGCAGGGTCCTTCAGCAACCAGTCAACATACACAAATTGTCTTGGAATCCTGTTCTCTCCCTTTCAAGCGTGCATTCAAAGTGTTACATATTGTTCGTGCAGTATTTGACAATGTAATGTCTGAAGTGGGCCCACAGGCCTGACCATGCTCATTCTGCTGAACTCAAAAGAGCCATCTCTGCCCATTCAAGTCAGCCGATTGTTTTTTCCTGGAAAGCATTTCACAGTTTTCTAGCCTGTTCAATGCAAATCACTGGCTGAAAGAAGCTGGAGAGCCAATGCAAATTACTCTTCATGAACTTTAGGTAGGAGGAAAAGTAACTTTCTAAAAGTTACATTTTCCTAATATTTATTAAAAGTCTGACTTCACTATTGAATTAGGATTTTTAATAACTATTCAAAATAGTTGTTTAATTTTTTTTCTAGCTGGGCCCATGCAGAAAGACCTTAATAATATTCAATATTGCTTCCTGGTGTTTCTCTCTGGGCCAGCCAGCCTTCCTACAGTGAACATAGCGTTTGGGTGCTAGTTATTTTAAGGATATGTTCACATCAAAGGGCATATTTATCATTTGGTTGTGTCACCCCTGCGCCACGCAATGGGGTGCAAGGGCGCCGCAACTACCAAGTAAGATTTATCAAGCCATGCAAGGCCACCTTGCATGGCCCTGCGTTGCTTGATAAATCTAGAGTAATGCAATGCAACACAAATTGCTGTGGTGCGTTGTCTGCCCCAGGGAGGCATTCCGTGGGTGAAGCATGGGTGTTCTCAAGCATCCACCCATGGATTTTGGCGTATCCCCAGATTTACAATTACTGGTATACCTGTAAATGCATCAAAATACAACACCTCCCCAGGTAAGGCATAACAAGGAGAAATGTCTTTATTTCTCCTCGTTTTTTCCTCTTTATATGTGTGTTGCATTCTGCAGCATAAGTAGAACAGGAAAATGCTTCAGAGGATTGTTTTGAGCAGGACCCTTCACAGGATTAGAAAACTTCACATTTGAGCTGCATTTGAGACTGGCTGATCTCTATCACTAGTGTGTGGTCCTGATAAGAACCACCATCTGATACACGTGGGGTTCGAAACGCGTCAACCATTTCCTTCCAAACAAGTGTGGCTACAAATTTATGTTAGAGGTTTCTGCCTGGTCTATAAAATTAGCTAACTTTAGTATATCCTTTCAGTGCAGAACTCTGTTTTGTTAAAAAATTCACACTGTTTGTCGATCAAATTGCGATAGCCTATAAAAAAATATATGTAATCAAACCACTGTCTATTTTATGAATGTCGATTTGTTCTATGTTATCTGTGTTTTGTTGTCCTAGTCTATGTCTGAATGTTGTCAAATGAATTTGTTATTTAGGTGTTTTGTCAATAGGTTTTTCATTTATTGCTTGTTTGTATTGTACAAATGTGAAATTAATGTGAATAGAGCATCGAGAGTCAAATGAACAGAACAGTACCAGGTCAGGAGTACCTAAGAGACTAAGCAAAACCTCATCGGCCATTAGTTGTAGCTTAAATCAAGGCCTCTCTATGGCCAAGATTGTGTCATGGAATGTCGCAGGAGTGGGCTCAAAAATAAGTGATCCCGAATGGAACCATTACATAAACTCCTTTGATATTTGTGTTTTACAAGAAACATGGGCTACGAAATCCATGCATAGAGTTGGATATAGAACTTATCAGTTGGACGCAGTTCCATCAGTAAGAGGCCGTCCATCAGGAGGGTTAATAATATGGGTTAGTGTGTCTATTAATATAGCCATCCAGCAACTAAGAATTGATTCTTTAGATATACTTGGTCTGGAAATGGTTACCGTTGATAAACGGGTGATCCATCTTTTTAACGTATATAATCGACCGTGCCCATCATACAAGGAGTCACTATGTATTGACAAACTAGAGTCAATACTGGATACTCTGGACCCGGAAACAAGCACGATTATATGTGGGGACATGAACTGTAATTTTGAGCCCATTGTCGGAATGAATAATTTGTATGAGGATGAAGATAATGTTAATGGTATACCATCCTTATCTAGTAATGGGGCAGTTGTTGGTACTACCCTAGCTTTTCAAATCACAAGGGTACTGGTAAGCCATGGACTGAGGGCATGCAATGGGCGTCTCCCATCTGATAGTCCCAAGGCACCTACTTTTTCGAGACGTAATTGTCAAAGTATAATTGACTATGTTATTGTTTCCGTGGACTTGTGGCCATATACAAAAGACCTGATGGTCAAAGCAAGATCTGATAGTGATCACCATTCCCTCGAAATTAGTTTTGTAAAGAGCTTAATAATGGGGCTGGAAGCTAAAGAGGGAGGATATCAACCAGCCCCAGATAATGTCATATTAAGCAATAATCGTCGGTCTGTTAAATGGGCATATATCCTGGAACAAGAAGATTTAGTGGTAAATATCTATAACTGCCTTACTAATATATTTGATACCTATAATCCCTCTAAAAGCGAACCTGGTCAATTTCTTAAACTACATAAAGAGTTCTTTAAAGAATTATTAGAACTTATGACTAAAAGACCAAAAAAGGAACGGGTGCTGTGAATTTACAGCCTATAGGTAAACCATGGTTTAATAAAGAATGCCGAATAGCAAAATCAGCTCTGATTGATTCGGTTAAAACCAAAAATTCTCTGGCAGTTAAAGAAAGTAGGAAATTATACAATAAGGTGCTGGCCAACGCAAAGTGTTCATGGGACGAGGAATTATGGTCCTGTTTGCTGATGGCAGCTAAAATGAAGGACCAAAAGTTATTTGGGAAACAGTGGCCAAGGGTAACCAAAGGGAGAAAGGCTCAAGAGAGGTTTTCCTTGATGAAGCAACTTGGATAGACCATTTTACGAATTTGTATGCCGCTCAAGGGGCTGATAGTGCAGTGCAGGAAGAGTATGCTTTGTCACACATATAGTTTTTGACCTAGAGGAAACAGAACTAGCTATTAATTCTGTCAAATACGGGAAAGCTCCTGGGCTGGACAAAGTACCAGATGACCTATTCAAGCATGAATTAGATGTCTGGGTACCATACCTTAATCATTTGTGCAACACTGTTGCAGCTGGGGAAGCAATTCCGGACACATGGAACGGAGCGGAAATTATTACTGTTTTTAAAAAGGGCGATAGAAGCAATCCTGCTAACTATCGCCCTATAAGCCTTTTAGACATTACCCAAAAAATCTATGCTAGGCATATATTAAATCGTATTAATACATGGTTGGAAGAAGAATTATTTTTAACGAAATATCAAGCTGGGTTCAGAGTAAAAACAGGAACCACTGATCAAGTCCTAAGGCTCTGTTGCTTGTATTGGAAATATGTCACCCTCCGCAAAGGCCACTTGTATGTGGCATTTGTTGATTTACGGGCCGCATTTGACCTTATTCTGCGAGAACTTTTGTGGGAATCACTGAAATCTCAGGGACTCCCACTAGATCTATTAAAATTGGTTATTGGGATTACATATGGACAATTATGCCAAGGTTAGGTGGGGTCCTACTGGGGAACTTACAAAAGCTATTCCAATAAAAAGGGGAGTACGCCAGGGGTGTGTACTGGCACCGACCTTATTCTCCCTGTTTGTTAATGATATTCCGTCTTATATGGAGTGCAGTGACAATGATTCACCAAGACTAGGGGGCGAACGGGTTTTGTCCCTTCTGTTCGCAGATGATACCATTCTTATTTCCCAAACACCACGGGGCCTTCAAAATTTATTAGATAGGTTTCAGTCGTATTGTTCCTCGAAGGGCTTAGAAATTAATACTAAAAAAACGAAATATATGGCACTGAGCCCACATAGAAATTTTAAGAAAAATCTAATGTTAAACGGACAGAAGCTTGATTATGTGCAGAATTTTATTTATTTAGGTGTCTCTATAGACTCTTCTTTAGCATGGAGATCACAGCTAGAAAAGAATAAGATAGTCTTCAAACAAAACTGTCTCCCAATTCTCAAGAGACATAAAAAATGCTTGAACAAGGCAGTGACCCCTGCCCTAGAGATTTTCAAGTATAAAGTTCAACTAGAGGTATTATATGGGGCAGAACTATGGGGACCCGCATGTAGAAATACATTTGAAAGCCTTGAGAACAAGTTCCTTAGGGGGTTGCTAAAAATATCTACTAATACCCCATTGACACCCCTCCTTCTGGATCTAAACTTGAAACGAACAGATCAACATGCAATATTAAGACCATTATTGCTGTGGGTTAGACTGTGGACGACTCCAGAATTACTTGACTACAAGAAAGGTCTGAAAGAAGTTATGGATCTCGATAGTTGTAACAAAGTTTATTGGTTCAAGCATGTTAGAAATTGGTTAGGCATGATCGGATTAGCCCATTTTTGGAATGATCCTGAGGCTATGAACTCGTGCTCTAGGAAAATTGTTAAATTATCCTTTTGGTCATATGTGAGCTACGAGTCAGTGTATATAAGAATCCATGGACCACTAACTGAAATTTTTTTATTGTTTAAGGATGTAGCATCTTTCGAACCCTTTCTAGACGAGATTCATCCGCCATTATCAAAAACTTTGTACCTAAAATTTAGATATGGTACACTTAGAACGAAGGCGCTTGAAAAAAGCTGGGCAAAATCAGGAAGTGATCTTTGTATTTCATGTACTCATGGTACTAAGGAAGATGATCTACATATACTTCTATTTTGCTCCAGCTATGCAATACCAAGGAAAAAGTGGATAGTGCCGCTTTGTCTTAAAATTGGTTCAAGATCCTATAAGGAGGCTGGCAGAATTTTAAAAACCGATACTAGCCAGGTGATAGTTTTTGGAGTTAGTAGATTTCTTCTCGCTGCTAATTTTATTAGAACAAAGTTGGGCCTACATTTTTAAAAAAAAGGGAAAACATATATATAAATGCACAACTATTGTTCACTAGATATCTCCAAAATGACCACGACAATCAAATATTTAAATCGCATGTTTAATTACCCAACCAGGAGGATGTTGTTGTTGTTTTTATGAACTTTTTATAAAAATGTCCTAGCGGTTAGTGATTTAATACTATTTTAATAGTTTTTAAATTGTATTTATTATTAACTGTATTTTTAACTATTGTAAAATTTTCACCCAGGCAAAATGTGTTTGATAAAGAATTTTGTAATTAGATATTGTGTACTCGGATGCAATGGATACATATGAATAGGTTAGCTTAATTGACCCTCTTACTCTTTTTTGAGCTAGCAAATGTTAAATTGTTAGAATAACAAATGTTTTTTATTGTATCTTTTATGATGCTAATGCGTCGAAATAAAGATTTAAATGAATGAAATTAATGTGTGTTTGCGTGTGTTGTCCTAAAAAAGAGATCCATATTGTAATGAAAAAATAAATGTGTTCTTTCTTCTGAAATTGAATTAAAAAGTATTTTTGATAAAAATAGATTCGGGTGACATTGATTAAAGTCTGTGCACCCACTAGTTGTTGTAAAAAGAAAATATCAGTATTGGCAACTTTGTTGTTGTTTATTGAGATTTGGCTCAGCCTTACTGATTAGAGCCCAACCCGTTAGTGCTAAATAACTTTAAAATTACAGGCCAGGCTGCTTAAAACAACAGCCAGGTGGCAATCCTTTCCTATTCCATCACACTGATAGACACTCCGCCCCAAGCCAAGAAAAGATTAGAGCACTTCTCTGGTCACACATGAATGACAGCAAAACGCCTCCTTCCCATATAGGTTCACAACAAATACAGCACCTTGCCAAACATGCACTTCCGCATGGTGTAGCGTTCTACCTGCCTAAAAGATAAGCTTTGTCTGACATAAGGGTGAAAGCTTTATGTATAGATTCCAAAACACCCGAATGAGGTGGGAGGCTCCCTCATTTTATTTTATTTTAGTTTCTGTTCCAAAAGTTTTGTTGATTTTAGCGTAATAGAAGAGAACAACTCTCCAAATTACAGAATTTCAACTTGTTTGGTCAGTGTTTAGGAAGAGAAATACGATAGCACCCATGTTGATATAAAAAAAAAACTACAATATTCAGGACTCAGTGTACATATCATATGGACATTATACGTTTGCACCAACAGGTACCTGCACAATGGAAATAAAAACCCATTAACGAGAACTGTTAGACCATTAGTGAACTAGATTATGGCGGGTGTTACCTGAACACAGAACAGCAATAGACGAGAGAAAGAAGTCAAGAGAGATAGATCTAAACCCAGGGATGAGCAATAGGGTAGAAAGTAAGGAGGAGTATAGGGGCAGAGAATGAAATCAAGAGAGGCGCGAAAAGGGGAATAACAGCCAAGGAGAAGGTCGCTAGAGCATCGGGCATGCCGTTGTCTAACCCGGGTAGCTGGGGATAGGCACAGTGAGGGTTCAGAGCAGAGGTCATTACTCTAGGTTATGTAGAAAAGAGTCTAAAGTTCTCCAAATACGCTCTAATTTTTAAACCATATTGTCTTTAATTTAGCTTTCACCCGTCTAAAACGTCCTGACTTCGGTACAAATCAATGGGGGAAATATATCAAGCAGATCTTTTTTTAACCCCCCCCCCCCCCCCCCCCCACACACACACACACTTGGTGCTTCGCAAACGTAGGCATGTATGTTGAAGTAAATGCTTTCTTGCAATAGTCCTGCCGAGGCCCGATGCAGCCAGCAGGGGTGCTGTCTTTCAGTGAAAGCCCCGTGTAGGCGGCAGTTGTAAACTGAGGGCCCATGCACCCGCTGCTGCAGGCCGTATGGCAGGGGTCGCCCCCTCACTCCGGCCCTGGTGACCTCTCCCCTGAAGGTCGGCGCCGGGTCCATGTGCAGGCACAGAGTCCCGGTGAAAGAGCCTCTGTGCGTAACATGGACGCCACGTCCCCTGGGGGCGCCTCTCTTCCTCTCTCTTCTCTCGGCTTCTTCCCGGAGTAACTCAATAGCATAATCAGCCTCCCCGCTCCCGCGGGGCTGATCGCAGGCTTGTCGCGGTGTTTTTCTCTCACACCTGTTACATGAACCCTCTGGGCCGGGTTTTATTCTCTGGAGGAGTCGGTGCGGGGACCGGAGCATGCACCTGAGACCAGGGGGGGCGGCAGGCAGTGCGAGTCAGGGGGGGGGGGGGGGGGCGGCAGGCAGTGCGAGTCAGCAGAAGGGGATCCTTCCCCGCCCCCGCCTCGCGCTCTAGTCAGAGCTGTCAGCCCCGCTAGGCTCTCTTACCCTCGCGCGTCTACAGGAAGTTGTAAACATGTCCAGCGCGCGCGCCGGAGAAACAGCTCAGAATATTCCTGCACCTGCTGCAGAGGACTGAAACCAGCAGGTTACAGATTGACCTTCGGGCACCGCACAGATGAACTTTTTATTGAACATTGAAAATCTCTAGATTTGACCCTGAGGCTCACGGACGTGGGTCAAATCTCGGGGTCCCCAATAAACTTGACACAAGTCATGTGGCCACATCACATTGCTTGGTTACCTCGTTGTATATTTAAAACACAAAACAGCTGATTTTGCACGCAGGCATCTTTGATTAGAAATTGCATATTTTGATGCAGATTACCAATTTTGGGTCGCTGAAATAACTGCTCCCACCAGTTAGCTCAGGCGATAACCCCTGGTGTGTGGTTCCACTCTGTAAGAGCATGTACCGCGGTGTCTCTAAATCAAAAATTCCGGTGTGTGAGGACTATGTACTTCACAATACATAGTTCCCAAGGATCCACATATCACGTGTGACTCTTTCAGGCTATTTAACAAAAGCACTTTGCATGTTCATAATATTTTTTAGTCCCTACTCAGTGTTAAATGTGCAACTACAAGTCCCAGAATGCCTATCCCTGATGACAAAAGGGGCATACCTGCCTTGGGGTGTGGCCGCTTTGATAATGTGCTACCTAGACGATAGTTGCGGCATTAGGTGCCATGGAAAATATGAATGTAATTAGTGGTATTCCTTAGAGCAGCGTCATTATTCCGAGCCGCACCTGAACCCTCAGAGTACATAATGATGCCCCTGCTGCTGGGCTGGGGCTTGTTACTTCTGCGAGCTGGCTGATGCTTGACAACAATTAAACGAGAACCTTTTATATTGAAAAATGTTGTAGCCGCACTGTAAATGTGTATATGTGTGATCAAGGGCACCGCAAAATGTGAACATATTTAAGTAGTTTGCTGTCTCCTCACTGCCAACACTTCGGCTTATAATGACGAGCTGTAACTTACGTTGGTAAGGGCGCACCTATGCCCATGACAAGTGCTGTCAAGCACACTTAGCGCGCACCACTTCTTCTAGGAGCTAGGTCAGCACTTAGCGCTGGGATACTTACGGGTTACTAGGCGCTCTACAAAACCCTATTATTATTATTATTATTATTATGTAAGGAGGCTTTTTTTGTAGTACTGACCATTTCTATCAGATCTCCGAGAGCAGGGTGAAAGATTGGCCTATGCTCTGTGGATCGCAGATTAGAGGACCCTTTATTCGTCCCAGAAAACAACTCTGAATTGTGGCAGTAAATTCACAAATATTTCTGTCCCAGCTCTCTAGTAATGCTGTAAAGGATACAAGAGAAGGTGGGCCAAGCTCCCCAATAAGACTTAAAAGACACAAGAGAAGGAGGGCCCCTCCCCCAAAAAAGGATGTAAAAGACACAGGAGGAGCTGGGCCCAGCTCCCAAATAAGGATGCAAAAGATACAGGAGCAGATGGGATCTGCTCCCTATGAAGGCTGCAAAAACACAACAAGAGGTGAACTCAGTGATCCGGCGGATTACCAGCTCGGATTACTCACATACCATATACTCACCTGGGCCCATAAACATTCATACAAATAAGCTAGTAGTACCGCCGGGCTCAATTTTGTTTACCTGCAAGATTTTGTTATCTTTACCCAAATCTTACCAATCCAATCTCCTTGACAATACATTTCCTGTGGTCAATGAATCGAGTAGCTAGTAGAATAGGTAGATATAACATTTAAGGTTTTCTCCAATAACCACAGACTCAAAAGAGTTTTAAAGATTTTATCTAATCGAACTTTTGTGAGTCAAAGATCAAATACATATCGACATCGGTTTCATTCAGGAAAGAAATCAATTTTAGTTCAATAAGTCTCATTAAAGTATCGTGATGACAGTACCCGAAGAGGGAGGAAACAGAGAGCAGGTACAAGGACAGATTTCACAGAATTATATTTACTTAAGATGCTAGAGGAACTCAACTCCTTGGAAATGAGTCGGGTGGAGTCCACCAGCACCGGTGGAAGACAAAGGATCAGGACGGGTTCAGGACCGGGAAGGTGACCTCTTCTAAGTGCAACGCCAGCGTCAAACCCCTCTCTGGCACTACTCTCCTCGATTTTTCTTCCGCGATTCCCCTTCTAGATGATTGGATTATCGATCAGTATTTCGGTCTCTCGAGCAGGGTCTCTGGCATCTGCAGGGTCTGAGACAGCGTCTCTCACAGAGTCTGTGGTAGCACCGGTGTCGGGTCTGACGGGTCAGTGGCAGGTCTGCGACGGGTCTGAGACCTCTAACTAACTAAACTACCTCACTTATACTATTCTGTGTTCGTGTACCACCCCCAAATGTTTCAATATCGTGATTTCCCCTATTTCTGATTGGACAGGGCAAGGAGGTGAGTTCATCACACCATGCTAAATGTAATATTTTACTTTAGGTTCATTGTTCAATGTTCCCGCCCCTTAATTTACTTTCCCAAATCTTTATTCCCACACGCATTTCACATTATGATCAATACATTTTAAATGAATTGTAATTTTTGTTTCCTCTGTCCGGGTCGATGGGTTACGTTCCCAAAGGATTCTTGCCAGATTGACCTTGGCTGGGTTTCAACAGTGTCATCAGAGTTCCGGGCAGGGTTTAGCGCGCTTGCGCATAAGTCAGGTGGGGTAGGGATTTAAGTCACCTTCCGAGGCCCAAATACGAACTAATAATAAAGTCAGAGAAAGACATGTTAGAATACGAAAATAAATGAATTAACTGTATACAACTTATCACTACTCTAATCCCATTTATTTATATATATCTTTCACATTAGCAATTTAGTAGAACTTGCAAGGTTTAGTTTAAGCAAAGCATGCGCATTAACATGTGAGTTTCAAGCGGCCATGTTAGAAGCTATTGCGCAGCTGCAAAGTTTTCCCTCCAAGCATAGAAAAACGTCATACTACGTAGATGCAGTAGACGCATGCGCAGGGAAATTCCCGCGTTTTGTCGGCCATTTTAAGACACTCGGGTTGCTTGTTAGTAATCCACATAGGCAAGTATCCCCTAGATACAGTATAATGTATGTAATGCGATATTAGTATTCACAAACAGATTGATTACGGTTTTATACGTTATTTGAGAGGATTGCGTCCAAGCAAGTTTCTTTTTTTATGAAACTTTGCTCCATCACTCAGCATCCAAGTAAGGGTGCAAAAGACACAGCAGGAGGTGAGATCAGCATCCTAATAAGGGCGCAAAAGACACAACAGGAGGCGGGTCCAGCATCCAAGTAAGGGCGCAAAAGACACAACAGCAGGCGAGCTCAGCATCCAAGTAAGAGTGCAAAAGACACAGCAGGAGGTGAGATCAGCATCCTAGTAAGGGCGCAAAAGACACAACAGGAGGCGAGCTAAGCACCCAGGTAAGGGTGCAAAAGACACAACAGCAGGCAAGCTCAGCATCAAAGTAAAGGTGCAACAGACACTAGGAAGTGAGCTCAGCATATAAGGATACAAAAGACACAAGGAGTTGAGTTCAGCATCTAAGAATGCAAAAGACAAAAGGAGGTGAGCTCAGCATCTAAGGATGCAAAAGACACAAGGAGGTGAGCTCAGCATCCAAGTAAGAGTGGAACAAACACAACTAGAGGGGGGTAAACTCAGCATCCAAGTAAGGGTACAAAAGACACAAAAGGAGGCGGGTTCAGCATCCAAGTAAGCACGCAAAAGACAAAACAGGAGGCAAGCTCAGCATCCAAGTAAGGGTGCAAAAGACACAACAGCAGGCGAGCTCAGCATCAAAGTAAGGGTGCTAAAGACACAAGTAGGTGAGTACAGCATCCAAGTAAGAACGCAAAAGACACAACAGAAGACGAGCTAAGCATCCAAGTAAGGGTGCAAAAGACACAACAGCAGGCGAGCTCAGCATCAATGTAAGGGCGCTAAAGACAGAAGAAGGTGAGCTCAGCATCAAAGTAAGGGCGCAAAAGACACAACAGAAGGCGAGCTAAGCATCCAAGTAAGGGTGCAAAGGATATAACAACAGGCGAGCTCAGCATCAAAGTAAGGGTGCAAAAGACTCAAAGAGGTGAGCTCAGCATTTAAGAATGCAGAAGACACAAGGAGTTTAGCTCAGCATCTAAGGATGCAAAAGACACAAGGAGGTGAGCTCAGCATCTAAGGGTGCAAAAGACACAACAGGAGGTGAGCTCAGCATCCAAGTAAGGGTACAAAAGACACAACAGGATGTGGGTTCAGCATCCAAGTAAGGTTGCAAAAGACACAACAGGAGGCGAGCTCTGCGTCAAAGTAAGGGTGCAAAAGACTAAACAGGAGGTGAGCTCAGCATCCAAGTAAGGGTGCAAAAGAAACCACAGGAGGTGAGCTCAGCATCCAAGTAGGGGTGCAAAAGACACAACAGCAGGCGTGCTCAGCATCAAAGTAAGGGTGCAAGAGATGAGCAGGTGAGCTCTTCATAAAATAAGGGTGCAAATGATGCAAGGAGGTGAGCTCAGCATCAAAGGATGCAAAAGACACAAGGAGGTGAGCTCAGCATCTAAGGGTGCAAAAGATACAACAGGAGTCCAGCTCAGCATCCAAGTAAGGGTGGAAAAGACACAACTAGGGGGGTGAACACAACATCCAAGTATGGATAGAAAAGACACAAGGAGGTGAGCTCAGCATCTAAGGGTGCAAAAGATACAACAGGAGGCCAGCTCAGCATCCAAGTAAGGGTGGAAAAGACACAACTAGGGGGGTGAGCACAACATCCAAGTAAGGATAGAAAAGACACAACAGAAGGCAGGCTAGGCATCCAAGTATGGATAGAAAAGACAACAGAAGGCAGGCTAGGCATCCAAGTATGGATAGAAAAGACAACAGAAGGCAGGCTAGGCATCCAAGTATGGATAGAAAAGACACAACAGGAGGCGAGCTCAGCATACAAGTAAGCATGCACAAGACACATGGAGGTGAGCTCAACATCTAAGAATGCATTGACAGAAGGAGGGGAGCTCAGCATCTAACGGTGCAAAAGACACAACAGGAGGCGAGCTCAGCATCCAAGTTAGGGTGGAAAAGACACGAGCTTAGCATCCAAGTAAGGGTGCAAAAGACACAACAGCAGGAAAACTCAGCATCCTAATAAGGGCGCAAAAGAAACAACAGGAGGCGGGTCCAGCATCCAAGTAAGGGCGCAAAAGACACAACAGCAGGTGAGCTCAGCATCCAAGTAAGAATGCAAAAGACACAGCAGGAGGTGAGATCAGCATCCTAGTAAGGGCGCAAAAGACACAACAGGAGGCGAGCTAAGCACCCAGGTAAGGGTGCAAAAGACACAACAGCAGGCAAGCTCAGCATCAAAGTAAAGGTGCAACAGACACTAGGAATTGAGCTCAGCATATAAGGATACAAAAGACACAAGGAGTTGAGTTCAGCATCTAAGAATGCAAAAGACACAAGGAGATGAGCTCAGCATCTATGGATGCAAAAGACACAAGGAGGTGAGCTCAGCATCCAAGTAAGGGTGGAACAAACACAACTAGGGGGGGGTAAACTCAGCATCCAAGTAAGGGTACAAAAGACACAAAAGGAGGCGGGTTCAGCATCCAAGTAAGCACGCAAAAGACACAACAGGAGGCGAACTCAGCATCCAAGTAAGGGTGCAAAAGACACAACAGCAGGCAAGCTCAGCATCAAAGTAAGGGTGCTAAAGACACAAGTAGGTGAGTACAGCATCCAAGTAAGAACGCAAAAGACACAACAGAAGGCGAGCTAAGCATCCAAGTAAGGGTGCAAAAGACACAACAACAGGCGAGCTCAGCATCAATGTAAGGGTGCTGAAGACACAAGAAGGTGAGCTCAGCATTTAAGAATGCAGAAGACACAAGGAGGTGAGCTCAGCATCTAAGGATGCAAAAGACATAAGGAGGTGAGCTCAGCATCCAAGTAAGGGTACAAAAGACACAACAGGATGTGGGTTCAGCATCCAAGTAAGGTTGCAAAAGACACAACAGGAGGCGAGCTAAGCATCCAAGTAAGGGTGCAAAAGATACAACAACAGGCGAGCTCAGCATCCAAGTAAGGGCGCAAAAGACACAACAGCAGGCGAGCTCAGCATCCAAGTAAGAGTGCAAAAGACACAGCAGGAGGTGAGATCAGCATCCTAGTAAGGGCGCAATAGACACAACAGGAGGCGAGCTAAGCACCCAGGTAAGGGTGCAAAAGACACAACAGCAGGCAAGCTCAGCATCAAAGTAAAGGTGCAACAGACACTAGGAAGTGAGCTCAGCATATAAGGATACAAAAGACACAAGGAGTTGAGTTCAGCATCTAAGAATGCAAAAGACACAAGGAGGTGAGCTCAGCATCTAAGGATGCAAAAGACACAAGGAGGTGAGCTCAGCATCCAAGTAATGGTGGAACAAACACAACTAGGGGGGGTAAACTCAGCATCCAAGTAAGGGTACAAAAGACACAAAAGGAGGTGGGTTCAGCATCCAAGTAAGCACGCAAAAGACACAACAGGAGGCGAGCTCAGCATCCAAGTAAGGGTGCAAAAGACCCAACAGCAGGCGAGCTCAGCATCAAAGTAAGAGTGCTAAAGACACAAGTAGGTGAGTACAGCATCCAAGTAAGAACGCAAAAGACACAACAGAAGGTGAGCTAAGCATCCAAGTAAGGGTGCAAAAGACACAACAGCAGACGAGCTCAGCATCAATGTAAGGGTGCTAAAGACACAAGAAGGTGAGCTCAGCATCAAAGTAAGGGCGCAAAAGACACAACAGAAGGCGAGCTAAGCATCCAAGTAAGGGTGCAAAGGATACAACAACAGGCGAGCTCAGCATCAAAGTAAGGGTGCAAAAGACTCAAGGAGGTGAGCTCAGCATTTAAGAATGCAGAAGACACAAGGAGGTGAGCTCAGCATCTAAGGATGCAAAAGACACAAGGAGGTGAGCTCAGCATCTAAGGGTGCAAAAGACACAACAGGAGGTGAGCTCAGCATCCAAGTAAGGGTGGAAAAGACACAACTAGGGGGGTATAACAACATCCCAGTAAGGATAGAAAAGACACAACAGAAGGCAGGCTAGGCATCCAAGTATGGATAGAAAAGACAACAGAAGGCAGGCTAGGCATCCAAGAATGGATAGAAAAGACACAACAGGAGGCGAGCTCAGCATACAAGTAAGCATGCACAAGACACATGGAGGTGAGCTCAACATCTAAGGATGCATTGACAGAAGGAGGGGAGCTCAGCATCTAACGGTGCAAAAGACACAACAGGAGGCGAGCTCAGCATACAAGTAAGCATGCACAAGACATATGGAGGTGAGCTCAACATCTAAGGATGCATTGACAGAAGGAGGGGAGCTCAGCATCTAACGGTGCAAAAGACACAACAGGGGGCAAGCTCAGCATCCAAGTTAGGGTGGAAAAGACACAAGCCTAGCATCCAAGTAAGGGTGCAAAAGACACAATAGCAGGCAAACTCAGCATCCTAATAAGGGCGCAAAAGACACAACAGGAGGCGGGTCCAGCATCCAAGTAAGGGCGCAAAAGACACAACATTAGGCGAGCTCAGCATCCAAGTAAGAGTGCAAAAGACACAGCAGGAGGTGAGATCAGCATTCTAGTAAGGGCGCAAAAGACACAACAGGAGGCGAGCTAAGCACCCAGGTAAGGGTGCAAAAGACACAACAGCAGGCAAGCTCAGCATCAAAGTAAAAGTGCAACAGACACTAGGAAGTGAGCTCAGCATATAAGGATACAAAAGACACAAGGAGTTGAGTTCAGCATCTAAGAATGCAAAAGACACAAGGAGGTGAACTCAGCATCTAAGGATGCAAAAGACACAAGGAGGTGAGCTCAGCATCCAAGTAAGGGTGGAACAAACACAACTAGGGGGGGTAAACTCAGCATCCAAGTAAGGGTACAAAAGACACAAAGGGAGGCGGGTTCAGCATCCAAGTAAGCACGCAAAAGACACAACAGGAGGCAAGTTCAGCATCCAAGTAAGGGTGCAAAAGACACAACAGCAGGTGAGCTCAGCATCAAAGTAAGGGTGCTAAAGACACAAGTAGGTGAGTACAGCATCCAAGTAAGAACGCAAAAGACACAACAGAAGGCGAGCTAAGCATCCAAGTAAGGGTGCAAAAGACACAACAGCAGGCGAGCTCAGCATCAATGTAAGGGTGCTAAGACACAAGAAGGTGAGCTCAGCATCAAAGTAAGGGCGCAAAAGACACAACAGAAGGCGAGCTAAGCATCCAAGTAAGGGTGCAAAAGATACAACAACAGGCGAGCTCAGCATCTATATAAGGGTGCAAAAGACTCAAGGAGGTGAGCTCAGCATTTAAGAATGCAGAAGACACAAGGAGGTGAGCTCAGCATCTAAGGATGCAAAAGACACAAGGAGGTGAGCTCAGCATCTAAGGGTGCAAAAGACACAACAGGAGGTGAGCTCAGCATCCAAGTAAGGGTACAAAAGACACAACAGGATGTGGGTTCAGCATCCAAGTAAGGTTGCAAAAGACACAACAGGAGGCGAGCTCTGCGTCAAAGTAAGGGTGCAAAAGACTAAACAGGAGGTGAGCTCTGCATCCAAGTAAGGGTGCAAAAGAAACCACAGGAGGTGAGCTCAGCATCCAAGTAGGGGTCCAAACGACACAACAGCAGGCGTGCTCAGCATCAAAGTAAGGGTGCAAAAGATGAGCAGGTGAGCTCTTCATACAAATAAGGGTGCAAATGACGCAAGGAGGTGAGCTCAGCATCAAAGGATGCAAAAGACACAAGGAGGTGAGCTCAGCATCTAAGGGTGCAAAAGATTCAACAGGAGGCCAGCTCAGCATCCAAGTAAGGGTGGAAAAGACACAACTAGGGGGGTGAACACAACGTCCAAGTATGGATAGAAAAGACACAACAGGAGGCGAGCTCAGCATACAAGTAAGGGTGCACAAGACACATGGAGGTGAGCACAACATCTAAGGATGCATTGACAGAAGGAGGGGAGCTCAGCATCTAACGGTGCAAAAGACACAACAGGAGGCGAGCTCAGCATCCAAGTTAGGGTGGAAAAGACACGAGGAGGTGAGCTCAGCATCCAAGTAAGGGTGGAAAAGACACAACTAGGGGGGTGAGCACAACATCCAAGTAAGGATAGAAAAGACACAACAGAAGGCAGGCTAGGCATCCAAGTATGGATAGAAAAGACACAACAGGAGGCGAGCTCAGCATACAAGTAAGGGTGCACAAGACACATGGAGGTGAGCTCAACATCTAAGGATGCATTGATAGAAGGATGGGAGCTCAGCATCTAACGGTGCAAAAGACACAACAGGAGGCGAGCTCAGCATCCAAGTTAGGGTGGAAAAGACACGAGAAGGTGAGATCAGCATGCAAGTAAGGGCACAAAAGACACACTAGGAGTCGAGCTTAGCATCCAAGTAAGGGTGCAAAAGACACAACATCAGGCGAACTCAGCATCTAAGGGTGCAAATACACAACAGGAGGCGAGCTCAGCATCCAAGTAAGAGTGGAGAAGACTCAACAGGAGGCGGGATCAGCATCTAAGTAAGGATAGAAAAGACACAACAGGAGGTGAGCTCAGTATACAAGCAAGGATACAAAAAAACACAAGGAGGCGAAATCAGCACCAGGTAACGGTGTAATAGCCTAGCCCAGGTTGGCATGTCGGAGAAGGAGCTGGCCATAAGTGTTAAGATTTGCATGCAGGTTGATATTTGATGAAGATGAACCCAAGGAATGAATGAATGAGTGGATAGGTCCACAGGTGAACCAAGCAACAAATGAATGATTGGATAGGGTCACAGGTGAATGGCAAGACCTATGTTAGTACTAATTGAAGAGTTGGGCATACATGGGTCATGGTTTTCTGTTGCTCAAGGAATTGCACAAGTTTGTCAATCGCTGATGCTTCCTCTTGGCATGGCCAGCTTGAGGATCTGGAATTTATTAAACCCTTCATCAGTTCTCCCACATGCGTAGAAATGTCGCACAAGATCTCTAAAATGGGCCAACTCAATATTTCTCAAAGTTTAGAAGAAAGTAGGACAAGGGGGTGAATGAGCCTTCCCTATGCTAGCCCCTTATAAATGTAATGCCCTACCTAAATAGTTAAAAACTACCAAGAACATTACTCATTTCAGTAAAAGTCTTAAAATAATGGGTTTTCCAGAAATATGTTTAAATGACTCCCCTGTGCAATGATAAAGGCAGTATCTCTCTACCCTCTGGTGTAAGAGTGCTATGTAAAAGAGATAACTAAATACAGGCAACTCCCACATGGATGTATAACACAATCACAAATTATTTTAAAAAGCATGCCATTACAACGCGGGCAATTACAACGACTTGCCTTAGGGAAGTGCTGGACTTTGGAATAGTATATATTACTATTCCAACTCCAGTCTGTGCAACAGTGGGGAAGGTGTTGGATTTAAAATCCAACAACACGTTCCTTAATGCAGTCATTGTAACGACTTGCGTGGTAACAACATGTTCATTGTATTGCCCATTTTGTAATGGTACTGCATAGTTCTGGGTGCGTAGAAAAGGCTGTTTCCCCTCCCACATAAGTACTCTACTACATTAGAATATTAAGGACCCAATAATGTGCTGCACGGGGTAGGTGGGCTGAAATTACTTTTCCGGTATCGTTTATTCTGGCCGGATCCTGCACCAATGCACAGTTATGATTTGATATTGTGATTTATACAGCGCACAGTTACCCCAAGGAGTGTCCTGGCACTAGACGGACATAACATCACCTACAGCGACGACCTGTGCAGCTTGTCAAAGAACCAGGTCTTAAGTTTTTTTCTTAAAGGCGGTGAGATCACGCGTTGTGTGTAGATCCACAGGGAGTTTGTTCCATGTAACCGGCCCCAGATAAGAAAAGGATCTGCTGCCCAATCTAGGCCCACCCACAGATGTTTGGGACTCTAGCCAAGTGTTCAGAAGAAGAGCGTAGAGTTCTGGCAGGGACATAGTCATGAATCCTCTCCCTCATAAAGCCAGCCCCTAAGCTAATGCGGGCTTTGTGAACCAGGACTAAGGATTTAAAGAATATCATTTTTTATTGGAAGCCAATGGAGGGCCTTCAGATAGGAGGATATATGTGTTCTCAGAAGGAGGTTGAGAAGCAACCGGGCTGCTAATTCTGGACCAACTGAAGTCTACCTAGGAGATACTTTGGAAGGCCTAAATAGAGGGCATCCCATTATCCAATTTAGAAGTTATTAATGCTTGGATTACCATTCTCTTGGAAGACTCTGACAAAAGAGGCATGAATTTTTTCAGCATCCGAAGCGTCCCAAAGCAGGAACCCATCAGAGCCTGGATTGGTGGTTGAAAGCAAAGGGCATTATCAAATTTGATGCCTAAGTTCCTTCTTGTGCTACTCAAACAAATGATGGACGGAATGCTGAATAAACCACACATTCAACCCCAGTCAAGAGATCTTGGTTAAATCCATTGTTCCTTTGCTCACCATGCCACCCTAGTTTGGACCCAGCCATATGCAAATCAGTCTTGACCCAGTCCCTTATGGGAACAGTCCAGCCTGAACTGCCAAGCCAGGTCATCCCTGGACCGGAAACAAGCATCCTGGTACCGGTTTTGTGCTATTACCCCATATCAGCCAGACTAGCTTGAATCCCGTGGCACAGTGAGAAAGGGACCCACGTCTGGGCATACCCATCCCACTTAGGGCAAAAAGTGCTACGCAAACAATGATGGACAGAATGCTGAATAAATCACACATTCACCCCCAGTCAAGAGATCTGGTTCAAATCCATCATTCTTTTGCTCACCATGCCACCCCAGTTTGGACCCAGCCATATGCAAATCATTCTTGACCCTGTTCCTTATGGGAACAGTCCAGCCCGAACTGCCAAGCTAGGTCATCCCTGGACTGGAATCAAGCATCCTCAGACTGGTTTTGGGGTATTACCCATCATAAGCCAGGTTAGCTTGAATCCAGTGGCACAGTGAAAAAGGGACCCACCTCTGGGCATACCCATCCCACTCAGGACCAAAAGTGCTACTCAAACAAATGATGGACGGAATGCTGAATAAATCACACATTCACCCCTAGTGAAGAGATCTGGGTTAAATCCATCGTTCATTTGCTCACCATGCCACTTCAGTTTTGATTTGTTCTGCACTCCGTTCATCAATTGTGTGTCTTTTGCTTCCTCGCGCTAAGTGCGCTGGGTATGCCCAGACGTGGGTCCTGGGCTCACTGTGCCACTGGATTCAAGCTATCCTGGCTGATGAGGGGTGAAACCCCGAAACCGGTCCTAGAATGCTTGTTTCTGGTCCTGGGAGGACCTGGCTTGGCAGTTCGGACTGGACTGTTCCCATGAGGCACAGGGTCAATACATATTTGTATATGGCCAGGTCTAAACTGGGGTGGCATGGTGAGCAAAAGAATGATGGATTTAACCCAGATCTCTTGACTGGGGGTGAATGTTTTGATTTGTTCTGCATTCTGTCCATCAATTGTGTGTCTTTGCTTCCTCACCCTAAGTGCACTGGGTATGCCCGGGGAACAACCTTTACAACGCAACTTTTACAACGCACTACCATTACAACGCATTTTTTACAACGCATAATCCATTACAACGCATGATATTACAACGCATGACACTACAACGCATTTTTAAAAACTACCTTTACAACGCATTCCATTACAACGCATACTACCATTACAACGCATACCATTACAACGCATAATATTACACTATACTATCCAACACTTACCCTACTGATGCACCCCCTGGAGTTAGAATAGTAATTTTTACCCCTATACTATCCAACACTTACCCTACTGTTGCACCCCCTGGAGTTAGAATAGTAATTTTTACCCCTATACTATCCAACACTTACCCTACTGATGCACCCCCTGGAGTTAGAATAGTAAATTTTACCCCTATACTATCCAACACTTACCCTACTGATGCACCCCCTGGAGTTAGAATAGTAAATTTTACCCCTATACTATCCAACACTTACCCTACTGATGCACCCCCTGGAGTTAGAATAGTAAATTTTACCCCTATACTATCCAACACTTACCCTACTGATGCACCCCCTGGAGTTAGAATAGTAAATTTTACCCCTATACTATCCAACACTTTCCCTACTGATGCACCCCCTGGAGTTAGAATAGTAATTTTTACCCCTATACTATCCAACACTTACCCTACTGATGCACCCCCTGGAGTTAGAATAGTAAATTTTACCCCTATACTATCCAACACTTACCCTACTGATGCACCCCCTGGAGTTAGAATAGTAAATTTTACCCCTATACTATCCAACACTTTCCCTACTGTTGGACCCCCTGGAGTTAGAATAGTAATTTTTACCCCTACACTATCCAACACTTACCCTACTGTTGCACCCCCTGGAGTTAGAATAGTAATTTTTACCCCTATACTATCTAATACTTACCTTAAATGTAATTTAATATTATGCGTTGTAATGGTATGCGTTGTAAAGGTAGTATGCGTTGTAATGGTAGTGCGTTGTAAAGGTATTTTTTAAAAATGTGTTGTAGTGTCATGCGTTGTAATGTCATGCGTTGTAATGGATTATGCGTTGTAAAAAATGCGTTGTAAGTGCATGCGTTGTAATAGTGTGCGTTGTAACGTCATACATCCGGTATGCCCAGACGTTGGTCCCGGGCTCACTGTGCCACTGGATTCAAGCTATCCTGGCTGATGAGGGGTGAAACCCCGAAACCGGTCCTCGAATGCGTGTTTCCGGTCCAGGGAGGACCTGGATTGGCAGTTCGGGGTGGACTCTTCCCTTGGGGCAAAGGGTCAAGACTGATTTGCATATGGCCAGATCTAAACTGGGGTGGCATGGAGAGCAAAAGAATGATGGATTTAACCAAGATCTCTTGACTGGGTGTGAATGTTTTGATTTGTTCTGCATTCCGTCCATCAATTGTGCGTCTTTTAAGTTCCGTATTGAGCCTTGTTGAGGTTCCAGAAGCAGAGCGTCCTACGGCCAGAAAGATCTCCATTGCAGTGGGGAATACGTACCTGGAATTACTGGGTTCAAACAAGCCAGGTTATTCACAATTCTAGGGTAAATCACTCCCATTTACCACCAAGCAGGGAGTAAAAAGGGCCGTGAGTGGCAGATGAGGGCTGGGAGCCAGGTATACAGGATGCCAGGGGCCAGGACAGGCTGTAGGCCAGTTAGGAAAAGCCTTGCACCCCTCCTGTCCTGTAGGAGGTTATCTGGCAGGGACCAGACTGCACCTGTGCCCACCTACCCAGCCCCGCACATTTTTGTTTTCCACCGGCCACTTGAACTGGCAGTGAAATCAGGCCTGATAATCGCCCAACCCCATAATCCTGCATTTGGGAACACCGGGTGGATTTCGATCGGCCGGAGTGGCATCCTATGCCAGTCGCCTTAAACTCTGTGCAAGTCTGTCCTACAAATCAATGCCCTCCCAGTTTGTTTTACATTTTAGTAAACTAACCGAAAATAAAATACTCTGATGGTACAATGCATTAGCTGGTGGAGCCCCATGGACGCCATCTTCTTAAAATGAAGTGGTGCCAAGAGCGGCTCCACCAACCCCTGCATTGTACCACTACCAGCTGAGCTAGCCTGGGCAGCTCCAAAAGCCTATGCATTGTACCCTAACAAACTGACACACTTCAGCAACAAGGACATAGCCAAGCGGTGCAACAGGTCTACAGCGACAAGACTGGAGCACCCGCTGGCCCTCAAGCACAACACCCAACGCTTCCCACACATGCCACACTATAAATATACTCTCTAACTGGTATGTACAGGCCTTAGCTTGCAACAAGGAAATAATTTACTGGCCGCACACGTGAAAGCAACGCGCTTCACAAAATACAATACAGAAAAAATGTTAATCGATGAAAAGTATCGAAATGTGGGGTCTCTACTACCACAGCAGCCATTTTGCCAACCACTCGTGCCGTCTCCTCATACACATAACCAGACTCAGGCTTCACGCCCTACACCTCCTTTCCTTACTATAGAGCTGTCACACCTGTATGTTGTGTCTGTGTTTAGTTGCCCTGTTCTGTTTCTTTGTTCCCTATCAGGGCGCCTTGAAGCAGAGTTCCCTAAACCTGCCTCCTGGCACTAAAATCTCTTAAGCAGATATACAAATATCTGTCACTTCTTGCTCACCTCTCTTAGTCTCTCCCCCAAACCCTCCTCTCATATGTGTCCTGCCATTTGATCTGCCCTCCTCTCATGTCAGCCCCTCCACCTCTCTGATCTATCAAGCACTCCTCCACCTGCTCCCCTGGTCTCATCTTCGACACCCCGAACTGCTCCCCCCTTCGTCCCTCATCTTCCAGAGCCATATGCTGGCTCAAGTTTCAAAGGTATGATGTCTCATGTCTGCAGGGGGGTCGGGGAGATGCTCACCTGGAATGTTCACATTAAAGTTAGTCTGTGAAAGATGATCAGACAGCAGGGGATGCCTGGCTGATCAATGCTTCTGTGTTTTCAGCTTCTAAGCCTCTGGTTGGTTTATGCACCACCACACCCCATTGGCTGCCTCTACTCTGTCTGGCACCAGACATAAATGACTAAATGCAACAGCAGCGACTGCGTTATTGACTGCACCAGTTTTATCTGACATCAGCGCCTTGAGACCCTTACGGGCGAGTAGCAGCGCTTTACAAGTATTTGATTGATTGATTGGAATGCAACGTGCTGCAACTGGCAGCACCAATCAACTAGGTGCCAACCGCCTATGATCGAGGTAAAAGAGGCATAACAAGTAGGAACAGTGCCAATACCCAAAGGTTTTCATGCATTGCTAGATGTAATAAATAGCACAGCCTGGCTAGTGCAAGCAAGGGACAGGCAGAATATTGGGAGATATTCCTATGTGTACATATAATTACACAAAATGACACATTTTATGTGAGTTACCATTGGCGAGTGTCCTCAAGTTTAAATTTTGCATCAGAGTATGTGCCAATATCTCATGAAAGGCGCTAGTGGCTCACTCAGATTTTCCAACAATCACGCTGGCACATAATGTTAAGATACATTATCAACAAGCAGGGCGCACAAGAGGGGCTTAAGGGGCTGCGGAGAGGGAGAGGAATGCGGTTTGGTAGGGGTACTAAGTGAGAGGAAACGCATTTTGTTGGGAAATAACCAATATTTTTTAAGTCTTTCCAAACATAGAGAAAGGGAGAAAGTGTATGTCCATTTTTGTCTGTGTGTGTAAACATTCCTGGTGAAATCCGACAGACACCATACCCTACCCTAAGAGAAGGTGAGTAAGTCTGGGATTAACGCTACCGTTGTGCAGACCCAATGTAGGGATGTCACGCGCCTCACAAACGTCTATACTCGGGACCGCTGAGACCACGTTGCTTATACCACGGACTGAATCTATAGGACTACATCTCTTAAACCTCGCCTTGAAAAAGCCCTTGGCCAACTGGCCACCGGGCGAAACACGTGTCGGCTGCTGTTGCTTTTTATGTGTGATATCTATGTCGTAAAGAAACAATAAAAATGGCAACCTCTGCCTAAATGAGAACTACAATACATAAATCTTGGAAACTATTATTCCGGAAATTATATTAGGATTAAGGGGCACAGACCTCCAACCACAACTCAAATTACCTTACCATACCCGACTGAAAGCACCTGTACCCAACTATTTATCTCAAAATACATTTATTAGGGTGGTGCAACACCCCAAATACCCCCACGAAGGCTGCTACGCCCCTGTATAGCGCAACAATTTGCATTGTGCAAAAGCAGCTTTTTTGCACGTGCAGCCGAGGGCCTGATCAGCATTCTGCTCTTCATAAATATGCCACTCTCCAATTCTTATTTTTTTGCACTGAAGCATTTTATGCAGTGTGGCGCTGCTGAATATGGGTACATTTGAGCCTAAGGCTTTACATAGGCAAGTTGTGGATTTGAGATGTGAGACTTTGCAAGTATAACAAACCACACTAACCTTCAGTGAACTGCACTGGCTCCCACTGCCCGCCTGCACTACATTTAGGATCTAGGTTGTCGTCTACAAGGCAGTTCACGTTAGCACCCACCATACCTGGGATCCGTGATTGATGTCTCTGTTGGATCCCATTGTAGAATTAGCATCACCATACTGGAAACCAGGGGATGGAGGAAAGAAATAATGAGACATTAAGGCTCAGAGTCTCAAAGGTTTAGCATCGGTAAACCGACCCTAAACCTTTTTTGGGATTCACAAACCAACGCAAATTGGTATTTGCATTAGTTTGTATGGAAAAGTAACACAAAGCAGCGCAAAACGCTGCTTTGCATCACTTTGCGTAAAAGGGGGCGTTACATGGGTGGTACATGGGCCTTCCCATGCTACCACCCATGCTTTTGATGCTAAACCCTATTCTCAAACATCAGTAGAAAGGGTTTAACACCAACAATTAACGCTGCTGAAAAGCGGGCATTAAACAGAGAAATGTTTTCAATTCTCTGTGCTTTTCTGACTTGGCATGCGTTCTGCAATGTGCAGCACACATACAAAGTAGGAACAGCTCTTAAACTTGTATTGGCGTGGTATTTTGTACAGGAAGGTTACCCTTCCTGTACAAAACCTATGCTAGACTCATGCACACACCCTAAGATGTGTGCGTGGTGCTCAGCAGCTGAAATCAGCACCGGAACTAAGGAGAGGGGAGGAGAAAGCCATAAGTATGCGAATATGGCGCGCTTCTGCTCTCGCCCTGTCACGCAATGCAGCGCAGCTTCTTTGGGTGCTGCGCTGCATTGCCTCATCTTTCATATCTGGGCCCTAAGTATTGTGCAATGCTCTTAGGGTCTGGTGCATTGTCCTAGTCCTTTTCAAGGAGGCTCCATCCCTTCTCCACGTTCACAAGGACCACAACACACACACCTTCACGTAACCCCTCATCACAGGGTGCTGGCCCACCCCGGAAGAATTCGCTGAAAGAGTTGAAATCAGACTAGAGAGGAGCAAACGATTAGGCAGGATGACTGACCAGAAGAGAGGAACTGTAGAGTCACCTCTGGCTCAAGTCTGAATACTAAGCATGCGCCGGGAGAGCAGAGCAACCTTTGTAGATTTCCACATTAGTCATCCAGTGGCTCAGGCAAGAGACTGAAGCTTGCCCTGGGTCTGTGAACTGGCAGTGGCTTCACATACTTCCTCGTTGTTTTGTGATTAAGTTTACTGGGAGGCATTCAGTCCACATCCTGCAGACTGGCCCCTGGAGCACCAAGTTCATGTTAGTCATTCGAGGGAACTTCTGCATTCCAGAAGCAAAGTCCTTGGATGACTAGTTTTCGTGCCTGCAAAGAGGACAACAGTGTCGTTTAAAATAACATAAGGTTGCAGCTCAACAGCCTTGGCACTGGCAGACCTAGAGAGCACATCCCTGGACCTGGACCGAAGGAGGATCCACAGACACTGACTCCTGAACGGATCTGCTATTTCGATCACCTGCATGTTGAGGCAGGGAAAATGGTGGTGTAATCCCTGCAGGCAGGGTGTGAGGGAATTCATGGGAATGGAATTTAAGGGGGATAATTTACTGAATAAAGCAAACACAAGGAGATGATGAACGGAGCGCTGAAACGTGTATTGAATCCCATACCACCAGCTGATGGCTGTAGTGGGTGGATTCCACCATTTCACATTCTGACAATTTTCTTCCCCCCTCCCTAGACACAGATAACTTACAGTTGTTATGCCTTGTAAAGTAGGGGCAGGATTTGGTCATTATCTGTACGTTTCTGTTCCTACCTACTCCCCAGTTGGTAGGAACCCTGCCATTGCCCCTCTCCACATACCCACCACCGCCTCGCTCTTAAGGGGTCACTACTGCTCTCCCTGTCGGTGGTGCCGGCCATGTCCTGGGGTCTTGGATAGAGGTGGACATGCAGCCATAGTGCAGAACTAGGAGGCTGCAGGAAGTAACTACTGCTGCCTGGGGGCTTCAAGGTTGGCAGTAGGCGGTAGTAGGAGATGGAGGCCCAGACATGAATACGAGGGGCTAAAATGTAGCCAGGCTGAGCAGTGAGGAACAGGGCTGGTGAATACTGTTAGCATCATAAGTGAGAAGCTGGTAAATATTAGGAAATGTGTGTGAGAGGAGGGAGAGAGTCTAATAGTAGGTTTGATAGAGAGAATACGGGAGAATGTGTGGAATGTAAGAGTATGAGTGATAGGTGTGTGCGAGGAATGTTAGCAAGATGAGAGAGTATGAGACAGAAGTGTAGAAATGAGTGAATGTCAGGAGTAAAAGAGGAGGACGAGCGAGTCGAGTATGCATGAGATTTTATTGGGGTGATAGGACTTGAGGCGGAGCAGTGGTGAGGTGAGGACATGAGTGTGCGCCTGTCTGGCCATGTGGCAGCCAAGATGGCGGCTGGCTGAACCCAATCTGGGTGCTCACTCACTATCAGTGCCAGATCTTATGCTGGTCCTTTGGTGGCCACTCTATCTGAGATGAGTGAGACGAGGAGTAGCGGTGCTGTGGTATCCCTGCTCAGAGAGTGGACCAAATACATCAGGTTGCCTTGCCTTAGGTGCACCATTGTCATGAGAGGAGCAACCACTGTCAGAGTGTTTGCTGATTTCATGTCTGTTAACACAGTTAGACTAGTCAGATGATCTGTACATGTACAACTGGCGAGGGAAGGGTCTGCGCTGGGTCTCCTGATGCTTTTCACATGAGACGCGTTAGCTTCCAGCAGAGCTTGCTATACTGAGCATCTGCCTCACACCATCAGTACTCCATGCCATCTCTCACCATCAGTGCCCCATGCCATCTCTCACCATCAGTACTCCATGCCATCTCTCACCATCAGTACTCCATGCCATCTCTCACCATCAGTGCCCCATGTCATCTCACACCATCAGTGCCCCATGTCATCTCACACCATCAGTGCTCCATGCCATCTCTCACCATCAGTGCCCCATGTCATCTCACACCATCAGTGCTCCATGCCATCTCTTACCACCAGTGCCCCATGTCATCTCACACCATCAGTGCCCCATGTCATCTCACACCATCAGTGCTCCATGCCATCTCTTACCACCAGTGCCCCATGTCATCTCACACCATCAGTGCTCCATGCCATCTCTCACTCTCACCATCAGTGCTCCATGCCATCTCTCACTCTCACCATCAGTGCCCCATGCCATCTCACACCATCAGTGCTCCATGCCATCTCTTACCACCAGTGCCCCATGTCATCTCACACCATCAGTGCTCCATGCCATCTCTCACTCTCACCATCAGTGCTCCATGCCATCTCTCACTCTCACCATCAGTGCCCCATGCCATCTCACACCATCAGTGCACCATGCCATCTCACACCATCAGTGCTCCATGCCATCTCTTACCACCAGTGCCCCATGCCATCTCACACCATCAGTGCTCCATGCCATCTCTTACCACCAGTGCCCCATGTCATCTCACACCATCAGTGCTCCATGCCATCTCTCACTCTCACCATCAGTGCCCCATGTCATCTCACACCATCAGTGCACCATGCCATCTCTCACCATCAGTGCCCCATGCCATCTCTCACCATCAGTGCCCCATGTCATCTCACACCATCAGTGCTCCATGCCATCTCTCACTCTCACCATCAGTGCCCCATGTCATCTCACACCATCAGTGCTCCATGCCATCTCTCACCATCAGTGCCCCATGTCATCTCACACCATCAGTACTCCATGCCATCTCTCACCATCAGTGCCCCATGTCATCTCACACCATCAGTACTCCATGCCATCTCTCACCATCAGTGCCCCATGTCATCTCACACCATCAGTGCTCCATGCCATCTCTCACCATCAATGCCCCATGTCATGCTATTTGCAAATCAAGGACAATCCGTACTGATTGCTTCATCTCGTCTAGTCAGGTAGTGTCAATTCTATAGCGCTATGTTAATGCTCTGTCTTTACCGAGCCCCTTTTCTACAGGTATGCCTACACAACTTTCGCCTGTTGCACCAGCGTCCTGCCTGATGGCTGCTCCAGAGTTGATCATGGGCGAGTGGAACGTGCAGCTTCACGACTGCATTTCAGACCAGGTGGCTGTTGGCAGGCTGCGGCACATGGCTGTTAAACTAACCACACAGTGGCCGACCCTCCAGTATGATTTCCCACACTCTTGCTCTTCTCCTTACGGGGGAGGGAGGGGAGCGTTGGTTGAAGATGCCTTCAATGTCTCCATACTACGTTACCTTTTCTTTTCCAGAATCCTTTTGTTGGGATTTCTGGAATACATCCTGCCTTTTCCAAGATGGCCACCTTACCATTAGTTGTTATGAAGTAATTCCCAATTCAATATGACTAAGCTCTCTTATTGTGAGGTTTTTCTGTTTTTAGGGTATAAAAGCCAGCTCATCTGTTTCTCCTTCAATTGCAACACTTCTTGCACCCTGTTGGTGTGTTTCTTCAATCCTGATCAGTTTGAGGATTTCGTGGTTTTTCCGCCATATAGTCCAAGCTCCTGGTGTTTCCTTTATATCCTAAAGTCTCTTGCTCCTTGGAGTCTACCCTCCTTTTCTTGGGTTTCTACTGTTACTTGGAACCTTGCTGTCAACTAGGAAGTTTTTTGTCTTCGGAATTTTACCTCCATTCGGGGCTCCTTCTGTAAGGTACCATCTGCTTAGGTGCTTTCATGTGTCAGCAGCATAGTGGCTACTGGAATGGGTTGCCCTTACCTCTGACAGACGAAGACTGTCAAGACATGGGCTTCTCAACCTCGCCGCAGTCAGAGGTTTTTCACCTGGCGTCCGGCTCATTACATCACCACAATAACCTAAACCAACCAGTAACCCTCCACTGCCACTGAAAAGCACATTTACCAAGAGCAGACCTCTGCCACAGCAGACCTTACAGTATGGCCCATTTGTATACACCTCCATGAGCACTATAAATGGGGATGGGGGTCAAGAAGAAAACTGTGAACAATACGTGATGGAGAACTTTCAAGACTAATCAAATGGGACCAAACAGTGTGAAATAGGGATGGAGTTATGTGTACCTACCTTTGGGAAACACAGAGGGAATGGGGGTACATGGGAGCTGAGGGACATGGTTCACAAACTAAGAAGGACCCAAGCAGCCTATCTGGGCTAGACAGACCTCTTAGTGCCACATCTAGAAAGAAGATCAGGCCAACCTAATATCTTTTCAGTTCTAGGCTGAGTTAAAGAAACAAAAAGAGCAATAAGCAACTTACAGTGTCCCTCCATCACAAGCATGGTGCTCTCAAACACACAGGAAGCCCAGTAACCAGCCTGTGCAGTATTGGATCTGCTGAAACCTAAACCATGGTTTCCACTTCCATAGCTGACTCAGCTCAGATGAAGGGTCAAAGCTGCACTTCCCACTGAGAAGCATTGTAGAGAAAACATGAACCATCACCAGAATCCACACGGCCTGGACAGAAATTGAGAGGGCCACCCTCATGTGGACTTCATGATCCACAGGGAAAACCCTACACGTATCGCACACCACACTAACCTACTGACCAGGGCATGTCCACAAGCATCTTCACAAGGAGTCCTCTCCGGCGGACAAACCCACACTTGCAGAGAAGCTTTGCAGCAAAGCTCTAAGAGATCAAGTCATTGGTGAGTGCGCGTTGTACAGCAAAACATTACACTAAATCGCCTCTGATCTAGACTGTTTGGGCTTTTGCTGCATATACTTAACCTTGGTGGAAGCAGCTCTCCTACACCCAAGAGGTACCACTCTCCTCACCGTGTAACAGTTGTGTACAAGAACGTGCACTAGAATGCTAAGTATGTTATGTCAACAAGCAATGTCTGGGATGGCAACAGCCATTGTCACATTTGAATCGAGAAAGAAAAAGCAAACCGGTGCCACTGATTTCCAGATCCACTCCTGTGCTTTCTGTCCGTTGCACAGGACTGCCATGGTCAGCGGGGTGGCTTGTGTACGCATGTTTCTCAATGATATGACTCTGTTGGTCATTCTCGGATGACCCCTCCTTTGGCGAACCCATTTTTTGCCTTTTTTTACATCACTGAAATCCAACCCGAATGCCCTTGTGGACATGGAAACTGAACAATAGGAACATCTCCCGTCTGAAGGTGGCGTGGGGATCCTGCAGTCTTCTGCAGCATCCCGAAAATTCTTGTGGCTGTCCATGCGCGGGCAGGAAGATGATTCAAACCCCTAAACTCCTAAATAAGTCAGACCTGGGAGAGGGCCACAGTTGTATCCATACTCTGGTTGCTAAAGGAGTGAAGCGAGTGAGGTGGTCTCAATACGGTGGACGTCTAGGGAGGATTGCAGCTTATTCTGGACCTGTCCCTCAGAACAGGTGAGCAGAGTTAGCAGACCAACCCAAAGGTGCTGCTGGATTATACAAAGCGACTCTGCAGTATAGGTGTCCAGGCCTCTGGCCTGTAAATCTCTCTGTCCTGGAGCTGCTGCCCAAAAAGATCACTAAAGGACTTTCCAAAGAGATTAAGAACTGCGCTTGTGGCATACATTGTTGGCAAACCTCTCAGCTAAGAGCCTTTGTGCCAAGTAACTGGCAATGGTGCATACTATATCTGCCATATAACACAACACCGCATAACATAATGTAACGCAATGCAATATAAATATGAGGTCAGCACCAAGGTTGGTTCTCTGGCAGGAAAACATGACAGTGATACATTCCAGTCTCTGGTCAGCTTTGTACAAGTTCCTGAGACCGGTGGTGAGTGATGGAAAGACTTTGTCGTGGCAGAAGACATCCTTCCTTGTGTAGCATGAGAAGAGAACCTCAGTTTTGGATGAGTTGTGGTGGGGGGAGAGTGAAGGGCATCCAGGCTTGGACAGAGAACAAGCACCTTGCAACAAGTTTGCTAAGAGACGAGTCAAAAGAGGAGACAGAAACACAGACCTGGAAGTCTTGGGCTGAGAAGTGGCAGTAAACATAGAAAGGAGGAAGTAAGAGAAGCCTGGGGCGTGGTATAGATGGAACAGAGGAGGAGACCCATGTCAGAGTCCAAGGAACACCATAGCAGAGAGAAAAGGGGCAAAACGCTCACGCCCACAGAATGAGGTGGGTGGTTTTTAATCAAGTCTCTGGCACAACACTTCTCTTGGTCGCAGACATTTTCTCTTTAACGAAGCAACCATAGCATTTCTTATTTCCTTATGGAGGAGGAAGCAGCCATGAATCCTGTGAGTCTAATTGCATCTAGGTGCCACAGCAATGGCCATCTAAAAGACATCATTATGTGCTTCATACCCCCTGGAGAATGTCCCTTGCTACCTTGGCATCAACACAAACCTGGAGGCAAATTACCTCTCTGCCACAAACAACTGTTTCTTTTGATCCAGCATGAGTCACAGCCAGTTACTAGAAAGGGTGCGGCAATTTTCAAATTGCTTTTGTCACCTGAGAAAAATGAAAAACATTGATTATACTGAATCATTTTGTGAATTACTTGCCAGTTTTGAGAAGACGTCACGACAAAAGGATTTCTGGCCTTTTTAACCCAAGTTCTAGGTTTTATTTGGAACAGAAACAGTGCTTGATTTGTAAAAGAATAATTGCCGCGTCCAAAGTTTTTCTTAGAAGCCCCCCACCGTTGCAATCAAATGTCAGGGCTGCCAACTAGTGAGACTCTCTCATCTAGATTCTTGGGAGCGGTTACCACTTCACACCTGATAGATCTCTCTGGTTGACTAAGAGGCAAAAGGGAGTCACCAATCAAATACACAATTTAAAGTCTGTGTGACCCATTTGGCCACACAATAAGGACCAGGAATGAGTAACTAAAGTTAAGTGGGTTTATTGCAAATCAATAATTATTCCAGAAAATGCCAAAATCAGGAACATGTTATCAACGTAAAGAATTATTGCAAGCAACTTAAGGCATCGAAGCAAATTCCGACTCAATAGCGTAAAGCATAAAATGAAACTCAGAATACTACAAATGCCAAGAACTGGAGTTCCTTTAAGATACTCAAGTCCTTCTTCCTAAACATGAGTAGATTCTAACGTCATCTAGTCAGGCTCTGAAATTAAGATGGCTGGGAATAAAAGCTCTCAGGGGCATTTCGAATGCGGGAATGTATCAGCATAGTGAAAACTTCAGTAGAGGTCTTCTAGAACAGGGGAAAAAGTGTTAGCATAAAGCCGCACTCAGGCAAGAATAAAAGGGAAGCAGGGTGGTCTGTATTTCTTTAAGTCCGAAAAGATCTGCTCTGACTGCTAACAGTGTGGAGTCTAATTAAAACACACAGATACCTCACCATCAGCCATATCTCACACCACTCCCCCAAGGACCAATTGTGTTTAACGCCACAGGTACAATTTCAACATCTCCAGAATTTCCAATCCCACAGAACGCGGATAGCCTCGGCCACCTTGAGTTTCCCTCCCTTCCTGATACACAATGAATAGGAGGCTTCCTCTGCTCATTAAATCCTCCCGTCCTTGCCAATAGTTCTCTTCTCAGGCCTCTCTATCTTTAATGCAGAATACTCTATTCTCTAGCTGTGAAATCACGAAAGCACACCAGCAAGAGAAAAGAGCCTGCAGAGCAAGCAAAGGCACACTCCATGTTAAGAAATGAGGACTAGTCATGCTAGATTTAGTTACACTTTTGCAATGTGCAATTGAATACATAACTATATGTGCACATATAACTTCAAACTAAATGCAGCAAGAATAAACGCAAACAAAAATGAGTTAGTTCACTGTTACATATGGAATGCACTTTCAACAAATGCAGCAAAACTTGAAACATGAGTGTAAATATATGGGAGAACTACATGTTTTCATGATTAAACTGAATATTAATGTGCATGAGTCTTTAGGTTTCCACAGTGAATACACTTCAGAAGTGCACTGTCTTGAATGCTTCAGTTCACGTTAATAAAGTTAAGGCGCACAGAGTATAAATTGCACGTAAATATTGCACTTCAGTGATGTATAACGGTGGAGCCTAAAGTGCACTGTTCCAGTTCCGTGTAATGCCTCTTTCATCCACCCCCGTACTCTGCTGCATCTGTATCCCACTTCTGAGAATCACTGTTTTACTTTCTTTCTCATTCTCCTCCTTTCTCTCTTTGGTACTGTTTGTAAAACCACTCCGGATCATAGTCTAATGATGAACAATGAGTCCCGCTCCCCACAAATGAGGGCCAGTGGGCCCCACCTGCAAGCGCTGGCTCATATGAAGCACTGCAGAAGAACACCTGCTAAGGACACAGGTACTTAATCAACAATAACTCTTATTGTGTTTGCCGGACATTTGGATTTGATGTAAAGATGCCTAACTCTTTATCATTCTCTGGTGCAGTCTCTCCTCTGAGCCCCTCTTTTCCCATGTCACCCCACTGCGATGTCAGAAACCAGATTTTTCTTACGCATTATATCTTTATTGACATTTAAGCAAGTAAACATTGAGGTCTACCCCGCTCTAGGTGAAAACCCTTGTGACGAGCAAACAATACTAACAATGGAAGACTTTGGAACTTGTTCCCGTGGAACAGGACTATCATATACGAGTTCTCAACATCATTCACAAAAGATTTATCAATGCCTTCTGACCAACAGGAGCAGAAAGTCAGTTCTCTAAACTGGTACCCGACCCTCATCCCACAGCTTACCAATATTAACTCACCCACCACCCAAACATAAGACTCTGCCAACTGGAAGCTAAGAGCCCTCTGAGATGACAGTCATTGCGCGCAATACTTTCCTTCGGACGCTGCTTGAGCTCCCCAGTCTCTCCATACTCTCAACAGGGAGGGACTCTGTTCTGTAATATCCCCATTACAAATCAATGACCGCCCATCAGTGGTTTGCGACTGCCATGCAGTCATACATTTATAAATCGCTGATACATTTCTTTCCAAATTGTAAATAGGAGGAGGACCCCTCTTCCACCCTTCCCCCTTCTATTTGTAATTCAGAAAGGATCGAAAAAGCCCTTTTACAAGACTAAAAGAATTTCCAGACTCCTTTACGCTCTTTTGCGGTATCAAGCTGTGATTTTGTGAATCGCAGGGCTTGCGATTGCAAAAGGTCTTTGGATATGAGGCTCCAAATCTCTACCTTCTCTCTGAAACCCCAAATCCCCCTCATCATCAGATCAGGCATCATTCTCTTCTGTATAGCAGTGTTCTCATCCGAGAATATTAGCGCCTGAGAGCATTTGCGCGGGACCTTTCTCTTCCCTTCTTGCTCGCTTTCTTCAAGATTAATTCCTTGGCCAAATCGCCTCTAAGGCTTTCAGTCGGCTCTCTGTGCTGCCTCAATGCGGGATGCGGAGGAGCTCGCCAGCGCAGGTAGCACACTACACCCTGTAGGATGTGTGGTTGATAGGGTATTGTCCTTCTTTTGGCATGTGGAAAATGTTTCCATGTTGTAGGTAACTAAAGTGTGGGTATATATTTGTCGAAAGTGCTTCCATCTTGTGCGGATGACCAATGAGGTGCAGTTATCAGGTTATAGGGTGCAGCACTTAGCGATGTGATGGATGAGGAGGTGTGAGACAGAGGCGTGCAGTTGATGGTGAGCAGTATTCCGGTAGCTGTGATCAGCTCGGCGGGTCCCTCTATGGTGTTCTTGTACGTCACAGGCCACCTTGATGGGTTTGTCCATTCTGAGGTCCTATGTTCTTATTTAGATCCGAGGGGGAGGCATGCGGAGAGGTCCTGCGGGGGACATTCCTGCTTCATTGGATGATGCCTTCAAGGACAGTTCTTCAGACAACGGTTTAGGTCTTGCTCCTCTTTAACCGAAGAAATCTCACAACTCCGTAGCGAGGTCTCAAAGTTCTCCAGCATTTCAGTACGGCTCGTCAGCACTCTTTTATTCTTAACATTAAACGAGCTGTTTAAGCATTTAATGTCCCCATCTCAGGAGCCCATGGCAGTGGTTAACAATGTTATATGTCGTCGCTTTCCAACATACTCAAGATGTCTCATTTTGCCTATCCAACTTAGCCACAGTCCTCGCCGTAGTGTTTTCAATTCTTTCTACCATATCAGGTGTAACATGCCTTTCGGTGACCATGTCTAGAAGATTTACTAAATTTACTTTGAAGTTCATATCATCCATGTGTGTCACATTATTAGAGGGTGACGAGGAACTGTATGATTTATCGCTAGTTTAGTCTTCCTCCCTAGGAGTACCCTCTAAGCTCCAGTGCATTTTTTGGGTGTAGGTGACATTAAGACAGCGAAAAGACCCTCGCAATATAAGAGCTAAGCTCAATTACCTGCTGCCAGCTCCATTGCAAAAATACAAATTGTTTGTAAAATCTGCTCACAGTTTTTCGATAGAGTAGCCCAGAACCATTCCCTATAGAGTTTCTAAATCAGTAGGCGCAGTCTGTCCGCCTGTCTCCCTAGCTGCCACCCCTATTGGTTGATTCCGCAGTTCCCAGTGTCTTGTTCCTAAAATGGTCATGGGGAGGAGCCTTCTGGTTCCAAAATGGCGCACCGAGATCACTGCTCCCAAATGTCCTGCCACCGTCGTGTCCAGGAGCTCCAAGAGAAGGGATCTTCTTTCACCCCCTCCAAGACCCGCCCCCAGGTACTTCATTTTAATTAAACCTGCATTATTTTCAAATGTTCTGTCTGGGCGTTTCAATCGTTTATATCTAACATTATTATTATCGCTGCATTTTACACTCCTAAAGGGACAGCTTTTGCTGAGCGTTATTAGAAATAAAGGTGAGTTGTTTAGTGATTTTAAAGGTTTCATTAGCTTATGAAGACTGTATTAAATGGGATGCAAACATTTTTACACTAGGATTCTTGGCACCCGTTACTGTAAGGGGGTAGCGTGGCACCCCCACATCAGCTTGCCTCTGGACAGATTAAATAGTTCTTCATGAGCCTTCTTAACTTTGACCTCTGATTTGCTAACCATAAGATAGAAACAGAAGCTAATAAATTACAGTGCTAGTATTGGGTGAGGTGGGGGGGACAAAGGGTGGCAATGGAACAAACATGACAAAGAGAAAAGAAAAAAGTTCAAAGAAAATAAATAAGCAAGAGGCAAATGGAATGAGTATCTGAAAGAAGGAAGGAAAGGAGGACCCAAAGAAGGAAGGTGAAAGAGGAATTATAGAAAGAATCCCAGTGGGCCATCCTTGAAAGAGACTGCATCACATATCTCACTCACTGATGCAGTCCAGTCTGGTCCAGAGTGGGGGGCATTTTGTTTTGCTGGCCGCTCTCTTGCATTATCACCACGGCCCTCGGAACGAAGCCTGAAGAAGACCTTTTCCTCCCTTCCCTTGTCTTCGGAGTGCGAGGAATAGAAGTGCAGGCTTTTTAATTCCCGCTCCACAACATTGGAAGAGATTGCAGCATTCTTTGTGAATTACTACATAGCAGCATACTGTTTTGGTAGAAATGGTAAACCTGGCCCTTTAAACATTATCACGAAGTCTCACATCTGACGAGTCCTTCTGAAAGAGGTTTGCTACTTGAGGACCAAAAAACCTTTCGAAGTGCGTGCTGCGCTTTACAAATAAAGTGATAATGAAGATAAGTAAGGGCATGCGGACACCCCGCATTACCAATACGGGCCTGGAAAGAAACGTGCAAAATGGCAATTTGGAAGTCTCGTGGCTCAAGGCCTTAATGCCTCGGTTACTTACCGGTGATCTTCATTACTCCGAGTGTAGTCTTCCTCGCCACATTACTGACGTACTGAACCCATGTGTCGAGAAAGACTACACTCGGAGTACTGAAGATTACCAGTAAGTAACTAGGGCATTACCTCCTCGTAAGTCTTGGTTCTGTGGGGGAGCTGAAACTAACTATGTCAGTAAAGTGGTGAGGAAGACATACGAAGAGGTAATGCCCCGGTTACTTACTGGAGATCTTCATTACTCCAAGTGTAGTCTTCCTCACCACATTACTGACGTAGTGAACCCATGTGTCGAGAAAGACTACACTCGGAGTACTGAAGATTACCAGTAAGTAACTGGGGCATTACCTCCTCGTAAGTCTTGGTTCTGTGGGGGAGCTGAAACTAACTACGTTAGTAAAGTGGTGAGGAAGACATACGAAGAGGTAATGCCCCGGTTACTTACCAGTAATCTTCATTACTCCGAGTGTAGTCTTCCTCGCCACATTACTGACGTAGTGAACCCATGTGTCGAGAAAGACTACACTCGGAGTACTGAAGATTACCAGTAAGTAACTGGGGCATTACCTCCTCGTAAGTCTTGGTTCTGTGGGGGAGCTGAAACTAACTACGTCAGTAAAGTGGTGAGGAAGACATACGAAGAGGTAATGCCCCGGTTACTTACCGGTAATCTTCATTACTCCGAGTGTAGTCTTCCTCGCCACATTACTGACGTAGTGAACCCATGTGTCGAGAAAGACTACACTCGGAGTACTGAAGATTACCAGTAAGTAACTAGGGCATTACCTCCTCGTAAGTCTTGGTTCTGTGGGGGAGCTGAAACTAACTATGTCAGTAAAGTGGTGAGGAAGACATACGAAGAGGTAATGCCAGGGTTACTTACTGGAGATCTTCATTACTCAGAGTGTAGTCTTCCTCGCCACATTACTGACGTAGTGAACCCATGTGTCGAGAAAGACTACACTCGGAGTACTGAAGATTACCAGTAAGTAACTGGGGCATTACCTCCTCGTAAGTCTTGGTTCTCTGGGGGAGCTGAAACTAACTACGTCAGTAAAGTGGTGAGGAAGACATACAAAGAGGTAATGCCCCGGTTACTTACCAGTAATCTTCATTACTCCGAGTGTAGTCTTCCTCGCCACATTACTGACGTAGTGAACCCATGTGTCGATAAAGACTACACTCGGAGTACTGAAGATTACCAGTAAGTAACTGGGGCATTACCTCCTCGTAAGTCTTGGTTCTGTGGGGGAGCTGAAACTAACTACGTCAGTAAAGTGGTGAGGAAGACATACAAAGAGGTAATGCCCTGGTTACTTACCGGTAATCTTCATTACTCCGAGTGTAGTCTTCCTCGCCACATTACTGACCTAGTGAACCCATGTGTCGAGAAAGACTACACTCGGAGTACTGAAGATTACCAGTAAGTAACTAGGGCATTACCTCCTCGTAAGTCTTGGTTCTGTGGGGGAGCTGAAACTAACTATGTCAGTAAAGTGGTGAGGAAGACATACGAAGAGGTAATGCCCCGGTTACTTACTGGAGATCTTCATTACTCCAAGTGTAGTCTTCCTCACCACATTACTGACGTAGTGAACCCATGTGTCGAGAAAGACTACACTCGGAGTACTGAAGATTACCAGTAAGTAACTGGGGCATTACCTCCTCGTAAGTCTTGGTTCTGTGGGGGAGCTGAAACTAACTACGTTAGTAAAGTGGTGAGGAAGACATACGAAGAGGTAATGCCCCGGTTACTTACCAGTAATCTTCATTACTCCGAGTGTAGTCTTCCTCGCCACATTACTGACGTAGTGAACCCATGTGTCGAGAAAGACTACACTCGGAGTACTGAAGATTACCAGTAAGTAACTGGGGCATTAACTCCTCGTAAGTCTTGGTTCTGTGGGGGAGCTGAAACTAACTACGTCAGTAAAGTGGTGAGGAAGACATACGAAGAGGTAATGCCCCGGTTACTTACCGGTAATCTTCATTACTCCGAGTGTAGTCTTCCTCGCCACATTACTGACGTAGTGAACCCATGTGTCGAGAAAGACTACACTCGGAGTACTGAAGATTACCAGTAAGTAACTAGGGCATTACCTCCTCGTAAGTCTTGGTTCTGTGGGGGAGCTGAAACTAACTATGTCAGTAAAGTGGTGAGGAAGACATACGAAGAGGTAATGCCACGGTTACTTACTGGAGATCTTCATTACTCAGAGTGTAGTCTTCCTCGCCACATTACTGACGTAGTGAACCCATGTGTCGAGAAAGACTACACTCGGAGTACTGAAGATTACCAGTAAGTAACTGGGGCATTACCTCCTCGTAAGTCTTGGTTCTCTGGGGGAGCTGAAACTAACTACGTCAGTAAAGTGGTGAGGAAGACATACGAAGAGGTAATGCCCCGGTTACTTACCAGTAATCTTCATTACTCCGAGTGTAGTCTTCCTCGCCACATTACTGACGTAGTGAACCCATGTGTCGATAAAGACTACACTCGGAGTACTGAAGATTACCAGTAAGTAACTGGGGCATTACCTCCTCGTAAGTCTTGGTTCTGTGGGGGAGCTGAAACTAACTACGTCAGTAAAGTGGTGAGGAAGACATACAAAGAGGTAATGCCCTGGTTACTTACCGGTAATCTTCATTACTCCGAGTGTAGTCTTCCTCGCCACATTACTGACCTAGTGAACCCATGTGTCGAGAAAGACTACACTCGGAGTACTGAAGATTACCAGTAAGTAACTAGGGCATTACCTCCTCGTAAGTCTTGGTTCTGTGGGGGAGCTGAAACTAACTATGTCAGTAAAGTGGTGAGGAAGACATACGAAGAGGTAATGCCCCGGTTACTTACTGGAGAACTTCATTACTCCAAGTGTAGTCTTCCTCACCACATTACTGACGTAGTGAACCCATGTGTCGAGAAAGACTGCACTCGGAGTACTGAAGATAACCAGTAAGTAACTGGGGCATTACCTCCTCGTAAGTCTTGGTTCTGTGGGGGAGCTGAAACTAACTACGTCAATAAAGTGGTGAGGAAGACATACAAAGAGGTAATGCCCCGGTTACTTACCGGTAATCTTCATTACTCCGAGTGTAGTCTTCCGCGCCTCACTACGTCAGTAATATGGCGAGGAAGACATACAAAGAGGTAATACCTGATCCTTTCAAGAATGCCCAAAAGCTATAAAATAAAGTCTTCAATGGGGGCATGCAAACTTACGAAGTTGTTTGCTCCCATAATTCTGACATGAATTGTAATTGCATTTATATAGCACTTACTACACCTGGTTAGGTGTGATCGTTGGTGGGTGGTATGTGAGTACATACAGATGGTTGATGAGATTAATAGATGAGCTACAGGAGAGGGTTGGATTGGTAGCAGGTGTGAGACTTTTAGTGAAGGAAAGATTGTCGTCTTGAAATGAGCTGTTGATAACTTGCGGAAATACAATAATAGAGATTAAGGCAAACATGCATGTGACTTAGGGTCTCATTACGATGGCAGTTGGACGAGCGTCCAACCACCATCGTTTCGAGCACGAGACCGTCCAACGAGGAGTCGGCGGTCCCGACAGCCCAATTTACGATACGACTGTAGTGCAGGTGGTCGTAAAATGCTGTTTACTATTGCTGATTGCGCAGCATCCCAGGAAAAGGGCCGCGGCACAAGCCGCAATAGTAAAAAGCATTTTAAAATCATCTATCCAACGTGTGCCAAGCACATGTGCCCCCCCCCCCGGCCTCTTCCAGTGGCCCATTGGGGACGGGGGCCACGCTGGGGACCCCCAAAGTCCCTTTCTGACAGCAGTGGGACCGCCATGAAAAGGCTGTTGAAAACTGACATCCTAATCCCTACGGCTGTGGCTCCGCAGGCACTACCTCCATGGTAGGGATTAGGCTCCGACCGCTGCCCCAACAGAGGTGGCGGTCTTTACCCCCGCCCAAATCACTCCGAACGCCGGTATTGTAATCCAGTGGTCGGAGGTCAGGTGGACCGCCACCGATGGCCTGTTGGTGGCGGTCCACCTGACATCGTAATCGGGCCCCTAGAGTCAGCAGTGGTAAGAGATAGGACGCATGCAGAAGGTGAAAAGGAAGGAGAGAGTCATTCGAAAGAAAAAGCAGTCGACAATCGAAAGTTTTAAGTCAAAATCAGTTTTTCGTCCAGGGATTTTTAGGCGGCCTTTTGAGGCAGCATGCAAGCTGAGGAGGCAAGGCCGCAGAAAGAAACATTATTGTCATGTGAGGAAGTGCTCTATTAGGTACTTGTGAAAGTCCCTAGAATAGTGCTTCGATTACTAGTAGTAGACGGTGATGTGTTTTGCACGTTGGTTTCACGTTAGAATCAGAACTTTCACACCCCTTTCATGTTTCTTCAGTGAAAGAAAAGTTTGCCAACTTCCAGCCAGTTTCGAAGCCGCGAAGGGAGCGGTTTTAAAGTGAACATGTGAGAAACCGTGATGTGTGCGAGCCTTCTCTTGCATAATAAAACCTTTGGCCACCCCTACTCTTGAGTCCACTGTCAAGGGGCCTGCCAGACACAGCCCTTGGTGGCCTCGCGGGCTTATGAATGGGGACAGTGTAGCCTCCCGCACAATGCTCCATGGGTACCCGCAGCCTCGCTGGGGTTTTGGCCTCGCTCGGTGCTTTCGGGGCCTCTGCTGGCACCGACGCACAGATGACTTGGCCTGTCTCGCACAGGTTTTTCTTCGGCACATCTCCCACCGGGTCGCGTTTGGCCTCTCGCACAGATATCTGTGGGCCTCTCACGGGTCTCATGTTGACAGCTGGAAATCCAGCTCGGCTTTCCAAACTGAATAATTCATTAAGAACAAAATAGTTGGTCGGGCGAGAGCCTGTTGGTTCGCTCCCTCCTTTGTCTGCATAAAGTGCCTTTCAGGGCTGCAGTTTCTAATTACAGGTCAGGGGAGGGTGATCGCCTGGCTGAGCCCTGCCTGGGATGCCACTCTGGAGGGCTCGGCTGCACACCTGAATCCAGCAGGGAAGCCGAGGAGGCTGGTTTAAAATGTCAGATTTAATTTAAAACAAACCGCAGGCCCGGCGGAGAAATATCACAGAGGTGCGTCCACGTGGATGAAAGGATGAGCGTGAGCACGTGGATGAAAGGATGAGTGTGAGCGAGCAGCCTGTGTGATCCTGGGGGAGCCACGGGTGACGTGCCTCTTGTTGTGACGTGCCTCTTGTTGTGACGTGCCTCTTGTTCCAGGTTTGCTGCCTCAGCTGAGGTTGCCCTGTTCCCATTTGGGCTGCCCTGTGGGTGAAGGTATGGCCCCTCTGCTGGGATGCCTGCGGGTTAAGTGGCCCTTGCCCTCTGAGAAGCCACTTTCAGCTGCAGTTGTGCTGTAATGTGAGCCTGCTAACTTCCTTGCTTGAGTTGATTTAAAGGAAGGCTCACTTGTTCCTGGAGGGAATTGCCTTTGAGTATAATGTCTCGATTCTTGTCATGTGTGGCCTTGGGTGAGGTTGACTTGTTTCAGGAGCGACCCCCCAAGGTGAGACATTTCTGTTCCAGAAGTGAGTCTCACCTCTGCTGAAGAAGCTCCGTCCAAGTGATAACTGTGCTTCACTGGTGAGATGCGCACAGCTCTTGTGGCCTAGTTGCATTGAGGTTGTCAGGGTGCTGTAGTGAGTAGCTCTTGGATGTGGTTGCCTGCTCTGTAGGACAGGTTGATCAGTTCATGTTGTAAATGTCCATGAGAAGAGGGCGCCCTCACTCACCTGCAGTTGCCCTGTGCATGCAGTGAGTGGTATTCAGAGGTCGTTGACCTGTGCACACAGTGTGTGGCACCTGTGTGGCACCCTTAGGTGGTTGCCCTGTTCATGCGGTGTGCAGGGCACCCTCAGGTGGTTGCCCTGTTCCTGCAGTGAGTGGCACTCACACGTCATTTTCTTGATCATGTGACATGTGGCACTGTCATATGGCTGTCGTGTTTATGCAGTGAGTGGCACTCGCCTGCAGTTGTCCTGTTCATGCAGTGAGTGGCACTTACCTGCTGTTGCCCTGTTCATGCAGTGATTGTCACCCACAGGTCGGTGCTATGTTCACACAGTGTGTGGCACCCTTAGGTGGTTTCCATGTTAATGCATTATTGTGTACCCTGAGGTGATTGCCTTCTTCATGCAGTGAGTGGTACTCAAAGGCCGTTGCCATGTTCATGCAGTGAGTGGCACTCACCTGCTGTTGCCCTGTTCATGCAATGAGTGGCACTCACAGTTCTTTGCCTTGATCATGCAAAGTGTGGCACTGTCATGTGGTTGTCGTGTTTATGCAGTGAGTGACACTCAACTGCTGTTGTCCTGTTCATGCAGCGAGTGGCACTCACCTGCTATTGCCCTGTTCATACAGTGATTGGCACCCACAGGTCGTTGCTATGTTCACACAGTGAGTGGCACCCTTAGGTGGTTGCCCTGTTCATGCAATGCTGGGAACCCTCAGGTGGTTGCCATGTTCATGCAGTGAGTGGCACTCACCTGCTGTTGTCCTGTTCATGCAGCGAGTGGCACTCACCTGCTATTGCCCTGTTCATACAGTGATTGGCACCCACAGGTCGTTGCTATGTTCACACAGTGAGTGGCACCCTTAGGTGGTTGCCCTGTTCATGCAATGCTGGGAACCCTCAGGTGGTTGCCATGTTCATGCAGTGAGTGGCACTCACCTGCTGTTGCCCTGTTCATGCAGTGAGTGGCACTTACAGGTCGTTGCCTTGTTCATCCAACGTGTGGCACTGTCATGTGGTTGTCGTGTTTATGCAGTGAGTGACACTCAACTGCTGTTGTCCTGTTCATGCAGTGAGTGGCACTTACAGGTCGTTGCCTTGTTCATCCAATGAGTGGCACTGTCATGTGGTTGCCGTGTTTATGCAGTGAGTGACACTCACCTGCTGTGGTCCTGTTCATGGAGTGAGTGGTACTCACCTGCTGTTGCCCTGTTCATGCAGTAAGTGACACTCACCTGCGCTGCCCTGTTCCTGCAGCGTGTGGCACTCTCATGTGGTTGTCGTGTTTATGCAGTGATTGACACTCACATGCAGCTGCCCTGTTCATGCAGTTCCTCTATTCGTAAAGTGAGTAGCCACGGGTGAGTGGTCCTGTCTGCCTGGGAGTTCCTCCCAATAGTGAGTTCCCGTCAGCTGAGGTTGCCCTGTGTATGCACTAAGCTGGCATTTGGTGTGTCACTGAAGTGCATGCGCTCTGCTCAGGTTGCCCATTCCCTGCAGTGTATTCCTCTGGGGTAGCAACGCCCTGTTCCGGTACTGAGTCACCCTCTGGGGTCCTTTCCCTATAGCTGCGGAGAGTGACGAGGGGTGAGACTCTTTCTTTACGGAGCTCCTTCCAGTTGAACCTTCTCTCTTTCTGTAGTGAACGGTCCTAGGGTGTGGTTGTGGTTGCTGTGCCACTACAGTGCATCACCCTCACCTCCGGTTGCCAGATCCCTGAAATAGAAACTCTCTGGTGAAGTTGCCCTAGTGTTGTGGTGTTTAGATGTCAGTCCTGGTTCCCAGGTCCTAAAGCAAGTAGCTTTCCTTTGACTTTGGTCAGTTTCTCTAATGAGTGGCCTTCAGGGGAATGATAGACCCTTGGGTCTCTGCAGAGTAACTCCAGGTGAAGTCCTTCTCATTTAGAGTTTTCTTCAGCTCAGGTAGGCCTATTTATGTACTGATCTGCCCTTGGGTGAGTTTTCTGTGTTGATGTAGTGCATCACCCCAGCTTCCTTTGCCCATTTCCCAAAAGTGTACTTCCCTGGGCTGACCCTGCTCTGTTGTAATGGTTGCTATTGGATAGAGCTGCTCCTATAGTGAGCTTTCCTCGGCTGAAATTGCCCTTTTTCTGTAGAGAGGTGCTCTTGAGTAAGTTTGCTGGTCACTGTCATGCATTGCCCTTAGCTCCGGGTAACCAGTTACCCATTTCCTCTATTGTATTCTCTGTGGTGACTTTGCTCTGTTCCAGGGTGAGCTGTTCTGCGTCTTTAGAGTTGCCCCAAGTATGTTATGTTATGTTATTTGAATTTCTAACGCGCACAGCTACTCCTAGGAGTGTCCCGGCGCGAGCATAGAAAAAACAAAGCATAACCTGATTTTAAACAAAAAGATGGGTTTTTAGCAATTTTTAAAAAACAGCAGGATCTTCCACACAGCGAAGTACCAAGGGAAGCGCATTCCATGCACGGGCCGCATGAACGGCCAAGGAAGCGCCCCCTAATCGATGCCAAGTATGAAGTTTTCTGCCGGAGGTTGCCCTGATTTTGTAGTGAGCTGCCCTTGGGTGTGTTTATTGAAGCACCATGATGCCTTACCCCTGTCATTTTCCGCCAGATGGAGGTTTTCATATTTCTGTGTTGAATTGTTCACAATTCTGGAGGCCCACATTGAGTTGTTTTTAGACGTCATTATTCTGTTTCTGTATGATGAACGTGTTTCTATAAACTGACCCCTGCCTGAAGTAGTCCTCTTCTGTCACTTGCTCTGGTTGACACTGTTCCTATGATGACTTGCTCCAACCTATGTTGGCTAGTTCCTGGGCTGAGTTTTCCCAGCGCCCAGCTCCTATGATGACTTGTTCCAACCTATGTTGGCTAGTTCCTGGGCTGAGTTTTCCCAGCGCCCAGCTCCTATGATGACTTGTTCCAACCCATGTTGGCTAGTTCCTGGGGTGAGTTTTCCCAGCGCCCAGCTCCTATAATGACTTGTTCCAACCCATGTTGGCTAGTTCCTGGGCTGAGTTTTCCCAGCGCCCAGCTCCTATGATGACTTGCCTCCAGAGCAGTTTTTTCTGTTTCTGCATAAAGTTATGAAAGGTCAAGTTGCTTAGGTTAGTTATTGCGTTGACACCACTCTATTTCTGCAGTGTGTGGCCTCCACCTGAGGTTACCCTCCTATAATCAGTGGAGCTTGCCATGCACCTGTAGAGATACCCCGATCCTGTAGCGATCTTCTCTGGGTGACGCTGTCCTTTCTCTGCTGTGAGGGATCCCTTAGGCAGGATGTCCTTCCCTGTAGAGAGAAGCCGTTTGTCAGTGTCTATTGCCCCGCGGTCAGGTTTGTATGATCCTGTAGAGAGGTGCACCAGGGGAGGTGGCTCTGGTTATTTGAGTAGTTGCCCTGGGTGACACTACCTTCCTTCTGTATGGCGTGGCCTTCAGCATGAGTCACTATGTTTAAGGAATTACTGTCCCTCCGGAAAGGCAGCCTCGTTTTTAAAGGTACCTCAGGTCAGGTTTCGCTTTTCCAGCACCGTGTTGCACTAAATGCAACCAGTCTGTTTCTTTAGTGTTTTTCGGTCAGAATGCTCCTATAATGAGTTAGTCTCGGCTCATGTTACCAGGTGTGCGCATGAACTGCCACCAGCTGCAATGTTCCTTTGGACATATGTCTACAGATCACGTTGCAGGTTTCTTGTAGACAGATGCTTTCGGCTTACGTTGCCACCCTCATGCGCTGATTTGCTCTCAAATTACCTGTCAGGTTCCTTTAGCGGATCGCTCTCAACTTTGTACTGCTAGGTTTCTGCCATGACTTGCCCTCAGCAAAAGTGTACCTGTTTACATCACACCTACATGATCCTGTAGAGACATGCCCTCAGATCATGGTTGCATGATTCCATATTTGCATGATCCTGTAAAGAGGTGCCCTCAGATAATGGATGCACGATTCTGCACAGAGATACCTTTACATCACATTTGCATGATCCTATAGAGTGATGCACTCGGGTCTGATCTACAGGATCCTGTAGAGACATGCCCTCAGATCATGGTTGCATGATTCCATATTTTCATGATCCTGTAATGGATGCACGATTCTGCACAGAGCTACCTTTACATCACATTTGCATGATCCTATAGAGTGATGCACTCAGGTCTGATCTACATGATCCTGTAGAGACATGCCCTCAGATCATGGTTGCATGATTCCATAATTGCATGATCCTGTAAAGAGGTGCCCATAGATAATGGATGCACGATTCTGCACAGAGCTACCTTTACATCACATTTGCATGATCCTATAGAGTGATGCACTCGGGTCTGATCTACATGATCCTGTAGAGACATGCCCTCAGATCATGGTTGCATGATTCCATATTTGCATGATCCTGTAAAGAGGTGCCCTCAGATAATGGATGCACGATTTTTCACAGAGATACCTTTACATCACATTTGCATGATCCTATAGAGTTATGCACTCGGGTCTGATCTACATGATCCTGTAGAGACATGCCCTCAGATCATGGTTGCATGATTCCATATTTGCATGATCCTTTAAAGAGGTGCCCTCAGATAATGGATGCACGATTCTTCACAGAGATACCTTTACATCACATTTGCATGATCCTATAGAGTGATGCACTCGGGTCTGATCTACATAATCCTGGCGAGAGATGCCCTCAGATCATGGTTGCATGATTCCATATTTGCATGATCCAATAGAGTGATGCACTCAGGTCTGATCTACATAATCCTGTAGAGAGATGCCCTCAGATCATGGTTGCATAAGACTATAGGGGGATACTTTCAGATCATATTTGATGCACGTGTAGGGTGATGCCACCAGGTGACACCTACATGATCCTGTAGAGAAATGCCCTCACATCACATCTAAAATTCCTTTAGAGATATGCCCTCAGATCACATTTGCATGTTCCTGTACAGCGATGCACTCATGTCATGTTTGCATGATCCTGTAGAGATACCTTTATATCCTATTGTGTTCCCGTAGCAGGTGAGCTGCCATCTGCGGAAATGTCCCAATCCCTTTACAGTGTTTTTTTTAAATTCTGGGATGTGTAGTGATGTTTATTTGATTATAAAACAGGACCCCGAGTGTTGGACAGGCCACTCGAAGGGCTGGCTCCCTCCCCGCATGACAGGGCCCCAGCCCAGGCCCACCAGGCGTGACCCACGAGAATCACCCGCACCCCGTCTCCCGACGGAATTCCTGCCCTCGGACCTCCATGTATCACGGACCCAAGCCACCACCGGCTCCCCCGGCCGGGTCAAGCCGCCATCTTGGGCCCTGCGCCACGAGGCCGCGTGGCCTCCATCCGACCCTAACCCTGGGCCTGGCCGGCCCCGACATCCCGGCACCACCATCCACCCAGGAGGTGAGCGGACCACTTGGCAGGTCAATGGGAGAACGAAGCGCCAAGGACTCTCCCCCGCCAGGTGCCGATCGCCTCCAGCTCCCACAGGCGCTGGCTCCACCCCCTGCTGGGTGTCTGGACACCTTCATCCCGGACCCTCCGACCTCCAAGTGCGAGGGTCCGGACATCAAAGGGCGCCTGCCCTATAACTGGGGCAGCTCCGGAGCAGGGGGGCAGTTGTATCCTGGAGTCGAGAGACACCGAGAGAACTCAGCCTTGACGGACTACTGGCGCTGCCGTAGCCCTACCTTGCGAACTATCGTCCTGCCTGCTGGCGCTGCCGCGGCCTTCTGCAACATCCATCCTCGTCGGGACCTGCTGGCGCTGCCGCGGACCGTTGTAACGACCACCTTCACCGGGACCTGCTGGCGCTGCCGCGGACCGTACCTCGACCATCTTCACCGGGACCTGCTGGCGCTGCCGCGGACCGTGTATCGACCATCTTCACCGGGACCTGCTGGCGCTGCCGCGGACCGTGTATCGACCATCTCCACCGGGACCTGCTGGCGCTGCCGCGGCCCGTACCAGCTAGACCACCAAGCTCGAGGATTGTGAGCTAACCACCATATCATCCGAACTACCAGACTGGTAAACAGACTGTCCCGCTACCCCTTTTTCCTATCTTGAGAGACTTAATCGAGGGGACCCCTGAGTCCAGACCTCCTTGTACCATTTCATCGTACCTTAAGAAGTGCATATAAAGAACGCTAAATCTTATCCTTGTGTGGTATCTGTCTGTGGGGGGGAAGTTATTTGTCTGTACGATCGCTGGAGACGGCTCTCCCCGGAGACCTCTCCCCTTGTCCTCGGCCGACCCTCCCGGTCCGTCTAACATTGGTGGCCAGCGGCGCGATCCGAATCAACGCGTAATCGTACAGAGAGTAGCTCACCCCACGACAAAACCACGATGTCAGCCAAAGATAGCGGTTCCACTGAAAAGTTCCAAATGGATAAGTTGGAAGAATATAGCCACCGCGAACTTAAACAATTCTGCATGGAACTAGGCATTGCTACCACCGGCCTGAGTACCAAAGATGATTTGAAGCACGCCCTTGAGTCGTGGACAGAAACTGGGATCGCCGGACCCTCCGACCAAAACAGTGTCGCACCAGAGGGGAACGCCACGGCTCCCGAGGCGCGGGGAACGGGCCTCTCGCAGGAGGAGATCCAGGAAAGAGAAAGAACCAGACTACACGAATTGGAAATGGCACGACTCAAGATGGACGGTGAACTCAAGCTAGCCGAGCAGAAAATAAATCTAGAGCATCTGCGGCTCCGAGAAGAGCGAGAAGAAAAGCAAAGACAAAGAGAGCTTGAGGAAAAAAGAATAACACTCGAACACGAGCGCAAACTGGCGGAAATAGAACTTCGGAAACAGAATAAAGAACCGGGGATGCCTGAGCGACCGCACACCCCGGGGGCAACCGAGAAAAAAGTCCACATCCCCAAGGATGTTGTCCGAGAGTATGTTCGAGAAGACGACATACAACAGTGGTTCAAAGCCTACGAGATCGCCATGACCTCCCACCGGATCGACCGGAGTGATTGGGGAGCCGGACTATGGGGGAGGTTCGTCAACGAAGGCCGCGATGCCCTGCTGCAGCTCCCAGATCACCAAATGTCGTCCTACGACCACATGAAGGCTGCCCTCCTCACCCGGTACGGCCTCACACCTGAGATGTACCGCCAGAGGTTCAGAGATTGCACCCGGATCCCGGGTACAACTTGGGTGGAGTACGTCAACTATTTCAGCCGAGCCTTCGAGGGTTGGATCAAGGGGAGCCAGGTAACAACCTACGAACAACTCTTTAACCTTATGGTATGGGAACACCTGTCGAACAACTGTTTCGTCGAGCTCAGGCAGCACCTCCTCGACAGTAAACTGACTGACCCCCGGCAGCTCGCCGCTGAGGCTGATCGATGGGAAAGCACCCGAGTGGGCCGGAGAGGACCACACGAGCAAAACCGAAGCAACCAAGGCCAGCACCGTCCCCGGGGAGGAGGAGGAGGCCAGGGGCGAGGGAGAGACAGCCCCCCGGCAACAACCGTGACCAGCACCCCGCCCCCGACCGGCCGGGGCAACCCCCCGATGCGTCCTGGGTTCCGAGCCAACGTCACGTGCCACCGATGCCAGCGAGTCGGCCACTACGCCAATGACCCGAGCTGCCCGCAGAACCAAACACCCAAGCCCCGCCAGGTGGCTGCCGCCGCCCTGGGGGAAGAACGACTATCAGAGGAACAGGACGAGTATGAGCCGGCCCAGCAAGAGTGGGAACCGGCCGCCATGGTTCTAGCGTGTCTAGGGGGAAAAGACATGGTCCCGCGGGCTCCCCTACCCGCCAACACCAGGAAATACGGTCAGTGGGTGACCATTAATGGGCATCGGGCCGAGGCCTTACGTGACACAGGCGCCAGTGTGACGGCCGTCCGCTGTCACCTGGTGAAGCCCGAGCAGATCCTGCCGAACATTCTCTGCCCCGTCCGCTCAGCCGACAACTCCGAAAGTCTGTGTCAAATGGCCTGCGTCCCCTTCGAATGGGGAGGGGTCTCCGGCCTGTTGAAGGTGACGGTCCGGGATGATGCCCCCGTGGACTGCCTCCTGGGGAATGACCTTGAGAGTTCCCCGTGGGCCACCGTCGAGAGAAGAGAGCACCTGGGGATGCTGGGCCTCCCGGACTGGGCCTGCGTAACCACCCGGTCCATGGCCGCCCGTGCCGTCCCCCGATCCGAAGAACCGGAATGGCCAGCACCTCCGCCCCCGGTCGCCCCAGTAGAAGACAACGACGAGGCCAACCCCCCGGAACCAAAGATCGAAGGGGACACGCAACCCCAGGACTTACCCGGCCTGGCTCAATGGCGTCAAGAAGGGGGGCCCACCCAGGAACAGTTCCGCCAGGAGCAAAAGACCTGCCCCTCCCTCGAGGGACTCCGCCAACAAGCCAGCGCCCAGAGCGCAGGGGACTCCACCGGAACTCACTGGGTCTACTGGGATAACGACCTGCTATACAGCGAACAAAGAATCGCGGAGCTAGGGGCCGGTCGAGTACTAGTGGTACCTCTCCGCTTCAGAGACTTTCTGCTCAACCTGGCCCACGATGTACCCCTGGCTGGACACCTGGGCCAGGACAAAACTTACAGTCGCCTAGTAACCCACTTTTTCTGGCCGAAGATGAGGAACGACGTCCTGAACCACTGCCGGTCCTGCCCCACGTGCCAAGCCAGCGGGAAGAGTGGCCGTAAGCTGAAAGCCCCTCTACAACCCTTCCCAGTGGTCACTACCCCGTTCGAGAGGGTAGGGATAGACATTGTGGGGCCCCTGGACCCCCGCACGGCGCAAGGACACAGGTTCATCCTAGTACTGGTGGACCACGCCACCCGCTACCCCGAGGCGGTGCCCCTACGAACTGTGACCGCTCCGGTGGTTGGCCGGGCCCTAATGGGGATCTTCTCCCGGGTGGGCTTCCCCCGAGAAGTCGTCAGCGACCGAGGGACGAACTTCATCTCCAAATACATGAAGTCCCTCTGGCAACAGTGCGGGGTCACCTACAGATTCACGACCCCCTATCACCCCCAAGGGAATGGACTAGTGGAGCGATTCAACCGCACTCTCAAGGGGATGATTGGGGGATTGGAAGAGCCCCTCCGTCGCCAGTGGGATGTACTACTCCCGTGCCTCCTCTTCGCCTACCGGGAAGTTCCCCAGAAATCCCTCGGTTTTAGCCCTTTCGAACTCCTGTACGGGCACCCTGTGCGAGGGCCCCTCAGCCTAGTCAAAGAAGGTTGGGAGATGGCCCCCCTAAAGACCCCTCCAGACGTCTTCAAGTACCTCCTGGCCCTACGCAACCAGACTCGGCGCTTCAGGGAGATGGCCAAGGCGAACCTCGAGGCCAGCCAGGAAGACATGAAGAGGTGGTATGATCACAATGCCTCCTCCGTCGAGTTCGAACCTGGTCAACAAGTGTGGGTGATGTCCCCCACCGAACCATGTGCCTTGCAAGATAAGTGGACGGGGCCCTTCAAAGTGGTCGAGCGCAAAAGCCCCGTCACTTACCTCATCGACATGGGGACCCCCCGGGACCCCCTTCGGGTCCTCCACACCAACAGACTCAAACCACACTTTGTGCGCTCAGAACTTAGCCTCCTGATGGCTACGGACAGTGGGGCAGAGGAAGACTCCGAACCCCTCCCGGATCTACTGAAGGCTCAGGAGAACGACGGTTCCGTGGACGGGGTCCGGCTCTCCGATGCCCTCACCCCAGAGCAACGCCAGGGCTGCCGGGACCTCCTGCTGCGGTTCGCTACACTGTTCTCCCTCACCCCCGGGGTCACCCCTTGGTGCTTGCACGACGTGGACACCGGGGACAGTCCCCCTATCCGACACCGGGCCTATCGCGTACCAGATCGGGTACGGGCTTGCATACAAGAAGAAGTAGCCAGAATGCTCACGATCGGGGTCATCGAGCCCTCGGACAGTCCCTGGGCCAGCCCGGTTGTATTGGTACCCAAAGCCGCTGCCCCCGGCACCACACCTGAACTGAGATTCTGCGTCGACTACCGGGGCTTGAACGCTGTCACCCGGACCGACGCTCATCCTATCCCCCGGGCGGACGAACTGATCGACCGGCTGGGGGCCGCCCGCTACCTCAGTATCTTCGACCTAACAGCGGGCTACTGGCAGATCGGCCTCACACCCCGGGCTCAGGAACGATCTGCCTTCTCTACCCCCGATGGCCACTACCACTTCAAGGTCATGCCCTTCGGCATGAAGAACGCCCCCGCCACGTTTCAACGTCTTGTGAACCAGGTCTTGGCGGGGCTCGAAGAGTTCAGCGCGGCCTACCTGGACGATATCGCTGTATACAGCCGCCACTGGTCCGACCACCTCCTCCACCTCCAAGAGGTCCTACAGGCCCTCCAGCGGGCCGGCCTCACGATTAAGGCCGGCAAATGCCAAATTGGTCAAGGGTCCGTGACCTACCTTGGGCACCAGGTGGGAAGCGGGCTGGTGGCCCCGCTGCAACTTAAAATTGCTGCCATCCAGTCCTGGCAGCCCCCCGTCACCCAGACCGAGGTCCGAGCCTTCTTGGGGCTCACCGGCTACTACCGGCGGTTCGTGAGGGACTACGGCAGCATTGTGGGGCCCCTCACGGGTCTCACGTCCAAAAACCAACCGAAGCGGATTAACTGGACCCCCGATTGTCAAGCGGCCTTCGAAAAGCTGAAGGCCGCCCTGTGCACCGCCCCTGTACTCCAGGCCCCCGATTACAGTCGGGAATTCGTGGTACAGACAGACGCCTCCGACCACGGCATCGGGGCGGTTCTTTCCCAAGTGAACCCCAAGGTCATGACCAGCCGGTGGCCTTCATCAGCCGACGTCTCCTGGCCCGAGAACAGCGCTGGAGCACAATCGAGAGGGAGGCCTTCGCAGTGGTGTGGGCCCTCAAAAAGCTCCGGCCCTATCTCTTCGGTACCCACTTCCGGGTACAAACCGACCATCGACCCCTGCAGTGGCTGATGCAGATGCGGGGGGAGAACCCAAAACTATTGCGCTGGTCCATCTCCCTGCAGGGAATGGACTTCACCGTGGAGCACCGACCGGGCCAAGACCACGCCAACGCGGATGGCCTGTCACGCTTTTTCCGCCTCGACGAGGAGAGTCCCCAAGGAGATGGGTGACTCTCCCCGCCTTCAGCTGGGGGGGACGCATGTTGGACAGGCCACACGAAGGGCTGGCTCCCTCCCCGCATGACAGGGCCCCAGCCCAGGCCCACCAGGCGTGACCCACGAGAATCACCCGCACCCCGTCTCCCGACGGAATTCCTGCCCTCGGACCTCCATGTATCACGGACCCAAGCCACCACCGGCTCCCCCGGCCGGGTCAAGCCGCCATCTTGGGCCCTGCGCCACGAGGCCGCGTGGCCTCCATCCGACCCTAACCCTGGGCCTGGCCGGCCCCGACATCCCGGCACCACCATCCACCCAGGAGGTGAGCGGACCACTTGGCAGGTCAATGGGAGAACGAAGCGCCAAGGACTCTCCCCCGCCAGGTGCCGATCGCCTCCAGCTCCCCCAGGCGCTGGCTCCACCCCCTGCTGGGTGTCTGGACACCTTCATCCCGGACCCTCCGACCTCCAAGTGCGAGGGTCCGGACATCAAAGGGCGCCTGCCCTATAACTGGGGCAGCTCCGGAGCAGGGGGGCAGTTGTATCCTGGAGTCGAGAGACACCGAGAGAACTCAGCCTTGACGGACTACTGGCGCTGCCGTAGCCCTACCTTGCGAACTATCGTCCTGCCTGCTGGCGCTGCCGCGGCCTTCTGCAACATCCATCCTCGTCGGGACCTGCTGGCGCTGCCGTGGACCATTGTAACGACCACCTTCACCGGGACCTGCTGGCGCTGCCGCGGACCGTACCTCGACCATCTTCACCGGGACCTGCTGGCGCTGCCGCGGACCGTGTATCGACCATCTTCACCGGGACCTGCTGGCGCTGCCGCGGACCGTGTATCGACCATCTCCACCGGGACCTGCTGGCGCTGCCGCGGCCCGTACCAGCTAGACCACCAAGCTCGAGGATTGTGAGCTAACCACCATATCATCCGAACTACCAGACTGGTAAACAGACTGTCCCGCTACCCCTTTTTCCTATCTTGAGAGACTTAATCGAGGGGACCCCTGAGTCCAGACCTCCTTGTACCATTTCATCGTACCTTAAGAAGTGCATATAAAGAACGCTAAATCTTATCCTTGTGTGGTATCTGTCTGTGGGGGGGAAGTTATTTGTCTGTACGATCGCTGGAGACGGCTCTCCCCGGAGACCTCTCCCCTTGTCCTCGGCCGACCCTCCCGGTCCGTCTAACACCGAGTATCAAGGGTGAGCGCCTCCTTCTTCTAAAGAAGGTAACAGCCAACCAACAGACACAATAACATAATGTCCCACACTGTGCTTATCTTATCTAGAAAGTACTTTAACCACACAGCAAACCGAAATACTACACAACACAGTTATACTTAGCATCTTTGGTGTGTTTTTCCCCTGTCTTTTTGCTTCTGGCCTCCTGCTTTTTGACTGTGTGCTGCATTTCGTTTTTGCTTGTTTTAGAACTCTGGCCACTTACCACTGCTGATCAGTGCTAAAGGGCCAGTGCTCCCTGTGTAAATTGTGATTATGATTTGTTATCCATTATTAGCCTATTTGATTTACTGGTAAGTCCCTAGTAAAGTGTACCATGTGTGCCCAGGGCCTGTAAATCAAATGCTACGAGTGGACCTCCAGCACTGGTTGTTCAACCCACATGAGTAGCCGTGTAAACTTGTCTGAGGCCTGCCATTGCAGTGTCTGTGAGTGAGTTTTAAAGTGCCACGTTGACCTGGTAAGTGCACCAACTTTACAGGCCCAAACCTTTCCTTTTATTACATGCAAAGCATCCCTAAGGTAGGCCCAAGGTAGCCCCTTGGGCAGGGTACAGTGTAGGTGAAAGGTAGGTCATGTACTCGTATGTTTTACATATACTGATAATGAAATACTGCCAATTTAGTTTTTCACTATTGAAGGGACTAGCCTTCCCATAGGTTATCATTGGAGCTGCCCTGTGACATCTTACAAGTGTAACTTTCAATTAGGAAGAGATAGAGATTTGGTGTTTGGGCTCCCTGAGCTCAGGATTTAAAAATACATCTTTTAGTGAAGATGGTTTTTAAACTGTCTGTTTGAAAATGGTCCTTTTGAAAAGTGGGCATTTTCCTGTATAACCATCCTGTGCCTCTGCATGCCTGTGGAATCAACATCTGGTTTAGACTGACAGGGACCTGTTTGTGCATTAACTCTAGACAGTCACACAAAGGGAGTGGAGGTGTGCCCTGCATATCCTGATGGCCAATCACCAGACTAATGGGCCTTCCTGAGTTAGAGTGGTGGGAGGAGTTGTCACCTACACCGGAATAGGGCTGTGCCTGACCTCTCACAATGCTGTTTCCAACCCCCCCCCCCCCTGGAATGTGCCTGGAGTCAAGACCAGGAAGGACAAGAACTTTGTACCTCAATGACAATCCTTTGAAGAATGCCTACTTCAAAGGCCGAAAGGGGTATAAGTATTGGAAGTAAAACCCCAGATTTCTAGAACACTTCTGGATCAAGAGGAGACTGTGCCAAGAGGAAGCGCCGGAGTACTGTTAGGAGGAGTGTTGCTCCTTTTCTGTGTTGATCTGCTGGGTTGGCCTGAAGTGGCTGCTTCTGTCTTGGAGAGGACAAAGACTTTTCTTTGGTATCCTTCTTAAAAAGATTCTCCAAAGGCTTGTGCGTGCTTGTCTCCTGTTAAGAAGTCCTAGGGACATCAAAGACTTCATCTGCATCATCCCTGAACTTCACTGCAGGGAGTTCTGACCTGCCAAGTGGTGCAAATTCCAGTTCTTCAGAGCCTCTGGAGGTGGTTCTGATGCTTCTGGACTTGAAAATCCATGCTTCACTCTTCCAGTGCCTATTTTTAAAAAGCAGCACTGCTGTGCAGGAGAAATTTCCACGCACCACTGCCGTGCGGCAAAAGACGTCAATACAGTGCCTGCCTGTGATCAGAGAAACAGCGGCACCGTTTCTCCAAAGTCCGAGACCACTGCAGTGAATCCGATGCAGGCCCTACTGTGTGGCTGATAAGATCAATGCATCATAGACCACGGCTGAAGAAATCGAGGCAGCGGCTGTTTGCTGTTAACACATCGACCTCCAGCTCGTCTGGATTTTGACGTATTGCACCTGTTCGCCAAGTCTACATCGACAATGGCCTTTAATAAGGAACCGTGGCTGCATGTCCGGAGAATTAACGCATCACCTCCCCACGCAGTAAGAAAACGATGCATCAGCTCCTCTCACAGTAAGGAAGCGACGCATCACCTACCATGTGTAGCAGTAAGGAACTGACGCATCACCTCCCCTGTGAGAAAGAAACCAACACATCACCATCCTAGCATGTAAGGAACAGACGTATCGCTTTGCTTTCCGGCGCCTCACCTCCCCTGCACCGGAGGTAGGGCACACTTCTACACTTATGCCACTGGTCCTGTCTTTGAGCCGGACGCAGCGGCAACCTTTTTCTGGTCAGGGTTCATAAAGCAGATTCACTGAATTGGTCCATGCAATCACACCAACCTTCGGCAGCATGGCCCTCCTGGGGGGCTGCAGAATGGTGAGCGGCCATGTTTCTTTTCAATATCTCTGTGGCAGTTGTGGCCTCCAAGCTGATATTGGCTTCCAGTTATGGTGGTGTTGCGACTTTTGTTTTCTCCACTGGCAGTGTCAGTCTAAATATCTTAAGCCAGCGTTAGACTGTCGGATGAGACACAGATCTTCGCTCTGGTGCATTCATAATACAGTTCCTTGGGTAATGCTCAGAGAGACCAGGGTTACCCCTTTGCATCCCCAGTCACCCTTGCCACGCTCTCTTTTGTCTTTAGCTTCATCTGGGTGCACCTCGTGGTAGGAACATGCTGGGCCTCTCCTCCTGGACATTCTCTTCTTCTGCAGGGACACTCCTTCCCTCTGTCAGCACTCGGGCTTGTAGGATCATCAGGCACAGCATCAGATCTTTCAGCAGAAAGAGCCGACGTCAAGTAATCTCCCGTCACCTCTGGGAGACTGACTGTCGGGCAGACACCAGCCATGGTTACATAGCAGCTCTTCCTTGGTCAAAAAGAACTGGGACTGGAACAACGTGTGGTGGTTTGGATCCCACTTTTACACACATTTTTCAGACATAGGATCTGGATCCACTATCCAAAGTTTCAGAACCGGTTTGCGTTGGTTGTCTCTCAGTGTCATTTCCAGGCAAAGTAATATTTCTCAGAGCAGACAGCAACGGGGCTGACTTCAGGTAGGACTATCCAAAACATGGGCACAATGAAGTGAGAGTTCTCTGCACATGGCTGTCCTCAGCCTTCCTGAAGCAGTATTCAGAGACAGACAAAGGGGCGGGCCTGCCTGGAAACTTTCTTGCTTTGAACAACGGAATTTGTAGTGTCACCCCTCACCCCTACCATCCACCAAGTGGCAGTTCTCATGAAGAACTAATTAGCAGTCCTTTGCTATGAAGGTCGGCATGGAATTTCTAAAGTTAGCTTTGTCTCTGTCCTCCTCACTTCAGTGTCTGGGTCTCCACACATGAATGCAGACAACACACGTCCACTGTCTGGGGAAGCTATCCTGTTCCTCCATCTTGTTCCATGCTAAACCTTGAACCCACTGGCCTCAGTGTTCAGACACACAGAACATCGAGTTCTACAACCACACATGTGCTACACATGCACTGCACACACATGTGTATGTGACATGCACACGCACGTCAACACAAGAATCTGCATTTCACAGAACAGCAGAACTTTACATGACAGGGGGCACTAAACAGCACTTTCACTGAAACGGAGAAAAAGGTCAGCCACACTACAACTTCACAAAACAAGGTATACCACCACTGTGTACATCATCTACCTTGGGCAGGACAGTAGTCCAGTGCCCAGTATGATGGCATGGGTTGGTGCATCCCTCATGGTCACAGGACAGGTTCTGGACTGTGCATTGCCAGGGACAAGCCTAAGCCTTTGTACACACACTAGATTAGCATGAATGAAAATAAAAGTCAGGCTACTACTCTTGGATACAGACAGGCACTCATGGCAGTGGTACATGTCTGGTTACCATGCAGGAGACAGCCCCCTCCCTACATATGCCCAACTTACAAAGCTTGCAGGAAAAAGAAGATACATACCCTAAAGTTAGCTAGTATTCGGGACACTGGAATGCAATATTATATTTTCTGATCCACTTGTCATAAAGTAAACAGATCAGTATCACAAAGAAACATGGACAAGGAGGAGGATGTTGGTGAACTTTCCAGGACATATTTAGCTATCCTGTGATGAAGCAGAACGTTTTAGATAGAAAATATGACTGCCTTGAAATCATTTTGAGTCAGTGGACCTCGTCTCCTCTTCATTTCCTGTAACAAAGTCTGCACTGTAATGTATTCATGCATTTTGCATTTCTTAGCTCCTTGAAGGCTCTTTTAACTTTTTTAATTGTATTCTCTGTATGTTATGGAGATGCCTATTTTTACTATTTAAAAAAAAAATCTTTTTATTGTAGTGTGCTCAGAAAACAGTACATCAAGGACACAATTTACTGTGGATCTTAATCTTTACAGAAATCATTTCGACTGTCATTGTTCCAGTCATCAACACAGTGTGGTAACAGTCTCTACTAATTCCTACTAATCCCGCCCTACAATCCTCAATAAACCTGCCAGTTCTCCCAAATCTTTTCTCATTTCCGTGGGCACCCCCTGCTCCAGTATTTCGCATGCTCTGCTTGCCAACACCAGTCCAGATCAGTTTTCCAATCCGCCACCCTCGGTGGGCTGGGTGCTCCCCAGCTCTTTGCCAGGTTACGTTTTGCTACCACCGTGGCCAATGGCAGCCACAGTTTTGTATATTTTGGCCCGAGCCTAATTTAACTTTTATATTTTATCATTTATATATCAGAGATTTTATTCATTGCACAGAGGATCTGGTTGAAAATAAAGTGTCCATAAATTTAAAAAAGTCACATTTCTGATATCTTCTTGTGAAGTTACCATTAGTTTAGAAACCCCAGTTCTCATAGTTAATTGCCCGCGCCCTGTTCGTAAAGTGGAATTCTTTCATAGGATGTCTCTACATGGCTTTTCTGATTCTCCTTTCTGTTTGGTTGTTGGGAGGACTGCAGCAAGTGCCGGGACACCCTAGGGTAGCTGCGCGCTATACAAGTCTTACTAACATAACATAACATAACATACATGCTCTTAGCGAGGTGGACCATTTCCTGGACAGCGATGCTCCTGGACCAGTTTGCTCTGTTCCTGTGGTTACTTATCCAGGGTGATGTTGTTTGATCCTGTAGGTGGCTCCTGGGGTTAGTTTTCCTTCTTTCTGAATACAATTAAAGCCAGCAGATGTTTTGGGGTTCAGGAAATGAGATGCATTTTGGTGGCTCTGCTTTGTGCCTGTGCCGAGGTGCCCTTGGAGAATGCCACCAAGGGGCATATCAACAAGGGCTTTATCTCTGCTTTTTTGGCTTTAAAAGCCAAAAAAGCAGAGATAAAACTAGCACCCTATCAACAACAGGGTGCTAACATGCAAATTTGCATGTTAGCACCCTTTTACTCTACGCTTCCCCTTGCATCTCTAATGAGATGCAAAGGAGGCGTTCCAGAGTAAAATAATAGGAGAAATGTCGCTACGCGACATTTCTCCTATTATCAAGAATATCGCTAACCCTGTTAGAGACAAAAAAAGCAGCGCTAACCTCGGTTAACGCTGCTTTATTACGTCTGGTATTTTCCTGACTTAGCCATGATATCCTATGGAAGGAGGATATCATGGCTAAGTTTGTCTGTCCCTATCAACAATCTAACGTGAGATTATCGCTGGGTTTCCAGCGATAATCTCACGTTAACCACTTAGCGTGAGGATTTTTATCGCTATTGAGATAAGCGTTGCTAATAGCACGCTATCTCAGCGATAAAAATTCACGCTAGCCGGCGATAATTATCCTAGCGCTAAGTGCGCTTAGCGATAATTATCGCCGGTTGTTGTTGATATGCCCCTAAGTTCTTGCAGCTTCATCCTTGTATGTTAAGTGGTCTGATACTCCATAACGTTCTGTTCAGTTAACCACAGCCAAGGCGGCCCAGTTACTGCAGTGTGGAGATCTTCAGCCTCAGCATGGTTGCAGCATCCTTTAGTAAACACCTTTTAGGCGACGCCACCTGGTTCCTTGATGGAGTGAAGTGGCCCTGGACATGTTCAGTATCACCTTTTACTGAGGCCTTTAGTTCCTGTAATCAGCTGGCCCTGGGTGAGCATGCACTGATTATAAAATGAGATTGCCTTGCCTCTGTAGTCAGTTTTCACTGTGGGTTGCTCAGTTTACCCTCTGATATGTTATTAGGGACTTGTAGCATGCACTTTCACAGGAGTATCTTGGCACTAAGAGACGTCTCTGGCTATCTTTACATCATTCTTGGAATCCCCTGGCTAGGACGGCATGTGAAGTAGATTTGTCTTCACATCAGTTTTCCTAATGTCAGCTGCTCTGCTACTTATTTACAGAAGTGTGTTCCTGTACAACATTCTGACCTAGCTCCGATGGTACGTGCTTTGCCTTAGGATCTACCCAGTTAGTATCAACATTTAAGACTGTTTGTAGTACATCAGACACTATGAGGCATATGTACAAGCCCCTATCGCCACAACAACGTCACTTTTATCGCCGTTGTGGTGGCGATAGGGACTTAGCCTTATTTACAAGTCAGCCTTGTAAATAAAAACCTGGTCTTAAGTTGGCGAAATGAGGAGAAAGGCATTATTTCTCCTCTTTTTTGCGTTTTCAATGTGTGCTGCTGCCTTGTGCAGCACACATGGAAAAAGCAAAATGCCATGGATTGTTAATGTACAGGGAGGTCCCCCTTCCTGTACATAAACAATCTTAAAAAACAAAGCAAAATTAAGCAGCACACATGAAAGTGACAGAATGGCATTTCAGGATTGTTTATTTTTTATGTGCAGGAAGGTACACCTTCTTACACAAACAATACTCCCCTGCACGCAGACACCCTTGCACTGTGGTGCAAGGGTGCCTGCGTTGGTGCTACACTGCTATGTGTAGGTCCATCACAAGGGGGAAACGCAAGGCTGCACCATATCGTTGTAAATATGGTGCAGCATTGCGTTTCTGAAGTGGCGGAGTGTGGCGTTAAGCCATGATGGCTAACGCCTCACTCCGCCACTTCCTTGTACATATCCCCCTATGGGTTTTGTGGTTGAACGCCCACAGCAACACCCATTGCCTGCCCCTTTGTCACAGCGGACAAGAGGTATCAGATCATGCAGACCGGCCTCAGCAACCAGTTCGGACATGCGGCCTCTGCCAGGAGCAGTGAGTGACTTCACGTATCAGCAGGTTTATTATATCCGCGTTGTGTGGCCCGGTCAGACTCTGGTGTAAGAGGCAGAACGTTGGGGACAAAAGGGAGGTGAAAGTGAAATCCTTGTCTCGTGAAGGGCGTCTGAAGAAGGCACACCTAAACGCTGAAATGCATTATGTCCTGCACTCTCCAAATAAAGAGAGCCTTCCGAAAAGTCCCCGCTGTGTCCTCTGATCTCTTCCGCAAGGGGTGGTCTGAATTGGATATTTTGGCGTGTCTGCTGGCAGCACGTACAAGAGGACCCATTCTCAAAGAGGACTGCGTATTGATGGCATCAGTGGAAACACTTTCTTCTTCCGTGGCATCGGATCACGCAGACCCGCCTCAGCAACCAGTTTGGACATGCGGCCTCTGCCAGGAGCAGTGCGTGACTTCACGTAATAGCAGGATTATTACATCCGCGTTGTGTGGCCCGGTCAGACTCTGGTGTAAGAAGCAGGACGTTGGGGACCCAAGGAAGACTCGGAGTGACTCAGTTTGGATTCACTTTCTTCAAGAAATCCCCCTTTTGCCAGGTATTTCAGCGCTCATTGAGCATGGACTCCGCCAAGGGCACTTACCACTGTGGTGCATGATGGGGGCTGTAGTCTCTACTCACCTGACGGCAGCTGCAAGTAATCCGGTGGAGCCACCTGACTTCCCGCCCAGGGGGAGGACCTTAGCAGCACAAAAGGGAGGTGAAAGTAAAATCTTTGTCTCGTGAAGGGTGTCTGATAAAGACACACCTAAATGCTGAAATGCATTATGCCCTGCACTCTCCAAATAAAGAGAACCTTCCGAAAAGTCCCCGCTGTGTCCTCTGAACTCTTCCGCAAGGGGTGGTCTGAATTGGATATTTTGACGTGTCTGCTGGCAGCACGTACAAGAGGACCCGTTCTCAAAGAGGACTGCTTATTGCTGGCATCAGTGGAAACACTTTCTTCTTTCGAGGTATCGGATCACGCAGACCCGCCTCAGCAACCAGTTCGGACATGCGGCCTCTGCCAGGAGCAGTGCGTGACTTCACGTATCAGCAGGATTATTATATCCGTGTTGTGTGGCCCGGTCAGACTCTGGTGTAAGAGGCAGAACGTTGGGGACCCAAGGAAGACTCGGAGTGACTCAGTTTGGATTCACTTTCTTCAAGAAATCACCCTTTTGCCAGGTATTTCAGCGCTCATTGAGCATGGACTTCGCCAAGGGCACTTACCACTGTGGTGCATGATGGGGGCTGTAGTCTCTACTCACCTGACGGCAGCTGCAAGTAATCCGGTGGAGCCAGCTGACTTCCCGCCCAGGGGGAGGACCTTAGCAGCACAAAAGGGAGGTGATAGTGAAATCCTTGTCTCGTGAAGGGCATCTGAAGAAGGCACACCTAAACGCCGAAATGCATTATGCCCTGGACTCTCCAAATAAAGAGAACCTTCAGAAAAGTCCCCGCTGTGTCCTCTGATCTCTTCCACAAGGGGTGGTCTGAATTGGATATATATATAAAGAACTCCTTCTACCAGAAAGCAACGCATAGTCTCATTCAGAGATGCCGAACCGGCGTGTGATAGAGCTTAAATAGGAAGGCGGAGCTCACCTTGCACTCGTTGACTGCTTGTGCTTTGAAGAAGGGAATATCTCGAAACGCGTCGGCATTTGCAGTCAGATGCCATATGGACTGAAAGATGTTGTTTTCCATTTTTTTTTTTTTGTGAAAAACTTTCTTTATTGGCATTTATAGATAGTGAAACACGCAGGCACATGCGATATCGCCATTATCACATAGATTTACAGTTCAAGTGCGCCCAGTCACAGTTCTTACGATCTAGCAGCCTCTCGGCCCTTCAGGCCGTTCTTCGCTGTCCTGAGTGGGGCTGCAGATGTGTGCCCGGGTCCAGCCTCTGCGTGTGCCCTACTGGAGTGCGCCATGATCGCCTCGCCGCAGGGGTGCCATGCAATGTGACTGAACCCCCTGTGAGGGGCGTCGCAGAGGCTATAGAAGTGCGGCCATTGAGTAACCACGAACTAACTGGGGGTAGAAAACCAGGGAAAGGGGGGTGCACTGTGTCGCCCATCGGGAGTACTGGTAGCTGCGCGCTCTCGAGGCTGGACCATCATGTGGGAGAGGGCCGGTGTGATCGCGGACGCGAAGATGGGGAGGGGGCAGGGGGGGCGGGAGCATCGCGCCTGGCCTATGAGGACTCTGGCTGTGGGGCCTGTGGTGACAACCTCTGCGAGACACCGGGTGCTGGACCTGCCTGCGCATTACCCAGGGTGGACTCCGGAGTGGCGGACGCCCCCGAGGGGTCTATCAGTCTCGAGCTCGCCGCAGCCTCAGCTTCCTGCGTGAATGTGCATTAACATGGCCCAGGGCATGGAGATCGGGTGTTTGCGCATCCCACGGGCCTCCTCCGTTCTGAGTGTGGTTTCCTCCGCCTTGCCCCACTTCCTGACGGCCCCCACCCATGCCGCTATGGGGGGCATCCCCGGCGCCTTCCAATGCATAGCAATGCATCGTTTAGCGAGGATCAACATTAAGAAGGCAAACCTCCTCTCTACCTTCTGCCGCTTATGCCGTCCATGAATTCCCAGCGCACTGGCCTCCCATGTGCCCAGGTCCTGGAACCCTGTAACCGTTTCTAGGGCAGTGTGAATTGTGTGCCAGTAACTGTAGAGCGTCGGACAGTCCCAAAACATGTGCCTAAACGAGGCAGCAGGCTCCAGGCATCTAGGGCAGCCAAACACCCCCTCGGGGAAATATTTCTGCAACTTTTCGGGGGTTAGATACGCCCTATGCAGGATATGCAACTGTATGTTCTTAAACCGATAGTTGCGGGACACTTTCTTGGTGTATTCCAGAGCCCTCGTCCACTCCCTATCATGCAGGGGCCGTTGGAAGTCATCTTCCCAGTGTTCTCCAAGGGTCGCCAGTGTAGGACTCCGCAGGGCTCTCACCGCTTTGTATATCCATGTGACTAGATGGCGGCCGGTCCCCATCTGGAGTATCGCATGGATGACCGGGTGTGGAGGGGGCTCCGCATCAATCCCCCCCCACTGCCTACGGCAGTCCATGAGAAGCTGTCTATGCCGCAGGAATTGGCCCCCGGGGAGCTCGAAGTCTCCGACCAGCGCCTCAAAGGGTTGCAGGCTCTCCCCAGAGAACAGCATCCCCACCTCTGTTACCGCGTGATCCGTCCACACCCGCATCATTTGCTCCGTATAGTATGCCCGACCCCTAGGTAGCCCCACCAATGGCAACAACGGGGAGTACAGGGGAATACCCCGGGTAAGTCGATGAACACGCGCCAAGTAGGCACGCGCCGTCATGACCTGATGAGGGTCCCGAGCAGGGTATCCAATTCCCGGAATAGGGATCTCGGGGGAACCACCGGGAGATTGGAGAAGAGATAGAGCAGGCGCGGCACCAGGATCATTTTCGCAACGGCTATCTTTCCCGGAACAGCCAAGTGGAGACCATTCCAGAAATGGACTAAGGATCGGATGTTACCCATCAACTTGCGGTAATTCCCCTCATAGATATCTTGCGGCATATGATATAGCTTAATGCCGAGATATCGAACCGCTTGGGGACTCCACGAGACTGCAATGCCTCCGATTCGTATCGGACCCTGGGGCACGACCTGTGTTAAGGGATAAACAGTGGACTTGGCCCAATTCACCCTAAGGCCCGTCACTTCTGCGAAATCGTGCAGAATGCTTGATATCGGGGTCAGGTCAATCTTGATGTCCCGGATATATATGAGTACGTCATCGGCGTACAGTGATACTGCGTGGGTATAATCACCTATCGGGATGCCCCACTCCTCGCTCGCCCCTCGCAGCAGGGCCGCCAGCGGCTCCATCGCCAACGCGAATAGTAGGGGGGAGAGGGGGCACCCCTGTCTAGTACCGCGCCGGATTGGGAAGGAGTCCGAGATAAGAGGGCCTATGCGCACTCTGGAACTGGGCGAGGAGTAGCTGAGCCGAGTGTAGGCCAGCAGTTTGGGCCCGACACCCATGCGTAACAAAACCTGAAACAGGTAGGCCCAAGAGAGCGTGTCGAACGCCTTTTCGAGGTCCAGCACCAGACACGCTGCCCGAGGGTCCTGCACGTGAAACAGCCGCCGGATATTCGAAGAGGTGTGCCTACCAGGCACAAATCCACTCTGATCGGGGGGGGACAAGCCGCGGGAGGATCGTGGTGTACCTGTCCGCCAGGGCCTTCCCGTAGATTTTATAATCCGCCGACAATAGAGTTATGGGTCGGTAGGAGCTTAGCTGATGCGGGTCTCTATCTGGTTTAAGGAGGGATACTATAACGGATTCGCGCATGGAGTGCGGTAGGACTCCCACGTCTAGAGCCGCTTGGAACTGCAACTCTAATTGGGGGACCAGCTGGGACGCAAAAGTCTGATAAAAGTCAAGGGGGAAGCCATCCAGCCCCGGGGCCTTGTGGGTGGCTAGCGCCTTCATGGTGTGCCGAATCTCTGCTGCCTTGAGAGGGCGATCAAGGTCCAGGCGCGTATCCCGGTCAATGCGGGGAAGCTGGACACGGTCTAGGAAGTCAGCCGGGGCGGCAGCCGACCCCGAGGGCAGGGGGCTAGTGTACAAGCGCATGTAATGCTCTTGGAAGGCCTTGAGTATCTGCCCCTGCGAGTACACCAGGGTGCCCCGGAAGTCCCGTATGGCCGTGATGGTCGGGAGGCTCGAATCCCGCTTTATGAGCCACGCCAGCAGGGCGCCCGCCCGATCGCCCTCCGTATGGGCCCTAGCTGCGTATGCCGCGAAATTAACCCGACGCATACTTGCCAATGCTGCGGCGTACGCAGTCTCAGCACTAGCTAACGCAGCCGGCGTGGCTTTCGCAGGGTCCGTCTCCTTAGTAAGTGCGGCCAGTGCCCCTTCCGTCCGCTGAATGTCCCCCTCCAGAACCCGCCGGACCCCCGTAATATGACGAATGCAATTGCCACGCATTACCACCTTAAAAGCATTCCATTCTGAGGCTCGGGCGCTGGCGGTGCCAGCATTCTCCCTTAAATAATGACTGATTTGGTCTGCTAAGGTTTGCCGGAAGACCGGGTCTTCGAGACTGTCCCTGGGGAGGCGCCAGGCTGGGACGGGGGGGTGCGGCGGGGGCCATTGCAGGGTGATCGTATGGGCGTCATGGTCGGAGATAGTTCTACCCAGGTAGTCAGTGTCTAGAACGGTAGGGAGGATGGCGGGAGAACAAAGGAAACAGTCCAGGCGCACTCTAAGGTTATGCGGTCTGGAATGGAACGAATAGAGTTTAGCGGTGGGGTTCCGAAGCCGCCAAGCATCCGCCAGGGACCAGTAACTCGCCCAGGTTGTGAACCGTTTCGCCTGCGTTACAATGGGGGAAGATGGTAGGGGCGGATGAGATCTGTCTAAGGTTACGTCTTGTACGCAATTGTAATCGCCCCCCAGGATCCATGGTACCTGCGCGTATGCACTTAAGGGATTGGAGAACGTGTCCCAGAATTTGGATTGGTCGACATTCGGCCCATAGATATTGCCCAGTAAGATCGTCTGGCCGTCTAACCGACCAAGTAACAGTACAAAGCGACCCTCCGGGTCAATTACGTGTGACAATTCCTGAAAGGGGACTCCCGGGCGCACCCATATGAGGGCACCGCGGGCGAATGCAGAGTAAGTTGTTGCATAAAGGGCCCCCCGCCAGCGTCTGCGCAGCTTTGTCACCTTCCCCGCCGCCAGGTGTGTCTCTTGCAGGAGTGCAATCTGTGCCTGATGGCGCTTAATGTATGCGTATACGGAGTACCGCTTGCGCGCTGTATGCATGCCTTGCACATTTAGTGTAAGGAGTGTAAGTTTACCTGCTTGTGCCATCAGGACATGTGTCTAGTGCACGTCTCAGGACTGGGCAGTCGGGACCCCCCGGGCCCCCCCCCCCCCCCCCCCCGGTATCAATCCCCTCGTCCCACCCCCACGGGTCCAGCGCAGCGGGGTGTCATCTTATCGACGCGTGAGCAGGGACACAGTGCAGAAAGTGTACGTGGAAGGGGAAGGGGAAACTAGGGTGAGGCGAACGTAATTTGCCCCAACACAAGGGACCCATCGCCAAGCGCGATACGTTCAAACTGACTCCCAAGTTGCAGGGGAGCATGAACCTATTAGGAAAGGGGGGTCGGCTAGCGTCTGCTGTAGGCTCTACAAGCGGGCTGTGCGCGGTATCTATGGCTAGCCACTGGGGGAAAGTGGGCGCTTCTGGGGAGGAAAGTGTCCCGGGCCGCAGGGAAAATGCCAGGAGCGCCGGGCCTGCAATTGCATGGGGTGGGGAGCATCACCCCGGGCTGCGAATGTGTGGCCCTCTACACATAACCAATCATATCAGGTCGTCCGCTGTCCGCGGGGTGACTGAGGGCAGGGCCCCCGAGTCCACCCCGGACTGTGTCGCCTCACTGTCCTCTTCCTCCTCTGACGTGAAGACATGGGGGGCCCGCTCCAAGTCCGTTGCCGGGGAAGCCGGGCAAAGGCCCGCCGCCGCTTTGAGGGCCTGGCGCCGTTCCTGGACGATCTGCTCTAAGTCCGGTGACCCCAGAGTGCGTGTCGGCCCCCCGGGAGTATCTGGGCGGTGCCTCTTCCGCGAGCGCTGCCTCCTGCGTCCTCCCGCTGCCGCTCTTTGTTCGAGAGGACGCCCGGTCCTCCGGTCCCCGGTACAGTTCTGGTCTGCCCAGTAGTGCGCCTCCTCCGGCGCCGTGAAGAAGTGTGTGACGCCGCCGTGGATAATCTTCAGACGGGCCGGGAATAGGAGAGAGTACTGGATGTTTTCTGCTCTAAGGCGCCGTTTCACCTCCAGAAAGGACGCGCGTTGGCGTTGGACCGCTCGTGAATAGTCGGGAAAGATCATGACAGTTTTATTCTCGATGCGTAGTGGGCCCGCCTGCCTGGCCGCTCGCAGTACCGCATCCCGGTCCCTGAAGTGGAGGAATTTGGCCAGCATCGGGCAGGGTGGGGCCCCCGGCTGCGGCCGACGAGCCGGCACGCGGTGCGCCCGCTCAACTGAGAAGTAGGCTGTGCGGTCTGCATCAGGGGTGAACGACTTTGTCCAGGTTTCAATGTACTCCACCGCATCTGCCCGTTCGATTCCCTCCGGCAGCCCAAGGACTCTGATGTTGCAGCGTTGAGACCGCCCGTCCAAGTCATCAACGCGTTCTTCCATGGTGGACATGCGACTCATCAAAGCTTGCATCGAGTCCCGGGGTGTGTGTCCACCATAGGTTGGATGTCAGCGACTGCTTTGGCGTTGTCCGAGACCCTATCGGCGAGCTTACGGTGGTCATCTCGGAGGAGACTGACGTCCGTGGTTAGAGTGCCCAACTGTTGCTCCAATGAGAGTCGTGACTGTTCAATCGCCACCAGAACCTGATCCAGCTTGGTCGACAAGGAAGGCTCCCCATCCGATCCTGCGGCCACCGGGGTCCCTCCACGCGTGCCGGCCTGGACCCCCGCCGCCGCCCCCGGGGCCGACTGCCCCGTCCTGGACTTGCCCATAACGTCCACCCAGAGGGCCGTCGCAGGCGCGGAACAAGCGCAGTATCCGGACTTGATGTGGCTGTGGCCGGTCCCGGACCCCCTGGCACTCCGCCGCCTCTCGCCCCCAACCGGCGGTGTCTCCGGGCCATATCACTTGTGGGGCAGGTAGGGCCGCGGAGGGCAGAGCAACCGCTCGAGCGGCAGAGGCCTCCCACGGCGTCGCCGCAAGTCCCTTGTCCGCTACGGCCAGCGCTCTCTCCGCCGCGTGTCCCTGGACCAGGCTCCGCCGCCGGGTCAGTGTCGCCTGGAAGCCCAAGACAATCTCCGTACCTCTCGGAGCCCCCGCTGCCGTCCGAGCGGGAGCCGGGCAGCACCTCCGGGTCGCAGCAGCAGGCGCGCAACTCCCCTTGAGCTCGCCGATCCACCGCTCAATTCAGTAGGCCGGGACGCCACTGGCCGCCATCTTAAGGTCAGGCAGGCACCCTCGTGATCAGCACCGGAGGCCTCCCCACACGGGAGTCACCCCCCCCCGGGGAGCACCGCCACCACTCCGGATCACCGCCGCATGGGCCCACCTGTACTCCAGCCACTGAGGTCTCACGGCACAACCGCTTCCTGGTCCTCCTCAGGTCGCCTCACCGCCGCATTGGTTGTCAGCGGCGGCAGTCCTCGCCGATCGGCGCCTTCAGTCTGCGCGCCTCTCGTCGGATCCCTCCACTTCACAGCGCCGTCGGCACTCCGATTCGTCGCCAGTGTCCGCCACACAGGGGGGGAGGGGGGGGGACTCACGGGGAGCCCACCGGCACCTTCGCAGCCCCGGAACCTGGAGCCCCCCGCAGCATCGCCCTCACTTCAGGCACTCTGCTTCCCGCGGCATGCAGCCGGGGAGCGGAATCGCCACCACCAGTGCCTCGGTCCCGGGCCCGCAGGTCGTCAGCGGCCGCGGCAGCGTCAGGCAGGCGCCATGTTGGGACCGGCGCCTCCTCGTCCGAGCAGCTCCTGCGCCAGGGATCCGGCACCCGAGAGTCGCTCCGCCACCGGGGCTGCAGCGCTGGGCTCCCCGCTTCTCAGGACAGCCTCAGAGGGTTATGGGGCTCCCCCAGGCGGGCCGATAACGGGCGAGGGTAAAGCCCGATCCCGGAGCCTCAGCAGGACGCGTCCGTCTCGGCGGCCATCTTGGCCACGCCCCCAAAGATGTTGTTTTCCATACCCAATAAAGAGCTTTGGGGAAAGCTGACCCGCATTCGAGTGCGGCTCGTGAAATGGACACGCCACTGAGCAGAACATATTAAGCGGCAGTCCTGCCGCTGAGCCCGCACCACCCCATGTCGAGGGGGCCACTGAGCCTTGGAGAGTTGGGGCTCGAAGTGTAGCGCTGGTCCAGGATTGAGGAAAACTCATCTTTTGGGGCTCATCTGAGCTTTTAATTTGCATTTAATTTTCACGAGTGCTCATCTATAAATAATAAAGAACTCCTTCTACCAGAAAGCAACGCATAGTCTCATTCAGAGCTGCCCAATCGGCATGTGATAGAGCTTAAATAGGAAGGCGGAGCTCACCTCGCACTCGTTGACTGCTTGTGATTTGAAGAAGGGAATATCTCGAAGTGCGTTGGTGTTTGCAGTAAGATGCCGTATGGACTGAAAGATGTTGTTTTCCATACCTAATAAAGAGCTTTGGGGAAAGCTGACCCGCGTTCAAGTGCAGCTCGTGAAATGGACACCCCACTGAGCAGAAAATATATATATATATATATATATATATATATATATATATATATAGTATTACTGATCACTCAGAAACCAACGCACCATGTGGATCGATTTATACAGTCACACAATGGGAAAAATGAAGGGCTTCAAGGGTATATTGATATCGCTGACTACAAGCTTTAACTAAAATATTTCACCAGTTCCTATATCACAGCCCTCTAAAGTTTACCCTGCAGTGGTTTCCGGTGCTCAGCACTTTTACTTAATCATCAACACCAGCGCTTTTAAAGAGCACCAGTTAAGGATACATTCATTTACAGGGAGATTAAGTGATTTGCCCAGAATTACAGGATGCTGAGCCAACGCTGAGACTCGAACCTGGTTCCCGATCTTTAAAGTCGGCAGCCCGGGCCATTACGCCACATCCTTTTTCCACTTTCATGGTTAGTAGATGGTTTTGTTTTAGGTGGTGCTAACAGAAAAAATGGGCTGATGCAAGCTGCCCCATGACGAGAGCCTCGGCACTTATTTTTATACAAATTAACCACTGGATGAGACAATTATATGGTTCATACCTCAGTCCTATTGGCCTGCCTGTGGACATTGCTCTCTGGTCTGCTCTTTGTTCTGTCAGCACCTAAGCACATTCTTAGCAATGTTCAACAATGGAGGAAGTCGGGCGTGGCCGGCTGCCGAGCAAGATGGCCGCTTCGTGAAGTGGCTTCAAGCCCCGTCCGGCAAATCGTTATAAATCAAATACAATAATCTGCATCTAGAGTCCCACAATAAAGACTCCACACCCACCCAGTGGCCAGAGAGCTGGAAGATTGAAGAAATGGGGAAACTACGACCAGAGCCGCAATTGGAGCTCAGGGACAGCAGCGGATGACGGCCTCCCGCTTCCTGGGCCGGGCCTTGAGGTCTAGAGTGGGGGCGCCGCACGGCAACGGAGCTCAATGCGGAGAAAAGGGAAACTAAGGAGAGGACGTGCCCAATACGACAGTCGCTGGGGACGCCACTGTGGGCCGTGTGACGGAGGATTGGCGCTTGAGGTGGTGGCAGAGGTTACTCCCAGGCCTGGAGGGCCCGCACCGCAGCCTTGAAGGTGAGAAATCTCTAACAGAGGAGGGGCGCTGACGCCGTAAATCGTATACTTCCCCCCTCTTGATCTAACTGGAAAAAGGCTGGCACTGCGGCCACGACTGACGAAGGGGTGGGTTGTACGAACGCTACCCCGTACCCTTCATAGACTGGGGCTTTGGCGGTGCGGCCTACCTTGCCTGGGGGCACCCTGTCACAGACGATTCAAATCCGGCCGACCCAGCTATAGAGGCCTCACCTCTGAGTGGGTCCTCCTCAGTGTCACTGGGGGGATCTGTGACGGGAACTTGGAGGCAGCTGAAGATATCGCTCTCCTGACTTCTGGGCCTTATCTTGAACTTTGGAACTGCTGTGCTGCACGACAACAGTGATCAGTGTGAAGTGAGAGGAGGCTAAGGAAAAGATGCCCCCCAAACGGCGGCAGCTGTGGACGCCGCTGTGGGATTGGGGACGGAGGGATTGGTCCTGAAACGGTAATGGCGGTGGCTTTCGGCGCCAGAAGACCCGCATCTCTGCCCTGAAGGTGAGGAATCCGTGGTGGGGGGGCGGCGAGGTCGCCGCAAGATGACTACCTCCCCCGCTTCATGTAGCGGGGCATAGGTTGGCACAGCAGACTCGAATAGCGGAGCTCCAGGTGGTGCGGCACTTGCCCCTCTCCCTTCATGGGCCGCAGATCTGGCAGGGCAGCCTACTCTGCCTGGGAGTGTTCTGACGCAGAAGGATGGTGCCCGGCCGATCCGGCCACAAAAGATTCACCTGCGGGTGTGCCCCCATCTGCACCATCCTGGGGCTACACTGTGGTCTCGAAGGAGGCTCAAGCATTGAGTTAGACTGCTGTCTCTCACCCCCTGGTGGCTGCGGACCCTCTGTTGGAGAACACACTCACTCTTAGAGACGTAATGACGGCCATACAGGGAGTTCGCTTGTCCCTAGAGCATATAATAGACACCATAAACATAAAGCTTGCACTTGTCAGAACAGACCTACGCAATTTTGGGGCTAGAGTTAAAAAAATCACAACGACACTGAAAGAAGACATGACCTCTCTTAAGGCACAAGTCAAATAGCTGAAGACCGTTGCGGCAGATCTTGAGGCACGCTTGGAAGACACAGAGGGACGCTCAAGACTAAACAACATCTGTATACTTTGTGTCCCGGAGAGAGCGGAGGGCTCAGCAATGGACCTGTTTGTGGAAGACCTAATACCTAAATCTTTGCAACCCCACAGATTGTCCAAATTCTTCGCGGTGGAAAGGGCACACAGGGTACCGGGGACTTGCCCCAGACCGGGGGCCCCCCCACGCCCAGATATTGCACGAATCTTCAACTTTCGAGACCGTGATGTAATGTTACAGATGGCAAGAAGCGCACCTCCACTGAAACACGACAATTTCACCATCACATTCTTTGCCGACTTTACCCTCAAGGTACAAAAGATGAGACGATGTTTTCTGGAAGTCAAGAAAGCCTTGAGGGAAAAAGGTAATAAATACTCCATGCTTTTCCCAGCCCGCCTAAGAATAGATTCGGAAGAGAAAACGTGGTTCTTTGCCTCCCCCGAAGAGGCCTGGGAATGGCTGGAGGGCTGGAGGAGGGTACCAGGTACTACTACAAGACACCAACGAGACAGGTCGCATCGCAGAGAAGAAAAGAGGAATGAGCAGCATGGGACACATGGTTGTGCTGGCCGGGAGGGCTATCCCCGACCCGACATCACCTCATCATTAGAATGGTGTCTCCGCAGAGAAACAACCCTATGGACTACTGTAAAAAAATTCTCATAGCTGGATGGGCAGGACGGGGAAAGGGCAATGGCTGTTTCCCCTCTGCAAAGTTATTCCTGTTGTTTATTAAGGGATGAAAGGCACTCTGCAAAGTTAGGGCAGTGGGCAGTTTTGGGCTTGCGTTGCAGGGAAGCAGGGTGGGGGGATGATGTTGGGGTTTTGTTATTGGTTCTGTTTTCCTGTCACTGAACAGTTGACACTGAGAGTTCTGACACCAGCAATATATAACAACACAAGACGAATGGAGTCGGTTGACTACACCGGCCCCTACACCAACACAAGACACTCATGCTAGACGTAACAGATAAAGCCCAACTGCGTATATTGTCCTGGAACGTCAATGGCCTGGGTGACAAAATAAAGCGGGGAATTGTGCTCCACTACATAAAACAACATTCACCTAGCATCATCTTTCTCCAAGAGACGCACCTGACTGATAACAAGAGCAAAGCACTAGATAGATGGGGATACAAAATGCTGGCCCATGCCAGCTACACATCCGGCTCCTGTGGGGTGGGAATACTAGTCAAAAAGACATTGGTGTTCCAACTGCACACCTCTCGTGTCAACACATTGGGACGATATGTGGCCATTTCCGGGACTTGGGATGGAACGGCCAATAACCTTATCAGAATATATTGCCCGCCAAAACTCCAAGATTCCACCCTGAAGGAGCTAAGCAAAATAGTGTTGGCCCTAACAGAGGGTGTACTATGTATGGGAGGAGACCTAAATCTTACCCTTAACGCCATAGATTGTTGGCCAGCTCAACAGGGTGTAGGGGGACTATCACTGCTAAGAGACTTTCTCAACGCTATGGGCCTAATTGATATATGGCGAGCCCATCATCCCGGGGAGCAACAATATACATTTCACTCGGGAGCACATGGCTCCCTTTCCAGGATTGACCACCTCCTGACACTTCCCCATGACTTGCCACAATACTGCACCATCCGACATCTCCCTAGAGATATCTCAGATCATGCACCCATATGGGTGGTCTACGGAGGGACTAAATTGCATCTCTGTCACCGTATGAAGCTAATCGTACACTTACTCAAAACCCCCACTATTCGCAAAGAGATTGCAACAGCAACCGAGCATTACATTTGTTGGATTGTCATCAGAAGATTAATAAATATATATATATTTTTTAACATTTCTTTTTTATTGTTTTTCCATTAATACAAGAAGAATACAATAAAAAAAGGGAAACTTCTCGATAGCATTCATCAGCCATGGTAGGATAAGATTGAAACGATGGCACTTTCACAAAAGGTGAGCACATATTATACAGTACATTTTCCGGAAAGTAAGACAGTGACCCATACGGGTGTGCTTATTACTCCCTGCAAACCAATCTGGGCACCCACTGTACATGAAAACACTAGACATTGGGCTAATTACAGATTTTCATGTGGGAAGAATGATATCGCTGTAGCGTCTTCAACATAAGCACAAGTGAATAATGAAACACAATACTCATCACAGGAGATTCACTAGGGCAAAGATACACATACCAGACTGTAAGGTCGGCTTGAATGTCCCACATGCGGTACAGGTCTGATAGGTAAGGGCTTTTACTGCTCCAATGCCTCCGGAATGGCAGACAGGGACTCCGTAGATCGAGCGAGAAGGTAGATCTGTAGTGGGTTCCATATATTTCTTGGCTGCGAGGCCCTGGGTAACGTTTCGGCATACAGAATCGATTGGTCTTGGCAATAAATCAAGTCCTCCAGCCACTCTTTGAATTTTGGCGCTCGCCCTCTGCCCCCATCTGCAAGCCACTCTACGCTAAGCTAACAACGCAATGGCAAGGAATTTGCGACAGGACTTTAGTAAAGCCTAACAATGCTAGTAATGGCGTGCATTCTAGGGCAATGGGAACCATCTGGCGCAGGGCGTCAAACACTTGAGACCAATATTCATTCACCCTAGGACACTCCCAGGCCAGGTGCAAAAAGTCCGCCCCTGGGCTGCCACACATATCACAATTATCTGTAGCTCTCAAATTGAATCGGAACATTTTAACAGGAGTATAATATAAGCGTTGCAGGAATTTATAATGTACAATGCGAAGCCTAGAGCTGGTAGACCTGCTCTGTTTGGAGGCAGCAGTACATCCATTGGTCATCAGTTATCTGAGTCCACTTAGCACGAGAAGAGCTGTGAGATTCCGTCTGCTGCGTGCGAATAGTCTGATAGAGCACAGAGACCAAGTGTCCCAGCGATGTGGCGCGTAATAGCACATTTAAGGGGGTAAGTGTTGGGGGTTCCTGAGGAAATTCTGGGGTGATAGATCTTATGCCTTGGCGGAGCCGGACATAGAGAAATATATCCAGTGAAATTGGTTGTAACCCTTGAAAAAGGCTCTCAGAGGTGCGAAATTTCCCATTTTGATAAAGTTCTCCCCATGTGGTGATTTTGGTGCGTTCACATAGTTTGAGGAACCCCGTTTCTTGTAGTAGTGGCATGCGCGGATGATAGGAGAGTGGGAGGATTGGTGAGTATAACATCGGACATTGAAGGAGACTTAGAATGCGACGCCAGGCGTCTACGGTGCATGTGATCGTGGTAGGTTCAATGTCGTGCGTGCGAGGAGATGCATTCAGCATACGATTTAAGGGAATTGGGTCCGCCAGCCAGTGTTCAGCTGCAATTTGTGGCATATATCTAGAGGGATGAAACCAGTAAAACGCATAGTGGGCCTGTGCACATACATAATATAGTTTGAAATCTGGCACGTCAAAGCCCCCCCAGAGCGTATGGTTGTGTGAGAACTTTCCACCGCAATCTTGGCTGTTTACCCCCCCATATCAGCCTTGTCATTTCTGACTGGAGCGTTTGAAAAAAATGTCGTCCGGGGTGGTATGGGATATTTGAAAAAAGATACATTATTTGTGGTAGAACCACCATTTTAATCAATGCCACACGGCCTGCTAGGGTCAGCGGCAGGGAGATCCATCGGGTGACATTTTCCGTAATCCGATGTATCGCGGTACCATAGTTAAGGCGCATCAACGCATCCCTGTCTCTAGTTATTACTATCCCAAGATAGCGGAGGTCCGAGTTGCACCATTCCAAGGGGAAGTCCAGGGAGAAACGCGAGGCTGCAGATGTCAAAGGTAAGATTTGCGACTTTATATGGATCCCAGAAAGTTTACCGAACACTATAAATTACCGCAGTAGTGGGTTTAAGTTATCTTGTGGATGCCTTACATATAGCGTTATGTCGTCCGCATATAAAGATATGAGGATTTGTCTTAGGTTACATCGCAGAACTTTGCCTTGGTGGTGTTGCCGCAATTTAGACGCTTTAGGTTCAATTGCGAGCGCAAAAAGTAGGGGTGAGAGTGGGCACCCCTGACGTGTGCCTCTGGATATGGGAAATGTTTCAGACAGGTGGCCATTAATTAACACTCTCGCCGTTGGTAGTTGGTATAACAGCCGTATCCAGGACAGGAATAAGGCAGGAAACCCCATGCGCTGCAGTACCCCAAGGAGATAGTCCCACTCAACAGCATCGAACGTTTTTGTGGCATCCAGGAAAACTGCCGCCAGCGGCAGCTCCGGTGCGACGTTCTGCAATATAGAGACTAAGGTACGAAGGTTGTGTGTGGTTGCGTTGCCTGGAACGCAACCTGCCTGATCTGGGAGTACCAACTTGTCCATTAATAAGGCTAGCCGATTCGCAATAACCTATGCCAGAATTTTGGCGTTGCAATTAATAAGGGATAACGGCCTATAGGAATCACAGTTTAGTGCCGACTTTCCGGGTTTAAGCAATGATGTGATAAGTGCTTCCCTCATAGATGTGGGAAGTATGCCAGCTTCCAGCGATTCCTCATATAGCTCCTTTAAGATAGGGTCCCGCTTCGTGTCTCTGGGCGATTTGCATGAACTTACCCTGTGCTATCTTCGGAGAGGCTGCTTTTGCTGCTGGGCTGCTGGTGAAACCGCTGAGGAGAGCTTACCTGGACTACATCTCCCAGGAGCGGGTGCGGTCACTCAGGTGTGTTGTGGCTGATCTCCCGCTATTGGACCACGCAATCTATTAAACCAGTCTCTCATCCCGCTGCGCGGGACGCGCGCGGGCGGCGCCGGGCTAAGCCCGGGCAAAGGGCGGGCCGTCTGAGGCCGTCCGAGGACGACAAAGGACGGGACGGGCCACTTCTCTTCTGACTGTGGTTGAGTGAGTTGTACATCGATACCAAGTCCGCCAGGCACCATTGTTGACTGAACTACTTACAGTTTCCACTATTACAATACGAGCTGCTATTAGATTTTGTTACAGCTCTGTAGTAGTATGTCGAAATCAAAAAAGTCCTTAAATTCAAACACTATGGACAATTACTTGGTGCAGATAGTTAGTAAAATTAACAACGACAGGAGAGTCTCATTGGGGCTAAATTGTTCTTCTAATCTATCTTTACCGATTCCCCTGTCTGATTCGCTGCTGGCTTCTCCCTCATTGGTTAACAGTCGCATTCCAATTGATACAGAGGTCTTAGACAGCGACATTCTTGAGCTAAGTGTCCACCCAACTGTTAACTCACAATCTATTCCTGATTTAGACTTGGATATGGATGTTGAATCAGTTGATCTCAAATCTCCCGCTCCTCCCCCTAGAACTAGGATAGTCAGAGCCTGTAGGAAACCCCAGATTAGAAACAATGGGACCCGCACAGGGAAGAAAAAGGCAACCTCCGTAACCAAAAGCCTGAATAAGGCAGAGACACCAGAGTTACAAGTTGCTAAAAACTCTGAGAACGAACTATCTATAAAAATATCAAGTATGATTGATACTAAAATTGAGAGCATCATTACTCCCTTGGTAGCCAAAATCGACAAACTAACGGCAGAGGTAGCTAGATTGAGTGCCTTATTAAATAGACCTGTAGAAGAAGCGACCAGAGTTACGTCCCCGGTACCAAGTGGATCTACCTTGAATGTGTTGCCCGCTAGAGGGGAAGGAAGGGCTGCGCAAAAAGAGATAGTGAATCCCTCACCTTTGCAATCCAGAATTGATAAGAATTCCCAGAAGGTATCTAAATCAGGTCCCCCTCTCGAACGTTTTGCCTCACGTCCAGCGAACGACCAATTCCAATGTATTGTTGAGGCCCTCCCCACTACTTTGGTCCTTTGCCGCTCGACAAAATAGAAACCACATCTTCTCTCATTAGCAAATCTTTGCATTGGATGATAAAAAATATGAGGATGTCCCCATGGGGAGCGCGACAATTAGCTGGAGAAATTATTATGGCAAGAAGAGTCTCATGGCTAGGCCATAATCCTAAAAAGTACGTAGGGGACTGTGTGGTTCTCAATTTTTCTAACCCAGCAGTTCTCCCCAATGTTCTGAACAATATATTTCCCCCTCAACGAAGACATGGTGCTATCATTCCTCTAACACTAAATATTTTTATTGTGGGAGGAATCTGGAAGCCAACCGAGCGACAGCGAGGCAAGGGTGGACCCCAATGCCTAGTATAGGGGGTGGGAGTGACTCCATTAGGATGTGGAACATCAGTTTAGAAAACAGGTTTGGGGTCCTGTCAGATTTAAATGATGGCGATTGACTTGATGGGGAGGTTAGACTCGAGAATAAAACATTGGTACCGTATGATAGCTTATCTACTCCCGTAGCCTCAGTTAGCTGTCAAGATAATATTGTAATATGCAATTCTAGTATAACACAGCCAAATGCAATTGAATCGTATAGGTTAACATCGCTCAGCTACCTAGGATTTGGAAACATAGTATCAAAGGCATTAACAAATGAATCATTAGGTATCCCACGTAGTAATGTTGAACATGTGAATAGGACTGATGGTGAGCTCCAAAGTCCATTAACATTAAATGAGTTTCCTTGTCCTCTTGAACCTGAGTCACGCCTGTCCTTTTTATCTTGCAGGAATAGGCAATAAGTTACATTCAACTGAATGGCATGGTTTTGTTGACCAGTTCGACATAATCTTATTCCAAGAGTCGTGGTCTTTGGACCCGGTCTATTGTTTGGGATTCCTTAACTTCTATATACCTGCTACCAAAAAAACTAAAGGTCGTCCATCAGGTGGCCTGATAACTTGGATCCGCCAATCCTTATTGTGAGAAGTTGGCCTGGTATATGATGCTCACTAGTTAAAGTGATCACCTTGTACCATGCCAAGCAACCCTTATGGTGTGGTTGTAAGTCAACCTTTTCGGACTAGCTGCCCTAGTGGTAGCGTAGGCTAAGCAGTCTTTGAGGCTAAACTCGTGAAGCGTGTTAAGCCAGCTGTTTTACCAAATGTAACCCCCTTTTATACCAATGAAAGGACACCACACAGATATATATTCAAAATATATATGTATTTATTTCTCAAAGTAACCCTAGTCTCTTTATGAGCACAGGAGCACAAATCGTCAAACAAGATTATCACAGAATACACAGAAGTTGCACGTTATATGGATAGGCCCTGGTGGCCACTCAAACCATATACTAAAACAGTGGTATAAGTACCACGAACAGAAAAGGGAAAAGGCCTAGGGCCTCTAGAATCGCTGGGCCTACAAGGAGCTAACGTCAGTTAGTGACCAGGAGGTCCACGGGTGGCGTGTGCAGAGCAAATAGTCACACGCGTGCTCCCATAGGTTTCAATGGGTGCGTAAAAAGTACAAAGTTACTGCAAAGAGGATCTTCCGGATGGACTAGGAACTCAAGATTTGGAACACAGGCACTAGAGATGTAATACTACACTTGGGCACAGGTGTGCCAGCTTTACCTCACCCACAGGAAGCGGGTGCATAGGCCTCGAAGTGCGTCGGGTTTCTTCTATCTGTTCCGTGGAGCTCGAAGACAAAGATGCTGCAGGCGGTCGGTCCGGGAGAGATGCAGTGGATCCAAGAGTGGATCGGAGATGTTGAAGACCTGTAAGCAGAGGGGACAGTGTTCACAGTCACTAGCCAGTGACCAGCGTGGCACCAGGTGGGTACCAGGCGATGTCGGGTGCAAACAGGTGATGAGGGGTAGCTTGTCTCCGCAGCCACGTGGTCCCTGAAGGTCGACGACGTCCAGGAGTCGACTCACGAGCTGTCCCACGCAGGCTCTCGCTGTCGGCGGTGTCGGCGACTTGATCGAAGCAAACAAGCCTTGGCAAAAGCAATTGTAGGAGGATTCGGAAATCAGCTGTTGGTTCTGACCAGCAAGGTCAGAGGGATTGCTCCTTTGGAGGGGAGCAAGGGCCAGTCTGGAGCAAACAGACCAGCAGTGTATTTCGTAGAGTTTGTCGCCAAGATGGCCACTAGCCAGCGGGTCAGCAACCGGTTAGGCGCGTCGAGTGGCAAAATGCAGAAGGGCCCCACGCAGATCGTGGAGATGCTGGAGGGCTCACCTTTGGTGCAGATGCTGCTCGGGGGTTGGGCTTCTCAGATCCCAAAGCACAACTTGGAGGGAGCCTCGGTTGTTGCACTTGTCAGCTTGTCGTAGTCGTTCCAAGATGGCTGGCTCCACGTGTCTCGGTGCCTCCACGGGTCTCCTCTTTTCAGGGACTGTGGATCGGGCGGTGAGAGGTCTGGAGGTCCAGGTCTTGTCAGTCTCTGGGCTCGGGCTCCGGCGGGAGGCGGCGGCAAAGCAGACGGTGATTCGCTGGATGGTGCTTGCGTTAGCAAGGTGGTCACTCCCTGACCACAGGGGAGATTTTCTTCAGTCTTCTGTGCAGCAGAATGTCGAAGTTCCCGTCTTCTTCTTAGTTTCAAGTTGATTCCAGGATGTCTGAAGTCTTAGGACACAGCTCCTACCTTTAAGCGGATTCTAGGGGCCGGACTACCTGCTAGGTCCCTCCCTAAGGGTGGGACCAGGAAGGGGGGTGGTTACACCCCCAATCCTTTGTCCAGCTCGCCCCAGGCCCGGGACTGGTGTGCCCCAGGACCGGTTTGAACTGGCATATGCACCGAGGCTCCTTGTGAGCCACAGGCATGTCTGGTTTCTTTCAAGCCCTACCTGACCAATACACAAAATCCTGTCTGGGGTGGTGCACGCACCTCCCCTGGCAGGAAACCCTTTGTCCACACCTCCCAAGCTGGAAGGACTCCCAGCAGCAGGAGGGCAGACTTGTGTCTGTGGTGGCAGCATCCATTTTGTGGAGCTGAGGCTATGTCTGATTTTACCCGGGTTTCAGGTACTGTACATGTCGTGTCCCTCTAGAAGGGTGGAATGCTAACCCCGTCGCCAGAATTGGCGAGGGGTTAGTATTCCAATTCGTATGACACCTTACTCGACATGTTTTGATAAAGCCAAACCAAAGATAGCATTTAACCGCGAGGTTCATAATGCACTTAAGAGTATATGGTATGACGATATCTGGAAACAGTAGAAGGAAGTTGTTCCGACCACTGCAGACAGGCTCAGCTCATGCCAGAGCACCATCTCACATGGAACCAAGCACTCTGCCTTCAGGATTGTTAAGGCCTGCCATAGGAGTGACTTATAGGTTTCCAGGTGTCCCATTTAAGGTTAGGTATAGGTATACTACACCTAAGTAAGAGGTGATTACACCAACTTACCCCAGCTGAGTGATCAGCCAGTTGTGTCAGATTGTTAGGCCAAGCCTGGGGTGGCATAATACATGCTGCAGCCCTTGGCAGGCCTTGGGTACACCAATGCCCTGGGTACCTAGTGTACACTGGTACAGGGGCTGACAGGGTGATCCACTTCCAATTGGTTATGCACCTAGGGTGCATAGTTTTAATTTAGTAGAGAGAACAGCAGGCTGGGGGTCTGATTGGCAGACCCACAGCCTCAATATGTCAAAAACCAGTGAAGCAAAAAGCAAAAATTTGGGGTGACCATAGGATAGCAGACCCTACTCTCCTACACAACCCCCCCCCAAACGCTGGGACATTAAACTAGCCTTGACCAGTCTCGTCTTCATGTCCTAAGTGGAAGTACCTGGAGAGACCATCTGCATTCCCATGGTCAGTACCTGGCCGGTGCTCCACTGTAAAGTCCATCCCCTGTAGGGAAATGGACCACCTAAGCAGTTTCGGGTTTTCACCCTTCATCTGATTTAGCCACAAGAGGGGCTTATGGTCGGTCTGAATCTTGAAGTGAGTGCCAAACAAGTATGGCCTCAGCTTCTTCAGGGCCCACACCACAGCAAAGGCCTCCCTCTCAATAGCTGACCAATTCTTCTCTCTGGGGGTCAACCTTCTGCTAATAAAAGCAATGGGTTGGTCTTGACCATCTACATTAAGTTGTGACAGCACAGCTCCCACACCCAACTCAGAAGCATCTGTTTGGACAATAAAGTCTTTGGAGTAGTCAGGACTTTTCAGGATAGGTGCAGAGCACATGGCCTTCTTCAGGTCATCAAATGCCTTTTGACAGCTTACTGTCCACTGAACCTTTTTGGGCATCTTCTTGGATGTCAGATCATTAAGAGGAGTCACAATGGACCCATAGTTCTTAACAAACTTCCTGTAGTACCCAGTCAAGCCCAAGAAAGCTCGAACTTGAGTCTGGGTGGTTGGAGGGGACCAGTCCTTGATGGATTGTATCTTACTCTCCAGTGGTTGAACTTGGCCTCCACCTACAAGGTGGCCCAAATATACAACCTTACTCTGCCCTATATGGCACTTAGTAGCCTTGATAGTGAGGCCTGCCCTCTGCAGGGCCTCAAGAGCCTTCTTCAGGTGGATCAGGTGATCCTCCCAGGTGGAGCTAAAGACAGCAATGTCATCAAGATATGCTGCACAAAAGTTATCCAACCCAGTAAGGACTTGGTTCACCAGCCTTTGGAAGGTGGCAGGTGCATTCTTCAGACCAAAGGGCATCACCACAAACTGATAATGCCCACCTGGGGTTGAGAATGCTGTTTTGGCCTTAGACTCCTCAGCTAATCTGATTTGCCAATAGCCAGCTGTTAAGTCAAATGTGCTCAAAAACTTTGCAGAAGCTAGTTTGTCTATGAGCTCATCTGCCCTTGGAATAGGGTGTGCATCTGTCCTGGTGACAGCATTGAGTCCTCTGTAATCCACACAGAACCTCATCTCTCTCTTGCCATCTTTGGTGTGAGGTTTGGGGACCAGAACCACTGGGCTAGCCCAGGGGCTCTCTGAGGGTTCAATGACACCTAATTCCAGCATTTTATGTACCTCAGCCTTTATACAGTCCCTGACGTGGTCAGGTTGTCTGTAAAGCTTGTTCTTTACAGGCAGACTGTCACCAGTGTCCACCACATGGGTACACCAGTCGGTTTGACTAGGTATCAAGGAAAACATATGTGAAAATGATTGTAGAACCTGTCTACATTCAGTCTGCTGATGGGCAGTGAGGTTGCCTCCAAGGGTCACTCCTTCCACTGAGCCATCTTCAGGGTTCTGAGACAACAGGTCTGGGAGAGGGTCACTCTCTTCCTCCTGTCCCTCATCTGTAGCCATGAGCAAGCCCATGTCTGCCCTGTCAACATATGCTTTAAGCCTGTTAACATGGAGTACCCGGTGGGGACTCCTGGGAGTTCCTAGGTCCACCAAGTAGGTGACCTCCCCCTTCTTTTCCAGGATTGTATGGGGTCCAGACCATTTGTCTTGGAGTGCTGCTGGGGCCACTGGCTCCAACACCCATACCCTCTGTCCTGGCTGATACTCAACCAAGACAGCCTTTTGGTCATGCCAAGCTTTCTGTAAGGCCTGGCTTGCCTCAAGGTTTTTGGATGCCTTCTCCATATACTCAGCCATCCTGGAGCGGAGACCAAGTACATAGTCCACTATGTCTAGCTTAGGCTTTTTGAGAGGTAACTCCCATCCTTCCTTCACCAAACACAGTGGGCCTCTCACAGGGTGCCCAAACAACAATTCAAAGGGGCTGTAGCCAACTCCTTTTTGTGGGACCTCTCTGTAAGCAAACAGAAGGCAGGGTAGAAGGATGTCCCATCTTCGCCTGAGCTTTTCAGGTAATCCTTTGATCATACCCTTTAGGGTCTTGTTGAATCTCTCAACAAGCCCATTGCATTGTGGGTGATAAGGGGTGGTGAACTTGTAGTTGACACCACATTCCTTCCACATAGCTGTCAAGTATCCTGACATAAAGTTGGTACCTCTGTCAGATACTACCTCCTTAGGAAACCCCACTCTGGAGAATACTCCCAGCAGGGCCCTGGCCACAACAGGTGCTGTAGTGGTCCTAAGGGGAATTGCCTCTGGATACCTGGTGGCATGATCCACTACCACCAGTATAAATCTGTGCCCAGATGCAGTGGGAGGATCCATGGGACCTACTATGTCTATTCCCACTCTTTCAAAGGGGACCCCCACCACAGGTAGTGGTATTAGGGGGGCCTTTGTTGTGCCACCTGATTTGCCACTGGCTTGGCAGGTGACACAGGAGCGACAAAACTCCTTTGTATCTTCATTCATATGAGGCCAGTGAAAGTGAGGGACAAGCCTGTCCCAGGTCTTGTTCTGGCCTAAGTGTCCTGCTAAAGGAATGTCATGGGCCAAGGTAAGAAGGAAGCCCCTAAATTGCAGAGGTATGACCAACCTCCTGGTTGCACCAGGCTTGGGGTCTCTAGCCTCTGAATAAAGGAGCCCTTCATCCCAATACACTTTATGGGTACCTTGAGCATTCCCAGCAGCCTCAGCAGCAGCCAGCTGTCTGAGGGGTTCAAGAGAGGGACAGGATAACTGAGCCTGCCTCAAGTCAGCCCTTGAAGGTCCCCCTGTCCCCAGAAACTCAACCTGATCAGGTTCAAGCTCTTCAGGGACAGTTCCTTCAGGGTCCTCTAGATCAGCTTCCTGGGAAGGCTGATCATCACTCTGAGGCAGGGGGGAAGGCACAGCCTTGACCCTCCTGTTCTTCTTCTTGGTAGGTGCTTGGTCCATTGTTCCAGGATCCAAGACCTGAGGTTCAGTGAGGCACTTTTTGGCCTGTGACCTGGTCACAGCAAGGACATGTGATGATATACCTAACATCTCTGCATGAGTCCTGTACTCCACTTCTGACCATAGAGAACTCTCTAGGTCATTGCCCAACAAACATTCTACTGGGAGGTCTGCACTAACCACAACCCTTTTGAGGCCAGTTACCCCTCCCCATGAGAAGTTAACAACTGCCACACTATGTGAAGTAGTGGCATTGCTGGCATTGGTCACCAGGTAGTTCTCACCTGGTATGTACTGTCCAGGGTCCACAAAGCCTGGTGTCACCATAGTGACACTGGCACATGTGTCCCTGTAGGCTTGAGCCACTTTGTCATTAATTAAAGGAGTCTGTCTGTACTTGCCCAGGTTACTGGGGCTCACAGTCAGGGACAAATCAATGTCCCCATCACAGATCAAGACTGCCTGTGTAAGGGTTCTGTCTAAGTCAGAATCTCCTTCAGTTCCCATAGTGATTCCCACTACACCCTTTGTCTGGGGACCAACACTGCTAACAGTAGTACTGGGAGCAGGTGCCTTAGGGGCAACAGTGTTGGGGGCTCCACCCTTTTTGCAATCACTAGTCCAGTGAGTTGTATTTTTACAATGATTGCACCAGGGTTTCTTCTGACCTTCTTTCTTCTTCTTGGACTGTTGGGACCCACCCTCCTTAGCAGTAGTTTGGGGCCCTGTTGAAGACTTCTGGTCTTTAGGTTTCTGATCTCCACCCTTTTGGTCTGTTTTCTTCTGATCACCCCCTTGGCCCTGGTTCTGGTTCTTTTGCTTAACCCTGGTTCTGACCCATTTGTCTGCCTTCTTTCCCAATTCTTGGGGAGAGGTCAGATCAGAGTCAACCAAGTGTTGATGCAGTTGCTGGTTTTGACAGTTATTTAAAATCTGTTCTCTCATCATCAAATTATACAATCCTGTAAAATCAGATACCTTACTTCCCAGCAACCAACCCTCCAAAGCCTTAGTGGCACATTCAACATATTCAGACCAGTCCTGAGTCTGTGTCTTTTGGGTGTCTCTGAACATTAACCTGTACTGTTCAGTGGTTAAGCCTAACTCATCTACCAGAACACTCTTCAGGACTCTGTAGTTTCTGACATCCTCTTCTCTAACAGTGAGGAGTCTGTCTCTGCCTCTTCCTTCAAAGGAGAGCCAGAGGATTGCTGCCCACTGGTCTTCAGGAACCTGCTGTACTTTGCAGGCTCTCTCAAGAGCAGTTATCCATTTGTGGATGTCATCCCCACTTTTGTAGGGGGGCACAACCTTAGACAGGTTCCTATTGTCAAAGACCCTATCTTTGTCCTTAGGGACAATGCTGCCACCAGTGGGTATAGACCCACTCTCTCTAGGTTGCCTAGCCTTGTTCAGTTTTTCTTCCATCAGGGCTACTTCTAGCTCCTGCTTCCTGATCCTCAGCTGGGCTTCCTGCATTCTGGCCTCATGTTCCCTCCTCTGAGGGGTGGTCATCCTTTTCCTGGAGTGACCTTGAGAGCCTCTAGAGCCATGAGAAGCATTGGAGTCACCTGAGCGATTCCTTTGCCTCCCAAGCCCTGTGTTAAGTCCACTGGGGAGATCCAATGGGGTGAACCCATTGTCAGTCCCCAATAGCCTTAGTTTAGCTGGGCCAAGTATAATACTTGGCACTGGGCTAGTTCTCCCTTCATCATCACTACTTTCTGTATCCTCACCACTTTCCTCCCCTGTAGTATGGTTCTCATCTAAGGGATGGCTATTGGAACTGGGTACCTCTGTAGTATCTTCAGAAGGGGGGCCTCCTGTTCCTGACCCTAAGGGGGCTAACTGGGAAGCTTTCTTGAGTGCTCTCTGATTCTCATCATTCTGTAAGAGCTCTCTGAGCTCAGCAGAGTTTGGGTTCTTGGGCTGTTTAAGGCCTCTAAGAGTTGCCAAATGCCTGAGCTCATTCTGATTAAGGGTAGCAAAGCTGGATGTTGCCCTCTGGGGGTCACTCTCAACAGAGATGGGTACGGTGGACCCCTCTGCCCCGGCCATTGCTCTTAAGTGTGGGTGGATGTGTTGCAATCTACCTACACTTGTGTTTACCTACTAAACCTATCTAGTAGTTGTAGTCAGGGTGTGCTACTCCCTTTGCTCTACAACAACTAAGTTCAGTAGAACTTATGTATATCTAATCTTGTTTTATATGTACCTACAGGTACCTATGTGATCTTTCAATTGGTAACCAAGAGATTACAATGGTAAAACACAGCAAGCTCAAATCCAACCGCTGCTCACCAATGTGAGAAGTTGGCCTGGTATATGATGCTCACTAGTTAAAGTGATCACCTTGTACCATGCCAAGCAACCCTTATGGTGTGGTTGTAAGTCAACCTTTTCGGACTAGCTGCCCTAGTGGTAGCGTAGGCTAAGCAGTCTTTGAGGCTAAACTCGTGAAGCGTGTTAAGCCAGCTGTTTTACCAAATGTAACCCCCTTTTATACCAATGAAAGGACACCACACAGATATATATTCAAAATATATATGTATTTATTTCTCAAAGTAACCCCTAGTCTCTTTATGAGCACAGGAGCACAAATCGTCAAACAAGATTATCACAGAATACACAGAAGTTGCACGTTATATGGATAGGCCCTGGTGGCCACTCAAACCATATACTAAAATAGTGGTATAAGTACCACGAACAGAAAAGGGAAAAGGCCTAGGGCCTCTAGAATCGCTGGGCCTACAAGGAGCTAACGTCAGTTAGTGACCAGGAGGTCCACGGGTGGCGTGTGCAGAGCAAATAGTCACACGCGTGCTCCCATAGGTTTCAATGGGTGCGTAAAAAGTACAAAGTTACTGCAAAGAGGATCTTCCGGATGGACTAGGAACTCAAGATTTGGAACACAGGCACTAGAGATGTAATACTACACTTGGGCACAGGTGTGCCAGCTTTACCTCACCCACAGGAAGCGGGTGCATAGGCCTCGAAGTGCGTCGGGTTTCTTCTATCTGTTCCGTGGAGCTCGAAGACAAAGATGCTGCAGGCGGTCGGTCCGGGAGAGATGCAGTGGATCCAAGAGTGGATCGGAGATGTTGAAGACCTGTAAGCAGAGGGGACAGTGTTCACAGTCACTAGCCAGTGACCAGCGTGGCACCAGGTGGGTACCAGGCGATGTCGGGTGCAAACAGGTGATGAGGGGTAGCTTGTCTCCGCAGCCACGTGGTCCCTGAAGGTCGACGACGTCCAGGAGTCGGCTCACGAGCTGTCCCACGCAGGCTCTCGCTGTCGGCGGTGTCGGCGACTTGATCGAAGCAACCAAGCCTTGGCAAAAGCAATTGTAGGAGGATTCGGAAATCAGCTGTTGGTTCTGACCAGCAAGGTCAGAGGGATTGCTCCTTTGGAGGGGAGCAAGGGCCAGTCTGGAGCAAACAGACCAGCAGTGTATTTTGTAGAGTTCGTCGCCAAGATGGCCACTAGCCAGCGGGCCAGCAACCGGTTAGGCGCGTCGAGTGGCAAAATGCAGAAGGGCCCCACGCAGATCGTGGAGATGCTGGAGGGCTCACCTTTGGTGCAGATGCTGCTCGGGGGTTGGGCTTCTCAGATCCCAAAGCACAACTTGGAGGGAGCCTCGGTTGTTGCACTTGTCAGCTTGTCGTAGTCGTTCCAAGATGGCTGGCTCCACGTGTCTCGGTGCCTCCACGGGTCTCCTCTTTTCAGGGACTGTGGATCGGGCGGTGAGAGGTCTGGAGGTCCAGGTCTTGTCAGTCTCTGGGCTCGGGCTCCGGCGGGAGGCGGCGGCAAAGCAGACGGTGATTCGCTGGATGGTGCTTGCGTTAGCAAGGTGGTCACTCCCTGACCACAGGGGAGATTTTCTTCAGTCTTCTGTGCAGCAGAATGTCGAAGTTCCCGTCTTATTCTTAGTTTCAAGTTGATTCCAGGATGTCTGAAGTCTTAGGACACAGCTCCTACCTTTAAGCGGATTCTAGGGGCCGGACTACCTGCTAGGTCCCTCCCTAAGGGTGGGACCAGGAAGGGGGGTGGTTACACCCCCAATCCTTTGTCCAGCTCGCCCCAGGCCCGGGACTGGTGTGCCCCAGGACCGGTTTGAACTGGCATATGCACCGAGGCTCCTTGTGAGCCACAGGCATGTCTGGTTTCTTTCAAGCCCTACCTGACCAATACACAAAATCCTGTCTGGGGTGGTGCACGCACCTCCCCTGGCAGGAAACCCTTTGTCCACACCTCCCAAGCTGGAAGGACTCCCAGCAGCAGGAGGGCAGACTTGTGTCTGTGGTGGCAGCATCCATTTTGTGGAGCTGAGGCTATGTCTGATTTTACCCGGGTTTCAGGTACTGTACATGTCGTGTCCCTCTAGAAGGGTGGAATGCTAACCCCGTCGCCAGAATTGGCGAGGGGTTAGTATTCCAATTCGTATGACACCTTACTCGACATGTTTTGATAAAGCCAAACCAAAGATAGCATTTAACCGCGAGGTTCATAATGCACTTAAGAGTATATGGTATGACGATATCTGGAAACAGTAGAAGGAAGTTGTTCCGACCACTGCAGACAGGCTCAGCTCATGCCAGAGCACCATCTCACATGGAACCAAGCACTCTGCCTTCAGGATTGTTAAGGCCTGCCATAGGAGTGACTTATAGGTTTCCAGGTGTCCCATTTAAGGTTAGGTATAGGTATACTACACCTAAGTAAGAGGTGATTACACCAACTTACCCCAGCTGAGTGATCAGCCAGTTGTGTCAGATTGTTAGGCCAAGCCTGGGGTGGCATAATACATGCTGCAGCCCTTGGCAGGCCTTGGGTACACCAATGCCCTGGGTACCTAGTGTACAATGGTACAGGGGCTGACAGGGTGATCCACTTCCAATTGGTTATGCACCTAGGGTGCATAGTTTTAATTTAGTAGAGAGAACAGCAGGCTGGGGGTCTGATTGGCAGGCCCACAGCCTCAATATGTCAAAAACCAGTGAAGCAAAAAGCAAAAATTTGGGGTGACCATAGGATAGCAGACCCTACTCTCCTACACTTATGTTGTAAGATTAACCAACATAGTCTTCAATCTAACAACATTTTGTCATTAAACATCACTTGGCCTAATGACCAGGGAATGGTTATATCTAATATCTATGCTAGAGGGATGGTTGGAGGCACTTCATCCGACGTGACATCTGCCCTAGATGATCACCTTTCTGCACTACCATCGGAGAAGCTCATTGTAGTGGGTGGTGACTTTAATACGACGTTCGAGCCCCTTGGCCCTGAGGACCAGTTCCTTGCTGAAGAGGAGGACAGTAGATGGGGTGTTCCCCAGCTGGATCTTCCCCCAGTCAAGAGATGGACCGCCGCAGCCATTCAACTTAAAGCACTCTGTTTAGAGAGAGGGCTCAGAGCTGCCAATGGGCGTACCCAGTCAGACCGCCAGGGTGCTAGTACATTTGATAATGGTAGATCCACTAGCCGTATAGATTATTTCCTGGTGGACATAAGGATTTGGCATAGATTGAATGATATGACTATAATCGCACGGGAAGATAGCGATCATAACGCCCTGTGTTTGGAATTACAAGCTCCCAATAGGCTCATAGAACCCAAAATTGGTGGGGCGAAAATTAGCCTGGATATTGTCGTATCAAACAATATGAGGCATGTTAAATGGGGTAGATTTATAGAAAAGCCGGAGAAATTAAAGGATCTCAAAAAAGTGGTAATCGACGAAGTGGCTAAATTAAATGCCAAATCGTCTGATAATAACTTCCCTTCATCTATGGATGAGGTCCATACCACCTTTTTTTCAAATCTCCAAGAGTTTTTCATGAAGCCCCCTGAGGGTGGGAAAGTTAATAAGGGCAAACCACCTGTGGCGGGATGGTTCAATAAATCCTGTAGAGCAGCTCGTCAGAGTTTAAGTGTAGCCCTTAGATCAAGAAACATCGAAGATGTGAGATCTGCTAGAAAGCTATATAGACACGTACAGCTAGTGGCTAAGAAGGAGTGGGACGAGGAGCACTGGCAAGACCTGAAATCTGCTTGTCTGGCCAAGGATCAAAAACAGTTTTGGGCAATAGTGAAGTGGGATAGAGGTGGGGTTGCGCCATCACCCCAAAATAACGTGGCAAATAACCAGTGGGTTGACTTCTTCAGACCGCAATATGCTTCAGCTTCGTCTGAAGGAGAGCACTCACTTCCCCCCGCTATCTACTTTCGCACGCAGGTGTTCACGATTAAAGATGTTAATTTAGCATTAGATTGTATAACCGGGGGCCGTGCTCCTGGGATGGACGGGATACCCGCGGACGTATTTTTAACTGATAGATCATCCTGGTGTCAGTATTTTCAATGGCTAGCTAATTCCATAGCTATGGGTGCACCTGTTCCCCCCTCATGGAAAGGGGCTGAAATAATCCCAGTTTTTAAAAAAGGGGACAAATCACTACCAAGTAACTATAGACCTATCAGTATTATTGACTCTGCTCAAAAACTGATAGGTCGATTAGTACAAAATAAATTACAAACTTGGATCGAAGAAAACAATATTTTGTCCCCGTTCCAGGCTGGGTTTAGACCATGTACTAGTTCGGTTGACCAGGTATTTTATTTCTTAGCACTCTATTGGAGGAATGTGAAGCTGACTAATGGGACCCTTTATGCGGTTTTTATAGATTTAAAATCTGCATTTGATCTAGTGCCCCGCTCTAAACTTTGGAGGGTTCTCGATGAAGCAGGGATAGCACCGGAACTACTAACGTTACTTGTCCGCTTGCATGAGAACAATTATGCACGAATTAGGTGGGGAACCCAGGGGGAGGTGACTGACACATTTCCTGTAGAGCGTGGTGTTCGGCAGGGATGTGTCTTGGCGCCCACGTTGTTCTCCCTGTTTATAAATGGCATTGTTGAATATTTGAGCCGTTCGCCCACAGACGCCCCTGTATTGGCTGGGGCTCGCGTGCCTGTTCTCATGTTTGCGGACGACACGCTGATACTTTCGCAGACACCTAGTGGCCTGCAGAAGGCGCTAAATGCATTTGGTGACTTTTGTCGAGAACGTGGTCTTGAGATAAACACCTCCAAAACTAAGTTCATGTGTTTAAATCAGCGGCAAAATTTCAGAGGTGTTATTAACCTTAATGGCACCCCGCTGGAGCAAGTTGAGGCATTTACATATTTAGGGATATCCCTTCAGAACAATATGAAATGGACCAACCATATTGACATGGCTGTCTTAAAATTTCACCAGCTAGCGGGCGCAATTGTTTCCAAATATAAATCTTCCTTGACTAAACCCATCACTCCAGCCTTGGAAATTTATAATATGAAAGTTATCAGTGCTTCATTATATGGATCGGAATTATGGGGCTTTGGTAATCTGAACCAACTAAGATTAGCAGAAAACAAGTTTTTACGTTGTTTAACAGGAGTTCCCCGAAGTACCCCAATGATCCCATTAGCATACGATCTAGGCAGGAAAAGAGTTGAGGATTTGGCACGATTGCGCCCACTCCTTTATTGGCGGCGGATTATGGTCACTCCGGAACTAGCGCATTATGCCATTGCCCTAAAAGATATCATTAGGGCTGATCGTTTTCATTCCATTACATGGCTCAAAGAAATTAGAGATTTGCTAACAAAATTAGACTTGGGGCATCTATCGAATGATTTAAATGGCTTAAATTTCCCATCTAAGTCTGCATTCAAAAAAATGTACTGGGATATGATCTTAACATCTGCTTTTAGCTCTGGCCAGAATTCCAATCTAACAGGTCGTTATTTTGACGTTAAATCTATTCCATCTTGTGAGGCATTCTGGGATTTTATAGAGAGGCCCATTGATAGAAAACTGTATTTTCAGTTTAGAATTGGGTCTCTCCCTGTAAAAGCATTCACCCATAGATGGTTACCTAATCAGGACAATAAATGTCCTTACTGTCGAGATTTGATTGAGGATCCTGGCCATCTATTGTTTGTCTGTCCATTGTATGTCGCTCCACGTCATAGGTGGATAAAACCAGTATGTTGAAATTTGGGAATACGCAGATATAAGGAAGCCCTAAGGATACTTGAATCTGATTGTACCCCTTGTTTGGTTATTGCTGTTGCAAAATTTTTGGGGTGGGCATGGATAATACGCACTCGTACCCTAAAAATGTTAGAAGCTGGTCAATGAGTATCTGACACTAAAATGTTATTGATCCATTTTAAATATTAAGATTTTATTTTTTAATAGATAAATTGATGTTGCTAATTTCATTGGAACTATTCGCCAGCATTATGATTTAATGTAATTTTAAAATTTATATATTGTATTTTAAAATAGTATTTATATTTATGGTATTGTTAGGATGTTATGATGCTTTTATGACATGCTGTCGAATAAAGCTTTGAAACTTGAACTTGATAGGAGCCATCAGCTCTATATAAGTTTTATAGAATTCGGCATGCAGCCCATCGAGACCAGGGGCCTTCCCGGACTGCATCTGCATAATGGCTTCTCGTACTTCATCTAGTTCAAAAGGAGCACTTAGGAATTCCCTATGCGAATCGCCCAGCCATCCAAGGGCTATGTCTCCGAGGAAGCTATCTAGTTGAAAATGATCCCTACGCTGTGAGGTGTAAAGTGCCGAATAGTGTGCGGTAAATGTAGTTAGTATATCAGCAGTGTCGCGTTGCAATATCTCTCCTGGCCCCGTGATCTCTAGTACACAATTGGAAAAGTGGGGACGACGTATAATTTCGGCTAGTACCTTCCCAGGCCTCTCTCCCTCCCCATATTTCCGGGCCACCCAGTATTTCCCCTCAAATCTCGTTTCCCGCTCTGCGGCCTCAGTATATTCAGAGAGTTTCCTCCGGAATTCATGCTGGATATCCTTATCCCCACCCAGCCTTAGCTGCGTCTCTAGATCTTTGAGTTCTGTTTCTAGACGCCTGATCGTACCCTGTATGTCCTGCAATACTCCCGAGCTTTTGGAGATACAGAAACCGCGCACTGTCACTTTAAAGGCTTCCCAGATTGTTTCTACATTATCTACAGAATCATTATTTCTTTGAAAGAAGTCTTTAATTTCATCCCCCAGTTCACTGTGGAATACCGTGTCTAGGAGCGTTAAGGGCTGTAGTCTCCAAGTGCGACGCGGTTTATTATATCCAGGTGGGGCTATTGTAAGCTTGACCGGGGAGTGGTCTGAGTATGTTCTAGCCAGGTGTGTGACATCTTTTATTAGAGGGGTCAATCCTCTAGACAATAAGCAATAATCTAACCGTGCCCAGGAGGCAGCATGCGCTGCAAACTGCGTGCCTTCTCGCGCATGTGGATGAAAGTAACGCCAGGTGTCTAGTAATCCTGTCGCCGTTCTGATTCCCTGTAGAGCGTGGTAGGATCTATTCTAATGATGTGGTGCGGGATTGGATCTGTCTTCGGCTGGGTTGAGAGCTATATTAAAATCCCCGCCCCATACTATGTGCGTGGCCCCTATGTCAAGTATTTTCCCCCATAGCACAGTAAAAAACTCGGGAGTATCTATATTCGGGCCATTACAACTCACCAGGGTGACAGAGTCCGTACCCAGCCGCCCCCATACAATAGTGTATCTCCCGTTGTGTTCCTGTAAAATACCCGCTATGGCAAACGGCGTCTGTTTTTTATTGAGTATTGCCGTGCCTCTGGAATATGTACGAAGAGAATAGTCGATGGTCTGCCCATTTCATAGCAAATGTAGAGGGGTGTAAAGGATGAACATGTGTTTCCTGAAGTAGCGCGCTGTGAATTTGGTGTCTATCTAAATATGCCAAGTGCTGGCGACGCTTTCGCGGGTCTCCGAGTCCCCGCACACTCCACGTGACTATCTGTAGACTCCAATGAGTCGTCAAGTCAGCCATAAGTGCCAGAGGTGTGCACGAAGTGGTGATGTGCCTCCTGTGTATTGTGTGCCAGTCATTAAAGTACAATACATCTGTCTGTCATGGTTCAACATAGCTGTTATAGATGAACATAAAAGGAAGCCCTCCCCCCCCCACTCCCATCCCTCCCACAACAGCACCCCAATTGTGCCGGAATGAGATTTCCCTCCCAAAACCCAACATTTTCCCAATTGATCAATTCGGTCAAACAAGACCAACTTAGAAGAGAGACTTGTGGGGGATCACCCATAGTGGGGGAACCGCTGGTGCATCACAATTACCTCCCTGCTCCCAATGTCCAAAACCAGCCACAGTAGAAGCTGGTGAGGCATCAGGAGCGGTGGTGGGAGAGTGCTCGGCTCTATGCCGCAGAGAAAAAGTACCATTGTCCAAGTCTTTTAGGTAACCCATTATATAACTGGTACACGCACCAAAGGTGCTAGTCACACTTATCTGGCGTCTCCTAGTTGGCTGTGGAACCAGTCGCCTGCAGATGCGATGATTTGTCCCCCTGCATTGGAGATAGGGCGACGGGTGCCAGCAGAGTGATAATCTTGTTTGTGTAGAGCTGTTAGCGTCAGGCAGCATCAACTTTATCCCCCCATCATTACAAGGAGCCCCCCATCTACGGAGAGTAGGACAGGGAGGAGTTATCATCGGAATTCCGTCGAGGTGATTTTTGACCAATACTTTTGAGGAACTCTTCGACTTGATGCGGGTTCGCAAACATCTTTTGTTTACCTTGGTACGTTACTCTCAGGCGCGCTGGATACATGAGGGCAAAGTAAATTTGCGCCTTACGAAGCTTCTGCTTCACTGGGAGAAACTTGCGGCGTGCCTCCTGCACAGCGATAGTGAAGTCAGGATATATGGTAAAGTCCATGGCTTCATATGTCAACGTCTTCTTTTCCCGTGCCAAGCGAAGTGCGGTGTCTCGGTCGCTATAGTTAAGGATCTGAGCAATGATAGGGCGCGAAGCACTGCCTGGAGGTGGGCGAGGACCTAGCAACCGATGAGCTCGTTCCACCATCAGATGTAGAGAGAAGGCGGTTGCTCCGAAGGTGTCACGCAGTAGGCATTCGATGTAGTCTTCCATGCGACCAGTGTCCATGGTTTCCGAAATGCCTAGGACTCGTATGTTATTTCTGCGACTTCTGTCTTCAAGGTCCTTTTTCTTGGAGGCTATTACTTTCAGCATTTTTTTCATTTGTGTCACTTGCTGCTGTATTTGAGACGCAGCATCTTCTGTGTCGGAGATCCTCCGTTCTGCTTCCTTGAGCTGCTTATCATGTTTATCCACTTTCAGCACCAGGAAGTCCAGGTGACTATTCATCGTGTCCATCTTCCCTGACAAGGAAGTGAGACTCTGCTGCATCGCTAGGAGCAATGTTTTTACCTCATCATCAGAGGTGGAGGATTGTGCTTGGGATGAGTCTTCCATATTGTGTGCTGGCTCCTCTGTACTCGAGCGAGTAACTGTTTTTCTTGCATCAACCACAAGTTTAGATTGACGTCCCTCCGGCTTACCCATAGAGAGATGTTGAGATTGAGGAGGTCTTACGTCTGGATATGTTGCTTATATTGCGGTTGGAGTATACAATGTAGTGGTCAATAGCGGGGGCTTCCGAAGTTGGTTTGGTGAAAGCGCCACTTCGATCATTCCCTGGGTCAGTGTAATAGGAAGCAGTCTAACTGGCATGTCTGATCTCCACTAGAATGGGACTTACTGAAGGTGGATCAACGTCCCAGTGCGGGAGGGAGCTGAGGTCAGTGCCGCGGTGAGTGGTTGGCGGGGACCCCTCTATCGAACCATGCTGAAGTTGACGCTGGCCTGTCCGATTGCTCTCGTTTTCAGTGGAAAGGATTTACCACAGTTCAGTATTTGTAGCCTCTTCTCTCAGCGTGGGCATTCATAATGTCCGATGTGCAGTCAGGTATGGCATGCAGTACCGTCGTGGCAGTCCGTCTCAGGGGCCCGAGGTAAGGTTATTTAATAGGGAGTAGCGCCCCCGATCTAGTGGGTGATCCGGTGTATATGCCGGTAGATTCTCAATGCAGCCTCATGGCTGCCACAATTAGACGTTAACGCAGCTAGCACCCACCGTTAGTGAAAATGCACCTGCTAATCCTGTAGCCGCCTCTGTTCGCTGTACGATGTGCCTGCTGGTATACTATGGCACAATATTCGTAGAGGCCCCCTGACTTGCCACACGTCCGTTAGCGGTCACAAGTGTAGATTGTCAGTCAGGCCCAGCTCGGCGTCTTGACTGTGGAGTGGCGGTGCACGCTCTGCGGAATGGCTTTTTGCACTATATCTGCTGCGGTCGCAGCAGTCCCTGGCCAGACCACGCAGAGCTCCACCTTCTCTGGATCAATGGCAGGGCTGTTTTACGTTGCAGCTTTAGCTAGGGAGTAGCAATCCCTTTCGTGCGGGCAGTGCGTTGTATGTGCCGATGGCGTTGCTGTTCAAAAAACGCAGCTGTCTCTTTCTCTGGTCGCCGCTGCGTTCACCCACCTTTATCCTACAGGTTTCTGCTGTCCGTTAGTTGCCTCTTTCATCTGAACGGTATATCTGCAACTGTAGTGGGAAGTTACATGCACGGAGTGCCTCCTGATGATCCACTATTCTGTTAGGGGCGGCAGCGTTTTGGCGCCAGGCCGCTCTGCAGGGTTGTGGCCCAGTGCCTCGTGTGTGGCCGGGAGCTTGCGTAACTGCACCGGCCGTGCTTGGCACCACGCGGCGCTTCTTTTATCTCCCGCCGCAGCTTTGGCCTCGCTCTGTGGTGGATACCGGGGTCCGATCAGGCTGAGACTTGTACCGGAGTCGGAGGTCACCTTGTTACGCGTTCAACGCGCTTTTTGGTCACTTTCTCCTGAGGAAAGTAGGAGAAATGCAGGATTATGAGGCCGAGCTACCAGAGCCTCACAGAGGAGCGGCCATTCCGGTTGTGCACCACCTAGCGCCACCCAAGATTAATAAATATTTTCATTGAAAAAAAACAATGGAAGGAGTCGATTTATCCTGGGATTACCTCACACAACAAGAGAGCAAAAGGTTTATTGCCGCACACCATCCAACTCAAAACCACCAAAAATATAGCAACTTGTTTTATTTCTGCCTTTTATTGTAACATAGAGGCTACTCCTAAAGAAAACAAAAAACAAAACAGATGTGGATGGAAAGGCCTCATCCACTTATTTGTAGCTTGCTTCATCATTGGCCAGCCCGCCCAACCATGTTAAGATGATACTCACATGGTGGTCTCGACCTCGCGGGGAGGGAGAGCAAAATAAAACAATTCTGGTCAAAACAGGGCCCAGATAATAATATAAAAAAACCTCTGTGTAAACCCAGGTAGTGCCTTTATTCTATAGGTTTACAGGGCTGAGTTAAAAACAAAAACAGATGCTACTGTGAGCTTATGTCTAGGGCATCTTCTCTATTCGTAGTTGCCCAACATGTTTCAGCCAGAACAAGATCCCTTGAAAAATTGTCCAGGGCTTTGTCTGGGCAGTCAAGGTACCCTTCATGTCTATGAAGTACTAATCTATACATGCAGGTAAAAGTAAGTCTTACCTCTACTTGTCTAACAGTTTTTACCATAAAAAGAATAACCTGAATAAGGATCATTATCATGTCTGTCCTATTCATCAAGTATCTATCATTTTATTAACTTTCTTGTTTTCTACACATAATACCATCTCCTTTTTAAAATAGTACATAACTTGCGGTACACTCATAGGATCACACCACACTTGACACACATGAAAAAACTCAAGTGAGTAAGCACAAGTAGTGCACTTACCTAACCTAATTTTTCAGGGTTCAAGCCTAGCAGTTGCACCGGAGAGGAACTACTACTGTAGTCACACGCTTGCAAAACAAAAAAACAAAAAAAACGGCTAAACAAGAATCTAATGGGTCAACTCTCATTGCGTCCATACAACTACACCAGGGACGGACTGGCCGAAGCGGGCACCGGGCAATCCCTCGGTGGGCTGCACGGGTGGGGGTCGGTTTTGGGCCCCCGGGGGCTGTTTTTGAACAGGGCCGTTTTTGCAGCATAGCTGCAAAATCGGCCCTGTAACAAAATCGGTCAAAAAGCGGCTCCGGCAAAGAGCACGGTGGCACACCCAACCCCCCGGGGGGGATGGGGGGGGGGGAGCGGCCAAGCACTTTGCCAGGGCAGGTTTTGGTTCCCAGTCCGGCCCTGCAGTCATATTAGATCAAGGTGAGAGTTACTCTTTATCTCGCTGTCATATCAGGCTATTGGCTATTGGTCATTAGGCAGAAGACCATAGGTCACTGTGTCTTAACCACCCGCATTTCAGAAGCACCTAAGATGCATAATAAGAAACGTCCAAGACGTCCTCACATAACAGTGGATCATCTGACCTAGAAAGTAGTGAGAAGGTACGTTTGCTTCCTTTGAGTCGCCGACACCGAGAGCCTGCGGGACCACGTGGCTGCGGAGACAAGCTACCCCTCATCACCTGTTTGCACCCGACATCGCCTGGTACCTACCTGGTGCCATGCCGGTCACTGGCTAGTGACTGTGAACACTGTCCCCTCTGCTTTCAGGTCTTCTACAACTCCGATCCACCCTTGGATCCACCGCATCACTTCTGGACCGACTGCCTGCAGCATCTTTGTCATCAGGCTCCATTGAACAGATAGACGAAACCCGACGCACTTCGAGACCTATGCACCCGCTTCCTGTGGGTGAGGTAAAGCTGGCACTCTGGTGCCCAAGTGTAGAGAAACATCTCTAGTGTCTGTGTTTTAAGTCTTAAGTTCGTAGTCCATCCAGAAGACCCCTCTAGCAGTAACTTTTGAACTTTTACGCACCCATTGAAAACCTATGGGAGCCCGCGTGTAACTTTCCTCACTGCACACACGACCCGTGGACCTCCTGGTCACTAACTATCGTTAGCTCCTTGTAGGCCCAGCGATTCTAGAGGCCCTAGGCCTTTTCCCTTTCCTAGACGTGATACTTATACCACTATTTTAGTATATGGTTTGAGTGGCCACCAGGGCCCATCCCTATAAAGTGCAACTTCTGTATATTGTAATACTTTCTTGTTTAATGATTTGTGCTCCTGTGCTCATAAAGAGTCTAGGTGATACTTTGAGTAATAAATACATATATATTTTGAATATATATCTGTGTGGTGTCCTTTCATTGGTATAAAGGGGGGTTACATATGGTAAAACAGCCTGCTTAACACGCTTTAACGAGTTTAGCCTCAAAGACTGCTTAGCCTACGCTACCACTAGGGCAGCTAGTCCGAAAAGGTTGACTTACAACCACACCATAAGGGTTGCTTGGCATGGTACAAGGTGGTCACTTTAACTAGTGAACATCATATACCAGGCCAACTTCTCACAATATGGAACTAGTTCTGAGCACCAGCAAAAATTAAAGACAAATGACAATGCAGTACTAAACTTGAGCAATAGAGTTTTAACTGAGACACAAGTGCAAGTACTTAATAAAGGCCTAGCGTTTGTACCCACCCCAAAGTGTGATCTCATTAGATTACGCACAAAGGTCACATAATTCAGATTACGCACAAAGGTCACATAATTCAGATTATGCACAAAGGTCACATAATTTTTCAGGAAAATCAGATGACATGTATTTTTTCAAGGATCAAGAAATGTCTGTCGAGGTAGAAGACAACATCTACTCAAGCAATGCCACCTGGAGTTCTGGCCTTTGAGGAAAAAAAACTGTCAGCAATGAAATAGACAAATTGAAACTGCTGGGCCATGAAAACTTTCACAACATCACAAAAAAAGAACAACAGGTGATTACCCACCTTGGAGAAGCTGAAAACATTACTATAAAACCAGCAGACAAGGGAGGTGCGATTGTTGTTCTTCCTATTAGGATGTACAGCGAACGTGTAGACAAAGCATTCATGAAATTATAAAAAGCTATCAAGGGACCCCACTATGTACGTGGTAGAAGTGAAATTTCTAGTGGAAACAGGACTACAAAATGGCTGGATTACCAAAAAGGAGGCAGAATTTCTTTATAACCCAGTACCTCAGATCCCTTACCTATAAATTGTCCCTAAAGTACAAAAGGGTGTTCTTCTTCCCACAGGGAGACCCGTAGTATTAAGGATCAGTTCAGTCTTAGAACTGGATTCTGGATTCTGTGATTGGTTCTTGAGAGCAATAGTTGAAGAGACTCTGATGTTTTTAAAAGACACAAAGTAACTATTCAACATTCTGAGTAGAGATCCGATCCTGATGATGAATTGATGATCAGCGTGGACGTGGAAACACTTTATACAAGTATTTCACAAGAAGAGACTTTGAAGGTGGTAGACTCAATATTATTGGATCGCCAATGGGACCCCATGACACCAAGGGAATTTCTTATGGACTATCCTCGTCTTGCCTTAACTAGGAACCTCTCCGAGTTTGTAGGGAGTTCTTTCTACAGACCCTTAGGACTTCTATGGGGAGCACTTTTGCTCCTAGTCTGGCATGTCTCTAGGTCCATGACTTCGAAACAAAGGTGATATTTTGTGACCAGAACACCTTCAAAGACAAGATCAAAATATGGAAACGTTACATACATGACGTTTTTATCATCAGACAGGGAAGCTCAGTGGAGGCAAACTTTGCTTCTTGGATAAACAGTATGAATCAATTCTTGAAATTCACATTTAACATAAACAGGAAGAAGCTGACTTTTGGGGATTTAAAAGTTGTGCTGCAAGATGATGCATTAAAATAAAAGTTTTTTTACAAACCTACTGAGAGAAAATCTCCCTGTGGTTCTATTTTTGCGACTACAACGCAATTGCACTGAAAAATCTGACTATAGGAAGCATGCTAAGAAATTGACAGAAAAACGTAGGTAAAGGAAATACCCAATGAAAATGATCTCAAGGGCAGACAAGAGAGCATGCAATAGTCACAGTGACCAGTTATTCCAGGTCAGGACGAGGGAACCCTTTAATAGACTAATATGCGTTACAACGTACAGTCCCTTGTCCAACAAAGTTAAAAAAGTGATTAACACTGAAAATTCTTAAACACTGTACCACTGAGTCTGGTGAAACCCATGTTTTCTTACTAGGAAGCCAAGGAGCATAAAGGACCTAGTGGAACACACGCGACCTAGGAATAAAGACCCAATTTCAAAACAAAGAACCTTATGGGACAAACCTGATGTAACAAGGCATTTTCCATGTGGTCAAAGTAGTGTGTGTCCGCTTACAAAAAAGACAATGATGATTCACTTAGGCCTCCCAATGCCATGGGTCATCAAGAATCACAGCAACTGTAGTACAAGTTCAGTTCACAAAACTTTATTTGGATAAACATAGTATCCATAAAAGTACGACAATGGTTAAAAATGACAGGGAAAAAAGTAACAATACATAATAGTTAGAATTACAGTTGTATAAACACAATATCATAAAATTCGGATGACAGAATAAAACAAGAGTCCTCAATAATAAATAAATCACTGATATATAAAACCAATCCAATCGATGGCTAAGAACTGTCCGTATGTGAATAAAACTCAGTGATTAGACATTGTCTTATGCGCCCTGGTGGCAATTCTCAAAAATGTGCTTAGACGAAAAATAATGTGGTCCACATTGTGATTTGCAAATGCAATTAAAATACGTAGGGATGACAACAAGGAAAGTGAGGATACGTGTCAATGAACATCAGAATACGTTTAGATACAAGAAGTCAGTCACTAAAAAGATGCACCACTGTTTGGAGAAAGGTCACCATGAAGACGACTTTCATTGGTTAGTACTGGAAAAATTAAAACCTCGAACTAATAACATGATGAATGCTCTGCTGGAATTTGTGCAGGTTAAGCACAGACTCTGGAGGACTGAGCGATGATATACCATGATCACAGGTGGAGAGGGGTTTAATGTCCTCCTCCCCTCAGCTTTGTTTCTATGCCACCTATTCTGGAGAACAAGACTAGTACCGTCCGCACAGCTAGACTTTGAGTATAATAGGTCACCATACCACTGCTGGCAGGGTGCAGAGAATGACAGCACCTAGGATATAGAAATAGGGACGGTACTATTTAGAGGGAGACAAACTAGTACTGGAATAAGATTCCTATGACCCCCATTGGCATGCCCCTAGAGGATGTTAGCTGTCTTAAAACCATTAGAAATGAACCTCACAGAAACCCCAAAGAGAAGTATCTCTGTTGGTTGAGGAGAACAATCATAAAAGGATGTCACCTGCTTCGCCCCCAACTTGCGATTAATCATGGGCTGCATTAGCCACATGCAGAGGACAAGCTGCACCAGCATTTAACAGTAAGGTGTAACAAGGAAAAAAGGGACTGCATTTCCCATGTTCCCCTATGATGCGTGACGTTTGTCAGTGCGATGCACAACACCATGTGTTTTCTTAGAAAATAAAAATGAGACCCAGAGACTGGGGAGGTGTGACCTGAAGGAAAACATCCCTGTAGGTATAAGACAAGAAACATGCATAGAAGGGAGGTCGCCCGCTACGCCCCCCTCTTATACCTTACAATATGTACATGGAGGATTCACGGGTGAGGTAAAACAAGAGAAGAGGGACTACATTTCCCATGGTTCATTACGACGCGTGACTCTTAGCATCATCTCAATGCACAATGCCATGGTAGTTCATCCCATTTATTTATGGGAACTGCCGAGCACAACATCATGAGAGGAAGTATACCGGCGGCATTTCAGGTCTACAGATTGAACCCGAGCCAGGAGCGGCTCCTCCGTTGGAGCGGAGGAGCGTCGCCCCACTTAAAAGCCCCAGAGATAAAAAATAAACCCCAGTCCTGAACAGAGCATAAGGACTGGGGTGGGCCGCAGCTGAGTGACAGCAGCATGTCACTCAGCAGGGTGGAGGGTGGGCTGGCAGCTGTGCACTGTTTCAAGTGCTCATGTATTTTTGGCCGGCCGTCTTGCGATGGCCGGCCACACATGCGCACTTTAATTTAAACAGCTCTAACCCAGCTGTCATAAGATAGCTGGGTTAGAGCAAGCCAAAGCCTCCAGAGCGCATAGGAGCGCAAGTGAGGCCGCTCCCACCAATCCTAGCGCTGCTCTCATGCTGGTGAGTGCAGAACCAGGATTGGCCAAGGGAGTTACTACATGCAGTTCCAGTGAAAGAGGAGGTCCAAACCTGAGGACCTCGTGTTCTGTAAGGTAAGTGTTTTTTGTTTAAATATATTATTTCCATGTGCGCCCGCTCCCCCTCTTTGTAGATGCCAGCCGCCACTGGACTTGACAAAGTAAAGTGCGGTGGGAAGGGGGCTATTGGCAATTCTGTGGAGCCATCTTATAATGAGAAGCTTGTGCTCTCTGCCACTCGTTTGGAAAATATGAGAGACGCTTGGCATCAATGGTGCTATAGTGGAGTGTGGGAGTTGGCACGATAATTTGCGCATATGATACATGACCACAGCAATGTATGCCGAAAACAATGCATGATTACTAATGATGCCAGCATTCTGATGTGGATGTATCCCACTGCCCTCAGTGATACATTGTGAAACTACTCATGTAACTATAAAAAGGAGAAATACTCACCCTTATTGATTCTAATCAATAACTTTGGTGTCATCGGCACAGAGATGCGTGGATATATGCATATGGATATGTTTGAAAGGACCCGTATGTGAGTGAGGACATGTAACACTCGATTCTTAGTATGTATTTTATGAGGATTTGAAATGCGAATGGTTAACAGACGGTGACCTTTGGCCTTTGGCCTTTTGCCTAATGACAAATAGCCTACGAGAGAACTGATATGACAGCGAGATAAAGACTACTCTTACCTAGATCTAATGTGACTTGTAGTTTTAAAGACACAATGAGAATTGGCCCAGCAGAGTCTGGGTTAGTTGTTTATTAGGTTTTTTGTTTTGCAAGTGTGTGACTACAGGAGTGGTTCCTCCCCGGTGTGACTGCAACTCTTGAACCCTGTAAAATATGGGTATGTAGGTGCACTAATTGTGCATACTCACTTGAGTTTTTTCATGTGTGTCGAGTGTTTTGTGATCCCACAAGGGAACCACCAGTTGGGCACAATTGTAAAAGGGAGACAGTTTTATGTATTAAAAACAAGAAAGTTGATAACATGCTAGAAACAATTGAAAAATGGGACAGACATGATAATGATCCTTATTTGGGTTGTTCATTTTTACAGGTAAAAGACTGTTGGACGGATAGAGGTAAGACTTACTCTTACCTGCATGTACAGATTTTATACTTAAGAAGGGACAGGAGAGGGTGCGCGCGGCGGCCGCGGCGGCTTCAAGATGGCCGCGCACTGAGGAGCTCTGGAGCACCGTGCTTCGTTATTTTATTAAAGGGACCGTTTCCCTGAATCGCCGGCACCCGTTAAGCGGTATGTGGGCGTCGGAAGTGGCTGGGACTGCGCACGCTCACTTCTGGCGGTAATTCTGCTGGTTTTGACCCCTCATTTTTCATTTTTAAGACTGCCTCAGCGTAGCTGTTTATTGCGGCCGCCATTTTGTGGCTATAATCCACTGCGCAACACTCAGCATGAGCCTTCTTCACGGCATGTTTCCTGCCTCCCATTATTGGACTGCTTCACTATTTTATTCATGAACTTTGCGGCGGTATTGTTTTAATGAAGGATACACTTGTGGTGGCCTCCGTTATTTTCCTCACTTCTCTCCTCATGTTCGCCTTCTGGATTACTTCAGTACTGCCTGTGATAGTTCTGATAGGTCAGTTTTGATTTTCTTGGCGCTCTGAGGAAGTTTTTTGACTAGCTTATTCAGGGACCTCAATATTTTTGTTGGCTGCTTTTATTTTTCGTACTTCACTGCGCAGAACAGATATTGTTTACACTTCATATGCCATCGTTGTCGTGGCCCTTCGTTCTGCGCTTGTGCTGACTCCGTTTCCTGCTGTTCATTTTCTCTGTTGTTTTGCTGGTCCACCTCTTCCCCTTACAAGTGTGTAATTGGGGTTTATCCTCCTTTCAACATGGATCACTCGCAACCAAGCAAGCAACATGGGCCCACTGGTTCGGCTTCAGGGGGTCGCAAGGACTCTGCAGCAACTACTAGTAAGCGGCTTAAGAAAGATTATTTTCCAACTAAATCGCCCCTCCCCCTCACGCTAGAGGACGTTATGGACGAATTGCGCCTCCTTCGCCCCTTTATGTCTGATACCTCAGCTACACTCCAACGAATTGAAGAGAAATGGTCCGGCTTAGACTCGAGGCTCTCCGATGTTGAACAAAAGATAAGTGATGTTCAGGAAGTGAGTGCCAAGGTCGATAGTCTCACTAAAGAAGTTACCCAACTCAAGAAAACGGCTGAGGATTTATAAAATCGTAATCGGCGTAACAACCTGCGCATTTATGGTATTCCAGAGGGTTCCGAAGGGTCCGACATGATCTCCTTTCTGAAGACTCAAGTTCTGCAGATTGTTGGTCTCCCCAAATCAATGGAGTTTAATATCCAAAGAGCGCATCGTCTTGGTCCTCATAGTGCTTCCTCCTCCGTCAAACCAAGAGGTATCATTGCTTATTTTTTGCTGTATTCAGATCTCATGGCAATTCTTGGCGCCGCCAAACAATCTAAACAGCTGATCTGGTCCGGCCATCGGATTTTCTTCAGTCAGGATGTATCCAAACCAACTGCCAGTCGACGCAAAGCGTTCCTGGATCTTAGACCTGCTTTGAAATCCATGAATGCTCGTTATGGTCTTATACATCCCTGCTTCTTCAAGGTGACTTACAAAGACCGGTCTTTTTCCTTTGAGGACCCTGCTGATCTTCGGAAGTTCATTCACACGCATCGGGGAGAGCTTATGGAGCTTACTAAACCTTGCTTGTTTTGTTATGTGTTAATTCCTTTTCTTTTTTAGGTTGTGACTTTTTATCGCTATTAATTCTAAATTGCATCTTGTCTGTACTTTCTTTCTTTTGAATAGATTTTCCTTGTGCTGTTGTTGCAGACCCCTGTTTTCATCATTCATTTGTTCATCTTGTCTGGCCCATCTTGTTGTATTACAATATTGTGTCTGGTAAGTTCATTCGTTTCTTTGTCTTATATATTTATTATTCTTTCATTAAAATCCTCTTTGTTTCTCTTTTCCTTTCGTCCCCTTTTGTAGTTAAGTAATATCGATTATTTCTTTTCGGTGCTCCCTTTGCATTTTGGTCGTCTTGACTTTTGCCGTTCCCCCTCCCACATTAATGTTACTTCTTTTCTGGTTTTATATGGCTGAAGCTTTTTGGCTTCTTGACATCTTTACTTTTCTACTTTTTTCAGGACGTTTGTGTTCCTTCCCCTTTCTGCTATATCCCCTCTTTCTCCTGTCGTCTCTCTATTTTTGGCAATGTTTCTCTTTTCCACCTCGTTTCAATGCTTTCCTCCCTTTTCTTCACTGTTTGGTGTTTTACTGTTCCCTTTGTCCCTTATTATGGTTGACTTCTGATATTTTTTTGTTCCTCTCTGATGTCCATTATCATTTTAGCCCCATCATCATACCTCTACTCTCGCTTTTTCTTTGCTGCCCCTTTTCTAACTTGTCTCTACTTTTAAGCTTATTCTTACTCAAATTTTGTAGATGAGTGGTCTTCGAGTTATCTCATGGAATGTTAAAGGTATTCGCAATCCTGTCAAAAAACAACGTGTTTTATCTCACCTGGCTAGATTGAAGTGTCAAGTTGCCTTACTGCAAGAAACGCATCTTAAGTCGCAAGACTTGTCCTCATTGCATAAACAATGGGTAGGAGAAGTTTTTTGCTCCCCTGCAGCAAATAACAAAAATGGTGTTGTCATTTTATTTCATAAGTCGTTAAGTGTTCAGTTACAAAATGAATCTCATGATGATAATGGTAGATGGCTGTTTTTACATACTATTGTTAATAATGCACAATTGTCCTTTTGCAATGTTTATGGACCAAATGCTATTGATCTAACTTTTTGGAATGAATTATCCTCCCTTCTTTCCTCACATGCGACTGAGGATTTGATTGTGGGTGGTGATTGTAATCAGCTTATGGACCCCTTTTTGGACCGGAAATCACAGACTAGGTATGTCCCAAGCAAAATGCAGAAAACCTTTTTTAAAGCTATATCCTCTAGAGGACTCATAGACACTTGGAGAATCTGTCACCCGGATGCACTGGAATTCTCCTTCTTTTCCCCCGTTCATTCATCTCATTCCCGTATTGACTATATTTTCCTCACTCCACATGTCTTACAATTCATGACCAATTCGGAAATAGGCTCTATCTTAATTTCAGATCACGCTCCCATTATTTTAGATATAGATTATCCTTCTCCTTCCCCCTTTCTCGTCTTTGGCGTTTTAATAATTCTCTCCTTTTAGATCCTCAATTTGTTGAGCTCTTTACTCTTTTCATGGAGGAATTCTTTCAAAATAATCTCCACTCCACTTCTCAATTTCATTTTATTTGGGACGCTTTCAAAGCAGCCACCAGAGGCTTTATTATTGACTTTGTATCTCGGAAAAGAGGAAGGCTCTCTCGCAATCTTCTCTTATCCTCAAACAAATTAAAGATCTCGAGCATCAATATTTTACTACCAATTCCACGGATACCCTATCCTCTCTTATCAAGGCGAAAATGCAGTATAACAAACACTCTTGGGATTCCGCATCTAATAATCTCCTCAAATTCAGCTCTAAGATGTATGGTGGGTGGAACAAAGCAGGTAAATCTCTTGCTAACTACCTTAAAATTAAAAGACAGAAATCCAAGATTGTAACGATCACCGATGATCGAGGAATATCTCATTCCTCGGATGACAACATTCTAGACTGTTTTGTCCAATATTATACCTCCTTATACACTCCAGAATCTATCGCTTCTCCGGGACAAATTGATTCCTTCTTTCAAACTATTCCTAAGCCCTCAGATAATCGTACGGATCTTTCTTCTCTTGACGCTCCTCTTTCCGAAAAAGAAATAATCAATGCCATTACTCTTCTCCCCAAAGACAAAACACCCGGTCCTGATGGCTTCATGGTTCGTTTTTATCTTTTTTTCTCTTTGATCAATTTTTTTTTTATGAATGGCGAATCCAAAGGCTCCTTTACTCAGGCTATGTTATGCTTAATTCCCAAAAAAGATAAGGATCATTCTCTCTGCAAAAATTACAGACCTATTTCTCTAATAAATACTGATTGCAAAATGTATGCAAAAGTTTTAACTATCCGAATTAACAAAGTTATTCCTGCCCTCATCAATACCTATCAATCCGGATTTGTTAAAGGTAGATCTATTACAGATAATTCGAGAACTCGTCTAAACATTATTCATCTTGCCTCCAAGATGGATTCCCCAGTTGCTGCTATCACTTTGGACGCTGAAAAAGCATTTGACAGAGTAAGTTGGGATTTTATGTTTGGTGCTTTGAGGTGGCATGGCTTTAGTCCTCCTATCGTCCGTTTTATTCAGTTACTCTATTCTGCCCCCTCTACTTCTATTTGGGTTAATGGTTCTCAATCCAAGGGGCAGATTTATGTTCCCTGGCGCATCCCTGCAAATCAGCATGGATGCGCCACGGAAGATGTGTCACGCAAGTTTGCCCTTGCACCACCGCAGATGCGCCGCATTTACAATGCGGTGCATCGTGGCGCAAGGACAAGCAGATACGTGACGCATCTGCCGGCGTAAGGTAGGCGCAGTGCTGAAGTTGCGTCGCAAGCACGACGCAACTCCAGCACTGTTCCAACCTACCCTATCCCTAACATGGTGCGTCAAGCCTTACGCCTGCTTCAAGCAGGCGCAGGGTTTTGATGCATCAGCGTTGGCAAAGTGACTCAGTGAAATCTTGTAGATTTCACTGAGTCACTTTTCAGGGGCATTCCTGCGACGGAACGCCCCCCCCCCCTGTGTCGAAACGCCCACGTGAAACCTGACGCAGGTTTCACGTGGCGCAGGGCTTTACACCGTGACGCATCTCCATTGATGCGTCACGATGTAAATGGGGCGCAACGTGGCGCAGGGTTTACGCCGCCGCTGCGTCACAAAAGTGACGCAACGGCGGCGTAAAAGGGGCGCAAGTCCCTCATAAATCTGCCCCCAAGTACTTTTCTCTTCACAGAGGTACCAGACAAGGTTGCCCTCTCTCTCCCCTTCTTTTCATTCTTGGTTTAGAAACTTTCCTGGAAAAAATTCGACGTTCACCATCTTATACTGGCCTGAAATTCCACGATATTGAAATTAAATTCACTGCCTATGCGGATGATATCCTTCTATATATCTCTAACCCAACAACTTCTTTACCTTCTCTTTTTTCTTTATTAACAGAATACGCTTCAGTCTCTGGATACAAGTTAAACATTGATAAGTCTGAAGTTTTACCTTTGAACAAATTTTGTTTTTCCCATATGTTTGTTGGTTCCGGCTTTGAGTGGAATCCTAGGTATATTAAGTGCTTAGGAATTCTCTATGCGAACACTCTTAGAGAAACCATTAAAATCAATCATGCCGAAATTCTTAAAAAGCTTTCTGCACTCATTGAGGGCTGGTCCCCCCTTTTCTTATCCTGGTGGGGGAGATTAGCAACTATCAAGATGATGCTCCTTCCCATTGTTAATTTTTATCTCTCTATGCTTCCCATCTCTCTTCCTGCTACCTTTTTAAAAACTATATACAGTCTCTTAACAAAATTTCGCAAAGAGTCTGGCAGAGTTAATTTTCCCAATCTTACTCGTTATCACTCTGCTTTCACATTAAAACAAATTTGGCCTTTTTTAGCAGACTTTTTATGCCCCTCCTTAACAGCTTGGAGCTCCCTTGAGCTAGCGCAATATTCTCCCTTTTCATTTCACACATCTACTCGTCTCACTCAGCCTCCAAAGCGTTTTCTCACCCCTATATTTAAACATTCCAAAGCTCTTGCCCTGTCACTGTCTCGTTCCTTTCTTTCGCAAGCTGAATTCCATTCCCAAACTCCGATTTGGTATAATAAATTCTTAAAGATTAATAATAGAGCATTATTTTGGAAGGAATGGATTGACAAGGGCATCATTACCTATAACCACCTACTTAGAGATAATTCCCCGAAAGATTTCTCTGAAGTTCGTGATTCTTTCAATATATCTAACGCATATTCTTCACTTTTCCCCTGTTAAAAACCAACCTAGCTTCTATTATTTCCCAAAACAACTCACTATCTACTACTGCACCTACTCTCTTTCCCATACCTGACTTTTCTATCCCCCTTAAGGCTGCCGCCATTTACAAATTACTCTCCCTTCCTTCTGTTGATAGACCCAAATCTAACTTTGAACTTTTATGGGAAAAGGATCTTGCCCAGAATTTTTCCCCACAGATCTGGAACTCTATCTGGTCTAAAATACACACTGTCTCCCGCTCCGCTAGCACTACACAAACTCTCTATTTTTTTTACAATAGGCTTTTTTTTACCCCCGCTGAGCTACATAGATTTAGACTACTTGCATCCCCTAAATGCTGGTCCTGTTCACATACTGGGAGTGATTTCCTTCATATGTTTTTTCACTGCCCACGGATCAAATCCCTTTGGTCTTGCATATGGTCGAAGCTCAATGATATTTTAAACACAAACTTTCCTTTTGAAATTGTTCATATTTTTCTGGGCGGTTTTTCGCCTATATGGAACGTTCAATGTAATGTATGCAAATTTATAGATCTTTATATTGCCATTTCCTTTCAGATTATCACTACAAACTGGAAAGATACCTCAAAAGTTTCGTATACTGCTTGGTGGAACTTATTATGTCATCACCATAGACTTGACCGTGCTTTCGCCACCACAGTACCTCTGTTAATCAAAAAGGATTTGTTATGGTCTCCTTTAACCAATTTTTTTTCTAGACATGTCCCTTGATTTTCTTCATTTTTACTTGTCTATTGAACACTTTTAATGAATTTGCATTTTCCATTGCCCTTTTTCTTCTACCTCCTACCTCCTACCTCCCCTCTTTTCTTTTCTTTCTTTTTTCTCTTTTCTTCCCTCCCATACAAAAAATTACCTTTAAAAAGCTTTTCCTATATGTACTGTTTATTATTCCCTCTTTTGGGATCAAAGAGTATTTTTTTTGCTTAATTCAATATTGTTCTACTATCGGTTTGCATTGCATCTCTCTTGTATTGATGTTTTACTATGCTTAACTTACCCAATAAAGCTTTCTAAACTTAAAAAAAAGAAGGGACAGGAGAGTGCCTTGACCGCCCTGATGAAGGCGCAAGACACTTTCTCAAGGGATCTTGTTGAGGCCAAAACATGTTGGCAAACTATGAATAGAGAGGATGCCCGAGACAAAGGCTCACAGTAGCATCCTACTTTGTTTTCAACCCAACCCTGCGTATCCATAGAATGAAGGGAATACCTGTTTGTATCATTATGTAGACCCTTGTTATAACCAGAAAATGTTTATCCTGCTCCCCCCCCATTAGGTCGAGACCACCATGTTGGAAACATTTTAACATGGTAGGGAAGAATGGCCAATGAAGAAGCAAGCCACAAATAAGTGGGTGAGGGCTTTCTGTCCAAATCTGTTTTGCTTTTTGTTTTCTTTAGCAGTAGTCTCTATGTTACAGTAAAATTACACAGCTGAACTTAAATAGTTTAGCTGAATGATGTGCACAATATGATGCAATATGACTTTATGTATCTGTATGGCTACATACAAAATTAAGGGGAAAAAAATAAAAGAGAATATTGAGGCCATCTCAAAGAAAAGATTCATTTTCTAATGATAACTGAGTGTATAATTATATGATCAAGGGGATGTTATCACGGGTGTGTCCATTCTCTAATCATTGTGAAAGTAGAGAAAAATGTCACAGAATGGACCCAGAACAGAACCTTTAAAAAAAACAATACTGAATACAATATTTGCATCTAAATCTCTGCTAAAGTTTATTTTTGACAGCTGGATTATCTAATCATGTAATTGATTTCTCAACAGGAAAATAATGGTTCAAAACTCCACCTAATAGCTTTGTCTTCAGACAACTGTCTTTATTTTAAAGTAATTATGTGACATTTAGAAGGATTTGTGTTCAGTGTAAGAGGTCGTGGGAATCTGCGGACGCTGTCTAAGGAGTTGGCTGCTTGGATGAGATTATCATGGATCATATGAATTTATTAAATGTGTGCACCGTTCAATGCCTATTTCTTTATTTGTTAGCAATTCAATATCGTGGGTGGCAGAGCCCTTCAGATAAGGTCAAGTTGCCAGTTACTTGTTACAAGACACCGAGAATATAGACAATGGGTGAAAATAAAAATATAGTGAGTTTAAAATCTTATGCCGCACAAGAGTGTGCACTATGCATAATGACTGTAAAAAAGAAGAAAGGAACCCCAAGCAGTTCCTAAGTTTTAGGTGGAGAGCAACTCATTTGCATGGAGCACTCTACACCACCATCGACATGCTAAATAGGCTCACCTCAAATGCCTGTTTTTCTACTAGAGTGTTTAGGCTTAGGGTTAGTACGGTGCAATCTATGCCAAGCTAGAAAGGGGCAACGCCTTTTGCCATTTGTGCCGCAGCGTCTTTATGCACAGGATAAGCACAGTGCAACGAGCTGAAAAATGACAAATGCCACCCAGAATAAGTCTAATCAAAGCCCTGTGGGGCTTAGAGTGCCATGTAATTTAGGCACAGAAATAAAAGGAATCCTAGGTAGCTCCCACATTTTTAGGTACAGAGCAGCTCCTTTATATGGATAAAGACACACAATTGATGGACGGAATGCAGAACAAATCAAAACATTCACCCCCAGTCAAGAGATCTGGGTTAAATCCATCATTATTTTGCTCACCATGCCACCTCAGTTTAGACCTGGCCATATGCAAATCATTCTTGACCCTGTGCCTCATGGGAACAGTCCAGCTCGAACTGCCAAGCCAGGTCCTCCCTGGACCAGAAACAAGCATCCTAGGGCCGGTTTCGGGGTTACCTAGCTTGGCAGTTCGGGCTGGACTGTTCCCATGAGGCACAGGGTCAAGACTTATTTGCATTTGGCCAGGTCTAAACTGGGGTGGCATGGTGAGCAAAAGAATGATGGATTTAACCCAGATCTCTTGACTGGGGGAGAATGTTTTGATTTGTTCTGCATTCCGTCCATCAAATGTGTGTCTTTTGCTTTCTCGCCCTAACTGTGCCGGGTATGCCTAGGCGTAGGTTCCGGGCCCACTGTGCCACTGGATTCAAGCTATTCTGGCTGAAGAGAGGTGAAACCCCGAAACCGGTCCTAGGATGCTTGCTTCCTGTCCAGGGAGGACCTGACTTGGCAGTTCGGACTGGACAGTTCCCATGAGGCACAGGGTCAAGACTGATTTGCATTTGGCCAGGTCTAAACTGGGGTGGCATGGTGAGCAAAAGAATGATGGATTTAACCCAGATCTCTTGAATGGGGGAGAATGTTTTGATTTGTTCTGAATTCCGTCCATCAAATGTGTGTCTTTTGCTTTCTCGCCCTAAGTGCGCCGGGTTTGCCTAGATGTAGGTCCCGGGCTCACTGTGCCACTGGATTCAAGCTATCCTGGCTGAAGAGGGGTGAAACCCCGAAACCGGTCCTAGGATGCTTGTTTCCGGTCCAGGGAGGACCTGGCTTGGCAGTCCGGGCTGGACAGTTCCCATGAGGCACAGGGTTAAGACTGATTTGCATTTGGCCAGGTCTAAACTGGGGTGGCATGGTGAGCAAAAGAATGATGGATTTTACCCAGATCTCTTGAATGGGGGAGAATGTTTTGATTTGTTCTGCATTCCGTCCATCAAATGTGTGTCTTTTGCTTTCTCACCCTAAGTGCGCCGGGTTTGCCTAGACGTAGGTCTCGGGCTCACTGTGCCAGTGGATTCAAGCTATCCTGGCTGAAGAGGGGTGAAACCCCGAAACCGGTCCTAGGATGCTTGTTTCCGGTCCAGGGAGGACCTGGCTTGGCAGTTCGGGCTGGACTGTTCCCATGAGGCACAGGGTCAAGACTGATTTGCATTTAGCCAGGTCTAAACTGGGGTGGCATGGTGAGCAAAAGAATGATGGATTTAACCCAGATCTCTTGACTGGGGGAGAATGCTTTGATTTGTTCTGCATTCCGTCCATCAAATGTGTGTCTTTTGCTTTCTCGCCCTAAGTGTGCCGGGTATGCCCAGACATGAGTCCTTGGCTCACTGTGCCACTGGAATCAAGCTATCCTGGCTGAAGAGGGGTGAAACCCAGAAACCGGTCCTAGGATGCTTGTTTCCAGTCCAGGGAGGACCTGGCTTGGCAGTTCGGGCTGGACTGTTCCCATGAGGCACAGGGTCAAGAATGATTTGCATATGGCCAGGTCTAAACTGGGGTGGCATGGTGAGCAAAAGAATGATGGATTTAACCCAGATCTCTTGACTGGGGGAGAATGTTTTGATTTGTTCTGCATTCCGTCCATCAAATGTGTGTCTTTTGCTTTCTTGCCCTAACTGTGCCGGGTATGCCTAGACGTAGGTCCCGGGCCCACTGTGCCACTGGATTCAAGCTATTCTGGCTGAAGAGGGGTGAAACCCCGAAACCGGTCCTAGGATGCTTGTTTCCTGTCCAGGGAGGACCTGACTTGGCAGTTCGGACTGGACAGTTCCCATGAGGCACAGGGTTAATACTGATTTGCATTTGGCCAGGTCTAAACTGGGGTGGCATGGTGAGCAAAAGAATGATGGATTTAACCCTGATCTCTTGACTGGGGGAGAATGTATTGATTTGTTCTGCATTCCGTCCATCAAATGTGTGTCTTTTCCTTTATATGGATTGCATTGCAGATCGGGGGGACACTTTCTGAGAATGATACTGGTTGGAAAACCCTAGAATACGGGGGTCCATAAACCTGGAACAGTCTTACCTTAGCCCTCATAAAAACAGCAAAGTCTATTCAAGTTCAGATGGAAACTAAAGACTTGTCTTTTTGGTCAGACCTTCCCTGAGTCTGCTTCCTGATTGACTGGCTATTGATTACGACTGTGAATCAATACATCTCCAGGCAACATATCACACTAGTATAAGCCTATTGAAACGATCTGCTGGTTTTGGCATGGAACAATTAATTTGCCTCACTGTGGATTATTCAGAGGAAGAGCCACAGATGTCTTCAGGGTACAGGAACTATAGACATAACTATGGGTGGTGAATATTACCTGTTTATATCTTTGCTATCTACCTCCATGTAAGGAGCTCTAAGGCCTAACAAATCATCAGTAAACAAAACAAATAAATATTCATAGTCGAACCTAAACCAATATTTAACATGCATTTGTAGATATATTTGGGCAGACTGTTCAACAGCCAATTCTTGGTTTAGATCAACAATGTCAGTACTCGGGGGCGTGGCCAACAGCATGGCCGTTTAGGACGTGCTTTCGCCGAGATCCGGCTGAAAGCTCCATCCGATCATTAATCCGGCAGTCCGTAGGCTCGGACACCCATCCTACTTGATACCAATGACTCGTAAATACCCCGGCGACACGTCTGACGGAAAACGGGAGGACAATCGGCCTCCGATCTGTCGTTGTTGCCCCTGAAAGTCTCCGCCAGCGCCTCAGCAAAATGGCGCCCGCCCGGGGCTGACTCGGCTTGCCGGGCTTGAGGCGCACCCCTGGGGCACTGATCTCTCCGACAGGGCTATCGGGAGGACTGTCGGCCCCCAGGCCACTGCAGTGGGTCCCGGGGACCTTATCGCCGATCTATAGGACAGGTGCTCTGCGGCGGCTGAATGGACGTGGCAGGGCCGCGGCGTGCCCCTGGGAGACGATATCCTTGCCGCCAGCCCGAAACAAAGTGCAGCACCTGCCGAGGTGCGTGACTCTTGGCGGTCGCATGGACTACCTGCCGCTCTCCCGGATTGCGGCCACAGGTGAGCCGGGAGGCTGCGGGACGCCACGACGCCTGGAGGACTTGCCCGGGGGCTGCTGCAACGGCCCTGCGGGATTGCGTTCCTGGGGGTCTCGGGCGGCAGCGATGGAGGTAAAGGCATTCCCTGCGCACTCGTCTTCTTCCTGGGTGGGCGCCCCGCGACTTGAAGGCCTGGTGGAACAACGTACAGAGGAACTGGGCCCAGACACCACATCAGTGGGGCCTGGCGAGGCCTTGGAGTCGGCGCAGGCCTTCCGGTGTCGGCCCCCCTGCACTGGCTGGCTGGTGATGGAGTGGAGCGTTCTAGCCCTGCCTGCGTTGGAGTGACGGAAGTGGCTGCAGCGACGACATTCTCTGTGCTCTGTGCCTGCACCCGGGCCTCCCTTTCATGCAGCTGGGGCTGGGCCGGGCCCCTGTTGTCTGGGCACCACACACCTTGGAGGCCCGGTGGTTTATCGTGCAAAGGATAGGGGCCGAACCACCACCACTGTAGGGCCTGGGGAGGCCTTGTGAGTGGCGTGGGCCTACGGGTGACCCCCCCCGCATTGGAGTGCTCTGGACTAGAATACGGTGCCCATCTGCCGGCGTCGGGCCTCCGGCTGGGCCTTGGCATATCCGATTGCGCCGCTTCCTCTACGCCCCCTGTGGTGGTGGGGTCAAGTGTCCCCCCCGGCCTTCTCCATTGGTTGGGGGCCCTGTCGCCCTGATCGTGCCTGAAGGGCTTGAGCTGCCTGGACTGGGCTGAGACTGAACGGCGCCGGACCAGCGTGACACCCTATTGCATGGGACCATGGGGGTGCACGGGTGCCCCCCTCCCTGCTGGTCCTGGACTTTCCACTGCTCTCCCTAGGACCCACCACAGTGCTCCCGACTATGGGCAAAGACAAAGATCCGAAACCACTGCGCCAGGGGAAAATGGATCGGTACACTAAAGTAATCAGTGGAGGAGTGTGGCTCAATGGTTAGAGCGGCAGACCCTGAAGCAGAGTTCTGGCCAGGGACCAGGGTTCGATTCCCGCCTCGGTGGGGCTCGGACTCAATTTCCTCGGACCTGTCTATTCTCGCCTCGGTGCCTATTCTAATCACGGGCCCCACGCTGCAACCACGCTGCAACTCTGGACAATAGCTTGCTTAGCCTCCACACCGGCCCCAACAGCGCTAAGGATGCCTGGCTTCACCCTGGGGGTGCCCAGGAGTGGACACTTCACAGGGAAAGCCAGGAGGGGTTCCACAGCGGTATGAGTATCAGCGCCAGGAAACCACAAAAGGTGACACCGCAAGGTGGCCGTCTGGTGACAGTGCGCTCTATAAGTACCTTGGCATTTACATTTACATTTACAATCAATCCCCCCACCCCCGGAGGAACGACCGGCCAGTCGTACAGACATGGACACTCTTCTTCAGGAGATTCAATCTTCCAGGACAGCGCTGGAAGGGAAAATAGGAGAAGTTGGCGCGGAGGTGAAGCTCCTGAGGCAGGATTTATGAAATCTGGCAGACCTTCAGGCCTCAAATAAAGACCTCCCGTGGCATGTCGATGATGCAGAAAACAGGGCCGAAATAACAACCTACGCTTTGTTGGATTTAGGGATGGCATTGAAGGAACAAGTACACCTGACTTCCTTTACTCTTGGCACCAGCGCATCTTCCCGAAAGATAAATTCTCTGCATGTTTGTCATAGAAAGGGCACACAGGGCGCTTATGGCATGGCCGCCTCCGGGTGCGCAGCCGCGCCCCATCATAGCCCACTTCCTAAACTTTCTAGACAGGGACATGATCCTTCAAGAGACAAGGAAACTTGGGGACATTCGACATGAAAATACACGTATCATGATCTTCCCTGATTACAGCAGAGAAGTGCAAAAGCAAAAGCGCACCTATGATTCCGTAAAGGCGAAACTCAGAGACCATAACATTCAATATATGCTCCTATTCCTCAAAAAATTGAAGGTACTATACATGGGTCACACCCACTTCTTTCAAACGCCAGAAGAAGCCTGGCAATGGCTTGAGGAACGCCCTATACTGAAACAGTAGGAAGCGCCGCAGCCTACTAGCCAGTCATCGGTGGGGAAGGGCCCTAAACTTCCTGGATTCCAGAGGACACTGACATCCCAAGGAAACCATAGAGAACGTTTGCAGTTGGCAACGCTGTACATAACTAGAGGCGGTGGACTGATTCAGCGGCGAAGTGGACACTCGCTGGACTCTCACCTGCTGACAGGTTTGCGCACAGCCCGCCTCCCTAGCCGCTGTGAGCCCTGCACAGAGACGGACACTAGGGACAGCATGTCCGGAGACGAGGGAGACGAAGATCCCACGCAACACCCTCTGGTTGCGGAAATTGTAGCAAAGGAGCAAGATTTGGTAACAGAAACTCTCATATCGCAAGTAGAAGCCCCTGACTTGAACTCCTGATTATGAGAGACTTGCCGTGGGACCAGACTATAATGGCGGAGTTTGGTTTTGGACGCTTCCCCCAATGCACCATCCACCTAACCTGCTGAACGACTGAAGGGAGCCTTTCCAACGCAGGTTATAGGCCAGAAGTGGCCAGAAACTTGGACATCGGATTTTTCCCTTTCCGCCTCTTTTCTATCTCTCCCGTCCCTTCTCCATCTCCCCCCCCCCCTCTCTCTCCCAAAATATCTTTTCTCAGTCTTTGGCTCTGTCCTTTTCCTCTCTTCAGTTTGTTTCCCTCTTGGGATCATTTGTGGTGCTGCAAGAGTTTAACGTTGTAGCATAGTTTGGGGCTAGGGTGGGCAACAGACCTCCACAACCCTTGTGCACAGCCTCGGTCGCAGGACTCTGGCTGGGGAAGTGGAAATGAGGGGGGGCTGTGCTGGGGGGGGGTTTGGGAATTTCAATCATTTGAACTGTTGTGGTTGTTTATTGCGTTTCTGTTGAGGTACGGTCATAGAGAGCGCAGAGCATACAAAACCAACCAAATCCTTAGTACAGGTAGTCCTACTACCGCATCTGCATGCATGCCCCGTCAGCACACTACAGTCTTCCATGGCGGGCCCAGAGGATAGCCCCTTCACAGCCCTAACCTGGAATGTCAACGGCCTTGGGGACAAGATTAAAAGAGGGTTGGTGTTGTCCTTTATAAAACGCGCCTAACTGGATGTGGTGCTGCTACAGGAGACACATCTTAAAGGGACGAAGTGTGGGTTCCTGGCACGAGGGGCATACACCGTCCTGGCACACGCGGGTAACACCTCTGACTCCTGATTAAAAAGTCTCCCCCCTTCAGAGTGCAGCGTACGTGGATAGACCCCAGGGCACCTATGTGGGAGTGACAGGGGTATGGGGTAGGAGGACTGTTACCATCTTATCGGTCTATGCCCCGCCGAGACTGCAGACCAGGATGCTAATTAAGGTGATGGACATATTGTTGGAGTCCCCGGGTTCGACACACATGATCGGAGGTGACTTTAACGACGTGATGCATATCCCTATAGACTGTTCAGGGGAGCATGTACAACCGCCCCCGTTACACAATTGGCGCGTCTCACAGACACAATTGGTCTGGTGGACGTGTGGCACCACCTGCATCCGGGGGTACGACAGTGCTCATACTATTCTGGGGCCCACAGGGTTTACTCCAGACTGGATTATGTTTTCCTCCTGAGCGGTGCAATACAGGACATACACAAGGCGGAATACATGGCAAGGGGCCTGTCTGACCACTCACCCCTCTTTGTACGAGTAGGAGATAGGGCCAAAATCGGGCATGGGAAAAAGCCAATGGTGGCATGGGACCACGGAGGTGCTCCAAGGCATCCGAGCGGACACTAAGGTCTTTCTTGGTGAAAATGTGGGTTCCGTGCAGTCAGTGGTGGTGATCTGGGAAGCAAATAAAACAGTTCTCAGCGATCGGTCGCAAAATCGGATAGCTTGGGAAAAAAGGAAGGCTCAGGAAGAACTTACCACACTGGAGGCCCAGATTCTCACACTAGAATGACAGAACATGATGCAGAGCGATCCTCAAGTCCAACAGCAGCTAACGGATGTGCAAGATTAATATAGGGCCCTGGCCACTCAGGAGGCTAAGGCGCAGGCTAAGGTGACCCTCCACAGGCTATATGATGTGGGGGACAAGTCAGGCAGGCCCTTGGCATGGCTTAGTCGTAAGGAGGTGGAGACCCGGTGGGTAACGAGTATTATGGACCCCCAGGGGTTCACACAGACGCGAGATAAGCAGATAGAGCAGTCTTTACCTCCTACTATCAAAACTTTTACGAGGCCCGGCCCAGGAGTACACCCTCGGCCATCAAGGAGAACTTGGCGGAGATTCATACTCATTATTGGAGGCGGCTGACAGGGAAGGGCTAGACTCAGATATCACCGTTGATGAAATTAAAATGGCCATAACCAGATTACGCCCCGGGAAGACCCCGGGTCCCAACAGCATGCCTGCGTAACTCTATAAGAAGTGTGCAGATCTCTTTAGCCCCTACCTACTGAATCTTTTTCAGGATGCGTCTCAAGAGGGAATCCTGCCCCTGGACATGCGCATGGCCATAATTATCCCCATTCATAAACAGGGGAAGCCCCCTACTGACTGTACATCGGATGTATGACGTTACAACGCACACTTTTACAACGCATGCACTTACAACGCATTTTTTACAACGCATAATCCATTACAACGCATGACATTACAACGCATGACACTACAACGCATTTTTAAAAAATACCTTTACAACGCATTACCATTACAACGCATACTACCTTTACAACGCATACCATTACAACGCATAATATTAAAATACATTTAAGGTAAGTATTAGATAGTATAGGGGTAAAAATTACTAATCTAACTCCAGGGGGTGCAACAGTAGGGTAAGTGTTGGATAGTATAGGGGTAAAAATTACTATTCTAACTCCAGGGGGTGCATCAGTAGGGTAAGTGTTGGATAGTATAGGGGTAAAAATTACTATTCTAACTCCAGGGGGTGCATCAGTAGGGTAAGTGTTGGATAGTATAGGGGTAAAAATTACTATTCTAACTCCAGGGGGTGCATCAGTAGGGTAAGTGTTGGATAGTATAGGGGTAAAAATTACTATTCTAACTCCAGGGGGTGCATCAGTAGGGTAAGTGTTGGATAGTATAGGGGTAAAAATTACTATTCTAACTCCAGGGGGTGCATCAGTAGGGTAAGTGTTGGATAGTATAGGGGTAAAAATTACTATTCTAACTCCAGGGGGTGCATCAGTAGGGTAAGTGTTGGATAGTATAGGGGTAAAAATTACTATTCTAACTCCAGGGGGTGCAACAGTAGGGTAAGTGTTGGATAGTGTAGTGTAATATTATGCGTTGTAATGGTATGCGTTGTAATGGTAGTATGCGTTGTAATGGAATGCGTTGTAAAGGTAGTTTTTAAAAATGCGTTGTAATGGTATGCGTTGTAATGTCATGCGTTGTAATGGATTATGCGTTGTAAAAAATGCGTTGTAAAGGTAGTGCGTTGTAAAAGTTGCGTTGTAAAGGTTGTTCCCCCTGTACATCATATTGCCCAATATCCCTTCTCAATATTGAGGTGAAAATACTGGCTACGATCCATGCCATGAGGTTCTGCCATGTAATCACGACTTTAGTGCATCAGGATCATACGGGTTTCTTACCCGGCCAGGCGACTCGACTGAATCTGCGTAGGACCCACAATTGGCTGATGGAGGTTCGGGACCGCGATACCCCACACCTGCTCCTGTCTCTGGACGCGGAAAAGGCATTTGATGCGGTCCACTGGCCCTTCGTGGAGGCTACTCTGGCCAAATTCGGTCTCGGACCCAATTTCCGGAACTTGGTGGGACTCCTGTACAGGGACCCCCGGGCACGGGTTAGGGTCAATGGTCAGATCTCTGGAGACTTCCCTGTCAGATGATGCACCCGTCAGGACTGTCTTCTCTCCCCACTGCTCTTTGCTCTCACGATTGAAACAGTGGCATGTGTGATTAGGCAGTGCCCGGAGATATGGGGGTTCCGCATTAAATCGGGGGACACATGGGAGGAAAAGATCTTGCTATATGCAGACAATATCCTTCTTTATGTTACGCATCCAGACACCACGATTCCCACCCTGTTTTCTACCCTGGACGTTTATGGGACCCACTCAGGCTTCACCATTAACTGGCACAAGTCCGTGATATATAGTCTGGGTACGCTGTCCGCCTGGCTTGCCCTCCCCGGGGCTTTCCAGATAGCTCATTCCAGGTTTACCTACTTAGGAATCTACCTCACTACAGATAAGAACCTCCACTACCAGAGAAATATCCAACGAGTACTCACAAACTTTGCGGAAGACGCGCAGAGATGGAAATCTATTCCACTTACTATTCTAGGCCGGGCTGCCATTTTCAAAATGATCACCCTGCCTCGCTTCCTATATGCGCTACAGAATGCGTATTTCCCCCTTTCGAGACTAACTTTCTGAGCTATTGAAGCGGAATTGCACTCCTTCCTATGGCTAGGGAAACAACCTAGAATTGCCATCACCACCTTGCAACGTAACCAATACACTGGAGGGACCTTGCTGCCAAACATAGAGGCCTACTACTGTGCGGAACACCTAACCCCGGTGAACGATTGGAAACACCCCACGGCAGACCATCCCACTTACAGACTGGAGAGGGAAACCATGGCGGGACGTACCTGCTTGCATTATCTCTACAGGGGGTGGGGTAAGGGGAGGCTTCTCCCGGCTACACAAGCCACGATAGAACTGTGGGAGAGAGCAACGAAGGCAATGGGGTGGGACCGCAAACCTACTAAAGAGACGCCCCTTTGGCACTGTCCCTGGCTGAAAGAATTCCCAAAATTGAGGAGCTTCACGGGGTGGGATGCCATAGGTATTTCCACCATAGGTGACGTGGTAGCTAAGGGTAACCTCAAAAGCTTTTGAGGGCTACAGACAGATTTTGCACTTCATTCCTCCCAGTTCTTTAAGTACGCGCAATTCCAACATGCCTGGCAGGCAGCGACCCTACTCTCCTCCCCGCTAACAGAATATGCACCACTGGAGGGGCGCCTATTAAATGAACACATGCTTACCAAGGCGGTATCCCTTACCTATCGAACCTTAAACAATAATGCACCAGACAGGCTAGGTAAGCTGCGGGAGACCTGGAAACAGAACTTAGGCGTCCTTGAAAACATAGACTGGGAGGCAGCGCTGATGCACCATAGGGAGGTGGCTATTAAATCCCGCCTCCGCCTCATCCAATTTAAAATACTCCACAGAGTATACTATGATAGGGCCAGACTCCACCGCATGGGCCGTGCCAGAGACCCTAGTTGTCAGAGGTGTGGCCATGAGACGGGAGATTTTTATCACACCATTTGGGACTGCAGCGAGATACAGGGCTACTGGGCGACGGTGTTCGGGGAACTGAGCAAAGTCCTAGCAACACCTATCCCCTTGGACCCTAAATTTATACTGTTGGGCATACCCGGGGATGTCGACTTGAGCAGACCGCACCTCATTTTCACTATGTTAGCCCTGGTGGTGGCAAAAAGAGTTGTAGCACAAACTTGGGGGGCTGCAGCCGCTCCTCTGCTTCGTGAATGGAAAGTAGGGATGACGGCAGAAAGGGTCACTTATAAAGCAAGGGGGTGCCCGAAGAAATTCCGCAGGGTGTGGGGCAAATGGAGGGCATAATATGGCCTAGATGGGGGGATGTGAACTAGTTATTGGGCCTTTGAGGGGCCTTTCCTTTCACCCTACACATCAGTTTTGGCCCCCTAGCCTTCCTACATCCCAGACGAAGAGGGACCCTGTGATACCATTATGGGGATATGTGAACGGGCCGAACTGGATTGTTCCAGATGACCTAAGGGGCTATGATGCGGGATTGTATGACGCACAACCAATATATGTATGTCACTGCAGGACTGTAACTGATTTTATGTTGACTTCCTTTGCTTTGTTGACTTCCTTTGCTTTTTGTATCTGGCAAAATATAAATAAAAACATTTCCACAAAAAAAACAATGTCAGTACTCTTGGTGGAATCCAAATTTTCGAACATCTGTGCTGCCTAAAGACCTATTTATTATGATTGTATAATTCTTAAGATATTTATGAATGTATTGGCAACTACATCATATGTAGCTGAAATATTCACCTAGCTAGTTCATCAAAGATTTATCTTAGGGCAGGGTTTGTCTTGGCGAAGATGTTTTGCTTGCATGACTATAGATAGCATCACAGCAGAGCTCCCACTTTCAAAATACACAGCATTGACTATGTTTGTGGAATTAAGTTTCAGAATTTATTAGAGGTGTTTATTAATTCCTCACATTGAAAGAAGGAGTTAACAACCATCTTAATTAAGGAATTAAGGTTAAATGATATGCTAACAGTGACTGCCTGGTATCCCCCTTTTTATTCGCCATTTATGTAGAACCATTTGATTAATGTCTAATGAAATAAGCCTACAGAAGGCTTTATACAGCAAGACATTTCGGTAAATATTACTTTATATATAGATTATTTGTTCTTACAACCTCTCTGTTAAGGTGTCCAAATAAAGTTTCCTTGTGCAGTGTGGATGTTACATTCGAACAGAAGAGGCGGCTTTGGTGAAAGGGGTCAGTTTCCCACCCTCGGAGTACCTTTCCATTATATAGACTCATCGTTGACTTCCCAAAAGTGTCTGATGGTTTCTGTGATTTCCTTTTTTCAAGGCCTCTCCAGTATCACCACCACCCTGTCTTCCATACATTGTCTTTGCTGTCACCATAGCTTCTCTTCATCCTGCCCACACCTTTCAGTTCAGCTGCCAGTCCTACGCCCTTCTCAATCTCCTCTTGGCCGCATTCTTTATTTCAAGACATGCCGGAAAGGCCATCGGCTGTCATGCTTCTCCTCCAGTCCAAGCGGCCACCTGGCTACTCATGTAGTAAAGTTCTCTAAACCTTTAGGCGTAAAAGCAAAGCGCTAGTGCCTCTTGTTCAAACACAGAGTAGTTATTCTTCAAGACATTCAATTCTCTTTAAAGAACTGCTAAAATGTTCGCTTTCCTTCCCACCACCTGGGTCAACGTCGCGCATTACCACTCGCTGTTACTGTTTGTAGTACGGACTGTATGTCTTGTGACACTGAACCTTCTCGACGTGGATACTTTGTAATTCTCTTCTTCAGCCTTAGTAACACTTTTTGACATTCTGTAGACCAAACAAAGTGCATCTTTATCGTTTCGTGCCAGGGCCTTCCCAACAGCTTCCACTGACTCATTCTTGTGCTTTACATACTATTTTTCTATAGCATTTCTTGCAAAATGTTGTGTAATGCCTTCTCCTTCCAGACTTTTTGCATAATGAGTTCTTGGCAAAGCGAGGCATGCTATTGGCCAGGTGCCCTGTGATGCAACAATGATAGCCCTTCGATCCAGCTTTATCATTCGGACTCATGTTTGGTTCCCACTCAATACTTTGTTCTCACGCTTTCATTGAGCTTGGGACCTTCTTTCACTTCATCAGCTTGTTGTTCCGGGGATCACATTTCCTCCACACAATCTGATGTGTATTCAAATACCTCAGAAATGGCATCGGCCTCTTTCAGATCAGGAGAGCGGGCTGGACGTTTTCAATGAATTGTATGTGCATCTGAGTTAATGCATTGTTACACAGTTCCCCAACCCACGTAAAAAAACACTTTTCCTGTATGTATCCACAACATTTATGTATTTTGCCTGTATTAATTACCTGAAGTGTTCTTAAAATTTTTGATAGGCACATACAAACATCTCTTGGTTCTTCTGTGCTCTACTCCTCCAAGGATTCCACAAAAATCTATTTTATCTCTCCTACACCATACACCCAAATTGTGCACTAAAATATGATGTTTCTGTAAAGGTGTGGTTGTTCTCCTTCAGTAACTATTAAGTATGACTGAAATAGTTGTACCCAATGTTTGTAAGGTAGAATTGATTCACACGCCAGATTTTGAAATGGAGATGGTTGGGACATGATTTCCACAGCCACCATGCTAAACAAATTTAACAACAATAAAGAAAACTACAAAATAAAATAATACGTTGAAAGAAATATTCAAATTAACAATTTAATATAACATTTTGAATTGTAGATAGTTTGAAATAACTGCAATGTTCTTTAAGTGCTCAGGTACAGGAGACCTGGGATAAAGGGATCCTGGTTGCAGATGTAGCCCCAGGGCTATTCCTATGAGATTGCACACCTGAACTGGTAGCCCTACTCCACTCTCTACTACAGTTACAATCCCATAGTCCTCAGACACATTGCAGGAGAATAAGAGAGGCGGAGACCTCAGCGTGTCATCAGGAACAGCTAACAAAGCCTCTTCATTGCTATACAAAGAAAGAACTACGACTGACTACTAGTTTAGCACTTATAACCCCAAAGTCTCATAGTTAGTACTACAAGACACAACGGATCTATCTTGCCTCAGGACCGTTCATTTTAAATTTTCCTGCTAGTCAGATTATTTGAGATTAGACGTTTATTGGAACTCACACACATTATGGCTTACAGTAACACTGCAATTTACAAACTTGTCCGTACTGGTTAGCTGATACACATGTTTTGTCATTAATGTTTCACCTGTATATTGTCTTGGATTTTATATATTTATGTTTATTATTTATGATTGGTTTTCATGTCTTTTCTGATCTCTGTAGTTGTGAGATTCTTCAAATATGTGCAGACTCTTTTGTGTAATATGTCAGTTTGTTTTAAGTTATATATGTTCATTGTTTATATATTAGAAATGTTTTTCTATGTTGTCATGTCAATTGTTTGCAGCCTTGAAGAAGTTCCTGTGTGGAACGAAACGCGTTGGCTGAGTCTATTTAAGAAAATAAAGGAAATACCTAAAGATACCGATTTGATTTGGACTTCTTCTGACTGGTGCACCTTCCTCTTTTGTCTTTCTCAACAAAGCCTCTTCATTCCTGTTGTCACAGAGGGATTCGTTAGCTGTCTCCTTGTTGGTGTGCTGCGTATGTTGTGTTTAGGAGTGTATAATGTTGAGTGCTTTATTACAGAGGAGACGTTGAGGAAATTGCGACTTCCAGCTGACCATAGCACCAGGAACAAGTCCTGCGCTGCACTCCTCATGCTCCTCCACAGCAGGGCTCATGTTGAGGCCATGTGCATTCATAGGTGCACCAGGACTTGCCCAGTATACATGTGTAGATTCAGCCTTAGTGTCCCTGCACAGAGGGATAAAACATTGTGCTTGCTGATAACAGTTTTGTTGTGTGTTATTGAATTAAATGACGGATATCCTTAGGTCCACTAAGTTCCCTAATTTGACATATTTGCAGGAAAAAATAAGCAGATGAATTGTTCCATAGCATAAGTCAATTCAATTTCAAAGTACAGTGTAGTAGTGACACTGCAGTACCTTAGAAATATGTTATGAGGTTTTGTAGAGGGTGCATATACCCTAAAGGGGCGTTCTGATGAGGAAAGTTGAAGCAGTGACAAAGGAAACATTCTTAAGAACCATGTCTTAAGTTTCATGCGAAAAGTCAGATGGTCAGTTGTGAGCTTCAGGTCTAAAGGATGGGAGTTCTACATCTTAACTGAGTGATACGAGAATGCTCCGCCACCTGCGTCTCACTTATTGAGGCACAGGATGACAAGGATCTTCAAAAAGCTAGAGCGTAAAGGTGAGTAAATCTTAGCCCAAAGTAGGCAGGCTTGTGGATCACTCTATGAGTAAAGCACAATGCTTTGAATATAGCTCATGTACCTGTCAGCAGCCAATGTCGTTTTTCACAGACACCTAAAAACAGAGGATCATGGTGGCAGATTTAATATAAGCTGACTACAGAGTCTTGTACAGTTTGAGGTCTTTGAATGGGGTAGTTGGGCATATCCGGGTAAAAAGAGATTCCATAATGCAATTGAGATGTGATCAGTGAATGATCAGTTTTGTGGCTACAATAGGCAGGAGAGGGGTGCTTTTTCTAGGCAAACATAGCAGAGAAAAACAGAGGGCAAATAGATGGTTACTTTTCTTGGAAAAAGATCAATTGTTGTCGAACCAAATTCCAGCGTTCTTGTCGATTTTGTGTACCTACACGAAAAGGGCCGAACACCACCAAACTGGAGACCACGGAAGTTGTGGAAGCCCAAAAATGAGAACTTTGGTTTTGTCTCCGTGTAACTGCATGCAGTTTTCCCACATCCGGGCACAACAACCGTCATTTGGTCACAGAAATTCTGTTCAACCACTGTTCTGTCCACTGGAGAGGGAAATTATAATTTGGATATCATCGGCATAGGGGATAGTTTCAAACCCAAATGCACGGACTAGGGTTGCCAAGGGACAGATGTAAATGTTGAAGAGGGTGGGGCTGACGAAAGAGCCCTCGGGGACCCTGCAGTTTAACAGTAGAGCGTCCAGTAAGAAAGGAGAGAGTGATACAGCCTAAAATCTGGAAGAAAGGAAGGACGCAATCCATTTCAGGACTCGTGACTTATGCCAATGTTGAATAGACTCTGTAAAAGTGAAGTATGAGAGACAGTATTGAATGCTGCCGAGAGGTCTAAAAGTATCAGGGCTGCCCTTGATCTAAGCGCATTCTCAGGGTGTGGGCAACTGCTAACAGTGCAGTTTCTGTGCTGTAGTGGGAGTAGAATCCAAACAGGGGTGGGTTTAAAAGTTCATTATGCTCAAGAAAATTCAAGAGTTGGGAGCTGATGGCTTTTTCCCACAAATTTGGATGGGAACGGAAGCATTGACATAGGTCTATAGTTTTTCATTGTATTGGGATCTACAAACGGCGTTTTTCAAATGGGGAACTAAGATGGCATGCTTCCAGCAGTACAGGGCTGAAGCTGAAGAGGTAGGAATGGACACAGTTCACTCAGAAGGTGGTGGAAAATAGAAGAGGCGAAATTGATAATATGAGGAGGGCAAGCACCATTAGGGAGCCAGGTTGAACATTTGCCATATGTGTATTCACCTCTTTCACCATAAGGAGTTTGGAAGTTGGTAAGGACCTGGGAGGGGCGGTGGTGGTGGAGGTTCAGAGGTAGGTGGAGTTTCAGAGAGTGGCTTCGGTAATTTGGATATTTCTCAGAGAGTTTCGGATGGTTTCAACCGTGGAGTGTTCCAGTGGGTGGTGGTATTTCTCAGGTTGTTTCTGGTGACCGGTAGATTTGGGGACATATTTACAAGCCCCTATCACCACGGGAACGTCACTTTTACCGACGGTGTGTTGGCGATAGAGGCTTTGCCTTATTTACAAGGCAGAGTTAAGCCACTTAATGTTGCTTAACACTGCCCTGTAAATAAGGCCCCCTTTCACGCTATGTTTAGTGTGAAAAGGGAGGGCAAGGGTGTTGCTGTGGGCGTAACACCACAACACCCATTGATTCTGACGCTGCCTCCTATTTACAAGGGAGGCGTAAATAGGAGGCAGCGCCAGAATTAAGAACAGGGAAAACCTGTTCTTACCCTGGCGTAACGAGGAGAAATGTTTCATTTCTCCTGGTTTTTGCTGTTTCCACGTGTGCTGCGTTGTGCAGCACACATGAAAACAGCAAAAGGCCAATGATTGTTTATGTGCAGGAAGGGGGACCTTCTTGTACATAAGCAATCTTCCCCTGCAAGCAGACACCGCAAGGGTGCCTGCGTTGGCGCTAGGCTGCTAAGTGTAGTGCCAGCACAGGAGGAAACACAGAGCAGCACCGTATTCTTGTAAATATGGTGGCGGAGTGCGGCGTTATGCCAGGAAGGCTAACGCCTCACTCCGCCACTTCCCTTGTAAATATGCCTCTTGGTGTCTGAGTGCTTTGAGGGACTTTAATGGGTGTGGATATTTTTAGCAGGGTCTGGGGTTGTTTCTCAGAGTGTGACTGCAGGCTTCGGTGGGCGGTGGTGTTTCTCTGAATGTTTCTGGGGGCCTCTGTAGATGAGATGTTTCTCTAAGCATTTCGAGGGGCTTCAAAGGGTGTGGATGTTTCTCACAGGGTCTATGGTTCAGTAGGTGGGGTGTTTCTGAGAGTCCCCGCGGGCTTTAGTGTTTGGTGGTTGGTTGAGTTTCAGAGAGTGCCTTCAGTAGATGGGGGATTTCTCTGAGTGTTTCTGCTGGTTTCACCTGTGGACTGAGTGTTGCTGCTGGTTTCACCTGTGGAGTGTTTCAGTGGGTGGTGGTATTTCTCTGGGTGTTTCTGCTGGTTTCACCTGTGGAGTGTTTCAGTGGGTGGTGGTATTTCTCTGAGTGTTTCTGGTGACTACGGCAGATGGGGTGTTTCTCTGAGTGTTTCTGCTGGTTTCACCTGTGGAGTGTTTCAGTGGGTGGTGGTATTTCTCTGAGTGTTTCTGCTGGTTTCACCTGTGGAGTGTTTCAGTGGGTGGTGGTATTTCTCTGAGTGTGTCTGGTGACTACGGCAGATGGGGTGTTTCTCTGAGTGTTTCTGCTGGTTACACCTGTGGAGTGTTTCAGTGGGTGGTGGTATTTCTCTGAGTGTTTCTGCTGGTTTCACCTGTGGAGTGTTTCAGTGGGTGGTGGTATTTCTCCGAGTGTTTCTGCTGGTTTCACCTGTGGAGTGTTTCAGTGGGTGGTGGTATTTCTCCGAGTGTTTCTGCTGGTTTCACCTGTGGAGTGTTTCAGTGGGTGGTGGTATTTCTCTGAGTGTTTCACCTGTGGAGTGTTTCAGTGGGCGGTGGTATTTCTCTGATTGTTTCTGCTGGTTTCACCTGAGGACTGAGTGTTTGTACTGGTTTCACCTGTGGAGTGTTTCAGTGGGTGGTGGTATTTCTCTGAGTGTGTCTGGTGACTACGGCAGATGGGGTGTTTCTCTGAGTGTTTCTGCTGGTTTCACCTGAGGAGTGTTTCAGTGGGTGGTGGTATTTCTCCGAGTGTTTCTGCTGGTTTCACCTGTGGAGTGTTTCAGTGGGTGGTGGTATTTCTCTGAGTGTTTCACCTGTGGAGTGTTTCAGTGGGCGGTGGTATTTCTCTGAGTGTTTCTGCTGGTTTCACCTGTGGAGTGTTTCAGTGGGTGGTGGTATTTCTCTGAGTGTTTCTGCTGGTTTCACCTGTGGAGTGTTTCAGTGGGTGGTGGTATTTCTCTGAGTGTTTCTGGTGACTACGGCAGATGGGGTGTTTCTCTGAGTGTTTCTGCAGGTTTGTTTCAGTAGTGGATTATTTCAGTGGGTGTCTTTTTCTGGGACTTTTGGTGGACGGTGAGTGTCTCTGGCAGTGTTTCTCTTAGCTGCTCCTTCTCGTGCTGGAGGGTGGAGCCTGGGCAGAGTGACGCAAGGACCGCGGCTGCCGGTGAACTCTGGCGCGAGAGGCAAGGCCCAGGGATGCTGCGGTCCCTGGGCGCTGCCTCCTGGGGCTGTCAGCGGCCACAGCTGCACGCAGATCATGATAAATGAAAGGCCGGCCGGGAGAAAGGGCGCTCTCGCTTTGTGTCTCTTTCCCAGCTTGTGTTTGCTCTGCTCTGCTCCTGTTGCCCATTGATCAGGCATGTGGAAACATTCCGCTTCCTGAACTCCCATTGTCGGCCTCGGGTTGCCAAGCTGCAGCAGACTTCAATAACCTCCCCAAACCAGGGCCCCTGTCCTCGGTGCTGCCACCCCTGCCCGGGCTTTCTGCGCGAGCCCGCAGGCCAGCCTCAAACCGTCTCTGCACACCCTCCCTGCCGGAGGATGCGGCCACCTCGGGCCTGCGGTTTCTGCCCCTGCACTGCTCGAAAATCAAAAACACAAGTGCAGGTGCTCACAGGGGCGTGGCTTCCACTGGTGCAGCAGGTGCACTGGCACCGGGGCTCACTCAACCCTGATCATTGCTTTATTTCACAGTTCGAACGGCAGCCTGGGGACCCATTTATTTTCTTGCACAGGGGCCCATGAGACACTGGCTACGTCACTGGTTGCTTAGTGCCCTGTGGTGCTTGCTCGCTCTGAAGAGGGCACGTGCTAGCTTAAGAGTGTAGCTGAGAGTCAAACGGGCCCGTTGAGACGTGTAGATATATAATTCCGCCATTTACAGTCTAGCATCCATTTTGAGGCGTGCTGGCTGACACCTTTCGATTAAAAGCAGGAATGGCCGTACTGATAAAGCACAGGCTCGAGTCGCAATCCTCTCAGTCATGCGCTCAACACTGATCTATGATTACCCACATACATCACACACTACAAGAACCCACTCACCTTCTCACATGCTACATGGGTTGAAAGCCACAGCATGGCCTAATCAACTGTACTGTCAGGAGCCACACCAATATATACCCTGAAAACACACATACAGACACTGTCGCAGGAACAACACGTCACCAGAAGACAGAGCTGGACTGGGACGTATGAACAGATAATAATGCCCTCGAGCCCAGTCATGGGAAATAGATTCCCCAACTGATTAAAAAACTGAAAAATCATTTGGGACCCGCACCTTTACACGTAAAACAGCACACAAAATCCACCGAAAGCGAGCTCGCTTTAGTTTCACAATAGCTAACACGAACCATTTCTAAGTTCACCGAACCTCGAACCAACTCTCTAACCGCACACAACCAAAGAACAATAAAACAACACACACTATCGAAGGACGGTTCTTCGAATTTCTGGACCCTCTTCCCATATACCCACGAAGAGAGGAGTTGCTAAGTGCCATGACAATGGTAGTTTGTGCCGCAAAATGCAGAATAACATCACAAACATCACAAACACCACAAACACCGTTCCTCAGAGGTCCCTTACTGCCTCACTAGGTCCAGAGGGGAGGTCCTGGTTCTCCCCCCTCTCAGGTATCCGAGCCCGCGGACAAGAGGCGGTGGTGTGTCATTAACAGTGTGGAGGGCCTGCTCTGAAGTGTGTTCCTGAACCTTAACAGTCTAGCAGCACTTCAAGATTATGAAATGACCGAAAGCAAATGCCTCTCCTCTCTGCAGTTCCCCTCGCCTGCCCATTCCTGTTCTTTACTCTTTATAGCTACAAACCAGGAGCTGGGATTATACTCTCAGGCTAAGGCCTTATCAGTAACTGACAAAGCCATAACAAGAGCTTCCTTGTCTTATTTTGTGGAATGTAATCATCAGAAGGGTGCAGGAAACACTTTCAATTTGTTCGGTTTTAAAATAAAACAAACAAAATCTAAATTTAGCACTTCCAGCATGAAGCAGCAAAAATATTTTTGATAAGAGATTTCCAGTCACAGATTCCTCACCTTTTGAATATTCATTCCCCCGGTGTCCGACAGAATCTGGAAACGTTTCGTCAGTACCTCTACGCACCTGTAGGTGACGCCATGCAGCTCCGCACAGATGCCGTTCCGCTCTGGAAATGATGGGGCAGATTTACAAGCTCCTTGCGCCACTTTTGCGTCACTTTTAACATGGGAAAAGTGACGCAAAAGTGGCGTAAGGGGCTTGTGAATCTGCCCCCATGTGCGGAGCCAATATAGTCACCACTCCCACGCACTGACCTCAGTTCCTTTCTTTACACAACAACAGATGCTTATCCAGAGCTGCTTCTCGCCTCCTTATGACCCTTACCTCGATCACATAATTGTTTTACAGTGTGCAACTCCCAAAACGACAAGTTTTAGGCCCTTTAGTGACCAAAGTTGCCTATAGTGCCTGGGGTCAGACCACGACTCTGAGGTCTGCAGTGACTGCGCGTCAATGAGCCCAAAGGCGTTGTGAGACTGCGAGGTGAAACTCTACATCACCAAGCACTGGAAGACTCCGCAACAAGACCGATCCAAGTCAGAAGTTCATTCCTGGTCCAGTTCGAGTCACCAGAGTAGTTCCAGGGGCCGGTCTTCCTCTCGATCCAAATCTTTGAATAAGTGGAAGAAAAAGCACAAGAAGTTTTAGTGGGACTTAGCCCCTTCCCGCCACTTACACTGTCCTGAGAAGGAGCGTGGATGGCGCCATACAGCGTGATCTTACTCTTAAAGTTGTTCGACTTCAGAGGCAATACTAGATCCAATCCCAGAACTTATTCTGGCACAACCTGGGTTTCCGGGACTGTCTGTCACTCTTAAGCAGACCAAAGAGTTGTGCGAGGCCATGCTCCTACTCTTCGGATACTTGCCAACTCCCGCTGGAACGCCTGGACCCTCCAAGCCCATCAAGGGACCTACTCTGCCTCCACTCAACTCCACCTCTGCTGCCACAGTCCATGCTGGTTCCTGGCACTTCAACGCAGATGCCAACTCCTTCAATGCCGTAGGACAAGGCCCCCATTATCCTCTCTGGCATTGAGTCACCGCTGTTTCGACCTAGATCGAAGTCACATCTGGCCGCCATTGATGCTCCATTTCCTCCATTTGATCTGCCTCCACAACTACAACGGCACACCATGAATTCCCCATTCGGTAGGGATTTGGATAACAATTACCATGCGGGTGATGAGGTTGGCCAACCTTATCATGAGGAGAATTGGTATGATGACCTGCAGGAGGCTGGTGGCCTTGATAATCTCCTAAGTATGGTTTCCTTTCACCCCCTGGCCCTGCCATGGAGTAAGGTGGTTACTATGCCATGGCTATGCATAGGGTGGCCAAAGTCCCTAACCTGAGGCTCCACACCTTGGAGGTCAAGACCAATGTACTTATGGAGATTCTTCAGCCGGGGCAGACATCTACTGAGCCCCTCTTACTATTTAACGAGGCCATTACAGATACTTTGTTGGGGGCCTAGGCCAAGCCTGACTTTGGTCCCCCCGGTCAACCACCAAATTGCACAACACCACTGTCCTGTCCAAGGCAACCCTGCATTTTTTATCTCAGCACCCCTCACCTGACAGCTTGGCGGTGCAGGCATCTGCAAGCAAGACTAATCCCAATACATTCCCAATGACTCCCCCGATAGGGAGTCAAAACTGGTGGAGACGTTTAGGATGAGGGTTTGGTGCTTAGGTCAGTAAATGCCAGCCGGCTGCTGGGGCACTATTTTCACACCCTTTGGGACTCAGTGACTCAAGTCTTTCCAGGTGTCCCTGATGATCTCTGATGGTCCTCACCCAGGCCGTACAGGACAGTCGCGATACAGCCAAGTTCTCAATTAATTGTGGCTTGGATACCGCCGGTTCCATCAGGCGGGCCATTTGCATCAATGTTGCCATTTGATGCCACGCTGCAGTCCACCAGTTCTTCAGGTGATGTCCTGTTCTCTTACATGCACATGCCGTTTGACTGGACTCACCTGTTTGAGGACAAGGCAGGGTCTGCTCTCAAGCAGTTCAAGGATAGCAGTATAGCGGCATGCTCCCTGGGCTTATCTGCTCCACCTCTCAGCCGCACCAGCCCTACAGTTCCTCTCATGGATTCGTCAGAGGAACCCTATACGGTCAGCCAATCCAACCCCAGCAAGGAACTCAGAAGTTTTGCGGCCGCAGCCGTACTGTCCACCACCCCCACAGTCAAGGTCAGTGGGCTGCCCAGTCCCCTGCCCCTTCTGCAGCTCCACCTGCCAAGCCCCTTTAGTGTGCCCTTGATGAAGCAGAGCCACCCAGTAGAAGGCAGGATCCAATGATCCTTCCTGGAATGACAGGCCATAACATCGAACCGGTCATTCCTGGAAATTGTGCAGAAGGGTTACGCTCTACCTTTGCTTTCTGCACCGCAGCATCTTTTCTACCACCCCTCCAGTGACTGATCGAGGACCATCTTTCTGTTTTGCAGTAGGAAATACAAGCCCTTATGGCCAAAGGTGCTATTGAGAGGCTGCCTGCACCAGAAGTATGACGTAGTTGCTTTTCCTGCTACTTTCTGGTGCTATAGAAGGACGGAGGCCTTCAACTGACTTTAGACCTGCGCCCTTTCAGTGCCTTTCTCTGGGAGGAAAAAAAACAAAATGCTCAAAAACTGGCCCAGGTCATATCTGCCCGTGACCCTGGAGACTGGATGGTGGTGTTGGACCTTCAGGACGCCTGCAGGCCCATCAACGCTACCTGCAGTTACTGGTGAGACAGGACTTTTTCATTTTGCTGTGCTCCCCTTTGGTCTCACCAGGTCATCCTGGGTGTTCACGAAAGTGATGGCAGTGATGGTAGGACACCTCCGGAGGTCAGGGTTGCCAGTTTTCCCCTACCTTGGCAACTGCTTCTGGAGGCAGGCTTGCCTGAGGAAGCCTTCAATGACATCCAGACTACAGCGGAACCTCATGTCATCTTTGGACTTCAGTATAGATGGGCTGAAGTCATGCCTGACTAATTCTCAGATGCTCCAGTGCCTTTCCCCTGGGAAAAGGAGTACAGGATATTCAGGCAATGATCCTGATCTTTAATCATAAGTCATGGATTTCAGTGAGGTCTACTCTGAGGCGGCTGAGATTGATGGCCTTCTGCATGCTGCTGGTTGAGCACGACAGATGGCATATGCAGGCTCTGCAGTGGAATCTAAAGTGTCAGTGGGCCCAACATCAAGGGGGCTTCTCCCACTATGTTCACATTTTGGAGGCAACTCTGAAAGATCTGCAGTGGTGATTACTGGACTACGATTGTTGCAGCAGTAGACCCCTCTTCCTTCTTCACCTAGATCTCACAGTGTTGACCAATGCAATCCCTTCTGAGTTGGGGTGACATCTGGGAGAAGTGGAGATCAGAGGTCTTTGGTCTCTGTCAGACTCCCAGCTCTTTTTGTAGTTGAGGGCCATCTGCGTGGTGTTGAAAGCCTTCCTTCCATCCATCAAGGGGAGGCTTGTGGGACTGGATGTGGGTCACAGACCCTGTACCAGGAGGCCTTGTGCCTCTGGAAGTGGCTGGACCACCAAGAAATCTTACTGGTGGAGAACCACTTGGAAGTATAATTGAATGTTATGACAGACAAGCTCAGCCATTGGTGCCTAGTGGATCGCAAGTGGCAGTTACACCTGGAGGTGGTGTGAGGTCTCATCCGCACATTGGGAGAACATTGGCTCAATCTGTTCACCACAGCAGAGAACGCGCATTACCAACACTTCTGCATGTTGGATGGAATTTTCAAGGTGTCTCTCTCTCTCTCTCTCTCTCTCTCTCTCTCTCTCTCAGATGCATGCCTCCTTGAGTGGAACTTGAGACTCCTTTATGCCTTTGTGCTGATACCACTCCTGCCCTGTGCTCTCAAGAAGATCAGAATCGACCAGACTTAAGTCATCCTTGTGGCCCCGGACTGAATGACCTCGCAGGACCTTCAAAGTTGTTCCTTGCGGCTCCTCAACGGTAGGACAGTGTTTTTCGTCGCCATACCATCGGCGCAGTATTTTAGTGAGTTTCAAGTTCTTTGTGTCAACCTGCCATACACCACTTTCTTCCTAGTTGAGTTGGTTTTGCAGAGACGTGCGTCCTTTTTGAAGATAGTTGTGATGCCGTTCCACGTTGGTCAAAAAAACAACGTACTGACATTTTACGCTCCGCCTCACCCCTCTAAGGAGCAGGAGAGACTCAATCACATAGACCCCAAAAGAGTGTTGAGCTTTTACATTGATTGTACCAAAGACCATAGGGTGGATGATCAGCTCTTTGTGGAGGTCTCTGGAGTGATGAAAGGCAACGCTGTGAAGAAGAGAACCATCTCCTGCTGCATCATGCTCAGCATTAAGATCTGCTACGCATTGGCTATAAAGCAACCTCGGGACTGACTGCATGCTCACTCAACGAGGGCCAAAGCTGCTACTACCGCGTAAGTATGCAGAGTCCCTGGCCTAGACATTTGCCAGGCAGCTATATGGGTGCTCCTCCATATGTGCATGAAGCACTATTTTCTGGATAGTAAAGTTCACCCACAGGGGCATTTTACCCGAGCAGTCCTGCAGGACTTTCTGGTTTGAGACCATCCACTGGGACAACAAAAATTGTCGGTGCTAAAATAAAAGTGGCCTATTAGGGAACCAGATAGCAAAAAGGGATCCACATTTGCAAAACAGGTCAGTTTTGAACTTGTAATGACACGCTGTATGGGTATTTTGCAAGGTATGATTGACGGCATGCAATGTTTGTGGTAATATCAGGGAAATCAAAATTGAAAACCAGAAGGTAAGAAACTTCATTAAAACTACAATTTATCAATAGCTGTTTGATAAGATGTTAAAAAATGCAGAAACTCAGTTCTACTTTCTTCTATTGGTTGTGTAATGTATACTGACATGTTATTTTCATATTTCATATTTCTCAGTGACTCTTGCTTCCCCATATTGAAGGAAGGGCTGGCAGCACCAAGACAAGCCTTCACTGTCTGCATTCTTGAAATTAGTATAGTATAGCATATCAATCAGGTCTCAGAGTTAGCTGCTCCAAACTGTTCTAATCCAAAAATATTCAAAAAGACAATTTTCTCTGCCGTGTACTAGAGGTTTTATTTTTATTCTTCATGCTTGCAAACATGCTGTCTCTTTCATAGGAAAGAGCTATACACCAAGGTTCCAAGTGGTTTGTGGGAAAGGTGATGGTGTGGCGATGCATTATATGGGATAAAATACCCCCTGGTGTACGTGATAAGGATATTGCAAGTCACCTCAGAGTTCCATAACTTATAAAGGAACTTGGCCCTTAGCCTTCTTCCTTTATATTGTTATGGCACTCCTTGTTGACTTGCAATATCCATATAATGTATGGGAGGGGGTACTTTAGACCATATATGTATATTCATATGTGATAAAGTACCCCCTGCCATTCATTATAAGGATAAAAACAATGTTAAAATGATCTTATAGTTAGGTATGGTACTAATATCTTAATTTGCATTTAATAAAACCTAAAAAATTCACTGAAAAAAACAAAAGGTTAAAGGTATGTTATAGTCTGTGAAAATGTCACTAGGGATCATGCTATATCCATGCTAAGGACCCACACGTGTGCACTCATTAATTCTAATCTGTATATTACATCATCGACTGATGTCAGTGATGTCACCAGTGATATCATAAATGATGTCATTTAACATGTCATGGTTGATGTAAAATATCATGTCATAAGCAGTAGAAATGCAAAAACAACAGTTGATGGACAGGGCCAGGGGCAATTATAGCTTCTTTACTAAACTATAACTGGTGCAATTCAGCGTTTGTTTTTTGAATCGTTAGTTTTTATGTGTATAGTTATAGTTAGGATCGTATTTCCATAGGAAACGCCTTCTTTGTGTTGCTCATTACATTTGTGTCGTTTGAAGAATCTCCACAAAACTTTCCCCAAAAGTTCTACTTTTGACTAGATTGCGCATGGAATGTTTAGGGATGATTCGTTAAGAAGGGGCCGGAAAAAAGTAGGGTCCCAAAATACGTTTTCCACATTCATTTTCGCAGAGGAACTTTAGACACAGCTAAATGGGTTTACACCAAATTTGGTAGAAAGCTAGATCTTGGTCTAGAAAGAGTGCTTTTAGTAATGTGGTGTAAATCCGTTCTGTATTTTATGAGCAACTAATGCTCAAAAACTTTTTATATTTCCCTCTGCAGAGGATCCGCAGGGCTGACAGATCTTAAGCTGATATCTGATTGGTTGCACCACATCAACCAGGATGTGGCGGCAGCCATCTTAGGACTCGAGACTCAGATATGGAGTCCTGAAAAAAAGTTAAAACAAAGTCATAAGGGGCAAAGTAGGGATACTCTGACCCCCTAGGCCTGGTGGGGCCAAAAATGTGTTTTATAAATTTTGCCACAAATCCGCGGAGGATCCATACATACGCTGCAAAATAAATATAAGAAAATGTGGTCTCCTGTGCTTCTCTTAAACCCCCCCCCTGGGTGGGCCAGGGCCCAAGTGGCGCACAATATTTCTTTTAGGAAGGGGGCACGTCGTCCACCTCCCCGCGTCTCTTTGAGGCCCTGGTGACCCCATTTAAAGGGGCTGCAGTATATAACAAGCATTGGCATAGCCAATAGGTCTCGCCTTTGGGACCTTATAAGTGTTTAGCCATGCAACAGTTGCATAACTAAATACTTATAAGGTCCCAAAAGCGAGACCTATTGGCTACGCAAAGCGGCCGTGCAGCTGTGAAAGTGAAAGTGATCGCGATCACGATCAAACATCAAAGCGGCCGTGAAACCGAAAGTAATCGCGGTAAAGCACGGCGCGCGCGCCCGCTCTCATACACTGTAGTTCTAGGCTGGCCTGGTAGCACTTTTTGGAGCCCTCTCAATAAGTCTCGCCAGACCAGCGCATCGGCTGGGTCAGGCGAGGCCTAAAAAGGGGAGACGGGTGCGCGACCCCCCTTCCCGAGCTTAAATAAGCTCCAGGAACCCCATCCCCGGAGCTCATAGCGATAAAAAAGGGGAGGAGCACTGAACATCTGTTGTAAGACTGTCGAATTGGTTTAATAAAAAGAATTTAAAAAAAAAAAAAGGGGAGGAGGCTGCATGCCCCCACCCTCCAAGCCGGGGGGCTCACATATGGTAATAAAATATTTTATGTTTAAAGAAAACGAATGATTCACTGAAAAAACTAAAGGCTAAAGTAATGTTATAGTTAGGTGAGAATTTCAGTGACAATATAACATTTATAACCCACAAAACTACAGAAATTTACCAGTTATAGTTATCTCAAGTAACTATAACTCATGCCATAAAGTAACTATAACTCGCACCCTCGCCATGCATTGGTAATTACTCATATTACATCATTTATGACATCTTCTGGGACATCGTTGATAATATCACTGTAACATTTGCAAATAAATTATTGATGATAAAACTGTGCATGATGGGGGCCTATTGAGGCTCAGGGAGAGGGCCCCCGCCCTTTTTTATTGCATTCAGCCTCCTGGGTCTATTAACTCCCCAAAAGGAATATTGTGCGTCGTTCCTGAGATTGAATTATTATTTTTTTGCCAGGGATCCTCTATGAATTTGTGGCAATTTTTTTTAAACCGTTTTGACACCACCACCATGTCTAAGGATAAGTGTATCCCTGCCCCCTTATGTCTTTTTTAACCTTTTTTTTAAGACTTGGGACTGAGTCCCAAATTCTAAGATGGCTGCTGCCACATCCTGGTTAATGTGGAGGCAGCCAATGAGATCTAAGCTTGAGATCTGTCGGCCCGTGGATCCTCTACAGCATGCAATATAGAAAGTATTTTAGCATTAATTGCTCAAAAAGTACTTTATGGATTTACACCAAAATACAAAAAGCACTCTTTTTGGACCAAGATCTAGCTTTAAGTTTGGTGTAAAACCGTTCACCAGTTTGGGCAGTAGCAGTGTCTGAAGTTCCTAATGAAAAATGAATGTGGAAAATGTGTTTTGGGAACTCCCTCTCCTTTTTCTCAGCCCCCAGTTGATAGATCATCTTGAAACTCTCCATGCGCAAACTAGTCAAAAAGTAGGTTTTTAAAAAAAAGTTTCCAATATATACACACACACATAGGCATAGAGGGGGTTAGGGTCAGCCTTCTCTTGGCTTGTGGCACGGTGATTCCCATTTTGCTTCCACAGCATACAGAATGGGTCATTGATTGAGTAAACTTCTCTAAAGCACTGTGAATGGTGTAATTTTGCCTGATTGCACAGCTTTAAAACAGAGGAGCACTTGAGTACCAGTGCTTGTGGACCAATAGTTTAATTCACCAATACCTTTTTCCTAAAATTCTTTATCGATTTGCCATTGTTCTGTGTTTAAGCTTAACAACCCTCAACCTATCCCAACTTGCCTCTGTCTCTACACATTCAACAAGGGACACCAATCTTCACCTCATGGGGACTTATCACAATTGCATGAAATCTTCCTATAATCAGCACTGACCATCACCTCATCTACCTCTCCATTAAATCAACTACTACTACAGCAGTGACTAATAAAACTACTTACAGACAATGGAAGAACCTCACTCTCCTACCACTACGTAACCCCAATCTCACCATGACCTCTCTCACTAAATAACAGTAGTGGAACAGTTCCACAACTGGCTCAACTGGGTCATTGAAGACTTAGACAAACAAACACCTCTGATGAGGTTCAAATGCCCTAATGACAGAAAAATGACTCCAGAGTTCAATGAAAACATCAAAAAGTTATGGCCAGAACAATATACTCTACAACAACATTATAGAAAACGAAACATGCCACAAATGTCACAACAGGATATGCAATCATTTATTAAGATTGTAAAATTATGATTCTGCCCTCCCGAAGGGTACCCCCCTTCCGGATTCCTCGCCGTTGGAGGACAGACTGTTGCTGGACCCAATGGACAGTAAGGCCATTTCCCTCACGTTCAAGAAATTAGTAAATAATCAAAGTGATCCGATGCTGAAACTAAGGTCGAGCTGGGAGACTGATCTGGGGCAGATTGCTGACGAGGACTGAAGAAAGGCGCAGGCTTCGCCCAGAGAAGTGGTGATTCCTATGCGGCTACGGCTGGTCCAGCTCAATATTCTCCACAGGGTATATTTTGACGCCAAATTGTTGTTTAGGCTGGGTAGGAGACCTGATCCGCTCTGCCTCCGGCGGTGTAACCAGACTGGCACATTCACACACATTCTCTGGGATTGCCCCCACATACAACAATATTCGGAGGATGTCACCCGACAACTGGCCAGGGCATGCGATAAACCCATTCAACCGTCTCCCAAACTCTGCCTCCTCAATATTTGGGAGGCAACTGACCTCTCACAGGCGGAGCAATCGTGGGTCACGATGGGTTGGATTATCGCCAAACGAAATATCGCTCAGAAGTGGGGGGTAGACATGACACCACACGTACGAGACTGGGCAAAAGACATGGACCATGCCATGATTGCAGAAAAAACTGTGTATAAAAGGAGGGGATGCCCCAGAAAATGGGACCATAAGTGGGGAAAGTGGAACAAATATAGGGGTGAGATATGCATTTCCCCTATGGTGGAGCTGAGGAAGGAGAGGCGAACACTGTGGGAGAGAGTGGGTGAGACGAGGGTAGACCCCATACTGGGTAGCTGAGGATAATATGCTACAACGTACGGGTCAGTCGCCGGTTTTCATACAGCTTTGACCCAGATCCATTGCTGCAACTATGAAGGTGGGCATTGCCTCTGAAGATTGTGGTTTTATGTATTTCTGTTCCTGAAAATGTGAAACATAGCTGAGATCTTGTGTAGCCTTACCAAAGAGATGTGTATAATGTCTTATACTGCTGCATTTTGTTATCAATAAAAACAGTTTAAAAAACAAAGATTGCTAAATGAGTACATTATTTCATATGGTTCTCAAAATGGCCTTCAAATAAACTACATAAGATGCTTTCAGAATCCCACAACACCCAGAGACCTGCCAAATTCTGACATTCAGGGCCGCATTCACCAAGGATCTCTGCACTCGTGGAGCATTGTGGAGATTCTGCCAGAGTGCGGAGACTTCCCCATGATTGCGGGCCTCCGGCACAAGGGTGGAGGCCCTTAGTGAAGTAGGCCCACAGTCTTTAAAAAATGTGTCTTAAAAAAAGAACTGGAATATTACCTCAGAAGTAAAATGGCCAACACGCCCACTGACACCAGAATCAACAAGAGAGATGGCACAGGTAGACAGTAGGCTTTGATTCCTTTCAAACAACTCTATAACTGATTTCAGAAAACTGGCCAAGACTAACAACCCAGCTTGCCCTTGATCAGATCCCTGCCCCACATAATTCTTCAAGGACATACAACTTTCCAAATCCACTATCTGAACCATCCTGAATAAGTCAATATAATTCCCTCTAAGCTAAAGACCACCTACATCACCTACATTAGAGTACTCAGGGAGAAAAAGCATACTGAGCAAAAAAAACTCCAGGCTGATCTCTGATGGTCCATTAATATGGAAATGTATTGGTAAACTCATTTAAATAGCTTCACTCACACACATCTCTACTTTCACAGAACAGAAACAACATACTCTGACCACCAAACAGGTTTTGCAGAGTAATGGAAATTTTCCTGATATCAACAGTGGTTGCACTACTATTGCTTTTCTATTCACCACCTTTGACACTGTCCACCAACCACCCCTACTACTGAAACTAAAAAAGGGTGGTATTGAGCAGGCATCCTAGACTTGATTTCTTCCTGTCTTCAAGGCAGGATCAACATTGCCTTGCTGTCACCATTCATATCAGTTCTTTCACTAATAACTCTGACATACCTCCTGGTTCGATCATCTCACTGATGTTCAGCCTGTACCTCATTCCAATAACAGATTTCATCAGCTTCTTCAACTTAACCTGCAACATCTACACTGACAACACACAGTTTATCTTAACACTGGAAAACCCAAAGGAGCTAGACTCATCAACTAACACTATCTTGCACCAAAAACTCAACATCCCACCAGACAAATTAAAGTATGAAATCTGGGAGTAATCATGGACTCCAACATTTCCCTTACCTTTCAAGTGAACTGTGTAATAAAAAGTACAGTCTACGCCATGAAAACTCTTCCCTCATCTAGGCTACCCTCAGCAGCTGCAGTCCATTATCATTCTTGTCATTTTTCGCCCAGACAACACATGTTGTCTTTACGTAGAAATCCACTCTTCCTACATCAAAAATTGCCGTGGATCCTAAAAGCACCAACAAAACAAATCTTACACCTTTGTACATGGGAATACATAACACCACTGTTCCAGGTGCTTCACGGGTTTGGTATAGCCAGATGCTCTGCCTTAAAGCCACTCTGCTTCTGTACAGGATAATTTATGGTCAGACTCCATTGTTCATCTGGACTACGTTAGAAGGCTATTCAATGAACAGAACACTCTTTCTAGACTAGCACCTCGCCTGATTACCCCCACCCCTACATGAAGAAGCTCTTCAGTGGAACCCCCGCTTTTACAAGTTGCACAAACTCAGAATTTCTTCCCAAAGACTAGAAATATTGAATATCACTTGGAATTAAGGAAGGAAGGTAAAAAAGACCAGGCTCTTCCCAAACAATTTTTCTATACAATGATGGCTAACAAACAAATTCTACAGCTCACCAGCAAAATACGGACATCAGTTGAGTCAAGTAAACTGAACCTATTCACACTCAAGAATGGAACACTCATGGTCACAAGTATATCTCACTCTGCTTTATTCCACTTCAAGCATAAGCGCAATGACACAGTCTAAGTGACATTAGAAAGGAATTCCTTTACTCATCATGCACAGCACCAACACATTTCCCATAGGCCAGGCTCATTGCCCACTTCCTCCAACCAGACACAATATTAAAAGAATATAAAGTATGCATTGTACTCACTCTTACTGACTCCATGCAAACTTAAGCCACCAATATGATGACAGAACTACTCTGAACATCACACATGACACCAAAACACTCCCTCCAGGGGCATCAATGCAACTCAACATTCTTCATTCCAAACACTTCTTAGGGTGTAGTATGCTGTTCACCTGCTAAAGCGCTTTAACACCTATATACGAGTATGAAGTGCTACATGAATGCAAATACAACCGAATACAAAAGTTGTGCATGGTCAGGATACTGAAGTAGGTGTAAAGCTACCTTTATGAATGCCAGACATTGTCTGTTATTTACAAATTGTAAGTTACACATGTTTAAATGAGGCACAAATTAAAATATTTGTTGATCAGCTAAACGTAATTTACTCCACACGACGAGACAGAACTTAAAAAACAAATTATTTATTACAACTTTCTGCAATACCTTGGTGAATCAAGGAAATGAACTCTCAGACATCTGCAGATACTGGGAGCACGCACCCTCCCATTTAAGCAGCAGTAGCTGATATTGGGTGTTATGGTTTTTTTTAGTCTTGTATTATTTAGTACTCCCTATTAATAAATGCATCTTTAAAATACTTAGGTCATTATTATGCGTAAGGGGTTAAAATCCGATATCTACAAAAACAGAGGATCAGAATTCTGAGTTATGGATAATCCCTACTGTTTAGGTCACACTGGCCGACAGCGCATGGTCTGTCTGCTGCGAGGGGTATTATTTACCATTGACGGCTTGGAGTTCGCGTATTGCTTACCATTCATTGGCATCATTGTCAGTCTTCTTTGCTGCCTCCTAACTGGCCATTGTGTGTCAAGCGTCACTTCTTTTTCTATCTGTGGAGCATGGACAAAGCAAAGATGGTTCATCTTAATTAGTGTCCGTCTGCCGCTAGCGCTGTGATTGAGGTTCTAGTTCTTCTTCTCCCACCGCCCTTGTCCGTGGTATTTCTTCCTCCTCCTATACACCCTTCTCTGTGTTGCTTCATCTCCTAACAACATTCCCCACTGCAACATCTTAGAAAGTTGTCATAGGGCCTCCCTATTTTCACCTCTGGAATATCTTTGGACATCTCTTCTCACAACAAGGTGATTGTTATTCACTATCAGTCTCTATCATGATTGAGTACTGAGCATGTCTGCTTCGCCTGTTTGACAAAGGCTTTTAACATTGGTAGCTCCACAATACTGCCCATTCCCTTTGTCTTCCAACAAGGGCAGAGCTTCAGGAGTGGTGTAGGGGTGTGACAACCCCAAAATAAATACTTTATTGGCTTGATAATTGGTTATGAGAGCCCTGAGTTGTTTTTTATTGTCATCCTGATTTCACTAAGAGGTGTTAACTTGTTCATTTTTTAGACCAATGAGGAAATATGAATTTTGTGATCAGTTATGTCCCCTATCGTAGACCCCAACGGCTCCATGTGCGTGCTATAAGTACATGTATGTTCCCTCCAGTTCCAGTTCGGAAGACGCAAATACACGTGCGTCCGCCGTCAACATGTCCTCTTTCAGATCCGCCATGAATGGGTCAGATATTCCATTCCTAAGTATGAAAGGCCACCGACTTTATGTGGTTCACTTTCCACATTTTACAGATTCAGGCGAGTAGGCCCTGAATTCTGCCATCAAGCCTTTTTCTGCCTTCTGCCTCTGAAAGCTCCAGTCCGAGCCTGCATCTGTATCCATGAACTTTGTCCTACTCCCTGCGCGGCTAACGGTGCCTGATCCAGCCTGTTGCCTGCCAAAAACTGTATTTCACCTTCAAGATTATCTGCTCCGCTCCTCATCCGATGCATTCCTGTCTAGTAGTTTAGGTAAACATTCTTCCAGCTACCGTGCAAAGGGCCAGGCCTCACTGTCCTCATGCAAGTAATTCATAGCCCCTGTTACCATGGAAGATTCCTGCCTCCTCGCATCTCATGTAGACACTTAGACGCTTGTACACGCACTAACAGTCAGTATAGAATAGATTCTGTCCGAGAGACCTTTCCTTTTGGATAATACAGTTCTTTAAACATAAGATATTAGATATGATTTGGGATTAGGTTGACATGACCCCTCAGACTTCTGTCTCCACATGTAGAGCTAAATGTCAAATCCCCTTCACCCTCTAGTTGCACGTCACTCACACGTCATGCGGCTGCGCGCGCATCTCTGCCAAGTATTTTCTGCTGACATTGCAGGATTCTCTTATGGATCCACCCACTTGTGACATCATGTTTAATGACGTATTTAGTTACGCCTATGTTACCGCTTTTTTTTTTATTACGTATGTGTATCATATCTGTATTATCAGCTGTTACGCCTCTTGCATCTGTCTTAATGTAATGCTTTCCATATAAATACCATTACTTGTCAATAATGTATTGCCTTCCTTCCTGAACCTTCATGGTGATGGAATTTGAAGCCTGCAGTTCGAATTGTAATTCCTTTGTAGAGGAATAAAGCCTTTTAGAACCTCTAATACCACGGATTCTGCCTCTTATATTTACTGAGTTATTCTTACTAGACTTTACCGCATAAAAAATAGTACCGGTAATGAAATATTTACCACATAAATTGGCGCCCGAATAGGGACACTTTCTCATCTCACGCGCCGGAGGTGCGTTGCAGGCCCGGTCTCCTGCCACAGCTGAACGGACAAAAACGCGTACCTGCAGGATTTCCTGTATCTCCCTCCGGCCAAGCGGGGGCGACTGAGGCTGCGATCAACACCCAGACGAGGCGGTGAGAAGTGCGAAGTATCCCGACCAGAGCCTAGCTGAGAGAGCAAGATCCGAGGTATACAGAGGCCCACCAGGTTCCGAAGTTCCGAGTCCAGTCGAGTCGAGTCCAGTCCGGTCCAGTTTCAGTTCAGTTCCGAGGCCTTCCGTTCCGCGCTACCCGGTGAGTACCATTGCCGGGGAGGCATTTAAACGTGCACATAGGTTGTGCCGGTCAAGACGGGTTTGGGTACACAAATCCGGTCTGCACTGTTTTAGCAGTGTATCTGTACTGTTTAGCAGTATATCTAGTATGTCTTGCATATAATTTAGTATTATCTAGTGTCAGTATTATGTCAGTAACTAGTTTTCTATTAGTTATCATCGCTCGTTAAAACTGTTAAATGTTAAATGTTTTAATACGTTCTACATATTGTGGTGTGAATGATTGTTCATTATTGTGTTTATTGTATTAAGTGTGTTCAGGTAATACGGTCTAAAAATGCCGCTCTTTTCAAAACTAAGACAGATCAAAACCAGAAAAGGGGTACTCGAAGAAGCTGTTCCCATTCCACCTAGGGACACTCCAGGATACTTTATGTATCATAAGCATGGCCTAGATGCCGTGTTATTTCTTGATTTATGGGTAGACTACACCAAGGATTTACCAGAGAGTCAGAGATGGCCCGCAGCGGGGACCTGGGATGCAGATTGCATCATGAGAGTAGAAGAAGAATTATGGAAAAAGAAAGCCAGACAGTCACAGAAAGAAGCCATTGAATTATGGCGTAAAGAATCATATAGACGTACAGAAAAAGCGCTCAGACAGGAAGAGAAAGGTAGGGAGAATTCAAATAAAGCCAGAGAAAATCTATTAATTGAGGAAGGTACCCGAGTAAAAGCAGAACAAATAGACAGACAACGAAACACTCTTATGAATGGTATGTATCCTCTTCTGGCCGAAGGGTTACCTCAGGCCACCCCCGGAAATACCGAAAAACTTGACACCCCCATTACTCCCGATAAAAGCACATCCTAAAACAGCAAAAGACGTTTTCCTTTCCTCCTATTTAGATGACGTAGCTCCCGACTATGCTAATACCATACCACACACACCGCTTGCTGATGGTGTTCAACGTCAAGATCATCCGTCTGTATCCCCGCAACAACAAAGTTCTACGCCCATTCCCACAGGTCCATCCGTTTCTACTGTTTTTCCCGCATCTACAATTTCTATCTTACGTCCAACAAATCCTTTCTTACCCAGCACCTCAGATGGTGCTACAGGAGGTACGACAGACATGTTTGCCACACCGCCGCGAAATAAACAGACCCTTAGAGATTTAGCACTCCAACGTACACCCCAACTAGCGACATCCGACATGTTTAAAGAACACCTTGTGGATTGTAGATACGATCCAGTGCCAGGTAAACAGGACAGATTGCTACTATCATCACTACGTATACGACGAGCTACATTGTATTTAATGACGATACCAGGAATGGTTGAACACCTAGACAATATATATCACTTTGTCCAAACAGGGCGAGGCCCAGAAAGTATTAACGAAGCTATGGAATACCAGAAAGTGGATGTACAAAGACAACTACTACGTTTTTTCATAAACTGCGTGATCAGGAACCAAGACAGGCCTGAGGCAGATCATGATACCATGCAAAAACTTGCCAAATGGGGTCAGAACATAGCAGACGAGAAACATGACAGACAGGCGTGTATAATCGCCATGTATCGAAAGATCCGCAAGGAAGTAGAACGAATACATAAAGAAAGACGAGAAGCAGACAGAATTGAATCAGAGGGAGAGGAGGAGCAAGAATCAGAACAATTAGATACGATAGCTTACGTAGGTAGAGGAAGACCCCATAATAATACTAGAGGCTTTAATGATCCGATACGTCCGATACGTCCAGAATGTAACAGACATTTTCAAACCCCTATGTTAAATACAAGGTCCCCTGAACACCTATTCCAAGCCGCTGATAAATTACTCCGAGATCGAAGGGGGTACCATATGCTCGACTCCATGGATGAACAAGAATTAGCCAGGTCAGCAGTACAATGGGCTGACAGTCCCGACAAATACAGTGAAGATGCACTAGCACACACGTTTCTGAATCTTGCCCCAGACGAACAGCGTTTAGCTAGTATATACATGATTCAACACCTCCTTATATTATATAAAAGCCAACACTCCGATCCTGGACCCTTACCTGACATATTGACCGAATTACTCACGAATAAATGGAGAGGTTCAGGTACTGATTTAATTAAAGAAATTCTAGAATTTCGAAACCAGTATATAGTTTTCGCATACCCAGAACACGTTCCAATTCCCACTATGGGAAGAAAAATATATCACATAGATAGACAGAATCCGTTACGCGAAGTACACCCAATCAGAGGTGAAGATAATAACTTTACACGCGTGTTTGTGTACACGCCTATAACTAAAATTGAATTATTAGAAATGAAGAAAGTAGTACCCAGCCATGATAAGGATCCAGCAGGTTTCCACCGTGAGATAAAAGACATGTTACTCATGGGAGAGTATACTTACCCCGACATCATGAAAATATTGAAAGTGTTATTGCCTGCCGGTGTTTACGAGAAACTCAAAGAAAAAGAATGGGAGGTGGGAGACCAAAAGATAGATTGGACAGCATTAGAAAACGAAGAAAAGGCCCGAGCTGCAGGATCAGGGCTTGGGGAAAAGACTACAGCACTACCAGGATTACTAGTACAGGTACTGCCACGTTTATTAACTACGAAAAAGGAGGACTGGGGTGCAATCTCAGCCTGTAAACAAAAGCAAGATGAAGACACTAGTGATTTCTATTCCCGATTTGAAAAATGTTTTGGTATTAATAGTGGCATAAAAGCAAGTAGCGAGTCATATCCACATCTATTTGTGACAAAATTAGTTGAAAATTCCCTGCCGCAAGTTAAGAATAGAGTATTGAAATTTGAGAGTACCTGGCAAGGTAACACCCCGTCACAGATGTTACAGATGTTACAATATCACCACAATAGAATTAGAGAAGAACAAGAACATGAACAAAGACGTATGAAAGATACGAAAATGAAAATGCTTGTGGCTCAGTCAGTTCCAGCTGATGGTCATAAAAAGGGTGATGCCACAGGTCCGGTGAAAGGGACATGCAACTATTGTAAACAACAAGGTCATTATATACACGATTGTCCAGTCCTGAAACATAATATTGCCACAGGTAGAACCCAGGAAAGACCACGTCCACCTAGACAGGATCAGAATCAACAACAAATCCCTCAGCATGCACAACATAGGTCAGCTCCGCAACAACTAGCTCCGCAACAGTCAGCTCCACAACAGACCGTAGCACCACCACAAGCGCAGCCTATTGCTGCCACACAAGCAACAACGCAACAGATGTACCAGTATGCACAGGCAGATTATCCCGATTATCAGCGATACACATGAAATAGCCTAGAGAGGGAAGTTGGCTTACCCCTTATCGAGGTTCCTGTAGATCAAGAGGGACCTTATGTACATAGTGAACTATTAGGGGAAGACAGAAAGTTTTTACTTGATACAGGGGCAAGCAGAACAACTATACGACGCAGTGAAGTTCCAGGGGCACCTCTCTCAGGCTCACAGAATATTTCCCTTGGATTCTCAGGAAAGCCTATCATTAATGAAGTTACGCAACCCCTTCCACTTACGGTTGGTCCATTGACACGTACTACAGATTTATTGCTTACTAAATCATGTCCAGAAAACTTGTTAGGTATAAAAACATTGAAAGCTCTAGGAGCTATAATATGTTGTTCTCCGGAAGGAGTACGATTATTTTTACGTGACTTCAAAGGTCACTACGTGTCTAGAGACATGGATCACCGGCTGCAGAATTTACCTACACATTTATGGGCACAAGGCCCGACTGATGTTGGTTGCATGAACATTACACCATATCGAGTCACACTAAAAACAGGAGTGGTACTACCACGAATGCGACAATACAAGTTACCACCAGATGCTGTTGTGGCTTTACTGCAAATCATTGACGAGCTCATTGCACAAGGAGTGGTTGTAGAAACCGACTCCAATGTATGTAATTCCCCGATAATTCCGATTCTTAAAAGAACGGATCCGAAAGCATCACCAGTATATCGATTAGTTATTGATCTGCGCGAATTAAATAAATGTATTGTACCACACTATCCTGTGGTTCCAGATATCTCTTCATTACTAACAGCTATTGACTCAGACGCAACGTTCTTCACTGTAATTGATCTCAAGAATGCTTTCTTTAGCGTCCCAATAGATCCGGAAAGTCAATATTTGTTCGGATTCAGTTTAAATGGACGAAGTTTTAAATTCACACGCGCTCCTCAAGGATTCACAGAAAGCCCCAGCATCTATAGCCAAGCACTGAAACGAGAACTTGACAGTATCCACATGCCAGTTAACACTGCCTTGCTTCAATATGTCGATGATCTGCTGATCACCGCCCGAAGCGAACCTGAATGTGAAAAAGCGTCACTGACGGTTTTAAAATTTCTGGCTGACAAGGGGCACAAGGTGTCCCCTTCTAAGCTGCAATTCTGTGTCCAGCAAGTTGTTTACCTTGGGCACTCGCTGTCCAAGGAGGGAAGACAGCTTACACCCGACCGCATCCAGTTAATTGCTAACATGTCACCACCCAAGACACAAAAAGAGGTGCGGGCTTTTATAGGTCTCACTTCATACTGTAGGCAGTGGATCCCTCAATATGCATTTCTAGCAAAACCACTCATCCAGTTGACAACTCAGGAGGCAGCCACATCGACTGTCCTCCCTTGGACTCAAGAACATACACATGCCTTTGAAAGCTTAAAGAAAGCTTTATGCCAAGCACCTGTTTTAGCAACACCATGTTACAGCAAACAGTTTACACTCTTTGTTACAGAACGCGAAGGTACTGCCTTGTCAGTACTCACCCAGGAACAAGCAGGATCACACAAACCATGTGCTTATTTCTCTAGTACATTAGATCCAGTAGCTCAGACTCTTCCTGCGTGCCTGAAATCAGTGGCAGCAACAGCTTTAGCAATCAGACAAAGCGATGCCATAGTGTTAGGACATCAATTGACAGTACAAGTACCACACGCAGTAGAGGTTCTCTTGAACCGCACACAAACACAACACTTGACTATAGCAAGACTCACCGGTTATGAATTAACATTGTTTCAGCCACACATAGAAATCAGACGTTGTAATACGTTAAATCCTGCCACACTTTTGCCAGTAAACGGAACAGATCCATTAGCACATGATTGTATTGAAGTCATCACCATCACGACGAAACCCAGACAAGACTTGACAGACATCCCTTTATCAGATCCAGACTTGACATTGTATGTAGATGGTTCATGTATGAGAACAAGTACAGGAGAGTTAGTGGCCGCTTACGCAGTCACGACAGACACTGAAGTCATTGAAACAAATTGTATTAACACTTTGTCAGCTCAAGCAGCAGAGCTCATCGCTCTGACACAAGCCTGTATTCAAGCTAAAAATAAGAAAGTCAACATATACACAGATTCACATTATGCATTCGGAGTTGTCCATGACTTCGGCGTACTGTGGCGAGAGAGAGGTTATTTAACTTCTCACGGTGCCCACATCCAACACGGACCCCTCATTCAAGCCCTATTAGACGCGATTCATCTACCTACTGCAATATCGATTATGAAATGCAAAGCCCATACAAAAGTTACCGATATCATTTCTCAGGGTAATGACCTAGCTGACAGAACAGCTAAACAGACTGCTCAGAACCAGACTCATACAACTGACGCGACAAAGACAATAGTTCCGACACCAACACATTGCATGACAGTTAAGGATCCCGCCCTTGATATAATTGACATACAGACACATGCTACACCAGAAGAAATAAAGAAATGGACTGAATTAGGAGGGATCCAAACGGATCAAGGATGGATGACGAAGGAAAAATCTATATGGTTTCTTCCCGACTCCATGGTTCAAGTCATCATTAACACAATACATAGTCCAGCCCACCTAGGAGGAAAAGCTATGCTAGACAGTATTCAACACATTTGGTTCAACAAACACTTGCGAGCAGCAGCCAAACAGAAAGTACGTACCTGTATGATATGTTGTCAGTTTAATCCAGGTAAAAGCATCCCCGTAGAGCAGGGTGGATTTCAACCTCCAGATCATGCTTTCGAAGTCCTCCAGATGGATTATATCCAGATGGAACGATGTCGAGGATTCAAATATGTTCTCGTAGTTGTCTGTGCTCTTTCCCGTTGGACAGAAGCCTACCCGGTTTCAGATTACACTGCCCCGACTACTGCCAAACAGCTAGTTCGAGAATTCTTCCCACGATTCGGTTTGCCACGTGTTGTCTACTCAGATAACGGCCAGCCATTCTCATCCGAACTAATGAAACACGTTTCACTTCTGTTAGGTTACCAATGGAAATTCCACTGTGTTCGACATCCCGAGGCAGCAGGTCTCGTGGAACGCCATAATCAAACTCTGAAAATTAGATTGTCCAAAATATGTAGAGAAAAAGGTGTCGATTGGATAGTAGCCTTACCAGTTGCGCTCTTTTACATGAGAATGGTAGCACATTCTCGAACAGGGCTATCCCCGTACGAGGTGATCTTCGGTAGACCACCAAATATGTGGGGGACGCCTATACCTCGCAAAATCACTGATGTTGACTGTAATATGCTGACAGATTACCTGGCTTCCTTGATGTCTGCACTACAATCTTGTCGTTCACAGGTAGCTGCAGCTTTTCCCGATAACACTGAGGTGAAGCCCCATGACGTGGTTCCAGGTGATCTGGTTCTGGTGCGGAATTTCGACCGGAAGACCCAACTGGAGCCTAGGTGGAAATCGCCTAAACTCGTTCTGCTAACAACAAGGACAGCCGTGAAGATCGAGGGACGTAAAGGGTGGTTGCACTCGAGTCATATCAAGAAATTTTATGGACTACCGTCCGATGTGAACACTCAGACTTGTATTCCTTCACAGACTGATTCAAAGCTCCCCTTGGTTGAACCCACGGAAACGGAACTTTATAAACTGAAATTAAGGTCTAGCAAGTCAGACAATTTGATTGTTTAAGTCCTCTCCAAGGTGAATCGGTTGAATTTGTCTCTGACATGTATCCTCTAGACCGGGATAGAGAAAGAAATCGACAGATGCAGCTTAAAAAGCATGCGTATTGTAAATCACTTCGTAGTCATTGCACAGTAACATTATTAATTTTGTTTTCTCTAAGTTTTCTGATCATTATAACTAGTATATTGTTACATATGTATTACCCTATTTCTAAGCGTGCTTACAATGTCACTGCTGAACATACTTTTAGCGAATTACCTCCACATGAGTTGTCCTATAGATTTGCGCTGCGCAACAACACATTCATTAGTATGTTACATCATTCCCATCAGACCAGCAATGCTACAAATTGTTGGATATGTGGCCAACTCCCTCCCTATCAGAACTATAAGGGAGTTTTGCCCCTCTTTCCGTATCCGTTCACACACAATGGCTCCTGTGGAGCATGGTTTAGTTTGATTAATTCCCTAGATTCAAATTCAGTAGTTTACCAAGACAACTGGGTATGGGGAAACCTGAACCTAGTTTTGCTTAAAGTCTGCTACCCTAACAAGGAGGGACTTCCCAAAAGAACAGGAACTGATCTAGAAAATGAAGTATATGGATTAGGTAATTTTACACTTAACCTCCTGATTCTGAATGTTGAATCTGAAGCTACACCAATCTTGCCCGCTATGTCAGTATTCCCAGTTAAAGGGGAATTATGTGTAAGAAAGAATGGTTCCATACACATGGGCCATAGTAAATGCACCATTGTAATAAAATTCAGTGATCACGGCAAGTCTACATTTAGAGCTTCCCGTCATTCCTACTTCATATGTGGCCAGACCGCATATATACGTCTACCTCTAGATTGGGATGGTACCTGTTACATAGCATTCCTTCTGCCACCTGTTTTCCTAGCCCCTCCTGATTATCACAGAAATACCCATTTAGTACACAATAGACAGCAGAGAGATCTCCCGATTGTCGATTACACTGAAACGGCATGGGAGCAATACACAGATTTAAATAAAGGTTTCTTTCCCTATATAGGTACAGTCACTAATAGTAAACTGATACGTAGATTAACTAGAACCCTTGAAGCAGTAGTAAACGAGACTACTTCCGCCTTAGGCAATTTAACAGAAGAGCAGTCTGCTATGCGGATTGTTGTGCTTCAAAATCGTCTCGTCCTTGACGTCATCCTGGCCGATAGGGGTGGAGCTTGTAGGGTCATCGGATCAAGTTGCTGTGTTTTCATACCAGAAAACTCGCCGTCGGTATATAAAGCCATAACTCGCCTTCATAAGATTATAAGCCAGATACACCAGAGTCCAGGCACCTGGACTTGGTCCGGTTGGTTCTGGAGCGTGTTGTCAACCTGGGGATGGAGGATCCTATCCTTCCTAGGTATTGGCTTTCTCATACTATTCAGTTGCTGCTTATGTCTACAATGTGGGCCAGCGATTTGTGGTCTGTGTGCCACATCGTGTATCCCGCATCCAAGTTTTCGTTCAAGATCCCGGAAGAAGAAAGAAGAACAAATGATGCTATATGAACAGATCGATGGATTGATGAAGATCGATATCTCCTGAGGGTCCGTAGGGGACAAGGAGGGAATGAGGAAATATGAATTTTGTGATCAGTTATGTCCCCTATCGTAGACCCCAACGGCTCCATGTGCGTGCTATAAGTACATGTATGTTCCCTCCAGTTCCAGTTCGGAAGACGCAAATACACGTGCGTCCGCCGTCAACATGTCCTCTTTCAGATCCGCCATGAATGGGTCAGATATTCCATTCCTAAGTATGAAAGGCCACCGACTTTATGTGGTTCACTTTCCACATTTTACAGATTCAGGCGAGTAGGCCCTGAATTCTGCCATCAAGCCTTTTTCTGCCTTCTGCCTCTGAAAGCTCCAGTCCGAGCCTGCATCTGTATCCATGAACTTTGTCCTACTCCCTGCGCGGCTAACGGTGCCTGATCCAGCCTGTTGCCTGCCAAAAACTGTATTTCACCTTCAAGATTATCTGCTCCGCTCCTCATCCGATGCATTCCTGTCTAGTAGTTTAGGTAAACATTCTTCCAGCTACCGTGCAAAGGGCCAGGCCTCACTGTCCTCATGCAAGTAATTCATAGCCCCTGTTACCATGGAAGATTCCTGCCTCCTCGCATCTCATGTAGACACTTAGACGCTTGTACACGCACTAACAGTCAGTATAGAATAGATTCTGTCCGAGAGACCTTTCCTTTTGGATAATACAGTTCTTTAAACATAAGATATTAGATATGATTTGGGATTAGGTTGACATGACCCCTCAGACTTCTGTCTCCACATGTAGAGCTAAATGTCAAATCCCCTTCACCCTCTAGTTGCACGTCACTCACACGTCATGCGGCTGCGCGCGCATCTCTGCCAAGTATTTTCTGCTGACATTGCAGGATTCTCTTATGGATCCACCCACTTGTGACATCATGTTTAATGACGTATTTAGTTACGCCTATGTTACCGCTTTTTTTTTTATTACGTATGTGTATCATATCTGTATTATCAGCTGTTACGCCTCTTGCATCTGTCTTAATGTAATGCTTTCCATATAAATACCATTACTTGTCAATAATGTATTGCCTTCCTTCCTGAACCTTCATGGTGATGGAATTTGAAGCCTGCAGTTCGAATTGTAATTCCTTTGTAGAGGAATAAAGCCTTTTAGAACCTCTAATACCACGGATTCTGCCTCTTATATTTACTGAGTTATTCTTACTAGACTTTACCGCATAAAAAATAGTACCGGTAATGAAATATTTACCACACCAGGAACTTAAATATTTTAGTCCCAGATTTACAAAGAGTTTGCATCTGGTTCCATCCCTTTTTTGATGCAGCCCTGACGCAAAATCCTTTTGTGTACTCACAAAGCCACACATATGTCGATTTGCTTGGCTTCGTATGAAAAAGTAACACAGTGCACTGCACTGCCTTGCGTTATTTTGCGTAAAGCAGGTGTTCCATGGGTGGTGCATGGGGCGCACCTGTGCCTTCCACCTATGGATTTTGACGTAAAGCCACATTTACTAACAGTTATAGGAATTGATCTGCACAAAAATGGTACACCTGCCTGAGGCTGACATAATGAGTAGAAAACTATTGATTTCTCATTGTTATTTCCTCTTGCGTGTGTGCTGCATTCTAAAGCACATGTGCAAAGAGAAAAAATCCTCCAAGGATAGTTTATGTGCAGGAAGACGCCCCTTTCCGCACACAACCTATCCTGACCATAATTGAGACACCCTTGAACTATTGTGTAAAGGTGCCACGTTGGGGCTAGGCAGCTCTAATTACTCCAGCGTATTGAGGGGGCATATCATCAAGGAACGGCGATAATTATCGCTAAGCGCACTTAGCGCTAGGATAATTATCGCCGGCTAACATGGATTTTTATCGCTGATTTAGCGTGCTATTAGCAACTCTTATCTCAAAAGCGATAAAAATCCTAGCGCTAACTGCCAAACATGAGATTATCGCTGGAAACCCAGCGATAATCTCACAAAGTTTGGCGTTAGCTTGATGATAGGGCAAGAGAAACTTAGCCATGATATCCACCTTCCATAGGATATCATGGCTAAGTCAGTCCTGAGGCAGGTGTAAGGAAAGTAGTGATAACAGGGGTTATCGCTACTTTTCTTGCCGCTATGCTTCATAGCGTGGGGCTTGATGATAGGAGAAATGTCGCTCAGCGACATTTCTCCTGTCATGTCAGGGCAGGAACGCCCACTTTGCATCTCATTAGAGATGCAAAGCTGGGCGTTCAGAATTCAGGCGCTAATGCAAGGTTTCACGCGTTAGTGTGGCCTTGCTAATTAGGCGATAAAATTATCGCCGCTTTTCGCCCGAAAACGGACGCAAAAGTGGCGATAATTTTTTATCGCCTCGTTGCTGATATGCCCCTGAGAGAGCAGAAGCGCGCCATTTTTTAAAGAATGGTGCAATTCAGCTCTCTTTAGGTCATGCAATGCAGCGCAGCAACTTTGCTTGCTGCGTAGCATTGTGACCCTTTTTTGTAAATATGCCCTTAGTGATCGGTTTACCAAAAAAGGAGCAAATCTGCACCGATAGAGGTTCTCCTTGAATACAAGCAAATTACTACTTTTTAGAATTGACCAACATTGACAGTAGTAAGCTTGGAACTCTACACCCGTATCGGGTTTCCATGCAAACTTCTGGCAATAAAACACCCAAAAGGTGATGGGACGAATGGTTGCAAATTGTCTGACCACTGACAGTATCCTGGGGCAGCATTCTAAACCATTGCTTTTTTCCCTCTGTGCCACTCCAGACCGAGGAGCTGATTTAGGATTTAGCAGACGGTGTACAGGCAGACAGGGTGGCAGAAGACTTTACTGCCTTAACTCCACCAACCACATTTAGAGATGTCAGCCAGCCCGGAGGACATCTCTATACATTGGCAGGAACCACCGCAATGGCGGTTCATGTCAATGCAGTAAACGTGTAAATATAACGGCTAATTGTCAAACTTTTCCCCACATTTGTATTTTTCAAAAACAAACTCCAAAAGCAGGAGTTTGTTTTTGAAAAATATAAAACACTTTTGACCCCCCATTCCAGTTTTGGGTGTGGGTGTCATTATTCCTTTTTTACTGTCGCTCATCTCAGGATTTACCTGGCGGTGATGGTCAGTAAAAAAAAAGCCACCTGACTGTCAACTCTATATAGGGTAGGTGGTTGGATGACCTACTTCTGATCGGCCGTACTCTATTGGGCTGTGGAAAGAAGTTTTACACTGACAGAATAAATTTAACTTCGTCGGTGAACAACTTGAGACCTGCCCAACTCTAAATCAGGCGCCATTTGGCAGACAGGGTCCTGTATCTGTCCGCCTAACTCTAAGTCGGCCGCAGAGGCTCACCTAATGCAAATCAGTACTGACCCGCTCCTCGTGGGCACAGTCCATCCTGAACCTTGGTCACCTCCAGTCGCAGCTGCTGTAAATATTCAGTGGCGGGGTAGTAGGGGCGGACTGGGCATTAATAAGACATTTTTAAAAAAAGACTTACCTTATGCTGCCGGCAGCCTCCCTCCTTGGTGCTCCTCTGCTCTCCTGCTGCTTACGGCAGTCTCTGGGACAGACTCCCCATCCAATCCAGTCACTGCTCTCATGCAATGACAGCAGCACCGGGTTTGGCCTGAGTAGGCTGGTGTGACGCTCGCTCAGGCACAGGGAGTCTGTGCCGTTTCTCCACCTGATTGTAGAATACAGCTGGGTTGGGGAAACTTAAGTGTGTATATCTGTTTGGCCGGCCTAAGATGGCCGGCCAAACCGACATGTGCACTTACAGTGCCCACCACTCCCACGCCCTGCCATGGCCCAGCCCCGCGCCGCACCTCCCTACACACACACATGGCTCAGCCAGTCACTTGAAAAATAATATGATAATAAAATTGTTTTATTATGATTTTATTTTTTAACTGTTGGCTGGAGCAGTGGGGCACCGCTCCTCACACATTCACCCTGTGGCCCACTTCTTTTTGAGTTGAGACATTTGAGATTCACGCCCCCTGAATCTCACTGACTAAGGTAACACCCCTGATTCCCCAATGGTACAATATATGTTGCTCCTTCGCTAACTAGCCCTTGCGGGTCTAAAGCGCATTTATTTTAAACAAACTAGTTCTCACAGAAGCATTGTTAATACTAACAAGTTCCTGTGTCAGATCAAAGGCATTGTATGTTTACTAAGACCCTTATTACGAGTTCCGTGGTGGCGGTCCACCTGCCGCATTAGGACTGTGGTGGTTGGACCTCCACAGGACCACTGCTACTGCCAGGGATCCATGATCCCTAGCGGTGGAGCAGCAGTCTGAGGCACCTAATATGTTGGTAGTGCTGCTGCGGCATCGGCAAGCATATCATGAGTTTCCTCACCTCCACACTTTTCATGGCAGTACGACCGACATGAAAAGTGGGGCGGTAAGGAAACAAAGGGTGCCCTGCAGGGCCCCCTGTTGCCTTCGCGCCAGGTGGTGCATGCACAGGGGCACATGTTGTGCCTCCCTGTGTGCATGCACTTGGGTTCCAGCAGGGCATGGACTTGCCAGTCCATGCCTTTGATGCTCCCATTGCGGTGCCTTTGAAAAAAGAACCACCCACTAGAGTAAAAATAAGTCATACTCTGGCAGGCTGTTTTTAATGGCTTTAGCGGTCTCGGAGCAGCGCTGCAGCGTGGATGCCCACTCCGAGACCGCCAAAGTCATAATAAGGCCCTTAGATTGTAGATCGATATAATTGATAACATATTGTATTATAATTGCACTTACATAGCATAAGGCTTTGCCACCATCGCACACAAGACCATGAAGAGCATTCACTCAGGAGCCCTGACCGACCCATGCCTGCATCAAATATTCCACAGAGCAGCCACTGGCATCGCCCTCCTGCTCCTCCACACCATCAACTGGTCTATTGAAACCGCCACCTTCCCCGATGACTGGAAACATGCTTAGATCAACCCCCTGCTGAAAAAGCCTTCCTCAGACCCGACAGACCTCAAGAACTTCAGACAGGTCTCCCTCCTCCCCTTCCCAGTCAAGGTAATGGAGAAGGGCATCAACTCCCAGCTCTCCGAGTTCATCGAAGCGAAACATGTTCTGGACTCCTCCCAATCTGGCTTCTGAAGCAACCACAGAGACTGCACTCCTCGCCCCGCTCGCTCCTCGACTGGGGCGAAACTGCAGCCCTCATCCTACTAGCCCTCTGGCCGCCTTTGACACCGTCTCCCAATGCACCCTAATCACCAGACTATACGACGCCGGCATCCGAGAAAAGGCCCTGAACTGGATCCACTCCTTCCTCACTGCACGGCCCCAGCGAGTCAGACTACCACCGTTCCTCTCAGATCCCACGGAGATCAACTGAGCCCACCCTCTTCAACCTCCACATGCCGCCCCTCGCAGCTATCATCAGAGGTCACGGACTCAACATTGTCTCCTATGCCGACAACACCCAGCTGATCCTCTCCCTCACTAACGAACCCTCAACTGCAAGAACCAACTTCCACAGTGGAAGGAAGGATGTCGCTACATGGATGAAAGACAGCTGCCTCAAGCTCAACTCGGACAAGACCAAAGTCCCCATCCTGGGACCCACCCTGTCAGTCTGGGACGACGCCTGGTAACCAGCCACTCTGGGTGCTACACCCACCCCGACGGATCACACACGCAACCATGGCATTATACTGGACTCCTCTCTCACAATGAACTGCCAAATCAACGCAGTCTCCTCAGCTTGCTTCCACACAATCCACCTGCTCCAAAAGAGTTTTAGATGGATCCCCACAGATTCCAGAAGGACAGTCACCCATGCACTCATCACCAGCAGACTCAACTGCGGCAACGTGCTCTATGCCTGCATCACCCAGAAACAGCTAAAAAAAACTACAGAACCTTCAAAATGCCGCCGCCAGACTGGTCCTCAACATTCCCTGCTCAGCCACATCACGCAACACCTCCAACAACTCCATTGGCTTCCAGTCAACAAGACAGTCACCTTCAAGCTCCTCACTCACGCCTACACAACAAAGGACCAGCTTACCAGAACCACCACCTCACATTCCACGTATCCACCAGACAACTCCGATCCCTCCAACTCACCCTCGTCTCCATCCCCAGGATCCACAAGACCATATCCAGAAGAAGATCATTCTCATACCACGCCGCCAAGACCTAGAACACCCTGCCCCTGCACCTAAGGCAATCAGTGTCACTGAGCCAATTCAGGAAGGACCTCCAGACCTGGCTCTTCAAATGATCCTCCACCCAGTCCGACCAACAGCCCCCCTCCTCCAGCGCCTTGAGAGCCTCATGGTTGATTATCCATGTTTTAAAAGCCCTGATAGATTGATAGCACTCATATACAAAGCATTCTCATTTTCACATGAAAGTTGAATCTTTGAGCAGTTTTTGCAAAAATTATATAAAATTTGCAAACCACCAGGTCTAACAGGAAAAGGCTTGATTTGCATTTGGATATTTTTGGAGTAGCATGAAGCACAACATATAAAAAACTATTCAACGTTATTATTAAGAGTTCCCAGTTTTCATTTGTTTCTGTATTTTTATCACACTAATCTCCTTGTGAATGTTTTTACCTTCTATCTTCAGCTTATTTAAACCTTCTTAGACCATATGTTATATCACAGTGGATAACAGTGCACCAGCTTGACATCTAGCACTCTGGGGGGCAGTAGCCAAAATCAGAATGTACACAATATAACGCAATGTTTTCTAATCTGCTAGAACATGGGTGTTCTGGGGCTATGTTTTAATGGTGACACTGTCTGGGCTGAGGTTATGCTTGTATAGACAGCATCAGTGTTCCTGACCTGGCAGAGATCTCAAGGTTTTCAAATCAGTTGTGAGCAGCTCGTGTAGATCTGGTAGTGTTGGCCTTCAATTTGGGAAAGTCCAAACTACAAGTCCCATAATGCAAGCAATAAACCAGGGCAGAATGAGGTACTTACCCCTGACGTGAGACCACCTGCAAGTTCTGTCTAAAAGTCCTGCTAATCATAGAAGGGGTCCTGGAGGGGACAGAGGCATTGCTGCACCATTCTAAAAGATGCCCAAGTGATGTAGTAGACTCCTCTAGTCTCATCCATCAAATACCAAGAACATTTATTCACAACTCATTAAAGCTGACACCTTCACCCTACAGAAACTTACCAATTCACACTACTGGTAGCACTTCTTCACGAGCCAAAATAGACTCCAGTTAGTGATGGACACCTTGTAACTGTGAGGAGAGTCACCCAGATTGTGCGCAATACAAATTCCAGTAACATAACATAACACAGGTAAAGATTCCCAGCTTTAATTGCTAGTTCTCTAGTAGGCTGAGAGGAGCAATCAAATGTACCCACAAGGAATGTTTTTCATAGACTCTAGAATTCACCAGGGTCCACCACTCTCTGATTCCTCATGGGTGGTGCCTTAAGCCTCCAGGGTAGATATCTCAAGCTTACTGGTCAGGAGTTGAAGGGATGCATCTGGCCAAGTATGGTCATATAGTGAGTTCAGGATTTGCTCATTGGACGAAACATCTAGGTAGGGATGAATACACCTGGAGTAAAATCCTTAATTATCGATATCTTTAAAAATCTCATTATCGATAGTGCAGATTTATCCTAATACACCTTACCCCTGGGCAGTGTATAAGAAACCCAAATTGGTTCTAGCTGACTGAGACCAATGTCAATACTAACCTGCTGCTAAAGGTATAATTTTACACATCATGTAGGAATGTCCTCAGATGAGTCCATTTTGGGAAAACGTTAAAACAGAATTACAAGGAATGTAAAACTAACTGCTAACAATATTCTTTATATGGTATTGTGTGGGTGTCATGTCAGAACCACCAGAGTTGTGTCCCCCAAATGATGTTTACTTGAACGGTCTTGCATTAACTGACTCTATTACCACCAGAAGTTTGTGGTACAAGAATATGAAGAACAGAATATCGAGGAACAAAAAATCGACAGGTATGTGCATATAGGGAAGTATAGATTTACTATTCCTAACTCCACCTCTGAGTACCTTTTTTTTTTTTTTTAAACTCTTTCCATTAACAGTCATCGACTTCAAATAGAAAATAGGGTACAATACAATAATGTAGATAATTCAATCAGGCACATACCAAGTTAGCAATGACATAGCACCGTGTACACTTATGGGACAAATTAAGGAGAATGCATGTCATCAAGGGCTAGTTGCAGTGGTGGGGTACAAATGTTGCCTCTGTGGTGATTCCAGGGCCCCCATATCCGAGACCACTTCCTGGGGCAGCCACGGGCCACATAAACAGTCTTTTCACGGAACATGCACCAGTCCATGTTGGTCTTCCAGTCTTTCAGCATTGGAGGGGCGGCTACCCCCCAAGCCTGGGCTATGTTCCTTTTAGCCACCATAAAACCAAGTGTGGCCCACTGTATTTGGTGTGCGTTCAGGTCAGTGGGCTCCCATATGTTGAGCAAACACCTACGCGCCTCTGGGATCAGGGGATTCCCAAGACAGTCCCCACCACTCCATGAATCTCCCTCCAGTAGGACTGGACCAGTGAACATTCCCAGATGATATGTAGGAACGTGCCCAGCTGGCCACACCGCCTACGACAGTCTCCCGTGGGTGCCCTTCCCATCAATACTAGTCTAGGCCCTGTCATATATTCTGTGCAGGATTTTAAGTTGGACCAGTCACAGTGTTGCAGGGATAGCCACCACCCTGGGAGATGACAGAGCCTCCTGCCAGTCTTAGTCGTCCAGTTCAATACCATCCGCCATCCATTTTTGTCGGAGCTGTGTGAGAGGGTCTCTATGTTATGTATTAACTTATTGTAAATCAAAGAGACAGACTTCTCAGGGAGGTGTCTGTCTAATATCTTACTCTCCAGTGGAGAGGACTCAGGGGGGGGAGACCGCTGGGGAAGGCCGAGCGCAGGGCATGCCGTATTTGTCTGTAGCGAAAGTGTTCTGAGTCGGCCAGGTTATGTTGCTCTTGCAGGGAAGCAAACGTTTTTATGTCACCCTTTTCCCACATGTCCTGGATGCGGGAGATGCCTATCATATCCCACTTATCGAAACCTTTTGTCTGCCATAGGTGTCCCAATTTCGCGGATTCCCATAAGGGGGTGGCCAATGTCAATTTACCCTCCCAACCCAGAGATCTGGTGGCGGTGCGCCAGACGGTTATCGAGTGCCCGGTGGGGCCAGTTAGTGCAGGTCGAGCTGGTTTGAAATATAGTGTTCTATTATAGTTCCCCCCCAGGAGCAGCCACCTGTCCATTCAATAGCCAGGGCCATCAGGGGTTCCATATGTGCCATGGTTGATGCCGGCCAGGTGGGCGGCCCAATAATATGTCTTAATGTCAGGAAGGGCGATGCCTCCGTCATACCATTTCAGAGTCAATTTGCTGAGAGCTATGCGCGGCGGTCCGTTCCACAGAAGCTCCCTCTGGAGTCTTTCAATTTCTTTAAAATAAGCGGGGGGACTGCTTCTAGTGAGTTTTGTAGGGCATAGAGGAAGCGGGGGAGGGACATCATTTTTAAAAGAGCGGCCCTACCTAAGAGGGACAATGGGAGAGTTCTCCAACTGGCGATGTCCCGCTGCAGACGGTGAAGAGGGGGAAGAAGATTATTGTTATATCGGACTATGGGATTCAAGGATACGAATATCCCTAAGTATTTGAACCCCGATGTACTAATTTGGATTGGGCAGTTGGAGGGCAGGGCAGGTATTCCCCCAGAAAGAGAAATGAGATTTAGCCCAATTAATTTTGAATCCGGAGTATCTCCCAAACACCGCCAAAATGTCCATTAAGACAATTAAAGACTTCCGAGGGTCAGTAAGGTAGAGTAGGATGTCATCAGCGTAAAGTGATATCCGATCTTCCCAGTCTGCTGACCAGCGAAATCCTCGGATCATTAGATCCTGTCGGATCCATGCCGCGAGTGGCTCTAGTGCCAGGACAAATAAAAAGGGGGAAAGTGAGCAACTCTGACGGGTGCCCCGGCTCAGAGTGAGGGTGTCCGATTGCTAATTATTGACAACAACCTTCGCCAGTGGTGCCGAATATAGGAGACGGACCCAACCGATGAATTCTGGACCGAACCCCAACTTCTGGAGTACAGCGAAGAGATAAGGCCACTCAACCATATCAAACGCCATAGTAGCGTCTAGGGACACCAAGACCGCTGGTTCGCGTATCGTATCTGCTCTGCCAAGCACCCCATGAACACGGCGAAGGTTTAATGCCGTATTACGGCGTGGGATAAAGCCAGATTGATCTGGGTGTATAAGAGTTGATATGACCTTAACTAGGCGATTGGCAAGAACCTTCGCAAGGATTTTCGGCTCCGCATTGAGAAGAGAAATGGGCCGATATGATGCACAGTCTGTTTTTGGTTTGCCTTCTTTGTGGATTACAACGATGTTAGCTATGCGTTGATCTAGCGGAAGTTCCCCTAACTCCCTGCTTTCCTCGAACATGGCTTTAAGGTGAGCTGATATTTCGTCCGGGCAGAGTTTATATAATTCTATGGGTATCCCATTAGGGCCAGAGGCCTTTCCAGATCGAAGCGATCTAATGGCCTGAGCGATTTCATCTGTGGTCAGAGAACTCTCCATTAGTTGCTTATCAGTCGAGGTGAGGGTGGCCAGGGTAATGTCTCTTAGTAGTGGGGTGGAACCTATTTCGGCATAGGGCATCCCCACCCTATAAACCACTTCGAAATGGGCGGCAAATTGAGAAGGTATGTCTTGGGGTTCTACTATGTTAGGGTTAGAGGCTTTGTTGAGGACCGGACCAGTCTATTTGCCCACTCTCGTTTATCCAGCCAAGCTATCAATTTTCCTGTCTTGTCTCCCAAGTCATAAATTCTCCCAAGCTGTTCCTGTTCCAGAGTACGAGCTGCCTGTGTGACAAGAGCTTTCTATTCAGACTGCTTAAGCCGCAGTAGGTGGAGACCTCTGAGTACCTTGAAGATATATCTATGCGTAGGTATATGTAGTTAGGTACTGGATATCTGGACTTACTTACCTGTCAATATTTTTTTTCGATATATTGTACTCGATATTGTGTCCCATCAATATTCTGGGGTTGATATTCAAGTTTCACACCTCATTAGCTTTAGCAACAAAAACTAATCTCCGTTAGTGGAGAAATGTGAATGGACTATCATACCATTCTTGGTGGGCCACGGTTTCCTATGACAGGAGGTGGGACTTGAACTGGCTTAGCTCCTCCCATTTTGAAAATATGAGAGGTGTAAACTTGTGGAATATCCTAGTTATTCTTGTACAAATGATTGAAGTTCCCATAACTCTTACAACTTTGATTCTAAATGACTGGTGTCCGGTCATCCGCTTATTTTCACCAATATTTGTAGACTTGAAACTATTTGTTTCCATGCAAGCTTTGTGCATGTTAAAATGTTTGCACCCTCTTGCTGAGGAAGACTCTTTTGCACTCTCACTCCTTACCTCTCTGTCCTCTCTTCTTTCTCTCTTTACAGTTTTATATGTTTTACCATACTTCGCCTCTTCCACCTGGTTGCTCTGTTGGTTCTCAATAGACTCTATTGATAGACTTAAACCAAAAAATAGGACAGCTAAGGCCCGAGGCATTGCATCACCAGTGAATATCCTTATTTGAGTCTCATCAAATCATTGCCCACCTCCCTGGGTTAGCTGCCCAGCTACTTAAGGTTTTTAATGTTTTGTAATTTGTCACATTACAGTCCTGATGAAGCTCTCGCATGAGCCAAACGTGTTGGCTGTCTATGATGGTTCTTTCTATGAAGAATGACTGAATAAAATATCTTTTAAATGACTTCAGTTGCAAGAATCTTGAAAAATTTATGTTTTGGACTTTTTGTTATTTGAAACAGGACACACAATCACACAATATTACATATATTATTGTTGCCTCTCTGTTCAAGTGTATAACTCTATGGATAGACTATACATTTCACTTACAAGCAGCTGTGGTGAAACTGTGTTCACAACCAGCACAGAGTGTCCCCCTTCCCTGTATGAACCATAATTCCTTAATGTTTTAATTGACCTAACTGCATTGTAATAACAAATAACACCTTTACTTCAGTTTAATAATAAAAACTATCCTTTGTGTGCCATACATTGAAACAATTCTGTATTTGGAGTATGTTATATGGATAGTGAACAGTATTCTTTGTCCCAAGTGGACATAGGTCTCTGTACACATGTATCCCTCAAGCTGTCCTTTATCAAGGAGGTACACGTGCCCTTGGTTCTATTAAATCCTGGCCTTCCTGGACAAGAGGAGAGGGATGTTTCCGTGGGATACTGGAGCTCTGTGGACTGATAAAGCCCTTAGAATCCAGCAGGCGTCTGGGGGTGGAAGGGAATCCATCGCCTGTCCGAGTAAATCAGGAGTAGGCTTTCTTGTTAGCGGTCGGCCTGATGGCCCTTTATTTCATGATTATTTATTTAAGAGTTTTCTATAGCGCTGGCCAGACCCGAGGATATTGGAGCGCTTTACAACATTTGTCATGTGCAATCTAATACAAAGTATAGCAGTAGTAAACATATTGATTCTCAGCGAGTCCTGTTTTAGGGAGGGGGGACAGAGGAGCGAATCAGGAGGTAGGTGCTGCAAAAGTCAATCTTATCACAGTGACTGTCCTCTCCAATGTGCAAGATTCCGCGTTATGCGTCAGCTATCCTATCGGAAAAGGTCGGTTGAGTAAGAGGTCTTTGAGTTGGCTTTTGAATTTTTTGAAGGATGGGTTAGTCCTGATATGAACTGGGATGGTGTTCCAAATTTTGGGCACTTTTCCAGAGTAGGAGCGCAATAGTTTTTTGTTTGCGAGTTTCCGGAGGGATGACAAGTAAAGTGTCAGTGCTCCTGAGATTCCTTATCTGCCGGCTTTGTTGAGTTTGGAGGCCAGGTAGGCAGGTTTGCCCATGTGCAGCACTTTGTGTGTGAGACAAGCTGTTCTGAAGCTGGCACGCATTTCGATTGGGAGCCATTTTAACTCTCGGAGGGCTGGAGAGATGTGTTCGTATTTCTTTACTCCAGTGGCCATTCTGGCTGCTGCATTAAGAGTTGATCTGAGGGGAGCTAGGTGGGATTTTGCCATGCCTGTGAGGGTAGTGTTCCAGTAATCCAATCTGGACAGGACCAGGGATTGTGTGGCCTGTTTAAGGTCATTGGGTGGGATGAAGGGTTTTATTTTTTTCAGTAGTCTTAGGTTGAAGAAGGCACTCTTTGCGGTGGTCTTGATATGTTTAACTATGTCTAGTTTAGGGTCCAGAGTGATTCCCAGAGATTTTACGGAGTCGACCGGGATGAGAGTGCAGTTGAGAGCATCAATGGCTTTTAGCTATTCTGTGATTTGGGGGGTCTGCTCTTTATTGGATATGAGAAGGATTTCCGTTTTATCTTGGTTGAGTTTCAAGTGGTTGTGGGATAGCCAGTGTTGGACTTCCCTTAGAGTGTGATTAAGTCTTTGACTGACACCAATGGAGGAAGTTTCTAGATATATCTGGGTGTCGACTGCGTAGGGATGGAAGGGGATGCTGTTTTTTATTAGTATGGTGGTGAGGGGCTCCATGTAGATGTTGAACAGTAAGGGTGAGAGAACTGATCCTTATGGGACGCCTCTGTTTATGGGGCGTAGGTCAGACGTGAACGTGAAATTTTAGATTTGTATTCTTTGGGAGCGGTTATGCAGAAAGGAGGTAAACCTTTGTAGCACCATCTCCCCTGTTCCGACCCTTTCTTGGATTACTTTGGTGAGCAGTTTGTGGTCTACCATGTCGAAGGCTGCTGATAGGTCCAGGAGTATGAGTGGACAGCATCGGTCTTTATCGAGTGATTTGTAAACATCATCTATGACCTTTAAGATCGCTGTCTCTGTGCTGCACCCTTTTCTGAAACCCGACTGATGAGGGTCTAGAAGGAGGTTGGTGTCCATGTGATGGGTGAGTTGAAGGAGAACACATTTTTCAAGTATTTTGGCTAAGAACGTGTGATTGGAGACGGGCCCGAAGTTATTGAGATAATTTGGGTCAGAGCCCGTTTCTTTCAGTAGAGGTGTGACTTGGCCGATTTTGAGACGATGCCGGTTTTCAGGGAGCTGTTTATAATCTTTGTCCAGAACGGGGCTAGGGTGAGCTTGAGCTTTTTGGCCAGTTGAGCAAGGATAGGGTCCTCAATGTGTGACGAGGGATTGGATCTGGTAATCAATTCGATGACTTCTGTTTCGGAGATGGGTCTGAACGATTTCCAGTTGTTGGGGGAGTGCCTGTGTGGGTTGTTGTCTTCTTTGCAGGGTGGCGGGCTTTCGTTGGATGGGCGGAGGTGGTCCTCCAGGGAGAGCTCAATCTTGGTGATTTTGTCATTAAAGAAATTGGCAAAGCTCTCACATAGGTCTTTGGAAGCCTGCACTGCGGTTGAAGGGGGCTTGGATGTTTGTTGTCTAATGAGATTAAAGAGTTCTTTGGGATTTTGTGTTGTTAAGTGCACTGGAGAAGAAGGAGGTTTTTTCATTTTTGATGTGCTTTTTATATTTCCTGCGTTCGGTTTTGAGTTGATCCAGGTGGATTGTGGACGGGTTGTTTCACCAGAGTCTTTCTGCAGCTCATAGTTGTCTTCTTTCAAAGTTTAGGTCTGTGTTGAACCACAATCTTGAAGGAATGCTCCTGACTTTTTTTTGTTTCAGGGGAGCTATTTGGTCAAGTATGGCAGTCATTGTTGCATTTTAGTGTGAAGTAAGTTCAGTTGTGGACAGGTTGCAAGTGGGGGGTGGAAGGAGTGTACTTGCCTTTTCTTCTAGACCGGTGAGGGGTATCTGTCTTAGGTTTCTGGCCCAATGAGCGGATTCTTTTGCGCGAGGAGGGCATTGGGTCTTTTGATTGATGTGAAATAGAATGATGTGGTGGTCTGACCAGTCAACAGGGAGGATGTGGTCAATAGTGATTGTGTCTTCGTGTGCTATGATGGCATCCAGGGTTGAGCCTCTGTTATGTGTTTGCTCTGTGCAGTGTTGGATAAGATTATTGTTGTGAAGAAGTTCATTCATGGATTGGATCAGAGGGTTCTTTCCATCATTCCAATGTAGGTTGAGGTTGCCTAGTATTATGTTGATCGAGTCCCGGAGTGAGCAGTGTGTTATCAGTTTGGAATGGTGTTCTCCAAATGAAGGAGTGGTGCCTGGCGGATGGAAGAGGAGATGGCAGTATAGCGTTTTTGTTTGTCAGTTGTCTTAATGGTGGCGGTTAGGTGTTCCAATGAGTTATATTTGAAGGAGTCAGTTTCCGTTATGGAGATGTTTCTCCTGTAGATGATCGCAATACCCCCGCCTCGGTGGTTCTTTCTGTCTTTGTTAATGATTGAGTCACCCGGGGGCACACGCATGTCGATTATAGGTGGTGAGGCTTCATTCAACCAGGTTTCTGGGATGAACTTGATGTCTATGTTGTGGGTGAGTATAGTTTCTGTTACTTTTGTTGTGTGTTTGGTAGCAGATCTGCAGTTGATGAGCATGCATTTGGTCGCCCCCTTGTTGTTGCGTCTCTTCCTTGCAGTGGCGGATGGTGACATTTGAAAGTGGTGGGGCGTAAACTTTCTGTGGGAGTGCACCGTGGCGAGCGAGCGCAGCGAGCGAGCCCGACCTCCTTAGAGGAAAATTTTGAAAAAAAAGTGGGTAAAGGGTGCATTTTCAAGCAAATTTGAGAAGCACAGAGACTAGAGCTGCAAACACACATAGAGCCCACTGCAGAGGGTATGTTCTTAGGTGAAGTCCTGCTGAAACTAAAATGCATTAACATTATAATCTCAGTTTCCCCACTTAACAAAGAGTCATCCCCAGAAAATGAGTTCCCCATCCTGTTTCTTCATTACATTTTCAGACAAAATTAGGAACATTCATAGACCATCCACTCATGCATTAAGCACATTGTAAAAACAAAAAAAAGAATCACGTACAATAAAGCACAAATACACACACACAGTCGCACATACAGACATACATACCATAACACACACATACAGACATACACAGGCACATCTTGAGACACACAAAAATCAACTCTTAATGCTGCGACTGCGAGGAAATATGCTGACACCCTGATCCAACCTTGCCTCATGTGAATATTGAAAGCAAAATCGCTGGCGTGACTGCTAACATGCTCTTGATCAACGAGCGTCTGTGTCCCTAAATCTGAATCATGATTCCATCTAGAGTCGCCGAATGGTACAAACTCCTCCCAACTCCCCCCTTGTGTAACGTAATTCCCGTTTCAGATCACTTTCCTTCTTGTCTGCATAAAATAAACCATTAAATATTTATTTTAACCGAAATCCACAAAATATGAAATCTGGCCTTTAACGGAATAAAGAACAACTCTTAAAATGAAAGAGACTAAAAGTTGTTTACTCCGAGGATGTTCCCATAAAAACGTGTTTGTATATTTTTGAAACAAGAGACGCCTAATCTGCGATAAAAAGAAAGGCTTGCCTTTGTGAAGGAAACCGCTTTGTCGGTGGTAGTAACAACTATATTAAAATGCAATTTCAATGACAAAGAAATACACACAAGTTCCAGGGGAGAAAGCCGTTCGCTGGAAACAAGAAAGACGCCCAGTTCCAAACTATTTTCAAATTAAAAAAACAAAATCACAAACACATAGATGTATATGTATTTGAAATGGGAATTCCAGTACCACCTGTTTCAAAATGAGCAGAAATGTCCCATTTTTTAATTCTTCACTTTATGTGACTATATTTGGCAATGTTGCCCCCTCTAAGAGCCATGATATACAGTGCTGCATTATGAGAGCTAGGGCATACCATACCGCTGTGGTATGAGCACAAGACACAGGACCACAATATGGGAACCATAACATCAAGTCCTGCAGCATGAGAGCCAGGACATATTGTGCCACAATAGTATCAGTACAAGACACAGGACCACAATATGAAAGCCATAATATACAGTTCTGCAGTATGAGAGCTCGGACATAACATGCCACCGCAGTATGGCCACAAGACACAGGACTAACATATAACAGCCATAATATACAGAGCAGCATTATGAGAGCTCAGCTAGGACATACTGTGCCACAAGAGATTGAGCATAAGGCACAGAACTATGATATAAGAGCCATGATATACAGTGCTTCAGTGTGAGAGCTCGGACATACCATGCCGCTGTAATAGGAGTACATGACACAGGGCTACAATATGAGAGCCATAATATACAGTGCTGCAGTATGACAGCTCGGACAAATCGTGCCACCATAGTATGAGTGCAAGACATAGAAACACAATATTAGAGCCATAATATACAGAGCTGCAGTATGAGAGCTCAGCTAGCACATGCCACCAGAGATTGAGGATATGGCACAGGACTACAATATAAGAGCCACGATATACAGTGCTGCAGTTTGAGAGCTGGGACATACCATGCTGCTGTAGTATGAGCACAGGACACAGGACCACAAATGAGAGCCATAATATACAGTGCTTCAGTGTGAGAGCTAGGATGCCACCAAGTGGACTTGGAAATGCTTTTGCCATATTAAAAATAAATACCATCCTGCTCACTGGAAATGTTGGAACACGTCACTTCTTACTAAAATGCCCCTGCAGCGGTGGGAGGCGGTGGAACCAGTCTGAGATTCTGTGTCCCCATGTTCTGGGGACATGCAAGAAGGTATTGCCGACCGCTCTCCCTGAATTTGGTCAGGAATAAACTGTTTGACATTTACGTTGTCCCATTTTAATCTCCTGCCAAAGTTGGATGAGAAAGTCAGTTCTCCCATGTCTTTTCCTCGTGCCCTTTCTAAATCCAAATTCAATTGTAAAATCAATAAACTATGATCATTCAAGCAATTATTCCTGATAGAAAAATCACAGGTTCAAGGTCACTCGTGACTATATTAAAGTCAATTAAGTTAGTCTTGCCATTTCCATGAAAGGTGGGTGGTAGTGAGCATGCTTTAAAAAAAGTATCCGAGGCGAAGAGCAAATTATGTTTGGTAATAATCTTATTTAAGGCCTTTCCATTGGAGTATGCAAAAGGGGAGTAATTATCACACCTTTTGGAGTGATTAAGCCACAAACCAGGGAATTACTAAAATTACAAAGCTTTAAGTTAAAATTCAACTGCCCAGATAACCGAAGTTTGACTATGTGCTTTTAAGAGTGTTTTGGAGAGACCTGTCCAAATGTTCACTCACCTCAGCGAGCGGCTATTATCAAAAACTGTAAAATCTGGAACCACACTGAATTATGTAACTTCCTTATCTTAATTGATGGAAATGTTACGTGACCAGAACTGCTAACCCCCCTTTCGTTCGGCCAGCAGGTGATGGAATCCGCTGGGGAGCAGTACGTGTGGAAGCCATCTAAATGAAAGAGGGACACCATCCATGTTTCCTGTAAGAAAACTAAATCGAATGTCCTGATTAAAGCTATGTTTTCCCCGCCATCCTGCCGTATTCTAGGAAGGTACAGTAATAGATGAAAACACACTAATGGGGTTACTACCCGGCGTTTTATTGCCGAAACCTATACTTTTTACAGAAGCTGGCTTACATATCTAATTTATCTGAGCACTCAGTAACGACCCCTGGGTGACCTCCTACCCTAGTCTGGTATTTCCTCAGGTATCATTGTGTCATTGGGGGGGTGGAGGGGGGGGGGTGTCGCGCGGGGGTGTTTTTATAAAAAATAAAATCCTACCTGTCCTGAGCAGGTCCGGCCGGGTCCGCGCTGCCTCGCCTCAGGTCCGTTACTCAACTGCCGTTACTTCTGGCGCCGCCGCCTACACACTCACTCACTGGAACAGGCGCAGCCCATCTGACCCCTCTCAGCCAATCCTGAGCGGCTTAGAGCAGGCTTACGCTCCGCCCGCCTACCCATTACGAGACCGAGGTTTGAGCCTTGGCTCAACCTCGCTCTCCTAATGGGCATGCGCCAGACTCGGGAAACACTAGTGCGCATGACTGGGCACGGTGCAAAAATCGCCCTCCGTCCCCACTCATGCGCACTTGTGTGCTGCTGGCTGCCTGTCAGTCAACATGACGCCAGACCGCCCACCCCATTCAGACTCTGAAGGGGGTGGGCGGTCCAACGTCATACTGACTGACAGTTCTCCCTCACCGTCGTCACCGAGGAAGCTGCGGGCGCGAGGCGCGGGCGGGGGGGCGACGCCCCAACGCCCCCAATGGACGGACCGCCACTGCTTCCTTGGTGGAGCCATGGGGATATTAGTTAGGGTACCTTTAAACAGGTACAACCTGGTGCACCAGATAGACAGACAGCTCTCTTATTATTCCCTGTGTATACTGAAGCTCTGAACAGGGATCAATCCTTGTGTAGCCTGGAGCTGTGGATAGAGTTCTAGCCCTGTGTATCCTGGAGGTGTGGCCAGACATGGAGCCTGGGGCATGTTGGAGCTATGAACAGTCATGGAACCCTATGTATCGAGAGGCTCTGGACAGACATATAACCAGGGCCACTGAAATTCTGCAATTGTGTGTTTCTTTTTGCATGAATATAGATTTGCAACATAATCCATCACTTGCCGTATTATCTGCAAATTTTAACAAAACAAATGTGTTTCTAGCTCAAACGGTTGAATAGCTACCAAAAACACAGCACCACGTGTTGCACGCAGTGGAAGGCCCTTTGCAAAGCTTGACTGGTAACCTATCTGTTGTTTATTGCTATATTTTGACATTAACCTGGTACTACTACTGAAGTGCAATCAATAACCAGACAGTGTTAACAAGAGTGAAAATGACAAAATAATGAAGTAATAGTATCATAAAATGTCCTGCATTGTACTGCATAATTTGGGGGTTTTCTTGCCAAATAATTTATTTGACCTTGCCGCATAATTTTGCACTGACTAACCGCATAATTCCAGTGACCCTGCATATAACCTTGTGTGTCTAGGAGGTGTGGACCGATATATAGCCCTATGCATTCCGGAGATGTAGACATAGAGCCCCGTGAATGCTGGCGCTGTGAACAGACATAGAGCACTCTGCATTCCGAGGTGTTGACAGACATGCAACCCGGTATGTTCTAGAAGCTGTGAGCCCTGTGTATCCTGAAGTTGTGGACATATATCCTTTGGAGCGCGAAGGAAGCGGTTACACATTTTCATGTTAGATCTTTTTGGTTGACAAAAAGGCAAAAGGGTGTCGACATTCAAATAAACAATTTACAGTTTGTGTAAACCATTTGGTCACACCATAAGGACCAGGAATCGATAGTCAGAGTAAAATAGGTTGATTACAAGCTAATAATCATTCCAGTAAATGCAAAAATCAAGAACATGCTATAAGCGTACAGTAGTGCAACCAACAAATTTAGGCGTCAAAGCCATTATATAGAATATAAAATAATAGCAGTCAGAACAATACAGACGCCAAGTATTTGGAACGAGTGTTCTTTCAAGAAACTCCACTTCTCCGTCCTAAACAACAATAGATTCTAATGTCATCTAATCTGGCTCTAAATATAAAATTAGGATAGTTTGGAATAAAAGGACTGAGGAAGATTTTAAATGCAGGAAGGCCATTTCTCGAGCCACCCCTCCAAGAACCAATGGTATTCAACTCTGCCGGTACAGTGGCAACATCTCCAGACTTTCCCATCCCACAGAACTTGGATAGCCTCGCCAACCTTGAATTTCCCTTCGTTCCTGATATGCGACGAATAGGAGGTTTCTTCTGCTCATTAAATCACCTCATTCTTCCCAAGATTTCTCTTAGCAGGTCCCGCTTTCACTTATACAATACTACTCCCTTCTCGATCTATGAAGCCTTGAGAATGCAACTACAGAGAAGAGAACTCCAAAGCAACAAGATACATTTCAAAATTATGGCCAAGTCATGCTAATGTTAGTTAAACATTTGCAATGTGTATTTTAAATACATGATTATATGTGTGCGTATGACTTTAAAATAAATGCAACAAGAATAAGTGTGTTCATGGTTATATATGCAATGCACTTTCAAAGGATGCAATACAACTGGAACATTAGTGGAAATATAGGTGAGAACGATATGTTTTCATGATTAAACTAAACATTAGTATGCACACATTCATGAGTCTCTTCTTTCTACAGTGAATACGATTCAGGAGTACAATTAAATGCTTCATTCCACGTTAATAAAGTTAAGACACACAGAGTATATATTGCTAAGTGTACTTAAATATTTCTCCTCTTGTGACGTGTAAGGATCGAGCCTAAATTGCACAGCTCCAATTCCCCCTCTGATGACGAATCTAGCCGTCACAATCAAGCTATAGATCTTATCAGATGGACCGATCATAACCGCATGGATTTCATACATTTTCGTTTGGACTCCTCCAAACGCATCATGTCATCATAGCATCTACACTGACTCTCTTCCAATTCTACATTTACTCACTTTCTTTTCACTCTCCTCCTTGATTGCATACTCTTATACCCCTTAAAGATCACAACTAGAAATATTGTACAAAGAGCAATTATCAGAAGGGGCTTCAAAATGGAACCCAAAATTCCACTTCACTTGTTTCCAAATCATTTGCCAACTGCAGCAAATCCATTTCCAATTGCTTCCCAAGCACCTGCCTCTTCTAACTCCTTCAAATCTCCCTTCAGATCAGTAATATTCTTGATATATTTTCTCAAATGTTTACTCTTGTCAGGGATGCAAGTATATCATTGATGAAATGTTGATCTCTGACAGATTCTGCTTTCCTTTGTAAGGAGGATGTCTAAGGCACATCTATTCTGCAAAAACATGGATCTTATAGCTACCATGTCAGTATCTACTACTAATAAAGCTCCTGCTGTACTGTTGCACATTTTATTCACCATATTGGACAACTTTCTAATCATGGTGTTGTTAAAAAAAACCCCAACAGATGGGATCATTGCACCAAAAATATCTCCCACTCTTTCAGTAGCACTACTACTTCGTTTAGTCCTAGAATTTGCTTCCCACACAGGATCATTAAAATGTTCCACATGTAAATTTAGGGAAAACTGCACCTAAATAGCATACACCATACCATCCTCGGGGTAAACTGAAATATGCATGTTCTCCACAAATATAATAAACTCCAGTAATGACAGGATCCCCACCTCCCAATGACTAATGTCCTCCATATTCAAAGGTGTGGTCACATTCACTCTGTCCCATACATTTATTGTGTATCATGAATTTACCTCTAAGTATACATAATTTTCCTTTATATTTCTAATCTAAGGTCAATGCTTCTTATTTCCCGCTACTTGATGCTCAATCTCTTCTTCTGCCCACTGATGTTTATCTTTTAAGTCAGTGTCTAATTTGGATTTAACTTCCATATCCCTCCTCCTATCTTCAACTAGATTTTAAAATTTGTTTTCACTATCTGTCAAAACACAAGTCAAGTTCTTCCTGTGAGCACATCCAGTGTCTAGTGTCTGTGTAGGTTCACAGAAGCAGTCAGCTGTCTCCATTTCCTTTGCATTGTAGTGACGATTTAAAAGCTTAAACATGTGAACGTCTGAGCGAACTAAATCAAATTAAAAAAATAATAGTGAAAATGACCTTGTCTATATAAAAGGCTCATCAAAAGGCTACAAGTGACATCACCTACTTTCTGCTAAACACACAGAAGCAGCCTCCGCTTTTCAAAATTTGAAAATAACTCCTACTACCACCAAAACATCACGAATGTGAGCAGAGGTTCCAGTATGCCACTATGAATAAGTCCACATCATGGAAACTCAAAGCTCAGTTCCGCATTTTGGTTATGTACTATAAATCTTAATTATGCATTCCTGTGTTCCTTTTGTTTCCTACTCTCTACTCATGTAAAGCGCTCTGATATCCGCAAAGGTCATGTTCGCGCTATACAAAACCTTCTAAATAAATAAGTAAACGAGATATGATGATAAGTGATACCTCCTGCTGCTAATGCAAGTAATGGCAGTCCCTAGCATCCATCATGTGAATGTATTTCTAAAGCAGTTTAAAATAAGCATTAGAATAAAAAACTCTTCTTGATGAATCCACGTGCAATTCTTTAACATTCAGGGAATGCAAACTACCAGCAGTAGGAGGTGGTGTTTTAATAGTCATTGTAGGTTTAATCTTCACCAAAGTAGAAGATGTAGGCAAACACAATCCTACAAGCAAAATAATTAATACTGCAACTATAGCTACTAACACACCTTCTAATATGTACCTACGCCTACCATGGTTGTTAGTTTCCATAACGTCTCTAAAATCAGATCGTTGGGTGGAAAATAGCAGTAGAAGAGTCTTCTCTGTCAGTTTCCATCTGTGCAAATGGCAAAATAAAGTTCAACAATGTGAAATGAAACTAATTACAAAGCCTTTGTGATTCTTCCATAGCCCTACTCTGTGTTCTTCTAAATGACACCCTTATGCTCCTTCAGCAGCCTCGGGCCTGGGTAATCTTCTTAGGACATTCAACAAAGTATATTTATTTGTCTCTAGTAAACGTACAGTTCAAATCCAATGATGGATCACATCATTGATAAATAGGGTCAATCTATTCAATTACAAGGTAAATTCAAAACACAGTTCAGCCTCAATGTTCAGTTCATGGAGGCTCAGTTGGAATTGCACTGTTATTCTCAGAATCCTCAATGTTCCTAAACTCTCCTCTGTCATTGGCAGCAAAGTATGTCCATTCAGGAGAAGAGTACCTTTGAAAGGGCACTCTAGCTCTTTTCGATGTCCTGAGCGCAAGCCTTTTTCCTTCACTATCACTCAGGTCAGAATCCTCAGTATCCTCTGGAATGGTTGGTGGCACACGCTCCTACGGCAAACTTGTTCCCTCTCTCTATTGTCTTCGTGGCCAATGTTCTTCAGCTTCCACTCACATTACTACAGCACTAGGCCCTTTGTTAAGGTCTAAATTTGGTTCAGATAACGCCACAGGACGGGACTCTTGTCTCAACTCCAGCTGTTGATGATCAAGACCCTACTCAGACCAAACATGTGCTTTTTCAAGCTCTCGTTAGTCCCCCACAGCTTGTCTAACCTGTTCCCAATTTCTTTCTGTCACCACTGGCACTTCTGGAAGAGGTGCTGTCACATCATCAAGGGGATACTCGGTTCTGCGAGTATGGGAAGCATGCACCCAGTTTGGGAGGCCTCTGCATTTCACAACAGTTGTTGGTAAGGTCCACGCCAACGAGTTTCCAAGCACGTGTTCTGAACATGCTTATTCACTAGGACTCAGTCACCGGCACTGAGATCATAGCACTGCTCCTTATGAGGTGGTGCTGTGACTGCTCCAACTTGGTGAGACACAGAACGCACCATGTCAGCCAGTACTTTGTAGTAATCAAGAATCATCTCATCAGCAATGTTCAAATATGCATTTGCAGGCACATCTGGCAATCTCATTGCTCTGCCCATGATTATCTCAAGAGAAGACAACCCTGTCCTCCGATCGAGAACACTGTGGAGACTCATCAGCACAAGAGGCAAAGCATCAGGCAACTTCAAAGACGTGGAAGCACACACTTTAGCATTTCATTCTTACTTGTTCCACGATCCCTGAAGCCTCAGGTGGATAACTGCAATATAGTCTCTGCTCCACGTGTAATGCTGCACACATTACAGCTGCAATGTAGTCTCTACTCCACTTGTAATGCTGCCCACATCTTCAGGACCTCATCAAACTGAGTCCCTCGGTCTGACTCCAGAAAGGTTGGGAAACTGAACCTTGGTATGAGCTCCTGCAACAATAATTTACCTACTGTAAGATTGTCCTTTCTTCTGGTCAGATAGGCTTCAACCCAACACAAGAAGATGCACACAATTACTAGGATGTATTTAAATTCGCTGCACACAGGCATTTCGATAAAGTCCAACTGCATCCTGTTGAAGGGACCACCTGATCTTCCTATGTAACTCAGTGTCACTATGGTTCTTTTCCCTACTTTCAGTTGTTGGCACACAACCCATCTGTGACACAACCCTTCAGACTTCAATCTGAATCTGGGGTAAACCACACTTGCAGAAACTGTCTGTCCCTACCAATGGAGGGCTGAGCAATGGTAATGTCTGGCCATGGGGGGTCACAGACCATCTGGCAACACAGGTCTTCCATCTCATGAAATCCAAATCTCATCATCTCTTTTGACACATCCTGCTCTGACCCAACCTTGCTGTTCTGCCTCTGACACTTCTTCCTGTAACCTCTTGACCTCCTCCTATGTGTCAGCTGTCATTAACAAAAGGTTGTGATTGGTCTCATCTTCCCCTTCATTACTGTATTCACCGTTAAATACTGAGGCTCCATAGGCACAGAATTGCGCAACCTTGTCAGCATATCTGTTGCAGACTGTCCCATAATCATCTCCACTGCAGTGTGCAGATCATCTCACAACGGCAATCTGGCCACGCAACTGCAATGCTCCAGCAGCCTTCTTACATCCTCACCAATCCTTATAGGGGACCCTGAAAAGGTCATACAACCGCTTTGTGACCATAACTGACTGAAGTCGTGAACAACACCAAACCCGTACTATCAGTGAAAATTGTCACTTTTATCTGTTCAGAAACACAACACACCCTAAAAAGAGCAATCAATTTGGCCACCTGTGCAGAAAACACTCCTTGAGGCCAGGAGGCTTCAATTACGCCTAAGACAGTGCATACTGCATATACAGCTCTCAAGTTTCCTTTTTTGTCTCTTAGGCAAGATCCATCAACAAACAGTACAAAATCGAACTCAGGCGGCGACTCATCTTGAATATCTGGTCTTGGCTTGGTGCATAGTTAGGTGACATCAAGACAGTCAAGCTCTACTTCTCCATCCTCATCCTTAGTTTTAGGAAGTGGTAACAATGTAGCGGGGTTCAAGGTAGCACACCTTTTCAAAGTAACATTGTCCGCTGCCAATATGATCAGCTCATATGTGGTCAGACGGCTGTCCGTTAGCTGTTGGGTACGAGTCAACAATATTTCAACAGAGTGGGGCACGAACACGGTAAGTGGCTGACCCATCACAATACTTTCACACCGCTCTATGCCGACACCTGCCACAGTTTGAAGGCATCCAGGCAACATTGCAGTTTTGAGATCAAGGGTAGCAGAGAAATAGGCCACAGGCCATCGGGGTTTCCGTTATGCTGTGTAAGCACTGAGAGAACGCAGCCCTCCCTCTCACTGCAGAAGACAGCAAGCGATTTGTTGTAATCAGGCATTCTTACTGCTGGGGCACAACAGAGACTTCCTCACAACTCTAAAAAGGCAACCTAATAGCTGTTATCCCAGGGTACAGGATCAGACACATCCTTGTGTGTCAGCCTCTTTGAGGATCTCCTTAAAGATTGAGGTATACCCATGTGGGAATTGGCACCATGACAAGACATGGTTCAGGATCCAAAATGCAAAGAGGAACAGGCTGTCCTCATGCAACGGTATGGAAAAGAAGGCTTGACACAAATCAATTACAGTAAACCACTCAGCCTCACATGGAATTTGAAATAAAATCACAGCTAGATTCGGTACCACAGGACAACAAGGAAAACTATAGCGTTTAGCTTTCTCCGGTCTTAGACTATGCAGAACTTACTGCTAGGCTTCTGCAAATCCACAATGGGTGAATTATATGGACTCCCCATTATTTCTTTCAAGATGCCTTGCTGTATCATTGAGTCATTCACTGGAGTAATCCCAGCAATTGTTTCTGGTGTACAATTATATTGTTGGGTTCTTTGGTACTCAACATTGGGTTTTATTTATATGCTGACAGGCTCAACTACTTTGATGAGACCTGTGTCCATCCTGAAAAGTCGCAGACTTCTAGTTTCATGGTATCTATAAGATATGGTGGTACTTCATCAATTGTCATCAAGGAATGCAATCCAATGTCCGGACCATGCATTGCCAATTTGAAGGAAATATCTTCATCACATGTCTGGGATGTTATACCGTCTGGGGTACAGTAAATAGTCCAGTTCAATTTGCACAACAGGTCATGGCCTAATAGGATTCACAGGGCTCCAATCACACACCACAAATCGGTGAATCCCCTCAATAGACCATCATTTAATAGGTACTTCCTCTGTCACTTGGCTCGTCATTTGCTTGTTTTCAACTCCTACAACTTGAATTCTTTTTCATGACAGGGGTAGATCTGTAACTTCTTCTGAAGAGTCGGTAGCACCAGTGTCAATCAGTGTCATTTCTAGAAATGGACCACTCTGCCCTACCTTTAAGACTGCGCCAAGAACACAATCTTCCTCCCCCTCAGGCACCGTCATAATGACTGGCTAGGTCCGTAATCCTCAAATGCTTCAAACATAGGAAACTGTTGAAATACACCCTGGTTTTAGAAAGAATTCTGATTTACATTTGGGACTTGCTTTTAATGAAATCTGGGACCATTTGAATTTTGCTGTGGCATCGGACATGTGGGATCTGCATCACTGGAACTTGGGGCACATTAAAATTCTGCATTCTTGGTCTCTGTACATTCTGTGACTGTAGGGGCTTATTGCTCTGGGATGGTGCAAACCCTGAATTCTGAGCCTGGTTACTAGGATTAGTATGACATTTCTGCTTCCACTTCCCCAAATTATTGCATTAATGACAAGGATTTGTTGTCTTCAAAGTTGCCACATCAATTCCAATACGCGGGTCAATCAACACACCAAGACCTCTACCCTGTTGCAGGAACCCATTCCCATCTTTCATCACAGGAGCTGCTTGTTGATATACTGCTTGCATGGTTTAAACGTTCCCTACAAAAGGTTGACGTGGATTTCCTCTCTCTGTAGCTCTCATCTGCACCAGCATCAATTTCTCATTCAGCCTCTTCGGCTTCATCTCCAATTCATCACTACAATATTAAGCATATCTCAAAATCTCATCAATCGACTTGTTCTGCCAACAAATCAAATTCTGAAGAATCATCATGCTAACTTCGGGTCTCAATCCTGTCACAAACTTAGACACAAAATGTCCCATGACTTTGAGCTCAAGAGCCTCCATTCCACTGTACTGTTTAAACACTTGCAGCAATCTCTCATAATAAGCATACATCATCTCTTTGGGTTCTTGGGTCGTCTGTCAATCTTGACCCAATCAATGTCTTTAGGCAATACCTTCGCTTTCAAAAATGTCATCCACTGATGAAACTTTTTCATCACTAATGGTGACGGGGCATTTGACGCTGGATTTCTCTGAGGCTCCTTCTCTGGCCACTGTATAGCTATTTTGCATTCTGCCCACAAGTGCTTGGGACCACAATGTCAAACACGGTATTCAGGTCCACCCACAAAACCTTCGAAACCTTCACAAACCACTCAACCTGTGTATAACATTCCACTGGTTTCTCTCTCAATTTGGTAAAATCGTTTGCAAATGACGCAAGATCACTTCTACTCCAAAGCACATGGACATAACCTCCACCAGACACTTCCCTTAATGGAAAGGTTGTGGTACCCACTCCCTCCACTGTGTACAGGGATGGTTCTCCTCTAGGTTTCTTTTGTTCTGTCTTCTTTGCCCATCTACCTTCCCACTTATCTAGCTTGCTCCATGTTCGGCTGTTACAGATTAGGAGTTTAATCTGTAATGTTATTCCTGATGTCCTCATGCTAGTTATGTCATTTTCATCAAAACATACACTGTAACTTTTCTGTAGTAACTTGGCCCTATTCAGATCAGTCTCATACCTCTGAGCTAATTCGGACAATCTTTCATGAACTTGTCCTGTATGTTTGGTAGCATCTTTACACACAAACACAAGTTCATTCTCTTGATAGCCATCTAATCGAGAAAGTTCAAGGTTTCCTAGTATTATCTCATCCAATTCTAACTAAATTTGCCACATCCTCTGCATTCTCTCTTAACAAAGTCACCTCTTTACCCGATCCTGATCCTGCACCGTCACTCTAGGTTTCCACTAGACCTATAAACCAATCATCAAATTCTTTAGAACAAAGGCCTGTCTGTGTTACAGGGGCATTAGACACTGTCCCTTATCTGGGAGTACAATCGTTAATAATCTGAAGTGAATTTGTAATAAACATGTCAGAATTTGCCAACCTTTGGGCAAACCCTCCTGTTTGGGGAGATCCTCTCTGGTTCATGGTTGGATTTGCACTTACAGCCCAAATGGTATTTATCTGAGAGTGAACTAAAGGAGCGTGCGGGAATCCTCCCATTGTCAGGCCTATAGTGGTGCTACCTGAACATTTCAGTAGGAACTGCCAAAGTATGTGTTGTATTTCCTGTCGATCCAGGTTTATACAAAGGAACTACTGGGCTGATAGTAATAGAAACAGTAAGTCTACTGCTCAATAGTAACAGTAACAGTAAGTGCATCAGGGGCGTTCAAAAGATTGGGGTTAATAAGGGTATTAATCCTTGTATTTTCGCCCATCAGGTTAAAATTTGCATTCACCAGTGTGGTAGCTACTCTCGAGCTTCCACTAGCTCCTACATTGCTCATTCCCTCCAAAAGGGCTTCATTGTACAGCGTTGAATGTGCTGACAACACATCTAGGTAATCTTCACTGGAATCTCTATCACTGGTTTTACCCTCACTGTAGGAAGTTGGCTCTTTATGTGATACACCCAGAACGTTAAGTGGGATGAAAAAACTAGGGGGGGTGTCTCTCAAAGGTGTGTGTGCAATATAATTAAGGGTGTGGCTTAAAACATGTATGCTAAAAATATGTGCTCAGCATAATTTGCCGATGGAGCTGTATTTTGCTGCTTCTGTTATTGCCTCCACATATATAATACAACAAGTAACATTACACCTACAACAAGCCAGGACTATTGGCTTTGTCAAAGGTTGTTAGTTGGAAATGATAAATATACTACATGCATACATACAACTATGGCTTTGTTGTATATAGTATTGAAAATGCTTTAGTTCTTGTGCAAGTGGTTGTGGCCTAATGGCTAGAGCTACCAACTGTGTAGCTCAGGAAGCAGGTTTGATTCTCAGCGTCGGCTCATTATCCTGTGTTTCTGGGCAAATCACTTAATTGCCCATGCTTACCAAAAAATAAATGAATATGTCCTTGTTGACGCACGTGTAAAGCAGTTGGAGTTTTGCAATATAGAACTGCAAAAAATAAAAGTTATATCAAAAACAGTGAACTGCTGCAGAGTTAAGATTGCTTTCCATTCTGAGACTGAGGACGAAAATGGAGAGCCCGATAGGGACCCGTCTCGGCACCCTCTTTTAAGCACTGCCAGTGCTAAGCACCAGCAGGACCCGGCCCACTTAAAGCCCTGGATATACCACTAAGTGGTTATATTGTGTAAAGAGTCCAGTGATTCCCCAGAAATGTGCAAGGCTCAATGTAAACCCAAAGTGCTCTATTTGTGGTAGTGTGGTTGAGCAGTCTTAGGCCTAACACAAAGGAGTGTAAGACATTTGTTATACACACAGTGACTAATAAATGACACACAACTCAAAAAGGAGATCCACACCAAGTTTATAAAAATAAACTTCTTTCAGGATTTATATTAAGACCTAGATGTACGTTAAAAGGTAAGAACGTTTTTCAATAAAAATACTTTCCGCTTTAAAAAGTGGACACAGAGCAATTTTTCAGTTCAGCAATTTTAACCTATGGGAGTAAAAAAGAATGCAGTTGGGAAGGTAAGTACATGACTTACAGGTCCAGTCTTTGGGGTTTCAGGTCAACACCAGGAAAGGTTCACATTAGTAGCAAGAGTGCACAGGGATGGTTGGGTGCAGAGGTAAAATTTGGGGTTGTACACCCAATGTTAAAAAATTGAGACTGGGGGTGATCGAAGTTGTGCTGCTCACAGGTAAGTAAAGCAGTAGGAGGGGTCAGTTTCTGGGAGTTAAGGTAAGCAGGGGGGGAACAATGCAGCACCAAACGTATACCCTCAGCAGCTCTGGGGCGGCCGGGTGTGGAGTGCCAGCAGAGCATCGGGTGCCCAATGCAAATTAATAAGGAAGACTGGTTTTGGAAAAATGCTGTAGTCTTGCACCAGGAGGCTGAACGAAGAAATCCCACAGCAGCCCAGGTACGTTCTGATGCTAGGGGACGTAGGGCCACCGTTGGTCAAGCTCCCCAAGGTCCAGGGGCTTCGGGTGCAGGGGTGTCCTTTGGCGTCTGGAACAGCTTACAGGTTGCACTCAAGGTGAGTCTTCGGATTGAGGCTGCAGGCGTCGAGGTAGGTGTCAGCCCACAGTGGACTGTGGCTCAGAATCGCTGACAACCTTCATAAGACCGTTGGGCCACTTAGACTCAAGCTGCGGGTGTCGAGTGCAGAGGTGGGTCCGGAGGAGGTTTTTGGGTCCCTCTGGGCTCTTTGGTTTTAAAGTTGGTTTCTTCTTGGACAGGTCAGCTGTCCCCAGGAATTTCTTGATCTTTACAGAAGGCAGGCAGTCCTCCCAGGGTTTGGAGGTTGCTGGGCCTGCAGGATGAGTATACTTTCATAGCAAGGGCAAAAGGCAGCAGACAGGCCGGTGGGGCTGGCACCAAGTCAGTCACTGGTCCTTCTTCTTTTTTGCTGTAAGGGGCTCTTCGGCATCCTGGCTTTGTAGGTCATCAGGAATCATATTTCAGGGGCATTACAAAGGACGACAGGTAGGTGTCTACACTCTCTATTATGCCACCCTCCTGTGGGAGGGGGCATAGTCCTATCCCTGATTAGATACATCCCACCATCTTCAAGGTGGCAGGCACTGAAAAATGTGCTTCACTTCGCCTCTAGAGGTGGAGTTGGCGAAGGGGGATACGCCTTTAATTCTCACTTAGTTTTACTGCAGGTTCTCCCGGAAAAAGTGGGGGTCTGCACTGAGAGCTGCCATCTGCTGCTAGCAGCAGAAGCTGGGGTCACATTACAAAGGTGGCAAGGCCTTGGAGCTTCCCTCTTGAGCATTGTGCCTGCCTGGGGGAGGAGGTGTGACAACTCCACCAGGATGGGTTTTGTTTCTGGGCTCACAGAGCAAGGGCTCTTGTCCAGGGGTCCAGAAACATGTCTGGTGGTGGCAGGATGCCTAAAGCCAGTCAAGAGACCACACCAGGGTTGGTAAGTTTACAGGGGGCTCCTCTGAGGTGCCCTCTGGGTACATGTTTTAATAAATACAACACCGGCATTAATGTGGGTTTATTAGGAGGAGTTGTTTGGTACCAAATACTCCTGGGTTCAGTGAAGCCATCATGGTGCTGGTAAACTCCAGTTGTCATGTTTCCAGCTCATGTGCTCTCTATGGCTTCCCTGGCACTTACAATATTAAGAATAGACTAAAATATTGTAGGGGCATATCTGCTCATGCAGATATGCCCACACCTGAGATATGGTGCACCCTGCTTTAGGGATTGTAAGGCCTTCTAGAAAGGTGACTTACCCATACCTTAGGCCGTGATGCTTTGACATGGCACACAGGTAACTTGCATTGTCGACTTTGTCGTTTTTGTCTGCACCAAGGCATGCAGGCTGCAGTGGTAATTAGCATGGCCTTGGTGAGGGGTTCCTAGGGGACCCTCTTCAGTGCCAATGCCCTAGGTACCAGGGGTACCATTTACTACGGACTTACAGGACAGTCTGAAGTGATGCCAATCGTGGGACCGTTTTAGGGAAAGAACACTGGTACTGGGAACCTGGTTAGTAGGGACCCAATACTCTACAGTCAAATGTGCATCAAAAGCCAGGCATAAAGTGGGGGGGGTACTGCACAGAAACCCACTTTCCTACACTCATTCTCTACGTTTTCTGTCTTGTCCCTCTTTTTCTTCTTCTCTTCCTTTCCTTTCTCTGTCTCTTCACTTGTCAATGCAGGATACAGTCTGGCTCCTTCTAACAAGTCTGTTCTCCATTTCTTTTGCTCTGTATCCCACATAGCATCTGCATAAATACGCACTGCCTTTCTAGCTCTTCCCTGATAGTTTTCCTTCTGCCTAGCATAAGAGGCTCGCTCCCAAGCACTATGTGCTTCGTACTGTGTGGGTCTAGGAGGCAGTTTCATTTTGTGCAGTACTCTTCTCAAATTCTCAATTATTCTCAAATTAAATATGGCATAGCTTGGAAACATCAATGGACCTTCTTTCTCAGAGATGTTATACCATTGATTAAGCCAAATACATGAATGGAGTCCCACAATTATAGTCATATAATGGCCTGGCGTATTTTCGGGTGGTGCTTCTTCTCCCTCTCGAACAGGTATACTCATTTCTCCCCTCAGTAGATTTCGTATTGCCTTAAAAAGTTTCATTTTGCAATAATAATATCAGGAATCACAAATAAATTCAGTTTCAAACCAGGAAATAATTCAATACCCATAATTCCCGTCCGACGTCAACAACCAATAACAGCGGTGGGGTCCCCCCCCTAGGGGAGCACATGCTGTTGTTTCCGACTGTGGGTTGCCTTGTGGACTTGTTTCTTGTTGTTATTTATATAAAAATGAAACCGTCGTGTGGGGTCCGGATGGTGTGGCTGCCAACGCCTCTTTCAACTCCTGTGAACTCCCTTCTGCCGCAGCGTGCGTTCTACTGTCTGTATTATATGCTCCTTCTGTTTGCTAGCTGCCGGCCTGAAGGTTGTAGGCCCATCTTTGTATATTTTTTGGATTCTGTAATAAACGGTTTCAAAAAAAAAAAAAAAAAAAAAAAACAACCAATAACAGTGCGGCATTCTATGACGTAGTCAACCAATAACCGTATGGTTTAACACCAACTGACCAATCTAAGCGGCACACTGTGATGTCACTCCTCGCAACGGCTCCCTCTGCTTTGCAGTTTTCACAAATGCACTCTTCTCAGAATCAAGCACGCAAAACAAAATGCAACACAATTTCAACAAATAACTTTGCTTGCTCCACTAAAGAAATCAAAACATTCAATAACGCAAGAAACAGTTCGGAATAACCCTTTCAGACCTACGATGACTCACGCTTGGATGAAACCTCGACCAGTGGTGAATCACCCAGATTAGTGCAGCTTCTCCCTGCGCAAAGGATCCCCTGCACCAAACATACCTCACACTCACGCAAAGAGAAATGTCCTTATCTCAAAAGTGCTGTTGATGACGTCTCACCACGAGCACCACAAAACTTAGCAGACAATTACAATACAGTGTCTTCTACAACTTTTAATATCATCCCGGGATCTTAGGTCACTTCGAGCCCGATAACAACTTAAAATTCACTACATTAAACACCACACTCACACAACAAATTAAAACAATACAGTATCACACCATGCAATAACCGCAACATACTGCAAGCTAGACATAGGCAATCGCAATGCACACCCAATTAATACTCACTCTTCCGCTGCTACAAGTGTCTCCCAAACTGTTGAAACTTCACTGGTTCTCCGATGCAAGACATGAGCTTTAGAGACTTGGGCTTGTTTTAGACAGGTCTAAAATTGGCTACACTAACTCCCCTTGCTTAAGTAACCAACCATCCAACAGGCTACCATCTTGGGAGTGCGCAGGAAGCGGTTACCAATTCTCACCTGATAGATCTTTCTGGCTGACTGAAAGGACAAAGAGAGCTGACATTCAAAACAAGCATTGGCATAGCCAATAGGTCTCGCTTTTGGGACCTTATAAGTATTTAGTTATGCAGCACAATATCCTTGGTGCAACAACATCAACTGTTGCATGGCTAAACACTTATAAGGTCCCAAAGGCGAGACCTATTGGCTATGCCAATGCTTTTTTTTTTTACTTTCACAATTAGATTAAGCTTTAACTACGCTTTCCTGGGCATACATCTCTGAAGTCTTTACGCCATTTCAGCTGTCTTTGCTCTAAACTTGCGCTCAGCAAGGTGGCACTTTATTAAAACTAATAACTATTACATATGTAAACAGGGAAGCTCCAAAGTGAGAGACCTGTTTTAAGTTACTGTATTCACTCAGTGGGACTATTCAATTTCCAAAGAATACAGTCATGTGACTGAACTATTGGATATACTAGTAGACAGTGGAGAAGTATTTGTCTAGCAAATCTCTGACAATGGGCTTATTGGAGCTGTTCTGCCAAGCCTTTCTGGCTGTTTAGATAAGTGTACTTGCTGAATACCTCAACTTTCAGTCTTCAGCCACAGTAAGAGGGAGAAGCTGTGGCAACTGCATCATCTTAAGGCATTTCCTGGTTGGGAGAAGTGCATATATTGTTGTTTTTGCACCTTGCGCTGACTGCAGTCATAAGCATTGGTGGGAATACTTATAGTGAATGTGTTCCATTAATGAGACCTTAGATTGCACTGTAAACATCTCTCAACTCATCAAGAAAATAGCTTTTCTGGCCTGATAGAGAGCATCTACGTGCAGGTCAGCATAAAGAGAGTCAATGTTTGGGCAATGTACGCATGCAGTGAAAGGCGGAGTGGTTTGTAACTACACCAGAACTCCAAGAAGCACCATTTTACATGTTACCCATTATGTATTTTTTAAATTACATGTATATTCCGAGATAGCTTGAAAAAGCGTGTTTTTTTAAAAGCACAGCTTTCAATGGGCACTGATCGGAATTAGAATTATTAGGGTTGTGTGACTTTCTTGCATGCACATGCTGATAAAACAATGGCAAACAGCGTGGTTGGATCTATTCACTTCTATGGCTGCTGCATGTACCGCATAATTATGTATGTGCCTTTGTGCAACATTATTTACATAATTTACACTGTTGGGTTTCGTGGAGGAGGAGCATCGCAGCTGTGTGCTAGATGGCCAAGTGCTCCCGGGGAAGGGAAGTCGACTTTAGCCGCAGAATCTGCCCCCTTGGCCACACATCCCCCGGCAATGCCAGTAATTGCAGAGGGAAGGCTCGCCTCACCTGTTGAGCGGCTGTGTTTACAGAAACATAGGCGGGCTGCAAGTTAGGCGGCGGCTCCCGCTGGTGTCCCAGCAGAAGGAAAATGTGTTTTGGACACGGGGTGCGACCCTGGACTCCCGGCTTTCATTTGTCCCTGCATTTGCCGAGGTCCATCTTGCTTGTTTTGGTCTGCATTCACCTCCCCTGATATTAGGGGTGCCTCCTACATCCTTTCTGGCGCCTTGCCGGGAGCTAGCCACTTGGGAGCTCCAGCATGGTAGGATGGCCCTCTCTCGGGTCCTGAGGGGACGAGGCAGCATAAGCCTGGGGAAGCGGGCTGAGCTGGAGAGACAAGTTGCAGCAGAGGGCTTTGGGGGGAAAGCGCTGAGGCGGTAATTCCACACTATAATGAGCCTCCGTTTTCCAAGAGTGTAAGTCAGGGGCTGAGGAGGGGTGAGGTGGCAGAGACGGCAGTGAGGCAAAACAAACAAGCATTGGCCGCGCGACGTGGGAAGCTTGTAGTAATGAGAAAAAAAACACGCTAATGATGCGCGCACGCACGCACGAAGGAGCACAAAAAAGTGAAAGTGATCGCGCTGGAAGGGAGGCAGATGGCGCCTGCGCGTGTCCATGCTCGCATGAACGCAAGCGCTAGGCCACCAAAAGCCTGTGGCAGCACTTTGAAAACCCCAATACCAAATTTCTCGCAGAGCAGCGCATGCGCTGGCTCAGCGAGACCTAAAAGCAATTTAGAGTTCATGTTTGGCCACACAATAAGGACCAGGAATCGATAGTTAGAGTTAAATGGGTTCATTACAAGCTAATAATCATTCCAGTAAACGCAAAAATCAAACTTTAAAGCATACAGTAGTATAACCAACAAATGTAGGCGTCAAAGCCAGTTCCAGCTCAATAGCATATAAATAAAATAACAACTGTCAGAAGAATACATACGCCAAGAATTTGGTATGAGTGTTCCTTTAAGAAACTCAGCTTCTCCTTTATATTTTTATTTTAAAGTGTTTTTATTGCCATTTCTTAAATGACAGAAACAAGGGGGCAACAAGCTTCCCAACATCTCAAATTAAGGGGAAAGGGGAGTGGGGAGGGAAGGGTGCGAAAGAGGAGGGAGGAGGGGAGGCACAGTTTCAGAGCATTGCATTGCAAAACAGACATGTAATGGCACTGACATTACAGCACAGCTTGGAAAACAAGGTAGCATGCTTGTATGCATTTTCTCTGGGGCATTCGTGGCACAATATTCCACTTTGTAGGTGACAAACGGGAATGCAAAGTTTGGGGGCCCACTTCCAACGTGCTAGATTATTGGAGGGACGCAGCAGCTGGGGTAGAGACCTCGGGAGGACTTAGTGTACTATTCGGACCAGTGGGGGGGTTCAGCTTCCGGCAAGGATCACACTGGCTCGGGCAGGGGAAGGCGGTTCTGCATCTAAGATATGCTAGCAGTGGCTCCCAGATGTCTTTTGGGCAGAATTGTGGTTGCAATAATTCCCAGTAGATGGATATTTGGTCCTGGCAATAGGATGGATCTTGTAGCCTTGTCTCGGATCTAGGCGCAGGTCATCTGCCCCAATGCATAGCAATGCGTCTCTTAGCCAGCAGCAAAAGCATAGCAGGGAGGCGTAGAGAGGCAGGGGGTATGTCTTTGACGTAGCCTACTAGGTCTATGAGGGGGTTCTATGGAAGCTGCAGGTTCAGTATTTGATGCAGAGTAACAAACACCTCAGACCAGAAGTGTGCCACTCACGGGCATTCCCAGGCAAGATGTAGAAATGAAGCCTGGAGTGAAGAGCAGTGCAAGCGCTTCCTCCAGCAATCCCATACCATACCCATCAGCTGCATTGGGGTCAGCTGATGTAAGAATTTAAAATGATGAGCCGCAATCTAGTTAGGGAACAATGCCGTCATTTACTTGCAGCAGTATGTCCACTGCGCGTTTGTAGGTGGGGGCTCTATGTCCAGGTTCCAAGCATCGCGGACTGCAGGGACATGCACTGGCACTTTATCCTGCATTATCTTGTATAGGCGGGTGAGTCGTGTGCCAACAGGTGTTCCAGCACATGTAGTGTAGGCCGGGGCATTGGGAATGTGCAGTGTAACGCCTGGCAGGCTGCTCGGAGTAGGTAATAGAACAGAGTGCAGAGTGCGGTGGAGCAAGGGGATTCCGCTGGCGCAGGTGGGGGCATGAAGTGTCTGTCTGGATATATGATAGCAAATGTGTAGAGCTTAAGGTTGTGTACCTGTGTTCCTGCACCCTCGTCCTGCAGCGCTGGTAGCTGAGGATTACGCATGAGAGGGATTGAAGCAGCGTAAAGGCAGGGAAGTCCAGCCAAATGGTGTAGGCCACCCAAGTCCAGCGGACACACCCAACCATGTTGATTTGTGTGTGTGTGGGCCTGTAGGGCTGATAGAGTGCAGTGGGTAGCAGCCATGAAGTTGCTAAGCCTGCTTCCACAGTTGTGTTAAGCTGAAAGCACAAGGGATAGAGTCAGAAGTGGCGATACTGGGCTGGAGCGCAAAAAACGTATAGTGTCATGTCCAGTGTGTTAAAGCCTCCCTGCTGGAATGGGAGTGTAAGCGTCTCCTAGTTAATTCTTGGCTGTTTCCCAGCCCATACTAGGGACACCAGGTTATAACGCAGGCGCTTAAAGAATTGTGAAGTGAGAGGAAGCGGGATATTTAAGAATAAGTATAGAAATTCAGGTTGCACAACCATATTCACTACAGAGATTCGCCCTGTCAGGGACAGCGGCACCCTTTTCCAGACCAGGATCTTTTCTTCCAGTCATGTCATGGCTTTGCCAAAGTTAGCTCACCTTATCTCATCAATGTTGCAGCTAAACCAGATGCCCAAGTAGCATACTGGCTCCATGGCCCACTGCACAGGGTATTCTGATTTGAGCGGCTGTGTGTTTTCAGTAAGTGGAAAGAGAGTGGACTTGCCCCAGTTGATCTAAATGCCCAAATAGCCCCCGAACCGGATGACCTCACGGATGACCAGATCTATGTTGGCTTGGGGTTTGCGAATGTGAGATGTTGGCCAGGTATATGCTGTCCACTAGTTATAGTGGGCACCCTGTACCCGTCCAAACAACCCCTTATTGGTTATAGGTTAAAGACAACCTTTATTGAAAGCTATCCTAGTGGTAGCTATGGAGAGCAGCCTTCAGGCTAAGTCTTGAAGGAATGTAAAGCAGCTTGTTTTGCCAGTCTATAATCTCTTGAGTGGCTAAATGAAAGACAACCACACCAGGTATATATATAAAATATACCCTCCTAGTCTCTTTATGAGACTAGAGGTCAAAACACATAAGTTACGCTTCAAATATGACAGTAAAATAGCACAAATACACGTCGGCCCTAGGGGCGAGCCAAACCCTATACTAAAATAGTGGTATAAGAACCACGACTTTAGACACAAGGCCTAGAGACTGTAGAATCGCTGGGACCCCAAGGAACCACCCAAGGTAGTGACACAGGGGACCCACAGGGGCCGTGTGCAGTGTGAGAACACAGCCGCGAGCTCTGGTTAGCTTCTATGGGGAAAGTCGCGGTTAGATTTTTAAAGATTAGGGATACTTAGAAACGAGTCAGGACCAGACCCTTTGGGACTTAGGAAGTTCTCAGGCCAACACCCACGGGAGCACTGGAGTACTCGTGTTACCTCACCCAGGGAAGCCGGGTGCATAGGTGTCAAATGGTGTCAGGTCGCGTCGTCGATTTCAATGGGAGCTGGCAAAGAAGTGCTGCTACCGGGAAGATGTGAAGTGTCCGAAGAGATCCAAGTCTGGATCAAAGTCAAGAAGAACCGGAAAGCAGAGGGGACAGAGTCGTGGTCACTTGCCAGTGACCAGTAGGACGATAGACGGATGCCCACCGATGGGCGATTTCAGGTGAAGGAGGTGAAGCTTGACTCTTCAGCCACGAGGACCAGGAGGCGTCGAGGACTACCAGGAGCTGGATTCGAGCTGTCCCATGAAGGATGTCGAGTGCTGCAGCGTCGGTGCCCGGATTGGACATAACAAGCCTTGGCAACAGCAACCCACGCAGAAAGGAGAAAGATGCTTCGGTGCAGACCACCAAGGTCTGAGGGACTCACCACTTGGTGGGGAGTCAGGGCACGTCTGGAGCAACCAGGGAAGCCCAAGTAAATTCAAAGTTACCGCCTCAGGGACCCACCAGTCGACGGACCAGGGATCGTGAAGGGACCTCGAGAGGAAACACAAAATGGCGGCCCACGGGTCACTCGGGATGACTAGGCCGACAATCTTTGGTGGATCTTCTGCTCGAGGTGGGGGCTACACATTATTTTTCAGGCCACTGAGCCTTGAGCACACGAAGTTGGCTCTCACGCCACCTCACCCGAGGTTATCTAATCAATTGACCGACCGACTGTGGCACTAACTATCGCTGCAAATGCTGGTAAGCACTCTTACTCCTCCCCTCCCAACTCTTGTTCCAGGATTCTTTTACCCCCCCCTATAATAGTCCCTTTTTTCCCCAGGACCATCCTCCGTACTTCCCGTAGCGTGTATTCCCCGCACTTGGCCCCCCGGACTTGTTCTGTCAAGTAAGGACTTCTGCATACTCTAAACGGTCCAATCCACACGCAATGATTATTCACTCAGTATGCATGTGATCGGCACTCAGCTAGCTCTGTTTACCTAATCCCCCTATTCCCTTGTCACCGCGCACGGTTGCTCCTTGCTCTATTTTTGACCACAAAAATTATTCCAACATGCAATTGTAGACAATTTTAATTTCCCACCAAGTCACTGCGTCGATTCCAAATTATTCTCTTCACCGAGTCACTGCGTTGTAGTTCTTATGCTGAACACCTTGTCACTGCGCCAATTTTATTCCCTCTGTGCCAATTGAATATCACTATGCTATATAAGGCGATTTGCAATTCTCTTATGGTGCAACTGTATTCTGACTAGCTTGCCAGTTTTATGAGGTTGCGTGAACTCAACATACATCCTCCTAATTCTTTCCTTTTTTTATGTTTCCTCCCTCCTCTTTCTCCCAACAAAAGTGAATTAATATAGTAATCTAAGGCACTTATAAACAGGCATGCTTATTTAATGTCCTGAAGATGATCCACGCATTGCTCACTTGGATCGAAACGCCGTCGACACCCTAAAACGTCTCATACATTAACTGTGATGTTACCATTTTCTATGTAGAGGCGTTCCTTGCGATTTGTTTACCTAATTAATGATTTTTCTCTTGAAAACAAACCGTGAGCGTTGCCTGAGCCTCCCTTAAATGTTCCCCAAATTGTATGTTTCTGTAGTAGGATGCAGGCTTGTGTCCCACTTTCAGTATCTTCGTTTGTATATATCTTAAAGAATTGTTGATAAATTAAAAATATTGAACCTCTGTCCGGCTGGACAAGTTTAACCAATACAACACTGGTTGGGTCTGTATTCATTGTTGTTTGTCTATCCCTATATATTCCTAGGGACCACTGTTGTGTAAAATAATAGTTCGGAGCAGGCCATCGGGCAAAATTTGGCGCTCCTGCTCTCATCTAATAGCTCATAAATATATACAGAGGCTCGAGGCTTGCAAAGGAGATGCGCTAAAGTCTTACCGGGGTGGTGCTGTTCCCCGTAGCGACACACCATGCAGATATCCAGTTTCCCGTAGGCCTCCTCATCGTACTCAGAAATGTTTGCGTAGATGCTCGCGATGGAGTAGATACTTTTAGTAGCAAAGCACTCTAATTTGAGAGCCTCCTTCCAGCTTAGCAAGCTGTGCTCAGATTGCCTCAAGGACACCAGTCGGTTTTGCGATACAGATTCCGCAAATAACTACTTTGAACACTTCCCACAGTGTGGAGACGGATGGGACGGATCCTGTATTTGTTGCGAAATAGTCTACGGATGTGGTTTGAACCTCGTCCCAAAAGACCAATTCGCACTGTGCCCCAGGAAGTATGCACCAGGTAAAGGCCCACGGGATGGCTAAAAGCATGTAAAATTCTAGTACAGGGGCGTGATCTGAGAGCATGCAGGGTAAGTGTGTTACCGCAGTAGTCCAGGTAAGAGCCTCTTGAGTGAGTAACCAATAGTCTATCTGCGACCATGAACAGCTTGCCGCCATGACACAGGTGTCCTCCTTGCTACTTGGGTGCTGGTGCCGCCAGAAATTTGTTAGGGCATTGTCTCTCATCAGGATGTGCAGTCGGGAAGCTGCTGAGGGTTGAGTCTCTGCGGGGCGCCTGAGCGATCCATATCGGGATCGAGGACTACATTATAATCTTTCCCTCAAATTACCGCAATGAGTCCCATGCCAGCCAGCAATCACCACACATCTGAAGAAAACTCCAAGCTGTCAACATTAGAACCATAGATGGAAGCAAGAATGACAGGGTGTCTGTGTAGTATACCCGCTAGAAAGATATATCGCCCCTCAGTATCATGTATAGTTTATGTAGAGTAAAAGACACACAAATGATGGACGGAATGTAGAAAAAATCTAATATTTACCCCGCAGTTTAAAGTTCTGGGTAAATTCCATCATTCATTTGCTCACCATGCCCCACCCAGTTTAGACCCAGCTATACGTGTAAGGATGGAGTCAAAATTGCACTGCTCCAGCCCTGTGCGTCCTGGAGGTGTGGACAGACTGTCAATCCGGGATATGCTAGGGGCTGCGAGCCCCATCCTGAAGTTGTGGACATATAGCCTGTTGTGTTCCAGAGGTGTGGAGGGGCATGCAACCCGGGGTATGCTAGAAGCTTTGAGCCCTGTGTATCCTGAAGCTGTGGACATATAGCCCTGTAGGTCCTGGAGAGGTAGGCAGACATTCAGCCTGGGGTACTCTAGAAGCTTTAAGCCATGTGTATCCTCATAGTGCCAATATCGGCAACAGTAGTCAGTTATCATACAGCAAAATACATCAATAAACCACCCGACACCTTGTAAGTGGAGAAAATTGCTGCAGGTTTATTTGCATAACAAATATGCCAACATGGTGGGTTATCTTACGGGCGATCCCAGGGCAGGCCAACCCTTATGCCGCCTGCCCGTCTGATGAGCCAAATTACACCGTGGCCGTCACCAATCAGTGTTTACCAATTCTTGCGAGGGGCCACCCCTCCCATCAGTGGACCACCAGTCCACTCCCTTACTCATGCCCCCCTAAAAGGTGGGCGGAGCGTTCCAGGCAGCCCCCGGTTGCTCAGACCCACAACCGCCCGTAGGACTAACGGGGCGCCGTAGTTCTTCCAGGGGACAACGCTAAGACATCCCTGGGTATCCTTGGAGGGTGCGAACTAACCTTGTTGTCTTCCACGAGATGGCAGCGGGGGAGGCGCACGACCGAAAGGCGAGACGGGCAGCGGACAAGAGACTGCCCAGTGGGCGGGGGACAGTATATGTACCCCTGTCCCCACTCCCACTACCGGAAGTGGCCAGCCAGAAGTCCCCCTGGTCCCACGCCCATGGAGCCTAGGAGGCCGACTCCAGTGCCTTCCTGTGGCACTAAGGTGGTTGCCCTGTTGAGGGGCCACTACGTGGCTCCCCCGGGCAGCCTTGACAAGTTGTCGACATATAGCCCTTTGTGTCCCAGAGGGGTGGTAAGACATACAGCCCTGGATATGCTAGGAGCGTGGGCCCTGTGTGTCCTGAAGTTGTGCACATATAGTCCTGTGTGTCCCAGAGAAGTGGACGGACATACAGCCCTGGATATAATAAGAGGTGTGGGCCCTGTGTGTCCTGAAGTTGTGGACATATAGCCCTGTGTGTCCCGGAGGAGTGGACAGACATACAGCCCTGGATATGATAGGAGGTGTGGGCCCTGTGTGTCCTGAAGTTGTGCACATATAGTCCTGTGTGTCCCAGATGAGTGGACGGACATACAGCCCTGGGCATGCTAGGAGCTGTGAGCCCTGGGTATCCTGAAGTTGTGGACATATAGCCCTGAATGTCCCAGAGGGATGGAAAGACATACGGCCCTGGATATGCTGGAGGTGTGGGCCCTGTGTGTCCTGAAGTTGTGCACATATAGCCCTGTGTGTCCCGGAGGAGTGGACAGACATACAGCCCTGGATATGATAGGAGGTGTTGGCCCTGTGTGTCCTGAAGTTGTGCACATATAGCCTTGTGCGTCCCTGAGGACAGGACAGACACACAGCCCTGGATATGATAGGAGGTGTGGGCCCTGTGTGCCCTGAAGTTGTGGACATATATCCTTGTGCGTCCCGGAGGAGTGGACAGACATACAGCCCTGGATATGCTAGGAGCTGTGAGCCCTGCATATCCTGAAGTTGTGGACATATAGCCCTGTGTGTCCCGGAGGAGTGGACAGACATACAGCCCTGGACATGATAGGAGGTGTTGGCCCTGTGTGTCCTGAAGTTGTGCACATATAGCCTTGTGCGTCCCTGAGGACAGGACAGACACACAGCCCTGGATATGATAGGAGGTGTGGGCCCTGTGGGCCCTGAAGTTGTGGACATATATCCTTGTGCGTCCCGGAGGAGTGGACAGACATACAGCCCTGGATATGCTAGGAGCTGTGAGCCCTGCATATCCTGAAGTTGTGGACATATAGCCCTGTGCATTCCGGAGGTATGGACAGACATACAGCCCTGGATATGCTAGAAGTTTGGGCCCTGTGTGTTGTGAAGCTGTGCACATAAAGCCCTTTGCGACTTGGAGGTACAAAAGGCATAAGCTGTGGACAGACATACAGTGTCCTGTAGATATAAAGCCCCTTGCACCGGAGACCCGGGATACGGCCTTGGAACCCCCAGAGCTGCGGACATGGACAAGTCCAGGGTCCCGCTGGGGTCGGACTATTATGCATCTAAGACTCGGTGCATTCGAGATCTGCTTCCGGTTTGCCGGCCAGCCTCAAGGCACAAACCTCCCGGCATGCAGGGTCTCAGGGCAGAGATACTCTAGCGGCCATAAGTACCTTGCATGCTCGGGGGGGAGGGGGGCTCTAAGGAATCTATTTCCCCCTTTGTCTGGCAGATCGGGGTCTGCTTTCTTCTTACCTGCCAGCCTGAAGGGCACCGAGGCCGCTGATCTCATCTGATTAGCATAACAATCCCCTGGATCCTCTGCTAACACCCGGCTTATTCAATCCAATTTCCAGCCCCCTCCTTTAGCTGATTCATCAGGGGGGAGGAGGGGAAGTGACCTTCTTAAAGGGAGGCCGCAACTAACTTCCCGGCCAACCACAGGGAGCGCGAAAATAGGTCACGGCAAAAGGCCCGAGCCAGAGACACTTACAACAAGTGGGAAGCAGGGACGAGGGAGGGGGGAGCAGCGCTCTGCATGGCGCCCCCTTCCCTACCCTCTTCGCGCACACACAACAGGGCTGCAGGCACCGGCCGGTGCAGCTGTGAAAACACGCAGGCACACACGGCCACGCCAGGGCCGCACGGCCAAAACACGCAAGCACACACAGCCACGCCAGGCTGGCCACATGCACACAGCCGCAGGGCCAAAACACGCAAGAACACACAACCAGGGCAGGGTGGCCACAAGCACACACAGCCACGGCAGGGTGGCGCACATGCACACAGCCGCACGGCCAACTCAACCCGAGGCTTCTCTCTGAAAACATATGCAGCACCACACACACACACACACACACACATGGCAATACGCACATACTGTTATCAAAACACCCTCACAACTCCAGGAACATCTGCAGCAGCAAACACGGCAGGGTGGCGCTCACGCACACCTCTCGAAAACACATACACCCACGCGCGCGTCACCCAGGATTAAAGGCAAGCGCACAGATGCACACACACGCTGACACTTTTCTAGGCACATATAAAGAGCCACACGCAGACTAAGCAGGGCTGCACGTGTGCACGTAGTCATACAAAGGAACACAGGCGGATACTCACTCCTCCAGAAACATATGCAACAACACACATGTACAGCTACTGAGGACAAGGCGGAGTTGCACGCATGCACAGTGTCAAATATTAGAGTTGGCACTCATCCATGAACATATAAAGCGCCACGCGCAAGTGGGCACACATACACACATGTGCGCAGTCAGGATGCTGCACCACACAGACACACAGGCTTGGCTGATACGGATGGGTGTGTTCATGACTTGCTAATAAAAACAAAAGAAATAACTTATTTGAGTTTTAGCGTTTATTCATGTCTCCCCAGAATCTCTTGGGCCCAATCATACCTTTAAATGGATGTTTGAAAACGTCCTTTTCCCTCCATCCGGTGTATCTCGCTTCAGTAAGCGCTGGACCGCGGCACCCAGCAGAGCCAGGCTGGAATGTGAGCGCATGTGACAGGCTTGCAGTTGCCATCACAATGTCCCTGAAGGCCAAATTGCCTCTGGCACATAATCACAAGGAAACACGGACAGCCCACCATGCGGGACAGTTCAAAAGTCACCGTGATCCAGCAGACGCGCTGTGAGTGAGGTGGGAAGCGTAGGTGGACAAAGCAAAAGGCAAAAAAAAAATAGCATAAAAAAAACTAACAAAAAAGAACCACACTCGCTAAAATGCTGTCCATCAACAGAACAGTCTCCTTGCAGCAAGCAATGGGCAAGTGCGCACCGCAGAGCATGGGATCAGAAGCAAACAGCGCACTGTAAAGGTCTCCGGCATGAGTACACCCATCTTATTCGAGCCATCAAACAGAACAAAACATTAGAAAACAATACATTGGCCAATAGGTACCCAGACTCCGAGAGTGCCACGGGACAATACAAAGGGTAGAAGCGCGCCACACAAATGCTGGTAACATCCTGTGACTTAATATAGCAAAACATGCTCACGTGCAGCTGCTCCGAACCGCACTATAAGTACATGTAATAAAGAGCAAACAAACCCATATCCAGACAAAGCGAACATCAGAGCACCGCGCATTGAAAGGCAGGCACTCTCTGGTGACCACTGAAGCCCCCTTAGAGATCACAGAAATTCTGCAAACCACCCCCTGCTAACAGTTTCTGTGGACGCCCGGGGTCTATGCAGATATGCTGAAGGCATGGGTAAAGTGGGCAATTTGGGCCCCCCTCTTCCAAGGCCCCCCCCCCCGGGAAAGTGAACTATATATATATAAATATATATATATATATATATTATCTACTGGCGGTCGCCAGTAGATAGTTATAGTTAGGACCGAGTTTCCATAGGAAATCTCAAAATTCTATTTTGAATAACTTTGGCGCCAGTTGACGAATCCTCGCGAAATTTTCAAAACTAATGGGGCGCTCCGTTCAGCTCCTACCCTGAAAGTCTCGGGGTGATTCGTGAAGCGGGGGCCGAGAAAAAAGGGGGGTTCCAAAACGCGTTTTCCCCATGCATTTTTCAATAGGACCTTTAGACGCAGCTACAGCCCGAAGGTCAAGGAAGTGCCTTTTGCAGGTCTGGTGTAAATGTGTTCAGTATTTCCTCAGAAAATAGCATTTAAAAGCATATCAATATCTATACGCGCGCAGGGTGCGCGCACCGTGCGAGCACCGTGCGAGCACCCTAACGTGCGCAAGCGTAATTCTGATTGGTGGTTACATGTTAGTCAACGTTCGAATCGGTCGAAATCAGGAAGTGTCGGCCGCCATTTTGTTTGTTTTCAGTGCGAGACTGAAAAAGGAGGGTGGCGAACGTGAAAATGGGGCAGGGTAGAGAGTTCCTGACCCCCTAGCCTTTGTCAGGGGGTCCCTGAAGGACCCCGAAGGCAGAATTTTTTTTTTTTTTTAAATCGCGCGGGTGCATGGTGAAAAACCAAAAAAAAAAAAAAATTGGTGAAAATAAAAATACATAAATAAATTAGCATTTAAAAAACCGTACAAATTGACTGAAAAAACAATAGGTTTCACACATGTTATAGTTAGGAATTAGCATTTAAAAAACCTTGCAAATTCACTTAAAAAACCATAGGTTTCACACATGTTATAGTTAGGTGGATATTTCACTCGTAAAAAACCAATGAAATTCCCCCGTTATAGTTAGTTCAGATAACTATAACTCGCGCGACCGCCACTCTATCACAAGGATGATGTCATCAGTGATGTCATGAGTGATGCCACTGACCATGTCATGAGTGATGTAATATGTGACGTCATGAGCAGTGGATTGCGGGCGCGCGAGTTATAGTTATCTGAACTAACTATAACGGGGGAATTTCATTGGTTTTTTACGAGTGAAATATCCACCTAACTATAACATGTGTGAAACCTATGGTTTTTAAAGTGAATATATATATATATATATATATATATATATATATATATATATATTCACTCACTGAAAAAAAACAAAGGTTACAGAGACGTTATAGTTAGGCTGTAATTTTACTCATACAAAACCAGAGAAATTCAGCAGTTATAGTTAGCTGCCCTAACTATAACTCGCGCCCCTGCAATGCATTGCTTATGACCTTATGGTTAGGACGCGCTGTCTATTTGCTGTTACATGCTGTGAGGGGAACGGCTGGTACTCACCCTTGCTGCTCCAGTCTCTCCTGTGTGCTGGGTTGCCCTGCTCCTCTGCGTACTTCATACCCATCACCGTGAGGGGAACGGTCCGGTGACTGAACTACACCTTCCAGGGGGCAGCACGCGGAACGCGCCAGGTGTCACCAGAGGGTGCCAGAGGCCCTCATAAGCTACGAACGCTTCCCGCAGCGTGGGACGCGCTGTCTATTTGCTCTTACACGCCGTGAGGGGAACGGCTGGTACTCACCCTCGCTGCTCCAGTCTCTCCTGTGTGCTGGGTTGCCCTGCTCCTCTGTGTACTTCATAGCCATCACCGTGAGGGGAACGGTCCGGTGACTGAACTACACCTTCCAGGGGGCAGCGCGCGGAACGCGCCAGGTGTCACCAGAGGGCGCCAGAGGCCCTCATAAGCTACGAACGCTTCCCGCAGCGCGGGACGCGCTGTCTATTTGCTCTTACATGCCGTGAGGGGAACGGCTGGTACTCACCCTCGCTGCTCCAGTCTCTCCTGTGTGCTGGGTTGCCCTGCTCCTCTGCGTACTTCATAACCATCACCGTGAGGGGTACGGTCCGGTGACTGAACTACACCTTCCAGGGGGCAGCGCGCGGAATGCGCCAGGTGTCACCAGGGGCGCCAGAGGCCCTCATAAGCTACGAACGCTTCCCGCAACGCGGGACGCGCGCGGGCTCGCCCGGGCTCGCCCGGGCCAAGGGCGGGCCTGTACTTTCCCGTCATCGCCTGGAGGAGGCTGGGCAAGCCCTCTAACTTCTGGTTTCCCGGTTGTCATATCTGTTCACCAGTCATAAGGTACTGAATCCGAACCTGATTATTTGTTTGTACACCTATTCACTTATTGTTTCTGTGCTACAATGGCTTCTAAAGTCCCTCCCCTTTGTAGGCAGGGGAAACGTGCATGTGCAGCAAAGCGCCCTGGGCCAAAGTTGAACCCACCCTCATCATCCTTACCTACTGCTATTGATCTAATGCTTCAGAAGGCGTTTGGAGTCGTTACCTCCGAAATCGAACTGACTGAAAGACGCCTCTCCATTACTCCAGACTGTTTTCAACTGACTCACACACCTCCGAATGATCCAGTGAACCCTATAGAATTGAACTGCAGCCAAAAGGAGGATGCTACTAATTCTGATTTTCTTTTAAATTCAAACTCTGAGACTGCAATTGAGGGTACTACTCTTAAATCCTCTAGACCTAGGAAGAGGAAATTAGCCATACAAGGGGGCTCTAAAGGGAAAAAACCAAGAGGAAGACCTGCCTAAGGCTCCGGGCACACCTCTCCCAAATCCCTCCCATCTCAGTCCTACCTAAAGTTGATTTCCTAACTATAATGTCCTATAACCTTTGTTTTTTTCAGTGAATTTCTAAGGTTTTTTAAAATTCGATTTCCTAACTATAACGTCCCTATAACCTTTGTGTTTTTCAGTGAATTTCTAAGTTTAAAAAAAATGCTAAGTCCTAACTATAACATCCCTGTAACCTATGTTTTTTCAGTGAATTTCTAAGGTTGTAAAAAAATTCTATGTCTTCATTGTAACGTCCATTTTTTTAAAGTGAGCCTCTAAGATTTTTGTAATTATAATTGGATATTGTATATTACATTTATATTATATACCACTCATTTTTGATTTGGTATGTGTTTATCAGAAAGTACATTAATAACTGGTTTTAGTTTAGGAATTATTTGAGACAGCACAACATTGTGAGGAGGTGCGTGAGTGCTTTTGTCCATTTGTAAGTAAGTATATGAATGTCTGACTGGATCTGTGAGTGGATACATGACTGTCTACATGAGTGTCTGAGTGGGTGCATGAGTGTCTGAGTGGATCTGTGAATGAGTGCATGAGTCTCTCAGTGGGTCTATGACTGGCAGCGTGAGTGTCTGATGGGTTCTGTCAGTGGCTGTGTGGGTCTGTGAGTGCGACTGTGTATGGGTACATGAGTCTCTGAGTGTATAACTAACTGGGTGCATACATCTCTGAGTGAGTCTATGAGTGGCTGTGTAAGTGACTGTATGGGTGTGTGAGTGTCTGAATGGGTCCATGAGTGGATGTATGAGTGTCTGAGTGGATCTGTGAGTGGGTGTGTGAGTGTCTCAATGGGTCTGTGAGTGAGAGCATAAGTATCGGAGTGGATGAGTGAATGGGTGCATGCATAAGTAGCTGAGTGGGTCTGTGACTTAGAGGGCGAGTGCCTGGGTGGGTCTGTGAGTGGATGCATGACCCTTGACTAGGTGAGTGGGTGCATGTACATCTCAGTGAGTTTCTGAGTGAGTGTGTGAGTTTCTGAGTGTATGAGTGACTGACTGAGTCCCTAAGTCTCTAAGACGGTCTGTGATTGAGTGTGGGAGTGACTGTATGGGTGTGTGAGTGGGTGAATGAGTATCGCAGTGGATCTGTGAGTAGGTGTATGAGTGTCTCAGTGGGTCTGTGAGGACATAAGTGAGTGGGTTTGTGAGTGGGTGCGTAAGTCTCTGAGTGGGTCTGTACATGGGTGCGTCACTTTACGAGTAAGGCTGTAAGTGGGTGCATAAGTACCTGAATGGGTATGTGAGTGAGTGCATGAGTATCTGAGGGGGTATGTGAGTGGATATGCGGATGGGTGTAAAAGTGTCTAAGTGAGTTTGTGAGTGTGTAAATGAGTGTGTCACAGTGACTGACAAGTGTGTACAAATATATATTTTTTAATATTTTCACCAATATTCGTGAAGATGTCGCAATATTCGCGATGTCCCCGTGACGGTACACGGGGGCTGTGTTGGGGGTCACGGCGTCGTTGTGAATATCGCGCAAGATAAAAAAGAAATATTTTGGTACATAACTTGTGTCACTAAGACACCCATTTCTCAAACATGGGGTTAGAGTATCTCCACCCTGGCCCCTTATGTTAGCTTTCACACACATTTTCAGCCCCGGGAACCATTCCTGGATGATAAAATGGTGGCTGCAACTTTCTGTTTAGATTGCGTCCAGCCAATCAGAGCATTCCCGTTGGCGTGTGCGTTCGCGATTAATCGCAAATCCACCATGAAATATCCATGGCCAGAGATATGTCTATAATTGTCAGCTTAAATTTCTCAAAAACTACTAGACGGCTTTGCACCAAGAAACTAAACGTATAATCTGCGCAACAGCATTTACCTTTCTGCCAAATTTGGTGTAATTCCGTCCAAAGGTTCGGGCTGCAGGATCAACAACATGTTCCTATGGGAATTAACATTCCAAACGCACCCTTTGTTCACGCCCCTATTTCTAGGTGCCCCCTGCACATATCATCCCCAAACTTTCCATGACACACAGAACCCATGTTGACACTTTTTTGGGGAGATTTCATGAAGATTGGTCAAATGACACCAAAGTTATAGGCAAGTCAAAAAATGTTTTTCCTGGAAAATACAATGCAGTGGCCAGTTAAAGCAACAGGGTGTGTTTGATGTGTTTATGTTCTTTGGTACTACAATTATGATGATAAAGAAAATGTGTGTATCAAAAGTCAATGGAAATGCTTTGTAATGTCTACTATGGCAGACGTTTCCTGGGGTAAGGAACTCTGCAAGATATGTGACTTTTGATCTAATAAAAATTTGATAAAAAATAAATGCTTTTCCTATGGAAACTAGGTCCTAACTACTGGCGTGTAGCACACTATTGACAGGCGGTTGAATTACAGTGTATAGTCCCACCCACTTAATTTATATCTGAGAATGACTAGCACAAAAACTAGTCTCACCCCACTTTCCAGCAGATATAAAACCAATATTGACATGTTCTGTGGACACGAAGTTGTTCAGTCAACTTGTACATTTCTGGACGTAATCAAAAAGTTCTGAAATGTTATCCAGATGCCACATGGCCTAGGAGATGCAGGCAGTGGCGTAACATTAGCCCCTGTAGTGGTGGGGGGGAGCTCCAGGAGGGCTCCACGGGCACTGTGCACAGGCGGCGGTGCCCTGACCTGAAGGCTCCTGACTGGATGTGGGGGGGAAGGAGGAACTCCATGTACTCTACAGGGGGACCTCCTCAAGTTTTTTTAAATCAGAGGGCTCAGACAGCAACTCGCTATATAGCTCTGTCTGCTCACACAAAAAGGGAGTTCTTGCATTCATAGCTCTTTGGTCTGAGCTCTTTCACCGCCCCAATGTTTAGCTACCACCAATCTCCTAGCCAGCAGAAAGGCGAGAGCTACAAATCTGAGGTCTGTGTGGGGAATTTTCGGAACCCATCCCAACAATACAATGAATGGGGACAGTTGAATCCTAGTTCCAGTCATATCCTGCAATGAGAGTATAGTCTGAGTCCAGCAGTTAGTATTGATTCACTTAGTCATGCCAGGTGAATAAAGCCTGCCTCCCCCCGCCACACCTGTCACAGTTGGATGTGTTCCACAGGCCACATTAGTGCAATTTCAAAGGAGTGGAGTACAGCGGCGGCTCATCTGCAATGGCGGAGGAGCGTCGCCTCACTGGCTCAGAGCCAGCAGCTTAAAATTAAACAATATCGTATTTTTGTTTAATTTTTCAGTTGCTGGTCAAGCCCACGGGTGTAGGGGGGTGGGGCTGACGTCAGAGGGAGGTGTGGTTGTGCACTTCTAAGTGCGCATGTCTGTTAGGTTGGCTGTCTCAGGCCGGCCAAACAGAAATGCGCAGTTAGGTTTCTCTAAGCCGGCTGTGGAGAAACTTGCCAGACTCCATGTGCCTGGGCGGAGTATCTAAGCAGCCCGCTCAGGCCAATCCAGACGCTGCTCTCATAGTATGAGAGCAACGTCTGGATTGGTTGGGGAGTCTGTCCCAGGGACTGTCTGGAGCAGCTGGCAAGAAGGAGAATCAAAGCGCGAGGCTGCCGCAGGATCAGGCAAGTTTTTATTTTTTTATTCAACCCTGCCCCCCTCACCGCCGCTGCTGCCCTGCTGCCCCCCTACTGGATATTGGCAGCAGCCACGACTAGTGTAGTAGAGATGTTGGAGAAACCAGCAATGTATTAGGCGCAATCTGCTGCTAAGGCAATGGTGTAACAAAAGCCATCGCAGCTCCCGCAGTGCAGCGGAGGCGCAAAGCTCCAGGGGGCCCCCTCAGCAAAGCAATACGCGGTGGGCTGGGGAGGAGTGGCCCCCTCCGTTTACTTTGCAGGGGTGCCCCCTCAAGTTTTGTTACGCCACTGTGCTAGGAAGTGTTCTCCCATTTGCGCACCACAATACCTCCACACCTCTTCCGCTATCTGTTAGTTCACGTATTTTTCCCATGCAGATCTGGCGGGGCACAAGCTCCCAGGAAGCGGCTTCTGTATAGCTCTGTATGAGATTAGTGTTTTGGGACTGTTGACAGCAGCTAAGAGTTCAAGTGGTCCAGATTTATCCAGTTCATTCGGAAATTCCGGGCCGAGTGTCTTACTAGTCATTTTAAGTCTATGGAGTAAGTATTGATCCAAAGGCGTAGGAGTGTGTTGTGTGACAATTTTATCAATTACGATAAATTGCCTATTTTTGTAGAGGTCTCCGCATTTAATTGTATTAGGCTTACAAGGTAGGGTACATGCTTTGGGTTCCATTGCTACTCCAAACAATGGATGAGCCCACAATGGGGGAAGATGGGGAGTAGCTGAGAGGTAAGGTGGTATTTTGCCTTATCTTGTGCACTGCACTGTTTATTTTGCTCCTGCAGTGATTTATTTCATTTCATAGAGTTACATTCAGAGCATGGACGTCATTTGGAGGTAGTCAGGGGTCGCAGCTGTGACCTCTAGCGTGCTCCCTGCTACACCTGGCACTTCCATTGTGACCCCTGGCCTCAGAGGAGGCAAAACGGAAGTGCCAGGAGTAGCAAGGAGCAAGCTAGAGCTCACAGCCGCGACCTCCAAGTACCACCAAATGACTATATCAATGAGAGGGACCAGGAGAGCTTAAAGGTCCAGCATACATGCTCCTAACTAGAACGTGGAGAACTTACCTCCAAATGACTTTGATCGTTCAGAAGTATGGAGTAAGCTATATCAGTTTCAACGGCAAGATAGGGAAAATATTGTGGGCATTTTAGCCAGTAAAAGGCAAAGTGAGCGTGAGCACTAAGATAGTAAAGTTCCATATGCGGTATCGCAAATCCTCCGTATAGTATGGCAGTGTTAGGGTAGTCCAGGCTGTTTACTCACCCAAGTGACACGTACTAGTAATGAGGTGAGAGTTTTAAAAAAATGGTTGATCTGTGCGAAAGATATATTTACAAAGTATTGGAGGAACCTTGGCAGTACTACCATATTTATTAAGCCAATACGTCCCGCCATATACAGCATCAATTTAAGCCAACCAGTTATTTGCTCCTCTAGTCTAGAGATGGCTCTGCCAAAATTTAGTTCTAGGATTTCCTCAGTGTCTAAACTAATTCATACGCCTAGATATTTAACGGGAGAATCTGCCCAAGTCAGTGGATACTCCAGCTCAAATATACCCATACAAGGTGTAAGGGGAAATAGGCTTGACTTTTCCCAATTTATGGAAAGACCCGACCATTCTCCAAAGTGGATGAATTCTCTTAAAAGCAGATGGAGTCATTTTTGTGGGTTCCTTACATCCAAAGTTATAACATCGGCGTATAGTGAGATCGATAAGGGTCTGCCACAGAATCCCAGAGAGCATTCGCTATATTTTTTGTGCTCGGTCGCCGCAAGGGGTTCCAGCGCTAGGGCAAACAGTAAAGGTAACAATGGACAGCCCTGTAAGGTTCCCTTGTTAATCTTAAAAGGTGCAGAGACCTGTCCATTCAAGTACAGACTCGCAATTGGCTTAATATAAAGTAGTTTCATCAGTTGTAAGAAGGAGTGGGGGAGTCCCGTATGTTGAAGGGTTGTTAGACGGAATTCACATCCAAGGGGATCAAATGCCTTAGTGGCATTAACGAAAAAAGCAGCAGCCTCCGTTTCCAGAGCTATTCAGTGAAGTAGGGCAAAGAGTGTTGTGCACGAACCCTGACTGGTCTGGAAGAACCAGGGGGCATATTACCAAGGGCCGGCGCTACAATTATCGCCGCTTTAGTGTCCGTTTATCAGGCACAAAGCGGCGATAATTCTATCGCATTATTTACAAGGACACACTAGTGCGTGTTTCCTTGACTTAGCTCCCGTTTTTCACACGCCTCGCATTGATAATGAGATGCAAAGAAGGCGTGGCTGTGAAAACAACATGGGAAAATATCGCGAATGCAGCTTCGCAATATTAACAACAAGGCGTAGCGATATTTTAAATCGTGCTAACTCTGCCTTAACTCAGGAATTTAACATCTGTTAAATTCCTGACTAAGGCATACCTAACATGGGAAGTGGATTGTGGGGCTAAGGCCACAGGGCCTATCATCAAGCTTATTGCCGTTTTCCATGGAACATTGCTGGAAAACCAGTGATGGTCCATGGAAAACCCAGCTATTGCTGGAATATTTATCGCCATAGCGCTAAGCGTTGATAATACAGCGCTAGCTTGGCAATATATTCCAGCAATAGCCGGCGATAATTAAAAGCGCGCTAAGCGCGCTCAGCGATTATTATCGCTGCGGCTTGATAATATGCCCCCAGATTCGGTAGTAAGGGTGAAAGCCGTTTTCAAGGTTTAGCTAGTATTTTGGTGTAGCAATTTATCAGCGACAGCCGTCTATAAGATTTGCAGTCAGAATCAGGTTTATGAGGTTTAAGCAGGGGTATAATTATGGCTTCACACATTGACTTAGGTAGTTCACCCTTCTCTATGGCTTCCTTAAACTGAGAGCAGTCGAGGCACTAATAGATCAATGTATATTTTATTTACTTCAGCATGGAGGCCATCAGAGCCTGGCGCTTTATTGTTAGGCAGTTCTTTAATAGCGTAAGTGATTTCTTCCAACGTTAAGGGGCATGCCTCTAAGCACTGCTTAGCCAGGCCAGTGTGACGTTATCAAAGTAGGTTGCTAACCTATCTGGGGCATATTGCTTGTGGGCAGTATACAGTGCCATGAAGTAATCCATGAACACTCATTTGATATCATTTTTTATTTTTTATAAAATTCTTTTTATTCACATTTAGTGGTACAGTTATAGCATCAAGTTACACGTGCGACAGTGTGCAATCGTTCAATACAAATCCCATCGATTTAGTTCCTTATTCTCGTGCTTGTTATACGTTGGTTCATACGTCCACACAATTACATATTTTAATGTCCAGATTAACTTGTTTCTGTTTCATGGCACACTGTTGGCAATGCACAGAGCCCCCCCTGTATGAGTTCTAGCCTCCCCATAATCTTATCCATTTTTTTAGGACAACCTCTGCGCACATACACCGTTTTTTCCGCCACCATGGCCATGTCCATATCTTTACACTATTCCGCTATCGTTGGGGTGGAGAGTACACCCCAGTGTTTAGCAAAGTTTCTTTTGGCTAACATCATTCCTAGTGTCGCCCAAGTCTGTGCTGTGGAATTAAGGTCCGTTGCCTCCCAAATATTCAGGAGGCAGCATTTGGGCTCTGGAGGAACTGGGCTCCCGCTTACTCTCGTAATGATGGACATGCCGGACTTCCAATATGGCACTATTGCGGGACATTCCCAGAGTGTATGAAAGAAGGTACCGGGCGTTCCACACTGCCGCAGGCAGAGATGATTGTCAGTTTTCCCTATTTTATATAGAGTGGTTCTAGTGTAGTAGATTCTGTGAGGGATCTTAAGCTGTACAAGGCGTAGTTTGGATGCGATCGCTACCTCTCTGGGTGAAGCTAATGCTTCCTGCCAGTCGGAATCATGTAGGTCCTCCACCTCCCCCTGCTATTTTTCGGAGCCTTTACATGAGATCGGGCATATTATTAATGATCTTTCGATATGTCAGGGATATTGCTTTCTTGGCCATGTGATCTGTCAACAATCTATCTTCTAACGGTGAGGCCTTGGGGAGACTAGTGTCTGAGGGGATTGCTGCCTCCAGGGCATGTTTAATCTGATGGTAACGGAATCGCTCCGTGGGTGCCAATTCATATTGGTCCTGGAGTTTCGCAAAAGGAATCATCTTTCCCTGCACCCTGAGATCTCCCACTTTTGATATCCCTGTACTGTCCCAATGCTTGAAGCCCTTACCTGTGCCCAGCCTGTCCGTGTCCCAGAGAGGCGTCGCCTGTGTGATTTTGTTGTGCCATCCTAACCTTTTGTGTACTATGTTTATACCTGGAGTGTGTGGTTCTCCGGACCCATCCGAGCTCGGGTTTTGTTGTAGAGTGCTTGATACAGCCCTCCCTCTCCCAACTCCAATCTGTCAAGGCTGTAGGCCGAATCTGTGTGGGGGACATGTAGCCAGTGGGTAATCACCATCAATTGGGACGCCCAGTAGTACGTTTGTATATTTGGACGTGTGATGTCACCATCTTACCAGGTTCTGAACAGTTTCGTCATAGCTATGCGAGGCGGTTTGCTATTCCAGAGGAGTTTGGTGACTTCTGCCTCTATGGTTCTGAAGTAGGATTGGGGGACCATGAACCGTGTATTTTGGAGGACGTATAGGAACCTCGGGAGCGCCATCATTTTAAAGAGTGCCGCTTTACCTAGGAGCATTAGTGGCAGCGATTGCCAGTGTTTAGTATCCCGTTGGAGCCGTTTCAGGGGGGCTTGGAGGTTCATAGTCATGAAGACCTCTGGGTCATGGGTGACGTGGATTCCCAAGTATTTGAAACTATCACCAGCGATTGTCACCAGCCGGTAGCGTTAGTGGAGGCCCTCTCAGGACATATAGAACAGAATTAGTCCAATTGGTCATGTATCCCGAGTGCCTACCGTAGGAGCTACATATGTCCAGCAGGCTAGACAGGGAATGTTTGGGAGAGGCCATATAGAGGAGGACATCGTCCGCGTACATGGATATTCGATCCTCGTGTCCCTCAGTCCAGCGAAGCCCACGTATAACGGGATCTTGACATATCCAGGCCGCCAAATGCTCTAGTATAAGAGCAAAAAGAAGCGGCATTAGCGGGCAGCCCTGTCTCGTGCCTCGGTGCAGTGGGAACTCTTTGGATATATGCCCATTAGCTACCACATGGGCCAGGGATTAGTATATAGTAATCTAACAAAGGAACAACATTTTGGACCAAACCTCATCTTTGTGAGGACGGCGAAGAGGAAGGGCCATTTGACCGTGTCGAAGGGCATTCTTTCGTCTATGGACAATATGATGGCTTCCTCTTGTCCCAGTACATTATGGAAACATCTTAAATTTAATGCTGTGTTTCTGCCTGGCATGAACCCTGACTGATCTGATTGTATTAATGTAGCTAGGTGCGGCGTGAGTCTGTTGGCCAGAGTTTTGGCCAAAATCTTGGCCTCTGCGTTGATCAGGGATATGGGCCTGTATGAGGCACATACCCGAACAGGTTTACCGGGCTTATAGATGGCCACTATTGTTGCCGTTCTTTGGTCTTGTGGAAGTTCTCCCCTTTCTAAACTGGCCTTGTACATCTCTAGTAGGTTGGGCGTGAGTGTCGTTGCATTTCGTTTATACCACTCTATAGGGATACCATTCGGGCCCAGGGCCTTTCTGGATTGGATTTTTCCGATTGCTAACGCTGTTTCTTCCATGGAGAGCTCTGCCTCTAATAGGTGAGACTCTTCTTCGGGGAGCTTGGGAAGTCGGATATCACGGCGAAACTGCTCTGCATCCTCTTGTTGTATTGTAAGCGTCGAGGTGTACACTTGCACGTAGTGCTTTGCTAAAAGTTCTGTTATGGCTTGAGGGTTCGGTGTAACTATTCCTTCTGGGGAGCTGAAGTTCTGCGATTCACTTATCTGCCTTTTCCCGTTTGTCAAGCCAGGCCAGCAGCTTGCCCGCTTTAATGCTGACCTCGTAGACTGTATGTTGAGTAGCGGACAATCGTGTCTTCGCATCCTCCCTCAGATGGTCTTTATATTCCTGTTTTTTGAGGAGTAATAGATGCGTATTTGTGTCTGAGGGGTCCTGCCCATGGGTCCTCTCTCTAGGTCGCTCACCTCTTGTTCGAGTGCCACTACTGCCTGCGCCTTTTCTTTTTTGTGGTTTGTTATGAGGGAGATCGCCTGTCCCCAAAGCACTGTTTTGTATGCGTCCCATAAACTAAGTGTGTCATTTGATATAATTGAGATTGAGAACAAATCGTAGCACTCCTGCTGTCCTGAATTTGTGTCACTGCAGAAGCTGCCAAGGGTTTTCTAACTGTGTTTGCTAATGCTTTCCCGGGTCTGCCACCCTCACCGTGTATTCATGCTCTAGCATATTTACCCAGGAAGCTAGCTTCTCTCCGCAGTCTGGTTATATTCTGAAACCTTTTTTTACGTAAGGCTTCCCTGACTTCAGGGGCCTCAGCAAAAGTAACCTTAACGTCTAGCTGTTTCATTTTGGATTCCAACTTGGCTAGGTGATCCCGCAGTAATCGAAGTACCCCTTGTTGTTTCGAGATGCATTCAACTCTCAACACTGCTTTAAAAACCTGCTATACAGTTGCATGTGAGTTCACTGGCTCCTCATTCTTCCAAAAAATAACATCCGATCATTGTGTGGACTTCCTCCTGAAACACTAGGTCGAGAAGTACACTAGGCGAAAGATACTACATCTGAGTGTACCGGGGGTGTCCTGGGGGCTGGAGTCGGAGCAAGACCGGCAACTGATCAGATAATGTATGGACAAGGTGCAACACTTCCTCTCTCTCCATGTGCTAACTATGTTCGAGACAAGCCAGAAGTCTAGTCTCGACCACGTTATGTGTCCCTAAATAATATGTACCTTGTTGGAGGCCCGAGTTTGTTTGATGCCAGATATCATTCAGCTGACCATCCATTAAAATGTTGTTGATAGTCGTGGTCGAGCTGATATATTCTCTAGCTAAAGAGTGCGATCTATGTAGTTGTGGGCTCACAGTTGTGTTTAAATCACCACCCCATATTACTGGACCAGCGTTGTACGTTTGGATGTGTCCCCAGAGTGTATGGTACAAGTCAGGATTATCCATATTGGGGCCATATGTGTTCACCTATGTCAAGGTCTCTAGTCCCAGCACCCCTGCAGAATTCTGAATCGCCCCTCAGAATCAGCTAGCATGTGCACAGAGCAGAACGGTGTTCCACGTATGATGTGGATGGCTACACCCCTTGCTTAAGATGAGTGGGAAGCAGTGTAAGCAGGGTTAGCCCACTTATTTCACACTTGGTTATCATTTCTGGGCATCAAGTGCGTTTCTTGCAGGTTTATTTAACCCACAGACATTCAAAGTGAGCAATGAGTAAGACCGCCCTTGATCACAATTGCTTGTGAGGGCACAATTGACCAAAGGGAGCATATCATGTATTGGTTCATGTATTGGAGTCACATAGGTAACATGCATTTCCCCTCTCGTGCTACACCGGTGCGTTGGTATGGAAACAATACCACTTATTGCCCACAACCTTTCCCTCCATCCATTCCCTAAACTTTGCAGGCTAAATGTAGCACCTACGTGTCACAATATCAAGAACTACTTGGACCATAAGAAGCATAGTTTGGCTTCCCTAGGGCCAGTGTGAAAGAAACAAGGAAAACGTTTACCTGGAGTTTACCAAAGGCTGGTGGCCATATCCTGGTGTCCTGGCTGTGGAGCCCCCATCTGTACTGTCAAATATATCTGTTACGTCAATATGTTATCAATCAGGGTCAGGCAGGTTGGCCATCAGTTGAGGCCCAGGCAGGCTTCTGGAGGTTCTAGTATCTTTTAGTGTCTAAATGTGGTGAGCCAGCACACCCAGAGGAGGTCGGGGAGCTAGCGTCCTGTGCGCCCTCTTCACAAGGTACATATTGGAGAGGATTTCTCACAAAAGAGTGTTGTCAGTAGTGGCTCGACAAAGGTTTCCATCTTGCCAATATCAGTCGACTCAGCCACTCCTAATATGCACAAGTTACTGCACCTTGACCTGGCTTCTAGGCCTTCAGTTTTAGCTTTAATTAGTTCCAGAACTTGATTCATGTGTAGCAGTTTCTCCTTTTCTGTTTCCTCTGTGTCTTCCACTGCTGATATGCAGTGTTCCGCTTCTGTGATGTGACATCATATGTATTTACCTTAGTGGCAATAGTGTCCATTCTTGTACTTAGAGTGCCCATTTTTTTATCTATCGAGGTGAGTCTGGATTGAAGATTGTGTAGGAGTTGCCTACCCTCCAGATTGTCAGTCTCTTTTTGAGAGCATGCTTCCATTGCGGAGTGTGGTTCTTCATTATCAGCGTCTTTTAAATGATTTACGCCTCTAAATTGGGAGCTTCGACTGCCTGGGGTCAGCATGTTTCCCCATGTTGCTGTCTAAGGTGCTCGTGGTCGCTTTCCAGCGAGATGCTATGGCACCTAATTGCTCCTGCAGTGCCTGTAAATTTCAGGCCTGACTTCCAGGGGGCACACCATCCTCCCAACTCTCATTCCAAGCACTTGGGCTCTTTCACTCCAGGCAGCCAGTCGCAGCCATCCAGCCAGGAAGACCAATCAGCTGCTCTCCATTCCTTGATATTAGGCACCCAGTACTCACTCAGCCTCTCACCGTGTGAACCCCATGTGGTACTCCTCCAGGCCCCCAGCTCACGGTCACGCCGCTCGCCTCTCATGGTATTTGCCACTCCGTTGAGTGGCTGATACCGCACTTCCAGGACCGCCAGCCAGGGGCACGCTCGTCCCCAATTAGTTACTCCAAATCTCAATGCCTGGAGGCACCGCACATAACGCGGTCTACGAATTGAGCTCAGGTGGCCACTGTCTCAGAGGCGGCAAATGGAGGGAGCTCGCACCACGACTGCTATTTTGCGTCTCAGGTGGGTTTCGGGCACGGCTGCTGCCCACTACGAGAGTTCACGATGCAGCTCAGTTCTTCCACCTAGGTCACTGAGGGCGACACACACCAGTCTTATGGGCTGAGGTTTCAGCCAAGGTTGAGGACCCCATGCAAAAAATAATGGGAGATTAGAGGCCCGGCACGTCGGCGCTCCCGATTTATGCAGCCATTTTGGCTCCAAGGAAACCACTTTCTTTATATTTTACTAGTGTCACCTGAGTATTTTTAAGGTCTTGGGCAAGAACTCTTTAGGCTGTTTTTCTGTGTTTCTGTTAAAATTTAACATATAATTTAGCATTGTTTGGCATCATGCAGGTTTGAATTAGATGGAAATTGATAATAGAATTCAAATGTGTTCCCTACAGGAGCCCCAAAATCCTTAAGATGACACTTGTTCTGTATAAGGATGAGTTGCTTGGGACTCACAACACACTCAAACAAAATATGAGCTTTGATATTAAAGCTTTCTGAGTGCAAATGCCTTGACCCGGTGTCCTATCAGCACACAAGTGGCTTTGGATTGGCTTTGTGAGGACTGGGCTTATTTTAGGGCAGGGTCATTTTTCCAAACATTTTTATTAGGTACAAGAATTTCAGTAGCAATATTTGCGACATGACACATTAATATGACAGTTTTCTCTTCATTATACACCATTTTCAATCGTATGCAAACATTATATCGTATATATACCATAGGCCTGTTACTGAATGCATAGTATTCCAATTAATCATCATCGTTTGAGAATTATTCTGTCGCTGGTGGGGTACAGATGCCTCCCCTAAATATATTCCATTTTCCCCACATCCGCTCCCATTTCTTGGGGCACCCTCTGTGAATATACGTAGCGTGCACTGCATCCCCAAATGCGATGCAGTGCACGTAACGAAATTCGTTTTATTAATTTATATGTTAACTTACCTGTAAACCTCCGTAATCCATAGTTTACTACCCCCCACCCTGCCCCTCCCCTTCCCCACGTCACCGCCCTGCGGTTACTCCTATTACCGACCGCGGCTGGTTGATAGTGAGAATAACATAAAAACTAACTGTTCTTTTATTCAAAGTAAATAACCACAGACTAAGGAAAGTTTTAAATCTTTATCTAAATAAATGTATGTGAACCATCTCAAAAATACAGTGCAGTCACCAACATTCATAGGAGAGAAAACTCAATTCATTAACTCCAAAACATTTACCTCGGACTCATACAATAATCAATGCTCAGACAGGGAGAGGAAGGAGAGAAAAGAACATCAGCAAATAACGAGAAATTATATTTACCAAGGATGGTGTGAAAGACCAACACCCTGGCCAAAGGGCTGGTTAGGGTCCTCTAGGATAGGTCAGGAGACAAAGACTTCAGGACAGGATTCAGGACAGGATAGTTGACCTCTCTAGAATACCAACGATTGCGCCGCAACCCTCTCTGACACTCTCTTCCTCCTCGAGATTCTTCCGCGATCTACTGATCTAACCCAATTAAAATAGGATAGAAGGTTCTGCTTCAGGTTCTGCATTCGGCTTTTCATCAGCATCTCACAGCATCTCTCCCAGCAACAGCATCTCTTGCAGTAAAGACAGCATCCACGACTCACAGCATCTGTGTCTATTCTTCTGTCAGCATAGCGCACGCTCTAACTAACTAAAGCTATCCTAATTATACCTTTGTTTCTTCATGTTCCACCCACTAAAGTTTCAATATCGTAAAAATCCGAAATGTGATTGGTCGGGCAAGGGTAAGGCTCCATCACACTATGCTTACATGTCACACAAATTAGTTCAACTATTGTTCGCAAACCCATCCCCTTAATTGTTATTCATAAATTTGATTCTCATACGCTTTGACATTTCACTTTGAAACAATATAATAAAAATTTTAATAAGAGTCTTCATCGTTGAACTCTTCACCATCCGTTCCCAGGGTGTAACACTTGTCCTTGGCTCCCATTCAATCTCGCAGTCATCGTTCCGGGTTAACGTTCAGTGGACATGGGCAGACTTCACATTACTTAGCTAAATTCAGTTATACGAGAGAAGTCCGAATATGCACTAGTGATAAAGTCAGAAAAACAAATATTAATTTCACAAATAAAGCGGTCGCACTGTATGCCACCCACCTCTACTCTATTCTCCTTTACTTATTAATACTTTTCCCGCATTTGCATTAGTAAAATAGCTTTTTGTTTCAAGTAAGCAGATGCCATGCACGCGAGTCTTCAAGACTCCATTTTAGTATATTCTGCTCATGCGCCAGAATTTTCCTCCAAGCGTTAGTTCGTCATACTGTGTAGATGCAGTTGACGCATGCGCACAAAAGTTCCCAGTTTAAAGCGGTATTAGTCTGTCTTCATTGTTATCCACATTAGTACACACATACGCAAGCTTCACTAACCTGCGTGTTCATGTGGTGCGCATTAATTATTCACAACACTCATTAATAACTTTGTTAGTAAGTTAAACGAGTGGATTGCATCCGAGCAAGTCTCTTTTTTATGAAACCTTGCTCCATCAATCCCCTCTCTGATGGAATTTTTGAGTCATCACAAAATTACCCATCCCTTCCCAGATGCCAACTTTAGCATATCTCAGCTCCTTTTTCCTCCCCCTTATTTTTGTCAGTTTCTCCTTTCCCTTCCAAATTTTTCATCTTTTATATAGCTTTCCTTTTATCTCTTCCAGCTGAATTTCTTCATATTCCCTTTTTCTTTTCTTTCCTTTCCCTTCCCTTTCTAAATGCATTCTTCTTTTTCTTTTACTCCTGCAACACTTATATGTAATCATTATTGTCAATACTATTGTCATTCTCACAACTACTGATAATATTATTTGACCTAGAAAACCCTTTCCAAAATTAGTAAACCATTTCCCTATTGATGTTATACTCTTTGTTAATCTTCCCCATACACTGTCAACCTTCATTTGGGTCAATCATCATGCATTCTTGTACCCTATAATTTTTTTACTTTTGTCTGGAATGTAAGTGCAGCAATGTTGAATTTTCAACATATCACAGACTCTGCCCTCTTTTGCCAATAAAAAATCAAGAGCAAGACGGTTTTGTAAAACCATAGACCTTATCGCAACCATTTCTGTATTAATCATCAAGAAACCTCCAGTCGTATCTGTAGAAATAATTTTACGAGAATTTAGAATGACTCCAACTGATGGCATCAATGCACTAAATATATCACCTACAATTTCAGAAAAACTAGCTCTTCTTATCCGTGTTAGTCCATTAGATATTTCATTGATTCCATTGATTCTGTCCACATACTAGATCTTTGGAAAAACTCATCCGAAATAACAACTACTGTACCATCTTGCAGGTAACTTATAATAGGCATTATTTCCGCACACATAACTCCTGGAAATACAGGATCAGTTCCCCCTTTTAGTTCCCATGCCCCTAAAATTAGGAAGTTATGTTCACATTCACTGGAACCAATGGGAATGTTATTATAATCTGTCTTTCACCTATGAAGGCAGAACTTTCCCCTTTTCACAAAGTCTAGGGACATTGCAGCATGAGCCTCGCCCTTTGCATACATTCCCTCTTTCTCAGCCCTGAAGGTACATTAGATTTCTGTTCAGTAGCTTTCTTTGTTAAATCCTGTCTTCTTTCTTCTACTAAATTCAAAAACTCTTTTTCTTCTTCACGTAATATACGTTAGGTTATTCTTGTGTGCTTGTGCTATATCTATTGAACTCAAAATTGTGAATCTTTATTACTAAGTACTGGATTCATATTCTTTCGAATAGGTAGTTCCGGAAATACTACATCTAAGCTAGAGTAAAAATACTGAAGTTTCCCTGTTGCATAAAATAAGCTTGATAGAACGCTACACGATATACCATATGTGAAGGGTATATGGTGATAAGTCTGACACCGATGATGGTAATTTCATACAGACATAACAATCAGTAATTTCCATTGTATTAACGTACTGAAATAACAATTTAGTAAACACATTTAAAGTCGAATCATTGTCTGATTCATTATGATGATAGTTTATCTAATATTCTACCCCTATTTTTATTTTAGTCCCTTTTATTCTATCTACTTTCTCATTAGTACTTGTATTATTCTTATCATTTGTTACCATTAACAAAGGTACTCCCACTGTTAGAAATAACCACACTAATACTAATAATAATATACCACATAAGCAAAACATAAGAAATTTTTGTTTTATACTCCGTTTCGGTTGTTCAGTGACTTCAACTTCTGCCATTTTTAGCTGAGAAAATGTAATTATTCTTTTCTTTCTTTATTCACAATTCAGTCTCTTTTATTTCTACGGTGGTCTTAATCTGTTGTCATCAATCTGTGCAACATGTACTTTCTCAGATTCCTCACGTAAATCTAAATTTTCAAATTCTTCTAGAATTACATAGGTCCACTCAGGGGCCTTGTATTTTCCGTTTAGTATCCTCAAGCTTGGACTTCTTCGAGTGAGTTTTACTATTGGCTGTTTGGATTTAGTTTGACTGGAAACTTAATTTACTGGTTTCTCCCCTGATTTTCTAAGGTAGTATCTTAATCTTTTCACTGCACCTGGCCAATTATGCCCTTTTCTAACTCTTTTGACCTGAACTGCACTTTCACCCTTTTTGTCGTTTATTAAAGTTCTTTTATTTTCACTTTGTCTGGGCACAATCTGTTCTTGTTCTTCTTCCCTTTCTAATTGTCTTTGTCTGTATTTTCTGAATTTGGATCTTCTTCTACCTGCACCTGTTCAGGTCTTATTGTAGTTTGTTCTTCTGCTGCCTGAACCTGTTCTTCTAGGTCTGTCTGGTTCAGTTCAGGTCTTATTTCAATTTGTTCTTCTTCTGCCTGAACTTGTCATTCTTTTTCTATCTCACCCTGCTCAGGTTTCTGAATAGCTTTGTTTATTTCTACCTGAGTGTGTTCTTCTTTCCCTATCTTTTCCTCTCTACCTTGCTGTCTCTCTAATTTATTTGTTCTTCTTGTTTCGATAACAGCTTCAGGTACTTCAATCACTAGTATCCACTCTTCTTGACTTGTATTTGGTTGTTCATCATCTATTTGTCTTTCAGAAATTGTCACCTTAGATTCTTCGACTTCACAACCTTCATCTTCTGGTGTCTCATCTAATTCGGTCAGTTGCTGCTCTTGTTCTTCAGATGGGCTTGGAATTCTTCTGGTATGGCTAGAATGAATCCAATTGGATAGACCTGCACACTTCACTGCTGTGATAGTGACTAGTATGACTTGACGTGGTTTATCCCACCTGGGTACTGGACACGATTTTCTTGCGTGTTTCTTCACTAACAACCAATCTCCAGGATTCAAATCATGCGCCTGGTCTGGCTGCCTTGCAACTGCATCTTCTCCAACCTGATGAGAGACAGAACGCACCATTTCAGCCAATCCTCTGCAATAGTCCAATACCAGATCATCAGTTATATTCATCAATTTATTTCCAGGAATATGCTTGTCTCATTTTCCTTCCCATGAGCACTTCATGAGTACTTAATCCTGTTTTCCTGTCAGGAATGCTCCTGAGACCCATCAATATAAGAGGCAGCACATCTGGCCATTTTAGCATTATGGATGCACACACCTTCCCTAACCTTGACTTGATTGTGCCGTTAAGCTGTTCAACTATTCCAGAAGCCTCTGGACGATAAGCACAGTGCAGTTTTTGTTCAATGTTAAATGCAGCACAGATTAATCGAATTATCTCATTATTAAAATGAGGTCCTCTATCTGATTCCCAAGCAACAAGAAAACCGAAACGATGTATCAACTCCCTCAACAATAATTTAGCAACTGTGAGACTGTAATTTCTTCTTGTGGAGTATGCCTCTACCCATCTCGAGAACAGACACACTATGACAAGTACGTACTTCGATCCATTGCACGGAGGCAACTCAATGAAGTCTAACTGCAGTCTGGTGAAGGGTCCTTCTGCCTTTCCAATCTTTCCCCAACTAACCACTGTCTTTCTGCCTTGGTTTTGCTGCTGACAGATCAAGCATCTTTGGCAAAGACTCTCTGCAACTACCCTAAACTTTGGATTGTACCAACGTTGTCTGAATAGTCTGATCATTGAGTCCCTGCCAATATGTATTGTCCCAAATTTATATTCTTCCCATTTGAGAGAGTAAGCAATTCTTGCATGACTGGTCTGCCATCTAAGTACACCCACACTTCATCTTCTGTCCTTTTTGTACAACCTGACTTTTTTCAGATTTTCTTTTTCTCAGCTTCTTCCTGCAACTGTCTAACCTCATCCCATGTTTCTGGAACTGAGAAAAACATAAGTTGACAGCTAGTTTCACCTGTTTCCACTTTTCTGTTAATTGCCATTGTATTTTTCGCACAATATTGCGCAATTTGGTCTGCGTAATTATTACCTGCTGTCACATAGTCATTTCCTGACTGATGTGCAGCACATTTAACACCGCTATTTCTTTTGGCAAGTGTAACGCTTCCAACAAATTTTTTACATTTTTGCTGTTTCTGATCGGAGATCCTGAAGAGGTCAGAAATCCCCTCTGCATCCAAAGCTGAACAATGTCGTGCACAACCCCGAAACCATACTGACTATCCGTAAATATGGTTATTCTCCAATTGTTCCCAATTTTGCATGCCTTTGTTAAGGCCACCAATTCGGCTACTTGTGCATACTTGACTCCCAGTAAACAGGATGCTTCAATGACTCCTGATAATTTGCATACAGCATATGCAGCACTTAGCCCTCCTTCTTCCGTTCTCAGACATGACCCATCCACAAACAATTAATGATCAGATTCCTTCAAGGGTGTTTCTTTTATATCTGGACGGGGCTTAGTACACAACTCAGTCACATCCAAACCATCATGATCAATCTCATCCTTCACTTCCTCACAACATGGATCTGGCAATAATGTGGCAGGATTCATTATTGTACATCTTATCACTGTCACATTTTCCGCTCCCAAAATCACTCTTTCATACTCTCAACTGAGTGTGGAACGTACACCTTCACGGGATGTCCCATCACAATTGACTCACTTTGCTCCAGACTCATACAGGTAGAAGCTACTGCTTTTAGGCAGCCAGGTAAGGCTGAAGCCACTGGATCCAAGGTGGCAGAGAAATATGCCACTGGACGTCGGCTCAATCCATGTCTCTGTGTTAAAACTGAAAGTGCACAATTTTCTCTCTCACAAAAAAACAGCGCAAATTCTTTTGAATAATCAGGCATGTCTAAGACAGGGGCCTCACACAGACAATTTTGCAATTTCACAAATGCTTCCAAACATTCGTCATTCCAATCAATTGGATCTTTCTCTCTTTTCTGAGTCAATTGTATCAATGGTTTCGCTAACAGGGAGAATCCACTTATCAGCTGCCTACAATACCCAACCACTCACAGAAACATTCTCATCTCTTTCTGTGTCTGAGGTAGTTGCATTTGTTTGATTATTTTTATTCTTTACGGGGTCACTTTTCTAACTCCTCTCTCTATTTTATGCCCTAAATATCTAACTTCTTGTTGACCAAACTGCAATTTTTCTGGAGACACCTTGTGTCCTCCTTCGGCCAAATGGTTCAGTAATGCAATTGTGTCATTGACACAATCTTCTCGTGTCTTTGATGCCATCAATAGGTCATCAATGTACTGAACCAGAACTGATTTCCCAGGCATAACTAATGACTCTATACACGTTTTCAGGATTTGATTGAAAATTGAGGGACTCTCTGTGTACCCTTGAGGAACTCGGCACCATGCCAAAATACGATCTTCAAACCGGAAGGCAAAGAAATACTGGCTATCTGGGTGCAAAGGTATGGAAAAGAATGCCTGACACAAATCAATTACTGTATACCAACCTGCATTCCAGAATCATTGCTGGATTTGGCACTACTGGGCAACAAGGCACTACAATTTTGTTTATTTTTCGCAAATCCTGTACTATCCTGTACTTACCACTAGGCTTTTTGAGTCCCATAATAGGCATATTACAAGGACTACACATTATCTCTTTCAAAATTCCCTGTTTAATCATCTGGTCAATTACTGGAGCAACTCCTGCTTTAACTTCTGGTCTCATTTTGTACTGTCATGTGTTTGGTAAAACTGCACCTTCTTTTACCACTATTTTCACTGGATCTACATTTGCCATCAACCCTATATCTTTTCCTGAAACATCCCATACATCTGGATTCACTGTGTTTCTCAATTCTTCTGGTAATTCACTTTCAGTCAATAATGAAAACATCTCATCCACTTCTGTACCTTGCTTAGCTAGCATCATCTTGTAAACAACATCCTCATCTGGGGTTTGGAAAGCAACACCATCCGGTGTACAGTAGATCATGCAATTCATTTTGCACAATCAGTCTCTTCCCAACAAATTTACTGGGCTTGAGTCACAAACTGCAAACCGGTGCATGTCTTTAAAGTTTCCAATATGCACTTCCATTGGTTCTGTAACTGGGGTTCTAATTTGTTTATTTGACACTCCTACAACTTGGATAGTTTCTCCCGAGAGGGGTAGGTTTGGGATGTCTGCTGTTCTCACAGTAGACCGGGTAGCACCACTGTCCAATAGAAAAGTGATGTCACTACCTTCAACTTTACCATTAATAAATGGACCTGTCTGATCTACCGGCAAGGATGTGCCAAGCACGCATTCCTCTTCCTCCCCCCTCAGGCACCGCCATTGCACATAGTCCGATTCGTCATCATTCTGCAAAAAATTCTGTGAAACCACAGGGTTATTCTTACCACTTTCTCCGTGAAATCCGGTGTTTGCACTGTATTGTTGAATATTCATATAGTTTGGCATAGGAGATTGTGGCACCTGATACTGTGGTGTAACTACCTGCTGCTGCTGTTGCTATTTCATAACCACTTCATTCTGCATCTGCGAATTTAAATTTTGATTTGGCCCATTATTATTCTGGACATTTTTACACTCGTTCTTCCAATGGCCAAGCTTGACTCTGGTCTTTTATCTCATTATCAGTCTGAGAATTAATTTTGCTTCCTGCTGCTCTGCCAATTTCACTTGTGCCCACATCATTTTCTCTTTTAGCTGTCTATGTTTTGCCTCAATGTCGTCATCACAATACTTTGCATATTTCAATATTTGGTCTATTGTCTTGTTTTGCCAGCACAACATGTGCTGTTGAATCATCTGACTAATCTCTGGTTTCAGACCATACACAAACCGATATACAAAATGTCCCATATCCTTATCTCCAAGGTTCTCAAATCCACTATACTGCTTGAATACCTGTAACAACCTTTCATAGTATGCATGCATAGACTCTTTTGGCTCCTGAGTTGTTCTACCTATTTTTACCCAATCTGTCTCTTTAGGAGGAATTTTCCATTTCAAAAACGTAATCACCTGGTGATACTTTTTCATCACCTCCTCTGATGGAGCTCCTGTTTTAGAATCTCTTGGATATTCCTCATTTGGCCAATCAACTGTCATCTTACATTCTGTCCATAAATCTGTGTCTATTCTTCCGTCAGCATAGTGCACGCTCTAACTAACTAAAGCTATCTTAATTATACCTTAGTTTCTCCATGTTCCACCCACTAAAGTTTCAATATCGTAAAAATACGAAATATGATTGGTCGGGCAAGGGGAAGACTCCATCACACCATGCTTACATGTCACATAAATTAGTTCAACTATCGTTCGCAAACGCATCCCCTTAATTTTTATTCATAAATTTGGTTCTCATACGCTTTCACATTTCACTTTGAAACAATATAATAACATTTTGAATAAGAGTCTTCATCGTTGAACTCTATACCATCCGTTCCCAGGGTATAACACTTGTCCATGGCTCCCATTCAATTTCTCGGTAATTGTTCTGGGTTATCTTTCAGTGGACATGCGCAGACTTCACATTACTCAGCTTAATTCAGTTGTACGAGAGAGGCCCAAATGCGCACTAGTGATAAAGTCAGAAAAACAAATATTAATTTCACAAATAAAGCGGTCGCACTGTATGCCACCCACCTCTACCCTATTCAGCTTTACTTATTAATACTTTTCCCGCATTTGCATTAGTAAAATAGCTTTTTGTTTCAAGTAAGCAGAAGCCATGCACGCTAGTCTTCAAGACTCCATTTTAGTATCTTCTGCTCATGCGCCGGAATTTCCCTCCATGTGTTAGTTTGTCATACTGCGTAGATGCAGTTGACGCATGCGCACAAAAGTTCCCCGTTTAAAGCGGTATTAGTCCGTCTTCATTGTTATTCACATTAGTACAGACATACGCAAGCTTCACTAACCCGCGTGTTCATGTGGAGCGCTTTAATTATTCACGACACTCATTAATAACTTTGTTAGTAAGTTAAACGAGTGGATTACATCCGAGCAAGTCTCTTTTCTACGAAATCTTGCTCCATCACTAGTATGTTCACTATTTCTTGGGGGTCTGTCGTGATTTCCCCATTGTCTAGTCAGAGTTCCTTCACCCATCTGTCTGCTCGTGTTCTTTTGTCTAACCAGGCCAGTAGCTTGCCGGCCTTGTCCCCAGCCTCGTATACTCTGTGGTGAATAGCTGTGTGTCTGGTTCTGGCGTCTACGTGCAATTGATGTGTGTTTGTGTCTGTTGTGTCTTGGGAATGTTTTGTCTCCAGTTGGCTCACTTCTCATTCTAGGGCCGCTACTTATTTTCCCTTCTCCTTTTTATGGCCTGAAATCAGGGATATGGCCTGTCCTCGAAGGACAGGCTTATATGCTTCCCATAGGATCAGTAGGGAGGATACAGAGGGTTCATTTTTTGTAAAGTAGTGTTTTGTGGTAGTGAGTAATCCCTTCCAGATCTTGGGGCTCTGTAAATAGCCAGGGTGTATCGGGAATATGCAGCGGCGCGTCAGGGCATATAAGGCATATTGAGCAAAAACAGGGGAGTGGTCTGAGATGCCTCTGGGGAAGTGGGTCCCCTCTTGGAATCTTCCCACACTATCTGCTGATGCAAGCATGTAGTCGATTCTGGAGAGACTATTGTGTGTGCCAGAGTGGTATGTGCATTGGCGCGCCTGCAGGGATTTGAAGCGCCAAGCTTCTGTCATGCCTAAGGCTTCCAGAAAGTCTGCAAATTTAGAGTGTGTACGGTACTGTCCTCTAGGGGGCGTTCGATCCAGAGTATCATCAAGGGTAGTGTTGAAATCGCCTCCTATCAATAATTCTCCCTCTGGGAGCGTTAGTAGGAATGCGCCCAACGCTGATAAGGCCAGTGAGTGTAGTGCGGGGGGAATATATACTGTAACTAGATTAAGTGTGCGTCCCTCCCATTGACACGAGATGGCTGCAAAGCGACCCTGGTCGTCCGTGTAGGTGTGTTTTATGAACAGTGGGAATTGCCTTCTAATTAGAATCCCCACGCCTTGGGAACCAGATGTGAATTTGCAGTGAACCACTAATTTGAAACCCCACCTGTCCAAGGCCTTGCACGTCGATCTCACCAAGTGGGTTTCTTGCATCATGGCTACTGCTGGTGCCTTACGCTTAAGATATTGCAGCATGAGCCCTCTCTTTAACTTGTCCCTCAATCCATTCACCTTCCATGAGATGAGTGGTAACTGTGGAATATGCGTGGGGTGTTTCAGGGGTGCAGGAATACTACAGGTAGCCTGTGTGGGTGTTTGCGTCATGAGAGCAAATCTTGTTGGATGCCCCTATTGGATAGTGAAGCGGAGACATCGCTCAGAAGCTTGCAAGTTGTATCATCAACCATATTAAACAATATAAAACAAAGTAAATAAGAACTATCAAACCCTGTTAGTTGACCCTCCCTGCCTCCCTGCATAATGGACTTGAAACTACCCACCTTCCAAACAATGCAGAGTGCCTAATTTCCATTTCCTGTTACCTTCGTAGGGGAGAGTAACTCCAATATCCCCCCCAGAACATCTCTGTAACTGTAGTATGTGACAATAGCAGTTTTCAATACGGTGCATAAGTGAACATTCGTACGCTGACCGTGAATTCTTTAGCATAAGACATTGAGTCATTAGATGTCTCATGTTGATACGGGAACAGAACAGGTGTAGCTTATCCTTCAAGTACATGCTTGTTAATATCTATAGAGATCTCAAGTGAGATGCGTAACCTGTGGAGCACATATGCATTACAGTTCAGTATATTAGAAAGTCAATAATGCAGCTTCTAGTCTCTTGGAAGGGAGACATTCTACCTTTCTCAGCGTCTCTTGAGCGATTCACCGTTGGTGGAGGTTGCTTCTTCCGGTGCGAATTGCGTGATTTTAGGCAGGTGGTGAATCTGTTTGTTGCCCGTCTTCCCGGGTTTAGCGACCAAGCACCAGCCCTCGAGCCACTCTTGGGCCTCCTCACGTGTATTAAAGAACCATGCTTTCCCTTCTGCTTCCACCTTCAGCTTAGCCAGTAAGAGCATTGAGTATTTCAATTCTCTATTTCGCAGTTTTTTCTTGATGTCAAAAAAGCTGCGTCCCTGCTTTGTCACTGCTGCCGCGTAGTCAGGAAAGAAAGTTATTGTACTATATGCAAAACGCACTGGTGGCGCCACTCTCGCTGTTTGTAGAATGAGATCAGGATCGCGGAAGTTAAAAATGCAGGCCAGAATGGGTCTGGGGGTGAGGGGACACCCGGTCTGGGCCTACCACCCAGGAAGCGGAGCGCTCTTTCCACTGCAAAGTGATGGGAATGGCCCCTAGGCTGTAGATGTTGTTTGATAAGATCTTCTACGAATAGGTCCATTGCCGGTCATCCCACCCCCTCTGGCATACCAATTATTTGGACGTTGTTGCGTCTTGATCGGCCTTCATAATTATCCAGTTCTGCAGCCATTTCCTTACTTTCGGTTTCTATCTGGGGCACTTGACATTTGAGTTCAGTGGTATCATTGCACAGATTCCCTGTTGTTTGTACTTCTGCTACTCTCGCGCTCATGTTCTTGAAGTCAGCCCGGATCAGCGAGAGTTCCACCAATATTGTGCCAATCCGTGAATCGAGGGCTGTGTGTACTTTATTTAAGGTAGACATTATATCTTGCAATGTAACCTCTGATCCTTCTGATGAGGCATCCACCGATGTGTGGGTGGTGGGCTGAGCCATCGTTTCTTGTTGGGCTTTGGCACAAGTGTACTTGTCCAATTTTGTCTGGTGTGCCGCGCGCAGGCCCCGTCCTCCCATCACTGCGCTCTGCAAGCCGTGTCGCACTGCGCTAAATACATGGGTGGTGGTACTCATCGCTGCCTGCCTGTGCAACACACCGTAACACGCGGATTTTCTGGTTCCCCACCACTACGTAGAGGCGCTGTTGTTTGTGCGCAGCAGGCAGAGGATTGCAAGGGTTGTCACACTCAGGTCTCTCGGGAGGGTTAACAGCCGGCGTGGGTAATTGCATGTCTTCTTTAGTGGGAGTGACTGTTCCGCATTCTTTTTATCCCGGCCAATGCACTTCTTTGGTAGGAGCTTCCTCTCCCCCTGGTGTAGGAGTCCCCGAGCCCCGTTGCAGGCGGCAGTTCATGAATGCAGTCTGGACCCCTTCACCCCCACCTCTGTGCAGTAATTGGTTGTGTGTGTAGCTGGGACACATGTTCTATCACCGCTCCATTGCCTGACTATTGTGTGGCCTCACCAGATCCCAAGTGGCGGATAGCGATGGGGGTGGGGGTGGGGGGGAATAAAGCGGGACTGAAAGATCCCCTGTCTCGTATCTTGCTGGGCTATGAAACGTCTCCTGCCTTAGATGACTGCAAGATGGTCGCCCGTGCCTGTAGGGCCGTCCCTGTATTGGATCGCCGTTGTGTGGGGCCAGCGAACTGCGCCGGGGCTGTGCTTCCCATATGGAGCGCGGGTCAGATCAGTTCAGGTCAGAGGGGAGCATTGGTGTAAGCCGCCAGACTTGTGAAGAGTAAAGCGGGACTGTAATATCCCCTGTCTCGTGTCGTGCTGGGCTGTGACACGTCTCTGGTCTCAGGAAGTTGTAAGATGGCCGCCCGTACCTGCGGGCCGTCCCTGTGTTGGATCGTCGTTGCAGAGGTCCAGCGCGTTGCGCCGAGGCTGCGACTTCCCTGTGGAGCGTGGCTGAAAGCAGCTCAGGTCAAGGGGGAGCGCTGGTGTGAGCCGCAGATTCAAGCAAAAAACAACAGAATATACTCTACCCCTATGATTGAAAAATGTACAGTGTATCATATATCTAACTCCAAAAAGGATGACACTCAAATTGGATAAAGAAAATGTGGCAAACAAACACATAAAGTCACCATGGAGAAGAATGCAGAGGCAGAAAGACACAAAACAATCAATATAGCAAAAATCTTTTTTTCCTTTTTTTTGGAATATAAATTTATTTCATTTGTTGATGTCACTTTTTTATAATACATAGATAAAAAATCTTTTTAGTGGATACTTCCACCGAAAATAATCATATTGGATAAATCATGTAATATTTTAGTACAGAAATGGAAAAATTCAGCAGCGCACAAAAATTACTAAAAATTAGTACAGAGAGGGATATGACACAAAATGAAAGAAATGAATCAATAAATAACAGGTTCCCAAACCAGGGGAGAAAGGAAAAGGGAATGTTTTTGATCAAACATACATACACTCAAATGCAAACAGCTCACAATCATACAACATTACATAGTTCATTCAAAAAAGACCAAAGACACTCGTGGGCCCAATCCAGGGACATGGGATGGAAGATCCCAGGATACTTTGATGGTTGATCAAAGTATGCAGATAAAATCAATGGGGGTATGGCAGGCCCAATAGACAACGCCGACACGCGTTTCGGTGAGACAACTCCTAATCAGGAGTACCACCTTCTTCAGGGCATAACAGACCGACCCCCACAGGCTGGGACCTGTAAAAATAAGATAAAATAAAGATACACTGAGGAAATAGACTGAAAAATAAATAAATCAGATGTATGCATGGACAAAAAAAGGAGAGAAGGCAGGGAAGAAAATACATTTCCTCGCGAGAATAATACAAAGTGTATGCCACATAACAAAAAAACAGGGAATAAATAGACTCCAACCTGAGTGTCAAAACCTTAAAATGAGTAACTACAATTTTCTTTTTAGAACTATTTAGTTCAAACGTAGACTAACACATATACAGGCACTTGGAACAACAATAAAGAGAACTACCAATAGGAAAGGAAAAAATGGAAAAATACCAAGAGAAAGCAAAAAAAAATTTTTAAACAAAACCTCGCTGAACTTTATGCAGAAAATATACTAACAAACACACAGACAATAGAGCAAAAAGGCAAAAAACGCAGGAAGGTGCACAGATAAGCGCTTACCTGCGTAGAGATCACGAGAGGAAGAGGGAAAAATTTCCTTGCGGTAGTATTCTAGAACAAAATCCTCCAATTCCGAGTCGAGGAAAGACAAAAACAGATTTGATACCTAAGACAGAATAGAGACATATAAGAAATGAGCGCCAAAACACTCGATATCCACAAAGGTGGATCAGGAGGTGCTATTCAAGGATTACTAGCTTAGTTTATCCTAACAACTCTGCTGGAGAAAACAATGTGGGTAAATGTTGTATCGAAAAGATTTACCTAGATTCCACGGGGGCTAAACATAGCGGGAGTACATCTGACCGTTAGATATAGACAAAAAAGCGATTAGATTCTGTCCCTGTTTCTCCCGTTACTATTTCCGGTCCAATCATCAAGGAAAAGTTCCAAAGGCGGTTCTCGTAGAACCTAAAACCAGAAAGCACACGTGGTGGGAATGATAAAGAAGATAGAGAGCACTGCAAGCCCCTACATAAAAAAGTGATGTTATTCAAACACGGGAAATGAGACAGTGCGTTAAAGATGGCTGCAAATTCACTACCACACAATATGCTAATAAACTACGGAAATTCCAATTCAAAAAACGATGGTAATAAAGATAACGCCTGATAGAGAAAGGTCAGCTCACCTGGGTCCGGAAAAGCCTTCCCGTGGTACGCACTCCAACAGGCAAACACTATCCGGATAACAGAAGCGTTTTCAAGGCAGCAAGACCAAGAAGGTCAGATCGCTAAAAAAATATGGAGAAAAAACGGGGGAAACTTAAATAGAATCACACCCAGAGCGGCAACCTGATACACAGGCCACGGAAATTACAAGTATAGGATAATAGCACAGGGCCGCACTCGAGTCTCCCGAAAATTACCTTAATGATTAGGTCAGACGTCAAAGCTCGATTAGCCAAGGTCCAAATAATACGAATCTCGCGAGGATGATCGCAGAATCCTCCAAATAGGACCCTCCCAGATTGTCAGCAAATCAAAGCACGGGGCGAGACAAATATAGACCAATCAAAGAGGCCAAATATATAAGCCAGTAGGAAAGGCTGTACGCGGACCAGGACGAAAAAAGGAGATAACTATTGGTGTACGGGGACCAAGAAAATGATATATAACTAACGACAAGTCAAAAAAATAGTAAAATAAAATAAATAAATGTATATATATAGCGCAGGGATCAGCTAGGCGAAGGGCCAACGTAGCGGTCCTAAAAGTATGAAAATGCCAAGGCAGAAAAGAGTAGAAAGAGCTCCAAATCGTCAAAAGCCGATACAATGTACCAATGAAAAAGGAGAAAAAGAAAGAGACATCAATATTCCTTAATCAGAGAAAAATTGGTGCCAATAATGAGCAAAAATAAAAACAAAAGGAATGAAAAAGGTGAAAATAGAAGAAAACAACAAGATAAATAAAGTAAAATGAAATAAAATAAAAAAAAATAAAAAAATCATGAGCTATAGAGTTCAGGGACGCAAGCAAGCAAGAAGGTCCTATAGGATGGCATTTTCCCATGGAAGGGATTCATTAAGGCCTCTATTCTTCGTGTCAAGGACAAAGATCCAAAAAACCTCGTGTTTTTTACGCAGGTTATCTGGATTCGTGCCTTTTTGAGGCTGTATTCTTTCCAAAATAGTCCACCGTAGATCTTCCTCTTTGTGGTTCTTTTCCGCCCAGTGACCCACCAAAGGAGCAGCATGCTTGAGCCGTCTGATATTAGATTTATGCTCACCAATGCGAACTCTAACCTCTCTCGAGGTTTCACCGACATAGGTCAATGAACAGGGACATTGGATCGCATAGACACAGTTAGATGTCCTGCAGTTGGTCATCTCTTTGAGGACAGCAGTGAAACCATTTACACAAAAAGAAATGTCAACTATGGCATTAGCACAAGCATGGCATGTGCCACATTTGTGATTTCCCCTCACAGGGGAGGCTCCTTCGATCGACTTTTGTAGCCATGTTTTCTGGTCAGAGACCTTAGCTTTAACCAAAAGGTTCCTAAGGTTCTTATTCCTACGGAAAGCAAAAACCGGTTTGGGCATAGCCGATGATTGTTCACCCAGGTTCAGAAGATGCCACTCAGAATTGACAATCTGTCTGATCTTGTTGTTGAAGGGAGAGTGTTTAGTGACACAGACAAGTTTGTCCATAGAGTCCTGGCATTTACTTTGAAACATGGAATCTCGGTTATAGAAACGAGCCCGTTTCATGGCGTTCCTGACCAGCCTCGGTGGGTATCCTCTATCGATGAATTTTTGTTTCATATTTTCTGCATTGATGAGGTAATCCTTGATGGAGGTACAGTTTCTGCGTAAACGCAGAAACTGACTGAAAGGAATCCCATCCTTCTGGCTCCTGGGGTGGAAGCTTTCAAAATGAAGGAGGGTGTTTCTGGCAGTCGGTTTCGTGTAGAGGGACACCATAAGTTTAGATTCATGGTGTTCCACCCAGACATCAAGGAATTCAAGCCTAGTAGTGCTGAAATGGGCAGTGAACCTGATGTTACAGTCAGCCGCATTAAGCCATTCAATATATTCCTTCAAGGAGTCCTGGTCGCCGGCCCAAATAAAAAAGACATCATCGATGTATCGCGACCAGTGTCGCACATTCTCAAAAAATGGTGCGACCTCATTGAAGATGTTAGATTTCTCATAGTCTCCCATATACAGGCAGGCAATGCTCGGTGCGCAGGCTGCCCCCATGCTAACACCTTGCACTTGTTGATACAGCTGCCCGTCAAACTCAAAAAAGTTCTCTTCTAAAACAATCTCCAGGCATTTGATCATGAAGGCCTTATTAGATAGTGATGGGTCAGACTGGATGATATTGCTGACTACTCTGCCTGCCTCTGTCTGGGGAATATTAGAATACAAAGATTCAACGTCCAGAGTTACTAGGAATTCCTGCTCACAGTTGTAATCGAGTCCCTCAATTTTTGAAATAAAGTGCCCTGTGTCCTTTACGTAAGATGGCAAATCGCCCACCAAGGGCTGAAGGAACCTGTCAAGATATTTGGATAAAGGCTCCGTAGCGGAGCAGATCGTAGAGACAATGGGTCTTAAAGGGGGATCAAATTGGTCCTTGTGGGTCTTAGGCAGGCCGTAAATAATAGGAATGTGGGTATAGGTAGGTGTAAGGAAGAGAGCTTCAGACGTACAGATGTCACCCCTTTCTACTCCTCGTTCTACCTCCAGCAGAATACGTCTTTTGATTCTCGGTTCGGGGTTAAACGTAATTTTGCAGTAATGTCTAGGGGAACCCAGTAGCTCAAGCATCTTTTCTTTATACCTTTTGGTGTCAAAAAGGACAATGCCGCCACCCTTGTCGCACGGCTTGATGGTAAGACTATTGTCGTTTTTGAGAGACATAAGGGCAGAATTCTCATCCTTGGATGTGTTGAAAGGGGGAGCAGGACCAAACTTAATAGATTTCTCAATTTTGCTGATAACAGCTTTCTCAAAAAGGTGAACTTCCATGCCCAGCATGTCCAGCCCCGGAGTGAAACTAGAGGGAGGTTTTAATCCCGATCGATTTTCGTTGTAGTTATTGGAATCCTTATCCAAATAGAACTTTTTTAACCTTACTTTGCGGAAAAAGGCATGCATGTCCTGAAAAAGTTCAAATTTATTTATCCTTGTTGATGGAACGAATGACAAGCCCTTCGAAAGAAGTGAGACAACGGTATGGTCCATAGTATGAGTGGATAGATTGAATATAGGAATAGTGTTTAAGTTCTCCAGTACTGCTGTTGACGGGTTTGGATGTATCTTTGTGGTTGTGCTGTGTCCTGGTATTGACCCCTCTGATGAAAACCCTGAGATCGATTCTGGAAACGATTTTGGTACCTTGGGCGATAGTTGCCCCGGCGGTTCCCTAAAAAACGATTCTCTGGGGCAGACTGTTCAGAAATATGTCCCTGGGGTGGGTTGCTATATGGAGAACCCTCACTGTCTGAATCTGTTGTGTCCGAGAAGGTAATGACCCGTTTGTTGCCCCAGTTAGAGTGGTTAATGTTGGGGGGGCCCTCGTTGTTATAGGTATAGAAATTTTCTCCCAAGAATGGATAAACACGTTCTTGAGAGAAGTTCCTAATATCTTTCCGGAGTTTATCCGTCTTTCTCTTTAGGAGATATTCACTAAAGGAGTCAAGTTCAGAGGCAATATCTTCGAGCCTCTTTTTGCATTCGTCAATAGGATTGGATTGTTTCAATTTGTCTTCTAAGTCCTGGATTTCTTTATTAAGGAGTTGGATGACCTCTCTAGCTGTTTCAATAATGAGGATCATCCAATCCCTAGAGCATCTGTTTGAAATAAGCGCCCATTTTTCCAAGAACTTTCTGATGTCAACAAAAAGGCCCGGTACGTTCCTCACTCGAAGACCAATAGGAATGGTTCCTGCCCTCAGATACTCTACCATAAAATTGGCATGTGAATCAGTCCGCTTGGTCTTCTTTTTCAAATTGAATAATTTCAACCAATCATCATTAAGGCCTTTCGACAAAGTAAAGGGACGATCACCATCGGTAGTCTGACCTAGAAGGCGGGCTAAATCCTCATCAGTGAACCCGAAAGTTTTGATGCTGTCCATAGGAAGCCGCAGATTCACCCGTGTAGCGTTGCGCGGTCTGCAGCGCTGCGGGGGAGTTCCCAGGTATCGCTGTTACTGCCGTAGGGGGAGGGTCTTCAATGAGCAAGGCTGCGGGTCTCGAGTTCACTCCAGGTCCCGGCTCTTCTTCAGTGCATAGGCTGCAATCACCTTCCTCGATGCGTCCGGATTGGTTGGTGCTTGTTTCACGCCGCGGGCTGCTTTTCACATGCCAGGTCCTTCCGACGTCTATTTCACCGCTTGCATGGGTGATTGGGTCACGGATTTATGCACGGATATGCTTGGATGTCTGTGGGGGTTCGGAGATGCTCTAGGTGTCGGCCATTTCATTCGGCTGCTAGCCACGCCCCTCATTTTAAAGCAGGGTTGAGCTTTTGTGAGTGCTATCAGCCCAGGCACTGCCAGTTTCACCTCTCTCCATGTGCTGCAGTTTGCATCCTATGGTATTCAATGCTACACACTGGAACATCTTCTTTGGTGCTTAGGCTACTAGATGGCCGCATAGCACATGAATTCCATGTTTAGGTCCCATTCCATTGATAAGCTCTTGGAATCCATCATTTTAGTTTAGTTGGATCAGCCGATAAGAACCAAGCCCACTCCTCAAAGAATGCTTTAGTTTGTTAAAGGGAAGCCCATATTTGAGGCATGTGTCTAGTAACACAGAGCCATATTTAAGCTGAACAATATATATGTCCAACATGCCTACATTTCCATGTACATTTAGTGAGAAACACACACAAAGAGACACACAGTTCTGCAGAAAGGGGATGGTCACAAGAACAGTCACTGTTTTTGAGCTGTACGTGTTATGTATAGCATTATCACACACACACACACATCTCTCTCTCACCTTCTTCCTTTTTTCAAAGGTATGACCTACCATATAAGTATAGAGGACAATGCATTCCTAATCCTAGTCTTTTATCCATCACATAAGTAAATTCTGGGTTTTGTATATATATATATATGTATGTATATATGTATTTATTTTTTATTTATGTTTTTTAAGACAGTCCAGCAAAAAGAGGCATGATGTGGGCCTCCCCATCCTGGGTGACTCTCCATAGATGTTCAGTGTGTTGGGAAGATGGCGGAGAAGGCCTTGCACTAGAATGCAAAGGTTTGCAGACTTTCTCTACGAATGTTGTAGCAGCCTCAGTATAAAAATGGCGGCCTGACAGGACAATACTGAGAGCGAAAAGTGCCAACCCTTGTTATAACCAATTAACAATCAGACAGTGATGGCTCGTTGGGTCATTATGAAAGGGGTCTGCAGTCTCAGTCCAGTTCCCAGAGATTAAATTGTAAGTGACAGAAGGCACTGTTCTTGTCGGCACTCTCAGTGAAGTGGTCCAGCTCTGAATTGTGTACTGAAAACTCAGACAGTTTTCAATGACTCCCACTCGGTCACATGACGCCACTCTCAAACGAATACCTTACGTTTTGACTTTAAGCGCCTGTACGAGTGCTTAGAATGAAGCTCCTCGCGCACAGGAATACGAATTTCCACTCGGTGTCTCCACGGCCACAGCCTCTATCCTTTCCTTCGGAGGTCACTTCTTCCTCATTTTCTGCCCCGTGCTCGCCTCATACTTTCTACACTTTCTTGCCATCTCTTTCTCCTCCGTTTTTCACAAGACACAAGTGTGCGTGAGGGCAGGCCCCGGGTCACGCCGCTTGAGTTTTAACAGTGCATTGTCTCTTTAAGAATTCCTAAATCCTGCCTCCCCTACCCCCCCACCTGTGAACCAATTAAATCTCGGTGAATTCAAGTGAATTCTTTTGTGCTCCACATGAGCAGCGCTAACAAAGGCTCCCCCTGGACGGAGGGTGGACAGAATAAAAGCCTCTATTCACGTCCCTCTTGGTCCTCATGCAATCACTTCCACTTCAGCCTTTCCAGCTTCCCTGCCCCTCCCTGACGCCCTTCATCCAAGCACTGTAGCAAAGCCCGAATCCAGACTGCAAAGTGCGTTATAACTGCTCCAGAAGTAGACAAACAACATGTATGAGAGAGAGAGCGACAGAGAGAGAGACAGAGAGAGAGAGAGAGAGAGAGAGAGAGAGAGCGCGACAGAGAGAGAGAGAGAGAGACAGAGAGAGAGAGACAGAGAGAGAGAGAGTTAGTTTACTGGAAGGCCCTGTGACAAGTGCACGCTCTGAGGTGCGGGGTGAAGGTCTGTGGGTGGAGATTGGAGATTCAAGTAAGCCACTTTCATTCAATTGCTGACTTATGTTATGGCAACATAGATTTGTGTACACGGATTCCAGTTGATCCGAGTTACAACTTTGACCTGGTCAGTGGTGCGTTTCCTGGTCTTTTAGTTACACTGAGCTCTACTATTTAACCACGTTTGTGTGTTTGATTGACTTATATGGCCCAGTGTCTAATAACCCATATGCTGTCACTAGATCCAGGTGAAACCACTGGTAAGTGGGCAACTGGGATTTCTACCAGGGCTGAGTATTACATTGCGGGATATTGTGATAAAGTGCAGTGGACATTAAGTGCCAGAAGGGTTGGTATATAACAAGACTGCAAAAGCTGTATAGTGTCAAATATAACATTGAATCACTGCATTTGCGACAGATACTCTAAGTACGTGGTAGTCGCACTTAGGTCCAGCGGGGCCAGATCTGGGCCCGTTTTTCAGGATAATCTTTGACTATTGTAATGCATGCACGGATGCGGAGTTGGTCTAGGCCAAGCCTGATCGAAAGGCAGCAGAACACTGTATAAGGTCCGAGGCAGAAATAGAGCCATACAGGGATTCGAGGCAGGGGCTGCTGGAGTCTGAGAGAGAAGGTGGACTAGTTACTGCGGCGCATTGTAGTATTCTTTTCAGCCCTAAAAATGTCCATTCAGATTTGTTGTATGCACATATATTTTATGTGGCAGTCCTGAGAATTTAGCATTGCACCAGCCCTCCTGGATCTAAGCTGGACACCCCAGCACATTCAATCCAGGTATGTACGAATGAAAAAACGAAGGCAACAAGCACTGCCGAATTCACCCATTCTGCCCATTGTCCTGCCTTCCCTTGAGTCACATTCTCTTGCTATTCTCCAGCAATTTCCTGCTTTCTGAGCTCACTTGCTTTCATTTGCCTCTATTTAATGTCTGTCTAGTTTGTGCATACTTCATGTTTACTGGGAGGTTGTTGTATGTACTCTATACCGACTATGAGAAACAGTATTTTGAAAGTTGCTTCCCTATCCTAGTTTCATGTCCTCACATCTGCACAGATGGAGGGGAAACAAGAAACTGGAGTGGGTAAATTGAAAGGCTACACTTAATCTGATGCACTTTTATCTGAATTTAGCTGATTCCTACTGCAGCAGGTGGGCTTTTCTTTTACTTTAGAAGGCATCTAGAAGTGTTACAATGTGACAGAGTGGTGAGCACTCTGATGTCTTCAAAAGAAAGGAAAGCATATATGTGTGTGTGTGTATATATATATATGTGTGTGTATATATATATATATATAACAGCAAACTAAATGCACATCAGTATGTTAAGTAAACTGCACACCTTAAGAAATCTTTCTTGACAGATCTATATTCTTACACAATATTTAATATGTTTAATATATGTATGATCATGAATTAGAATCTGGTAAAAATAAATAAACTCTGTGTATTGTACTCTAACATTTCTATAATGCTTCATGCTTCTTTCCTGGCCCTTACGAGCAATAAGAGGCGCTTATCTGAGGTAGGCTGATAATGAGATAAAGAGACCATTGGTGGACACAGATGAGACTGATGCAGGATGCGATATAAGTTCTGCATAAGGACAGGAGTAAGAAGAGAGGAGGTCTAGGATCTACATGTAGGGTTTCATGGGCCAGTTGATGCTCTTTGGCAGGAGGCCTTGAACACCATATGGTTGAATGTAAGATGGGCCAATGAGCACCAGATGAGGGCCAAGAGGATAGAAGGGGATCATAGCGGTAGGTATGGATTTGAAATGGGCATTGTTTACATTTGGGAACTTTGACTGAAGGTGCAGAAGCCCGATTACTCGATGGGTGGCCTTGGAGCATCGTACGAGGGGCATTAGAATGTAATTCAGGTTCAACACCTGGGAGATACATGAAAGAATGAACGTTATGGATTAGAGGCTTGTCCTTCACCTGTATACTTATTTTACTCCATAGTAGATTCTCTTTTTATCTTTACAGTGTATTCAATTTCCCTGACATTATGGCTGTTTTCCTCACATTATAGTTGCTTCTCCTGGCATTAAATTTAATATTTTGTTGAAGTATCCTACTTTTTCCTCTTAGTATATTCCTGTTTCCATTTCAGTAACCACTACTCAAATGACTTTCATATTTCACTATATTAATTCAACACTAATCCTCTATGGGTTCCGGAGTAGCGGGCTACTCTCCGAAAAAAGCGCTTTGCTGCCCCGTCAGGGGTAGTAAGCGCTATATAAATGCAATTGCAATACAATACTCATTACTTCATCGGCATATACCATCTTCCTTATTCCCTCACAGTTCACTTATTGCTCCACATAATTATTTGTATTTAAAATGAACAGTAGATTCCTTTATTTCTGGACATTGCATTCTCTTTTCATCAAAGCGCAAGCATGCTTTTATAACACTACTGATTTTCTCCTAACAATATATATTCTTTTTCGCATTTTGTTTAGCTGTTTTTTTTTCATTATAGAACATTTTCCTGACATTATATTCACTTTACCAAATGTATAGTCCATGATGGCTCACATTTTATTCCTTTTTTGGACAGAATATATTCCATTTTAATTCATAGTATATCTTTAGCCTCATAGTATCTTCATTTTCTTCTTCAAGATATAGACTTTTGGCTTCAGTTGATGCTATGTCTTCTATGCAGTATAGTTTGTGTTTATCACATGAGCTTATCACATCTCAAAGTACATTATGTTTCCCTGGCAGTATATTCATTCCATCTTGCAGTATATTTTATCCATCTTTTACCTCAAATCATACTATTTATTTCCTTGCTTTATTCCTTTTCATCTGAGTACATTCTGATTCCCTCCCAGTAAGTTCTTATTTCTCACCGTATGTTGATTTTCTTGTTAATCACTTGTGCTAGCACAATATTTTCTTTCTGTACTCATAGTATATTCTATTGCTTCAAAACGCATTCGCATTTCCTCCGTTTTTCCTTTTCCACACTGTATATTCTATTTTTCTCATGTGCAGGCCTTTCCTCGCACATTTGAATCATTTACTGCATAGTCCTCACTGGTTATTCAAATGTGCATTCTGTTTTCTTCACAATTTATTCACGTTGTATCTTATAATGTTCATTTTCCTCACATGTATTTGGTCTCACACTTTTTCCCTCCTTGTATTGTCCTCAGTGTATTCTCTTTTCCCTACCTGTATATCTTGTTTCGCTCACTGCCTACTCTACTTTCCGCAGATTATCCCCTACTTCTCATTGTATATTTTATTTTGTTTCCATCACAGTAGTAACACATCTCTTTGTCCTAGTTTGTCCTTTTTGCCTCATATTACTAAATTCTCCATCTCTGGTAGTGTATTCCCTTTCTGCCTCGCGGCATTGTGGTTTATCTCACAAATCTGTTTTCTGACAGGTTACTTAACTTAGCCTAAATTCAGAGGCAGTAAATGACTTTTCCCCGCTGTTCATCCTGTTTCTTTCATAGTTTATATACCTTCGCTCCTCATCGTTTGCTTGTCTTTGAGCACAACACAGTCTCTTTCTGAAACTGTTTCTGTGGCAGTGCGTTCCCTTTTCTCTCAGTATCTCTCCCTTTTCTCTCTGTTGCTCTCTTTTCCCCGCAGGTCGTTAAGGTTCCCGTCCTTCTTTTCTCCCCTCTCTCTTTCGTGATGCTTTTCCCGCTCTTTTTCCGTGCGCATCCCTGTTGCCCCCCGGGAGTCGGTGTCCTGGACCCCCTCTCCTTCGTCGGGTTAGTCCGGCTTCGAGTCAGTATATACAGCCCGGGAGGAGCAATGGAGGGGCGGGGAGGCCGGGCCTGGGAAGGGGGCGGACCCAGGCATCTGCCGTGAAAGGGAAGGGGGCGGGCAGGGTAGGCGGAGATGGCGAGGCCTGGGACGGCCGGGAGGAGGAGGCCGGGCGGGCTCTCGGGGGGCAGGGCCGGGGATAGGACGAGGAGGGGCCGGAGGGCAGCCGGCGGCGGGAGGGAGGTGGGAGGACTGATCCTTGGCGACCCGCCTCTCTGCCTGCTCCTCTGCCCCGTGTGAGCTGCCGCTCGCTGCCCGCAGGGACGCACCAGAGACCCGAATGGAGACAGACGGCAGCCAGTCCGGCCTCTCGCCCCCGGACTCCGCGCACGATCCCTGGTGAGAGGGGTGACCCCTGCCGCGGGGAAGGTAGCCCGAGCACACGGGAGAACTCACCGGAGCGCCAGGGTGCGGGCACTCTCAACTCCGGGAACCCATCGTTCCAGGATCCCGGCATTCAGAGCTCCCGGATCCGGGGACTTACGAATCCAGGATCCCGGGACTCGCACACCCAGGATCCACTGAATCAGAGCTACGGGATCCCGACCTGGAGCATCTCCGCTCCGGGATCGGGGGTCGCATCGCTCCAGGGGATTAGAGCCACTCGATCCCTGGACTCTGAGCTGCAGCTTTGGGTATTCTAAGATCCAGGATCTTCTAGGGTGATTTAGAGCTCCAGGGATTGGCGACTGGTCACCCTGTTGGTCCTGGACTCTGAGCTCCAGAATCCGGGTCCTCGGACCTGTCCAGCCGACAGGTTCCGCTCTCTCAAGGTGCCCGGGGCTCGCAGCTCCAGGATGCACACAGGACGGAGCATCAGAATTCCGAGCCTGACCTCCAGGATCCCAAGGACTCTGAGCTCCAGGATCACGAGCATCAGAGCTCCGGGATCCCGAGACGCCTAACTCCAGGATCCGGAGACTACGAGCTCCGTGATCCAAAGACTTAGAACTCAGCGACTCCGAGCACCGGATCCAGTTACTTTTAGCTGTAGCATCCAAGGACGGATTCTGACCTTCATGGTCTCCGCTCCGGGATCTGTAAATCGGTGATCCGTATCTACAGGCACACTCCAACACGGATCCGGAGAGGGTGAACTCCGGGATCCCAACACCCTTGAGTGTCAAGCGCGTGCCCACTTCGGTGGAGGAAGCGAGCTGTCGGGAGTCAGTCACCTAAGACCCAAAGAGGCTGCGATCCATGAAACCATGGACCGCTCGGCCAGGATCCTAAATCTCTGGGGTCCAGGGTCACTGTGCACTTGGATCCCACCGCAGTAGTCTGAGGGGTGCAGGTTTTTTTTTTGCTAATGTTAGTAACGAAGTCAGGTGGCGCAGAAGAGAAAGGGATGAGTGCATGTTTTTGTTCCCGGAGGGGGGAGTGTGGGTTTGCTGTTTTGCACTGGTCAGTGGCGATCCCCTGCTGTAGAGTAGCGAGGGTGGCCCTGCGATGGTCAGCAGGGTCTCACAGCTCTAGTTTTGAGTATGGCATTCTTGGGTTAGGGTGGGTGGCTGGTTCTTAGCTGGGTTGATTGTAAGGCGTGAGTGGAGCCTCCATTGGTTGCAGTGCAGAGCTGCAGTTGAGGGCCCAATGGGAAGGGCTGTGAAGTAGGGTTTGGGTTATTATGTAGTTTGGACTTTGGGCCTCAGCGTTGGATTGTAGAGGGGCTAGCTGCTCTTGCTAAGTTGAATTTTTGGAGCTGGGAGTGGGCTCACTGCGGCTTGAATTTTGGGACAGCGGCATTATCTCACTGGGATGGATTGTAGAGTAGTAAGCGGGGGATCGTTGTTTTGGTTGATGGGTGCTGCACTCGGTCGGTTGATTGGTTGGAGGGACCTGCAGTAGGTTGGGTTGTCAAGCAGTGAGTGTAGCCTTACTAGAATGAATTTTTGAGTAGTAAAGGTTGATCTATATGTTTACACTTAAGTTGTTTGGAAGGGTGGTGGGTGGAGTCTTACTGAAGTTGTGGGTGTGGTCAGAGTACCAGAGAAAGAAGTATTGCTCCTAAAATAACGGACTAATGTCGGTTTGGGTTGCATTGTGAATCAGTGAGTTGACTGAATGTTGGCTTGACAGTTAATAATGACCTGGGCTGCCTTGTAGTGGGTTGTGACTGCAGTCTAAATAGCTTGCATTGTGAGATGGTGGGCATGATGTTCCTGAACCCAGATAAGCGTTGGGCAGTGCCTTTCTGTTGTTGTTTTTTATGGTGCTGGGACTTGCCTGCGTTGGAGTACACGGGGGAATGTTCCTTCTCACTAGTGTTTGTAGAGTGGTGAGCGAGTCCCCGTGAGCAACTGCAGGATTGCAATCCACTGTGGTGGGTGTACAGGATGGGAATGTGGCTTCCATAGTTTGGTTTAAATAGTGCTGAGTTCAAGTGTTGTGTGTGAGGGTGTTGAGTGGTCCTACTTCCACTGCAGGTTTGTTTGGTGTTCTAGAGATGTCGGCAGTCTCCTGAGGTTGGCCTGTAAAGTCGCTAGGGGATTCTCTCTTGGTTACCGAGTAGTGTGGCGAGGCAAGCCCAGCGCTGGTTGATCCTGTAGAGTGGGTGATTAGTGGGTTACATTGAGACAGATGTCCCAGGTTTGGGATGATTAGAGTCTTGCCTGATGGCAACGGGGCTGCCTTCTTGGGCTGGGAACCCAGTAGGTGTAGATAGGGTAGATGAAGAAGTCCTTGTATTTTAGCCCCTCGTGTGATGCAGTGCATTTTTGGCACGTGGTTCCTGTGCTGTTTCGAATGTGGTGATTGAGTTTAGTGGTGGCCTCATTAATCACTCCTCGGTGGTGATAAATTCTGCTTTCGTCTGTGATGAGACTCTAGGTTTTACAAGTGATGGTCATTACCATATTATGGCACAATTCACTGTATTTGCATGTGGATTCTGTTTGACCCCTTTTAAAACTGTGGGGTGTAAAGTTCTTATTTTAGCATAAGTGCACAAAAGTGATTTTTTTCGTGTCCATCGAGTGCATCCATTCTTGTAAGCCAATTACCACTGCCTCTTTCGAAGTAGCTTACTTTTTCAGAGGGCCTTGGGGAGGTTTGCCCATAATTGTTACTCTCTTTTGCTACAGTGATATTCTTAATTGTTTGTTATGTGTATGTAGTTTATTTGGTGGTTGTTGTTTTTTTAGGTTGGGAATATATATTTATTGTACTGAATCAATGTCAAAATTCTTCTAGAAATTATGCATGTAAATTATCAAAATGATAAGAGGTTAATCATATAACAATACATGAGTTCGCAATTAAGTCCATGTAAAGATCTTCTTTTGTTAGTTAGAGAACCACAAAATAAAGGTATGTTTAAAGTTTACTGTGCCCCCGTTATAAGGGCATGCAACTTTATAAAGGCAATCCCTTTATTTTTGTTGGTGTTGTAGGGACGGCTTAGTTTCTACATTGGGACTAGAATGGCCTAGAATTATCTTAAGTCTTCTTTCAAAAAGTCAGTGCCATAAATGAACAGTAAACCTTGTGCTTAACTGGTATAATTTTTAATTTCTTTCTGCACTGTTGCATATTTGGCAGGGGTCCGTCGTATTGCATGGAATGCAGACATTTTTACTTGGTGGGCATTTCCGTTGAAATCTAGGTGTCTTTTGGACTGACTTCACATTGCATGTGCTGTGTTTTACATCTGGTTGGTTTCTCTTTGGGTGATCTAAGGATGCCATTATGAAAGTTTCTCATATTTTAGATGGTTGTGAGTTTTGGTCGTTCTTTAATTTCTTTAAGTGTTGATTGGTGGAGCTAGATGAAGGAAGGTTTGGGGGTTGATATATTGGCATGGTTGATTACTTGTTCTGCAGGTGTTGTAAATATTTATCCTGCCCTGTTATCTCAAGTTGATGTGGTCCTGTTTGTGACTGTGTCCTTGGTTGGAGTGGCACGTTTTCAATATCTAACCACCTAATTTAGTAATACTGTTGCCTTTTCACACCGCCGATCAAAATGTCCACTGTTCTTTATTGACATTCAGCGGTAAAGGGCTCAGTGGGTCCCGTTGGGGTTCAAAACCTGTAGGCTACATGTAGATCTCTTTTGTTGGGTTTCAACGCGCTGAGCCTTCTTTCATGCTATTGGGACTCTACTTTCTAACTGGGTAAAGTGTGTATGTTATTTAGATGGTAGCTGTATTTAGTACTAGTGCAGCTAAGTGTTTTTGTTTAAGTGTTGTCTCTTTGGGTTGCATTGCAGTGATCGGCCTAGAAACCTGCATAGGGTGCAGCCGCACTCCCTTTTGAAGTAGACTCATGCCTGGTGCTAAAGTAAGTTTTTGATCTCAAAAAGTAGGTTTAGTTTCCTACAACATTAGAAAAAATACCGCCCTCTTCAAACGTTGGGCTCATCCACATATTGGGATAGTGTATTATCGGGGTGTCTAGGTAGTTTGCATGTATCCATTAGTTAGTGGCTGTCATTTCTGATAGTATATCTTTTAGTTAGTATCTGTCTTTCTGGGTTGTATCCAAATATACTTTGAATGGTGACTGTAGAGCTGTTTAGCCCATTAGATGTACTTTCTTCTCTATTAGCTCTACAGGCTTTGTCTTTTAGTTGGTGTCTGTCTCATTGGTTTGTGTGGGAATTTATTTTTTTAAGATTCAGGATTATTTTGATGGAACTTTTGATGATTGTGGGTCATTATTTGTTTGCATTTATATGCGGGAGGGGGTATTTTGATTGCTAGCGATGAGCTCTGTGAAAAACCAGAAAATACAGCACAGTCAAATGAACAGTGAGCAAGTGAAGGTCCGAGAGCATATGAATGTGGAAAGAATATCACGTCCAAATTATCTGAATATGTTAAGGGAGGAAGGATGTGCAGATATATTTTACCAATGTCCCATTAACATATGAAAGATTTCCTTTAAACACTCAAATCATTTCTTCACAGAACATTCACAAAGCCTTTTTTCCGATTGTTATATATTTAATTTGTGCCACGATTCACCGTAAGTCCATTAGACGTGTTTTATCTATGGATTTGTAACCATCAACGTCTTTAGGGAAGATGGCGCACATGAATAAGCATTGTGTACGGAGCACACTCCGTTCAACAACCAGGAAACTATTTCCCCAATAGTTTACAGTGACCCCAAATTGTGCTTCTACTATTGATTGATCTTCTGTATTTGGTCATATCCTGACAAACCAAGTATTCATACTACATGATAATTCGAAATATCCTGAAGAAGTTAATGGTTACAAATCCATAGGCGAAACGTGTTGGTTGGCTAGTGAACTTATGGAAAGTCGTTGCACAAATAAAATACAGAAGAATCAAAAACAAGACTGTGAATGTTGTTCTGTGAAAACATATTTGAGTGCTCAAAGGAAATCTCTCAAGTCTTGGACTGTGTTTTGCTGAGGGCCACTGGGTGGCTAATCTTCCCTTTTTGAGCACCAATCAAATGGCTAAGTGGCCATAAAACTGTAAATAAATAGCTTAGTGTTTGAAAATAGAACCCAGCCACCCCTTATTTGTCTCTGCCTCATTAAAATATGTAGGTTGAGATATCATTTTTCTGGCTATTTCGAAGAACGGTCTTTGTGGTGAGAATACATTTGGCTCCTAATTCGAGAGATGTTATTGAATAATACAATTAATTGGTTTGGCAATTAACACAACAAAAAAGTCAACAAATATGACACCAATGAACCAGTGCAATAATTTGTCTTTCCCAAACTCGTGGGACAAAAAGGCAGCCCATGGCTGTAAAGGGGCTGCCTGGCAGCGCCACTTCGATCCTAAGGTATAACAAACTCATCTAGGTAGAAAACTGAGGTAGCAGGGCCTATCACTGGTGATCCTGAGTTTGTCAAATCTTGCACGGAACGTATTGACAGCAGTGAGCCTAAGACACTAGTTTGTGACATTTGTGTGTCAGCCATCTCTGTACGTGGCAGCTGGAAGGGAGAAGTTTTATTTTGATTAGCCCTCTTTTGTGCTGCATCCTGCATTTAACTTCTAATCCGAATGCTAGTTACATTTTTTTTTTTGTTAAATCTTTTTATTGAACAAGTAAATGGTCATGTCGAACAAACTATCATTTCCCATAGCAAGGTACATTGTCTGTCACAGGTTATAACACCTTTTCTTAAAATTGACTCTATCTATTATGCTGTCACATTTCTTGGACTGCAAAGCATTAATCGTTCATCTAGGGAGGGGGCATATGGGGGCTCACATACATTCCCCCGGTACACATTCCATTTAGTCCAGAGCTGTATCCATTTTCGAGGACAGCCACAGGCCACATAGACCGTTTTCTCCCTTGCCATACACCAGTCCATGTCCTTTTTCCAGGTGTTAATCTTTGGTGGCATTGTCGCTCCCCAGTGCATAGCTATATTCCGCTTAGCGACCATCTGCCCCAGCCTCACCCAGAGCCTACCCTTTGTATTCAGGTCCGTGGGCTCCCAGATATTCAGGAGACATCTTTTCACCTCAGGCCGTAGCTGGACCCCCCAGATCACACTCATGCACTTGTGTACTTTTTTCCAGTAAGTTTGGACTAGCGGACACTCCCAGAGCGTGTGCAAGAAGGTCCTCTCCTGGCCACATTTTTTACTGCACATACCGTCTGTACTCCTACCCGTATGTGCTAATTGTCGTTCAGAAAAATAAACTCGATGAAGAATTTTCAATTGGACTAGCCATAACCTTGCCGAGATGGCCACCTCCTTAGGGGAGGACAAGGGCTCCTGCCATTCCTCATTGTCTATTTCTAGTCCGTCTCTTCCCCATTTCTCCCTCAACGCTAGCAGGGGGTCTGGGGTGGGGTGTATTAGCTTTTTATATGTAAGGGATATACTCCTTTCAGGTAGGTGTCCGTCTAAGAGTCTGTCCTCGAGAGGGGAAGACTCTGGCAACGTGGACCCCTGCACTAGTTACATTTTTTAACTCTTAGGTTGGTTTGCAGGTATTTCTTAGTGGAGTAATGTTATGTGTGGTGTCTTGGTTCACTGGTGGTGTATGTGTGGTGTCACTGGTGGTGTAAGTGGTAACATTCTGTTTGGTGTATTGGTTCATCGTCGGTATAGGTGTATCTTTTGCTTGGTGAACGATTCAGGTGTCTTATGTGTGGCATGGTGAGTGGTGCGTTATGGTTTCTCTTTAGTTGTTGCATGAACATATCTTAGTCAGTGATTCTGTCCTTTGGCCATTCCAGGTATTGTGTGCATGCATGCAGAGCTCATTCTGAGAATCCTTTCCAGGTGGGCTTGACTAGGTCTGGCTGTTGGAGGATTTTCTCAAGGGGTGGGTAAGGCATATTTACAGGTTTCATACAGACTACTTGGGTCGGCTGCAAAGTTGCAGTTGGGCCCTTTTTTTATTTTTATTTAGTAACTGTGTACTCCACATAGTTTGAGGGTTGTCTCACTGCTTAGCATGGAGCTTAGTCTGCTGGGATTACTATCTTTGGTTTTGAATAGTTTGCATTTGTATTTTTGCCTCTTCAGGGGATGTGATTGCCTCTTTGTGCAGAAAGGAAATGCCTTTGATTTAGTGTAGTAAGTAAATGCCTTTGATTTAGCACTGTTTGGGTGGTTGGTTTGTCAGTGCCGCTTCCAGTAGATGGCCTTTCGTTTGTCTCTCTGTTGGTGGTGTGCAGATCCCATTCAGTGTATGGCTATCTTTGGGTGATGTGGGAAGGTCTTTGTTTTTTGCGGTGTTATCTGAATGACAGATGTGTGGCTGCCTTTTAGTCTTTGATTGGTTTAGCTGGACACTGATTTATTGAAGTATAATGACTTTGGGCCTGACGTATGTCTATATAAATACGTTGATACTTAAGGGACTAAGGACCATATGTACAGATTTTAGGGATAGCGATTTCCTAATTGCGATTCACTGCGAATCACAAATAGGAAATTGCTGTCCCAAATGTATGAAACTCTTATTTTTGTTTAGTGATTCCTAATGGGGTCGCAATTGACCTGCCTCATGAATATTAATGAGGTAGATCGCAATTTGCAACCCATTAGGAATTGCTGCCATCACAGGGATGGTGCCCTGCTGAGGTCAGCTGACCACCATGTCTGTGATTGCTTTTTAATAAATCAATAAGAAAAAAATGCTGCCTGTTTTCTTTAAAGGAAAACAGGATGCGTTAAAAAACAAAAAAGAAAACAAAACTTTATAAAGTTTGGAACCACTGCCTGCCCCTAAAAATCATTTGTTTCAACATTCATAAAGGGGAAGTGGTGCCATTGGGGCCCCTTCCCATTTGCGAATGGTTACCACTACCCTTGAGGTGTCTGTAAAAAAATTAATGTTCTGCGACTGTAATTTGGTCAGAAAACATTCATAGATACCACTGTGATTCTGTATTAGGAAGGTATGCCTTAAACACGCCCGTCTTACAAATACTGAATCGCAAATCCAAATTGCGATTCTGTACCGAATTGCAATGCACCGTTTGTACTTTCCAAAAACATTTTTTGCGGTCACAAACGGCCCACTTTCACGAACTTGGCCGTTTGCAACCTCAATATAAGTTTTGCTCAAATGGCCCTCAATCTTTTGGAGACACAGCGCTAGGCAAGTTTGCATAGTTTGTTACTTCCGCTCAGGGTGTTCTGTAAATACCGTTTTATTTTGTTGTTTTCCCTTTTAGTGATACATGGATGTAGTTTAGATTGTGACTGTATTTTTAATTACTGTGCTCGTTGCCTTTAATTCATCACCAGACTTTTTGGTGGTTTGCGAATGAATTTTTCTTTAAAGATTTGCCCAAAGTGGTAAATCTCTTAATTTGTGACAGTCTGTTCTTTTGGTTTGTAGATTCCCCTTTCATTTATCACTGGGTTTTGGAGCGCAGTGTACATGTCCTTTTTCTACTTTTTAGTTTGAGTGCTATTCTAATTCCTTGTAAATTTACTGGATTTTAGGTTTTGCCACTGCCTGTTGAGAGATGTGAGGATGCTTTTTAGGTCGCACATTTCACTAGAATACATATTTTCCAACTGGGTACAATTTTGTATACAGAGCAGAATTATCTAGGATAATGTTTGGAACCAAAAGCTACCGGCCATCAACTTCTATGAAACTATATTTGTGCCTCGTCAGCCATGCCACTGATTTTCATGTTTTTTCCTGGCTCCTGTTGTGAGACCGACAACAGTGCTTAAAATATTCTAACCACAGCACAGATTGCTTTTTGATGGTTCGGCTCTGTTGCCGCCACCGCATGAACTGCAAGATGAATGGAGTGGGTGAGCAATTCAGCATACTGAATGTGGTTCCCAATTATATTTCAATTTTTTGTTTCAAAAACTAGGTAAATATTTTCTAATTGTGTTGTTTGGTCAGTGTACGCTAGACCTTTTTTTGGTGCAGCTTAGGTCGTAACTTACTGTTTCTAGCGTGGGGTGCCTCACTGGCTGGTGACTACATTGTGCAATGGCACCACTGTTGCTAGGAGTCAATTTGGTTTTCATAGAAAATCTTTTTTGTGCTAGAGAGGAGAGGTGTGCAAATAGCTTTTCATTAGGTCTTTAAGTAGTTGGAAGCGAAGTTTGTTATGTAGGAACATTCTTTAATTTATAAACGTAACTTTCATTGTAGACTCGTGAAGAACTGTGAATATATATATATATGTGTGTATACGTGTATACATGTGTGTGTGTGTGTATATGTGTGTGTGTGTGTATATATATATATATATATATATATATATATATATATATAGTTTTAGGATAAATGTATTTTCATTTGAGCCATAGAAGAATAATTTATATTGGTGATTACGAAGTCAATTGACCTATAGTGGCAAATTGGATATCAATCTGATATCTTTTGAGTAGTAACTATCGTTCTGTGTTTGTAGCCACCATTTGATATGTGTTTTGAGTTTCCTTTCATCAAGAAGTCACACTGTTGAAGCAAGCTCATGCTTTTTGGTTGATGGGCAAAGTTGCACCAGAGTGCATAAGAAAGCAAATAATTCTCTATCTCTTGGTTCTGTGATAGGATTTCAGGTGGCAAAGGATTTTCTATTTGTTGGTTCGGGCATGCAACTGTAGAATACGTTTTGCTTTTGTAGATGGGGATTCAGGGCCTTTTTTCATCTTTCGGGATGCTTATATTCTTTAGTTGTTGGGTTGTCTAAATTAGAAAAGATGGCTGACCGCCTAGGGTTATGAATATTGGTTGGGTTACATGTGGAATACATTTTCATTGGTGTTTCAAAGTGTTTAGGTGATGCGTGGCTTAAGAACATTGCGGTAGTCTTGACAATGTGAGCGTACCTTATAGTTTGTGACAATCTATGTGGGGGTGCAGTAGGGTAAATAATCTTTGGTAGATAGGATCCTTTTCGGATCCTGAAGGATGTCCGGGTTGGTATGATTTTTGGCAGATGTTGAACAACCTCTTTCTGCATAGGGATGCCGTATGGTGGTAAGACATCCTATTTAGGTCAGAGTGATAATCTTTAAATGGGTAATACTCTATATTGCTGTAGGTTGTAATTTGTTTAGTTTATAAGAGTGTTTAGCTAATTGGAGTTTTTGACTGAGTATTAAACAGATTGTTATAAATAGCTCTGTTACTGTCGGGAGTTTTCCCATGGCTCTGAAGCAGATGTAGAGTGCTGGACAGCATCGCTATCACTGTAATTCTCTTCTGAAGCCCCTTGTTCAGTTGCTTTCAAAGGTTAGCCAACACTCAATTAAGTTCCTTGACTATCCAGTGCTCGCTGTGGACAAGCAGTCACGGCTTACTCATCAGCATTACAGTAGGGTTAGGTTTCTGATTCAACATTACACAAAAGCTGTCATTCATTGTGAAGATCACTATCCACTTGGAAATATTCCTTTACAAAAAGTATTCATTTTCATGTACTTGTAGGGTATGCTGTGCTTAACAAAGAGTACGATACCAAAAACCTAGAAGAGTCGCACTCTTGCAGTTGCTGAGATGTGATCACAAACACCAACCAATGTTAATCTACGTGGCCAAAACTCGGCTCAGAATTCCATGAAATTCACTTCATGCGCTTTTTGAAAGGGACTCTAGTGTTCTGGGTAACAACCGTAAGAGAAGTAAGTTAATGGATACACTGTCCATTTATGTTCCAGACAAGTCCAAGAAAACAGCCAGGTAGAGTTTCATGGTATCTCAGCAAGTTTGACTCCTGTTGCTGAGACTGGTTCAAAACGTCCAGTAGACTTTACCATTAAGATAAACTAAAGTTTGTAAGGGGACTAAGATTTTTACTGCTGCATCACAATAGAGTATGGTAGCTCAAAGAGTAAAAAGACAGACTGTTTCCAACTTTGGGAATACAAGTCCAGGCCAATTTGGACGTCACAGGAATAATGTCAGGGGACTGTCGTGGGAAGAACATTCTTTAGGAACAGTAAGCATTACACACAGTTTGTGTCGCTTCATCATCAGCAACCTCTCCCCACCCTGGTAGAACAATGCCACCAGGGTGGACTGAACAATCTGGTGGACTTGAACGACGGAAGGAGTTCTTAGATAAAGATCTACTGGACAAATTGCGGGATCCAGATAAACAAAAAATACCTTGTGTTTCCCTAGTATATCACCTTTAATAATGGGAACCTCCGGTATATCTAAATAACAAGAATGAGATGGTATTTGAGGACACTGGCTCAAAATGTCTTCCTAAGCCAACATGTTTCTGCCCTAATGTTTAGACTATACAGGTCTGGGGCATTCTTCAGGGCTAAGGATCCCTAGTTAAATGGCCTAATTGCCAAATAAACAGGACATTAGAACCAGAATACCCAGGTGAATCCTACCTGAGCATAGATATATTACAACTTAATTAAGGGGCTTCCTCGAAAAGAGAAGGCAGGAAGTCTTGGATTTATCAGTGGGTCTTTGCGCCACAGATTACAAAACCTTCAGCCAGCAAAAAAAATCACTTTGTTCATGACGTGTGCCATTTTCTTTCCATTTGGAGGCATGGCGGGTTTCTTGAATGTTGAACGTCCTGGATCCACGCGTGTTGACTAGCTTTCTGATAAAAACACTTTGATTTACTGGACCAAGAAGCAGTAGAGAAAGTCTGAGATGCATGTTCTCTGCTGAATGCCCAGTTGGCACGACTGAAAACCAGGAAATTCTGAGAAAGGCCAGGGTAAGCACTTTTTGTAACTACCCTGAGCCTGCACTGTCCCTAGGCTGTGAACATTGGGACCTTTTCAGATTCGAATTGACATTCAGAGTTTCCAAATAGTGGCTACGATCACCAAGAACTATAATGCAGGCTTCCCGACTACTTTTATCGAATGCAGCAACGGACTCCTTGATTATTTATACAGAGTATTAAGGATTATTTTCACAGCTATCACCCTTCCCCCTAGTAGCCTTTCTGTCAGCTGACTATGGATTTTCGTCCGTAAAGTTACTAAAGCCTAAGCAGCACCTGAACCTGAGTTGGATCTGTAGCGGATCCTATAAAGTGTGATGCTTATGGGAAAAACAGAAGCCGTAAAATACAACCACAGTCAACAGAGAGTCTTAACTGGCTAACTCTTTGCAGGCCACCAGAAAACGAAATAAGTGTCTGCTCTGCAAAGTAGTCTGAAGGCATTCCTAGGTGAAGCACCTCTTGATACAAACAAACTGCTTTTGTTCAGGGGGATGGATATGAAGTCTCTTGGGGCAAAATGTCCTTCAGGTTTGGTGGATTTGACTTCTGTAGTTTGCAGGTAGTGGTACATTTTGGTAAAAATAAATAACTGTCTAGAGGCTGATTTCGGTTTTTGTTTGGAAATATGTATTTTAACCCCTTGGATGCCCGCCCCTTTCCCCGCCCAGTGCCGCGCCTTGCATTAGCGGGCGGAGTTCATGACGAGCTGGACTCGTCATGGGCACAGCGCCACCGCAGCCCATGACGAGTCCAGCTCGTCATGGGCACTGAAGGGGTTAATATAGCGCTGTCTGTGAGCGATGTGGTTGCATTTAGTAGCTAAGTATGTCATTAGTGTAAAAGGTAATATTTTGTAGGTGATAGACTTTTGGCTGGAATGAAAGGGGCATCTTTTGGTAAACTTGTCTTTTACGTTGATGTGCAATGTTTTACGACACCACACCACAATGATTTCTTGGAGGACATTCTCATATGTGGTTTTTGAGAGGCTACTCATCTCTTTAAGCTCACAGGGATATCTCATTTGTACATGTCTCTTTTTTGGTGTTTATGGTTACTTTGTCATGGATTGTCTTTTTGTTTGGTGTTGCTATTTTTTAGATGTTATTATTATTGGCTGAAGGACATGCTTATTGGTGGCAGGAAACTGTTATGTTGTGGTGTTGACGTTTGTGTTGATTCACATTCTGGTTGCAGCTGTTGCTCTTTCTCGTTGAGTGGCACTTGATGTGGTGGTTGTTACCATGCTGCATTGAAGCAGCTTCAGAGACACGTTAAGGAAGCCATGCCCGAATTCTGAAACCAAAATGGGATCCTGAGAGTGGCAGTGAGCAGAGTGGGAAATGGGAGGGGATGATCACTTAATGGTGACCCCTGGAACCCTCCCAGTAACTGCCGAAAGGCCTCGAGTGGCAGGGTCTAAGGGGCCCATTCATTTGTGTGGAATGCCCTTCAGTAGGGTGTGTTATCGTAAATGTGTGCCCAAAGTCATTCAGTGTATCCTTAGAAAACATTAAACCTCTAAATAAATGATAGGAATCGTCACCTTTGAATAGTGCTCCTCATTGTAAATGATACTGAATCATATCTTTTGACTTCTACACATTCTCAGCTCTTCTTTGCACTATATAAATACTGATACATACATGCATGCATACAAAGATAAAATCGTGTTAGGAGCTGATGTCTTTTAGTGTATAGTCTCATTAGTGGCATATATGCCTTTTGGTTCCTTACACTGTTTAAGTGTCGTGTTGGATTTTCATGTACCGCTTTAGGATAGTTGAAGGCCCCTTGGAAAGCATATAAGAACTCTGATTGAAGGCGTGGAGAGAGAAAGAGCTCTGAAGTTGAGGAGGAAAGGAGGAATTGGAAAGAAATAACTCATGTGGAGGTGTGAGGAATGATTATGTCACTCTCATGATACCTCACAGCTTTAATTAAGAGAGGGTTCTTTTTCGCCACTAATTGATCACTCTCTTGAATAATGACGTAATTATTTACCAAACCAGTGAGATAAATTCTGTAAACATAAGGAGGAAAAGGAGTCGACCATGTTACAATTTTTAGCCTTCTTGTGCACTAGCGTGAATTGTCTTACTATTCGAAAAAGAGCGAATAAGCCCGAAGAACTCCGTCTCACATTTGTTCTAACTCACCTCACCAACAGTCAGCCGTGATCTCTTGGTGTTGCTGTTGCGAGGTAAGAAAAGGCTTGGTGCTCTGAAGCCAACAGAATGACCAAGCACTAGATGGCCATGTCAGCACCACGAGGATTTGGCTGACTTACTGTATCCCACAAAGGGTCAGCTCCCTTGCTGGAATAAAACATTTCCTGTAAATTTCTTGGAGAATCTATGTAAGCATTGATGTCTCCCTCTTTACTGATGCTAGTCCCAGTTACAACGGGGGAGCAAACCGCTCTCAGGAGGGGAAGACCTGTGATATCAGGAATACGGAACTGTCCCCAGAGATTGGGTCATGTTGTCTGTTACTGTAGTTGAAGGTCTACAGGACTTGTAAGAAGCTTCTGAGACAGACATGGTGCCCTTGCAATGCTTAAGGGTCAGGTTTTGCATTTGGAGTGTTCTACGCCCTAATTTAGAAATGTAACTTTATAATGATTTCTTATGGAGTAAAACATGTTAATTCCTGATATGAGTATTTTTAATTGGGTGGAAAATAAAATATATATATTTAAAATTGTAGGTATATATATTCTGTGCCACACACTTTCTTGTGCCTAAATGAAAAGATGTATTTTCACATTACAGCCCCTCTTCAAGATCAGGAAGCAAAATAGCATAGGACCTTCAGTGAGTGAAATTTTGGAAGAGTTCTTTGTTTCCGTTACTCTGCTTCTTTCTGTTGAGTGTATTTGCCTTATCATAGGGAGTAGAACAGGACAGAACATTGCTTATTTAGTGGGCTGTTCCATGACACCAGTAACGTTGAAACCCCTTCTCCATCATCATGCACACATATCCACATCAACAATGCACATCCATTCAAATGGTCACTATTCAAGTGGGTAGCTTTGGTAACTTGCTGGGTTTGGCATTTTTGGTGGCATGGTTATCTTTAAATGTCTCCTGGAAGGCGGATGATTTTTTTCTGTTGGAATTGCATTTTGCTAGCATATTGTCTGGTGGCATACAGTTGTATTTTTCTGAAATTAATATCTGTTTGTGGCCGAAGGATTTCATTTTGTAGGTACCTGCAAGTGTATCTTGGTAGTTGCAATCTTTCAGTTGTTGTGGCCATCCGTTATTGGGAATGATGCAACAGATAATAAGTGTTACCTTGAGTATTTTGCTTACAGTTGTTTCAAGTGTTCTGTAGAAGTACTTTAATCAGTGGTTGGAGAGTCTAAGACGTTTTGTTGTTTCAGTACAATGTGGGTTATGTTTTTTAATGGTCATTGTCATTCAGTAGCAATTCATTTTATTTGTAAATGTATTTTTTAAAAGTATACGGTGGTGATGATCTCATTGTGTGTTGTGGTAATGTCTGTAGATTTCAGCATTTTTATATATTTATTGCTTCTTCTTGATTAGTTGGTTTCTTCTTGTTTTTTCCAACAGTAAGATGTTTATCGGTGGCTTGAGCTGGCAGACCACGCAAGGTGAGTTACTGGAGGAGAAAGGTGGACCAGGAACCCATTTCTGTACTTTTCTTTTTCTCATTCTTTCCTTAAACCTATCTCTCATCCTCGTTCCAATTCTTGACAGGTTTTCTTTCTCCACGGTCAGCCAGGGTTCTCCTAGATTTTTATTTCCATACCCCAATCTTTTCTCACTCCTCACTTTTGTGGTACTGCTATTCCATCTCGATTTGAGAAGCTTTCTTCTCCACCCACCCAGAAAATATCCTTAGAGCTCTCTGTGTTCTTTCTCCTTCCCAACTTTGAAGTACATTATAATTTGGTAATCATATCTCACCATGTCACCACAATACTATAGGCCTGATTTACTGATTGGCGGACAGGGTACTCCAATGCAAAGGCGGCGGAGTACCAGGCCCACCAAACCCTCGATCCACCCGTACCATTTAGAGACAGGTGGACCTTAAGTATTCCATTGACTGAGCACATTGTTGGCTTCATCAACAGAATACTTCTGACGGTCCAACGGAGTAGGGGCTACTGAAAGAAGGAAATTACACCTCCCACCCTATTAGGTGGACAATGTAATGTCTTTTTGTTTTCGTGTTGTCACAGCCAGGAAAATCTGGCAGTGAGTGACAGGAAAAGAACAATATTAACTCCACTCCCTGGGAGAAAATTCCCAGGGAGTGGTGGTCATTAGCTTTTTGTTTTTGAAAAACAAAAATAACTTTAAACGCTCGGACGGCGTCAAAACTGATGGCAACCATCCACATACCGCCCTCATGGTGCTTCTCTTCGTTGTACAGAGATGATTGCTAGGCCACTGGTCATCTCTAAAAATGGCAGGCAATGTTCTGTCAGGCTGGAGTAGGTAATGTCCTCCTTCGCACTGACAGATTGTACTCCACCTGCCACACATCTAAATCCGGCCCTCTGTTTTGAGTTCTGGACTGTGTTTACAAACCACTTTCTTCTTGCTAACCAAGCTCAGCATTTGCAATGTGTATTTGTTTTGCAAAGCCATATAACCATTCTCTCTTTTATTCATCTGTTGTGTGTTCCAGTGTTGAGGTCTTGTTTATTTCTCTTCTTTTAAAAGCAAATTTTCACTTCATTTTTGTTTTCTTCAAGTAGTGTCCTGCATGTAACTGGCTTTCCATATTCCCCTGCCTTGCCTTCTTTTCTGTGGAACTGTTTTCACTATCACACAAAAGCTTTTTCACCCTCCCTAACTACCTATACTGTAAAGAACAGCTGCCTGATCTTTCATGTACGACCAGTCCAGAACTCTTGAAGGACTCTCCTTCTAAGCCTCTGGTTAAGAAGAGTGTTTTTGGGTTCAGCCATGGGTGTCTATCATAGCGGGTCTGATGTATGTCTTTTGGTTACAGAAGGCCTACGGGAGTACTTTGGGCAGTACGGTGAAGTGAAGGAGTGTCTTGTAATGCGAGATCCCCTTACAAAGAGATCCAGGTGAGCCTGAAGATGTATCCCAGATCATTGCTGTATGTATTGTGCTTATCAATTATCTAACATTCTCCTTTTTTCTCTCCCTTCTCTGGCACATCATGTGACGGACACAGGGGTTTTGGCTTTGTCACGTTCATGGACCAGGCTGGAGTGGACAAGGTTCTTGCCCAATCAAGACACGAGCTGGACTCCAAAACGGTGAGAACCTTTCGCTTGAGGGTGTTTTGATGTCAAGTGAATTATGATTGTGGCTTCCGGTTTTACTGTGTCTATTTTTTAAGAACTCCAGCTGTATTATCCATATTGATTTTCTGTTCATCTTGTCGCCATTTATCAGTATTTTGCGTTCAGTAAAAAAAATGCTGTAACTAGTATATTTCCACACTAATTTTGTTATTTAACCAATAAAAATATACACTTTCTTTTGGTACCTGTAAGGCTTTAGAATACTAAGCTTCCTTATACACAACAATACACTCACTTTAAAACCATAGCATTGTATTGCAAGCAATGGTGCACAAATACAACTATGTAAGAATTCTCAACCCGCTTTTCTTAAGCTCGCTAGTGGTGCCAATCTGTACCAATATTGGCCTAACTGTCTCAACGGGAATAGTAGAGGGTCACTCTGAACAAAACCTACCTGCTGTTCATTTCCAGTTTTAAAAGGAAATACAGACGGAAACTACGTTGTGTTGTCAGTCCTTGAGTGTAAACATTTGTAAAAACAGATAACTGGTAGCCTTAATTATTATTTACAAAAAAATTATTTGGCTGCCAATGGAGTTTGCTAGGAAGATTAGAGTCCTTTCCTGTGAAACTCTCTCTCCCTTTCGGCCTCTTTCTCTCTATCACTTTCTTTTCCTCTACCCCCCCCCCCCTCTCCTTTTACTGTACTTTGACCTCTCAGATCTATTTCTCCTGGTTCTCTATTTTTAACCCTATCATTTTCACCGTTCAATTCTCCCACACTCCCCTTTTCTTTCCCTTTACCACCACCACCACTCACTCCAGGCTTACTAATTATTCTCTTTTCTCCCTCCATGTATATCTAAACCGGCCTGTGGACCATACTCCCGTGCTCTCTTTCTTCTGTCTCCTGGGTTTTGAAATAGCCTCTACAGAGACCCTGTATATAACACTAAACACATATCTAAATACAAAATCCTGGGTTTTTTGTGAGGGAATCTGGTATTTGTTGCAATCGAGGTGAGCATACAGTGGTGTTGTCACTGACTGGGCATCTTCGACCTCTGGTGCTGAATGACACAGGCGGCTGTTGCTGTGAGTTATGATGAATGGCAGACAATTTTTCACTACTAGATTTCCCTGGCCCCAGCAACACGGGTTATCACAGTGTTTATGGCTGGGCAACGTCTACTGCTGACTAACCCTGGCAGAAAGCTTTCACTGCTGGTTGTCACTAAATGGTCAAACATACACCACTTACTACCATTGGTAAACCCAACTTTCACTGTTGTTTTTCACTCACCATGGTAACAAACACCACTAGTTATTGCGGTCCGGGGCATTTTCTACCACTGTTTCTGAGGGAACAGGACAACATCCACTGCTAGTTAGTTACCATGACCCTGGACAACTTCCAATGCTATTTATTACAGACCAGTGAACTTCCATTGGTAGTTGTCAGTGAACGCAACAACTTTCACTAATAATCTTCACTGACTGCAGCAACTTCCACTAGTAGTTATCACTGACCATTGAATTTCCAGTTGTAATTTTCAAAGACTGCAGCAACTTCCACATGTAATTTTAACACACTGCAACAACTTTCACTGGTAATTTTCACTGACCACAGCAACTTCCACTGGTAGTTTACACTGACCACTGAACTTCCAGTGGTAATTGTCACTGACTGCAGCAACTTCTAATGCCGGTTCCCAGCATTTCCGGTGACCTCCTCCGACCGCTGCAATTGTTAATTAACTGATAAATGTACACTCCCCATATCTAGGGTCTTACAGTGCTAAGTGGCCACATGGAATACAACAATACACTCACTGGCAAACAACATAGGCATAGCACTGTCCAGCTAGAAACCCAAGGTCTTCTTCTCGCATTTATTCATCCCTCGTAATCACAACAGAACAGGCGGGTGATGTTGCTCGTAGCCCCCAGGGCATGGACCACTCTTTCCTTTGGCTCGCGCAAAATCATCTTGGTTTCTGACAGACACTTCAGACCTTTTTGAATCATTCTTGTGCATAGATCCAGGATCCTGCTTTTTGGGTAATCGTTTTAAGGGTTAATACCTATAGGACGCCCCTAACAGGAATAGCAGCGGCGCTTAGAAATACAAATTAGGTAAATAACCTAAATATTTTTACCTGCGGGCTGTCATCGTGCTATCAGAGTGGCGGTCATGTAGAGTCGAAAAACCTTGAAAAAGGCCTCCTATCTGTATATTGCACTTTAACAAAAAATACGTTCTCTTAATTACAGGTTTGGCTTTCAATCGTTATTTATATGAAAAATGTCAACTCGTAGCCAAAGTTATAATTGCCTCTGTAGCTGTCCCTTCAGGCCGGGGCAGGAGGGTTTACCAACAAGGGGCGATAAAGCTTGGAGAGTGAAAATGACGACGGGGGGGTCGGGGAGAGGCAGCACGTGCCATTTCGCCATGTTTACAGCGCGCGCCCAGCTCCCTCGGCCTGTTCTTGGTTAGCTCGTTATGACGCGTCGGCTTTGAAGTCTGGGGACCCTCTTCCCTCAGCAGCAGGTCTGCTCTGATCTCCCTCCCCTCGGAGTGTCACATTCCCTCGGTCCTGAGCACCGTGTGGGTACCAGGGCCACTGGCCGGGCGGGAGAGGGCCCGAGTCACCAGAGGCCGCCAGTCTGTCATGGGGCTACCGTTGGGGAAGAAGGTGCTCTGAGTGGAGCTGGCCGGAAGTTGTTCCAGGCCCCCAGGGGAAGTGATTCACCAAGGAGGTCATAGGGTGGGCGCCGGCGGTGAAGGTGTGACGGGGCCCACCGGAAGTGTGTTCTGAGCTGCAGGAGTCTGTGCTGATGGCCTGCCAGGATAAAATGAAATAGTGCTCGAGGTTTAAAATAGACTTTGTTTTCCCTCTGAAGTTAAATTTAGGTTTTCCTTGATCAACAGTGTAACTTTTTGATGCTGCCGTCTGTGTGTAGGTAGAGAGAAAGCCGGCAACGTAGCTCAGTGTACTAATGCACCCATGGTTGAGATCTTTGTATGAACTGGAAGGCTGAGGTTCCAGTCACGACGGGGTCCACTCAGCCGCTCATTCTTCCGAGGTTGATAAAGTGAGTACCATCAATTTGTAAGTAGCTCTTAAGGTGAAGAGAGGCGTAAACAGTCTTACATAAGAGTACTAGTTGTTAATAATATTGTTATAATTACTGTAATCAATATGTCTAAACACCCAAGTTGGGTGCACATTCAGGCTTAAACATTAACGTGTTTGGCTATATTTATTGTAGTACTTTGGCCTGGTTGGTGCAGTAGGATGCTTGCCCACCTACCTAGCTTTGTTTGTGGTGCGAGAGGCTGGGTTTGGTGCAATGAGAAGCTCTGATGTATTTGGAACTTGACCCTTGTCACTAGATTTGATGTGGGGAGATGGTCTGCCAGTGCCGCCTTCTTTATACCCTGGTCTCTATGCCTCAATACGGTGCAGTGAAAGGCTCGGACCTGGACCTATCAATGACGTTTGTGCATTCAAGGGCCCAGACCGTGGCTTGTGTGGCTGGATTTAATGCAGTGAAAATTTCAAACACTGGTGCACGAGTTTTTGCATTGTGAGTCTTGGACACTGGTATGTGAATTTTGTGCAGTAATAAGTTCAAACATCTAACTCTGTTTTTGAATTTGGTCTAGTGAAGGGTTCGAGCCGGATTTGGTTTCCCTACTAGAGATAGGGAGCTGCAAAGGATTGAGGCTGTGGGAAAAAAGATCTTCTCTTCGTAGAGCCTTTCCCTCTGTACCACAAACACAACCTGTATTTTGAGCTCTAATTCCCATGCATTGTGGGAACTGGCGCAAAGGCTTACTTTAAACCTCTCTGTCCACTTTTGGGACTATTATGAAGTTATGTATAATGGACAAGACGCTGCCAAACCTACCCCCACTATGTCTGGATACAGAGGATTGTGTGGTGTGATCCATAGGCTCTTCTGCCCCCAACCACTACATTCCACTGGCTTTTTGGGTGATCTCCAGCCCAACCCCATGGACATGACTTTTGATGGAGTTTGCCTCTTTGGCGTTAAGGGTAACTCAGCTCCAAGCAAGGTTTGTCTTTGGCTTGGTCTTAGGGACTGTTTTTTTATTTTTTGCTAGCCAGTTTCACCAGTAGTACAGAAGGTAAAGAGGATATTCCAGGGACCTGTCTTATTGGCGCCGTCTGCCATCGCTGCATGTGCAGCTGCCCAACTTATTTCACAGCTAATGAGGGGTGTGGCACAGCCAAGGGACATTAAGAGCTGCAGCACAGTCCTCTTTCTTCTCTTCTCTGACTTCTTCTTCAAAACCACTTTAATTTGCACTGGAAGGAGCATGTGCGGCCTCTCGGGCGGTAGGGTGTCCTTTCCTTTAACACGCTCTCAATCTATCACTATGGACTTATGGGTCTGTGAGATTGTTGATCAATGTTATGCCCTTCCCTTTCAGGATTTGTATCCTCCCGTTTTTCCTGTTCTCTGTGTCTCTTCGGAAGATCAAGCCCACGTTATGCAGCAGGAGGTTCTCGATCTGTTGAGCAAAGCGGCTGTGGATTTGGTTCCAGAGTACAGGAATAGGCAGGGATGCTACATCTGTTATTTTCTTGGCCCCAACAAAGTGGTCTCTGTCCCATTTTAGAGCTTCGTATTCTGAATGACTTCCTCCACAAGGAGGAGTTCAAGATGCAGATCTTTTTGATTCTGGAGCTGGCAGATTAGTTAGTGTTCCTCGAATTGCAGGATGCATGCATCATGACGATGCTGAAGGCGGGTTTGCTGGTTCTGGTGTCAGACTACTTGCAGACCACACACTCCTTGCTCTTTGACTTGCGGGTTTCAAGCATTCTCCCCAAGTCTCACCCCCAGCCCTCCCTGTGTCTTTTCTTCATTGAGGCAGAATTGACCGCTCTTGATTGAATCTTTCTCACCTCCCCAGCGAGTTTGAGACATTCATACTATAATCCTGATTTTTCGAGAGGGGGGTCTTGTGGCCCTAAAAGTCGTCTGCCTTTTGGGCAGGCTTTCTTCTTGATGGTTCTCCACTCATTGTGGCACATGCTTGCACTCCAGTGGCGTCTCAGTTTTCTTTTGGTCTAACACTGGGCAGTCCTGCTGAACAGCATTCAGATTTTCCCAGAAACAGCTTGATACTTATGAAGGCAAGTGACAGACCATCTTACACACGGAAAGCCCTTCTGCCCCATCTCAATTAACAACAGCAACAATAGTTACCTATTCCTTCTTACTCGATCTTATTGCATTAGAGATCATAGGCATGTGTGTAACACTGAGCAGTTTCCCATTAAGCAGAAATCACACATCAAACTGTATGAGTTTAATTAAGGATCTGCCTGGCATGTAAGGCGTTCATGTTTCTGTCTGCGATTAGTCAGTTCAAGTCCTGATGGACAACACAAATGCAATGTGATATGTCAACAGCAGGGTGGAGTGGGCTTGCCCCATTTGTGCCTAAAGGCATTGAGGCTGTGTTCTTGTGTGTTTAGGCTTACAATGAATTGCCTGGATCCTCACAGGGCGCTCTGTTTCCACATTGACAGGACCCTCGAGTCCCAGACCGATGATCTGTTGTTCTTTGGCTGGTTTCAAGAAAGGCAAGGCAATCCAAAAGCGGACAAATCCCTGCTGGGTTGTGCTGTGCATCAAAATCTGCTATGCCTCCTGGCAGTGTCTGGCCCTTTTGACCAGGACGAAGGCCGTTTAATCAGCATTTTCTGGCGTGTTCTTGCCATGGTCATCTGCAACATGGGTCATTTTGCGAGATCTGTGTTGCAGGACTTTCTGCTTTGATCATCTCTTTCGGACCCCCCCCCCCCCCCCCAGAGATACTTCTTGGATATTAATTCAAGAGGTTAGGAATCTGCGGGTAAAAGTGTGCTTCATGACCTTTTTGGCAGATAATCTATTGGCCTACAGTTTTTCACCGATCCAGCTCACCTCCCTGCCCTGTTATGAGGAGTGTGCATGCGATTTATTAATAAGGTTCCAAGATGGTTTTGACTTCAATTTCGGTCAATCTCATCAGCCTCGTCTCCACCTCTGAAGGCATAGAAAAATAGATGGAGTGCTAATGTCAGGGTACAGGAGAGGCACCTTATATTTCTCCTTGATGTCATATCCAGGATGGTCCCCGGAGTCAATGTGTCACCTATCAAAACAGGAGAGCTATTTTAATTTTCCAGATCCATTCTGGTGTCTGATGGAAATTAAAGAGGTGAGGAATCTGCAGGTAGATAGATTTTGCAGCGGAATGATAGGCAACAAAGGCACCCAGATGCCTCAGGGAGTGCACATGAAATGTATAGGCTATGCAATGTCTTGAGGTGGTTTTGTCACTGAAGAGTTGGGAAGTGTCACTGCAGCTGGGTGTCTCAGCACCAGGGTACCTTGTGGTGTTTAAAGTATCACATCAACTAGATAGCTCACTCTCTCAAGTTTGGAAGTGACAGTGCAACTGGACATCTCTTGCTGTGGAGTTTGGAACTGTTATGGTAGCTGTGTGTCTCACAGTGTATAGTTTAGAAGTGTCACTGCCACTCTCCCTCTGTGGAGTTTGGAAGTGTCACTGTAAGTGGGTGTGTCACTGTAAGTGGGTGTGTCTCCCTGTGGAGTTCTGAAATGCCACTGTAGCAGTGTGTCGAATACTGGATTTTGGAAGTATCACTGTATCTTCACACTGCAGCTGGATGTCTCCCTATGTGGAGTTTAGAAGGGTCACTGCGGCTGTGTGTCTCACAGTGTATCGTTTAGAAGTGTCACTGCAACTCCAAGTACCTCGCTGTGGAGTTTTAAAGTGTCACTGCAACTGGATATTTCTCACTCTGGAGTTAGGAAGTGTCTTTACAACTGGATGTGTTCCACTTGAGTTTGGAAGTGTGTTACTGCAGCAGGTTGTTGCACAAAGCAGGGGGTCTCCTCCTTCATTACGTCCCAGCCTTGCACACATCTCAGCACATTTTCCACTTTGGTCTCGCCGGATTTTCCCATAAGTGCCACGGAGAGCACTGACAGCTTCTTTCTTGGCAGCAGGTGCAGGCAAGAGTCTGAGCTAAAGATTGCTGTTATGCAGAGTCACGCTTGAAAGAGTGTTATTGGAGGCCTGGTATGAGAGCATGCAGTGCCAGGCATGTGTGGTAAGGGCCTCTTGAAACCAGGCATGACAGCGTGCAGTACAAAGCAGAGACTTGTTGAAATGACAGAGATTGAAATTGAGATAATGCGGTGCCAGGTAGAGGCTGGAATGATGAGGTAAGGGCAAGTGCCGGGCACCAACAGATAGAGAACAGGTACAAGAGTATTAAATAGCAAGGCAAGGAGGGCACTAAAAAGTACAGGCCGAGTCCAAGAGCACATAATAAAGTTTAGATGCTGGTATCAGGAGACAGAAGTTGAGTTTGTAGTATTGCAGCGACGCAAGTCATAAGAGGGGAAACCTCGTTGACAAAGCTGCCGATACAACGCAGTGCCATTACAACGCAGTTAGTACAAAGACCGTTTGTTACCACGCATACCATCCCAACGCAAGTCATTACAACGACTTGCAGTAGGGGGCTTTAGGTGTTGGATTTAAAATCCAACACCTAAAGCCCCCTACAGCAAATCGCTGTTCCCTACTGTTGCACAGACTGGAGTTGGAATAGTAAATTATACTATTCCAAACTCAGCGCCCACTACACCAAGTCTTCGTAATGACGTGTGTTGTAATGGTATGCGTGGTAACAACTCAGTCGCTGTACTAACCGCGTTGTAAAGGCATGCGTTGTAAAGGCATGCGAAGTAATGTCATATATTCCATGAGAGACAGTTAGCGAGTGGAGGAGTTTTTGTACAAAATAGTGCCTTGTCATGTGGAGATAGGACTTGAAGTTAAGGGATAGGTGCAAGAGGCCCAGGTATGGGCAGGAAGAGGCAAAGCACCATTAGCTTCACCTCCTTTTAACTCCTGTGTTTTATACATCCCTGCATGGTTGCTCGCTCTCTTTAGTTAGGTCCTTGTTACCCGACTCCTACTACAGCTTCACCTCATTGTATCTGAAGTATCTTGTCCAGATTAAAATCCCCTGCATGGTAGCCTGTTGTCTTAGGTTACGCCCTTGCTAATAGCTTCCTGCTACAGCTTCACCTCCTTGTGCCTGACTTGTCTTGTCCAGGTTACCTATGCATGCATTGGTACTTGCTCTATTTGCTTGCGCCTTTGTTGGATTAGTTCATTGTTACTTGGCTCCTGCTACAGGTTCGTCACCTTGTACCTGCATGGTTGCTTGCTCTTTTTGGCTAGTTGTTACCCTCCCCTTACTTCACCCTCACCTCCTTGTTCTTGAGGTGTCTTGTACAGGTTATACCTCCCTGCATGGTTGCTCGCTCTCTTTGGTTAGGTCAGTGTTATTCACCTCCTGCTACAGCTTCACCACCTTGTACTTGCGTTCACTTCACCTCGTTGTACCTGAGGTGTCTTGTCCTGGTAATACCAGCCTACATGGTTGATTGCTGTCTTTGGTTAGTGTTACTTGCCTCCTGCTACAGTTTTACCTCTTTGTAACTGCTTTGACTTCATCTCGTTGTACCTGCGGTGTCTTGTCCAGGTTACAGTTCCCTGCATGGTTGATCACTCTCTTTGATTAGGTCATTGCTACTTGACTCCTGTTACAGGGTCACCTCCTTGTACCTGAGGTGTTTATTTTTTCCTTTGGAGTTTTAATAAACCGCGAACTTGACCCAAAGGTATCGGATATCAGAGCACTTTACATGAGCACAGTTGCTTTACACAAGGACACAATTATTTTTTTGTTGGGCCCGGCTAAAATCACAGGATGTTGAGTGTCATTGTTGAGACTTGACCCCTCAGATTTGAGATCGATCACCCAAACCGATAGGCTACATCCTCTTCCCATCCTCATCCCCTTTCTTGGTTTGTCTAGGTTATACCTCCCTGCATGGCCCTCTCCATCTCTTTGGTTAGGTCCCTGTTAGTCGCATCCTTCTACACCTCACCTCTTTGTTTCTGAGGTGTCTTGTACAGATTATATCTCCCTGCATGCCTGCACGCTCTCTTTGGTTAGGTCATTGTTACTTGCCTCCTGCTACATCTTCACCTCTTTTTACCTGAGGTGTCTTGTCCAGACTACACTTTCATGAGGGTCTCACTCGCTGTCTTTGGTTAGGTCCTTGTTATTTGGCTCCAGATACGGCTTCACCTCCTTGCACCTGCATAGTGGCTCGCTCTCTTTGGTTATGTTCTTGTTACACACCACCTGCTACAGCTTCACCTCCTTGTACATGAAGTCTCATATCCAGGTTACATCTCCGTGCATGGTTGCTTACTCTCTTTGGTTAGGTCCTTGTTACTTTGCTCGTGCCATGGCTTCACCTCCTTCTACATGAGGTGACTTGCCCAGGTTGCATCTCTTTATCGGCCCACTAGTTGTCTTTGGTTTAGTGCTTGTTACTCCGCTCCAGCCGCAGATTCTTATGTTTTTACCTCCTTTTCCTTTAAGATGTCTAGCCCAGGGTGTGCCTAGCCACATGGGCTCGGTGGCTGGTCCTTGTTGCTTGATCTTATAACTTACCTGACATACAATCATGTCTTGTTTTCTCTCTGTTACACATGCAAACTCTCTTTCGTGTCCTGTTCAAGTACGGCGTTGTATCCTCCTTTTTTTACTAGTACACACTCTTTTGCCATCTCTTACACTTACTCTCCCCAGCATGCTGGCCCCACTCACTCTTGCTCTCATATACTCCCATGCTCTGTCTCTTAACTCACACAAACCGTGCCTCCAGTATTTCTTTCATCCCTCACCCATACTCTTACTTCAGAGTGTCAATATTTCTGTATATTTTACTTGATTGAGTCCCACACTTTTATATGTTTTCTGTCTTTCATGCACTCCGATGAAAGGGTTTTCTCGCTCAGATATTCGTACTTTGTCACTTTCCTCAGCATCATGCTTCTACATTTTAGACTCTTTTCACTCTCACGCTCCTAACTTTGCATCATCCATCTCGCTTACAAGTTTATATTTCGTCTTTCTCCCCTCCATATCACATTGGTACCTTTTGCCTCGTTTCTTGCTCTGATTTACCTACTTTGTCTCTACCCTAAATTTTACTCTAGTTTGTGTAGTCACTCTTCACAGCACTCTTTCCGTCAAAGTTTCCTTTTTACATGCCACCTTTTTAATTATTTTTTGCACACTCACACTCTATCCTTTCTCTCTCACAATCCTACACTATTATCTTCCCTTAAACTAGTATTCAGTGTTTGTCTCTGTGACACTTACTACACTTTTTCTCCTCCTCGCTATCTTACTACTGCACTTTGTCTCTCCTCTCACACTTTCTCACCCTCCTCACTCTGACGCTCCTGCCCTCGTTCACTCCTCATTCTCACTCTCTTCTTCTTTATATCTCCCATCACCCTCAATCATGTTTTACACTCTCCATGTTCGTTTTCTTCACAGTCTCCATTTCATATGTTGTCTTTTGGTTTTCTTTCCTTGCTCTCACACTTACTGCTCACTGCACTGTATTTCCTGACTCTCACATGTCCCACACAGTGTCCTTCCTCTTACACCACTCTGCAGTCTCCTCATAGCAAGCCCTCCTTCGTGCACTTTCACCTTACTCTCTTTACTGCTCTGTTTTCTCTCTTATCACTCCGTGCCCCATGCAGTCTCTCTCTTCACCTTTACATTGCCCCATGCAGTCTCTCTCATGAGACCCGCACTACCCCTTAAATTCTCTCTTCCTGATGTTTTATCACTACCCAATGTTGTCTTTTTCCTTGCTGCTCTCACACTGTCCCATGCAGTCGTTCTCACTGGTGCTCTCTCACAGTGCCCCATACAGTCTCTTTCGCGCTACCCAGTACACTGCTTTGCCCACTCTTTTATGATTCGCTCTATGATCACTGTTATACTAGCCTAATATGTCTTGACACCTTTACAATACCCATTCAGTTTCTCTCCTCGGTGTCACAATGCTCCATTTTTTTTTAAAACTTTGTTTTTATTGTTTTAGTTAACAAATAACATCTTTACATCCATATATCAAATCACGAATGATTCCCAAATCCGTCAAGCTCTCCAACAGCCTAGCTAGTAGTGCCTTCCGACCCCTACTCCCCCCCTCCCCTTCCAGTGTGCTCCGCTCCATATACCATGTTGCAGTCCGCCCAATTCTTATGGGTATCAGAAAGGTGCCTTCTCTATCGTACGGCCTCCCTCCCCAATTTGCCTGACGCTTCCCTGTCTAGTGCTCTTCCTGGGTTACAATGCTCCATGAGGTCTCTTTCCCTGCTGCTCTCTCACTGTCCTATGTAGTCTCCCTTCCTGCCCATACTGGTATCTCAGTGCTCCATTGAGTCTCTCCTGTCTCACAGAGACCAACGTGTTCCCTCTCCATGACCTTTGCTAGTTTCGCACTGCCCCAGGCAGTATTTCTCAGTTGCTCTCTGACTGGCCCTTGTTCTACTCTCACTGCTCCATGAAGTCTCTCTCTCACTAATGGTCTCTCACAAGTCTATGTTCTACCCTCTACTGTCTCACTGGCCCTTATTCCACTCTCACTGTCCCTTGTTCCTCTCTCTCTGCCCCCTGCTACTGTCTCACTGCTCCATGAAGTCTCTCTCCCACTGATGGTCTCTCACAAGTCTATGTTCTATCCTCTGCTGTCTCACTGGCCCTTATTCCACTCTCACTGTCCCTTGTTCCTCTCTCTCTGCCCCCTGCTACTGTCTCACTGCTCTATAAAGTCTCTCTCCCACTGATGGTCTCTCACAAGTCTATGTTCTATCCTCTGCTGTCTCACTGGCCCTTATTGCACTCTCACTGTCCCTTGTTCCCCTCTCTCTGCCCCGTGCTGCAGTCTCACTGCTCCAGGAATTCTCTCTCCTACTGATGGTCTCTCAAAGTTCATTCTCTGCCCTCTGCTGTCCAACTGCCCTTTATTGCACTCTCACTGCTCCATAAAGTTTTTCTCCCAGCGGTGGTGTCTGAGAAGTCCATTCTCTAACCTCTGCTGCCCCGCTACCCTGTGTTCCACTCTCATTGACCCTTGTTCCACTCTCACTGTCCCTTGTTTTACTCTCTCTGCCCCCCTGCTGCTCTCGGTGCTCCACAAAGTCTCTCTCCCATTGGTGCTCTCTCAAAAGTCAATTCTCTGCCCTCTGCTGTCTCACTGCCCCTTGTTCCACTCTTAATGCCCTTTGTTCCACCCCTAATGCCCCTTGTCCCTCTCTCACTGCCCCATGTCCCACTCTCACTGCCCCATGTCCCACTCTCACTGCCCCATGTCCCACTCTCACTGCCCCATGTCCCACTCTCACTGCCCCTTGCTACTCTCTCAGTGCTCCATGAAGTCTCTCTCTCACTGGTGGTCTCTCACAAGTCCATTCTCCGCCCTCTGCTATCTCACTGCTCCTTGTTCCACTCTCACTACTCCTTGTTCCACTCTCACTGCCCCTTGTGCCACTCTCAATGTCCCTTGTTCCACTCTCACTGTCCCTTGTTTTACTCTCTCTGCCCCCTGCTGCTCTCTGTGCTCCACGAAGTCTCTTTCCCATTGGTGCTCTCTCAAAAGTCAATTCTCTGCCCTCTGCTGTCTCACTGCCCCTTGTTCCACCCCTAATGCCCCTTGTTCCACCCCTAATGCCCCTTGTTCCACCCCTAATGCCCCTTGTTCCACTCTCAATGTCCCTTGTCCCACTCTCAATGCCACTTGTTAAACTCTCACTGCCCCATGTCCCACTCTCACTGCCCCATGTCCCACTCTCACTGCCCCTTGTCCCACTCTCAATGCCCCCTGTCCCACTCTCTCTGCCCCTTGCTACTCTCTCAGTGCTCCACGAAGTCTCTCTCTCACTGGTGGTCTCTCACAAGTCCATTCTCCTCCCTCTGCTATCTCACTGCCCCTTGTTCCACTCTCAATGTCCCTTGTTCCACTCTCACTTCTCACCCCCTCTACCTTACAACCCCCTCTCACAAACAATACTATACAACCAAATCCATTGCATGAAACAAATACACCAGCACCCCTTTTCATTACTCCCCAAAAACAAAACATATCACACACACCAGCACAACAAGATCTTCAAAGCGCAACACCTCATAATACTTACCATCACAAAATACAAACATACATCTACCTTTCAAACCACACAAAGGAACAAACTGCAATGACAATCTTTCTCTCTTCCACCACACCTAACACAGATACAGCAAAACAGCAACTCTCTTCTAACCGCCTCTCATCCATTGGACAATTTAGAACCTTACTACATGACCCCCATGCTGCACCACCATCCCTGACTCATACACCTTACCCCATAAACACATGCAATCAACATAAGCGACGTGCCACACCTCACAACTTTGCTTCTCCATGTCTACTGCACAACCATGTTACACCGCGAAAACAACACACAGCACACCAACTCACTCTCAAACACCGTCTCCACCACATACACACGCAGACCCATCAAAATGTCTTCTTAGCATGCTGGATGAAGAACATGATACAGAACAGCTACACAATTGCTATTCTAGCCAGCACAAAAAACACATCTGCTACAAACACACACAATACTGTTCACTCGACTACAAAACAAAGTCTCTCCATCCCCAAAGGCCATTCTCTAAACTGTCTACTAATAAATGCTTGATCCCTCTCTAAAAACAAACATCACATCTACGACCTTCTCACAGATGCAAAACCAGACATACTATTCATACCTGAATCATGGTTGGGAGATGATATGGCTCCACTCCTGCATGACGCCATTCGTCTAGGCTATCAAACGATCACCCAAAATCGTATAGGCAAAAAAGGAGGTGGTCTAGCGGTTGTGTTCAGGCAAACATTACATATCACTAAAGTTAACAACATCTCTATAAAAAATTGTACGGCTCTTCTAACAAGATGCAATACTACACCCTCTTCATCCTATAACTTCCTGCTCCTTTACAGACCTCCACCTAGCAAGGCGACATTCCCAGACGCACTTCTAGACACAGTTTCAAACCTGTAAAACAATGCACTCCAACTTATGCATTCTGGGCGACCTCAACATTTGGTTTAACAAACCCAATATGACCCATCCAAAAACAATAATCACTGGCCTAGAGGCACTGAACCTGCATCAGATTGTCCACAAACCCACACACATCGCTGGACATATCCTTGATGTCATTTTTGCTAATACTGAACTAGTTACCTTTCAAACTATAACTCCAGTCACATGGTCAGACCACCACTTGCTTGCTTTCCAACATAAAACAACACTAAGAGACTCACCTAAAACTAGCTTACATCCATCCACCTACCGGCCGTGGAACAAACTCAATTTGGAACACTTGGAAACACAACTAACATCAAGTACAAATCTGGAAACAATAACTTCGGTTCAAAATCTATATAAGTGGCTACAGGAAGCTTTTGACATCCTGATACAACTCAAAACCACACAACAGCACAAAAGAAAAAAAGCGCAGTGGAGAAAATTAGAAATAAAAGACATAAAACAACAAATTAGAAAGCTGCAACGTGCCTGGCTCAAAACAAACGCCAAACAAGACAAACTTCACGTACAAAAAATTAACAGATTATACAAGTCCGCTATCAAAAAAGCTAAGAAAAGGTACTATTCAGACAGAATTCAAAATGCTAAATGTGCAAATAAAGAATTCTATAAAATACTCAATGAATTTCGCAAACCAAATTCCCTAGAAGGAACTCATCCTGTTACTCAAGATTTCACAGACAAACTGGCAAATTATTACACAGACAAAGCAGACACATTGGACTTGTACTTAAAACAGAAAGAAAGCACCAGCACTAACCCCTGTACAGAACAACAATCCAAGAATACTCTAACCCAGCATCTCTGTTCCTTCCAACACATCTCACACGATGAATTTATGGACCTGGTCAAAGTAAGCAGGCCTGCCGGCAGCCCTCTGACCCGAGTCCACCACAAACTTTCAAGACAATTCTTTTAACAACCTCTGCTGCCACTCTAGTAAGAAGAATCATCAACGATTCCTTAACTACCTGAATATTTCCAGAAGAACGCAAAAAATCACACATACACCCTTTACTGAAGAAAACAAACTTGGACCCGCTGAACCCTGACAACTACAGACCCATTACAAATAGACCTTTCTTGGGCAAACTGATAGAAAGAGCAACGTTTGTCCAGATGTCACAATTCATTGAAGAGAATGACATACTCTCAGACTTCCAAACAGGATTCCGTCTGGGAAGAGGCACTGAATCTGCCCTCCTTGCCATCTGGGATGACCTGAAGAATACAGTTGACCGCAGCGGGGTTGCTGCGCTACTCCTCTTGGACCTCTTGGCTGCCTTTGACACGGTTGACCATGACACTCTGAAACAAAGACTCTATGAAGCCGGCATAGAGGGACCTGGTCTAGAGTGAATCACGTCCTACCTTCGAAACAGAACTAATGTCATCCATACCCACCTTTCTTGTCCATACCATACTCTACAAAAGCAGGGGTCCCTCAGGGTTCTATCATCTCGCCCATGCTTTTCAACATCTACATGAAGTCATTCCTAGTACTGATCAATCAATTTCACCTCACGAGCTATAACTATGCAGATGACATGCAAATACTCCTTCAACTGGAAGGCCCCAAAGAGATTAAAAAACCCCAATTTTCAGTTGTCTCAGAGCCGTGGATCAGTGGATGACTTAGAGCCATCTCAAATTGAATGCTTCAAAAACGGAAATACTCACGTGTGGCGATTGGAAACATTACGCCCCGCTTGCCGCCTGGCCTGATGAACTGGTAAAACCACCTAAATTATCAAAGGAAGTAAGAAACTTCAGCATGACCATGGACTCCAAGCTGTCGATTATTGCCCACATGGACAAACTAGCAAGATCAAGCTTTGTCACTATGAAAACGCTGCGATTAATTTTCCTTCATTTGGGATTTCCACACAAGGTCCAAGCTACCTTCACCCTTGTTCTGTCCAAACTCCATTACGCCAATAGCCTCTACCACGGATCACATACATACATACATACATACATACATTTAACGACCATGAAAAAACTACAACGGATTCAGAACTCGGCTGCCAGACTACTCTTGCATATAAAACCGCAAGACCACATCTCACCTCCCTTGAAAGCCCTGCATTAGTTACCGGTTGCTAGAAGATCCACGTTCAAGCTACTTTGTGTCACCCACAAAGCAATACATGGAATGGGACCGTTCTTCATCAGGAATAAAATCACCAAACACATTCAACAAAGGAACCTATGCTCTAAAGGGGCATCTGGCCTCAAAATACCAAGATGCAAGAAAAAAACCATGGGTGGTTCATTCTTCTCTGTTCAAGCAGTCAAACTATGGAACTCTTTACCCCCAACATAAGATCCACCGACAACCACCTACCTTATCTTCAGAAAACTACTCAAGAATTGGCTTTTCCCCACATAAGCACCATACACAAACAGAAATAGACAGCATATTCCTCTGTATATAAGCATTTATTTTCACTATATATATGTACCTATCTTTGTGTTTTGCTTTGTATAAACATGTAGAATAATTATGTTGTTATAAATAGATAAAAATCATCTTTGGTCTATATGTACTTACTTCCATTGTGCATCCATGTACCTTCCATGTACTTGGATCTGTGTGTCTGTTACCTTTCTCCTGAAAAAGCATATCCAATGTACTACCCTATTTCTCATCCTGTACCTCTATCAATATCTTTAATCTATATATACTTACATCCTTTATGCATCTATATACTTTCAAAGTACTTATGGATCTGTATATTTATCACTTCTAATTTAGCATTTCAAATGCACTACCCTATTTCTCAGCCTATACTTCTCTCAATATATCCTCTGGCCCAACCTTCTGACTCATCTCAAACTTCTTTCTATTACTCTTTCCAATGCACTACCCTATCTCTTACCCTATACATCTATCAATAAATCCTCTACATCCACTCTCTCATTTATCCCAAACCCCATACCACTACTATGAACCCCCCCACATAACCCTTTCTAGACGCTCTCCTACTCTACCCCTCCTTGTATCATCTGACACCTCTTTTTTACTATACCGATCCCCCAAAACAAACCTTTATAAACTCTCCCCTCTGACTCTTATCCCTCAAAAACCCCTTTTAACTCATCCAAAAGCCTCCTCCTACTGCTATGACCTTAAAAAAAAAAAATCTCACTCTTCTGTCCCTCCACTATCCTTTTCAATCAAAATAACAGACTAACATGTTCACTTCTCAATTTCCATATTCCACTATACCAATTCACCACTATTCCTTTATGGGTTCCAGAGTAGCGTGCTACTCGCCAATGAAGCGTTTCAACACCCCATCAGGGTTACCAGCGCAATATAAATGCAAACCTTTTCCCCTTTTTTTACCCCTCCCCAACCCTTCTCAATCCAAATAACTGACTAACATATCCACCACTCAAATTGCTTTCATGTTTCGCCATACTAATTCAACAGTAATCCTTATGGGTTCCAGAGTAGCGTGCTACTCTCCAATAAAGCGCTTCAAAACCCCATCAAGGGGTAGCAGGCGCTATAAAAATACAAACCTCTTTCCCTCTTCTATCCTGCAACCTACCCATCTCTATCCAAATAACTGAATAAAATATCCACCTCTCAAATTACTTCATATTTCACCATACTAATTTAGCACTAATCCTTTATGGGTTTCTGGAGTAGCGTGCTTCAACACCCCATCATGGGTAACAAGCGCTATATAAATACAAACCTTTTTTTTTCTCTTCTATCCTTCTGCTATTCTTCTGCTATCCTTCTGAATCCAAATAACTGACTAACCTATCCACCACTTAAAATGTAATTGCATGTTTCACTAAACTAATTCAACACTAATCCTCTATGGGTCCCGGAGTAGCGTGCTACTCGCAGAAAAAACGCGTTGACGCCTCGTCAGTGGTAGTAAGCGCTATACAAATGCAATTACAATATAATACAATGTCCCACTCTCACTGCCCCTTGTCCCACTCTCACTGCCCCCAGCTGCTCTCCCACTGCTCTATGGAGTCTCTCCCCCATTGGTGGTCTCTCACAAGTTCATTCTCTGCCCTCTGCTGTCCCACTTCCCCTTGCTTCACTCTCACTGCCCCATGTCCCACTCTCACTGCCCCATGTCCCACTCTCACTGCCCCTTGTCCCACTCTCTCTGCCCCCAGCTGCTCATTCACTGCTCTATGGAGTCTCTCCCCCATTGGTGGTCTCTCACAAGTTCATTTTCTGCGCTCTGCTGTCCTACTGTCCCTTGCTCCACTCTTACTGCCCCTTGTTCCACTCTCACTGCCCATTGTTCCACTCTCACTGCCCCCTGCTGCTCGCTCACTGCTCCATGAAGTCTCTCCCCCATTGGTTATCTCTCACAAGTCCCTTCTCCACCCATTGGTGTCTCAGCGCCCCTTGTTCCACTCTCAATGTCCCCTGTCCCACTCTCTCTGCCCCTTGCTGCTCTCTCACTGCTCTATGAAGTCTCCCTCTCACTGGTGGTCTCTAGCAAGTCTATGCTCTTCCCTCTGCTGTCCCACTACCCCTTGTTCCATTCTCACTGCCCCTTGTTCCATTCTCAATGCCCCTTGTTCCTCTCATAATGACCTTGTTCCTCTCATAATGACCTTGTTCCACTCTCACCGCCCCTTGTTCCACTCTCACCGCCCCTTGTTCCACTCTCACTGCCCCTTGACCCACTCTCACTGCCCCTTGACCCACTCTCAATGCCCCCTGTCCCACTCTCACTGCCCCTTGCTACTCTCTCAGTGCTCCATGAAGTCTCTCTCTCACTGGTGGTCTCTCACAAGTCCATTCTCTGCCCTCTGCTGTCTCACTGTTCCTTGTTCCACTCTCACTGTCCCTTGTTCCACTCACTGTCCCTTGTGCCACTCACTGCCCCATGTCCCACTCCCACAGCCCCTTGTCTCACTCTCACTGCCCCCAGCTGCTCAATCACTGCTCTATGGAGTCTCTCCCCCATTGGTGGTCTCTCACAAGTTCATTTTCTGCCCTCTGCTGTCCTACTGTCCATTGCTCAACTCTGACTGCCCCTTGTTCCACTCTCACTGCCCCTTGTCCCACTCTCACTGCCCCCAGCTGCTCTCCCACTACTTTATGGAGTCTCTCCCCCATTGGTGGTCTCTCACAAGTTCATTCTCTGCCCTCTGCTGTCCCACTTCCCCTTGTTCCACTCTCACTGCCCCTTGTGCCACTCTTAATGCCCCTTGTTCAACTCTCAATGCCCCTTGTCCCACTCTCACTTCTCTATGGGGTCTCTCTTGCACTGGTGGTCTCTCACAACTCCATTCTCTGCCCTCTGCTGTCTCACTGTTCCTTGTTCCACTCTCACTGTCCCTTGTTCCACTCACTGTCCCTTGTGCCACTCACTGCCCCATCCTCTCCCACTGCCCCTTGTCTCACTCTCACTGCCCCCAGCTGCTCAATCACTGCTCTATGGAGTCTCTCCCCCATTGGAGGTCTCTCACAAGTTCATTTTCTGCCCTCTGCTGTCCTACTGTCCACTGCGCAACTCTTACTGCCCCTTGTTCCTCTCACTGCCCCATGTCCCACTCCCACTGCCCCTTGTCCCACTCCCACTGCCCCTTGTCTCACTCTCACTGCCCCCAGCTGCTCGCTCACTGCTCCATTAAGTCTCGCCCCCATTGGTGATCTCTCACAAGTCCCATCTCCACCCGTTGGTGTCTCAGCGCCCCTTGTTCCACTCTCAATGTCCCCTGTCCCACTCTCTCTGCCCCTTGCTGCTCTCTCACTGCTCTATGAAGTCTCTCTCTCACTGGTGCTCTCTCTCAAGTCTATGCTCTTCCCTCTGCTGTCTCACTACCCCTTGTTCCATTTTCACTGTCCCTTGTTCCACTTTCTCTCAGCCCCCTACTACTGTTGCACTGCTCCAGTAAGTCTCTTTCTCTTGCTGGTGCTCTCTCACAATTACATTGCTGTCCCACTGCTCCTTGTTCCACTCTCACTGCTCCTTGATGCTCTCTCACTGCTCCATGAAGGCGGTCTCTCACAAGTCCATGCTCTATCCTCTGCTGTCCCGCTGACCCTTGTTTTCACTTTCACTGCCCCCTTGTTTCACTCTCACTGCCCCCTGTTTCATTCTCACTGCCCCTTGCTTCACTCTCACAGCCCCTTGCTCTACTCTCACTGCCCCTTGCTCTACTCTCACTGCCCCTTGCTCTACTCTCACTGCCCCTTGTTCCACTCTCACTGCCCCTTGTTCCACTCTCACTGCCCCTTGCTGCTCTCTCACTGCTCCATGAAGTCTCTCTCACTGGTGGTCTGTTACGAGTCCATGCTCTACCCTCTGCTGTCTCACCGCCCCATGTCCAACTCTCACCGCCCCATGTCCAACTCTCACCGCCCCATGTTCCACTCTCACCGCCCCATGTTCCACTCTCACCGCCCCTTGTTCCACTCTCACCGCCCCTTGTTCCACTCTCACCGCCCCTTGTTCCACTCTCACCGCCCCTTGTTCCACTCTCACCGCCCCTTGTTCCACTCTCACCGCCCCTTGTTCCACTCTCACCGCCCCTTGTTCCACTCTCACCGCCCCATGTTCCACTCTCACTGCCCCATGTTCCACTCTCACTGCCCCATGTTCCACTCTCACTGCCCCATGTTCCACTCTCACCGCCCCATGTTCCACTCTCACCGCCCCATGTTCCACTCTCACCGCCCCATGTTCCACTCTCACTGCCCCTTGCTGCTCTCTCACTGCTCCATTAAGTCCCTCACCCACAGGTGGTCTCTCACAAGTCCATGCTCTACCCTCTGCTGTCTCACTGTCCATTGTCCCACTCTCACTGCCCCTTGCTGCTCTCTCACTGCTCCATGAAGTCTCTCTCTCACGAGTGGTCTCTCAGACTTCCATTATCTGCCCTCTGCTGTCTCACTGCCCCTTGCTGCTCTCTCACTGCTCCATGAAGTCTCTCTCTCACGAGTGGTGTCTCAGACTTCCATTACCTGCCCTCTGCTGTCTCACTGCCCCTTGCTGCTCTCTCACTGCTCCATGAAGTCTCTCTCTCACGAGTGGTGTCTCAGACTTCCATTATCTGCCCTCTGCTGTCTCACTGCCCCTTGTTGCACTCTCACTGCTCCATGAAGTCTCTCTCTCACGAGTGGTGTCTCAGACTTCCATTATCTGCCCTCTGCTGTCTCACTGCCCCTTGCTGCACTCTCACTGCTCCATGAAGTCTCTCTCTCACGAGTGGTGTCTCAGACTTCCATTATCTGCCCTCTGCTGTCTCACCGCCCCTTGTTCCACTCTCACTGCCCCCTGCTGCTCTCTCACTGCTCCGTGAAGTCTCGCTCTCGCTAGTGGTGTCTCAGACTTCCATTATCTGCCCTCTGCTGTCTCACTGCCCCTTGCTGCTCTCTCACTGCTCCATGAAGTCTCTCTCTCACGAGTGGTCTCTCAGACTTCCATTCTCTGCCCTCTGCTGTCTCACATGCCCCTTGTTCCACTCTCGATGCCCCCTGCTGCTCTCTCACTGCTCCGTGAAGTCTCGCTCTCGCTAGTGGTCTCTCAGACCTCCATTATCTGCCCTCTGCTGTCTCACTGCCCCTTGCTGCACTCTCACTGCTCCATGAAGTCTCTCTCTCACGAGTGGTGTCTCAGACTTCCATTATCTGCCCTCTGCTGTCTCACTGCCCCTTGTTCCACTCTCGATGCCCCCTGCTGCTCTCTCACTGCTCCGTGAAGTCTCGCTCTCGCTAGTGGTCTCTCAGACCTCCATTATCTGCCCTCTGCTGTCTCACTGCCCCTTGCTGCACTCTCACTGCTCCATGAAGTCTCTCTCTCACGAGTGGTGTCTCAGACTTCCATTATCTGCCCTCTGCTGTCTCACTGCCCCTTGTTCCACTCTCGATGCCCCCTGCTGCTCTCTCACTGCTCCATGAAGTCTCGCTCTCGCTAGTGGTCTCTCAGACCTCCATTATCTGCCCTCTGCTGTCTCACTGCCCCTTGCTGCACTCTCACTGCTCCATGAAGTCTCTCTCTCACGAGTGGTGTCTCAGACTTCCATTATCTGCCCTCTGCTGTCTCACTGCCCCTTGTTCCACTCTCGATGCCCCCTGCTGCTCTCTCACTGCTCCATGAAGTCTCGCTCTCGCTAGTGGTCTCTCAGACCTCCATTGTCTGCCCTCTGCTGTCTCACTGCCCTTGCTGCACTCTCGCATTGATGCGCATCTCTGCATGCTCCACCCAGGCCTTCGGTCACCTGCAACAATGGCTGTTTGTGCTGAGGAATGTCTGCGAGTGCGGCCGTCCCTGGCCTGCGCACCGGTCTCGGGTGGGGATGGCAGACTGGGGGCTGAGCCGCTGCGGCTTCACAGTATCATCTTGGCTTCGCTTGAATGACACTGGCTGAGAACAGAATGACAAAGGATAGTTTGTGCTCATTATCTGCCATCGACCTTCTCTCTCTCTGTCCCCTCTGCCCCCTTTCATCCGCACAAGAGGATCCCTTCCCTGGGCCTGCCTGCCCTCAGTGGGCAGGTCCTGGGACTGTCCCTGTCAGGGCGAGTGTGTGTCATTTGAGAGCTTCAGTGGTCTTGTGTGTCTGTCAGTTTCATGTGTGTTTTTTTTACTGTGTGTGTATCCGCGGGTACATCCCTCTTGTTGTGTGTGCATCCCTCTTATTGCGTGTGTTCTCTCAATGTGCAAGTATCCCAGCTTTTGTCCCTGTATACCCTCCTCTGTGTGATTGTTGTGTGTGTTCTCCCTGTGTGTAGTTCCTGTTTGCGTGTCTCTGTATGCATCCCCTCGTGCATCTGTTCTTATGTGTATTCTTTACTATGTGCGTCTGTGTGTCCATGTGTACATCCCTGTGTGCGACTGTATTGTGCGTATTGCCTTGTCTTCGTGTGCAGTGTTTTTGCGTGCTGTGTACGTGTGACCCTCTGTCCTTATGGGTGTTCTTCACCCTGCGTGCGTCTGTCCCCCTGTGCCCATCCTTCTGTGCGACTGTTATTGTGTGTGTTATTGTCTCTGTGTGCAGTTGTTCCTGTTTGCGTGTCCCTGTGCGTATTCCCCTATGCATTGGTCCATATCTATTTTCTTTACTCTGCGTGCATCTGCCCCTGGTTGTCCCTGTGTACGTCACTCTGTGCGACTGTTACTGTGTGTGTTATTGTCTCTGTGTGCAGTTTTTCCTGTTTGCATGCCCGTGCGTGCATTGCGCTGCGTACTGATCCTTCTGTATTTTCTTTATTCCGTGCACGTGCCTGTCCCTGTGTGTACATGTGTGCAGCCCTCTGTGTCGCTCTTATTCTGTGTCTCTGTGTGCATTCACTGCGTGTCTCCTTCGATGTACCTGTCTGTCTGTAGGTGTGTGCCATTGTCTGTGATTTCCAAGTTGCTGCTACCCTTATTTGTCCGTGTCCATCCTGTGAGTGGCTGTTTCTTTTTTTTTGTCCATCCCTATCTGGGTGTTTGTGTGTGTATTCACTGATATCCCTATTATTGTCTCATTTGTCGTGTGTGTTTCAATTTGTTTGTGCTTGTGAATGTCTCTGCAGTGTTGTGTTTGCCCCTGTGTAAGTATCCTTGCTTGTTTCTGCGTTTACATCCATGACTTTGATCCTGATTGTGTGTGGATGCTGTCCCTGTTTATGAATGTAAGTTTATTTTCCTGTTCTTTCCCCGTTTGTGTTACCATGTGTTCTTGTGTCCGTTCCTGCGTGTCTGTCATTGTGTACTTATTTATACGTTCCACTACCCCCTGCTTGCTTCCTTATTTGTGTGTGTGTGTGTGTGTGTGTGTGTGTTCTTGTGCTTCTGTTTGTGTGACGATGTGAACTGTTTCTTCTGCTTTGCGTGTGTCCTATATGTGTAGCCACATTTTTCATCCGAAACTTGGCTAAACTCACACGGTCCGTTCCTTTACACCATTCCACACAAATCTGGGTGCTCGTGAGAAAATTGCAAAATGTCCTTCCAGGATCCCTAGTCACAAAGTCAGGACCTGCAGAGGTTTCAGTCCAAAGATGTACTCTGCGGCTGCACAGTATTAAATACCAGGGGCGGCTCCTCCATTCGGGCAGAGGAGCGTCGCCTCACTGCTTTCTCGCAGTGCGAGAAGCAGAAACATAAAATGGTATTTTAAATACCCTTTTATGTTTCTGCTTCTCGTGCTGCGAGAATGCAGAACGGTATGCCTGGTTGGGGGCATGCGGGTGGGCGGGTTGAGGAGGAGTGGCTTGCCCACTCTGAGTGCCCTGGTTGTTTGGTCAACCCCAGAGGCCCGACCAAACCAGTCATGCACACTCTGGATTTTCTCTATGTAGGCCGCATGCAGCCTACATAGAGAAAATGGCCTCCCTACAGTATCTTGGCTGGGCGCCGTCCGCACCAATCACAACGCTGCCATTACAGCGTTTTGATTGGCTTAAGGGAGGGGAGGGATGATGCCTGCTTCGTGATGTGGTACCCGGCCATGAGTGGAGGCGGCGCGGGACCCAGTAAGTAAAGTTTTTGAAAATGTTATTTCTAAACACCCCCCGCGCGCCCCCCTTCCTCCCTTCCCCCCCACCCGCGAGTCATGCGAGCTGCGAATGTTAACTACATGTTTGAATGCTGGCAGTAGTGGCACTGAGGACACTAGGAGTGCCGGTTTCCAGGGGTTCCAGCCCGTCAAAATATGATAATCACCCACAAGCTGCACTTTTGCTGGTATTCACCAATATGTGCAATGTCTTTCCCACTCTTTCGTGCAGTACTGAGTTCACTCCAATCACAAGTGGGGCAGGAACAAAGGACACATCTATTGTAAGTGGGTCTGAGAAAAATAAGTCTTACCACGGTAAATTGTGTTCTATTTAAGGAAAAAAGTGGATTTAAATTAACGCTACCTATGGATTGTCCTTGATGACGTTTCACGCTAGCAGTGTTGTGGAATATGTGCATATAACAGGGAGTCTGTGACAATCACACATTTACCAGGCGTGTGCATAGAGGGGGACATCTGCATAAGTTGCAAACGTATGACTGTCTGTGGATGCTTAAACTATCACAGCTGGTGCCCCCTCCTAAATGACTCCCGGTGGCTCACACTTGCAGAAAGGAAACCATCAGACTAGAGACGAAGAAGTGTAACAAGCATTTGCAATGCAATAGGTCTCTCATTTACGCGAGACCTATTGCAGTGCAAATGGTAGGCATCGCGGACAACGGAAGGGAGGGCAGAGTAGGGGGGCAGGAGGACGGGAGAAGGCACGGACAACAGAAGGGAGGGCGGGGGAGAAGGCACGGACAACGGGTGGCTGGGTGGGGGGTGAGAAGACACGGATAACCGGAGGGCGGGGGGCACTGTCAGCAGGAGGGCGGGTGGGGGGAAGAAGGCATGGACAACGGGAACGGGGGGGAAAGAAGGCACGACAACGGGAGGGGGGAGTAAATAAGGCACCAAAGCATGTCGTGCCTGCAGTAGGAGAAGCTCATTACAGAACTTAGTGCTCATAATCTAAATAGCATGTACCGTACCATGTAACAACCGAAGTAAGGGGGCCAATCGCCATGGGAGGTGACAAATGAAGAGGAGGCGGTACTAAGGAGGGACTAACAAGCTTATTGATGAATCTGAAGCCAGCATTTAGGACAGACAATGACACAAGCCAATGGCAAATATGGGCGGAGAGTGGGCGGGGCTTCTATTTCCTACTGCTCTACAATAAGTCTTGCAGAGCAGCGCATGCACGCTGGCTCTAGGCTGAACAAGGCAGCAGTCCTCTTCCATCTGTGCACCTAGCATCGAGCACAAGAAGTAAACGCAGCCTTGTGCTGCAAACCTTGTTAATAGATTAGTGAATGACAGATGGTGCTTGGGAGATCAGACTGATGGCTGTAATCCTGACAGGGCACAGCCAGTAGTATGAAACATGACTGTCTGTTGAGGACACCTGAAGGGCTGTGTCTCACTGCAGTACTCTGAAGGTCACCTTCTGGGCACACGCTGAGCATTTTTATGATTCTTCCTGTGGTGGGCGAGGCTTATCTTTTCACTACCTCAGCAAAGTTTTATGAAAACTATGCAACATCATGAAGTGGTTCATTTTGGCGAGTTTACACAATTGCACGACTTTTGTGACACATTTTAAGGCACAAACAAAACTATTGTGCTTAGAAAAACTCTTCAAATACGAAAAAAACAATAGATGAAGTCTGGATATGATTTCCATGTTGGTTACGTTTGATTAGAGTGAAAATGTTATTGCAGTGTGGGGAAAACGATCTCCCAATGCAGGGAATGTTGGCTGATAATGCACAGTAAAACGTAAAAGGGAAATTTCAACTGGGAAAGATTGCAAAGGGTACAAACTGGAACCTTTTGTACAACGTTACTAGCATAAAAAATAAACATGTTTGTAGATGCTTCTCCGTGAAAAGACAAGGCAACAGACCCTCTCCATTTATGTACCCAAGATCTCGAACAACATCCCTGTTTCCATTCGAACCACCCCAGCCCTGCTCCAATTTAAGACGGAGCTGAAGGCACATGAAGGATGCTATATCATAACAAAGTAACAGGCCACCTCCACTCTCAGGACCCAGCTTTTGCTCCGTACGCTTATTGGCTGTATGCTTGCTGTTGACCCTGTACCGAGCTTCCTTTTGGCTGGGTTCTCACTGCACTAATACCACAGACATACACACAGAGGTTCTCTGTATTCAGTACGTCTAGTGCAGTGTTCTACTGTTCTTTAATGGTCTTTAGTATTCCTAGACGTGTGTGAGTGGTGTTTGCACTGCTGTGATGATCCTTGCTATTCACGCATGCTTCATGGTTGTGTGTTGCAGTCATGTTTCTGTGTGTACCAGAGTGTCGGCGGTGTTGTCGTTCAGTGTTGTGATCGGCCGATATGGCTGCATGCGGTTGTGCGGTCTTGTTTTTCCCCTCTATTCACCGATGTCCGCAGTGTTTTTCTGCAGCCCCTTCACTTCAGCGCTGTGATTGTTCTCTGCATCGAGTTGTGACTTAAGTGACCCTTTCATTCTTTTCTTAGTGACCTCAGTACCTCGGTGGTGATCACTGTGTTCATTGGTGACTTCAGTGCTTTTAGCACCTGGTGACTTGGGGACTGTGACGGGCCTCTTTATCCACTTCTGGTTTCAGGGTTGCTGGGGGCTTCTCCAGCTGTTTGTGACTCCAGTGCTTTGATGGGCCTGTGTTTAGGCGGGGAGGGAGGGCAAAAGAGTTCCTTGTGGTGCCAAAAAAATGAGATCTTGCACAGTGAGTTGAATTGGGCAGGAGTGCCAAACGAATCCGGGCTGAAAAATGTAGGATGAGGGGCGTGACTTTAACAGATTAGAGTCTCCAAATAGGGATCACACAGGGCGCACTCCGCGCTTTGGTAAAACATCAAACCAGAGAACAGGATATGCAGTATCTACAGGGGAAATCCTCTGCTCAGTGAATGTTAACGTCCTCGCAGAACCAAGAGTGGTTTGTTTCCCTGTGTTGACGCTCTACCTCATCCCAGTCTCAGAACAGAGATTTTAAAACTCAGAATTGGTCTAAACCCGTGCCACAGCACTGGGAAAGAGTCAAGTCAGCTATGATGGATGAGCGCCAAAAATGCTCTTGTGGGTTACAGGTAAAGTGTGACAGCCCACACATTGCTTAGAGTTGCAGACACCTTGGAAGGTCATTTTAAAGCCACTCTTTCTCCAACATGGTATTTATGAACGGAGGCAAGCAGTAGCACTAATAACTGAAATGCGTTTTTTGGATGTGACATGCACTCTAGGAAGATTTGCGGTTGCCGGAACAAATATTTTATGTGAATTTCAAGGGTTTTAAAAATGATTTTATGGAATGTTTAACTTTTGTGTTTAGTTTGTGTAATGTGATTCTAATTGTTTTTATATGTAATAGGGTGATTTTTAATTCGAATGGTTTTTGTGATGTTTAAAGACTAAAGTCAAAATAAGTTCACTGACGTAGGCAGTTCTAACTACGCTGCTGTAATGGTCCTCTGTATCCGGTTGTCCCTCTAGCACGCTCATGGTGCTCTGTATGCAGGTGCAACCTGAGGGCCTCACTGTTCCTAGGTATTCAGTGTGCCTTGACTGCCATGATGGCCCTCTTTGTTTTGTTTGTTACTTCTATACGGTGATGGTCCTGTGCATTTATTTATTTATAGACTTATATAGCGCCTGAATCACCCCGAAGGGGTATCTCTGCACTGCGGAGCATGCAAGAGAAAGCTGAGGTGTAAGAAAGTTAGAACAGGACTGAAGGAGTCTTCTGAATTGAAGATGATCTGGACATTGTCTCAACATGATGGCAAGCTCATTCTAGTGTCGAGGTGCAAGATCCGAAAAGGCTTGCCCCATCCTAGACTTCTTGACCCGGGGGAACTACAAGAAGAGATTTAGTTCCTGGGCGTAGATCCCTAACGGGGGCATAGTGGTTGAATTTCTCAGCAAGGTAAGTAGGGCCCTTGCCAAACACAGGTTTATGGACGGTGCAGCAAATTTTAAACTTGATACGTTTGCGCACCGGCAGCCAGTGGAACTCTTGAAGCAACGGGGCAGAGGCAGTTCTAGAAGGTACGTTTAAAACCAGACGTGCCGCGGTGTTCTGGACTACCTGCAACCGATCCAGAGAAGATTCATTAGCTGATACCAGCAGAGCGTTATAAGCATCCAGTTGTAATGTAAATGCTTTGATGGTTTTCCACATTTGGTCGTGAGCAGTAATGAGATGGGCGTCTGTATCTTCTTGTGGCTCCAGTGCTGCATATTCTTTCCGATCTATTTGTGATTCAATGCTGTGACGGTCCTATTATGTTTTTGTGATGTCAGTGATGTGCTGTGATGGTGTTCTTTATCTGTCTGTGACTTAGGTGCTGTGATAATCTTGTGTATCTCGTTGTTACTTCAGTGCTTTGATGGTGTTTTGTATCTGTCTATGACTTCAGTGCTGTGATGGACCTCTATATCCGGATGTGACTTCAACACTGCGGTGGTCCTTTGTGTCTGATTGTGAGCTCAGTGCTTTGATCTTCAGTGCTGTACTGCTCCTTCATATCTGCTTTTGTGTTCAGTGCTCTTAATTCACTCTTGTACTCCGGTGTAAATGCAGTCCTATGCAATGTCTCTGTACTTGGCCATAAATGGAGAGGTGTAATTCTGCTGTTCCTTTAGTTGGGGGCCATTGTAGGACAGCGCACAGTCTATTGAAGTGGATTGCAACCACGATGATCTTTTTTGATGTGCTATGTTAGTCCTTTTCAACCGAGCGATTGTCTACTGTGTTTGGTCGTGAGTGCAGTGTTGTAGTGAGTGATGATTCTGTGTTGTTGCTGCAGGTGGACGTGGTTAAGTGAATAAGTCAAAGTTCTTGCCCCGGCTACCTCAGTTTTAGACTTGTAGGAAGCATCTACCTTATGTAGGACTCCGACTGAACACCATCAAAGCCATTTCTGTTTGCAGTTGTGCAGTAGTGTCTGCAAGCTTGTTGTCTTACTTTACCCCTCAGTTAGTTGATGTCATGGAGTCTGGATCGGTTTGAAAGTTCCCACAGCAACATTTGTGCAGCATGACTGTATCTTAGTGCTCAGATTTAACCCATTCTGCTCAGTGATTAGTGCTATGTTACCACTAGGTAGGCTGTATGTGGCATCAGTGGGCAGTGAATGTTTCTTCTTTTTTGAAGCCGTGTAGAGAACACCTCATGGTGCATTGATGTTTGCCGTGTATGGTCTGATTTAGAGCCTCTGGAGTCACACAAAAGGTAAATTGAGAAGTTCGAGCCACCCACTTTTCTGAACTCCTTAGAACATCAACTTTTTTAAAAATGTTGGTTATTGCACTGCTGTGCGATTAGAAGGTGATAACTCTGTGTTGTCTGTCCAGCCATGTGCAGCCTTTAATTACATCTCACTCTGTGCATTAGGTAATCATTTCCACACCTATGTCCCAGGGAATGTTGCAGCCATGATGTTGGATGCTAGCCATTGCCCTGTGTAAGCTCAAAGATGTGTTCCTCTATAAAATGGTTGTCACTGCTCCTGTAAGTGCTTTGTGGGTATTGTAGTTGCAGTTCGTATGCCTGTGTTCCTGACTATCGACACCAAAAATATTGTGGTACAAGAATATCCAGAGCAGAATATCCAGGGTCAAAAAGCAAAAGGTAAATGCATATATGGAATTATAGATTTACTATTCCTAACTCCACATCTACGTACCTTGAAGATATATGTACATCATAGGTACATGTATGTGGAGTTAGGTATATAAAATCTCAACTGACCTGTCAATATTTTATCTTCAATATTTTTTCTTCAATATTGTGGTTTTGATATTCAGGGGGACAGCGTTCATATACCTGACGAGGTGCTGAACTGCATGTGTGGTTTATGTAGGATGCTACTCTGTGGGAGTGCCTTCGCTGGAAAATGTGTCTCTCTCATGTGACCTGTATGGGTAGTGTTCTGATGTGGTGTGCGAGGACCAGAGATGTGCTCTTCTTGGTTTTTGTTGTTGCAACATGACAAGGAATGGGAGATAGGAAGCCTAAGCATTAACTGTTAATGTATGTTTGCTAGAAAGAGTGTGAATGCAATGTGATCATTTAGGTGTCTTTTGCATGCATGGAAGAAAGTGCTCAAACCATGTACAGCAAACGTGTAGCAGCGCTTGTAGGAAAGTCCCTTTTTTTGTAGTTGGTCATCCCCACTAATTGCCACTTGTGCTGATGTTTTCTGACTGATGTTCACTGAGTCCCTGCTAATTAGGCCCCAGTGCCAGTGCTCTTTTCCTAAAACAAGGTAACATGGTGTCATTGTAATACAACTGGCACACATGTTGACACCCCTGTAAGTCCCTAGTAAGTGGTACTCCTGGTACCTAAGGCATGGGTACCAAAGTTGGTCCCTCAGGGCTGCAGCATGAATTATGCCAACCTAAAGGACCACAAAACAAATTGCATGCAGGCCGCCATTGCAGACTGTGTGCCATGGTGCAAACCATGAGTGAAAACACAACATGACTCACATACTGGGTGCTATGCTAAAGTCGCTGCATGGAATATATGCAAGTCACCCCTACAGTAGGCCTTGTAGCCCTAAGGCAGGGTGCATCATATTACATGTTAGGGCTTATATGCATGAGCAGATATGCCCCTGTGCTGTATTGTTCAATTACTAGATGGTACAAGTAAACAGGGAAGCCATCTTAAGTATATATACTGGGTATGGGTCATTCGGAGTTTCCCAGCTACATGATGGCTTTACTGAAACCTATGGTGTTTGGTATCAAACATCTTGTCTGAATAAATACTGTTGCAAGCACAAGATGTATTATGACATGCACCCAGAGGGCATCTTAGAGGTGGCCCCTGAAAAATCTACCACTATCTAGTGTGCTGGCCTAGTGGTCTCTGCAAAAAGAACAATTGATGGACAGAATGCAGAACAATGTCATACATTCACCCCAGTACAGAGATCTGGGCCTAAAGCCATCGTTTTTTTGCTCCCCATGCCATTCCAGTTAGAACCCAGCCATATGCAAATCAGTCTTGACCCTGCACCCAATGGGAACAGTTCAGCCCGAACTGCCAGGTCAGGTCCTCCCTGGGCTGGAAACAAGCATCCAAGCACCGGTTTCGGGGTTTCACCCCTCATTGGCCAGGATAGCTTGACTCCAGTGGCATGGAGAGCACGGGACAGTGATGATTGACCATCATCTGTGTGTCTTTTGCTTTCTCGGCCTAGCGGTCTCGACCAGCCAGCCACTACAGTCACATTTCTGAGCTCCTGCAAGTGAGAGCCTGCGCTCTCCGAAGCCAGAAACAATGCCTGCTCTGTGCACAGTGCACCTCATTTTGGTACACTATATTGAGAATTACCTTCCTACAGCGCGTATGAATGTGTAGGAGAAAAGTGTGAGAATGGATCTGGGTGCACATGTGAATAGAATGCATTTCGTCTTTGAAGTGGTCTGTACCATTCAGTTTAAACCACACGGGGGATGGAGTATGGAAAGGGCAAAGATTTGAAGACTACCCCCCACCCTTAAGAAGTGCAGTCTTGCATTAACACGGGAGCGACAGAAGAGCAGCCATTACAAACAGCCGTAGGATATGCCAGAGGTGGCAACTTGCAGGTGGCAAAGGAGCAACTCAGCAATGGGCATTATTCAACCCACCATGACATATGCTCTAACGGTCCCACCCATGGGGAAGAAAAGTAACTCATGGAGCCATTATAAAACCCTCCATGAAATATGCCAGAGGGTTCCACCCTGGCACGGCCGATGAGCAGCCACTCTAGTTATGCTATCTCCATGGATGCCTGGAAAATCTAAGCAAGGAACTGATCAAGTCACTTCTTTGATTTATATATATTTGGTTACCAAAGTCACACGTAACATGTCTGCTCCTCTTCATCCCCTGACCTTTGTGAAACTACACATGGTGCGCTTTTTGGGTCAGGCGTTAGCTAATATCTTTTGATTTTACTACACTTATATGTATAATGTACTTACAGGGGTTTTCAGACAGCCCCCTTCATCGATTGGTCTGTTATCGTATCATTCACGTGTTTCTTTAGACCACTTCAGCTATTGACTTACTTCACAGTGAGTCACACATTCCATTCTTTTGTGAGGAGCAAATCCACACACCAAGGAGTTCCATTCAGTGTCACAGACTTCTATGGTAATGTGTGTTTTTGAGACCCACATTTTCTGGGGGGTTTTAGCCACCATTGCCTGGCAGTTTTCCCATCCAAAGGTTTTGTAAAAACGCTGACAAAGTAAAACAAGCACTGACAATACCAAAAGGCTGGTAGCCAATGCCAGACCTTTTGGCTTTGCCAAAGCTTTTTTTTTTTTTTACTCGAAGAAGAGTGATAAAATAGGATGGCGAGACATTCATATTTTTGTGTGCATTTCAGCCTACTTTTGGTTGACTGCGAGATGTAAACATGAAGAAAAGTGTGATTATGTGTCAGGCGCTTTGACCTCGAAGGTATTATGCCAAAAATAAATTTCTAGCTGACTTTCCTTGTTAATTTGTATGTTCCCCTAGCGCCATGGTGCCTTGAGGTTGTCATCTGCTCTGTAAGCTAATTTCATCGGTTGCCTATTGCTGTGCTATTAGTAGTCACCCTTCCCCAACCCACACCCTTATTGCAGGCTTTTTAGCCTGTTCTTGGGTTCCCTTGGTTGCAGAAATACAAAGTTGTGTGGTTACTTTCAATTTTTGCTTTTACCTTCTAGCCGTGATAAAACTCAAGAGCATGTTTGTCCCAGAATGAGACATGTGTCGGCTGTTCTTTGTTTAATTGTTCAACTAAACACAAAGAACAGATAGTTAAGTGGCCCTATGAATTGGTATATTTAAAACTGTAATTATTGGAATAATATTAGAAACTTTTTTGGAAACAGTAATCTATGTGTATGGCTGATTCTTGAAAGAAACTTTTTTTCTTTAAACATTATAATCATTGGAAAGAACATGACCTTTAATCCAAATTCAGTATAAATTCTTTGGTAGAACACATACCATGATCGAAGCAAGACCAGACTTTAACTATGAGAACATTGAATGTAGTACTAGATTTCCATGTCACATGTTGGTTGAAAGGTCTTTGAAATAGAACTTTCATTTGTTGAAGCCACCTCTCAATGAAATTGGGACCAGTATCAAACTTATAAGACCTTTTTTAGATCAAGGACACATAAAGATGCCATCGATAAGGAAATTCTACAAGTTTGTATGATGCTCACCTTCCATCTCAACAACTTGCTTTGTGATGACCAGGTACAGGTTTTACATCCTTTTGATATCCACAAAAGGGCGAATGTCAAGGTGCCCAATATGCGGGGCTTACTCTTCAACCGTTTTTTTTAATTTCCCGCTATATTGATTAAACAATATATATTTTTTAAAGTCTAGACACAGAATTTTCACGACAAACTTCTTTGGTGCTTCAAACTACAGAGCCGTGATGTGGATTTTGGTGCTGACGTCCTCAGATGCTCAGACTTGGTTTGGTTTGTCCATCACGCTTATTAAAGTGAGTGTCACGTAGATGGAGTTCAGAGTTTGTTGGCCTTTTATTAACATTTTTACAGTGTGCATTACGCCACAGATAAATTGAGGCGTGAAGCATTTTATTTGCAGCTCAGTGCCTTTTCTTTATTTGTTGTAAATTCATGCTGCTGGTGTGATTGTAGTGCTACACTTTGATGACTTGAAGCTGCATACTGCAGTTCTCTTTTAAATTCAGTTCTAGTGCTGTATCGTCTACTTCAAACTACAGAGCCGTGATGTGCATTTGGACTGGAGTTCTTTGTTTGTGTTAATTATTTGTGTTGTAGCGCTGTGTGATTAGCAGAAATCAACACCCCAATAAATTTGGACAGGTGAAAGCTGAGAATATTTATCCGGAATTTTAATCCGATGGATTTTGGTGTGGGGAGCCCCAAAATCCACGTTTTACCTCATTTTGTGTGACAAAAACACTTAATAGTTGCTGTTAAACCCGCATAATGTATGTCCCACACGAAATTAATATTTTTTGAGGACGCAATAAATATTGCACCTTATACGGGCCACTCTTAATGAAAGCCTTAGTGTGAGACCCGAATGAAAAGTGATTATGTGTGGTCAAGTTAAATGGTATGGTTGCAATATCTTACTCTTTGTGTTGTGGTTTCATCATTTGTTGTTGGAGATTGTGTCTTTGAATGGCTTTACTGATTTCTTATGCATCTCCTAGGACAGTAATATGCTTATTACTTGATGGTTACAGATGGTGTTGCTTGCAGTGTAACTAGTTGGAGATGTGTTGTATATGTGTGTGGGGCCCAACGTGTTTTGTTCTGTTTGCCTGTTGAGTTCTAGTTGCTAGTGTACTAAGTAAGGATGTGATAAGCCATTCTGTCTTATTTCCGTGCTGTGTTGGATTAATTAGATGTCTCTTTCTTAAGTGTTCTCAGTGTTGAGCTGGTGGAGAGACTTTGAAAGGTCGCGTGTGCTTTAAACTCCTGGTTTGCTGTAACCATTTGGCCATGTATTTTTGTGAGGGAAGGTCGTGTTTGCTATGATTGCAGTGCTTGGCTAGGTAATGCTCTCTGTTTATATTCTTACTTCTATGTATAAATACTGTCATACACTTGTCTTGACTGTGAGGAAGTTGTGCTTTCCTTTATTTGCCTGTATCTATTCCTCTCTGGCTACAGTGGGACAGTGCTGAGATGGTCCTGCCACCCCTTGTAGCTGCAGTGTATGGCTTAGCGCTACACTAGTCTTCTTTGCTCCTGTGACAACCTTTAGCTGTGAGTTGGTGCAGTTGCTGTAGAGTTGCAGCCACAGTCCTGCAGTGAATCGCTGTGACATCCTTTTGAGCTCCTTTGTAGTGAGGCACACTTTTGTGTTTGCTTGTGGGCTGCAGGACTGTGGGATTGAGTTGCCATCGTATTCTGTTTTCCTCTCCACAGTGCTGTGTCCTTCCCGTTCACTGCACATCTCGGATTGCACATTGCGCGTCATACGTAATATTAATAGATAGTGGAGCAGCTGCCTGAAGTAAGACCGAGCTGAAAAATCAATACCAGTAATTGGCCCTAGACAAAGCGCTTCATTCATCGTATGATGCCAATGGGTGGCTCTCTACAGAGAAACGGGGTGAACGGGACTAGAACAGAGTAGTATACATGTAGCAGGCCTTGCATCTTCAAGGCCTGGTGGGAACAGGTGGCCCAACCAACCCTACATTTATTGGTAATAACAGTTTTCAGTTTCTATCTCATATTCCCCTCTGAACTGTCCCTGGCTCAGGTACTATAACTGCGGGATGCTGAAATCCTTTGGGAAAACATAAGACAAATACCCAGACACTCCTGCCTACCCCTACCGTGCTCTCTTTGGCACCGGTATGTAAACAATTCTCTCTGTAAATATTTATGGCGGCTGTACGTAAACTACCTGTTCAGTGGCAATGAGTAAAATCACCGAGCTTTCTGTGACAGCTTTCTGTAAAGCCTGCGATCTGTGACAGCTGTCTGTAAACACAGTTGAATGTTGTAGCTATCTGTAAACACTACAGTCTGTAACTGCTATCTGTAAACACAGTTGTGTGTTGCAGCTATCTGTAAACACTGTGGTCCGTGAAAGATGTCTGTAAACACAATTGTATGTTGTAGCTATCTGTAAACATGGCAGTCCGTCACAGCTGTCTGTAAACACAGTTGTATGTTGTAGCTATCTGTAAACACTGTGGTCCGTCACAGCTGTTTGTAAACACAGTTGTATGTTGCAGCTATCTGTAAACACAGTGGTCTGTGACAGCTGTCTGTAAACACAGTAGTATGTTGCAGCTATCTGTAAATACTGTGGTCCGTGAGAGCTGCATGTAAACACAGTTGTATGTTGCAGCTATCTGTAAACACTGCGGTCAGTGACCGCTGCATGTAAACACTGTGGTCAGTGACAGCTGCATGTAAACACTGCGGTCAGTGACAGCTGCATGTAAACACAGTAGTATGTTGCAGCTATCTGTAAACACTGCGGTCAGTGACAGCTGCATGTAAACACAGTTGTATGTTGCAGCTATCTGTAAACACTGCGGTCAGTGACAGCTGCATGTAAACACAGTTGTATGTTGCAGCTATTTGTAAACACTGTGGTCCGTGACAGCTGCATGTAAACACAGTTGTATGTTGCAGCTATCTGTAAACACTGTGGTCAGTGACAGCTGCATGTAAACACAGTTGTATGTTGCAGCTATCTGTAAACACTGCGTTCAGTGACAGCTGCATGTAAACATAGTAGTATGTTGCAGCTATCTGTAAATACTGTGGTCCGTCACAGCTGCATTTAAACACAGTTGTATGTTGCAGCTATCTGTAAACACTGCGGTCAGTGACAGCTGCATGTAAACACAGTTGTATGTTGCAGCTATCTGTAAACACTGTGGTCCGTGACAGCTGCATGTAAACACAATTGTATGTTGCAGCTATCTGTAAACACTGGTCAGTGACAGCTGCATGTAAACACAGTTGTATGTTGCAGCTATCTGTAAACACTGCGGTCAGTGACAGCTGCATGTAAACACAGTTGTATGTTGCAGCTATCTGTAAACACTGCGGTCAGTGACAGCTGCATGTAAACACAGTTGTATGTTGCAGCTATCTGTAAACACTGCGGTCAGTGACAGCTGCATGTAAACATAGTAGTATGTTGCAGCTATCTGTAAATACTGTGGTCCGTCACAGCTGCATTTAAACACAGTTGTATGTTGTAGCTATCTGTAAACACTGTGGTCCGTCACAGCTGCATGTAAACACAGTTGTATGTTGCAGCTATCTGTAAACACTGTGGTCCGTGACAGCTGTCCCTTGCTGCTGGATATTTGCAGGCAGCTATCGGAGAGAAGAGCGTTATAGACGCTGCCACAGACAATAGGGTTTACAGAAAATCTTCATTCAATAGAGCGTTTCCAGACATGTTTCAGAGGTGCTAGCCCTTTACAAACAGCTGTGTGTAAACACTGCTTGGGATGACAGCTGCCTGTCAAATTGCATTCAGTTCCAAAAGGTCCTCAGCACTTTTGTTCCTTTTTTCCCAGTACTTGGAGAGTCTAAATGCCCTGGTTGTGTCTGCTATCTGCCCGCCGCTGGCTGTGACAGTTTACTAAAAATAACCGTTCTCTGATATAGTTGTCTAGAAGCAGCCTCCTGTCTGTGAAATCTGCCTGTGTTGACACTGCTGTCTTGACAGCTCCATGTAATACATTGCACTTTCAGCCACCGACATTTATAAATACTTCTCTCTGCGACAGCCATTAGCACACGCTCCTTGCAGTGACTGCCTGTAGATGCTGCTCTTTGTGACAGTGACTTGTAAACATTGAATCTCTCTCACAACTCTTAATGGCAAACAATTCGTAACTGTCTGTCACATCTTACTAACGTTTCGTCTAAATGTCTTACTAGTGTTTTGTCTCAATGCTACTTTTCTGTTATCACAATTTACTCTATCCTCAGACACATCTGTAAATGTTCTGCTGTCTATTCTGCCTGAAAACAACCCAACCTTCTGTAAACACTACTTGCTGTTACTGCTGTGTAAATACTCTGCTTTCAGGAATTCATAAATTGTGTAAACATTATTCTCCCTTTGATGGCACCTGCAAATCCTCTGCTCCCTGCCCTTTGTCTCTGGTGCTTTGCTTCTGTTTTCTTTCATTTCTGGTGCTTTTGACAGCACCTGTAAACATCATGCTTGGTGCGCACCATTTGTAAACAGTCTGCTGTCTGTTTTGGTTCCCCGCCTTCATCTGCGAATGCTCTACCTTCTTGCAGTTAGTTGACTCTAAAAGATGTGCTGTGTGTGACCGCAGCTAGGACTTATCTGCTCAAACTGGACTCAGTCAGTCATTCAGAGGTTTATATAGCGCGGCTACTCACCCATATGGGTCTCAAGGCACTGAGGCGGGGGACGGGGGGGCTGCTAATCCGTCTAAGCACCGGGGTTCAGTCGAAAAGCCAGGTTTTGAGATCCCTCCTGCATTGGGGTAGCGACCTTTAAAGGGCCTGATTGATTAAGGTAAACTCTATCCTTTAATGCGTGGAGACTAGCCCCTCGCACAGATACTACTAGTATCATACCTTTGTGAATAGCGAATAATCATACATTTACACAAAAGTGTACATTTACCTTTGTGAATCAGGCACCTAAATGTAGTTCTCACCAACTGTAAACATTGCACTCTAATCCTGTGTGACGTAATCTGTACGTGTCCTGTCCTGATTCAGGTGTGTGACTGTCATTTGCACATTTTGTGCTGGAGACGAGCCAGCTGTAAATATTTTTCAGTTAGTGATATGATCTATGAATGCAAATGCCCTGCTTTCGGCCAGTGGCGTTTGTAAACATTCTGATTTCGATAACTGCCTCCTTTTAAGAACTGTGCTTAAAAAGGGCACCCCTTTTATGTCTGCTCTACGTAAATACAAACATTCCAGTGCCTGCGATAGCCATTTGTAAGTGTTGTGTTTGAAAAGGGTTACTTGTAAACAATCTTCTTGTTACTATACTCTGGCACAGGATTTAGCTTAACTGTCTACCCTGGGTGTCTGTGGTGGTCACTTCTAAATGGTGTTCCGTGAGGATGGCCTCCTGCAAATAGTTTAATGCAGACTTCGATGGCGAGTAGCCCGTGAGCAACTGGTAGATGTCCACCTACCTCTAAGTGGCTTTCCTGTGTGCAGCCCAGCTTACTAAATGAAACTCTTTTGCTTGGTTGAATGAATAGATGTATAACTAAATTGAAATGTGCATATTCAAAACGAGAATGAGTGTATTTTTAGAACTCATAAACGGATGTTTGGAGAAAAATTGTTGAATTGCTAAATTATACTTAAAGCTGATATTTGAGTAATAGATAATTCCGCGTTGGGAAGACTTTTTAGTAACATTAAATTGCTGCCAGAGGCATTGCAGCCCTGGCTTTTATGAGTTACCCTTCTAGAGGCCAAATATTGACAAAGTACTTTTTAACGTTACCGTTGGCCCCCACATCTCATACACTAAGGTGACTACTGCTGGTAATCTTGCATATGGTGGCTACTAATGTAATCTTGCCTGATTCGGTCACTAAAACAACTCTAATAATATTATCAGCTCATGATGGTTTTCATTAAATATAATAGCTCTTACTACAGCAATGTTTGTTGCAGACCTTTCCGAATGTACTGCTCTTTGCCAGACACTTGTAGGCTGCCATTACTCTCTAGCTGTTGTCCTGTCAGCCATCTTTAAGTATCCTTACTCCAACTCACACCTGCTAACCTTGAATTGTATATTGCTTGTGTTGTACATGGCATTAGTGCTTGAGTTATCTTCAAACATTGCTATGCTGTGCTAGACCTGGTTGTCATATATAAAATGGCTGTTGGGTGCCTGTAAATACGATTTTGTCGATCCCAACTACCGTCTTTCAAGATGCTAGGCTGCGTGTACTTCCTTCTTCACCTGTCTGTCAAGAGACCGTAAGCTCCATGCACTCTCTTTGCTTAATACTATATAGTTTGTTTAGCATTTTCCTTTCTGTTGCTGCCATTTGTAACATTTTCCTCTTTGGTTGTCTTGTAGATCGATCCCAAGGTGGCATTTCCTCGTCGAGCGCAGCCCAAGGTAGGTGATGATTGCGTCTCTAAACAGTTTAATGTGTAGTAAGGCGCCATCCCTCAACTACTCGTAATTCAGTTAATGCAGTTATATGTACTCATGAGCAGTACCAAAGGTTTGGTTTAGCTTGATTTTAGGACGCCTGGAGAGCACTAGTTAAAATACAATAAGGGCAAACATTTATGGCATTTAATTTACTGTGTGTAGCAAACTAGAACCCTAAAACAATGTATGTCTGAAGGATAGAAGTCCATGGTACGTTAGCATGCCTCAATGCACCAAAATCTTATGTCTAGCCCTTAAATTTGAATTCTTCAGTTCTCATTTTTTGATACAAATAAAACTTTGCTAAAATATTTAAATTTACCGGTGAGGATGTGTGTGAGAGTTTTCTACTGTAAGTTTAACTTGAGTTCCTATGCCGCCTACTAGTCACAATTCCCTATTTTTTAAGCATCCATGTTGAAAGTGTATGTCTTGTCAGAAAGTCTGAACACATTTGTTCTCCCGCCAACAATTTGTGAAATGTGTTGGCCTTAGCTCCTTGCTAGATCGTGTGTAGAAGACCTCCTAATTTTACACTTTGCTGGAAAAAACAATCTTTTGACACTTCTATCCAGTTTTAGATCATAATGTGAACAACTGAAAGGTTTGTTCCGTGGGCGACTACAATAACCTGTTCGAGTCAATCCGCATTTTCGCCTAATAGGTAGCAAACTATCTACATTTTAACTTTTTTGAAATCCCTGCAAAAACATAGCCTGCTTAAGTCTAGGACTGAGTTAATGTGTTCTTCTGACTCCAGGCGTGCCATATGCAAGGTCAGACAGCTGATGGTGGGGTTTCCCCTTGGTTCTGCGTCCATATGGTGGTAGGCTGATGTGAAGTGCATTTTCACATTATTGCTCGATGACTTCAACATCTATTTTTGCCTAAAATAAGGGACTTTTGTTGCTTTTATCTGTATTGTAGTTGATCTCATCTTGACTGAATTACTTCTTTAGCGTGGACACCTGCAGCCTGTCTTCCGTTTCTGGGCGCGATTTAGAGTTTGGCTGGCAGAGGTAAGTTTGCAGTATGGCAGAGAACTTTACCCTTGCCATACTGAGAGTCCTCTGACTGTCAAATCTAGAGTCGTCCGTCGGCACCGTGGACAACTCTACACATCCACAGGAACCGCCATCACAGTGGTTCCTGTCAATGTTACGGGCAGCGCCATCTTTCACGATGGCCGCGCGCATAGAGGGTGTGAGACTGAGTGGTGAGTGTAGGTGTCACAGAATTACCAGCCTGTGCCTTCAAGGCAATGCTAAGTCTGCTCAGCATTCTAGCGGTGTGCTTGAGCATCAGTAAATGAGAGCACCCTCATCCCTGAAGTCAGTGCACAGCAACTCCGCAGTGCTGGCTGTCACTGTCCATGTGCTGGTATTCCTGAAGACTGAATGATTTCTCTAGTGTGTTATTTGCATGAATGGGGTGCCAAAGGATTTCACCATTTTTCTTGGTTGTCGTCTACAGCCTACCCTATGCAGAATGTTTCCCAGACAGCATCACTACTCCGTTAAATAGCTTTGATGCAGTGTTGTGCTAGTGAAGGTGTAGTACGTTTAAAATAACTATCTAAATAGATCTAGAATGTGTGTTGTGTGACGAACGTGCCGTTGTATTGGCAGTGGTTTGCAGATTATGTTACTTTTGGTGCTGCGTTGTATGGGGAGCCTGTCTACTGTGTTCTGTTCAATAAAAACAAATTAAAGCTGTAACTGAAAAGGTAATGCGTGTGTAGTGAGTACTGTTGGGTCGAAGGTGCTGGTAGATGTCACATTTTAGTGGATTATGGCATAATGGAAGTTTGTTGGGTGCATCTTGGTATGCCCTATTTTTTTTTTTTTACTGATTGGACATTTTGTTCTCCGTCCCTGCTAGTGTGGGCGGCATGACCTTCTCGTCTGTCACTAATTGATAATCTTGACACAGCCCAGTGCAGAGTACACTTTTGTGCCCAGACCACCCGGTTTGTTTATTCATGTTTCCTTTGATTTATTTAGGACCCACATCTTGGGTTTGGTCTTCACATCTTAGCCACATTGCATTGATCTTGTTTCATCTCCGCAAATTTGTGTTCTCTGATGTCTGGTTACTTCATGTACCGTTAGTTGTAGATGTTTCACGGTGCACTATAATAGTCTCAAATTCATGAGGGGATTTTATATTGCTTTATATCGTATTTTCCCACGGCTGAAGTCTTAGTAATTTTTCTTCTTTCTCTGTCCCTCGTTCTCTATCTTTCTCCCTTCCCCCTCGCCATCTTTAACTCCGCCTCTCTCTCTCTCTCTCTCTCTCTCTCTCTCTCTCTCTCTCTCTCTCTCTCTCTCTCTCTCTCTCTCTCTCTCTCTCTCTCTCTCTCACACACACACACACACACACCCTGCCCCCCCAATCCCCCCCCCTTTTGTATCTGGCGGTGGAGAGAAATGCACACTGAGGCATAGGTGTGGGGGTAGCGAATATTTAAGGACCCCAGGAGCTTGGGTCTCCGGCTGGAGCGGATAAACTCTAGGGAGGGGGAAGCTATGCAGCAGGTAGCCCTGGAGATTGGAGCTGGGCGGCCAAGCGGAATGGGGTTAATTCCATTAAGTAGTCTGGTAACAGAAGGTGCTTTAGTGTAGGAGCAGGCTGTTGTGCAAACCCCAGATTAGCTCTTTACTCCTTAGGTTCATTAGTGCCATGTGTCCCTCCCCCGTGCAAGCCCTGGCAGTGTGTTGTTGGGCTCTGTAGTTTGCTGCAGCTTACCCGCTGCGTGACTTGTGGTTAGAGCTTTCATATGCTTTTACAGGGAGCTCCATGTCTTATTGTGTTGTCTTTTGCACAGCTTGCTGTTACTTCTTTTCCAGGAGCCACTTGGCTGATGACCTAGAATTTTATGCTTTGTACTTTATGGGCCATAAGTGAATTTCTGACTATAGGTTTTCAGCCTCTTGAAGAAAGAACCGAGAGAGCCCTTACATCTGCTTCAAGTCGCCCCTGTGAGAGTGACCGCTGGTGGTATCTGAAAATTGGACTGCCTTAGTCAAGGGGGATTGACAGTGTATTCAGAACTGAATAATTGCAATAGCTTAGTCTGTGGGAGGCATGGACAAGCAGATCGGGGATGGAGTACATAGTGTAAGAGTTAGCTTCACCTTTGTTCGGCTTCATATTACATTTCTGGTCCCTCTACCAGATCCGTTTTTGCTTCCAGAACAGCTTGCGGAGATGGGCTTAAAGAAAGATTTGATAGTGATGTCTTTCTTATATGCTGTCACTTAGCTCATAGATGTCAATTCTGCTAAAGTATTTTGCTTGTCCTCTTCCCTGCATAATTGACTTCAGGAAGACTGTTCCTGTACTAATACTGTCTTCATATCCTAATTCTGTAGCATTTATATATAGCAGTAACAGTGCTGCCAGATCAGTTCTGTGGAAGCAAGGTACCTGCTGGAACCATTTGAGGGATGTTATGAAGCAGTGGCAGGTCAGAGGATAGACTAGATGGTCGGGGGTTCTTACCTACTTTCATAGTTTGCTTTTGTAGGTTATAGTCTAAAGACTGGTATTTGCTTGAATTGCTTGCTGAAAAATGCAAGGTGTGTAGTTTCAGCTCTCTGGACATAGTCTTCTGTCTTGTTTTGTGTTGGCTTTATAATGATTTTGTTTTTCAGCGATTATTTATTCTTTTGCTGTTCCTCATCCTCGCTGGCTTTCCCCTGTGGACTATGGGATCCTGGTGTTTAGTTGTGGGTCCTAAATGTGCCGAAGGTCATAATTTAAGCCTTTTGCCTTATTACATTTCTTTTTTATTCCAGCAGATGCTGACATGTGGTGCTTCGAGATAGCTATATCTGACTTTTCTGCACCAGAATTTGTCATTTCTGCTTTCTACCAGGGTGGCCCGAATTGTTGTTACCTTGCCCTCAGAGGCATGCTGCTTGGTGCATGCAAGTGTGGGAGAAAAATGCGTTTGTTGGTGTGGCTTGTACCTAGACTGCATGGTGTTTGTTTAGTCACTGGAGACCTGCTCCAGCTGAGAAGTGTAGCAGCGACGTGTGGCTGTTTGTGAAGGACATCCTGTACAGAAGATGCTCCCTCGGCATAGGGAGCATAGTAGAGAAGAAGTGGTGAGGAGGCTGATAGCTGGTGAGTGCAGGATTTAGCATGCAGGCTGTTCAAGTATGTAGGGGACATGCAAAAGGACCAGAGATGTGCTCAGATCCTAGGACATCAAGTGAACGGGGTACCTGGTTAGTATTTTAGAAAGGGTATATGCTGGATCTGCGTGTGGAGCGTTGCAGACAGGGGTATTGGGTGTGACTGTGTGGTGTAAATAGGTACTTTGTATGAGGGTCTCAGAGATGTGCTCGACAGTGATGGAGCGAGCAGCTTCTGCAGCTAAGACGTAGGAAGAATTAGTCAAATTGGTAACTGTTGATTGGCAAGAAGTTCAGTTTATTCCTTCAAAGTATTGTGACTGATGGCCCAGGTGTATGAGATGGGCTACTGAGCCAAAAGACTGGATATTGTGAAGGGTCTAAAGATGGACTATATGACACATAAGTACATGCTCAATAATCCAAATCAACACTAGAAACAGAGATCTGAATATTGCCGTGTAATGATCGAGACGTGGTGTGCATATCACATTATTTTGTTTTTGCAACTCCAGTACCAATATATATCAAAAAGAAGAGTAGCTTTCTGGCGCTCTACCTTGCTTATTGGTTGTAGGTCAATTCAGTACTGCTTAGGGGTACGTGTATGGGTTACCTTTTAAGAGATGATTCCCAGCGAGTGCCCAGTGCAAGTATTCGTCGTTTGTAGTACTGCTGATGTGTGAGACTCTCAAAGGACCACAGCTGTGGCTATTTTCTGTTATTTCAATCAAATGTGAGCCAGGATAATGAACTTATACATAATTTATCAAGGGAACATTCAATCTTACCTCTGTGTCATCCCAGGCTCTAAATCCGATGAGTTAGAATTTCCAAACTGCATTTTCATCCTCGTGCATGTGCTTGGCCACAGTCGACTGACTCACTTTGAAGAATGAAGCGTTTCGTGATTGACTGAGAAGCCGCCTCTCCACTGTTGATATCGGAAGCTGACCACGAAGGTTTGAGTGACGTGGCGGGGGTCTCGCCCAGTCCACAAACCTCAATCGGATTTTTGTTAATGGCCTTTTCAAAATGGCAGAAAAATATGATGCCTTGGTCAGACCTGAGTGTTGGCTTTTTAGCACATGACTGTAGATAAAGATTGGGAAATGTAAAATAAAGATGCTAGCAAAGGCAGGTGGGTGAATTAGTCTGTGAAGAAGAGGACTCAATGTTTGAAATGAAAAGTTGAAAGTGCAGAAAGATGGACGGATAGGATTGGGAGAACGATCAAAGTTTGGAAAGCGTGGGGGATACACAAAATAGGACTTTACACCTAACCGCGTAAGAAGGGGAAGTGGGTAGAGTTACAAGAACAAGTTAGGGTAGCGAACGATGGACAGAATCTACTCAGAAAATGGTATGGGCAAAAGATATGCAAAGAATGGCATCTAAATGTGATTCTGAAAGGGTGAATGAGGAGGAACCTGGTCAACTGTCAGGAGGATGAGAATTATTTAAGATAAAGGAAGATTTGTAAAGAATAAGGACCTGTTTACGTCTTAGGTGGTGCAGCGCTAGGTCCGCCCTGCCACTGCATTGCCAAAGCCGTGGTCGTAACACCAGCCAGCCAGATTAAGAGTTTCCTCCTATCTAGCTGGCTTTTATTTTTACGTTCCCACGGCGGTGCCTTAAAAATGGTCACCGCAATGGGAACGCCAAAAATAGTTCCTGCACGGCATGGCCTATAAAGTCCATGCCATGCAGGAACTGGTGTGCATGCACACAGGGGGGCACATGTTGTGCCCTCTTATGTGCATCTACGGGGGTTGAGGCAACAGGGTGCCCTGTAGGGCCCCCTTTGTTTCCACTCTGCCGAGGTTTTCATGGTGGTGGATCTGCCATGAAAACCCTGGCGTAGAGGAAATTTGTAATTTGCTTGGCGTGACCGCGGTGGACACACCAAGCATATTACTGCTTCTTGACCGCAGCAACACCACCAGGGAACGGCAGCTGCGGCAGGGCCGTGGCGGTCCAACTGCCCAACTCACAATAGAGTGGTCGGGGGACCGCCACAGCCACCCCCCACGAGTCTTGCGGTTTGTGGGCTGCCAGACTCATAAACGGGGCTTAATATTGCTATCTTAACAGTGCATTAAGAATTCAGGTATGTGCCAGGATGTCACCCGCATTAGTTATGGTACAAAGGCATGCTATGCTTACTTTGACCTGATGGGTATAGTCTTAATTGGTCTCGTAACAGATATGTGTTTTACAGAACTATTTTTTTTTTGCTGGGTGTCCTCCGAAGGGTCCTGTCGTTAGGAGTATTTGTGTTGCACATCCATGTGCTTTCCATTGGAGATGGAATTAGGATCAGGCATGTTGGGTGACCTGTCCCAAGGGCCGGTGTTTAGGTCTCGCCTGAGACATTTAGTAAGTGGCTTTTAAAAGTGCCACCAGAGGCTTTTGCTGGCCTCAAGCTTATGTGCACGTGCGCGTGCACGCGTGTAGCCACCATGTGGGTTTCTGTCATGGCTCATTAAGCCTTGCGTGCCTCTCTCCGCTTCCACTCCCCCCCCCCCCCCCCCCACGCCTCTATACTGCAGCAGGCCGTGCGATCACTTTCAGCAGTTTAATCTTTACTTTTGCTATAATCGCGGCACCGGCGCTTTACCTTTAACCATGTTAAAGTAAAGCGCGGATGCCGCGATTGAGCATGAATTTATGGCTTGTATGGTAGACCCAATACGGCCAGAGGTCAAAAACACCAGCTATCCAAGCGCACGAATACCAAAACCTCAGGGGTGCACGGATTTCCTCACAGCCCTTTACGGTGGGGGAGTCTGCAGGCATGAACGATCTCCTCTTTTGGGTTCTCGAATCAGGTCTTTGCTGAGTGATGACGCTGCCTCATCTCTTTCCCCAGCACGAGCACCTCCTCCCACTTGCATGCAAAAATTAATGTTACTTTGTGGCCGCGTGCTATTGAATGCTGACTGAGCCCAAATAAATATTATCTACGGGGCTACTCAACCACCTTTCCACCTCATTGCTACCATTCCAACGTCCTAGGATTCGACCAAATCTCTTCCCCCATCAGCCAATGCCTGGGTAAACGCACTAGTGCTGAGGGCCTGCATAACGAACCCTCACTCGTGCCCTACAAGGCCATAAATACCGCCTCCGCTGCATGCTAGTCCATCTGATGGGCTCCCTCCCTAAGCAGCCTCTGTGTTATCAGCAGGCTAAGGGTTCTTCATCCAAAACGCAGTGTTGTCTGAATTCCTGGTGTCCCGCTCTGTCCATGGCGTGTTACCCCCTCCTGAGCACCAGACATCTCCCCTTACAACAACAACACCCACAAGGCCTTTCATTACTAATAAACACAGCCCGAGGCAGCTCCAGGTCATGGACTTTGAGGTAATAATAATAATAATAATCCACATTTGTAAAGCGCGAACAATCACCCGTATGGGTCTCTAAGCGCTGGGGGCCGTTGGGAAGATTAAGCAAGCTATCGCCCAGAGTCACATGGTGCTGGGCTAGTCTGCCACCGGCGCCGGGGATCGAACCGTGATCCCCAGATTCTGGAGTCAGTCGCCCTGGCCGCTGAGCCACACGCTCTCAAATGCACTGTTCTCCACCCTCGCTCACTACTCGAACTCTTGGTGACAGCGCGACTCAGTGACACTTCTGTCGCTTTTAGCATCTTGTGTCCATCCATACGACATTCTTTTGTTCATGTGTTGCGCCATCCACGTGCACATGCTGGTATGTTCTGTTTCAATTCAAATATGCAGAGTTGCACTGTTGAGACAGTGAGCCGCAAATAAAAATACTGCGAATACAGACTACTGCGACCTATAAATGTGCACATAAAAGATTACTTTCACAGATACATGAATAGCTGAATTACTCTATTAGCAGATAAATGTGCACTTAAATCACTATTGGCACAGCAGATAAATAAACAGACAAACAACCATCTGTTTTACAGAATACGTGAACAGCTAAATAATTGTTGCAGATGAATGCGCAGCCGCATCGTTAATACAGGAGATACATGTGCACTCCAATGGTTGACGTGACGCAGCAGACAAATGTGCAGAAAAATCATTTTAGCAACAGATAAATGCCCACGGCCATCCTGTCGCTTGTAACTGCACAGAATTAAATATAGTTATTATAAATTATCATTGCCACACGTAAACCAAAGCGGTACATATTGCTCTCTGTTGAGTCGACTGTACTCTTTGCCTAAAGTCCTCCCCACCCGCCTGGGACCCCCTTCCATAAGCAGAGGGGGTGGAGTGATGAATGCGGCGGGAGTGCAAGGGGGTGGAGGGGCGCGCCTTGGCGAGGCCCAACACTCGGGAATAATGGCGTGACTTTACTTTACGAGCAATATCCCCGTAAGTCACTCGACTTTGATTCCAATGAGTTTGGAGAGCTGATGCCAGGGACGACGGGCATTTAACCAAGATTTGTGTACTGCTACACTTCTACCCCTCTACTACCCTTCTACCCCTCTGCTACACCTTTACCTCTCTACCCCTCTTCTACCCCTCTACCCCTCTATTACTCAGGGCCACAACAATATCACTCAGCGCCACCACACTATCAGTCAGCACCTCCACAGCATCACTTAGCACCACCACAGCATCACTCAAGGCCACAATAGCATCACTCAAGGCCACCACAGCATCACTCAACACCACCACAGCATTACTCAGCACCACCACAACATCACTCAGCACCACCACAGCATCACTCAGCGCCACAACAGCATCAGTCAGCGCCACCACAGCATCACTCGGGGCCACCACAGCATCACTCGGGCCACCACAGCATCCCTCGGGGCCACCACAGCCTCACTCGGGGCCACCACAGCATCACTCGGGGCCACCACAGCATCACTCGGGGCCACCACAGCATCACTCGGGGCCACCACAGCATCACTCGGGGCCACCACAGCATCACTCGGGGCCACCACAGCATCACTCGGGGCCACCACAGCATCACTCGGGGCCACCACAGCATCACTCGGGGCCACCACAGCATCACTCGGGGCCACCACAGCATCACTCGGGGCCACCACAGCATCACTGAGCAACACCACAGCATCACTCTGCGCCACCACAGCATCACTGAGCAACACCACAGCATCACTCTGCGCTACCACAGCATCACTGAGCGCTACCACAGCATCACTGAGCGCTACCACAGCATCACTCTGCGCTACCACAGCATCACTCTGCGCTACCACAGCATCACTGAGCAACACCACAGCATCACTGAGCAACACCACAGCATCACTCTGTGCTACCACAGCATCACTGAGCAACACCACAGCATCACTCTGCGCTACCACAGCATCACTGAGCAACACCACAGCATCACTCTGCGCTACCACAGCATCACTCTGCGCTACCACAGCATCACTCTGCGCTACCACAGCATCACTGAGCAACACCACAGCATCACTGAGCAACACCACAGCATCACTGAGCAACACCACAGCATCACTCTGCGCTACCACAGCATCACTGAGCAACACCACAGCATCACTCTGCGCTACCACAGCATCACTGAGCAACACCACAGCATCACTCTGCGCTACCACAGCATCACTGAGCAACACCACAGCATCACTCTGCGCTACCACAGCATCACTGAGCAACACCACAGCATCACTCTGCGCTACCACAGCATCACTGAGCAACACCACAGCATCACTCTGCACCACCAAAGCATCACTCTGCACCACCACAGCATCACTCTGCACCACCACAGCATCACTCTGCACCACCACAGCATCACTCAGCGTCACCACAGCATCACTCGGGGCCACCACAGCATCACTCGGGGCCACCACAGCATCACTCGGGGCCACCACAGCATCACTCGGGGCCACCACAGCATCACTCGGGGCCACCACAGCATCACTCGGGGCCACCACAGCATCACTCGGGGCCACCACAGCATCACTCGGGGCCACCACAGCATCACTCGGGGCCACCACAGCATCACTCGGGGCCACCACAGCATCACTCGGGGCCACCACAGCATCACTCGGGGCCACCACAGCATCACTGAGCAACACCACAGCATCACTCTGCGCCACCACAGCATCACTGAGCAACACCACAGCATCACTCTGCGCTACCACAGCATCACTGAGCGCTACCACAGCATCACTGAGCGCTACCACAGCATCACTCTGCGCTACCACAGCATCACTCTGCGCTACCACAGCATCACTGAGCAACACCACAGCATCACTGAGCAACACCACAGCATCACTCTGTGCTACCACAGCATCACTGAGCAACACCACAGCATCACTCTGCGCTACCACAGCATCACTGAGCAACACCACAGCATCACTCTGCGCTACCACAGCATCACTCTGCGCTACCACAGCATCACTCTGCGCTACCACAGCATCACTGAGCAACACCACAGCATCACTGAGCAACACCACAGCATCACTGAGCAACACCACAGCATCACTCTGCGCTACCACAGCATCACTGAGCAACACCACAGCATCACTCTGCGCTACCACAGCATCACTGAGCAACACCACAGCATCACTCTGCGCTACCACAGCATCACTGAGCAACACCACAGCATCACTCTGCGCTACCACAGCATCACTGAGCAACACCACAGCATCACTCTGCGCTACCACAGCATCACTGAGCAACACCACAGCATCACTCTGCACCACCAAAGCATCACTCTGCACCACCACAGCATCACTCTGCACCACCACAGCATCACTCTGCACCACCACAGCATCACTCAGCGCCACCACAGCATCACTCAGCGCCACCACAGCATCACTCAGCGCCACCACAGCATCACTCAGCGCCACCACAGCATCACTCAGCAACACCACAGCATCACTCAGCACCACCACAGCATCACTCAGCACCACCACAGCATCACTCAGCATCGCCTTTCCAATAGTACACCACCACATCATCATCACTCAGCAAAACCTAAGTATCATTCAGCATTACCTCAGCATCGTCTCAGCACCAGTCACCACCACCACTACCACCTCAACATCACTCAACACCACCTCAACCTGCTCTCGGAATCTGCCATCTGTTGATTCTCCCCTAACGTCTGGCCGCTGATAGTGTTATAATACAGGTACTAGTTCACAACCTTCAACCTCCAATTGTTTATGCCCCCTCAAAAAAAACTTTAACAAACAACCATTGGAATAGGCAAAAACAAGTTGCCAGGATTGCAAGAACAAAAGAAAAATGGGAACATTTTTATTGTACATACATTTTTTAATATGGTCGTTCTGTTGGACATAATGCCTTCTTGATCATATATAAGGTAACAAAAATGCTTCTGGCACTTTTCTATTACAACTTTTCAGCATACTACAGCCACACTTCTCTACAGCACAGCTTAAACACATTGGCAAAGTCAATAGCTTAAACACTTATAGGGGCCCAAAAGCGAGACCTATTGGCTATGCCAATGCTTGTTATGTATAGAAATGCATATAAACAGCAGATGAGGACGCTATTTTTGTCCTCTGTCCAATTCCCTGTAAGTTACAACAATGCTGGGTGTTGTGTATCTGCATCCATTGTTTGGAGACTTGCTTCTACTCTGTCTTGGCCTTTTTAGGTCTCGGCTAGCGAAGGCTGCGCTTGCGCAGTCTCGCTTGCGAGACATAATGACTTGGAGAAGAGGGGCTTGAACCCGCCCCTCTTCTCCCCTCTTCTCCATTGGCTAGCCTCTTGAATGCTGGCCAGCCATTGGAGAAGAGCTCCGTCACTCCGAACAGGCCCCGTCCTTTTCGGATTCGGGGGCGTGTTTTTTTCAACTTTTCTAATTATCTCCTCCAGCCAATGGCAAGAGGAGAGAAAAGCAAAACACGCCCCCGAATCCGGAAACGCCGCTGCCTTTCTCTGAGGCATTTCTGCTTCGCCTCGGAGAAAGGCGGCGGTGTGGCCACCCTCTCCTCTCGTGATAATGGTCCACTCAATTTATGATTATCGCCCCCTCGACTCTGCAAGATATGTCATGTAAAATGCTTCCAGCCAGGTTCACTTTCCCAATGTCTGCACCATTTTTTTACCGTATAGAATTCCGTGCACTTCTGTTTTTAAACAACTACGCTGTAAATACCTCCTGTATAATGGGCATGATAATTATGCTTGAGCAATGTTCGATAGCCAAAAACAATCACTAAGAATGAATGAACAGGTCTGACAGTACATGCAGGCGCGGGGGTCACGAACTAGACCCTCGAGATACCCGCTATCCACGTTGAAATAGAGCTCGGAAAAAGACGACATAGCGGCGGTTATTTACAACAAGAAGACTCCCTTACACCGGCCGCAGAACCAGGCCTCCGTTGCTCTTCCGTACATCAGCTGACGACACGTCACGTGCCACATGACCTGCTGCGTCAGGACTTCTCGTGATCTTTTTCGTCTGCTGAATTCGTCACACAATGGCGTGCCATTAAGCCCCTTTTACTAATGTGAGGTTGTGTGTTGTTGGCTCAGGGTGCGAGTTGCATTTGGAGGCTTTGTTGTCAGGTAAATAACTCGGCCTTTCGGGAGCTGACTGGCAACGGATATCTGGCCAACATGGCGGCCATATTCACAAATTCCAACTGTAGTAAACGGCATAGACGTAGGGAAAGCATAAACAAACGCTCTACTTGCGACCATCTTAGTTGAGGCTGAATATTCGAGGACTTCAACTTAGGTTTGCCATCAAAATCAGATACTCATTAAAATGAGTAAGAGTGTAGTGAGGGGGCGGGGCCAGGGGCAAGACAAGATGATACTTAACGACTTCTATATTAGTTGCAGCACACACCAAAACACATGATAAATGTGTTTATATAAACAAAGCAGGTTAACTCATTTCACAAAATGAAAGAAATGCCATAATATGTTAACATTTCCTTTTTTTCCAATAGTTGCACCTTCTTAATGCCATACCCCCTTCCATTCAACCCCAGCCAGATCGCCCTCGCATCCAAACATGTTTTATTTAATCGCTCTACATAGTGCATCTTTTCGTCCCCCCCCCCACCTCAGGAACCTGCAAGCACTTTTCATTTTATAAAATAGCAGATGGACTACAATTTTACCTCACCTGAGTACACAGAATGCCAGTACTCCTCAGCAGAGAATTACAGAAGACACAGTAAGAACATAAATAGAATGCAATGTTTAAAGTCAGCAGCGTGTGTGTGTGTGTGTGTGTGTGTGTGTGTGTGTGTGTGTGTGTGTGTGTGTGTGTGTGTGTGTGTGTGTGTGTGTGTGTGTGTGTGTGTGTGTGTGTGTGTGTGTGTGTGTGTGTGTGTGTGTGTGTGTGTGTGTGTGTGTGTGTGTGTGGATTTTTTGGTAGGTGGCTCTGTGCGTGGGTGGCTCTGTCTGTGTGTGGGTAACTGTGTGTGTAGGTGGCTCTGTGTGGTTGGCTCTATTTGTGTGTGGGTTGCTCTATGTGAATAGCTCTGTGTGGGTGGCTCTGTGTGTGGGTGCCTCTGTGTGTGTAGGTGGCTTTGTGTGTGGGTGCAAATGCAATAGGTCTCGCATTTGAGAGAGATTAAGCTATTGACATTGTAAATAACAATGCCGTTTCTTTAAATTTTTTAAAAACAAAAACATTAACAAAAATAATGTCATGAGCAATGCCAATAGCTCTAACTTTAACAATGCCGAGACCATTGCATTGTAAATGCTTGTTGAAGTATGTGAAAGTGTTAGCATGTACTCATTACTATATATTTAAACAACCATTGGCAAAGCCAATAGGTTTAGCCTTCTTCGCAAGCGTATGCAAAAATAGCAAAAACGTGTATGCACATAATAAAAGCAACAAAAAAAAACATGCAGCCTTATAAGCGTGGTTGCCAGTCGCATGCAATTCAAATGTTTAACTTAATAAAAAAAAATCTCTGATGTGGCCATTTTAATTGTGATATTTTTTCAAATAACAAGCCGTTTAGTTACACCAAGCATTTTAGTTTTGTTATTTGTGAAGGAAGCTTGAGAAAAGCACCACTTCACCAGGCATGGCAGCTACAGCGTGACTATCTTTATAACAGCAGCTTTGAAATGGAGACAGAAAATGAATCACTAAAAACCTGAAGTGCCGGCAAAGACAAAAATAGCCAGCACTTAAAGTTGGTATAAAAAAATAAAACACACTTTGAGCCAGATGTGTCACTAAAGAGAAAGGAACTACTTGAAATGGGTGCCATCAATGTGCACAGACTGAACGCAGTCAAAAAAGTGAAGGCAGCTAATAGAAAAAAAATCCTGCTGACAAACAGCACCTCTGTAAATACCATCTGAGTCATCAATGGCATTCTGTCAAGTAAACCAACGTACAGAATGGCAGCGCTTTAAGTGGGGCGGCTACCTCTGGGTCTCAGACCTAGTAGTAATTTCAAGCAGGCATTGAAAAGGGTCTCTATCAGACCCTGTATTCATGTCCTTAACTCTACTGGTAAAAACACTCATCGATTTCAGAACAGTTGATGTAACAAACATCGAGGTAACCTATGTCAGCGATTTAGTTCCTTTTTATATTTCAAATGTGTTATTATTCTTTTATTTCCACAGACTGTTGGCTAGTTCCAGGATGGTTTCTTTTTGTATTTTTCCAGTAAGCTTATTACTCTTGAATAGTGCACATTTTGAACAGAGTCAACTCCAGCTGTTCATAACGGGCCTCTATTTAGAGTTCTGGAGTGGAGGCTGAAGGCAGTGCACGATTCTGACTGTGTCTGTCAGTGGGTCCGAAAGGGGTTCAGAATACATTGTCATCCAATCCTTGGCCTCTCTGCAGAGCACACAACGGTCATGTATTCCAGTTGCAAATGGGATTCTGGGGAAATGTGTGTAAAAGACGTACACAGGTGTCAAAATATTGTCAAGGCGAAAGTAAAAGAAAACACAGTGCTTACAGGTCAGAGGGTGCATTTGGAGGGGGATGTGAAGAAGATGAGTGGAAGTGCATTCAGGAAAGGGTGAAATGAGGGTGCTGGAGAGGAAAAAGAGGAGGTGCAAGATATGCAGCTGAAGGAGGTGTGAAGAGAAAACGTGAGTACATCTAGAACATACAGTGAACATGAAAGGAGTAATTGAGACACTCTGAGGTCCACGACCCCTACTTCGGGCCTCAGTAATGTTTAATTCACAGTCTCACAATTTCAGAATTGAAACATTTTTTATATTAATTATTCAGTACGAAATCATTGCTATTACTCATTTACCTTAAACGACTAACAACCATTAAAGAAGCCAATAGTCCTGACTGTGTTTAAGTGTATGTCAGACGGTGTGTATTCATTGTATTATCGATAAGATATTACACCGTTGAAAGAAAATCCTTATAGGATTCTTTGAAATTTACAGGGTAAATATACTAACCAGTTTGTGAAGGAATATGCGATGTTACATCGCATGCGGTACAACGCATGCGATTACAACGAGGTCCTTACAACAACCGCGTTGTAACAACGCATACCATTATATCGCAAGGCGTTTCTACGACTTGCTGTAGGAGGCGCGCTGGACTTCGGAATAGCATAATTTACTATTCCAATTCCAGCGTGCGCAACATTAGGGAAGGTGTTGGAATAGTACATTATACTGTTCCTTCATTTAGAGCGCCCCCAACAGCAAGTCGTAGAAACGACTTACATTGTAATGGTTAGCGTTGTAACAACGCGGTCGTTGTAATGACCGCGTTGTACTGCATGGGATGTAAACGCTTCTTCCCTTGTCAAGAATGCAAATGCTGTTTTCTCTCTTGCCACCCTGTCTTTTCATTAATTTCTTAGTAGGAACGAGTCATTCTAAGACACTCGCACACGTGAATCAGACCATCTTCATTATTCTCACACATAAGGCACAGTATTAAGAATTGACACTTTGGGGAAAATTTAAGCAAACATATACTTTATATTGTATTTCGAATGCTGCACTTTATGGCCATTTTGTCTTCTGTCTGATGGACTAACTGTGAAAATATATGAATTTATTTGAAAATACTAGTATAAACAGTCTTTTCACTGCCGTGTGCTCTTCACCTCACTGGTGCGCTGAGATAATTTCCTTAATATATCCAAACAAGAACATCGTAGTGTACTAGTCGGTGACCTTAACAGTTGTGTCCCTAATTAGCGCACATTTTCAAACAAATTAAAGCATTCCAAAATGTAAAAGCCATCGAATGAATATCTAATCATCCTGTTTATCTGAAAATAAATGTATTCCCTCTCACATTAAGTTCTCAATATTTGTATCACTTTCAGAAATATAAAAAAGTTATTGCAGTTATTTATAAGCTGTCTCTGTGTCCCCAAATCACAAATGATACTAATGTACTTTCTTTGAAGACAAATTCACCTATCACAAGCTTTAAGAGGTGTTGTTACACACATGGGGCCTCATGTAGGTAGCCAAATACCGGTCGGTAACGGCCGATTTTCGGTAATTATACCGTTACCGACCGGTATTTAGGCTTTTGGTATGTAGGGGGACAATTTCTGTATTCGGAATTTACCGAATCGGTAAAATTACCGAATCGGTAATTTTACCGATTCGGTAAATTCCGAATACAGACATGAGATGTAGGGGGAGTGTGTGGGTGATGTTTGGAGTCGGTATTTACCACCAACTAATAGTTGGTGGTAAATATAGAATGGATGTGGAAATGCATTTCAGAGCGCCTAGAAGTGTGCAATGTGGCAGACATACATGCCCTTAGGGCATGTATGTGTGCCACATGTGCACACATGGCCGTTTCAGGGGTGCAACAGGGTGTCAATGTGACACCCTGCCACCCTTGCATGTGTTCCCCCCCATTACCGAATCGGTATTTACCGATTCTGTAATGAGGCATACCTTCCCATCAATGGGAAGGTATGCCTCATTACCGAATCGGTAAATACCGATTCGGTAATTACCGAGTCACTCCGATTCGGTAACATTTACTGAATTTTTACCTACATACACTTTACCGATTCTTAAATACCGATTCGGTATGATTCGGTATTTTAGAATCGGTAAAGTGTATGCCACCTACATGAGGCCCATGATCTATTATACTGGGAATTTAATATCTATTATACCAAAGTGTTATGTGTGACTATAAATTTGCGTATGGTGTCATCTTCATACACACGTTGCTCAGAACTTGCAAACGATAGTTATGTACCACGCTTTTCATTCACATAAACAGGCCCAGTAAAATATATATTCCTGGTGACTTCAAGAGGTATATTGTTATTATTCAGTAACCATAACAAAAACCTCTCAAATTGCTAGCAGGGGCATACAGCACTAGTCTGACCACCCTCCCAGGTAGAGCATAATAAGAAAATCTTTCATTTCTTTTACCCTTGTCTTCTTTTTGTAAGTATTTTTAATAAAGAGTTTCAACTCGTTTGAGTTTTTTAGGGGATCGGGGGCATGATCCTCTATATTATATCTAAGTAGAGTGGCATAATATTTTTGGGGGATTATATTTTATTTGAGTTTTGAATTGACATATGGTTGTCAAATAAACATTGCGAACGAAAACGAGTGGCATAATATTGCTTTCTTACATTGTTCTTCATGCCATTGTTCAGTGGTAATTTATATTAATTGGCCAAATGTGTTGTCCAGTATCTTTTAAGAGCATAAGTTTAAATCTGAATTTGTGTCTTGTTTTCAAACATTATAAGTTCTACTATAAGCTGCAAATAAATGGCATGGATTGGAAACAGTCCTAGATGTCTTTAGTTCTTAGTTTCGGAATAATCGGCCTTCCTTGAAAAAACTGGATGTTATTTAAAGATCAGTTACTGCCATCAAAGGAAACCTATCATTTGAAAAACCAGGAGTTGCAGAAACTGAGCTAATAGAGTTAAAAAGACACCTGCATAGAAGCTAATTTAACTATAATATTCATTCAAATCTATTGTTGTGTCATATAGTCGTGGTCTTTTTTTAGAGTGGCACAATGGGTGAATAACAATGGTGTGGAAGGTGAGTCTGAGTGATCACCGATGGCTGAGATTAACTCAGACATTCCTTCCCCCACTAAATCGTTTTTTACAGTAGACTTCCTAAGTGCACAAGGTTTGTCCAGACGTAGGTTAAATGCTTGCCACAGTACTAAAGCTGTACTGCACTGATGAGGCCTAAGCAGAACAAAACTGGTCTGAGGTTGCTTTTTTCCTATCTCGAGGGAATGTGGCCTGGCAGTTTGGGCTGGAATGGTAGTATAGGAGCAGAACCTTGGCCTATTTTCATATGACTGATCTGTGTCTAGAGAAGCACAGTGCGTGAATAACGACTGAGAATAATTCAAGCATTCATTCCCTCGCTTTTTTGTTTGTTTCAACAACCATAACCTACAGTTCAATGATTACAGCAAGTGAATGTGAAGTTGTGTTAGTATTTTTTTTAATAGTGCGCGGTCGCAGTCTGCTATTGGTTTGTAGCATTGTTGGTCATCCATTTGCCTTCCTCAAGTTTCCAAGTCTTGTGGCCTTATTTTGAGTTTGGGGGAAGGATACTCTGGGACAAATGCAGCTGTTCTCCCATTAGCCTTCACACAAGTGTACATTATAGCCAATGGAACTCGTAATATTGAGGATGAGATATCTGTCACGTTTTGACATAGTATCACCTTCGCCAACCTCTATGGAAGGCCCTTAATAGTTGTGTGGTAATGGTATTAGGTTGTGGGCCATCTCTAGGATAGGTGTCAATCCCTGATTTAGTGAACTCTTGGTATGTGTTTTGGTTTTTAAGAGGTGTGGCCAGAGGTGATGGGGAACATAAGAATATTGGGAGGTGAGAACTGAGATAGCACTTGAGAATTTAGCCAACTCAAGGCCCTACTGATTCAGAAAATTAAGGGTAAAATGGCCAGGCTAAATATAGCCGATAAAACGTTGGTTAGTGAATTATAATACACATTTATCATCAGAAGTGGATGCTGTGAAGATGGTAATAGTCAAGAGGAAGTGCAACTCGCACAACATTGCGAGATTATTCTTATGTGTGCTAAGTTTCTGAAGACTGCTTATCAGTTTCTAATGTATTTAAGCGTTTAACATTCCATGATTAAAGTGTCTTGTCTGTTTATTAAGAAAACATTGTCGCCATTTCATACTTACTGTTTATAGACTATGTAGAGAGTGGTAGTCACAGGCTTTACATTGCCTGACAGATAAACCGTTATCTCTCTTCTTGTAGAATCACTAACAGACACTATCAATAATTACCTATTAACTCATCTTATGAAAGATGTGAGCAGAGTTTCATCAAGTGATCATTTGATCTTCCTAACCCAAACTTGTTTGACCATTAAAGAGAAAAGGCCCACTTTAGGCTATTTGCATCCAACGTAGGACCAACAGAGCCAGATTGTACTGATTTTGCAGATATTAATTTATTTTATGTGGCTAGCCTAAAAGTCTGACTTACAATTTATCTGCCTGTCTATGGCCAAGGACGGACATCGTTGTTCTAGGTTTCAACCTAACTTTGGAAAACTTTGCATATGTGATCTATGCCATCTTACATTCATTAGGATTTTTAGCCAGCAGGTAATCTGTAATCGTAGGTGAACATTTACTATAGCAAAATAACAACATAGTTGGTACAGCCATTTTGTTTTAAAAAATGATGTATATTCTTTCATATAAAAGCCTGTCTGACAAAGGTATTTTCTTCTCTGTTGTATTTGAACAGCAAGGTCTTTGCTTGAAGTCATTGAGTTACACATTTCACATTTATTTGGCTGCCCACAACCCTTAAATGTATTTGCAGATAGTGCAACTGGTTTGTAAAGGTTCTGGGGCATGTAATGTGTTTTCAGGGAGGTAGCTTTTTTGGGCAGCATTGAGTTAACAAATCCGCAATAAGTTACAAATCCGAGTCCCTGGTCATCCAACTATGCTCATCTCTTTTACCTGTTTCCAAGATACTGTTGTTGATCATTTCTAGAAACCCAACCTTATGCATATTGTAACTCCTGCTTTCTTTTCTTCAGCTTCTCTTCATTTTCTTGAGATTTGAAATGAAATTTGCTATTATTGTTTGTTGAAAGCATATTTATGTCACCAATCAAACATGCAGCTTTTCAAATGTATTGGATTTAGTTCTCAACTCTGCCTTTATGTTATACAAAGAAGGAGGTAGATGTGAATGATTACAATGTATGTTTTACTCCAAGCACCTCAGAGACAACTCTTCTGAGATTGACTTAACCCACAGTGTGTTCTGTGCACGGATTGGAAGTGGACATGAGTGTTTTCATAGGGAATTCTTTGCCTAACTGCAGTACATCCTCACTGCTTGGCAAAAGTATATACGTAAGCTTTGCCTTTTTAGGTCTCGGCCTGACGTAAGCAGTGCTTGCGCTGCTCTCGTCATACGGGGGCTTCTTGTAATCGATACGATTCCCGAAGCCGTGTCCCAGCTCCACCTTCAGTTTTCATTTGTGCGCGTCGTTTGGCGTCACGAATTATGCCAAAAGGCAGTGCAATGATTTCACTGAAGGCATGTCAATCCCTCCTTGTTGCCACCCTGTCTCCTTTTAGCCACGCCCAGCGGGATTGGATCTCTCACTTGCGGCGTGATACTGTCACCTTCATTAGCTGGGACGCACTCTTTCTTTTTCATTGTGAGCGCGGGCCGCAGCTTGAGTACTTGAGTCCCTCCCCGCTGCACACTGGCGACAGCTTGAGCACGTGAGGCTCTCCCTAGTGTGCCTTGTTTACCCCGCTCCGTGTTGTACCCTCCCCGTGTGCTCCCCTCCGTGTTGCTTTCTCTCCGTGTTGTTCCCTACCTCGTGGGATCCCCTCCCCTGTGCCTCGTTCACCCCGCTCCTTATTGTTCCCTCCCTCCCTCCCCTCCATCCCCCTATGTGTCTGGGATTCCAACCCTTATTAATACATTCATTCTCGTCCTTCTTTCCCACAAGTTCAAGGAAGCTTGGCGCCTCTTAGCTTCTCCCTGTAGGCGCCGTCTGTCGTTTGCGCTGCTCAGGGAGACTACAATTCCATTAATGCACTGGGCTGCTACAACCATGTGTTGCGGGCACTTTAATTCTCAGCTTGAGCACATGAGTCTCTCCCTAGCGTGTCTCGTTTACCCCGCTCCGTGTTGTTCCCTCCCTCATGGGCTCCCCTCCGTGTTGCTTTCTCTCCGTGTGGATCCCTCCCTCGTGGGTTCCCCTCCCCTGTGCCTCGTTCACCCCGTTCCGTGTTGGATTGCCATACACAGAAATTGCCCTTTTTAGTGAATTCCAAATTTGTGGAGAAAAAAATCCAATGATTCAACCTAAAAGTTTCATCTTCAAAGACACCGACATTTTTTTCCAGAAAACAGCTCCATTAGCCGCTCTCCTGCATCATAGTCTCAAAAGTCCCCGAAGGATCGTAAGTGATCTATGTCCTTACAAATTTACAAATTTACAAAGCTTTTCTAGCTTTATAACAGTTTCACCGATTTGCTCTCTGCCACTTACTTGAAAGAGTGATTACACGTCTATCTTAGCTGTCCAAAGCAATTCCTGTTCTTACTTGTCTAAGTGCCTACCAATTTAATACAGAACATGCATTGAGAAATGTCAGTAATTTATAACGTACTGCATAATGCTGAATCTCATGGAGCGGTGTGATAAGAGGAGGTTCCCACTCTATTCTTGACAATGGTCCCGCCTCCTCACTCTCCCGTTTCTCATCAGACAAACATACTGCTTCCACCTACCGTAGCGCCATTGCCAGTCGAGGTGAGAGGTGACGCCGTGATACGGGTGAGCCCTTAGCCAGCATTAGATGTTTATTTAAGCAAGAGCACTGTGCATGCTGGATTTATAAACTCGTGTTTGCAATCAAAACCAAAACAGAACTGCGAGTCCCAGAATGCAAAGAGCTGTTGGCTCAAAAATGGCATGGAGGTGGAAGACGTCACACAGGATGTTCAGCCGCTTTCCAGGCATGTGCACATAAGGACCCTCACGCCCTAAATACCAACGGGATCCTAACTAGAATTATTTAGCATTAATTTTTAGGTCACAAAAAAAAGATAAACATCCGGCGCTATTACCCACAACTTATCGCCACCTGTAGTCAAGAAATCACACACGTCTGTGGACTACTCTCTCTTTCAAGTGAGGCTCTCACGGATGGTTCCCTGTTTGAACAAGCATTAAAAATGCAATATGTCTCGCCTTCTATTAAGTTAAAGCCATTTGCTTTGCTACACAATACCATTAGCAAAGCAAATTACTTTAACTTAATCAAAGGCGAGACCTATTGCATTTTCAATGCTTGTTTATTATCTTGTTTTTATCATTTTATTGACTCAAAACATGATTTCATATGATATTTACCTAATATAACCCCCAAGTAAAATTAAAAACTTGGCTAATTTCTTTAGCATGGACATGACTCTGCAAGATACTAGTGCACTTTACAGGAAGCTGGACATTTTGTGTCACCTTAAACATGTTTTAGAAGCATGGAGAAACATTTATAGAAATAGAGAAGGAACGGGTCACACCACGTTATAATTTTCAAAGCGTTATAAATGACAAATTTAGTACTCCTAATAAATATGTTGCAGATTTCGAGAGAGGGAGAGATGACTTACTTTCATTCTTCACCACCCCTCCTCCCCCGAGCTGCTTTAAATCTGTGCCCTTAATGATTATTTTGGCCCGGATCTAGTTATTTTTCTGAGTTGAGCTCTGTAGCATAATTACAGATCCCACTTGGCTCTGTAGCATTAGCCAGCCCTGTACAACAGTGTTTTAATCTGCTGGCCTGTTCAGGGGGCGGTAGACAGTCGAGCAGTGTGGGTGTCACTTGGCCAGTGGTTTCTTCCATCACACTCCCCCTGCACCAGAAACAAATCTACTAGTATGCAATTTTTAAGGTGTAATCAGCTGTGGGCTTACTCACATAGGTGTCAACTTTTCAAGCGTAAAGATACTGAGTAAAATGCACTTGCTCTGGTGGTAAAATGCTTCTGTTTTGGTGATGCGCAAGCTTGTCACCTGCATCATGCCTAAATAGTCCAAGGGGTTAAATACCCCTACAAAATGGGTGCATTTTTACTCACTATCACTTCTCGTGAGTCTCACGCAAAGTTCTTGCTCCACCTTGATGTGCTGAGCAGCAATAAAAGGATCGTTTTTGTGGTAGGGCCTCCCTTGCATCTACACATTTGTCGATGTAAAACACATTTTAATTTCCTGTCCTTGGGCAGTACATCTGAACCCTAATTTTGCATATGCAAATGGAGATATTTAGCAGTTTTAGTCCTCTCTCTGCCCTCCTGTGTTTTTTGTCACCCACTTTCAGTGTGTACGTATGCCATGCTCCCGGAGGATAAAATAATTTACGAACACAGCATGGCATTTATGCATCTTTTGGTTTTGTGACTTTTTCATTTTCTGCCCCTTAGGCTTTGTTATGGGGTCTCTGACCTATATGCGACAGAAAAAGAACTTTGTGAATCAGTTACTTAAATTGCAAATGAGATATAACACAGAAGCCGAAATGTAAAAACCGAGCAGGCAGGTTTACAGGGCCACGCCAGTCACTACTCAGCCTCCATCCAAAGTACCCCACCTTGCAAGGCCTGGAGGCTTCCCTCATTCTAGATAGCCAATGGAACCGCAGCAGATTCCGGAACAAAAATAGAGCATCCCAGGCCATGGTCAGACATGTTAAACATGTTGCAGCGTGGAGTTCCTCACGGACTTGCCCACAGGGGTTGTGCTTTATGTAGATCTAGTACTGATTTTGATGAGCTCTAAAGATGGGTTTTTGGTGGGATGTGTTTTGTTATAGCGATGCTCTGCGGGTGCTAGTGTTACTTCATGTTGGCCACTCTGGTCAGCTATGCTGCAGGCAGTATTGGTTTTGTTATATGCCACTTACATAGCCTACAGTCAGCCGTCGGTAAGGCTTCCCAGCACGTTTGGTGTTCCACGGGTTGCTTTCCAAAGGGTTCTGAGGTAAGCTTTTTAGATACCTAAATTGGTTAAATCAAGTTATGTGACTATGTTAAAGTTGTTACCCCAGTAGGGTTGTGTCAACTTCTCTTCCCTCGGACCATGGCTTATTTAATAAAGCGAGTGCCACACTCAATGGGTCCATCAAATGCCTGAATATAAGCACTAAAAGCCCTCCCCTGTGTTTGTTGCCAGGATCCGCCGTGTGCCAGGCATGGCTCTATCTCTCAAGCAAGGATTACTAAATGAAAAGGGACGGATGTGCACGGGATTTTGCAGTGCACTCTGCTTGTCACTGAGCCATCTGCTCTTCTGCTCTGGGCTGTCTGTCACTAAGCTGCACAGCTAAGCATTATTATTTATTTTTGATAAGTAAGCTCTGGGCGTAACTTCCTGTTCTATACAGATGTATGCTAGTATCAACGATATACCCTTAATGACAGCAGGGGCATGCATATTTAATCTGCAGAGGGTTTAGATACCCTTAGAGACGCTGCATTGATTGGAAGAAGGGTTGTTCGATAGGTGAGCAGTATATGGACAGGTGCCTGCTTGGTCCTCTCTTGCCTCGCACTTGACCTCATCAGTCATGGTTACATGGTACATGGTTACAACGATGCTTTCCACTTATCAGACAATTCAGGTACAAGCGGCTATAAAACAAAGACATGGCTATGTGAGGCTAAGTAGTCCCAGAATCCCGCAGGCCCTGACACCCCGTATTTCCTCTCTATAACCCAACACAGCAAACGAATTGCCTGGAATCACAGGACTGAAGGCCCCACCTTTGTCTTCAGGTTGCAACGACCCCAGACACGTGAAAGCCTTCCCACCTGGAAATGAAGGGCCGCTTCTCTGGAGGTCCCTGTGACTCCGGTATTGGGGACTGACTCGGCTAACGACAGCCAGGGTCTTCAGCAAAAAAACATGATGCCCACTAAACCCCATGAGGAAGCGATACCGGACAAACATCTGTGTGTGATGCTTCTAGTCTAGATTCTTGTGCAAAACCTCAATTAATTTGTACTCTAAATCTTGTTGATTTCTGATATTTGATCATCTTAGATATGACGTGTCTCTTGATCACACAAAACCATATACACTCTGTCCCCCACCTCACCCTATTATACAGCAGGTTAATGCCTCATAGTACCTGGTTTGGACTTTATAACATGTACAGTTTTGTAAATATACCTTCCGATGCTAACTTTGTTGTTTTGTATTCAATGTTACTCTATGCAGTGTATATGGTAGAGATGCGTAAACTCATTAAATAGAAACAATAACAAAAACATGGCAATAATCTAAAATTGAAATGTGTGAATAAGTAACTAAATAAAAGCAAGGTAGTTCCTATCTCAAACATATGCTGTCAATGAGGGATTGGTTTGAACCCTGACAGGGAAGGTTAACCGATGTACTTCTCAATGGAAGAAAGATGGTAACCTTAAGGTTGTTGGACACGAAAGAATGGACAGGCCATTTTCTTAGAGTGTGAAATTGACAGCTGATCCCCTTTGTATGATCTCCTACATTATCCGTTTGTGGTCAATGCATAGCACACAAACTTTGTTTACGAATACCTGTTATTTCAATGCGACCCGGGCGTAACCATGTCAAAAGATATTCCTAGAGATCATTTAATTAAAAATTGCTTGTTTAAGACCATTCTAAACGATTCAGGTCTGCTGTTGCGCTTTCTGGGATCCTGCTCGTTTGGCTTTTATTCATTTTACGGCTAAAAGCTAGGCAAGTCCATGCTGGATCACATGATGATAAACTATTATCTCTAGATCTGAGCTTTTTTTCTTCTGTGGTCAAATACACTATTTCTTACTCATGCCCTTATCTATATCACAACCACTTGAATGAGGCGAACCAATAAAAAGAGTTCAACGTGAAAATGTTGCCTAAATGTTCTTCTGTATGTCCTCTTTATCTCCTGCTCTGTGCATTCCTCTTGTCATTAGACCGCTCCCAAACGAATATTCTACCTCTTATTAAGGCACACCCAGTGCCTTGGGGTACAAGTGCCAGACTCTGATCCTCGCTTGCTTGGTATGTAGTCCTGCTTGTCTCACTAACCATTCAGCAGAGCGGTGACCAGCTCTGGGTCCCAAAGGCGTATTGTTGACACGGGAAATCATTTCTTTAGCCTGGTGAGGTATTTCTGCCTGCCATCGTGTGGGGATAGAAGTGTTTTGTTCTCCTCCACCCTCTGCAGCAACCACCAGGGAGCTAATGAGCACTCTTTCTGTGGCACAGTAACTGGTGGCAAAGGTGCTATTTGACACAAAACCACACACTCCCTTTGTCAGTCCTTTGCCTGCTTTTAAACTCTATCTGATATTTTAGCATTATTTATTGGTTTGATGTATCACATAATCTTTATTAACTTCCTTTGATGTCATGAGAGTCAAAGTTTGCATAAGGCCTTTTATGAGATAACTGGGGCCAGGGGCCAAATGATACCATTTCCTGTGATACTATGTCGGTGTCAAAGAGCCGGTGATATCATTTCCAATACCACTGTGATTGTGCCAAAATGACTGTAGTGCAGCCCCTTCTTCATCATCTTAAAATACTATTTACACAGGCTGTAGAACCTGCCAGGAGAATACCCTTCTAATTACTCCCTTTAACGCAACTGCTGGTGACTGGATCCAGACTTTGAGAAGGGCCCCTTTTATTCATGCCTCCTAACGTGTTTTTGTCTATTTTTCAGATGGTAACGCGGACGAAAAAGATTTTTGTTGGTGGTTTGTCAGTGAATACCACGGTGGAGGATGTAAAGCAATACTTTGAACAGTTTGGCAAGGTATGTCTGATTATGTTTAGCTCAAAGCTAGAGACTGCTTCCTGTGAAATGTGGCCTGTTTCTCCTTCAGCCTGTAACCTCTAGGAGTGTGGATATGATTTGAAAAGAGTTCATTATCTAGGGGGAAGGTTAGACCAAACTATGATTGTTTTTTGTCCACAGAATGTTTTCTCAAACTCGCCTGACTGCAAAAGGGAGTGATAGGTTGCTTGGTGGGGCCAGATAAATTGTAAAAGTTGTAACTAATTTAGTATTATTGAAGATTTGGTAAATCTTTATTTATCACAACAATAGGATGTGATGAGAACAATCAAAGATTTGGGAATCCCTAATATACAGATGGCATGCAATTAAAAAGATGCACTGTTGGGAAAAGGTTTATTTGGGTAAAAAAGTTGTAACATGGTCTTAATTCTCTTTAGTGAGTGTCAGTGATGAGTTCTGTGATAGCCTGGCTAGCTGATGAGTATGTTTGGAGGCCTCCTTAAACTTTTATCCTTATTATGGTTGGATTTCCCAACCTCTGATCATCCAGAGTGAGTTAGTTTGGGTAATGTATTCATCTGTATACACCCTGTAGTTAACAACGTATGCAGTAAGAACTTGCATGCTATTTAATTGAGAGTGTAATGTATGAACTTTAAAGGTGCTTTCTTTTATGCACTATACATGTCAATAATTATTTTGAATGGGGCACTCTGATGTGATGGTTGTTACTGACAAATGTATGATTAGACATACCTCGTTTGGGTGTGCACTTGTCTTATTTGTAGGTGACCCTTATGCAGAGGGATTTGATTAGATATGCTTCCAGAGGCTTACTTATATGATTTTTAATCTTAGTTTGGGATTCTGCTTGATTGTTGTGTAGTTTTCTGAAACAGTTATGTATCGTGTTTCAAAAGTGTTGATCTTTGTGGCTATTCGTTTATAAAGGTGTTTATATGGATTTAAGTCTTTGAAGGTTGTCTTGTAAAGATGCAGGGTGAAGTAGCCCCTTCTCGGTCTGGAGATTTATTATGAAGAAGTGTTTGATAGAGGTTCCTCACACTGGTGAAGTTATGTTTTAGTGTTGTGGTGGGTATTATTGTGTTGTGTTATGGATTGGATAAGTGAATGGTTGGTGATATTTTCTGTGGATTAAGTTTGGATTGCTGCTTGGTTAGTGCTTCTTGGCTATAGTATAGTTAATAGGTTGCTCCTTATGGTGGTGTAGCTATGTTTCTCTGAGAGATATTGCTTTTTGTGTAGTAATGAGCCAGTAAATATCTGGGGTTCCTTTAATCTAGTGTTATGGTTCAGGAATGTGTTGAGGATCCCTATATTTGGTCTGATTGTTATGGGGAAGTGTTTGGTATAGGTGTCTGTTTGTGGTGCTGCAGTAATGGTTGATTGATTAATTGTTCTGTTGTTTGCTGTGGCTTGGTGCGTGTTGACAACCTTGCCCTCTCAGAGTTGGTTGTTAGTGGCATGCATTGGGTGTCTATGCCTGGCTGCTGGAGTTATGGAGGGATGGTAGCTATCGCTGCCAGTGTGTTCGTATTGCTTTTTAGAAGTATTTGGTGTGGTGGCTGTGGTAGTTATAAATAGATTTTGGTAAAGGTACCTACCTGTGATGAATATTATATGTAGGTGTTTGGCATTGGTGCCTGCTGGGGCAATAGCTAGGTATTTCGGGTGTGCTGGCACGTTGGCCATGCATGTGGCGCAGAAGTTCAGTGTGAAATATAATGTATAAATTGACGAATTGCTGGATTTCCTGGTTTGTGGTCATTGAAATTCCCTGTTCCTGCCTTGTTCTGATAGTACTGGCATAGGCCTGTGTTTTGCCTGATTGTGACATTTAGGTCCTTGGTCTGTGTCTAAATGGGTTTGGAAACCATGAGGGTTGCGAACTCCACAGTAAAACAGCGCTTTCTAGATTTGCTCAGCTTGTTGGCTCCTAAATGTGTATAACCATTTTAAAAAGACGTTTGGTATCTTCTTGCCTGAGGAAAGGCAGATGTTTTGTTTGTTTTCCTGTCTGTCCAGATTGCCACAGATATGTGACTGGATAAATATTTCGCCTTTGCTTATTGATATATATGTATGATAGTACCTAGATTAGTATTGATGGGTGTTTGTTGGCTTCTGTTTTGCGGTAATGAGCATTGATAGATGTTGGTCTTCTTGTCCTGTGATTTGTTTTTATTAACAAGTATCGTATTGTGTTGCCTAGCTCTGATCGTCTGTATTGCTAGATTAAGTATTTTACTGAATTTCCCATGATTAAGGTGTAGCAAATATAGATATATGGCTGATTGTTTTCTGGTTTCATTGGCCTCCATGGCATTTATCATTGGCATGAATAGGCAGTTAAGTGAGTTTCATTCAGTAATAATTGATATAATTGGGTTGCTGATTGGGTTTCTTTCGAGTGGATTGACATAGATAAATGTTTTGTCTGGTTTTCAATCCATTTATTAAAACATAGTTGTGTGTTTTACTGGGTATTCTGCCATTAATGATTAACATTGGTAAGATATGTTGATGGGTTTTCTTCCATTGAAGGTTATTAAAGATGGGTGCATGAATGAGTTTCATGCATGTGGTGGTGGATGTGGATGGTGCCTCCACTGAAATGATTGCCATAAATAAACATCTGCCTGTATTTTCCAGCCTGGGGTAATTTGTATAGATAGTTTTTGGACTCTGTGACCTGCCTTTAGTGACTGTGATGTATAGGCGTTATATTGGTTTTCTGCTAGTTCATATTATTGGTGTTTGTTGGATTGGATTTTATCTCAGCGGTACCTAACAAACGTAGTGTTTGGTTGGGGTTCTTTCTGCTGATGAACAGCAGAATATGTGTTTGCCAGTTTTCTATTGGTGAATATTTGCATGAATAGATTTTGTTTTTGTATGTATTTATGTATTTAATGCTTATTAAGCGCAACTGTCACCCGAAAGGGTATCCTGGCGCTGAGACCGTATCTAACCATCAGGTGAGGTGTATTACATTGCTCTTGGGAACAGGTAGGTCTTAAGATCCCTTTTGAAAAAGGGCAGATCTTGGCTACTCCTCAGTGCCAGAGGTAAAGTATTCCATAATGTGGCGGCCGTGAAACTAAAAGCGCGGCCGCCCATCTTCACTCTATTAATCCTGGGAATCCTCACCAAGAACGCCGAGGAGGATCTCAGAGGTCTGGCAGCTTGATACCAAGAAAAAAGATTTTGGAGTGGTATTGGTCCTAGTCCATGCAGAGCTCTGAATACAAGGCATGAAGCCTTGAAGGCAATCCTCTGCTGGACCGGTAGCCAATGCAGATCGGCTAGTGCTGCAGATGAAGAAGCAGAACGTGGCCGAGATAGAGCCAATTTAGCAGCCATGTTTTGGATCCTCTGCAACTTTAGGATCAGGATCTTAGGAGCTCCCAGAAGTAGTGCGTTGCAGTAGTCTAACCTACTGAGGATAGAACTTCGCACTACCTCTGCTCTGGCTCCCCGGGGGAGTATTGGTAGGATCTTACGTAGGGCACGAAGCAGGCCCATACAGGTCGCTGCAGTCCTATTTACAGAGGCATCCAGCTGTAAATTGGGTTCAAACCAAACTCCTAAATTACGAGCCGATTCTGCGGCTTCCACCGAGCCCGGAATAGAGGTTGGCCAAAAGTTTCCTGCCTTATCTGATTGCCACAAATAAAGGTTTGGAGGGTTTTCTGTCTTTACTTCATTGCTATTGCTCGGGGAGATTTGGTGTTTGTGTACACGACTGCAGTAAGGTATGGTTTGTTACGTTATCCACGTTCCAGGAGTGCACTGTTAGCCATTCACACGACCTCGTTGTGCTGCTGATTTGTCTGAAACTCGTCCATATCATTGCAACGTTTTCATCACTGACCGTCGTCTAAAGATTCCGTTCATTGTTAGCATGTGAGGGCCCTTGATTAAGGGTGTGTGGTGTGCCCTGCGTATTATGAGGTTGATTGCTGGATTACTAAATAACCCAAAAAACAGTGGTACTGCTGACTAGGTATTTTGAATGAGGCTATGAATGTATGTTATCGATGTCAGAGAAATTAGTCTGGAAGCCTTTACTGATTGCTTGTGCAACGTTTAGGGCTGTAATGTGCCTTTTATTTGATGAATAGGGACAGCTATAGCTTTAAATAATTGTACTGTACATGACGTGGCTCAACTGTCGTTTGTAGTAGGTGACTATGGAGTATCTGAGATGTGTTTGAGCTGTTCTGTATTGTGCTTTGTATGAGGTTTCTTTATGGATGGTGCTGTTGGCATAGCTCAGCTGTGTTGGACCAATGGGAACTATTCTTTTGCATGTGCTGTGTTGTATGTTTCCCTGTGCCGTATTTTGTAGACAAGTACTTTTGGGAGCAAAGTGATAGCGAGAAGCAAAGCGTGTCAATGCTTTGGCAGCTATCTGTGTAGTATTCCGTCTCCTTAGTTGTACTGCATATTTATATGTGGCGTTAGTTGTTGGCAAGTAATGCAGTTACATGCGAGCCGTGTGGTGTCTGCCGGACTCCTGGGGCGTACTTGAAGTATCCCTGATCTAATGTATTGTTTTGGATAATGTATAGCTCTGCAAGAAAAGCAAATAATGCAAAATAACGAACGCAATATCAAGTGGCAATGTTGAGGAGTAGACCTCACAGCACTGCTTCGAAAGAAAGTGTGACACAGCACATTGGATGCAGTGCTTGACACTTGGAGTCTGATGTATCAAAGAGTTTTACCCATTCTTTGTCTACAGGGAAATGGGGTGAAACATATAAGGGCCTTGGTTTTTACTTTAGACGACACTAACCGTACAATATGTAATTGTTTAGAGAAGAAAGATTGGTCATTGATCAGTCTGTCCCATGGCTGTCCGTGCCCACCATCTCCAAACAGGAGATTCCCTCTAGGAAGTAACCATTTACTTCAGACTCCCTTAACCAGAGTACACGCAGGTGAACGGGAGACCCTAGGACGAAGGAAAAAGTGTCACATGAGTAGACCCTAAATATCAATTCAGGAGGATGAGCAGAGGTCTCACTTACAGTACCCTCCGAGCGAGTCTCCTGGCAGCCTCTGTAGGGGTGGGCAAGGGGATTCAGGATAAGGGATATATGGAAACATGGCTAGAGCTAGTCAGAAGGAAATTCTGTTCAAGTGTTGTGTTGCAACGTAAAGGAATCCCCAGTGTGTCCTAAGCCCTTTCATACTACAATATAGATTATGTGCCATTTCAGTAAGCAGGAATACTCCCTGGAATCAGGATTCATTTTCTCCTTTAAGTAGGGTGTTTGTAGAATAGCTTCAATGCCTGGTAGTGGACAGTGAGATCTGCCACTAGAGCGCACTACACAGTCTATCGCAACCATAGCCGAGTCTGTATTACAGTGATGCCAGCTAAAGTAAGAGATATGCTTAGCGTAGCAAATTATACTTTCCCAACTTAGCCTGAAGAAGTGAAAACACAGTACAAGATGGGTTCTACTCGCATTCAAGTTGCAAGCGGATTCAGGTAGGGTCTCTGCCGATTTTGTTATTTGGAACACAGGGTATGTCAGCATTCTGTACGTTAGTCTGCGTCAGGATGTTGATGCGCGCCCTATGATGAAGCATGACTGACACTATCTAGTGTGTGAGGGCAGTATTTAAACAATAAGGAATTTCCCGTTGTAGCATATTGAGCTGCTCCCTATGAGACAATAGATCATTTTTTAATACCCCTGCCTTTCTTTGGTGTGAATTAATGTTACAGTAGGGAGGAGGAAGGGAAGGGTGGTACCTCTCTCCCCCGTGTAGCGTGTGTGTTGAAGATATAAGTGCAGCAAGATAAAGAGTTATCTGGTTCTACATGCATATTTGTAGTATCACTGGTATGCATCAAGTGAACTCGGATGTGCTCTGAATTTATCTCCTGTGTGGGAAAAAAAGAGCCCGTAGAAAATGTATTGTGTGAGATGTGAGCATTTCAGAGAGCAGGTGTGAATTAATTGAACGCTATGATAGGAAGAACATGCAAGGTGAACCCCCAAGGGAAATCATAGAATATAGAAAAATACAAAGTTCTCCGAAAAATATTTGTGAGGCAAAACTGGTTTTAGTTAGTTGTTATATTAATGTAGCCACATTGAGGGCTAAATTCATTGGCACATGACAAATCACTGTAAGGTGACTCAGTATGTTAGCAGCTCCTTCACATGAGGAAAGGGCAGATGAGGAAAGTTGAAGTCAAGTCGTTTTCTGGCCTTCCAGGCCCAAAGACGGGAAACGCTGCACACAGTCACCCTTCACCTCAGATGCTCTTGACTGCAGTACTTTTAGGTAATGGGTTTGCCAACCTGATCAGGCCCAGCCAGTCATTGTGGAGTGTTGGTTGGGGTCCACAGTTACATGACTCTGCTAGTTGCTGCCACTTTGCTCTAATGGCGTGGGAGAGAAGGTCCAGGGGAAGACGAAATATGAAAACATGGCTGGTGGCAGGAGAAAGGGAAAGTCTGCAGGGAGGCAGGCGAGAGTGCCAGGGACATTCAAGTAGAACATGGCACTAAGAGGAATCCTACAAAGAAAGATAAGGGAAGCCTATAGGGTGCCTACCCAGAAAAGATGGCTAGTGAATAAACCAGGAAAGTCTGACGGGGGGCATCATCAAAAGTTAGTGGGCGAGTGACTGAGTGTGTGTACTTGTGTATAAGCATGCATGCATGTGTGCAGATGCTTACTATGGATAGGTATTTGGCTGAGGATCCTGCCTATTGCGATTGGTATGAATAGGTATTTGACTGAATTTCCTGTTAGTGATTATGCCATGGATAGAAGAGTGGCTGAGTTCAACCTAGAATGATAAGCTTAAATAGATGTTTTGTCTGGGTTTACTGCCTGTTTTGAATATAAACGGATAAGGTATTCGACTAGATTTCCTGTCAGTGATTTTTGGCTATACTGTGTGTTTGACTGAGTTTACAGGCAGCGAGTATTGCCATTAGTAGACGTTTGGCTGCATTTCCTCCTTGCAGTGATTGGTATAGAGATTTAGCTCTTATGGATTGTTTTTGCCCTGCAGGGATTTATCTAGGTGGTTATTATACAGCTGCCTTTGTTAAATATTATGTAAACCTATAAATTATTTTTGGGGTTTTGCTGAGGGGATGTGTGTGCGCCCACCTGGTGAATGCCCTTGGGGGATGTAGGCGTGTGCACACATCAGTGGCCTACGAGGTGTTTCCTCTCAGCCTTTGATTGTTTTATGGCACTTTGAGCAGTGGTGGTTTAGGGTTTATGTTACAGAAACCTGAGCAGAGATGAGTGTTTGAGATCCAGCTGCCTCCTGACTTCCTGGCTGCCACTTAAAAGGGTTTTGTTTGAAAGGAATGGGGCGGAGAAAGGAGGGAAGGATATGTCACTCTCCGCACAATTCAGGTTACCAGGTAAGGGATACAGGTAGGGCACTTGTTCTCGTGTATTGAGGCCAGAATCATAAATGTGCCCTAGACGGAAAGTATTGGAAAATTACAAGGACAAAAAACACAAGCAGAAATATTCAACTACAAAGTAACAATGCCATCAAATAAGCTAAAAAATGTCAAGTATGTATTTCATTATAAAACAGCCACGTGGAAATATGCTTGTAAGTCGCTGACTTCCCCGCAGTGAAATCCTTGCCAAAGGTTTTTTGTTATGTATTTATGCTTTTTTACAAGGGGTCAGCCCACTCGGTGTTTCCCTTGCCAGTCGTGTCTTAACTCCCACCCCCTCTGTCTACTATGTTTTTGTGCAAACTTTCGCCCGGAACTCTTCAATTAGATGGAAGAGGAGCGGCACGGTAAATGGGGTCGCGACCCGGAAACGAAGCCCTCTTTGGCTTCTGCAGCCTGCCTTGTGTGGCCGCTCTCCTCATTATTTATCCTTGGACTTTGCATAAATATGGAAGTTGCCCTCCACTCGCCTCATTCCGTTATTCCTTTGTAAACGCTGGGTGCCTAGCACACCCTCCTGACCGGGTACTCGTGTTTAACCAGGGGTGAGACACGGGCAGCTAGTCCGTCGACGGCAAGACACCGAACGTGTTAAATCCTATAGCGCTATATATAAATGTTAGCCAAATTGCTATGCCGCACCCAACAATATATGGAAATGAATTATAAGGGCAGGTGAAGAAAGCAGGTCTCCCTATCCTGCACGTTAGAGCCAGGAGCCTCCAACTTTACCAAGCAGTGATGCTGGGGATGAGACGAGGTAGTAAGAGAGGATGTGGCTTATCGGCATAGCGGCCGACTTTGCAGCTGGGAATGGGAAACCAGGCTCGAGTGTGGCGGGAGGCTTGAGCATCCTGTGATTCTGGGGAAAATCACTTAATCTCCCCTTGTCAAAAAAATGAATGTGTCCGTCTGTAATGCAGCTGGTGCCCAATGAAATGCGCTCTGATACCTTCGGGTCGAGTTCCCGCTATATAAAACTGTAACAAAAAAGAGTGGGTGTAAGGTACTACAGAAGGCAGGTACGGATCGGTTTGTTGAAGAGCTGTGGGGAAACAGGAGTGGGGAGAAGATAGAAGAGGACAATTGTCCTTCCTCTGTACTTTGTTTATGTACCGACAGTTTTAGAGAGCAGTGAGGTAGGTAGCTGGAGGGTGGGAAGAGTAGAGTGGAGGAGAAGGGATTGAGAGGCGGGCAGGCTCTCCTTCCCATGCACTTTGTCGTGTGCATGAAACCTTCGGGAGCAGAGAGGTAGCCTTAGCAGGTAATAAGAGGGTGGTAAGGGTAAAACTGGAAAGTTCCATTTCCCTGCATTTTGTCATGTACCAGAAACTTCAAGGAGCAGTGAGGTAGTGTGGCAGGGATACTGGGAGGTGGGAAGGGTACCGGAAAGGAGAAGGGATGAGAAAGGTTATCTTTTCCCTGCAATTTGTCATGTGCTTCAAACTTTAGGAAGCAGCGACGTCGGGAGGGAGTTTAGCAGGAGAGTGGTTAGAGTGGAGTGGGGAGAAGGAGGTAGATTCCTCTTTCCGGGTACTTGAAGTCATATATTGAAAACTTGAGAAGGTGCTGAGGTGCCAGGGTAGGGAGGGGGGACTGGAGATGGAGATCTCCTTTACTTAAACTGGTCACCTCCCAAAAACTTTAGGAAGCACTGAATTCACACGGAATGGTGAACAGACAAGACAGGGACGGCGGTGGCGGGAAGAGAAGAGCGTCAGGGAGCTACAGAAGTTTCGAATATCGGGGTGTGCCTGTGGAAGGGTCTGGCCAGTACATCAGAAGAAGAAGGTGGTAGGGGAAGGGACTGACGAGCGACCGCAGAGGGCATGATATTTCCGCATGCTGAGTCACGGACTGAAACCTTTATAGATGAAGGTCAGAAGGGAGGGGAGGGAGGGGGGCCACAGCGTCCTTTTGTGTGAGGGTTTGAAACTATAAAAACCTGGCGGGTGACGGGACTGTGTGTGGTGGGTAGAGTGGAGCAGAGGGGTTGGGGTGCTGGGCAGGTTCTTCTTTTGTCATTAGCTGTAAACAGGGAGCAGTGAGGTAGCCTGTAATGGTGAATAAATAGATAAAATGGAGAGAGGGTGGAGGGAAGGGGCAGGACTGCAGGCAGAGGGGAATGGAAGACATCATCTCTACTTTACACACACACTTCGAGTAGTGAGCTGAAAACTTCACAGAAAGCAGCGATGCGAAGGACTGGGGTCAGGAGGGAGGGACGCGCTGCGTATGAGAAGGGCAGTGGGCCGTTTTAGCCACGGACTGAAAACTTTCTGGGAAGCAGCGGAGTGAGTGCGCAGGGCGCCGGGCAGCGCCAGTGCGCGGGCAGGGTCCCCCGCACCGGGCCGCCCAGGCCCCGGCGGGAGCCAGCCTTGGGAAGCGGAGACGTGTTTCAGCAGGGTGCCTTTGTCTGTGCCCCGAGTAGTTCAGCGCAGAGCATTAGAGCTCATGCTAATCCGCTCGAGCAGCTGTGATTGGAGGCCGGCGGCCCCTGGGGCCGGGGCTGCCATGACAACCGGCCCCAAGAGAAGCCGTCACCGGCAGGCGCTTTTGTTCGGGCCTAAATCGACGTTGGCATGCCAAACCGGGGCCCGGGGAAGAAAGGAGCCGAAGAATGGAGCAGGGGGGACGGGGAGCAGGAGCAACGGCCTCGCCTGGCAGGGGGCGCTTCCCAAGGAGCCCCCTCAAAGGAGGTCAGAGCCGTGCGGGCCGGACAGGCTGCCAGTCAGACTTAGGCCTGGCCGCGGCCTGCCCAGCGCCCGCCATTCCCTCAGCTCCTGTCACAGCCTCACCGGCGGCCCTGGCTCTTAATTTCAGATATCTCTTCACGTGCCTATATAGGTAGGTGCACGGCTGAGCGTAGAGGCGGCCTTGCCTGCAAAGTTACCGAGACCATCCGACAGGCCAGTAGGTTTCCGGGCAGGACAGGGGCAGTGTAAACCTCGTGCCACGTCTCACGTGGCGGACTCTACCCCAGGCCTCCGGGCCCCGTCAGACACACCGCCTTATTAGACGTCTTCTTGAAACGAATTTTTGACCAAGTGGATTCCGCAATCACTGTGTGCCACCCGTATGAAAGTTAGTGATTACTAAACGAGCGATTAGCATGACGCTTACATAAGGTTCCCTTCTGTCACTCTCAGTCCCTCACGTGTTCCCATCTTTTACTGACCACCCCTTTTACAGCACCCTACAAACAAACCACAGAACACTGCACAGTGGGTTAAGCCCGTGCTGCACGAATAGGCACGTGGAACCGAAGTAGGCACATTTCCTAATACTGTTTGTCCCATCTGGTATGGGTGGGGAAAAGTAAATCAAATGCCTGACTTTTTTTTCCCACTTATACTACCCTCTGCGAGGCACCGGTCTGTGGAAAATGAAAAGTTATTTTTCACTGATCGGCCTCAGGGTTACCTGCAGACCACAGCTTATCATCCCACTCAGCTTTTTCTCCTCCTCAGACTGAGTTCAATGGGTTGTCCAGAAATACCACATAATTTAACCTCAGGTGTGGTTCAGTCATGGTGTGTGAGACCGGAGTGAACAGTAGAAGACATGGCTCACTGTCTGGAAAATGAGTCACGGGGAAAGATTTGGGGGGGTTTTCTAAGTTGTATGTTCCTGTAAGACATTTGATGGCAATATAATAGGACTTTTAGTTTTGAAAAAAGGTAGAGGGTGAAAAGTAAAAACAGACCACATAAGGTAAAGAAGCATTCGCAAAGCCAGTAGTTGTGTATTCGACAAGTGCTTAAGGTTTTTCTTTATACATTTTTGTTACATATGAAGTCGAAGTTAAAAGAAAAATAATGAATAAAATATGAGAAATGAAAGGAGAGCTTGGCCCACACACTGGCACTCAAGTGTACTGCTTTTAAGCTGGATGTGAACTGCTAAAATGTCATCACTCAGTGCGAGAGAGCCAATCGCTGAAGTGAGCGGATTCATTGATGCATGCTGTATTTGTGGTGGTCGGAAGCCAAATGTGAATGGAAGTTTTTCAGACCAGTGGTTGAAAAGGTCTGACCCAAAGACCGGGATCACTAAAGCTGCTTGTGGGCAAGACCTACAGATGCCACCCCTCAAAGCTAAGTACCCAAAGCTGTTGCGCTTAAGCACCTGTAGATACTTTTTAATCTAGTCTAAGACTGGGAAGGGTACATGGGTGAATACATCGTACCTTGACTTCATAAATGAGTGCCACTGTGGATACAGCTGTGTAATTAAATGCACAATCTGGCATATTTGTTACATTCAAAACATGACATGATTAATCGATTCTATACATAATAACAGTTGGTCAAGTACCCATCACTATGTTACAAATATCATTTTTTCCTTTGTATTACCTGTCCAAATAGCAAACTCACATGCCCACCGCTCAAATTAATTTAATATATTCCTATACTAATTCACCACTAATTCCTTTTGGGTTCTGGAGTAGCATGCTACTCGCCGCAAAAGCGCTTAGACGCCTCGTCAGGGGTAGGAAGGGCTATATAAACGCAATTACAACAAATATAATGCGAAGCCTTGTTTGGGGCAACGCTGATTGGCAGTGCTCGCCACAATTTGTACTTAATAGATGTGAGAGCCTTTTCTGGTGCTGAAATCTCTAGTTCACGCAACATATGTTCTAGATTGCCACATAACAGATTAATGGTATTTTCATTTTGGATAGTTTACATATTAGCCTGGTTTAGTACAGAATAGAACTCTACTATACCCTTTATTTGGTACTTTCGTGGAAAAAGTCACAATTTGTATCGAACATAGCTCTAGCATATACCATATTTTGTGCAACTGGCGCATTTTAAATCAAAATCTGCTATGCTAGAAGTTAGATCTGCATCGCACAATGCCATTCTATCATTAACAAAATGCAGTGGTTGCAAAAGAAATACAAGTCCAGGACCATTCTTCAAGAAGCAAAATCCCTCAGTTCTGGCCACTTTCTAGCTTCATAAAACCAGAATATCTTTGTGCAGATGAAAGCGCAGCAATTATCACCTGACTGCTCCGTGGAACTCCCAGCGGTGGATACCTGCGTACTATACATGCGAATCTACTCGACTCCCCAAAGCACAAGCCTGTTCCTACCAGAGTGCACCGCCCTTCCATCGAGAGTTCACACCCTGTGAGGTGCCTTCAGCCCTGTTCGGAGGAAGGCAGTGGGAAGAGGGCAAAGCTGATCGCAAACCATGGAGTATATTTAGTTCCCACGAACCAAAGACCCAAGAAGGCACACGCGTAGGCAAATTAATTATTAATTTCAAGAGTCGTTTTTTATACGAATCTGGCAACCTTAGCCTCCTCTTAATGCCCAGAAGTGAAGGAACGCAGAAGAAAAACTACTTAATATAGCAGTGACAAGCGGCGGTGGCGATGGAGGGGTCTGTCCCTCTGCAGAACGCTCTATACACTATTTCCCTCCCTGCACTTCGCCTTCTCATCTATGGTGTGGTGTAAATCGGGAGTTGCCCTTACTCTCTTACTCCTACCTCCTCGCCCTTTCCTTCACAAATCTGCATTATTTTCTTCTACCTCCCAGGAAAGTTGGGAAGCTGAAGTGGGCCTGGGATGCTGCAGGGGACTTTGCGGAGGAGGTAGGCCGGCAACACTTGTCTGCCATGATCTCCTTTGTATTTACACCATTTTCTTTCTAATGTATATTCACCAGTCACCCATCCCCAAAGCTGCTAATCCCAGGAGCACAACTCCGAGTCTGTGATATGGTGCACACAGTCAAGCTCCATGACACCTGTGCAATTTCTGTTTCTGACATTCATCGCTCACAACATGCCTCAACATTTTTTAGGAACGAGCCTGTGTGAGCTTTGTCTTGGCGCATGTGCTCTTGCTTGTGAGGCACTATTGTTTACAAGAAGGGGATCACTGACAGAATGTCAGAAACATAAGTCTTTCAGACAGAATATGGTGTCAAAAATATCGAGGACCACAATATCAAGAAGGTTAGTGCAAATAGGTAAGTACAGATTTACTATGCTTAGCTCCACATCTATCTACCTTGAAGATATATATATTGTTAAGGTACATATATGCGAGTTATATATAGTAAAACTTTGCTTACATATTGAAACTTACCGTGTCAGTATTTTTTGTCCTTGATATTCTTGACATGATATTTTATCCACATAATATTTTTTCTCTGATATTTTGTCTGCACATTGTTTATCATTCATTGGCTTCAGTGCCACGTCTCCTTTGCTGCCTCCTAATTAGACAGGCATCACTTCCTGTATATTCTCTGGCGCATGGACTGAGGACAGATTTATTCTTCTTCATTAGTGTATCTCCACTGCTTGTGCTGATTGAGGTACTTTTTTTGCCCGTGTTGCTTCTTTCTCCTCCCACCCACCACCTCTCTGAGTTGTTGCCGCTCCGTCCTGCCACCCCTCCACGCCATCCCTGCTTGCATATACATTCACCCCATTCCCCCGTCTTTTTATTGTTGCTTCCTCCATCGTCGTCCCCGTCGTTGTTACTTATAAAAAAACAAACACTAAGACACGGTCAGTGCCACATCACAGCCCTACTATTTAAAAAAAAACTTTAAGCCATGTTGCTCAGCAGCTCGTTCTGATGTGCAGCATGTCTTATAACATTGATAAAGCCATCACATAGGTGTGACCTATTGGCTTTGTCAGTACTTGTTACATTTGATACCCTCTTCTTGTACGCATGTTGGACCGTGGATCCTCCCTTACATCATGTGAAAGCCAGCACCTCTGTACCCAGGACAGTAAGATCTGCCTTTCCACCTCGCCACCCACAAGCACATTTAGGCGAAGAACAGCCCATCTTTTTCATACAAGTAATGATCACCCACCTAGAACCAGAGATTGCTGTCCACCTTGAATTAGTAACTTGCTATCACCCTGGGCCCATCCATTGTGGGCTTTCAAGGGTCCATTCACCCGTAGCTAGTTAGGTCTCTTTCATCTTGGACAGGCAAAGGCCCTTCCACCTTGGATCTGTGACGCTCATTCAACTTGTACCCATGACAGCCTGTCTACCTTGGACAATGGACCACCCCTCCAGCTTGGACCAGTGACAACCTGTTTGCCTTGAACCACTGGTTACCCGACTAACTAGGTCTGGTGAGGGTGTTTGCTCTTTGGACCGACAAAGGGCCGTCCTTTTTTACCAGCCCCAGCCATACATTTTAAATTGCCATGGATTCTTCAATCTTGGACCAGCAAGAATCTTTCCACTTTGGGCCAACAGGAACCTGTTCACACTGGAGCAGTGAATATCTTTTCCCTTCGGCGCAGCATCAGCTCCACTGTCGGTGCCCATTTCTGCTCATACTTGCACACTACCTCTGTTACGTTGATTGTTTAATAACACAGATGCCTTGTTATAATAAGATTAGGTCCCAGCTCATTAGCAGGGCAGGGTCAGCAGACCCGGCTTACCCTCTGGCTTACTGAGAGCTGGATTTGTCTTCACCACCTGCTTGACCTGCCTTGGACAGGATTAGTGGGTGGGAAGTGGAGTGAGCTGTGGTGGACGTCAGAGCTAGATGTAGGAGGTGAGTGGTGGGTTTACATTGAATAACTAGAACTGCCTGGTAATAAGCAGATAAGCAGTTATCAATTGTGTGTAGGGAGTAAGAGGACAGAAAAGGGTCTGTATGAAGCATGCATTTTTTCTTTTTCTCTCATTTAACAGTGAAAATGTGTGTTGTCTTTCACCCACATTCAAGGGCATCAGCACAATTCATAGATCTACCCCAGTGCCTAAAATGGCAAATTAATACATTGCATATAGTCAGTCATTGATCAGATATGACAATATCGCTACACACAGTGGGGTGACTTTGGCCACACTATTAGATTCTGTCCCGCAGGGCAGAGAACCTAAACTGAGACAGTACAAACATGAATCCCTGGCCAAAAATAAGCACAAGAGCAGATGCAGCTAAACTCTGAGAACCAGAAGCCAATACCTGGTCAAAAAAGCCATGAGAGCAGAGATTGCTAAACTAGACGAAAAGTGGAGGAGGAAGTAGTTGCTAAGAAAGAGTGATCTGAAAGAATCACAGGTGCTTACTACAGCAAAGGTGGGAACACTGGATGGCTCCTAAAAGTGATCTTGGAAGAAAGAGCTAAAGCGAGACAAATCAGGTAGGAGCTCAAAGAGCAAAAACATACACCAACTGGGAGAGAATTACAAGTATATCCAAAATTTTCTTGTGCTCAATGCACCACAGATAAACCACTTTCCATATATTTGAGGGTAGCCATGTTTTAAATTCCAATAAGCAATAGCTAACTGATCAAAGCAGTTTTAGAGAAAATGGCGTCAGAAATACGATTAGGAAAGTAGACTTGCTGTCTTGAAATTTCTTTGCCCTTATAAATGATAGGTGAGAAGAGAAAAAAACAATGCCCTCTTTAAAACAGAAATATCCCAGTCAGAAGGAATTATGGGATATCTGCAGCAGTTGCACAAACAGATGTTTATCCATTTAGGTCACTTTTTCCAAGTGCTTTGTGATACAGGTGCAACATTCTAAGATTGATAAAATCTATGTGATAATTATGAGGAAAGATAACTCAATATAGCCTTTGAAGGAACTAACACCCTCTAGATAGAAGAATGCAAGATAGCTCCATTTATGACATTAACCTCTTTCCATCTTATAACAAGAGACCAATTTTAAATATAGGCAAAAGAGCAGGTCCTCATCCTCTCACCATAATATCTTTCCCAAACATTATTCATTTATCTAGCTAGTTCATCATTGTTGAGCTGTTGAAAGTAACAGTTATTGAATTTCTGTTAGAAGGAGGTAGTGTCAGTAAAGTCTGAGGAGACCTTGGTTTGTCACCTGTTGAGGAATGCTTAGGGTGACCCACATAATTGGCCAGCTTTCGACCTGTTTCTAACTTGCCCTCTACTGGCAATTTGTTGGTACCAGTTTTTATGGACCACCATCAACCTTTAAAAAAAACCTATTATTCTTTTCTTGCAGAACAGGACAACATTTTAGTGGATGAGACGTTAGGTTTTAGACTTTTTCATACAATAGAGTCTATAAATATGTTTATTTTGGATGAGTTTGATTAGGAGGCCGATGGAGGCAATATTAGAACCCTAATTTAATCAGGGCTATAAACTGTATTTGACAATGTTGACCTTGGAATCATTAGCAACAGTTTAGTTGAAGGGGGTGTAGAGGAAGTATACCTAACTGGATTCAATCATTCTTACAGTGCAGAACCAAAACAATTGCGCGTGCAGCATTTTTTTCACTTTCAAGATGTCATAAAGTGATACGAGTCAGAGATGAGCTCTAATCTTCTCTTTTTTTAATACATGTACCATTTGACTACTTCAATGGCTTGAGAACATTTGCACGTCATCCTATAAATATAATATATAGCAAACCAGAAAGAACATTCTTGGGATAAAACTGTCTTATGATGAAGACACACGATGTCAAGGAAGGAGAGGCAGAAACATAAATGTCTTGAAATTTATTCACACGCTCTGGGTTTGTGTCTTGATACAGAGAAATAGGTTGAGATCCTTGGCTCCCAAATGGAAGCTGCAGTGTCCCACCAAGTATTGTCACACCTGTATTCTTCAAACTAAGAACAAGATCTTCCTCTTCTTAGTTTCTAATGCAAAATTCAACCAATAATACCCATGGTTGGAAATTCGGATGAAATATATCTATAGAGCCCTGAATATCTGTCAAATTGCCTGCAGATTACAGAATGCAGCAATCCGCTCACTGTTGCTTTGGGACCAGACGGCCCATGATTTCCTGCTGCTGAGGACTCTTCACTCGATAAAAGATTCTGTTTAGAGTACCATACATTGTTCCCTGAGCCAGAGGGAGAAAAGGCCTAGTCTCTCGTCACAGAAAAGTGAATAATTATTTTCTGACAAGATGGTTCTGATCTGCAGCCCATGAATTGTTGTAGAGCATTCTTGGTTCAGGTCGCAAAGGTGTGGAATACACTCCCACTAAGTGAGAGTGATTAGATATGACCCAAAATTAGAATATTTTTCAAAGTGTTCATACTCTTAGCATAGTGTTGTTGAGTATAGCCTTATAGTTGGGGTATTTGGAATGCCACCAGGTTATGCCATGTTATTGGTTTCTAATATTGCAAAAAGCTGCACGCTCGCTAAAAAACAATAAAATAACATGGCAAGAAAGTAATTTTTAGGTCGCAGCCTACCAGACAGCACAGCTATCTCTGGTTTGCTAAAGTCATCTTGGGGTACATTCAGAAAGTTGACCTAGGAATGCATTCCGTCCATTGCTTACCATAGGCTTTGTGGGTTGTAACTTCCATTTTCTGGCATTCTGTTTGATGGCTTCATTTACTTTAGCCTGTCCAGCTTGAGTTCGTCCCTCCCATTGCCCAACCCTTATTTACTGTATTCTTCCACTGACTCACTTTCTGCAAAACAAACATTTAAATCTTGTTATTATCCTGTTTCTATTGTTCCTGCTCCGTGCCTTCATCTCATTTTCTTGGGCAAGAAAACTGCTTTCAGAGAAAGCAGGAGATGTATCTCTGTCTTCGTCCTTTCTTCCCTCGCTTATTGTGGTTATAGAAACAATTTAATTCTACTGTTGTGTGGTAATGATAAGAAAAACCTGCTTTATGGTGTTGGTTTGCAACTTTTTAAAATCAAGATGCCATACTGAGCCTAACCACTAGATGCCCGTACTATGTACAGAATGTAAATCAAGCTAGAACAGATATGAGGCACGTTTCGTACAGTGAATAGATGGCTTTTCACCTTTTTAGGTCTGGCCTTTGAGGCCGCTTGCGTTTTTTCATTTTTTGACATTTGTTTTTTCAACAAATTAATTCATAATATACATACATACAGGGAGTTTTTGGTCAGCAGGCTTCAGCCATTGATCGATTAAACTGTCATTCACATTTTGCTTCCACCCACCACAGCCTACAGCCTGCGGCAACGGGTAAGCCCACTTTATCCATTGGCTCCCTTCACTTTGTATGACTGCACAATGCCTGTGCCCTTTGTTCATGTGTGCCTAAAAATAGTTCCTTTCTCTTTAGTGACAAAGCTGGCTCAAAGTGCACTTTTTCATTTATTTTTTAATTTATCATTAAATATCAATTATTTATTTTGCCCTGTTCTTTGGCTTCCCATTTAGATGGGAATTTATTTTCTGTTGTCTTTTTTAAATTTCTGTTAGAAAGTGGTTACGTAACCTTGTAGCTGCTTGAGATTTGAGTGCTTGGTTAGGTTGTGATTTGTACTTGTCTCGGTTACAAACAATAATAATAACTAAATAAATGGTAATTTAAAAAATGCCTTAACAGCTGGAAGGCATCTTATTAGAAAACAAAAGAAAAGAAAAAAAAATAGTAAAAAAGTCACATCACTGAACTAAATGATTTTTTTTTATTGCATGCATATAGCAGCGATGCTTAGGTGTTGGCATATTGCCTTTTTTCCTTTTTATTTTTGTGGCATATACTTGTTTTACTTTGTGGACTCCACATAACACTAAAATAGTGAGTTGTTGAACTTTTACTCTCATGGGGTGCGAACAGCTCAGTTTTACTGGGTAGCCACCACTGACTATATAAGAGTGAATTATATTTAGACACATTCTTTGTAAGTTTATCTCCTGAATATTTATCTTGGGTATCCTGTAAATGAAGTCAGTTTTTGGCTCTGGAGGAGTGGACCTGATGCCTCAATCATATCACAGTGACGAGACAAATCCAAAACGGGGGGTTACATATTTGGTTTTGTTGAAAATCTATGCAATATTCCTGTTAGTGACTGAGAAAGTGAAATTTCAAATGGAACTGTATTAGATTACGTGCTTCAGTGCACCGATAAAATACATGGCAGAGAAGGTTTGCTAAATCAGAGGGGCTGGAAGAAACAGGCTGTATTTTATAATAGTTGGAAAAGTGGTCTTTATCTAGTTTGTGGCGCCCTCGGTTCAACACAGCAATAACATATTATTTAGCACAAACACAGGGTAGTAGGTAAGGTCTTAAACGGGAGAACTCATTATAAAATTATGTCACCCCACTTGCATGACCTTGCCTGAACCTGTGTCTACAATGTCATAGGTGACTGTGGAGGGAAAAATGGTCCTTTAAGTTTCTTGATTATCTTAGCTTTCCAGTGGCCAGGTTCCCTCAAGCTGGGTATCGCTTTCATCTTTATTGTCATGCGTTTATTTAATGTGTGCTTCTGAACGACATGGGCAATGGAGAAAAGTTGAGGACCTCCCCTATGTTAGACCCCACGTGAACGGCTGCCTGCCTCCGAGATCACTTTGTGTTTGGTTTTTTTCTAGTTTGTGTTTGATCTCCCAACTTCTGGTACCTTAGTAGTGCCTCTATGGGTCCTGATAAGGCTATGCATGTGGGAGGAATAAAATTGTTTGAATTTGTGTTCCCCATTACAGCTCATCAAAGAATAGAGAGCTTTTGGTAGGGCTTAAAGGGATAAGTAGGTGAAGAACATGACCGTGTCCTGAGGACAGGAGAAAACACATCGGGGTGCTTAGAGAGAGATATAAAGCAGCAGAGACTGGGAGGTTATCTTTTCATTAATTAACTAGCAGCCCTTTTTGGTAACTGGGCACAGGATAGTTAACGATGAAGCAAGAGGTACTATCAAATAGATGTGTGGCATTGGCCAACAGTGGAGCACAGTTATTCTTTAAGAATGTAATCTGCATCATATTGAAAAGCCTGAAGTGAGGCCAAATTCACCTGATTCAACATCTTTGAGGAAGACATGTACTTGGTGTCTGGTCACACTTCTTGTATGTACGACATTATTCTGAGCTGCTTGGAGTCCTTGAAAATCATGAGTAGGTGTTCCACTGTGAGCATTTGCATTGTTATTACTACTGCTTTTATTGAAATATTAGTGTGAAATCTTGATAGAAGAAACTCGACCCATTTTCTTAAGATATGAAGAGAAAAGTTAATAAGATTCAGAAAAATTCTGAAACCTTTATCTTTTCAGCTCATCCTACATCCTGTCAGGTCTGATCTAGACACTAGTTAGACCCTGATTGGAGGAATTTAGTCTGCTGTATTGTTCCTGGCTTTGTGGCAGGCTGTTGTTGCCGAAAATACAACAGGAGTGTGTAAGATAAATTCTGTGCAGATCGCCATGTTTTTTGGCCTGCTGGACATTTTCTTTTTGTCTTGACCTCAAAGTGAGGGCTTGTTTTTGAAAAAGAAAAAGCATCAGCCATGATAGTCAAGGGATTTGAAGATCTGCTCTAAATGATGTAAAACTGCGATCCTTTGGTGGACAGACCTCTGCCTTTGGTTGATGACCAGCAGAGGGTCCACCTGCAGTTAATCCGCGATTCTCTCTAAGAGGCAGAGGAACCACACGTTTAGCGAGGCAGGTGTATCACCATTTTATGGCGGTCCTCGTGTCACAATATGACCTCCTCAGCCTTCCATAAAGCCTTCTAATTTTAACCACATTTTCACTCTAATAAATTCTCCAACTAAGACACACCTTTATTTCTAACTGGACTTTTATTTAAAAGTATTTTCCATCAAATCTACAAATTCAAGATTACTTCCCATGACTTGGGCAAATGATTGAAGTCTACCTCTTGTCTCAAGCCATTGACCTATTTTCACTGATAACCTGTGTACATGCATAATATTTTGATTCTCTCACTTGGCTTGACTCTTGCTACCTTCTTCCTCACCTGATATGGGCGATGACATTTAAGGGATATTAGCACTTTATCAAACCGCTCAAGTAAAATACATAACTTAAAAACTATGCATGCCACAAGTAAGGCCTATATAGTCAAGGCCTGTAGGTAACCTCTACAAAAGGATAGCAAATTGGTGAAGGCAACTGTGAGATGATGTACAAAAATAGTGAATATTTTAAATTGTGTAGCCCTCTCAGTTGAAGCTTAAAATGTTCATATATGTACAAGAGAAGAATGAAGAAGGGGGAAATGCACAGTTAGAAGCGAGCGCTGTTTAAATGGAAGAGTTTTAGTTGAGTTGGAGTAGGTAATACAGACGCGTGTGTTTTTTAAAAAACATATCTTGAATGCTGTCAGAATGGCTCAGAGAATAATCTTTCACCAGTGACATCTTCTGTGACCTGCGTGTCACGTGTTCACATCTGTCAAGCCCAACTCTGCAGTTCATACTCATAAAGTCGGAAATTCAGTACAGTTACGCTGTATTAATATCATACATTTACAGCACTTAGAGATTGTCCCAACGGAGGCAAAAAAGTCTATTAAAAAAGTTCTTCTTTTTAAACAGGAAAACAATAGTTCCAAGTTAAACTTCATTGTTTTTTTAAATATACAACATAAAACTTAAAGTTGCATTTACATATACACAAGTTCAAATTCAAACGATACAGTAATATAAACCTAAATATAACCAAATGATTGCCGCCATAAATAGGTAAAATTAACTTTCCTACTAGCATATTTATTAACATTTCAGGACTCTTTTATTGTACAGTGCCGTGCGTGCTTATGTGTGGTCTAGCATCCTCGGGATGTTGAACCTTTCATTACAGAAATCAAAAGAAGTAATAGGATTGAGAAACAAACTGTATTGAGAAGGCGAGGGTGACATCGGTGACCAGGCTACAATCTATGCGCCTGGTAGACTCAGAGATGTGCATTGCTCCAAAGATTAGAACGCTGAGAATGGAGGGTTTCTGGCCACTCAAATATGAGTCCTCAGGTTCCCTATTGAAATGCACGGCGCGGAGTTGTCTTTTAGGAGAGAAAGAACAAACCAAAGCGAGGAAACGGTCAGTTCTAAGCTTGAACATCAGGACTGCCCCATCTGGGACATGTACAGGATAGACTTGGCGCCCCTTAATTGGCATCAAACGTTAGGCTTTAAATTCAGGACACACACGGATATACAAATACAGATGTATGCACACACAAAGGGATAGAGCACTGCACATACAAATCTTTCCCCTCGCCCCCAATCTCCCGCCTCTCAGCCACATCCCCCAACACCACCTCCCACCGACACACATCTCTTCAGGACCTAACAAAAGTTTTTGTAACTGCTTTGCTCTCTCCCAGAGGGAGGTAAGAGACTCGGAGAAAGGGAGCCATAGCAACATTCAAGCTTTATTAAGTGAAGAGGGGGTTGGGGAGATGGAGGAGGAGTTGTGAAGAGCAAGTTTACCCGGGGGTGGGGGAGGTCTAGGGGTTGGAAGGTAGTAGAAAAAACGGTAGAATATTTTACTCTTGAGTAAATTCGCAACTTTTGAAGGAAGGCGTCTGCCCAAGTTCTGCTTTGGTCGGTCGCTGGTGCAATGTCTGATGATTGATCTGTTCCTGCCAGTACCTGTAACTGTTGCTCCTTCTGTGGGGAAAAGACTGGGTTCCCAATGGATTTTATGTATTTAACAGTTATTGATCGGTTCTACCTAGACAAAACTAAAGAGAGCTAAAGCATTTAGCACCATGAGTAACAAATTGTGCCTAGCGATAAGAAAAACAAGCGATATAGTAGAGCTCTAGATACGTACTGCAAAGGCATTAGATAAGATACCTACTTGTGTGAGCAGAACAAATATATATATATATATATATACATGTGATCAAGGCCGCATGTCTGGCGGCCTAAACGCGTAATTTGGATACTTGAATAAATCATCATTTAACTCTCAACTTTGCCTTTGGAGTCTGTTTCCTGGTGTTGCGCCTTTCTTTGGATGGTGGTACCCCTGGGATCCTGCTGTGTAATATATATATGTATATGTATATATATATATATATATATATATATATATATATACACACACACATATATATATATCGTGTATTTGTAAAGCGCATTTTCACCCAGAAAGGTATCTTGGCACTGAATAACCAGTTGATCCATGCATAGGTTTCCATACTGATGGTTAAACGGCTAGAGCAGCCAAGCAGTTACAATGCATCCAAAGTTATGGGAGATGGAGTTTGCTTTATGAGTAAATGTTCATGTGTCTTTGAAAAAATATTGCGATTGGGAGGCGAGTTTAAAGTGTCTCATACGAGCACCCCAGATAGAAGGTACAATATCAGTGGTGGACAGAAGATTAGGGGATAGGACTTGGGCAGTGTCCTACACTGGGGTGGGACTGCTGCGGCACAACTACTGGCTGAAAGTGAGGTCAAGCAGCAGCCAACTGTAGTTATGAAGCCTGTGGATTTCTTGATAGGCATTGGGTCTAAAGGTGAAAATGAAGCCCTGGCATCTTTAACGGTGGGCTTGCAGTGTTTAGAGTGAGTACAACGAAAAGTAAAGTTGCTGGCGGTGGGTGGGTGTCGGTGAAAATAACAGTCTAGGGTTGATAGTGCGCAAAAAGGATAGAATTATAAGTGTGTAGTGGGTTAATCTGGAAGGTTGGGATGCTTATGTCGCACGCCGGGGAGATGGTGGCTTGGGAATGTGCAGCGGTGAGGTTTCATAGACGCTGCGTGAAACGGGTAGAATAATTCGAAGTAGGGTTGGTGAAGCAGAGAATAGAATAATCAGGTATCCAGGGAATGAAACGGAGGGTGGAATAATCTCGTCTAGGGTGGGTGAAATAGGAAAGAATAATCAAATCTTGGGTAGGTGAAACAGGTAGAATAATGAAATGTATAATTGGTGACGCACAGAATAGAATAATAGGATATAGGGTGGGTGGAACAGAGGGTAGAACATTCAGATTTAGGTTGAGTGAAACAAAGTGTAATGTAATCAGATCTAGGTTGGGTGTTACCGAGAATAGAATAATCACACCCAGGGTGGGTGAAACAGAGGATAGGATATTCAGACCTAAGGTGTGTGAAACAGAAAAGAATAATCCGATTTAGAGTGGTTTTGTAAGATCTGAGGGGTAGGTTTAAGGGGAGACAAATCAGATATATGGTAAAGTAAACAGAGGGTAGGAATATTAGTTAAAAATTGCAGAGCCTGGGTGGGTGATGTTGAATGTTGGGTCCATGGTATGTACATTTGATGGATAGAATCGTTTCTGGCTGAGCTAAGCGTGGGGTTGAATGACAGAGACTGTGTGTGTATTCCTTGATTGGGCTTGTGCTGGGTTTAAGATGTTTGTTCATTCAGTTAGTTGCTTTTTGTTCATACAGAGGTGCAGATGCACCAGTGACTTTCATAGCTCGCAAATGGATGGAGATTGGCTCTAAGCCCCTTCCTTTCTATAGAGAACAGAACTCAGAGACCCTAGCACAATGTAATCCGTTACTATGCTCTCTGCCAAAGAGTCCTCTGGCTCTCACCTTGTTATAGAGGGTAAGCCTGAAAGGGATTCTGGCCCTCTCAATTGCAACAGGAGCAGTCAAGATCTTTAATAGAAGAGGAGTGTGGCATAAGCCTGTGAGGCAGGGCAATGACAGTGGTGCATAAAGCTGACTGGGGGTCCCTTGTATGACGTGGCTAAGATATGAAGTGGACTTTTATCTGTAGACGGGTTCTGATTCTTTCAATGTTTTTGTTTCTCTGGCAGGTGGACGATGCAATGCTCATGTTTGACAAAACCACCAACCGACACCGAGGTAAGGAAAGCATGGTGTGCCAGAGAAGGCGGGAGTTACTTGTTTGGTGTGGCAATAACTGGTTATCATTGGTAGTTTTTTTTTTTTTTTTGCAGAGTTTTATATAGCGCGAACTTGACCCGAATCCAATCCGGTATCAGAGCGCTTTACATAGCACCAGTTACGTTACATGAGGACACACATTCATTTTTTGTTAGGCACAGGGAGATTAAGTGATTTGCCCAGAATCACAGGATGTTTTAGCGTCATTACCGAGACTCGACACCAGTTCCAACAGGTCCGAGGTTGAGCGCCCTAACCATTAGGCCAACTCCTCTCCCCTTTATCATTGGTAGTAGTTTTTTTTTTTTGCGAGTTTTATATAGAGTGAACTTGACCCGAATCCAATCCGGTATCAGCGCTTTACATAGCACCAGTTACGTTACATGAGGACACACATTCATTTTTTGTCAGGCACGGGGAGATTAAGTGATTTGCCCAGAATCACAGGATGTTTTAGCGTCATTACCGAGACTCGAACCCAGTGTTACCCTGGTTAGGCTATATAACAAAGCAAAAAACGTCAGGCGGTCCTCATAAAAGCATATAAGGACCTACAATAATCTCTTGAGCAGTCACCAGTTGGGAGGATAGACTGTAATGTCATGGATGCGAATTAAACAGCTTGCCTGCTTGGATGGAAGAGAACTTTTGTAGTACCTTTGTCAGTGGAAAGTAAGTTAAACGCCATATTGTTTCAGAAAGAGTGTGTGGGGGTGAAATACAGGTACATTTCAGTGGTTGGGGTAGACGTGCTTCCACACCACATCTCAACAACTGCAGGGAAAAAGGATTTTAGCAGATGCATCTTTTATTGAACAGTTGATTGGGGAGGGGACCTGAGTGAAGTAAAAGGGTGTGGGAGGCTCAGTGGTCTAGAGCAGGATTGTACAGAATTGGTCCATGACAACTGGAATCAAACCAAATTCTCAGGGCTTCCACTTGACGTACTTTTATGTACAATGGTCCCCCTTCTAAAAGGAATTTGTAAATCTGCAGCTGCACGTCTATGATTTTATATGGGTGTAGATTTATGCAATTCTGTAATTCAAGGCAGTTTTCAGGAGTATGCCCGAAAGCAATGGAACGTCATAGCCTACCAGGCCTATTCCAGGAGAAGTTTTGTGAAATTCATGAGAAAATATATAATATGCGCACAAAGATTTTCTCCATTAGGAAAACATTCTTCATGTGGAAAATTAATTTTCTTTACTCACCCACCAACTCTGACAGGAGTAAATCTGACCAATTCAGAGTGGGAATGTATCAGAGACAAAATCAAGAATATTCATGTGTGAAAGTTTGTGGGCCCTCACAAACTTACAAGGCTTTCTCAACTTGCCCAAACCCCAGATCGCTTGTATATTTACTCAAATAAAAATCTTAATTAGTACATCTATTTACAAGCAGAAATCTAAACTTTTCTGCTTTAAAAAAACGGTTTCACTCTATTAAATAAGTCTATTTGTTTTTGTAAGTCTGCCTTAGATGCACAAATAGACTTCACAATCTGCCCAATGAATCTGAATACAAATCATTTAAATAGGTGGCAGTCATTATGAATATCTGCCTTGAATCTGGTCCTTGTCGACATATGGCAGACATCTCTGGTCCATAGAAGGACTCTCCATATCGCCGTCCTAATTATTTTCATTGTAAATTCACTGCTCCGATAAGGAAGGGGAATTAAAGAACTTTACAGAAAACGTACAATTAACAATAGATAAAGTAATCCACCTTAGCGAAATTGATTGACATTAAGGATGGGGCGATCTTACCATAGATAAAGAGCATGTGGACGGCTGGCTGAGTTTATTCTTTGGAAACGCGCTTGTTGTTCTGTTCAACACTGATTTTCAACATCTCAGAACATTTCTTCCTATGATCTATGGCAGTGTTTCCCAAACTTGGTTGCGACCCACTAGTGGCTCGTGAGACGATTTTTGGTGGGTCACAAAAGTTCTAAGCAATAAATAAAAATGCCTTTAAAGTCTGAATTTATCTTGTCACATTTGCTGCCCTTCAAGGACAGAGATCAAATGTCAGGCTATGTCTTCTGACTGATTGCTGTTTTTTTAACACAGGGATTGTTTTTTACAAACTCCTCTCACTTTGCAGTCAGAGCAAGATTGTGACAATTTTGCTGGGGTAGGATGTGGGAAAAGAAAGGCTCTATGATGTAATTTTTTGTAACTCACAACAAAATGTAAATACCTGTAAATGAACTGTACACATTCAGCAGTTGGGAAACAAAAACGAAACACATTTTTGCTGGAAACATATTTTATGTGATGGAAACATATTTTATTAGGATCCAAACAAATCAAGACACTTTACTTGGTGGTTTGTAAATGGTAAATATTCACTGAAACCCAATTACCACACATTATCAATTCTGTACAGTATAGTTTTATATGTAAAACAGTATCTCTGGGCAAATTTAGTTGCCATTTCAATGGAACGTTCCGCCTGTAAATTACAGTGCGCTTCTTCACGACCCTTAAGTTACATTAAAAAAATCACCCGCCTCATGTGCATTAAAGCTAGGCGGGCCACAAAAATTTGTTGTTATAAAAATTGGGTTGTGGTTCTAAAAAGTTTGGGAGCCACTGATCAGTGGCATTAAGTGGATCTATGCTGTGCCCTACAAATGCCTCCAAACCATGCTGATATCCATGCCCCATTGATATAACTGCAGGTGCTCCATGCAGGTCACAAAAGGACAGCTGTAACCCTTTAGGGTGAAAGACCGGATGAGTAGTTCAGAACATTGTCACATATTAGTATTTAAGCAATGATAAACTATACTGCACGGAAGTTCCTTAGAGGAGTAGGAGGTAGCTCTGCAGATTGGATATTTATATAGTTATAAATGGAGTAGGACTGACCTCTTAGTCTCTGGCTTACTCTGGGATCGCTTAGTGATTCTATAGTTAGAAGGGACTCCTACATTACGTTTATCATTGGAAACATAAACCATTTTCTTTCCATGTATCCATTATGTTCTTAATGCTGGTGTAACTTTGTTTCTGAGCAATCCTAATTGTGCCAAAGAGAGATCTGTGACATAAGGAGATGTAGGAGCTTGGCTATGACATGGTCAGATGGAAAAGCTGGGTTTTGGGCTTAGGCCTCTGAGATCCATAGACAGCAACTTACCCACAAGACATCATCTTCTTATCAGGCCTGTGGTGTTTCTGTATTACTCCTAATCCTGATTCAGCTTGTAACTCCTGTTATTGGCTAACCAGAATCAAGAGTCAACTCTTTATTGGGCCCTTATGTGGTTAGGTGTGTAAACCAGGAACAAAAGCAAAGCCTTTGCAGTTCCACAATCTGCAATTTAGCCATGAATCCATCTTATTCCTTCTCCTATGAAACTGCTTCAGCAGAGACCCAGAGGTGCCTGATAAAGATTCAGAGATCTTCGGGTCATCGGTTTACCAGTGCATGGGGTTAGTGACTGCAGATAGTGGCACCTAGCTATCTAATGTCCACATCGACTCTTAGAAATTACAGTAGAGGCCCATATGACATCGTAGGGTAATCTGGTGGTTCGTGGGTAAGAAGGGCAGCCTTCTTGGTCTTTCTTTGAGTACACTGTAAAGTGTGTCACTAGCGAGTCATGTTTCTTTAGGTGCAGCCACTGAGTCGGCGTAATCATTTTTACTACCTTAAGTGATGTGGTCTTTTTGATACTTCCTTCCCTGCCACTAAAACCACATTTAGTGTTATCAAGGCTAGTCTACCTCCGCTTTGTACCTTCCCTTGAGCCTGCTGTGGTCAACAACAATCCTGTGAACAATAATATTGAAAGGTCACCGAACAGTCCAACATGCCAACATACCCATGGTTGTGATACAACCTCCATTAATGGGCAAAAGGGGCCACCTATTAACGAATGTCGGTACGGAGGGGTTGCATGACGAGCCCTGAAATCATTGTGAGTGACATTGAAAGTAGGTCTCAGTATCTAGGTAATTGTGTAGGTGAGATGTGACTTTCTTCCTCTCAGATCATCACCAACCACTCTACTTGACAATAGCAGTCATACAGATCACGCTCCATTCCTTGCACCATTAAGAGTGGTCTTGTCTCTGGATTGAAAGATGGCTCTACCTCTGTTCCCAAACTAGCCAATGTCTGGCTCAAAGGCACACTTGCTTTTGGGTGCAAGTACTTCAGTTTGTCAGAGTGGCAATCCATTTTCGATGTTTTGCAGAAATAGGTACACATGTTTCCATAACAACTTGGGCCTGGACAATGGGGTAATTCCTGCAAAGTGTCTCTGACGCATTTGACTGCATGTACAAAGACAGTGAGTTAATGTGTGGAGCAGACATCATTCTATGGTTCATATGTTGGGAGTGAAAGTGTAGGCTCCTAGTACTGAGTGATGTGAAGGACTGTGCAGCCATGTAATCTTCTTTGGGCTTCGGAAACCAGGGACAGTTGACTAGATCACCTCATTACTGAGATGATGACTGCATAGGAAGGATTCTTGAATATCTGAAGCAATCAAGGACCAAGATTTTGAGGGAGCCAATATTTGTGACATTTAGGCAAGGATGACTGTCAGGTGGTTTCATAATGATTCACTTTCCTTCTAGAAACACAGCATTTAAGAGCACAGAAAGATTGTTTGGCTCTTTCTTTTACCTGCCCTCTTCACATAAAGACCTGACAAGTTTCCCGGCTGTAACCTCACATTCGGCTCCCATGCCACGCCTTTTTTTTTACTGTGTTTATGTCAACCTCTTCTGTTAGGATGTAGTTCCCAAGCATTCTCTTCTTGTTATGAAACTGTTTTACTTAAGTTACTCCTAAGCCCTCCTATCTGATTTTCATCAGTACTGTTATGTTGATAAATACAAGCCTTTTGCACTATGACATATCAGTGCCTCTGTTAAATCTCCCCCTTCCTCCAGCATAAGGTTTTCAATTTTTCACTCTTCAAATGACATAGATATGCGTAATACAATTCTCCATTTTGGTTGCGTATTTCTAGGTTGTCACTAATCAGTCTTGTGAGACGTTGGCCTTATTTAGAGTTTGGCAGACGGGATACTCTGTCACAAACGTGGCTGATGCCCCGTCCACTGTATTACAAGTGCATTAATACGGGGGAAAGGATATCCATCACAGTTTGACTGAGTATAGGTTCCTCCAACCTCTAAATAAGGCCCTATGTCTTTAAGACACGGGCAGACTACTTTAGGAGGGGCCTGTCTTCATCAGAGTTGTTTTCTAATGGTAACACCACCTTTCTCGGATGTCCTTTCATAGCAAGGGGAATAGCGTAGTTCGGGTGCACTGACACCTGCTAGTATGTTATTACTATGAAATTAATCTTCTGCATCTGAGCATGTAGTTGAGAAAGAATAAATACAGCACATGAAGAGAGTGTTACAGGGATTCTGCTTATGCACAGAACTATGCGCCGGAAACCAGTACCTGAGCCCACTCTTCTGCAAAGTTCTGAGCCTGATCCTTCGGCATAGTGTGCACGAAAGATGGGAGGATTACCTCCTCCCCTCTAGGAGCGGCCAAAACGAAAGTTGGGGGCCAGTCTGCCTTTGCCAACAGAATGTCATATGTAGAGGTCAGATTTTCCCAAAAAATCCCTTTTATGGTATGTTGTATGTCACTTTCTATTAAAAGGACTATGTCATATAGTCTGTCAGGGGGAGCCACTCTAGTATCAGCAGTCTCAACAGTAATAAATGTGTCAGCTGCTGTCGCCTCCAGATATGGACGCAGTGCTTGCCGCACTACTGTAACCTCCGCTGCGCTCTCGAGCAGCGTTAGTGCCCATGTTAGGTTCCGAAGCTGCGTTCTCACTATCTGTGGCATACCTCGCTGTTAGTGCAGCAACTTTCTTCTTTTGAAACGGGGGTCGTTGGCGTGCAAAGTCGTCCTGCTTGCCTTTACCGTCAGTCTGGCGGGACTGGTCACGTCCTTGTTGGGCACCCGACCTTTGCCACGTTCTCCTCCACTGGACTGTGAAACCGATGTTTCCTGTGAAGAACGAGGAGAACGTTGTTTAGAAACCTGAAATCTATCAGGTGACCTAATCCTAGTGTGATCGCGCAAATCATATATGCGCTCAGTAGTCGCCTGAACAGGCAATGTGGGACGAGACCCCTGTTTCTGTTGCTGCTTTCCCTGTTTCTTAGCTTTCCAATTTTGTTTCGGGAAAGCTGGACGTTCGTCTTTAGAAGACGCGCCTATCTTAGTTTGCGGTTGTGCAGCTGTTGTCTGAACAGAAGGCTTAACCCCTAAACTATTGCGGCCAATGGTCCTATACGCCTCCGCAATAATCTTAGGTAACTCGCGGGGATTATCGACGTCGTCGACGTGGCGCAGTGCATTCAACACTTGAAAGTTAACCGCATCTCTCTTGACGTTACCAAGGATGAGCGTGGCAACTACGTCGAACACGCAGACAAGCCTCATTCTTAACTCGACTGTCGCCTCTGGACCGTGTTGATCTTGAACACGTTTGATCACGGAGGGCAGTACGGCCATAGACAGGGTGCCGAAGCACTTCGAGTAGACCACTGCAAATACTTTACTCCAGTTATCCCAATCGGCTACCTCTGGGACTAAGTCTTTCTGCAAACTAATGGTGAGTATCCTGTGTTGTCCGCAGGAGTAGAATTTGGAAAAACTGTTTCCAGCTGGTCAAATTTCTCAGCAAGCCAATAAGGCATATCGTCCTTAGTCTGGGGGCGCTTGCCCATTACCGAATTAACCATGACGGGACTATTAGTAATCCCGGCCAGGCCAGCTGGTTGCCCCGCAACAACAGGTGCCCCTACCTGGACATTGCATGAAACGTATTGCACTAAAGCCCGATGTACCGTAATCAGGGCAGTATGGAGTTGACGTAGCTCATCCACCGTATGTATGTATGTATGTATGTATGTATGTATGTATGTATGTGCAGTCTTATATAGCGCTCAAATTACCCTTGGGCATCTCGGCGCTTGCATTGGGAACCCGTCCTGGTTTTTCCCTGTGAGATAACCCGTACTGGGCATCCCCAAGGTGAAAGCCAGGCATCCCGCCGTGGGGGGCCGTTGTGGAGATTAAGCAAGCTTGTTGCCCAGAGCTGCATAGTGTGAACTCGTGCTTAGAGTAGGCACCGAAGCGAGAATTATCGAGTCCGTGGACAATTGGGCTCCAGACCCTGCCGCGTCGGGAATCGAACCCTGGTTCCAGGTCTGACCTCTGCTTCAGGGTATGCCTCCTCTAACCAGTGAGCTACACTTCTCCACCGTGGCTTTCAAATAACGTGGATGTGGTGTGAACCCGGCCAGTACTGGCCAAGTGGCCCCTGGAATGGACAAGGGGCCCAAACAAACCGGTGTAACCATGTGGGGGAGGGCGCCATTGAACCAAATACGATGCTGCCAAGCGGAAACAGGAATTTCCTGCGTCCTATATGGCGTATAATTCGCCGGGACTGCCGTAGGAGTGTAAAAGTGAAACGTACCATCGTCCGCATTCACTGCCGGCAAAGTAACCCAAGAGTAAAACAACTCGTAGGGATACGATGCATCGGCACTCACTACAAAGATAATAGACATCCCATCGTCAGACACCCCGAACTGCGTCAAAGGACGCCGTAGAGGTGCGCGGCTATGCGCCGCAATAGCGACTTCAGCCGTAAGGACACAGCGAAGAAAAACAATCTATATTAACTGTAGCACAAAAAGGGTATAACATAAAATGAAACCTTTTTAATTGTCAAGCTTGAGAGAACCTATACAATAACTATTTAGGTAGGTTTAAACTGTCACTCCCGTTAACCGGAAACAAGAGTGAGGGTATTGTGGACTGATATAAGCATTACTAAGGCGTCTCAATCATAAGACCAAACGTTAGGTGTGCCATGTTGCAGGGATTCTGTTTATGCACAGAACTATGTGCAGGAAACCAGGGCCTCAGTGAATTGCGGTGCACCAAAAACTCACCTCAGTACCCAGAACCCCTATCTGACTAGCATCACTGTCTCACTCGTTCTCCGTATCATCTCGAAGCTACCAATGATTAGACAACCCAGAACAAGCGACTTGGAGTACTCTCAGGAATGGTGGGAATCAAACACCTTTTCGTTATTATTCTCATATCAGTCCACAACAAGAGTAATCAGAGACACAGTAAAGTTTAAAATGTTTATTTTTAACTACGTGCCCTAGGATGCAGTACTTTGGCTAACATAAGCAGACAAATGATTAAAAATAAAACCATCAGCATTGTTACAATACCATAGAAAATGAAGGGAGAAATCATGTTATAAATGATGGTGAAATATAGCCACCCTCCCTTCACAAGAAAGCTAGTATTATGAAACTAATAGAAGGTCTCTAGGTTTGAATGGGGAACCCCATACCGTAAATACCAGCTTAGGTGAATCACATCACAGGATCAGCTCTGCTCTGTGTCTTGAAAAGGTCTTCTCCGAAGTGTCTGAATCATGCATGCAAAATGCAACACCAAAGGCACCCGAATTTCAGATATCTGCAGCTGCGTGCGCGTTATGGCCAGAGCGTGGGCCGATCAACATGAACCCAAAAGCATACATTGTCATTTGACCTTGACGGCTTCTGCACACAGTGTTCGGACCAAGGTCGCAGTGCACGTCTAGGGATGTGAACAACAGACCGCCCTTATGCGAAGAAAAAGCAAGCAAGCAGCTTTTCACATAACAACAGCCACCTGCAGTGTCGTGTGCAAAAGCAGCAAAAGTGACAAGATGGCGTTCCACATCTAAGACGCCCATGCCAACACAGCAATGTGTGTACATGGAACTCCGCCTCCACTACAAGAGGAAGGGCAATCCACCCATTCTATTGATGTTTAAAGTTATTATACCGCCCAAAAATTCCCATACCCTTTTTTTTTTTTGCATGTCTTTCCTTTTGATTTTGTGAAAGGGTGTATTTTGTGGTTCATATTAGGTCTCCAGTATGCATGCTTATGTTCCTCTTATCTTTCACAGGGTTCGGTTTTGTAACTTTTGAAGTTGAAGATATTGTTGAGAAGGTGTGCGAGATCCATTTCCATGAAATAAACAACAAGATGGTAAGCATGGCACTTTGGGTTTCAACAATTCTAGAGTAGAGGTTACGTTGATAAGAAGGTCACACTAGGATCTGTCCTGTTCGTAGAATCCAGAGTGTCTATGGATAACAGAAAGTTGTAATTCAAGTAGTTCAGGGGCTCAACAGGATAACCAAGAGCCCTAGGTACTGGTATAGGAGGGGCCTGTGTGATGCTGGGGAGATTGAGAAAGTATGTTGTGAGGACCCTGGAAAGTAATCCAGTGTGCAAAAGTTGTGAATTTGTGATGTGATGTTCAAAGTAGTCAGTGAAAGCTTGGTGCCCCTCAATAAAATAAACTGCGGTATGGAACCAGAGAGCCTGCAGGCCATACAGTTTGGATCGCAGATGCCCTGGAGAATATTGTCTAGAGGATATTGCGCTATTTGTGATTATGGAATTTTGTTTTACTAGAACAGGTAAAACCAGCACAAATGAAACAGGGAGTGTTGGGATCTGGATAGTTTTGCAAGTGGGTATTGGAAAAAGGACCTTTTGGTGAATGTAAGTGGCACAGGGATAAATGAGACGTGTGCTGTTTAGTGCAATAAAGAATATTGATAAATGGAGTGTTTCGGGAGCTAGGCGGAATGGAATATTGAGAAACGAAGCGGCTTGCAGTTATAGGGTTTTTATGAAACGTGACACTGAGAACATAGGGGAAATAAGCCATCTTGAGATGACAACGAATTTGAAGGGATTTGGGATTGTGAAGTGGTAGAACTGAGATGAGAATGAGGGGCATATGTAATGTGCAGCAAAAGATACGGAATTGATGGACAGAATGCAGAACAAATCAAAATATTCACCCCCAGTCAAGAGATCTGGGTTAAATCCATCATTCTTTTGCTCACCATGCCACCCCAGTTTCGACCTGGCCATATGAAAATCAGTCTTGATCCTGTGCCTCATGGGAACATTCCAGCCCGAACTTCCAAGCCAGGTTCTCCCTGGAACAGAAACAAGCATCCTAGGACCGGTTTTGGGGTTTCACCCCATATCAGTCAGGATAGTTTGAATCCAGTGGCACAGTGAGCCCGGGACCCACGTCTGGGCATACCCGGCGCACTTAGGACAAGGAAGCAAAAGACACACAATTGATGGATGGAATGCAGAACAAACTAAAACATTCTGGATGATGAGGGGTGAACACCGAAACCGGTCCTAGGATGCTTATTTTCCAGTCCAGGGAAGACCTGGCCCGCCAGTTTGGGCGGGACTGTTCCCATTGGGCGCAGGGTCAAGACTGATTTGCATATGGCTGCGACAAAACTGGAATGGTACGGGGAGCAAAAAAACGATGGATTTAGGACCAGATCTCTGTACTGGGGTGAATGTATGACATTGTTCTGCATTCTGTCCATCAATTGTTCTTTTTGCAGATGTAATGTTTAGACACAGTTATTTGGGAGGGTTTGAAAAGGAATGATGCTGCAGTTTATGCATTTTTGTGTGGACAGATTTTGGAAGAGAGTGAAATAGGGAATTTGGGGATTTGATGGTATGGTGTGGGTTAAAGATTTTGGAACGGGGTGCAAAAAATTATTGTCGAAGAGTGGCTTTGGTAAGGAGAGCACAAAGAGGTTTTGGGTTAATGCTTTCATGAATGTATTTGAGAATGATTGGAGATGTGTTTGAGACAAAACCAGAATTGTTGGGAAATTTGATACTGGAACGAATGTTGACCAGAGTGTAGAGCGGTGTTCATTGGAAAAAAGGTCCCCGTTCCCTACCAGGAAGCGCTGGTCCATGTGACTTGGGTAGAGGAAGGTGGAAGAGATTGGTGGAGATTTTATGGTTCTGGGAGATGGGGAGGATCGCATCCATTCTCCTACTGACCCTTTTACTTATTGCAGGTTGAATGTAAGAAAGCTCAGCCAAAGGAGGTCATGTCCCCGACAAGCTCAGCCCGGGGCCGATCCCGAGTGATGCCTTATGGGATGGATGCCTTCATGCTGGGCATTGGCATGCTTGGTAAGTGCTTATACTATTTATGAAGAGAATATTTTAGATGTGTTAATTCTTTATGCCTTTCATAAAGGCCTTTTGGAAATATAAACTGGGCTCTCAGATTTATAGGTCAGTGAATGTACAAGGTCTTTTTAGGTTGCCATATTATTCCTGCAGGGTGGGCGGGAAGAAGCAGGATATGAAAAAAGGGAAAATAACCTCACTGTTGCTACACATCCAATGCTGCCAATATGCCTTCAGGAAGAACATCGTTTGCTAAATTGCGATCACCAAGAGGTGTTGTGATTTATTGAAATTCCTGTTGGTAAACTGTGATTCCATCCACTTGCAATTTAGTAGCGAAAAGAAGCCTGGGCGCTTTAATACCAAATCATGACGGTATTTAATTAGCTCACCCATGTGGTTGTAGGCATTCAGAGATGATGGAAACGGTTTGCAGAGTCCTACCATGGGGGACACAGGTGGGGTGAGGGTTTGTGGATTTGCCTTACATCCTTTGATAGTGTGCTTTCCCTTTAGCTTTAAGGAACAAGTGTTTCGGCAGAATCCTGTGACTATGAAACACACCACTGCTGTTTGTATCGTCCAGGGGAATAGCAAACGTGGCTGAAAACAGCTAGGTTTCACAACTGTCCTGTTGTAAGTTTGATGCAATGTGGGTGATCGTGGTATTACTATCGTTTTTGGCAGCATGTTGTATAGCCTTGGTTGTGCCCCAATGTGCTCGGTGGGGTTCATGTGCCCCATTATGAACAAAGTTGCTGTCTCTATCGTGTCCAGTTTAGTATATGCTTTGGAAACTGGCACGCCACATAAATCTGCCATCCCGGGATGGGTCTGATCACACCTACACTTATGGGAGCCTTCAGGGTCAACATGTGGAGCCAGTTTGTAGGGTGCGCCAATCCAGATACTAACAACCAAATTCCTATTACATTGACGTCACCCCACTCTTTATTAGGAGGGAATTAAATCCTCTATCAGGGAGGCTTCAAGCAAAGGGGTGCACAAAGAATGCATCCCTGGCCATTTTCGCCTCTGTATATTCTACAGTAAGGGTAGACACACCCCCTCATTTTGGTAATCTCAAAGTGCAATGGAAAGGCAGAAATGGGTGCATGGGCCCGGTGCTATCTTGGGACACTTTTAATGATTTCACTTTTTACTTGCCTTGCTTATGGCAACAAAAAAAACATAAAGGAAAAACTTGTGAATTTTAGTACTACACAAAGTGACTTAAAGAGAACAAATCTAATGAAAGCATTCAATGGCATTTCATTTTTCTTAACCTAATGTTGGTCTTCTAATTGCATTAATGTAACCAACCAGTGTCTCCTCATTCAGGCTTAGTACTGCATAGTGGTGGGTAGAACGGATATTGGAAAACTGGTAATAAGTCAATTAGTCATGGAATAAATATATTTTAAATCACAAAATAATCAGTCCACAGGAAGGTTTTGTTTAATATTGGTGGGTCTGTGTTGGAACAAGAGATTTTGACCCAAAATATGCATATATTAGGAAAGCTGCTTTTAATTTTTCTATTGAAAAGGTAAGAGCAGAAAAGATCATCATAGAACCTAGAAATGTGAAACTAAAATGTTTTCGGCTCAGTTCATGAGACTTGTGAATCTGAATTTCACTTCACTGTGAATTTTAAATATATTCCTTTTTTTGTGGCTACGATTGGTGGCTACGATGCTTGTAAACCTGGGAACTTGGTTCTCTTTGTGGCATGCCTGCCACTTGATATGTAAATTTGGGCAAAAAACGTTTTATCCCTTCGTTAATTACAAATATGTAATGTATGAAAACAAATCGCTTTACCACACTGCAGTCTAGTATTGTCCCATTTAGATGCTGTCACTTCTCCTAACCTTCCTAGCCTTATGTATTGCAGTCTGAGCTCGGTTCGGACCACCCCGTCCCCACCACTACACTACACTACACTTTTCTGTGTGCATTTCCTCCCTTTTTAGATGCTCCCATTCTTTGGAAAACGCTTTGTGTGCAGCCCCGCTGTTTCAAATATCGAAAAAATATATATATACACATACACATATATATATATACATATACACATACATACATACATACGCACGCAACCCCTTCTCCACAGACCTGTCGTTTCTTGTGTCGTTTGGTACAGTCTCTTCAGTAGTTCAGCATAAGAGACACTTTGTCGTCAACCTAAAATGGCCGCCAGGGGCATGCATCACGGTCTCCTCGGATTACTCCTCTCTCTTTAGATGCTGCTACCTTCGCCTCTCGCCTTCGGGCCTATTCTAGGGTTAGACGTAAAGGTAATCGTGACCCCGTGCGTTAGTGTGTGCGTGTGCTTTGTGTCCTCGTCAACATGTGCAGAGTTGATGGCAAGGGCTTACGGGGTCCTGGTGCCGAGGGCGCCTCCGGTGTTGTCGAGGTGCGCAACCACTGGACCGACTGCATTTTGCTCTCTCTGTGGAGTACAATACGCGCAATCATGCAGCAACGGAGAGGGAGCCTGGGGCGGAAAAACACGTGCTTATGGAACTCCATGTGAACTAAAAGATAGGGCTTTCACGTGGAAACAAGCGATTCAAAAGCGGTCACTCGGCCCCATCTGCCGTTTTCCTACAAGTACTGCACGTCTAGCTGAGACAAGGACACTAACATTTAAAACAAGCGTTTGCAATGCAATAGGTCTCGCATTGGCAAGAGTTTAAGCTATTGGCATTGTAAATGACAATGCCTTTTATTTATCTGTTTTGATAATTAACACATAAATGAAAGGCATTGTCATTTACAATGGCAGTATCTCAAACTCTTGTAAATGCAAGACCTATTGCATTTCAAAGAAGCAGCTGCCATTGTACCGTGATGCTTGGAAAGTGAAAGAGCGCATGGCGCACTGAATGCTGCAGAAAAGCATGTGGTGCCTGCAGTAGCAGAAACTCTTTAGAGAAAATAGTGCTTACAGACTAAATAAGACGTACCGTGTAACAGAAGTAAAAGGTCCAGTCGTCATTGGAGGTTACAAATGAAGACAAGGCGGGACTAACAAGTCTATTAACGAATTAGAAGTCAGCATTTACAAAGGACAATGACAAATTTGGGTGGAGAGTTAGCAGGGCTTCAACTCTATACTCGGATACAGCATGCTTCGCAGAGCTGCGCTGCCCAGGCTCGACATAAAAACTATGGAATGCACCCTCATGTGTTACCATAGCATGAGAACTGCACCCTTAGAACGGGCCACAGTGCCTACAGTCAAAGCCACATTTTAGTATGCGCTTGGATGCAACAAGTCCATCACTCACCAGGTGTGAAAATGGCCGCTTCCTGTACTCTGGCATAAGGACCACAATGCTTTGCTAGTTCGTATAAAGCATGGACATAAAGGTCCAAAAGGCAGGCAGCATTAGCAGTGTGTAAAAGCCAAGCTGCCAGAGGGAAAACTTTGTGAGCCAAAGTGTCAAGTTTCTTGGCCTGTCTAGAGAGGCTGTAGGAAAGGAATTTGTGTTCTGCTTCAAAGACATCAAAACGCCCAGAATCTCAGGTGATTGATGGGAGGACTAAACATATTTGCACCAGGAGCTGAAGCTATAGCACCTGGCTATCAGCCTTTCGACTGCTGGGCCTGAAAAGATTTCTCTCTTGCCACAATAATAGTGTCTTGGCGTACCTTGTTAGAAGAAGATAAGACTTAACAGAAACTGTTGAAGAGGCGGGATCAACTTATGAATCATAATCCTCCATTCATCCGTTGCCCTTCTCCATTTCCCAGGTATCTGTATCTAAGCCAAAAATGTCCTCTGAATATCCTTGGCATAGGGGAAGATGTACACAGTGATTCATCACTGAAATTAGCCTCAATTTCTTCAATTGCCTTATGGATGATAACTTTTTCACATCCATGAATCAGTTAGCTCTAGGGCTAGCTTTGTGGGTGGCATCACCACCTACTTTGGGATTGGCACAGAGGGATTCCCCTGAATTATTGGGGGCATAGGGACAAGACAGTACTTTGCTCAGTTTTGACTACACTTCAAGCACTTTGGCTGAACTTGCAGAGAGCAGCCAGAGTAACCTAACCGGCGACATAGTGAAACCTTTTATCTAGCCTTCTTTCTGTATCCCCAAGTTATTGGTAGCTTTTCAACAAGGAAAACTTGATTTACATGTATATGTATTGCCTTATATCATGCAAACCTGCCCCAAAATGGGTTTCAGAGCTCCGCACAGTCAAAGTGGAAGCAGCAGGTATGGAATATAAATAGGATTCACACACAACACATAAGAGCCGAATTTCCAATAAGAGGCGGCGGCTTCAGGTCGCTATACAGCTGCTTTATAGAATCGCATTTAGAAGCACATTAATCTAGAGTAGTACAGGATGAGCTAAGTAGAAACAAGCATACAATCTGCTGTCGAACACAATTCAATTCAATTCAATTTAAAGCTTTATTCGATACATTGCAATAATGACCATAAAAGCACATATAAACAAACGTCACCAAATAGTATCATACTAGATACAGTGAAATAATTGAGCCTTTCAATAATTAAAACATCATACTATTCCTCAAATGGATACATTTAAAAAGGTTGGTAGCAGTAAAAAAACAAATATCAACTTCATACATGTTAAAAAGCAATTTCATTGAGTCGCACACAGTCCTTACACCATATTTAACAAAAATTGGTTTTAAAAAGTATATTCGTAGATGATGATACAATTTACACGTTAAAAGTAGATGCAAAGTGCTTTGTGCAGAAGTGCCATCACAGGGACAGGGACCAACAGGGTGTGATTTAGGGGAGGGGAAGGCTACCAGGTTATGTACAATACCCAGTCTTAGTCTGGTCAACACAAACCGGTGTGAGGCTCTAGTAACATTACTGAGATAAATTGGATAGCCATCACCATCCGCATTTTTGTTGTAAAATATGCTAGTAACTAGATGACCAGTGTTCACCTTCCGTCTCTCCCCCCAATAAGTCATAAAAATATTCTTCATCTCTGCTGTAGACAAAACTGAAGCAGCATAACAATCCACAGTAACATCTATTCCATAAATATCTCTAAAACTACATACAACATATTTTAACCATGGGATGTTAAGATAATTATCAAGGGAAAGACAATCAGTTATAACAGCCCTATTTAGGGAAGTCTCTTCCTTCAGCCAAGCAGAACGCCACAACATCAGTGGCTTTAGGGAAATCAAGCTGGATAAATGATGAATCCCTAGCTCTCTATGGGTTAATTCGTTTGGGGCTGATTTGGGCAGGCACAGTAACCTTTTGAGAAAAAGATTTTCCTCTAATTGTAAAATGCTGTTGGATGTAAAACCCCAGACCCCCGCACCATAGAGGGCTATAGACACGCTACGAGATTTATAAATTTGTAGCATATCCCAAATACGTCTTTCCCCAAGCTTAGCAGCAAATTTAAAAATACCATGGGCACTTTTCGCCATTTTAGTCCGTACATTAATAGTTTCATAGGTCCATCTGCTATCCTTAGCAGAATTTATCCACTTGTTGGACCTTGTATCCATCCAAAAAGAAGGATTTAAGTCTCCTAGACCCTGCCCCACAGGTCATAATAAAAGTTTTGGTTTTATTGATGAGTAGTTTTCTATTCTCAATAAAAGCAGAAAAATTATCCATCAGGCGTTGAAGCCCTAATGGAGTCCTAGCGAGTAACACTGCATCGTCAGCATATAACAGTACCGGTACATCTAGGCCATTGATCTTGGGGACATCAGCGCTCACCCCCTTTAAAACAGCATCTACCTCATTTGTAAAAAGAAGTGGAGCAAGAACACATCCTTGTCTAATTCCCTGGCGTACCCTGAACTTTGTTGTACACTCCCCTGTAGAGCCATATCGAATACTCGTTCGAAGATTAGAGTATAATTGGGCAAGAAAAAAGACAATACCTTCTGGAGCTCCCATTTCTAACAGTTTGGTCCAGAGAATCGAGTGATCCACCATATCGAAGGCACTGCTCAAATCAGCGAAGCAGAAATAGAGGGAACCCGTTTTGGCCTGCGCATACTTCCCTATAAGGAGATTCAAATTTAAACACTGATCCACGGTTCCACGCCCCTTCCTAAAACCATACTGGGTACTAGCCAAAATCCCATTGTCTTCAGCCCATTGTTCCAACCTCGCCAATAAAACCCTACTCATTGTTTTGACCGAGGAATCTAGGAGAGAGATAGGGCGGTAGTTCTTAACATCCCCTCTGTCACCTTTTTTATAGATTGGGATAATAATTGATTCTTCCCAGGTTGGTGGGACCCCATCGCATACGGCAGCATTAAAAACCGTGGCTAATAGTGGTCCCCACATGTCTGGCTAAGCTTTATAGACATCAATAGGGACCCCATCAGGGCCTTTTGCCTTGCCCCCCTTACTCGCTTTAATACTCGATATGACCCCTAAGACGGTAACATTCAGCGGGATAGAGGGCCGTGAACCGCCACTATTGTCCTCGGACAATAAATTGGAATTAAAAATAGTGGAAAAGTGGGTTACCCATGTAACATTGTTCACGTTTGAGGTAAGTTCTGGTATCATATCATCTTTGAGAAAGGGGCAATTGACTGTTGCCCAAGATAGAGCACAGTTATGCGTCTCCGCAGCCTGAGTCAATTTGTCTCAGGCCTCTTGCTGTAGCTCCTTCTTGCGCCGCATAACCTCGGTCTTGTAGTTCTGCCTAAGTTTGTTGACCACAGTCTTATCTCTAGGCCTGATGGACAAGCCCTGCTTAAGCTCTGATAATTTAGTAGTGCAACCATGGTCAAACCAACCTTTCCTGGGGGCTAGTTTCCCCAGAGACATTTTTAGTAAATGTATTTTCGATGACTTTATTAATGAAAATAAAATCCTTTACAATGTCAGTGGCCTCACGATCAAACTCTAGGATAGCAATAATTTTTTCTCGGCAATCCTTAACTATAGATTGAATAGCTCCTTCTGCTTTTTCTCCTTTCCATCTAATTCTTACGCCATTGGGTCTGTGAGCTTCTATATTCACTACAGAGCGTTTGGGGGGAGAAGCTCTATACTTCCATAAAAAGATGATAGTAATAATGCAATTATGATCACTCATCATATAATCGGTGACCTTGGGTGGTTTACACAGTGGAGTAATGTGGGATGATACACAAATGTGATCAATCACTGTGTTTGCATTCCTGCCCGTAAATGTGGGGATAGTATCACCCTGATCATTCTTTGCGTTTTCTAGAATTACCAAATCAAGGGAAGCCACTAATTTATTCAGGGACTCCCGTAGAGATTATGCGGGAAGTGCAGATCATCTTCCTCAAAATGGTTCTTAACCCCACAAACCCCCATGTTAGAAAAAATACAAGTGGATATTAAAATCCCCTACCCAAATATAGTTAAAATCGATATTGGCCCCAGACGTTAAATTTTCTAGGGCAACCTCTAACTCATTCACAGCACTGTACCTCGTGCTATCGAAGACGTTGTTATAAAAATTAATTAAAATAATATTAGAACCCTGATTGTCTGAAAGCCATAGGATCTGTGAGTGGGCCCCAACGGTCCGGTATCTTTTTACTTCAATTGGAATTTTAACAGAAACCAAAACCAGGAGCCCTCCCTTCGGTCTGCCAGATGGAGATTCCAGAGCTGGCAGATTAAATGAAACATGGCCAGAAAAGCTGACACTTTCTATGCACCAGGTTTCTTGAAAGCAAACAATGTCATGAGAGCTAAGAAACTCGGCCCAACCATCTTTGGCAGCTATGCCAGCAATAGTCCAGCTAACAATAGAACAGGGTGGGTACTCATGACCTTTTTGGGGCCTTAGATTCGAGAAACCCACCTCCATCCTCCCTGATTCATCCTCCACTATACGGGGGAGATCCGTGTCCCTCTTGGTAAAAGCCACTGCGGGGCCATATTCTATCACAGTGTTACCCCCCTCATTCACAGAAACAATAGTTGGAGGTTCAGGACGTAAATACTGGGCTACTCCTCCCAGGCTTGTACTGTTAACGCTCAAGGGGGAGAAAGTACCCAAGGGAGCTCCCCCGTTCGCCTGTTGTCAATCGACAGTCTCCAGTCCACTGAACCTGTTTTGTACGGGAATCTCACTCAAAACGGGTGGGTGCACTTGCCAGCCCCTAGTGGTCATTCTCTTCCCTTTCCATTTAACTAGTGTCCACTCATCCTGTTGGGTAGAGAAATGATTGGAGGGATAGAAATAAGACAATGGAAAGGATTGGATTGTAGCTCCTGGACAATGGGTTTTCCAATTACAAATATATTCCACAGTTCTTGGATCCCTAAAATTAACAAGAACACAATCACCCCTAATATCCTTAGTCAAATGTCCCACCCAAGACACCCTACGGACCATAAGTATTTTACTAGAGAAGTGGGGGGGCAATGGCCTAAATTTATTTAACCAGTGGACAACTTTGTTCTTTAAACTCATAAACGATTCTTGACCAGATTTACATTGTTCCGGGACCCCTGTTAAAACCACCAAATAGGGACTCACTTCCGGGGGCAAATCAATAATAATATTGCCCGAAGGGGCCTGAGTTGTAAAAGCCCCCACTCCCTCTTTAGACTGAACCGGTTTCAAAACCCGTAGGTTCGTGCTCACATCTGCCATTGATATCTTCGGTGATGAAGCAACTGAGACTGGTAAAACTAGAGTAGCAGATGCGGAGGGTGCAGGTTCTATAACATCAATTCCTCCCCCATGGTCATTGAAAGGTACAAAGTCTCTAGGCATAAATTCTTTTTTTTGGAAATCTAGAATTTCCGAGGAAACAAGTCCAATCTCATTAAGCTGCTGTTCAATCTTAGTTAATCTGGCTTCAACTGGGCGAAGGAGAAGGCTAAATAGATCACTCAGTTTGGCTAAAATGGCGTCCTCAATCAGCCCCCTCACAATTATCCTTATCCTTAACCTGTGCTATCGTTCCCATAGTTATTGAATGTTCTACTGATGCGGCAAGGGTGTCCGGGGGGTTAGTAATGGCCTGCTTCCTAACATTAAGTACAGGTACAGTGATAGGCAATTTATTATTTATCGACTTCCCTCTCTTGTATTTATTGGCGCAAACCTGGCCTTGTTTGCGCTTTGTAGTTGCCCCTTGGCGTCTCTCCCGTAAAAGCCTGGTATTAGGAGTCTTGATAGGGCTAGCCACTATAGGAGGTGATAGAGCTGGTGAAACCGAGACTCTTGATTGCTCCCACGGTCTAATGCAATCCAAATCTCGGTCGGTCGATATTGCGTGCATAGATTCAGATATCACGGAACAGTATTACCACTAGACTGACCATGGGAATTGGGAGAGCGCACATTAGCAAAATACCCCAAAGAGGATCTTCTAGCAATGGCTAAGTCTTGGGAAACCCGCCGCTCCATCAGCGTAATCCCTTGGTCAATAACTGAGTTGGCCCTAATGATAAAGTTATCAATGGTGCCGGTTAAGGTCCCGGTACCCATTTTACTTCTGCTCTCCCTCAGGGCCATAATATTGTTAATGTATAGTGCTCTTAGAAGTACTTACAAATATGGGTCTGGGAAAACAATATCTGAAAGGGAAAAGAGGTGGCCCAGCCCGGCCTCCCTCGGCCCCTGACGGGCATGGACGGGCGCTCGTCGATTTTATGGGCCTCGGCGCCCACTTGTGACGCTCTACGTGACCCTCGCACAGCCTCCTGGGAGATGTGGTCCAAGTTCAAGCCGTTCCCCTCACGGCGATGTCACAGGAAGCAAGGAGACACGAAGACCACAGCAACAGGGAAGAACTCCAGCCGTTCCCCTCACGGCGTGTACAGATGCAGGTAAGGTGCGTCCCGTGCAGCGGGAGGCGCTCGTCGATTTTATGGACCTCGGCGCCCACTTGTGACGCTCTACGTGACCCTCGCACAGCCTCCTGGGACATGTGGTAACACCATCATCAGAAACACTTGATTTCACCCAGGGCGTTTGGACAATGTTCAAGTGGCACACAACTTTGGAGCTGGCATTCCAGGATGGTTAAGCCTCATCAGTGCAGTAAAACTTAATGGCCGAACCGGTCCATCTCCTGATGTCATATTTCAATCTCGGGCATTGTAACAAAAATAAACCTTTTAATTGCCACCAGGAACAGACAAAACCAGTGGTCCCTTCACATAAGACAATTTAAAGACCAAATTGGGCTGAGGAAAGAAGAAACTCAGGGGAGAAGTACTGGGTGCCCCATCATAACACGTACCTGGAGGCGGGTTGACTGATTGTAGCACGGGGCAGATTGCGGGCAGCTGTTCAAAGTGTTCAAGGTGTCCTGCAGTGCGGGACGTGCGTGGGCATTCTGAACACACATTTTTTAGCGTACTTTCATAACCGATAATGAAGGAAAATAAGTTTTGGTGAAATAATATATTTACCCAAAATCAGACAATTTACGAGGGGAAGCCGTGATTTATCCACGTGTTCATGTTTCACTTTGTACCAAATAGCCAGCAATTTGTTATCTATTTGTCTTCCCTTAGGCTGAGCCTTTATTTTTTCCTGAGTACGTTTACATATGCTTGTGATGTCCGAGAGGGAATACCGTATTTCTCCTGCAGGCTCACGCACTTTAAAGTCACCACATGCCTACTGGTAATAAGGTACACGCTATATTCAGTAGATAATTAAAAAAAAATCAATGTGAGTTACACATTTTTATGATGTAACACACTAAAAATGTATTAAAAGAGCCAACAGTGCATCTATACTGTGTCCACAATCCACGCGCTTCGTGGCTGCCCACGCAATGGCATTGATAATTCCGGGACGCGGCACGCTGGGTAAAGACCAATAAGTAAAACATTTTACGACAGGCCCACGACACAAAAAGGAAAACATCGTGTTTACAACTGTACTTAAGCTAAATGCAGTGGTGGAGCTCTGTCTTCTTCCCAGCCAAAGCTGTATTTACAGAGCCTATTGTGGACGAGTCTGCAGGAAGGGAAGGGCCAATTAGGTATGACTGAACCTGAGAGGGGCGTCTAGACCCCGTATCCAGGCCTGAGCAGAGCTTTATAGTTTGTTTGATAACATAAGTCATCGCTCACTTCATATTCAGCGACGGGCTGGGAGGTGTTAAAAAGGTCTCCGCAGTGCGTCCTGGTAATCAGCACGCAAGCATTGTGCGCGTCCCTGCTCATTCCTGCGGCAATACTCCATGGGAGTTAACTTGCCAGAAAAAGGGCAAAATGCACCCACCAGTTGCCATCTGCAGGCTACAATTTTTTAAGGACATACATGAAAGCCTATCCAAAGCGTGGGAGGAGTCAGACCTCCACAAAGTACCTACAACAGATCGCCTAACAGCGCAAGCGCTGTAGGCTTGACCTAAAAATACTAAGGAACAATGCCACAGGAAAAGGCAACAGAAAACATGTATTCTACTTCTCATTGGCTCATCATTTGATGATGCACGTAAGCAGAGCAATCCAATTCACACTTTCTACACATATAGATTTGGTACAGGTTAATGACCTAAGGGCATTCAATATACTCGTACTGTGAGAGCAGAATCTACCCACCAGTGTCAGGAACTTGCTTATCACCGTAAGCCACTAATATGCTGACAGCAGTTATTACTAGTAGGCTTGAAGAGGCATCTGGCAGTGGAATATTCTCTCGCAGAGTGAGATGCAGAATGGCCCATGCTAGGGTTCAAACTCTAAATTGTTCACCAACAAACTGTGCCCATGTGAATTCATGCTTCTGAAGATTCTCGTGACGCTGTATTATCCTGGGAGAATTTCTGTCTTCTCAAAGAAATGAAGGAGCATAAACTGTTGTACACCATAGTGACATCCCTTTCAATATGAAACATGAAAAAGGATTCCACATCGGACTTAATTGCTGGGTATTTATAGATTAAGATACAAGCTCTACTTACAGGATCCACATGTTTTCCAAAAGATCTACAAATGTCCTTTGGCACACCAAAGGAACCCCATCTCCATTGTGCACTTTCAAGGGTCTCAAACTAACTTTCCAGTTCCGTACAGGCAATCTCCATAACATAGCTTCGAGTTAAGCATTATTTTCCATTATTTGCTTTCCACTACTTGGAAATTACTGAGGTAAGGTTTGCGTGGCTATATTGCAAGCCATTTCCTGACTAACATTTTGAGGCACCATTTTCATTCCTTCGGCACCATACAGATCTCAAGCTAGCAATAAAAGTTGTCCATATTACCAGAGTAGTTTGTTGCTTGAATAACTGCTTGGTTCTCCAGTGGTTTAAATATTTTAAACAGCACTTCACTTTATAAGTGGGTATTCATGCCTGTTCATGTATCATTCAATTGTAGCCATACCAACATTATTTTATACAAGGTGTGTCGATGCTTGCTGAAAACTGGTTTTCAATTCAAGGTAAAGGAGAAGTGCAGGGTGCATGGCTTAAATCGTATACATCCCCAAAAACGACACCCAATTTCAATTAATCCGCAGTTAGTATACTCCCACATATTAAACCCACTCAAAGTTCAAGATATTCCATTATAACGTACCATCTCATAACTCTCCTATGCAGAGAATTGAAACTTCTGTTGCAACTTAAATGTCATACATCAGAAAGACGACAGACAATGAAGATAGCCACGCTTTCTTTCAGTGACGTTTTTCAAGTCGTGCTCACTGCTGCAACACTGCCAGCTTCAGCTCTCTACCCTTCCTAAAATATATATCCAGCGGAAAAGGGAACGTGAATAATAAGTATTTCTGCAGCCAAGTTAAGTAGTCATTACTTTTGCCTCCTACATCGATTAAATGAGTCTTATTTCAATAGACCTGTCAGTCATGATCCTCCGTCAGACTACAAACCAACAGAGAGAAGCAACCACAAAAGAAAGGGTAATAATTACCTCACAAGCATCATTTACAATTATGGCAAATGAACAGGGGGAGGTGGGGAGAGACACTTTCACCATCCCTGCACAGTTTCAAGTCTCACATGAAAGAAAAACAAATACACATAATTCTGACGTGTTGTTCATTAGGAGATAAAGACGTACACAATGAAGTTACCACGAGCTTTCATCAGTAGATATAATTCTCAGTAAATAGCATTCTCAGTAAATAAAGTTAATGGGACTGAAGTAGAATACTATTTTTCCCCAACAGTACTACTTGCAGTGTTTTCCGATTAATCAGTACTTAAGAGAAACACCAAAGCACAAATATGTATGTGAAAGGTTCACTGCACATCAGCAGAGGCTTTCAAAAAACAGATGTAGAGGCTACAAAAACACACAATTGAGTGCTCCTATTCTGAAAACGAAATGACATGGGACTAGAGGTGCACCGCTTCAGTGAAGCCGTTATATGTGGCACTTTAAAAACAAGCAAGGATGTTGATAAGCACTTTTAGAAATCCACAAAGAACGTGATAGGGCTGCATCGATAGCGGGACGCAGAGAGTAATACAACTGGGAGAGGACTGGAGGTACCACTGAAAACAAAAGTAAAATATGAAAGGGTAAAGTGATAGTTCACCTGTGAAAACCACATCACCACCAGAGGTTTCAAAGCACATCCATGCGGGCGGCTAGAGGGGCAAGTAAAAATCTTAAGAAGCACACCCTCTCCCCGTTGGGAAGGCCAACAAGGAGGCTATGGAATTTAAACACCCCTCCCCAACCCCCTGTCCTCCCCAACCCAAGCCTCTCTTACAGCACAAAACCATTGGCCCATACAATTTTGTTACTCGCAGTCTTGCCTAAAATCCCGACTCCAAACCTATTTCCAGCACCTTTAGCCAGCGCCACGGTGGAGTTTTCTGTGTCGATGGTGTACAAGATGCCCACATAACAAATCTCGGCCTTGGAGATCAGACTGATCTTGCTGCCAATATAGGGCGTCCCGCCTCTCATGGCTGCTACCGGGTTGGGAATGTTCCACCGGTCCGGATGGATGGATGCTGATGGAAAACAAGAACCTCTCACTTAGAAGAGAATATCACAGAGGAACCCCACTTATGCCAACATGGTCGCCTTCATGCCCCTTCGAGTGAAATGGACGCTGGGTTGCCATCTGTTGTTCTCGCGAGAAGATAGTATCCACCATAAAAAACGTAGACGTTGGTCTGCCCACCAGGGGCTTCGCAATGGGCGGGCAGTGTCTTGAGTGACTGCCACGTTGCTTCCAGGCAAAGCGAAGCATTCTGCTGTTAGAATTGATCCACGCCTCCATGATATTTTCTGCTTTCAATTGGTAAGTCCTCGTTTTGCCTGGAAATAACATGGCCGTTTATGAAAACGGCCCCGCCCACAAGTGACATTATATTTATGATTCCCTTAGGAGAGGGGCGCACTGTTTTTACTACCAGTGCGTCATTTACATAAACATGCTCAAATCGGCAAGAGCTTTAGACTAGAGACGTAGAGAAAACAAGCTGTCTCCGCGTGCACATCTCCTGTCCGCGCAGGCACAGCGAGCAGGAGACAGGGAGGGACAGGAGATTTGCACGCGTACACATGACCCGTACGGGACGGATGTGCACGCGTACACATGACCTGTACGCGTGCACATCTCCTGGCCCCCTTCTGCCGAAAAAACGATGACAATAGATCTCGCCAAGGCGGGCAGCGCATGTGCTGCGTCGCTAGGCGAGACCTAAAAAAATGGTCCGAAACATGCAAACACAATAAAAACAAGCATTTACAATGCAATAGGTCTCACATTTGCGAGAGTTTGAAGTATTGGCATTATAAATGACAATGTCTTTTATTTTTCAGTTTTAAAAAACTGTAAGCAGTGAGTAACCACGCACATTGTACTTATAGTTGTTGCTTACAAGAAGGAGAGCTGGCAGTAACTATGCCTCTTTTACTGCCAGCTTTTGCTTCTCGTAAGCAAGGACTATAAGTAACAAGTGATTGCAGAGTTTAAATCACAAATAAAAGGCATTCTCATTTACAATGCCAATAGCTCAAACTCACGCAAATGCCAGACCTGTTGCATTGCAAATATTTGTTTTCTGTGTTGGCAAAAGCAAATTCTGATGGAGAAGGCACTTCTACATGTTTTTTCTAATGAGTCTAGTCTTATGGGAACTGAGTTGAATGTTTGATTCCTTTTATTTTAGTGATCCCTGACGAAGGGCTGTAGAAGCTCGAAATGCATTGGATAAAAATATATGAGGCCAACCACGATGCATTGTTAATCCCTTCGTGCCACTGATAAGGCCTGGATGGGTATGTCAGTGGCATTTGAAAAACAATGTGGAATAACGCTGCCTTTCAAGTGAATAGATAAAATATGGATGAAGTGGAAAATATAAATAAAGATATGGATTAAATTCAGAATATTGGATGAGCACTGGTTTATTGTAAAGAAAAAGATTTTGCTACAAGGCTGCTCGTCTGATTATTGGCGTGTGAGGAAGTGCCATACATATAGTGAATCATTCACGCTTTCTACGTGGGACAGAGCACGCAATCAGTCAGCACGCCTCAACATTACCACGAGCAGCCAGAAAGGAAACGAGCGCAAGACAGTGTTCATGCTGCATTCTCATTTATGCACATCCCTGTGTGCCATGCCTGCAATCCTCTGCCTTAGGCCTAGGTAAGGCACCCCCCTAGCAGGATGCACTAGCCCTAAGGGGAGGGTACAGAGGCATGAGCCCTCTACCCCTACAGTGTCTAAGTCCATTCTTAGACATTGTAATGTAGTAAAGGTATAAAGAGTATATGGTCTGGGAGTTGGTCATTACGAACTCCACAGCTCCATAATGGCTTTACTAACAAGCATTGAAAATGCAACAGGCCTCACCTTTGAATAAGTTAAAGCCATTTGCTTTGCTAATGGTATTGTATAGCAAAGCAAATGGCTTTAACTTAATAGAAGGCGAGGCTTATTGCATTTTCAATGTTTTAGTCTGGTTTCACAGCACAGCTGTCACAAGACAATTATCTGAGCATTACTAGAGAGGAGCTTTGGCACCGCCCACATGTTGGGAGCCAAGAACACATATTTTGATTGAGCAGAGGTTGTGTGCTTCCACAAAAAAACTAATCTGCTTGCCATCCACACAGCTATGATCATTTTATTTATTCACCTGCCTGAGATTTAACTTTCAGGGGCACACACATGACATTATTTTTAAGTCTCTAAGATAACAGGATAATTGATGTTGTTGTTCTATGGCAACAACATAGATGGGAGGAGGGCAGTTATTAACGTTGATTGATTTTTATGTCTGGCTTGACAGTGAAACAGTCACCTGACCTTTTAACCTCCACCATTATTTTATAGTTCTTTGCTTCCACACAAATAAATAATAATTCCTTTGATATTTACTTGTAATGCTTCACATTACCACAGAACAGGGGTCTCCAACCTGCCCTACAAGGATAGCTACTACCGCTCAAAGAAAATAATCCTGTACTACTAACAAACTTTATCACTGTATAAAATTACCATATCTATTAACCAACCAATCATTTCAGATCAGCTTATCAGCAGAAATTTCAGGAAAAGTATTTTAATGAGAAATGCTTCACAGGACTAATTAAATAACAGACAAAGCAGCACGCGCCGTCTGGTGGAAAGGACACAATAACAGCAATAAGTTGCCCATCTGAGTTTATTCAACTATGAGCTTTAAATATGTTTCGGAGATGCAGGCATTTTCTCAACACCTACATATCAGTTTCTGGGGTTTTTTTTGTTTTGTTTTTTAAGATCAAATACTTCTTCTAATTTGGGCAAACAAACTGATTTTCCAGAATGTCTTTTTCTTTTGTGAAAGAAAAAACATAATTTTTGCCTTCAAAATACTAGCTTCAATTTTATTAAATACGCAGTCCCCAAATATCAGTTTGTCATTTTCATCAAGTACTCACATGCAAAAACTTTACTTCAAATATCCAGGCTTTATGATCACTTGCCATGGATATTCCTCAGAACACAAAGGATGTCCATAATATGCCAATAATGCTCACTATTATGCCAGAGGCATCACTATGCTATGGCTGTAACCCATAACAGCCAGGATGCTACCAATATGTCAGTTATGGCCGTTATTATGAAAGGGGGAGCCACCATAATCTCACGAGTGGCAAAAATGATGTCTGCCATGCCCCCAGTATGTCAGTGAGGGTGACAGAACGTACAACTAGACCAATTGCACTGGACATTAACCATCTATAATGGAAAGCAACATATACATTTGGTAGTCCTTGACACTAGGCATAGCTTCAGGCAGAAATACAATGCCAAACAGACATACTGCCAGACACACACGTGCATACACAAAGATGCATGCACAGTGAGGCTCAGACGAAGATATCTGCTCTGGATCCAAACTCTGCACTCCTCAGCTGTTCAGGCTCCCAACTCTCACACGTTCTCTCTGGCTCCTGTGGGCCCACAAGAAGGTAATTTTGCTATGGTTACTGTTGCCACTCTTCTTTCCTGGCCCATAGTTCACACACACAGTGTGAGTGGTTGTGTGGCCTACAACAAGTCAAATCTCCTTGTGACTTCGCCTGTTTTAGAGTGAATGCATATGTTGACACTGCAGATCCCACAGGCCAACACAGGGTGGATTTTTGTTTTAGCATACAGCCCTTTCTTTGGATTGGATTAGATAAGCAGTGGTGTCTTTTTTTTTTTTAACGTGCATAAAGCCTCTAAGCGACATACTGGTCTGAGCTTCATTATGGAGAGCTACTTCAAGGGTGTTGGCGAGCTACTAGAAGCTTCCGAGGTACCCACTAGAGACCCATGCCATAGAACATTCTTTTAAAGCCAGACTTATTGGCATTGTCAATGCTTGTTTAATACTGTTCCTTTGATGCACAAAGATCTTGGGCACCCCCTTTCTCTAAGGTCAAACATTAGCAATCCTGAGAGTTATCTTAAAGTTGCAGCCTGTAAACTGCAAAAAACAATAGATAGACAGAATGCTGAACAATGTCAAATATTCACCCCCGAACAGAGATCTGGGCCTAAATCTTTGCTTGCTGTGCCACTGGATTCAAACTAGCCTGGCTGATATGGGATGATGCTCCGAAACCAGTCCCAGGATGCTGGTTACCAGTCCAGTGAGGACCCGGCTTGGCAGTTCGGCTGGACTATTCCCATGAGGAGCCAGGGTCAAGACTGATTTGAACATAGCTGGGTCCAAACAGGGGTGGCGTAGTGAGCAAAATAATGGATTGAACCCAGATCTCTTGACTGGGGGGGAAAGTTTGATTCATTCAGCATTCTGTCCATCATTTGTTGCTGTAGCACACACGCCTGTAAACTCACAGCAGGATGCACACACAGCCTGCACTGTGCCAAAGCAGTCTTAAACAACAAAATCCTCTCAGAGGCTAGAGGGTCCAGCGAGACAGACATTTGCCCCTCTTCAGTCTTTTCGGTCAGTGCTAGCCCAGGAGCCCCTGATTCAGCAGTTTAACTGGAAAAACCACTTGTTTCATTTGCAACTCTATGTTACGGAGCTCTGCCTCAACCTGTGCTGAATGCAGCAGCACTTCGAAATCCATAAACAAGCCAACTCCTTCTTCCAACTCGACTCTCCCCAACGGCAACTTAAGGCGGGTTATTGATCAGTTGTTCAACGCACCAACAAAACCAGCTTCTGAGAACTATCAGGACCTGAAGAACGGGGCCTTTTCCTCCACGTGTGTGTGCTAGGCTAATATGGACTCACTCCAACACCTCAAGTATTTGCCCTTTTCTTTTTCCTGATCCAGTCCCATTTTTTTGTTCCCTATGAGGGTTAGGCGAGTTGGGCCCCAATTCTCTTCCTTACTCAGGAGGGCAAGGGAATAGCCTGAAAAATGGCCCTTCATTGAACCATTGTAAATTGCATTAAGTGAACGAGCGCCATGAGCAAGCCCAGTAGTCATTCATGGACCTTCTCCCTTGAAGGAATTCTGATACGTTCTTAATGTCCTCCATTCCATATTTCAGTACTTTACTTCTTTCTTTCCATTATCTTTATGCCATTCCCATCCTTCCATTCACCATCCTTTCGCCTCTCCATCCCTGTCTTTATCTTTTTATCATCCACCCATATCTGTAGCCATCTTGACCCCTCAAATTATAAATTTTTCGATCCGTTAATCTTTCCCTCATCCACACCTCCATTTCTTTCATGCTCTCGTTTCATTTGTTCTTTCGCCCCATAGTTCATTTATACTATCCACTTACACTGGTATTTATTTACAAGCTCCTGTTTGGAGGCTAGCGCTACTCCCTCATTGTAGGAAAGGGAGCTATAAACAAACAGTTTAATGTTTCATGTTAATCTAAACTGTCCAGTGGCACCGACCCCCACTCAAGCCGCTATGGGGAGGAAAGTTCTTGACACCCCTGCAGGTATGTCAGGCGCTTTTCTAAGGCAGTAATATCTCTGTTTTCACAAAATATTATTTTCCTCTACCGAGAGCACCCCACCTCCCATCTGTCATAAAAGTCCCCCAATCCCCATGTACAGCACCGCTGGAAGATGGTTCTTGACATAGTTGTCCTGAGCTTATCCTATCAGTGCTTAGAACCAAATACCTTCTGCTTCTATTCTTTAGGAGGGCATTTAGAACGTAAATGTCTGCCTACTGGGATAATTACTGGGCTCTGTAAAGCATTCCCACATCCTGTCAACAGTGGTGTTGAAAATGAGTTACACAGGTGCGGCAGCACAGCTGCCACACCGTGGGACGTAAGTGGCGCTTCCCAACATAGTGACAGCGTGGGAAATGTTTTTTGGGGAATCGGCCTGGCAACTACGAGAAAAGAAAATCTGCAGAGGATACATTCTAAATTACAAGTTCTATGTATCGATTACACTGTCGCTGAAACTGAATTCTTGCTATGTCTTCCCTAATCTCTACCGAGAAGCCTCCTGCATTTTTCTTTCACCATCTCCTCCGTTCTCTCTCCTCGGCCATCTCTGTGACCATTAGCTCCTGCATCCCCACAGCTCTCAAAGATAACTCCTCCCCTGCTACCGCTATAAGATAAGGTCCATGAATCCCTACCACAGCATAAGTGAGGACCCTAAACAATGTTCCTTCTCATATTAATGGGAAGAATTGTGCTCCTCTCGCCAGTCTCTATCGGAGAAGAACATTAAACAGCTCTCATCCTGCGTGATCTTTGAGAGAAGCCACTGCATCTCCTCTGCTCTCCAAAGTGCCGTCCTCTGAACACTTATCTTCCTTCCCTATGACAGGCGTACGCATCTCCTCAGAAAAGGTCCTGTATACCTCTCCTCCTCCACTAAACTCTGAGAGAAGGCTAAAGCATGTCCGCTGCCCTTTGTAAGAACTCTGAACACGTCTCCTCCTCAAAACTATGCATCTCCCGCCCTTTACCTGCTGTCCATAGGTTGAGACCCCTGAATACCTCACCTCCTGGACTACGAAAGAAGGACCCTGCAACCAACCCCCAGCCGCACCCAAGCTGCAGCCCATGGATGAAGACCCCTGTCCGAACACATCTGCTCCGCTACCTCAGAGCCCACCTCGAACTCTTTTTGCAATTGTAAGAGAAGCTCTTACGACTGCAGCCTACAGCTATCGCTGCGAGAACAGGGGCGTAGCTCCCACTGGTGCAGTGGCACTGGGGCCCAAGGGGCTCACTGAACCCTAACAAAGCTGCATCTTACTACATCAACAGCATATTCATTGCTACGCCACATCGTGAGAGAGGTCGCCCTAGCGCTGGCCGTTCTTTTTCGTGTCTTCCCGCTCCCTGGAGGCATGCAAGGCTGCTGACAGAGAGCAAATAAGGTTGAAAAGTGGCAGACTCACCAGTAACATTCTTAGAAGCACAATCCCAACGGCCCCTACCACCCTTACTGCTGTTAGGGGTGGGACAGGTCCTGCAGGCAGTACCTGTTGCTGCAGAGGCCACAGACTGCCCACGCCATGTCCGGTACTCCCTAGGCTAAGAAGGCATAGTCCTGCTCCTGGAGTCACTCCTTGCTCGTCAGCTGCTCAGAGTCCTGGTTCTAGGTCTGCTTGTTCTTTGTCCGAGTGCTGGTCCTGTGATTTACCCCTGCTCCGTGCTTGTCTCCGAACACAGACGATACTACTTCCTGGCCACCAGCACTTAGTGTGCTTCCTGGCCGACGGCCTAAACTGAAACCCGCTGCACTTGTTCGCAGACCGAGTGTTGGCTGCCCCACTTTCTACCCTGCACTTGTTCCCAGGATCACATTCCGTCAGTATCGTTCCGGCCCCCGGGGCTCGGCTCCACTCTCACCAGAGCTCTGTTTCGTGACGTGAAAATGGAGGGGGTGGGGGACGAACAAGAGTGAAAGCTGCAGCCCCGCCCCTGGAACAGAAGAGGAGGGGAGAAAGAGAAACTATCTGATAGGGAGGAATAAGTCAGAGGAGAGAAAGGAGAGGCGGGGCAGCAACATTGGCAAAGGGATGAAGAAAAGAGGGAGTGTTCAAAGGTAAAACAGCATTGGCAAAGCCAATCGGCCTGGCTTTACCTGACCGTCTTTTGGTTTTGTTAATGCGCGTTTCATTTAATCATCGTGTTTGGAAAGCTTTGTTAGGGAAGATGCTGGACCCGCCTCACCCTGAAAAAACGACACGGAAAGGAACACGGATAACAAGAGCAGAAAGAGGAGATGAAGGGTGATTGGTGACAGAAGAGTATTTGCAATACAGAGCGCGACAGAGGGCAAACGATAAGGGAAGGATAAGGGAGTACTTAACAGAGACCAATAGAGAAAGGAAGAGAGGAAGTAAAAGGTGAAATAGTGAGGCAAATTGAGCACGAGACTAGTCAAATAACGAGCAAAGGAAGAGGAAAAGCAAGAGAGGTGGCAAAAGACAGCAACGGAGAGGATAAAGACAAGCGCTCACCATTGCCTTGTCCTCCCCGTGCGCCTCTGAGCTCCATGCCTGCTTCACAGCTGTTGTGAAGACGTTTCTTATCTGCTTGTTAAATAAACAAGCTGATAAGAAAAGTCATCACGACAGCCGTGAAACAGGCGCGGCAGCCCACCAGAAAGCCAAAGGGAGGCAACGAAAAACCCTCCTTTCCAATGGGAAGCCAGCGTTTACCATAAACGCTGACGCTACCCAATGGAAATGAGGGGCGGGGCTCGAGTCCCCTTCTGGAAGCGGACTTATTTACTATAGCTCTCGCTGCAAGGAGCGCATGCGCGCTCCAAAGCCAGGCGAGACCTATAAACAGGGAATTGTACTAGCAAACCTCTCAGTACATTAAACCTGCACTGATGCCAGGATGGGATTTAATGTAAAATGTACTCAGAGGGCATTTTAGAGATGTCCCCTGAAAATCAACCAGCCCTGCCTGCCATTTGCCACCACCAGACAGGTTTCTGGACCCTTGGGTAGAGAGCCTCTGCTCTCTATGTCCAGAAACAAAGCCCATGCTGGGCAGAGGTGTCATGCCTCCTTCCCCAGGATGGGCTGGGTCCACGAAAGGGGAAGCTTCGAAGCCCTGCCACTTGTGGAAGCTGTCCCTGACTTTTGCTGCCCCCAGCAACTGGTTCCCATCGGTTCTGGCCACCACTGTGGGCAGAAGAATCAGCTAGGAAAACAAGCTAGGAAGAGAGGTGTGCCCTCCTTTGCCAACCCCACCCCTCAGTTGGGGGAGGCGAGGTGAACCACACATCTCAGTCCCCTCCATCTTGAAGATGAGGGGACTCAGCCAATTAGGGAGAGGCTCATGCCCCTCCCACTAGAGCAGAGGTCTTCAATCTTTGGGGCGCGACCCCCAGGGGGCCCTGGAGTCCTGGGAAGGGGGTCGCGCATTTCCAGGCCTCACTTCTGCCTGGAATCTAAAACATGTGCTCTTCCTTTTGAAAACCGGGACACTTCATTCTAGTTGTTAAAATGCTTCAGCTGAAGGTAATTGAGTCTCCTGTTCTGTGAAAGGAAGAGGCTGGGCAGAAAGATGGAACAATCCTTTGTGACAGGGGGCCTGAATGAAATGTAAATGTGCGTTTTGAGTTAATCTGCACAGCTTAGTACCTCTGAGGAGGTGTTAAAGAGACAGTTATGCAAAAAAAAATATGCATTACTTATGTTATAGTATTTCTAAAATCTACATTTTGGAAGCTTCATTATATCCTAAAACTATTTGCACAGTTTGTTGCAGTCTACCTTATAATGTGTGTACTACAAGAAAAAATTAATGACTTACACTTTCACAGTGCTTTCTGTCACAGGCTGTGCCCTCGTAGCACTAAAAATCCACAAGCCACTATTCCCCACTGAACCAACCAAATTTTTTTTATTTTTTTTATTTTTTTTGTGAAAAACCTTTATTTTAGATCAGTGACACAGCTATTCAGCCAACAACCCGGAGGTACGGCAGCTTTAGAGATTCAACACATGCTTGCGTCCACATATCACTGACAGGAGAGCCAAAGGTTCTATTTTGCATAAACATAAATACATCCCTAAACACAAGCAAGGCGAAAGGTACTGTAAACACCAATAGAGGTTCCCATCAGGGGGGACGAGCCCCATCACGTCCAACAGGCACAGATCTATAGTAAGGGAAAGGAGGGAAAGGCAGAGACTCTAGAGACAATCACATATCAGCGGGAAAGTCAAAGCCGGAAAAAGACTAAGGGGAAAGTTGCTCCTCAGGCGGATCCAGGTCGGGGGGCAGGCATATGTCCCCTCTGTACTGGTTCCATGGCCCCCACACAGCATGCCATTTCCGAGGGCGCCCCCGAGCACAATACACTGTCTTCTCCCTAAACATACTCCAGTCCATGTTTTCCATCCACGCTGTCAATGTGGGCGGCCTATTGGAGCCCCACAGCCGAGCGATATCGCGCTTGGCTACCATGTTCCCCAGGGTCACCCACTGAGTCTGTGCCGCGTTGTGGTCAGTAGGACTCCAGACATTCAGGAGACAACATCGCGCCTCAGGCTGCATAACAATTCCTGTCACCTCCCCCATCACCTCGTGGACTCGCCTCCAGAACTCCATAATCGCGCCGCATTCCCAAATAATATGGAGGAAGGTACCCACCATACCACAGCCTCTCTTACATAGGCCCTCCTCAGAGAAACCCATGTGGACCAACCTGGGCCCCGTCACGTAGACCCTATGGAGTATTTTAAGCTGCACCAGCCGCAGGCGCGCGGGGATAGCGACCTCTTTGGGAGAAGAAACTGCGGACTGCCAATCCTCATCATCTAGTTCAAGGCCGTCCCTAATCCATTGGGTGCGTAACCCTAGGAGAAGATCCGCCCGAACATTGATAAGCTTCTTAGAAATGAGCGAAATCGTGCTCTCTGGCATGTGACCATCCAGGATCCGATCCTCCAACGGAGAGGACTCGGGCACCTTCTCCCCCTCCACAAGGACTGACCGCAAGGCGTGGCGCACTTGTGCATATCGGAAGAACTCCGTGCTCCCCAGCTCGTATTCCTTCTGCAGCTCCTCGAACGACTTTATCCTACCCTTAACCAAAAGGTCTCCAACCCTGGATATGCCGATCAAATCCCATTTCTCGAACCCTTTTGTGCGCCAAAGCTTCCCCAGAATCTCGGAGTCAAACAGAGGGGTGGCAAGGGTAAGCTTACCCCTCCAGCCCAGCGAGTCCGTCGCCACCTTCCACACATGGACGGCCACTCTGGTGGGCCCCGTGAGGGTGAGGTCCGACGATTTCGAATACAACGCTCTGTGGTAATTACCCCCACGGAGCAACCAGCGGTCCATGGCGAAGCCAGGGCTAAGCGCCGGACCATAGACACCATGGTTAATCGCGCTCAACTGGGTGGCCCAGTAATAACGTCGAATGTCTGGAAGCGCGATACCACCGTCGTACCACGGAAGCGTCAACTTAGCAACTGCGATACGCGGACGCCCGTCCCATAAGAGCGCGCGCTGGTGGCTTTCGATCTCACGGAAATAGCTGGCCGGGACCAGGTCAAGAGTGTTCTGCAGGGCATAGAGGAAACGGGGAAGGGACATCATTTTAAACAGTGCCGCGCGGCCAAGGAGGGAGAGCGGCAATCGCTGCCAGCCCGCCACATCCCGCCGCAGGCGCGCCAAGGGAGGGAGCAAGTTCTTCTCATAGCGCAAGATGGGGTCGATGGAAATATAGATCCCCAAATACAAAAAGCCCTGCTGGGCTATCTGAATCGAACAGTTACGCGGAACAGGCGGGACATCCCCACACAGGACATACAAGTGTGACTTCCCCCAATTAATGACTAGGCCCGAGTTTCTACCGAAAGATGTCAAGACGTCACAAACCACTATCAGAGATTTCTTAGGCGAGGCAAGATATAACAGAATGTCGTCAGCGTAGAGTGAAATACGGTCTTCATGGTCAGGCGACCAGCGAAGCCCACGTATATCCGGGTGCCACCGTATCCACGCCGCCAACGGCTCAAGGGCAAACAGCAACGGCGACAGGGGGCAACCCTGCCGGGTGCCTCTCCCGAGCTCGAAAGGTGCCGACGCCCGCCCGTTCACCACGACGCTTGCAAGAGGCCCCTCACAGAGCAGCCTCACCCACCCCACGAATCCAGGCCCGAAGCCGAATTTGGCCAGCACCGCCCACAAGTATGCCCACTCTACCGTGTCAAAGGCCATCGTGGCGTCGAGGGACGCCACAATAGCCGGCTCTCGTATCGTACCCGTCCTGGCAATCACTCCGTGGAGGCGTCTAAGGTTTAGTGCAGTGTTACGGTGCGGGATAAAGCCCGACTGATCCGGGTGGATCAAGTCGCCAAGTACCCGGACCAGGCGGTTCGCGAGAATCTTGGCAAGGATTTTCGGCTCGGCGTTAAGAAGTGAGATCGGCCGATAGGAACCACACCTATCCCGGGGCTTTCCGTCTTTATGTATTACCACGATCGTCGCCAGCCGTTGATCGAGCGGAAGAAACCCGTTCCTCCGCACCTCAACGAACATGGCGGTCAAGTGAGGAGCAAACTTATCCGGACAAAGCTTGTACAGCTCTATCGGCAGACCATTTGGGCCCGAAGCTTTGCCGGAGCGCAACGCACGGATAGCACCTGCCACTTCGTCTACAGTGATATCACCATCGAGGTCCTCCCTATCCATGGCGGAAAGGCAGGGCAGAGCGATGTCACGCAGAAGATCACTCGAGTCCTCAGTCGGTCTATCCGAGACCGAGGCGTATACCGTACGAAAATAGTCTGAGAAACACCGGACTATACCGTCGGGATCAGTGACAACCTCTCCCCCATCCGTCAACAACTCCGGCACCACACGATTAACACGCTCCTTTTTGTCCAGCCATGCCAGCAATTTACCGGCCTTATCACCAACATCATACAACCGCCCCTGCTGCTCCCTGTGAAGGGTTTTGGCGGCATTTGTCACCAGATCCCTATACTCCAATTGCTTCAGGCTCAAATTGTGCAGCGTGGACGTCTCAACATCCCCCTCCAAGGCCAACTCTAAAGCCGCTATCTCGTCCTCCACTTGTATCACCTCGGCGTCTCTCCGCCGCTTGGCGGCCACTACCAGGGACAAGGCTTCTCCTCTCAGTACAGCCTTAGAAGCTTCCCACAAGGACACCGCGGAGTCAACTGAGCCCTGGTTTTCTCGAAAATAGTGGTCAACTGTCTTCAGCAACGCACTGCGCATCTTGGGGTCCCGAAAGTACCAAGGGTTAACGGGAGCCACCCTGCCCCCCGGCCTATGTCCAGACGTGCCCACACCGGTGAATGATCTGATATGCCCCGTGCCATGTGCCTAACCTCAGTTACCAAAGAGGCGTGTGCCGCCAGAGTGAGCAGATAATCAATCCGGGAGAGACTCCCGTGGGCCCCGGAGTGGAAGGTGTATTGTCGCTGAGTGGGGTGCCGCAGCCTCCAACAATCTACCAGGCCAAAAGTATCAATAAAGTCGGGAAGCCACTTCTGAGCCCCCCCGGTGTCTCTGGGCGGGTACCTATCTAGCATTCCAGAACCAACCGCATTGAAGTCCCCTCCCACCACTAGCATCCCTTCGGGGAGTTCCAACAAGGCCTTGCCCAGATCGGCAAACGTGGAGGCCTGCAAGGCAGGAGGGACGTAAACAGAAACCAAAACCAACATTCTGCCCTCCCACCTCCCCGACACGGCCACAAAGCGCCCCCTATCATCAGCAATGGTGGAGTCAACCTCAAATGGTAGGGAAGCTCTGACAAGTATGCCCGCACCCCTGGATCCCGAGGAAAACCCCGAGTGAGCAATGAATTTGTAGCCCTTTCTGTTAAGTGCATAACACATATTCCCTATAAGGTGGGTCTCCTGCAAGAGGACCACATCTGGCAAGGTCCGTTTCAAAAATTGCAGGACTATCCCCCGTTTTATACGATCCCCTAAGCCATTAACATTCCAGCTGAGTACGTTTAAGCCCCTATCCCACATCCCTGAACATAAAGAGACCTCCCCCCCCCCCCCCCCAGAGAACCACAATCGGACAATTCTGACAGTCATTGCTACGCCTTGCAAGAAAAAACAACAACCCCAAACAACAACCCCAACAACCTGAAACCCTCCCCCCACCCTGCACCCCTGCGTCAGCTTACAAGGCCCCCCCAACTTGCAGTGTGCCTGTCGCCCTACCAAAAACAAATCTACAAAAAGCACCCCAAGGGAGGAAAGAGCCCCTATCTTCCCCCCGCCGCCCTCCCATTACTGCAATAAGGTGCGAGTCACTGTCCAGGGCTGAATCGAAGCAGGCCAGCATCGAAGGTATCACTTCTGTCCATCCCGGTCGCCTTCCACCCCATCCACGCTGTCCCGGCCGGGCTGTCGCCGAGGGAGTGCATCCAACCAGTCCCCTGCCATGTCCGGCGATTCGAAGAAGAAAGTCCGATCCTCATATACCACACGCAGCTTAGCGGGGAAAAGCATGGCATACTTCAGGTCCCTATCCCTAAGCCGCCGCTTCACCCCCAGGAAACTTTGCCTCTGTTTCTGGACCATCTGGGTGAAATCAGGGTAAAAGCTCACAGAGGCATTTTGAAAAGGCACCGGGCCTGTCACCCTCGATGCTTGCAGGATAGCGTCCCAATCTCGAAAGTGGAAGATCCGGGCGACAATCGGCCGCGGGGGGGCTCCCACCTTAGGCCGTCCGCCAGGCACTCGGTGAGCCCGCTCCACCGCGAAAAACTTGCCGAGGCCCTTTGGCGCAAGATGATTCACCACCAGATCCTCGACGAGGAGGTCCACGGAGAGCTCCTCCGAAGCCTCCGGGACCCCAATAATGCGCACATTATTGCGCCGGGCCCGACCTTCAAAGTCCTCGAGCCGGCGAGCGGAGAGGTCATTCGCGGTTCGTAGCTTGCGGACCTCAGCCTGGAGTTCCGAGACATCGTCCGCGAGGCCAGTAGTCTTGAGGTCCAGGGACTTGACCCGCTCATTGGTTTTTCCCAGGTCCGCGCGAATCAAGTTGACATCGACCAAAATCATGTCCACCTTGTGCGCCAGGGTCTCGAACTGTCGCCCAATCGATGATTGCATCCCATCTATCGCCCCCTTGATATCCTGCAATGATAACTCCGAGGCTGGGGATGAATCGGCCTTCTGTGCTTCCAGCGACTGTCCCGATCCACCAGGCGACCCCTTCTGCTGGGCATAACGATCCATATTGTTGGATTGGATATAGCCTCCCTGCCTGGTAGTCTTAGACTTCGACCTGTCTGCCTCCGATTTGGTCGACATCTCGGACAGCAGGACGGTCAGTCGCAAGAGGACGTCCCTCACTCAGGTAGAGGAGACAGGTACGACTAGGTCTTCAACAGCCAGTCAGGACCGGGTGGAGGTCTTCCAGACAACAGAGGATCTGTATGACGCACTCCCAACCCGGAGCAAACAAAGGGCGAGAAAGCGAAAGTGAAAGTGCCACGGCATCCGTCCGACACTTCACACCTCCCAAGGCCGCTGTTGTTCAATTAGTGGCCGGGCATCCTGCCAACGCAAGCCCCTGGCATCCTTCGGAGGTAGGCCGCAATCTTCCGCCGTGCACAACTTCGGTCCCCGGTGGGCGATCTTGGTCCGGACAGCATCAATCGCCCCAGCTGTGACTCATCTGCAGGATTCCGTGCATGAAAATCAGGATTTAGGACAGGATAATTGCCGGAGGGCGCGAGGGTAGCGGGAGCTCAAGGCTCACGCGGCCATCTTGGTCAAGCGCTAAGCTCCTCCCCCCGAACCAACCAAATTTAATTCTGTGGCTCTCTGGTTACACACAGACCTCTGCAGTGCATTAATATATTACAGTAATAACTTTAAAAAAAATATATTTTTTTCATTTAAGCTACCCATTATTTTATATGTAGCTACCTGATGGTGAAAGACCTAAAAAAAAAAAACCTAGCAAAATATTTTGGGGCTGATTTATGAGAGACTTGAGCTGCCGGAGCATAATTTTTTTTGATGGTCTGGCGGCACAAGCGTTGCAATCGTATCTATGAGGCGACTCAAAGTCACCCTGCGTGACTGAGTGGCCTCATACATATGGAGTAAGACAAAGCAGCGCAGGTCGCTGCCTTGCCATAGTCTGTCAAGTAGGAGTTCCATGGGCATTGCGGTGGGTGTTCCCACGCAACACCCAAGGATTTGACACTGCCCCAGATTTACAAAACCATGTACACCTGGGGCAGCGCCAAAACCTTACGCATCCCCACAGCAGGCATAATGAGGAGATATGTTTTCATGTCTCCTCATATTCTTTCCTCTTTCCATGTGTGCTGCACTCTGTAGCTCACAAAGAAAGAGGAAACCCCCTCTCAGGGCACCTTCCTGCACAAAACAATCCTGCCTACATTGGTGCTAGGCAGCAATTTGTGCGCCAAAGCAGTGGGAAAGGACAGGAATGCACCATATTTCATAAGTAAGGTGCATTCCTGCCCTTTCACATTGGCATAGTGTAGCGCACCAAGAAGACCTGCGGCGGTGCCCTAGGCCAATTTCTCATAAATGAGGCCTTTTGTTTTAGCCACACCTTTGACCACGCCCCCATGCTCACTGATCTTTCGTTTGATAAACACTGTTTAATATTATTTCCCCACTGTAAAAATGATATGCTGTAGGCATTGGGGGCTTTTATGGTTGTCGATAGTTGTCAATGATGAGGGATACCAAGTTTTAGAAGTTTTTGTCAGGAGTGGGTCCTTGCGCCTAAAGTTTTTTGACAGGGGGGTCTGGGCATCACAAAGTTTTGAAGACCTCTGCATTGGAGGGTGGCATAATTGGGGGTGTACCCACCCCAAGGGACAGACCCATTGGTCATGACCTGCAAGCCATGAACCTTGCCTCCTCAGAATCAAGTAAGAAAGAAGAAGGACCAAAGAGCCGTGCTGACCCAGGAAGAAGTGGACACCAACTGATTTGGCCCCAGCACTACCGGCCTGTCCTGCCTATGACTTGCCTACAGAAAGAACCCCGGCGAGTCCAGCAGCCAGCAACACCCAGAGCCGAGAGGACCTGCCCTGCAACCATCCTACAGACTCTATCTCCCGTGAGCACCAGATTTGCTCAAACAAAGACTCTCCACAGATTCCAGACTCCGCGATGCTGCACCACTCTGCACATGACACCCACAGGATCAGCTTGAGTAGCCCAACGATACTGACCTGGGATCTGGTGATCCCCAACCTCCCTCAAGACGACCCTGCAGCCTTAACCTGAAGGGTCTGCCTGACCATAACCGGAGCTGGTAAGAGAGCCTGATGCCAGAAGACACCCCTGCACCCGACGTCCCACGGCCTTGGGTGGGCCAAGCGACGATGTCTAGGCATCCCGAAAAACCCAACTTACCTTTTCAGCCTCCAGCCGGTGGTCGCCTTCAGGAAGCTTCTCTGCCCAAGCCTGCAGCAACTTCGTAAAACCAAAGGTCTCCATTGAAAAGTACCGGATCCCCGACACCCGTTTTGCACCCTGCACCTGGCCACCCCAGTTCCACTGGTGTTGCAGCTCCTGTGCTGGTCGTTGGCCCCTGCAGTGCTGACCTTAACTCCAGGACCTTTGCTCCCACAACCAAGTGGCCTGCTCGTTAACAGTCCCTAACTGAAGGACCCCTTATCCCCATTGGCTAACATTGGGCCCCTGCACTCTGCACCCCACCGCCCCAGTGGTGTTGGTGGTGCAACTTGAGTGCCAATCTAGACCTTGGGAAACCTTGGTCCTAACCCCTAAAACTCACCCTCATAAGTTGTGTACTTACCTGTGAAATCGCTAACACTTTTCCCCCCATAAGAACCCATGCTAAGAGATTTTGGGCCTAAAAATATCTAAGCTGTTGAACTGTTGTTGTATGAAGAAAAGACAACTCAATTGCAAAATATAAAAAGTCGTACTTACCCTGTATTGAGAGGTCCTAAGGTGTGATATCTAGGCATACTACCCCAAGTACTCAAAGTAACCCAAGAGCAATGGAAAGTAATTACTCTGTAATTTAAACTGTTTCCTAAGCATATGCAAACCTGAAATAATTGCAATTTCAACGCAAATGCATTTCCTTCAACAGTCTTGCATTTGAAAGTCTACCTGTGCCAAGTCCTGCTTGGTTGTAAAAATAAAACATAAGTATACCTTTTTTATACTTACCTAATTGATCTGGATTCTGTCTCTGAGTGTGTGTCGTTAGCCTCATTGAGTGAATACAATAAATGCTTAACACATCCCCTGGATACGCCTAACTGCTCACCCTCACTACCACAAAGAGGTGTATTAGTACTTACCTTATTCAGCCTCTGCTATACATCTGGGGACTCCCTGGAATCTGTGCACACTATACCTCATTTTGGTTTTGTATATACAGAGCCAGCTTCCTACATTGGTGGATCAGCAGTGGGATGTTAAGCCTTGCATTTATTGGACTAACTTAGTCAACCCCTGATCACATGACAAGAATCAAAAAATTGTCTTTTGTACAACTTTTTTGAGTTGGCTTTTTTTTCCAAATTTCAAAATGTTTTGTTAGGTCCTTGTGTTAAGACCCTATAGAATTTAAAAAACATAGTAAACGTCACTGAAGTTAGGGGGGAAGTAACTAGAATTGTTTAGTGTAGGTCTTCTAAAAAGACCCCACTTAAAAAAATTAATGAGCAATCCAGGGAATATGGCTGAGTAGCGCAACCTCACCCCTGACCCAAACCTACAGGTTAGAGAGTTCAGGCTACTCTGTAAAGCTAAACAAATAAGAACTGTGTCCAACCCTACCAGGGTACAACTCCAGGAGTTCCTGGCAGGGCATGCAAGGGACCACCACACAGAAAAAAGTGAAGACCTTCAGGAAAATGGCAAAAGTAGTGAGGATGATGAATTCTTAGACCAACCATCTCAACTACTTATGGAGGAAGGGAACTTTGTGGCCTACTCTCCACACCCAAGAGGTACAGGGGCTAGCTCCAACAGAGGTAGGGCCAACTCCATATCCAACAGTGATGACAACCTCACTGAGGAGGATCTCCTTTTAGTAAGGGTGACCAAAAGACTGGACTAACTCCTGCTAACATTCAAGAGTCCAACTCTTCCCTATCACCATCTTCAGATATGGGGCTTTACCTCGTATGCTTAGACATAGGAACAAGATTGAAGATTACCAGTGAGTAATCCAGGTATCTCTCCCATTCAGCAAAACCAAAGGGGATGATGGACGGAGTGTTGAACATTGCAAGCACTCACCCCAGTCAACTGATCTGGGTTTAATCCATCATCATTCTTTAGCTCACTCTGCCACCCCAGTTCAGTCATGGCCGTATGCAAATCAGTCTGACCCTGTGCCTCATGGGAACAGTCCAGCCCAAACTGCCAAGCCATGTCTTTCCTGGACCGGAAACAAGCATCCTGGGACCAGTTTCGAATTCATAACCCTCATCAGCCAGGCTATCTTGAATCCAGTGGCAAAGTGAGCAAGGGACCCACGTCTGGGCATACCCTGTCAACTTAGGGCAAACAAAGCAAAACCAAAGGGGATGATGGAGAGAGTGTTGAACATTGCAAGCACTCACCCCCAGTCAACTGATCTGGGTTTAATCCAGCATCATTCTTTAGCTCACTCCGCCACCCCAGTTCAGACATGGCCATATGCAAATCAGTCTGACCCTGTGCCTCATGGGAACAGTCCAGCCCGAACAGCCAAGCCATGTCTTCCCCGGACCGTCATCCATTCTTCTTGTCACAGTTTTCAAGAATGGGGAGTGTAGCAGTAGGTGCCCTACGTCCACACGTAGGCGTCAAACACTGACCGTGAATTGCACACAACGTTTAAAATGGGTAAGTAAACAAAATTCAGTACAGACCACCAGCATCAGGCGCGCTTAATCATCCGCGGAAGAAACCATGCCAAGAACAGCACCCCAAAGGAAGCAGCAGGCACATCCAGTTTGTTGTGTGTAGCGCAGGCACAATGGGAGGCCCAGATTGCAGCCTTCCATAAACCTGTCATGTGCTCTTCTTTACCTGCTGTCCACAGGCTCCAAGGGAAGAGGTACCTCTGAACTCTCACAAGCAGAACTCATCCACCCACTTATGTTGAGCAGAGCAGGTTAATCTTTCGTTTTTCCAAGACAGAACGAAAGCATCTATCTTACACAAAGGTTCATTCAGGCTAAATAACGTTTAACTTTCATCTGCATCCAACCATGGAAAAAATGATCAGCATGATCAGTCACCTCAGGAGTCACTGCAGGAAATGCAGTGTTTTGAGGTAGATGAGAAAGGAAGAGGACTTCAGTGCCCCTCAGAGAGGAATCTCAAGAGCCCCAACCTCCCCCTGTCACCAGGCTGATGTAACACCTTTTCAAGTAACACCATTCCACATGAAGTTCCAAACGGAACGTTCAACATGGTCCTAAAACCAGAGTAAGATTTCAGAGGAAATCAAAAGAAAAACAGCACGTTGAAAAGGAGGCGGGCCTCATAGCAAGGCTTCTCGTGTGGTGAGGTTCTGATTACTGTTCATTCTATCTTCTTGTTAATATGACTGTTCTCATGGGATAAAATGTCATATATAAGTATTGGGACGAGGATGAAGGGCAACGCGCTGCCCTCTACACCCTTTTGAACTTCTTCTGACCTATAGCCAGAGTTGCAGTAACATGTGCACAGGAAGTTAGTGAGCCACACACTGTCTCAACCCAGAAACCATGCAACCACTGTATGAGAAATCAAGTTGTTTTAGGGAATAATCTACACCAGTGGTTCTTTACCCCTGCAGTCTGCAACGCCTAATCAAGAGGTCCACAACTGCTTAGTAAATAAAAAATAGCATTAATAAATTAATTAAGTGTATATAAATGAAGAAGCAAAATATAAAATCGAGCATTTTAAAACTTTCAGTAAATTAGACAAAATTTGAAATTAGGCTACAAATTAAATTGGCGTCCTCGATTGATTTGTGGTATCAGTGCAAACGCAGCAAACAAAGTATAGAATGGATGATAAGTGGCTTGTGTTTAATTTAGAAAAGCTCCAACCTTCCCATTAAAAATGAAAATTTGGTTTTTTTTATATATGTGAATTAAATGAAATATTTCATCACTTGTACTTTTTTACTTAATGCTCTTTCCTGTAATTTTGTGTTTTGTTAAAATCATTGAAATTGCTTAAGCTCAGGCTTCCTTTAATGACTTAGTGGCTGTCCCCAGATTCCAATAAGATTCAGTGGGGGTCCCCAGATTTAAGTAACCATTAAGGCGGAGGTCCACAGAAGTCATAAAGTTAAGAATCACTGATCTATATTTTTAAACCAAAGATCGTGACACATTTTAGTGCCTAATTTAGAGTTTGACAAATGGGTTACTCTGTCACACGAGTGCATTATATCCTATGGCACATACAATAAGAATACTCGAGATCCGTGATGTTTATGATGAAGTACATGTCCGACAAACTCTACACTTGGCCTTTAGACTTGATCTAGGAGATTTGTCTCCCAACAGTTTTGACTCTTTTTTAGTTTAATAGTTTTCATTGGGTTTTAAAGCAACTCAGGTAGCATGTAGAGGTTATGAAATGCACACAATGTGTTAACTAACATCTCTTATCATGAAGGAGCAAAGGGAGGAATAGAGGTGGAGGTACACAGAGCTGGTTTGGAATGGCTGTGTCCATTTTGAATCGATTAATGGCTGTGAAGAAGATGAAGGAGGTAGGGGTCGTGTAGCGGATCTACCTGGAAATGACAAGAGCATGAGCATGCGGTTAAATTAGAGAAGAAGAGAGCGACGGGATAAGTTGTAGAGCAGTGCCCACAGTAGACCAGGGGATTTTTTTAGAGTGGTTTGCCGATCCTTTCTGTGCAAGTAGTTATCGTCAGGTTGCGTTTCTGAGATGGTGATGGTGTTTCTGGAGCTCAGGTAGACCCATATAAAATCTAATTCTGAAAAGGCTAGGGTGCGCGGGCGTGGTGAAGCGCAGGCCTGTATCATAGGATGTCGCTGGTAATGAAAACATTTTACATTAAATAAGATGCACTTTTCCTACCTATCACTAGACAGCGTAAGTGTGTTACGCTTCTGAATCTCTGTCTTCATGCCCCAAACTCTTGTTAAACAGTTAATAATTGCTTTCTGAAGTGAACCTTTAACCTAGTACGTTTCGCCTTTCTGATTGCCATGACATTATATTAGTGTTTTGTGAGGGTCTAATGTGTTTGTCTCAGGGTTTACCCAAGTGGAAAGTCTCCTTGTGAGAAGACGGGACAGTCAGCCTTCCCAAGACCTGCGGAAGAGCAGGTTATGTGGTTTGGAGGGCAAGTGATTAAATTGTGGTGTGTGTAACCCGTTATGTGAATTATACCATGAGTTGTCCCTAAGGCAGGCTATGTAATTGGTGGTTTACAGTCCTTCGCCAAAGCTGTGTTAGTGATATAAATGGAAACCTTGCCTTTTGGACGACCAGAGCACTGTGTGGAGGCTCTTACCCTTCTTGACTTCGTCGCTGGATTTCTTCGTGGAAAACTCTACACCTTGCAGGACCCGCTCCGCGGGTCCCGCTGCGCCTGCACCTACTGAGAGGCTCGTGTGGGGAGCTGGAAACTTCCTGGACCATCTGCACTCCGGCAGGGCTGCGAGCAGCCTAGCAGGGACTCCATTGCCCAGGAGTCCCTACGTGTCACACCTGTGGCCGCTCTCCCTGCCGGCCACGCCCCCTGGCTGAATAAAAGTGCACAAGATCCACTAGCCTGTGGGAAACCTTGCCTTTTGGACGACCAGAGCACTGTGTGGAGGCTCTTACCCTTCTTGACTTCGTCGCTGGATTTCTTCGCGGAAAACTCTACACCTTGCAGGACCCGCTGCGCGGGTCCCGCTGCGCCTGCACCTACTGAGAGGCTCGTGTGGGGAGCTGGAAACTTCCTGGACCATCTGCACTCCGGCAGGGCTGCGAGCAGCCTAGCAGGGACTCCATTGCCCAGGAGTCCCTGCGTGTCACACCTGTGGCCGCTCTCCCTGCCGGCCACGCCCCCTGGCTGAATAAAAGTGCACAAGATCCACTAGCCTGTGGGAAACCTTGCCTTTTGGACGACCAGAGCACTGTGTGGAGGCTCTTACCCTTCTTGACTTCGTCGCTGGATTTCTTCGCGGAAAACTCTACACCTTGCAGGACCCGCTGCGCGGGTCCCGGTGCGCCTGCACCTACTGAGAGGCTCGTGTGGGGAGCTGGAAACTTCCTGGACCATCTGCACTCCGGCAGGGCTGCGAGCAGCCTAGCAGGGACTCCATTGCCCAGGAGTCTCTGCGTGTCACACCTGTGGCCGCTCTCCCTGCCGGCCACGCCCCCCGCCCTACCCCAGCTCTATATTAAAGATAGGAGTTATCGCTGCGCGGTAGCGAGCGGGGCGAAGACCGGGCAAAGAGCGGGCCGTTTGAGGCCGTTCGAGTACGTGAGAGTCCGGTCCGGGCCCCTCCTCTTTCATGTTCACATTTAGGCCGCTCAACCACCAGCGAAATGAGCACCAGGGAAACCAGAAGTAAAACATCTTCCCTAGCCGCGGCCGGAGCTGTCAAAGGACCTATTGACACCTACTTTGCTAAAGCTGGCTCTCTTCTGATCGAGGAAATCGAGGTGCTGGAGCGAAGAATCTCCCAAGAAATAGACTGGGTAAGGAGATCTTCAATGGGCCCAATGGCCCAAGCCAGAACCCCAGAAGTTAGATCCTGCCTATCAACTAGTGGTAGAATTGATCAAGCATCATGCTCACTCCCTGGCACCTCAACTACTAATCCAGAGTTCACTATTGAGGTGCTAAGTGACCTTGAGGATATGAGCCTAATGGCCCTACCTAGCACCCAAATTACCCTACCAACACTAACCGAGAACACTGAGGCAGTTAAAGCTATAGAACCTAACACAGATAGAGATAGGGGGGTGAGAGAAGGGGCAATACAAAAAAAGAAGAGGGGGCCCCAAAACAAAGAAAATAATAGGACAAAATCCCCCAAATCCAAACAACCGAGAGGCAAAGGGGGGAAAGGAGCCACCTCTGTCTCTATGCTAGAGAAGTCGGGAATGACAACTCCCCCTAGAATTAATAATACAATTCCATTACCACAGTCCACCAATACCGTGCCAGTGGATATTACCTCTGATGATATCACACTGGAGGACATAGGCACACTCCTAAGGTCCCTATTGAGTCCCCTTGAAGCTAGACTGATTAAAATCGAAGCTAGATTAGTTAGCATTGAGAAAGCCACTGTACAACTTGTTGACGCAAGGAAACTTGACAATAGTGGAATTAAAACTACAATAGAGGGTCTAGGACCAAAGCCCACTAAGGGTAATGGACCACCTATTGCCACAAATAATAAGCCTCCACCCACAAACCCCAAAACTCCACAAGTTGTAATAAATAAGACCTTGCAACCCTTAAATGATAACAAGGACCCAACTCCAACCCAGCCTATAGTAACTGTCACTCCAAAAATAACCCCCCGCTTAAAGCTACTGCTATACCCGCAACCAATAACAAGGGTGATTCGCCACCTATTGGCGAGAAACCATACCCTAACCGCAGACAAAAGCCTGTAAACCTCCCCCCAGAAGCAGCACCCTACACCTTAGTTCTGGTAGGGGTCCCGGAATTAAAATCCTCAACATTCGAATCCACTACCTCTCTTAGGAATAAAGTTATCAACTGGCTCTCTATTAATAGACCCCTTCCGAGAGGAACAACCAGTGATATCTCCATGGCCAGGAGGGCAACGTGGGTGGGTTACACCAGGAAATCTATTAGTGGGGACTGCATTCTGGTCACCTTTAGAGACCCGAATACAGTCGCATATATCTGCACGTGGGTTTCTGACGAGGACTTTGACAGTAACATTCAATCACTTCCTCTTTCATTTTTCTACCCTTCGAGCCTCTATAATTCAGAGGACCAGAGATGGGGGCACCATCAAGAGTTGCTGGAGGATTGGGAAAACTGCCCCAGGGAGAGCAATGTGCCCCTATACCATAGGGGAAGACCTATACATCATTTCCACCAGTATGGGGGGGAGGCTGGTTGGGAAACTGTTACACGGAGGAGGGGCGGGGGTGGAGGATATAGGAGAGGAATCCCAGGGCCACACAGAACACATTATCCAGCCTATTTACCCACCCACAATAGATACAGCAGTCTGGAAATGGTAGACTGACAGGTGGATGAAGTGGGGAGTTCTCTAATAGTATCTCCCAGGATGGAGATTAGTATACCCCCAGTCCCGGATATACATACTAGGGCAATTGACATAGTTGAACACAGGCCGGCTCTCGTATTAGGCATGACGGATTTCATCCTGTCTCCCATTAATATAACCTCTATCACAAATTATTCCCCCACTAGCCAAATGGCGCCCACTGAGCTTAACTCTAATAACTTTGTCTCCGCAGGCCTAGACACCACCCAATCGGCGCATATAACTGTGATCTCTTGGAATGTGGCAGGCCTAGCCAATAAAATAGACTCCATAGAGTGGGGCTCGTACATTAGCTCCAAAAATATACTTCTTTTCCAGGAGACTTGGGCACGTGAGGAAATATTATTTCCGGGCTTTGCCTCCTTCTCTAAACCCGCAAAGTGGGGGGGGAAGGGGCAGGCCGTCGGGGGGACTTACGACCTGGGTAGCAACTGACCTAGGTTGTCACGCCACTTGCCTAGAGACCGCCTCGGATGACATATTGGCTGTCTTACTTGAGTGGTCAGACTCCACTAAGCTGTTAGTCATTAACATATATTCAAGGCCTGTTCCTATGCTAAAAGAATCTTGCACTATAGATGAATTATCCGGGTTCCTAGAAGGCATTCCTTGCGAATTTGCCTGCTTGGTGGGAGGTGACTTTAATTCACAGTACGAACCACTTTCTGGACTACGTGACGGCCCTTCCTATGAGGAAGATTCATGTTGGTTTGTTCCAGAAACGGTGGCCCCACCACTTAGGGCCTGGACTCCCTTGGCCTTGCAGATAACTGCCCTCACTCTTAATCAAGGCCTAAGGGCTTGCAATGGCCGCTGCAAATCGGACATCCCTAGCATGTATACCTATAATCAAACAGGTAGCGAATCCAGACTGGACTATATTTTGGGCAAATTGTTCATGTGGCCATTAATAGTCGATTTCAAAGTCACTGAAAGAATGGACAGTGACCATAACGCTTTGGAATTGACTTATTCCCTGCCAGGGGGCGAGGACACATCCTACGGACCGGATAAAGATAAAGCAGGGCTCTTACTTGAAAACAATCGGCGGAGAGTCAAGTGGGAGAAATTGGTCAATAGTCCAGATAGAATACCGCAGTTATATGCAAGGATCATCCCATTGCTGGAGAGGGCCTTTCAGATTGGAAAGGAGGTGCTAGATGATCCCAATAGAGGAAAGCTTGCACAAATTCATGCAGACATAATCATCACCTTAGAGCAGGATCTGTTTTCATCCTCAGGGAAAAGGAAAGGCCCCTTGTCCAAAACATCCTGGTATAACGCCACTTGCAGGGAATCCAAGGCCCATCTGTTACTTGCTATAAAAGGACGCTATGGCAAGGAAGAAATCCAAGCTAGGAGAAGATCCTACAAAAGGCTCCTGGAAAATGCGCGGGCGGAATGGGACCAGGATTATTGGGAAAACCTTGTTAAAACACTAACTAACAGAGACTCGCGCAAATTTTGGCGCATAGTCGCCAATGGTACTGAGGATTTATCCTCGGCAATAGAGCCCAACATAGCGCCCATGATATGGCAGCGCCACTTTGAGACGCTTTATGCTGAGGAAGGGGGGGAACAAAATACAGTTGGTGGCATAAAGACATCCAGTCATACGGGGAGCTCCCTTTACTGAAAAAGAGGTGAGGGAGGCCATCAAGGGTCTAGCTGCGGGAAAAGCCCCGGGACTCGATGGGGTGCCTGGGGACTTGTTCAAACAGGAACCAGGGATATGGGTCCCATATCTTACACTAATATTTAATGCCATTCTGGGGGGAATGGAGGTCCCTGATACTTGGCTGGGAGCAGAGGTGGTTCCAATTTTCAAAAAGGGTTCCCCTCTGCTCCCAGCCAACTATCGTCCTATCAGTCTCATCGACATACCCCAAAAACTTTTCGGAAGACTGATTTTGGACAGGCTTCTGGCCTGGATAGAGGAGATGGATATCCTGTCCCCCTATCAGGCGGGCTTCAGACAGGGTGTATCGACAGTAGATCAAATTTTCCGGCTGAATCTCCTTTACTGGAGAACAGCCGTAATCGAGGGCGGTACTTTGTATACTATTTTTGTAGACTTACGTGCCGCCTTCGATTTGGTACCTAGGGCACGGCTGTGGAGAGTCATGGAAGAGCTAAACGTCCCTGGTGATATTCTGGCAATCCTGATGAGTCTTCATTATAACAACTACGCCCGCGTAAGGTGCGGCAAAGATGGCAAGTTAACCGATAGTTTCCCCGTTCGCAGAGGGGTTAGACAGGGTTGTGTCCTTGCACCGACCCTGTTTTGCCTCTTTGTGAACGGGGTAGTTGCCCACCTGAACAGGATTGCCAACACCGATGCCCCCAAGTTGACAGGCAGCAGGGTGCCTGCAATCATGTTTGCAGATGACACCCTGCTGTTGTCTAAATCCCCTATGGGGATCCAACGCATCCTAGACGGTTTTTTAGAGTTCTGCTCTGAGCGTGGATTGGAAATTAATCCTCAAAAAACCCCCAAACTAAATTTATGATTTTGAATCCTAATACCCATAACCGAGCTCCACCTAGGTTAGGCACAGTCCAATTAGAACGTGTGCATAACATCGAATACTTGGAGATTACTATAAACGAACATCTAACGTGGACGTCACACCAGACTAAAGTGACTATCAAACTGGCTCAGTTGGCGGGTGGCACTATGTGTCTGGCGAACAAATCTTCCTATCGCCCACTAACCCCAATCATTCATATTTACAAAACTCAAGCCCGCGCGGGTGTCACATACGGGGGTGAGCTGTGGGGACACACCAATCTGTCTAAACTACAGTCAACGGAAAATAAATTTCTGAGACAGGTCGTTGCACTCCACTACTGCCCCTAAGATTGGACATGGGAATTCGATCGATAACTGAGGAGCTAGGTCTTAAACCCTTGACATTTTGGAGACGCTTGTGGTGCAGCCCAGATCTCACAAACTACAGAGAGGAGTTACAGGAATTCCTGCACCTACGGAACGCCAAGCAAATTCCATGGATGATTTATGTTAAGGGAATGCTAGAGGAGATTGGTTATCCGGAACTATGGACGGATCCTACAAACGCCTGTCTAAAGACTCCAAAAAAGGTTCTTGTGAGAGCATACCAAGAACTAATGCTCACCAGAGCTATCGATGCCACACGAGAAGGATCTTTGACCCATTTGTTCCTAAAAGTAAAAGATTCTTACCATCTTGAAAGTACTCTAGATGCCATGTCTCCTGTACTAACGAGGAAATTATTCTTACAATGGAGATACGGAACACTTCCCTTAGCATCGTTCACAGCGTCCTGGACATGCCGCTCCTCCATAGAAACTTGCCCAGTGTGCGCACATCCAAAGGAGAATGACGTTCACGTTGTTTTCTTCTGCAAGGGCTATGAGAGGAGCAGGAAATATTGGTTAGTCCCCCTACTTAAGAACTTGGGTTTTAGATCCTTTCAACCTGCTTATAGAGTTTTAAAGACAGACCTCTCCCCCACTGTAGTCTTTGCCCTCTCGAAATTTTTAACTTCCATGTGGTACACCCGAAGCCGACGGGTAAAAAGACTCGTATAAAAAGACTCCTTGATAGCTACAGACTGAATTTCATGCACCCTCTTTTAACACTGTTTTAACTACTGGATCACACTGTTGTTTAATTCGTTTTAAAAAAAATTTGTACTAATGTTCTGCATCTTTTATGATCTGTGATCGAAATAAAGATTTCTGAAATGAAAATGTTATCTCTTATTTTAAGGGTCACATCCTCTCTCAGTCTCAGGGCCCTTTTGTTTTCCAGACCCTATACTTGTCCCCTGTACCTGTGTTTCTCTGTTCTCTTGTTTTCCTAGGCCACCAAAGTTTTAGCCACTTAGGTTTCCTTTCCCCCAAAAGCTTCCAGTCTCGAGATTCTCCTCTCTCAAGGCTCTTAGTAAGAGATGCGCCTCGAGTAAATGGGTAGGTGGATAGTGAAGGATAAGGAGACACGGAGCTGGATGCAAATGATGGATCTACCGATAGATGAGATGGAGAAGCAGGTATGCACTCATGTCTAGCTCTGCTCTCATAGGCAGGTGATGGGCAACCCTGCTGTCTGTGACAATTGAGGGATAGCTCTGCTGCCTGCACTAGGTAAGAGAATATTCAGCTGATCAAAGTATGGCTCTGTGCCACTGACAAGTGAAGGATAGCTCCGTTGATGGAACTGGTGGATACCTCTGTAGTCTGTGACAATTGAGGACTAGCTCTGCGGTCTGCACTAGGGAAGAGAATATTTAGCTGATCAGAATATGGTTCTGTGCCGCTGAAAAGTGAGGAATAACTCAGTTGCCTGACACGTGAAGGATTGCTCTAGTGTCTGCACAAGGTGAGGGGTCATCCAGCTGTGAAGCGGATTACTTTGCTGTGTTGTTGGTGGCACATAAGGCCCAGCTGTGCTGCTTCACAAGTGTGGGATTGGTCTGGTTTATCCTATGCTCCGCTGTCTGTTCCCACTGAGTGTTTGAAATATTGCTCCAGTTACGAGCTGGTATGAGTCTATTACCTGTCCCAGTATTGGTGTTTTTTCAGAAGACAGCCGTGCAGGCTGGCCTTCCTGCTTGCTACTTCTCGCTTATTGATACATTTACCTGCAGCGAGAAAGATGAAAGGAAGCAAAACTGTGGATTGTCGGTCTCAGACCCCTGGGTTCACTAAGAGCTAGGACTCTTTGGAGGATAGGAACATCCTGGTTCAATGAAGAGGCCATTGTTGTGATGTTTGATCTCACAGCAGCAGGTTTTAGTCCTTTTTTAGCTGAGGTGCCAGTTGTTTTGGCCCAATGAAGTCTGAGGATACGTTGCGAGCATTTTGTGTATGGATTACATGGTGCAAAGCTATGAATCCTGGAAAAAACACAAGCCAGAAGGGAAAAGCTGCCAACCTCGAATGCTAGGGCTGCAAACATACTCGTATATTGATGCATAATAACCTTGTATCGTACAATGGCATATAAATGGCAAACCATGAGTCCACGGGGCTTGTGTCCTGGTTCCTGGTCCATTAGGCATCTCAAGAAATAAATGCAGGACCTACACCTTTGGCAGACTAATCTGTCATAGCCCCACCGACAGTTTTTTTTCCAACCCTCACTATTGCATAAAGTTACATGGAAAATGTGGCACGGTGAGCGAGCCCTTCTGCTCTTATTGGAAATCATCGTTATTAAGTCCCATTACTCAGTCTGGATACTTGAGCCCTGGCTTCAGTGGGTTCAGTGGATGTATTGAAGCTCGAGGTCTGCCTCTCACCCTGTCTCCTGGCAATGTCTATGCTCTAGTAAAAGAAAACAGGCCCACTATGTTTTTTAATGCTGTTTGACTAGTATCTGCCCCACAGTATAGAACCCCAGCTGCATCCAGGTTATAATGTGCACTTTCTTTACAGAAGCTGTCGTCCACAATTTACAAGCTATAGCTATTTTAACTCCCCTCATTCTTACTCATGAAGCTTACCTATAGCTTATAAAGTAAACACGCCAAGCTAAGCAACAACTTCCACTGCACGTCCTCCATCTCCTGTTTGTAATTAGAAACCTAGAGTGAGGCTGTACTACCCTGTGAGTCCCTGGGCACTATCACAGGTAAAACATGTTTTATAAAATCATGCTGAAATAAAAGTGGAAACCATTTGTGTTTTAATGACTGCTCCAAGACTTGTTGCCTTTTGCTGCTAATGAGATATTTCCACTTATCTCACCGTCAGTGATTCATTTAAACAGTTCAGCTACTTTATATAAAGCTGGTTGTAAAAGAGAATTAATTTCGTGATGGTTTACCTACTATTGGGTCTTCCTAAGGAATGTTCAAGTATGCCAGATTGCGTTCTTTTAAAGCACACTGTTGTAGTATCAATATTTAAAAAAAAAAAATTAAATGTGTCTTTAGACAAGTACAAGATTTAGATTTGTGCAGCTTCATTGAACTCTTTGTACATTCGTAGTATTCTAGAAGACCTGTATTATACTGTGTTTGCACAGCTGTGAAGAAACACATCTGTGCATTTCCCTTCGGCCCTTCTGTTTGCACTTACCACGAAGGACATTCTAGTCCGAGTGGTATGATTAACTTTTGCACACAGCATATTATCTGAATATTGTCTAACTCAAGTAAATAGGTACCTCGAAGAATCTCCAAAGTTACACTGATGTAGGAATGTTCATGTTGCATCAAAAGATACAGCTTCGTCTGTATCCGAGTAGAATGGAGAAAGGAATAGTTGCTCTTTGCTTGTAGGCTGACAGCCCCGGCTATAATCGCCACCTCATTCCATCTCATCGTGGACACTTAATACAGTGCTGGGTTTTTAACTATCCTTGGGTTATAATAATTAGTTCAATGGTAACAAATTATGATTCGAAGTGCCCAGAATGCACAGAGTGTCAAATTAAAGCCTAGAAATGGGAAAAGGGTGCGCAACGCCATGGAATGAGTTAGGCACATTAGCACTGACGTATTCAGCGTTGGTTCAAAGGTAATAGGCTGGTCCTCTGTGCTAGTTTGTACGCATTAAGATGCATGATTTTCAAATGTCGTTTTCTTCCTTTTGACAGGTTACCCAGGATTTCAGGCTGCCACATACGCCAGTCGCAGCTATGCTGGCCTAGCCCCAGGCTACACCTATCAGTTTCCAGGTAAGGGACATTTGAATCTCTCTTTACCAGTCATGCCCTAATCGCAGAAACAAAACATGTTGCTTACGCGTTGTCATACCTGCATTTAAGTGGGATTAACATTGGGGGTCTATGGTTCTGGGAAAGGAACCTGCATGATGCAATGGGCCATGTGTAGGATATATGTACTGTGGGTGGGTTGAAGAGTAGGAAGTGGGAAGACGTATTCCATGTTACATCATGTTGCACCAAATGTACATCATATGCACAACAGGAAATCCATTCATGTACGTGCATGTGGGTAGGGAATGCTGGATGTCATTGATGCGCAATGGGGCTTCGGTGGGCGAGGGGTAACTGGGATGGAACGGGGTCCAGTGTAGGTGGGCACCATTCATGTTACTGCTGCAGCCCTTGCTGCCACAGACTCCCCAAGAGTATTTATGAAAAGTTCCTAAGTTGTTTTACATTTCATTTTAGAATTCCGCGTAGAACGGGCCCCACTCACCAGCGGGCCCATCCTCCCCGAGCTTACAGGTCAGTCTGGTTGATTTCCTAACACTTGCGCGTAGGAAGGAGAGACTGGCAGGGGGGTATTTACTTCCAGGGTGCCTGGGCCCAGGTCCTCAGAGTCTGACCCTCCCTGCTATTCTGCCTCCATTCTTGTCTAGCAGCCACTCTGGGCAGAAGCAAGAGGGCTGTTAAACTTGGCTGCATGAAATGTTCTCGTTCTGTCTAGTCTTTCACATGATCCCATGACTGCTCCTTCACCTACAGATTCCATGCATGCAGACAGTTTGGATCACCCACAGACAATACAGTCAGGTGGACTAGGCTACCTGTGGCAAAGCACCTTCCGTTCAGTGGGCCCCGGATTCAGGCTGGTTGCTCATAGTTTGCGCCGTCCCTTAGTTTCACAGTAGTATGTACTCACCTACCTGCTGAAATTCATGCTGCTGGTAAAGGTTCTCAGAATTCCTACTGACATCCAGTCCCTGTCCTTGCAAGCAGAGCGAGTTTTATAGGATGTGCATTCATTCACCTCAATGTCCATAACTCCACACCCGGCCTTTAGTGTGGCCAAAAGTCTTGAATGTATTCAAAATGTTTTTTTTTTTATTAAACACTATATTTAGCTAACTAAATAGCTAGCTAAATATATCAATTTAAACAAGGGCTATATATGAATTAAAGACTTTCAGTCGCATTGAAGACCATGTATGCAGTAACGGTCGCTATTTACCGGGGAATGGGGAGGGTAATAAATGGAAAAACCCCCAAAAAACAACCACTTACCTTCAGGCCGGCCACCTGCCCGGCAGCCGCCTCTCGGTACACTCACCGCCACCTCTCCCTCCTGTAAGCAGAATCAGGAAGTACCCAGACTCCTTACTCCTTTAGCCAATCACAGCGCTGCAATTGGTCTGAGTGCTGTGGATCAGCGCTCAGGCAGGGAATGGGAGCCTGGGGCATGTTCTGCACCCAGGCTGTAAAAGTGCGCTTGACGATTTGGGCGGCCCGATAGGGCCGGTCAAAGCGTCACTGCGCACTTTGGAGTGGGCAAACCAATCCTCTCCTGCTCTGGCAGTTCAGCCCCGTCCTGCACCAGGAAGGTAAAACTAAAATGATAATAACTAAGGTTATTATCATTTTAGTTTTTTTTAACTACTGCTCTGTGAGCAGTGGGGCGACGCTCCTCCGCCTTAGCGGAGGAGCCACCACTGCATGTAAGATGTGGTGAATGTCCACACTATAAAATTCACTGAGTGAGGCGCACTGCAAACCAAGCACCAGTGTAGTTGTCATTCCAAAAAAGACAAAAGGTTACTAAAAAATATTGTAGTCTGAAGATCTATCTGAGAAGATGTCAGTGTGCTCGGCACCTTGCAACGTGAACAATCAAAAGGGAGGTCTTTCTTCAACTCCTTTTAAATATGCTCCATGGTTTTCTTATGGGAAGGTACGTTAGAACTCACAGCGTATTTAAAAGGAGTTGAAGTGCGACCGCACTTTCGATTGTTCACGTTGCAATGTGCCGAGCACACTGACATCTTCTCAGATAGATCTTCAGACTTAAAGCATGGGGGTTGACCATGATTAGCAATGACTAATAATATGTATAGCCGAATAGTTTTAGTTTGGACTGAACTGGCTCTTGTTTAATTTCGTTTTCAGAGACCCCTGATGAAGGGTCATCCTCAACCCGAAATGCATTGGGTTATATGAGTGATTGTATTTTAAATCATAACCTGTAAATTGAAGCATTTGGAATTATTAAGATGTATTAAAATGAACATCTAGCAAATACGTAAATTGGAATTAAGTGTCTTCTCTGAAGGGAAAAGGTCATGTAATTGAAGGATAAACTGAAGAGTTTCAAAGCTATGTGCACCCATCTGCCAGGGACTGGTTTTCCAAACCTGTCATTGTTGTCACTGTAATTCTTCATAGCGCCGACAGACACAGCGGCAATGATTGGGTTGCACAGAAATAAACTATAAAAACACAAAAAATTGGTGGAAGCAAGTGCACTGTGATAACATATTCACCAGTAATAAATATTGCATATGTTAAGTTCCCATGGCAGTCCTGTGCCCTGTGACTTTCCTTGTAGTATAGTGGCTGAAAGTTTGCGTTCACAGGTCCATTTAGCTTGTTACGTTCCCCGGTCCATTTAACTGGTTAACATAGCTATGCCACTTGCTTTTGCAAGGCAAAGGCTGATTAGCCCATATATCGTGTGAGAGTTGATAAAACTGTGGTCAATTTAGAGTATTACTTGTATATTGATCAGTCACATTGAATCATTTGTAGTCATTTAAAATGTAGGGCTGGTGTTCTGATAATGCAAACACTGCTGAGGAATGTTTGTCTTCACATACAGATGCAAAAATCTTCTGCTCAAAAGGTGTTTGCTGGCATATGGTTAATATTTACTTAAATCACAACCTAAAAGTCTGCATACCTGTAGCTGGTCAGTGAGAAAGGGGGCTGTGAAAATGCAGCAAAATTAGCAATATTATGCAGCAAAACCTCCTTTCATTATGCTGCAAACATTCTTTGATCCATGCTGCAATATTGTGGGAGGTCTGCACAATGGTGCAGGTGTGTTTTATTTGTTACCGTCTCACTTGTGCACTGCTCTTTTTACATCCTGGGACCGTGTTTATATCATTGAGGGAAAAGGCGATAGGGCCAATATTGAGTCCATCTTAAAAATTGCAATTACTACACAAGGATTTAGGACACCCACAAAGAAATACCACAAAGGGAAAACTTAGTTATACACTGACATAAAATCAGTTTTCTAGCTTTCGAGAAGAATACCTATTACTTGAGGAAAGTATCATGGCAACCATTCCAGGCTTCGCAAACTCATGCCAAGTGAACAAACAGTGAGGCATAACCTCAAAGAGGATGCACAATAGATTCTGGTTGAAGACTTGTCTGGTTAAAATGAAAGCAATGCATATTCATATCTATACAATGACAGTCACAGCGTTGAATGATGTAAATGAGGAAAGTTGGATAATAATGAGAGTGAAAATGTGTATGATGTCCAGTTCTACTGCTGAGGTTGCCAAACAACCTATATTCCCCGTCCTTGTGATGGTCTGCAAGGAGCCTTTACGGTTCTGTCTGCTACACAATCTAGACTGCTAGCCTCAGCTAGCTGCAGTGAATCGTTGCGTTAAACTCAGTTCCTGCACCTTATGAACCCAGCCATCATGCCATTTCCTTCTTTGTCTGTACCGCTCCTAGTTTTCATTCGCCTGAAATCGAATTTCACACCCTCCCTCCAAGGTTCACACTCCTATTGTGGATGCTAGTGTCCCTCATTCCACTGACTACAGGCCCGTGACTCGATCTACCATTATACTCCTCATCCCCCAATATTTCTTTACTGTGGTTACCCTCCTGTCCACCTTACAAAACTGGCTGAATCTTGAAAAGCTAAAGAATATTTCAACGCAGCTTGCACAAGTTCTTGTTTAAAGGGTTGAACAGTGGATTAGGAACATATTTTGTGGTGTTAAACCTAGTGCATGGGGTCCCTGGTTACTGCTTGATACTGTATCCCGATTGATTAAAGAGGCTTAACTGATGAAAAACAGAGCCCTCCTTATTTGAGCAAATGCTTAGTGGGCTCAGGTGATTGCAGATGTTTTATGTATTTATCCAGAACGATGCCATGGTCTTCTACAAATGTACAACCTCTCTTTGAATGCATTCTTAGTCGAACTGTAATCTGTTTTGCGTGAACTTTCCTCCCAGTTGCAGTTCATATACCTGTAACAGCCATAGTAGGCAGATGGAGGGCATGCCATTAAATGTTTAGAGCTAAGTGTTGTTGCAAAGAGTCAGTGTGTATCTGACCCCCGAAAGTCAAAACTTATTAATTGGAGGCATACGTTTCTGTTGATGACCAAATCTTGGCTGTCTTCTATTTCAGCAATTCCGCTAACGGCCTATGGACCCATGGCCGCTGCAGCGGCAGCAGTTGTCAGAGGTAATGGCTCGTTCCTTGCAGGACAGACTGAGCAGCAGTGGCAGCGTGAGTTTGTTTGAGGCCCCCTTTTAACCCTTGCTCATTTTTTTTATATATGTGTGCCTTGATGCAGGTGGGATGGTTTGTAGCATATTTCTTCATGGTCTCTGTCATCTCTTGTATTTGAAGCTCTGTTTGCTGTGGCTAAGCGTTTTTCTTTCACTTTCTTGCTTAGGCACTGGTCCAACGCGTGCTGGTGGATTCCTCGGGACAAGCAGCCCAGGATCAATGGCAGAACTTTATGGAGCCAGTCAAGAGTCGGCTATAAGCAGTTATATCAGTGCTGCCAGCCCCGCCCCGAATGCTGGGTTTGGCCACAGTCTAGGGGTGAGTTTCTGGTCACCTTTATGCACTGATGTAGTCTTTGGGTGTAGTCATGTTGACAGACTGAATTAAAGGAGAGAGAAGCCATTGAGAGGACTGTGTGACCCTGGATGAATGAATGTGTGCAATAAGCAGAAGGGAGAATGTTTCTTTATTAATTAAAGTAAACCTGGCAACTAAAAAATTAAATTTACTGTGTGAGGTGGTAGCCTTTGTAGGGTGCACAGCCTTGTGCTGATAAATATCTAAGAGGCACTTTTGAGCTTGCTGAGGCTAGTGCCGATGTCCTGGTTTTCACAGCCCTTAATGAACCTTGGCAGTTCAAGCTTCGAAAGTGCTGGAAATCCACTCTTTGCAGTGGTTTCAGACTTGTTTTCCCTGTCACCTTGTAATATCGGCTCTTCACTGGGTGACAGTAAGAAGGGAGCAGGGGCGTCGCTTCCAGCGGTGTGTTTGGGGTATTACACTTCCCCTAATAAATGTATGTTCGAGGCATACGAGCTGCAGAATATATACTAGTGCATAGATCGCCATCTGGTGTTGGGCTCGGATGTTTGCACTTTGTTGTTGTATAGGAAGAAGTTCTTTGTAGTCACGAGATAGGTGACTCCTCCTTAGGATGATAGTGCGCATGGGCATCGACTCCATCCTCAGATTGTTTTTTTCTGCCATCGGGTTCGGATGTAAATTGCTGCACTCCGAGTCGGTGTCATACTCGATCCCCTTTTGAAGCGCAATCCCTCACCACTCGACAGTATTGTTTCGATTGCGTTCCCCTTCGACGCGCATCCAAAACGTCATCAAGACCTTCGATTCCGGTCGTCGACGCGGGCCGTTGGGCCTATCTGCGCCATAAGGCCCTGCAGTCAATAGAAAGAACTCCATTTAAAAAATGCCCCCTGTGTGGTGCTAAATTCCCACACACTGATCTCCACGAGGTCTGTATACTTTGCCTCTCTCCAGAACACGAGGACAAAGACTGCGAGGCCTGAGCTTCCTTCGGATCAAAGAAAACCATACGTGATCGCCGGGCTCGAAGTCACGTAATGTCTCGATCAACTACTTCGGCGCCAGAAGACATCTTCGATGCAGGCCCGATGTTCCACAAGAACCGGAGGATGAAGACATCAGCGTCTCTGAGACAGACGAGTCAGATGCCGAGGATCAGTCAGTTACTCTAGGTCAACCCCTGCCCCATCTACAACGAAATATAAGGCTCTGGTGACACCTTTGCCTTCGGGCTCAGGTCGACACCGCAATAATACTTCAGATGCCCCACCCTTGGGCCCAGCTCCGAAGTCCAGAGACAAGCCTTGAGGCGGCTCAGGATCGAGCCAGCCACATAGCGGTACCGAAAAACTAATCTCCGGCACCAAAACAAAAATCGAAACCAGAGACAGTGCCACGCCCTGTTCTATCGACACCGAAGACGGCTTCGACGCCAAGCGCTTCGGCACCGAAACACACTGAGGACAAGCCCCCGGAATTGAAGAAAGTCCATAAATCTTCGGAGCCGAAAAAGATTTCAGACTCGAAAACTCCACCAAAGCATAAGGAGACCAAGACCCCTCCCAAAGCCACAGAGCCTAAACCAAAGCACCACTCGGAACCAAAGTCGTCGGTGCCAAAAAAAGACAATATCTCAAAAGAACTGTTTAAACCAGATCCCTCGGATCCGAAACAAAATACTCTACACATTGACCCTGTTACCGGTCATGTCACCACAATACCACCTAAAAAGAGGAAATTGGACACCTCAGAGGCACCTGAGATACCCTTAAAGAAGAAAGACATCGCAACTTCACCTTTCAGACCCTCCTCTCCCCCTCCAAATCTTCCCACTATACCACTTTCTCTAGCACACTCTCCACTGCTTCCTTCTTCACCTACACCACAAGATTATGAAGATGACTTTGGGGGTGGGGATGGGGATGGAGACCCACAAGGGGATGATGATGATGACATCCACAGTATCCCACCACCTGACCCGTGGGAGGATTATACTAATGTCCCAGATATACCTGAGGCAGACTCATATCCATCTAAATCATCCCCTCCAGACGACAACATAGGTTTTGCGCAACTCATAAATAGAGCAGCCAAATATCATGGGGTAGAATTACACTCAGACCACCTGGAGGAAGATTTTTTATTAGAAACCTTTACACAATCACAAAAGTAAACAAGTAATTTACCTATGTTAAAAGGTATGATTAAACATGGCCCTGATGTGTTTAAAGACCCTGTCAGGGCTAGAGTTCTCAGCCCCAGGCTTGATAAAAAATATAAACCAGCTCCAAATGATCCAACAACTAGAGGTTCCTTTTGTCGCTCCTTTTATAGGGGCACCTCCAAAACCATTGGGACAGACAACACTTCTTCCTACAAAAGCCCCACTCAAACTTCCTCTAACAGAGGATATTTTAGAGGGGGGTTACAGAGGAAATAACAAAGGAAGAGGCCGCTGGAATAACACCTGCACCTCCCCTACCACAAAACAGTGACTTCCCTCCACTCCCCCAGACCATTCCACTCCGGTCAGGGGAAAACTATCACAGTTCCTACCTGTCTGGAATTCCATCACCACAGACCGGTGGGTGAGACAAATTATCCAGTATGGTTACTGCCTGGAACTCACCTCTACTCTTCTACACATACCTCCCAAACAAAGTCCAATGTCTGACAGCGGACGCATCGTTCACCGGCTGGGGAGCTCATCTCTTAAACCATACCATTCAGGACATGTGGACTCCTCAACAGAAACTGCTCCACATCAATCACCTGGAATTACTGGCGATTTTTCTCGCATTAAAATCATTCCAAATACACCTCCTTGGCAAAGCTGTCCTCGTTCGTACGGACAATATGACAGCAATGTACTATGTACAAAAACGGGGGGACACACTCTATGCAACTTCCACGCCTAGCACAAAGCCAATGCAGATGGGCCATTCCTCAAAAAATATACTTCTTAACAGGAAATCTCCCAGGGGTACACAATCAAATTGCGGATCTACTCAGTCGTCAGAGACAGCAAATCCACGAATAGGAACTTCATCCGCAAGTTTTTCATCCGGTTTTTAGGTCTCGCCTAGTGACGCAGCGCATGCGTTGCTCGCCTTGGCGAGATCTATTGTTATCGGTTTTTCGTCAGAAGGGAGACAGGAGATATGCACACGCTCGTACAGGCGATGTGCACATCTCCTCGTGTATGGCTCCCAGCGTTTGAGCACAGCGGCGCAGTGCAAATATCAGGGTCCATGACGTGTCCGCAACTCAGCCGAGGCTTACGCACTGTGTTTGACAATACCTGTTGTTTTGTTTTTCGTTAAACCTCTAATCACCGGACCGGAATCGCTAGAGCCCGTGTTCTTTCGCGAGCTGGATTTACTTCTTAAGGGGAACGGTGACGGAGAATAATTACATATTACAATATCTGGTGATTACGGGTCACAAATTTCCAGTGAATCAGGAGCGAGAAGTAGTACAGCATTTAAACCGTAGGAGCTTCAGTGAGTCAGGGATTAGCGTGACGGGGTTTAAATCTGTTTTTGAAGTTCCTTCTTTTATACACGGGGAGGGGTCGGGTGTGGGGATTGCCAGAATCTGTTTTCTGGATGTTTTCATTATGCGGAGCTGGGCCTAGAAAGGCTCATTGGCCCTCTCCCGGTCAATGAGCGGCCTGGACCATCATAGGTGGACCCAGACTAGTGACTGTCAGGCCAGGCTCGGCTAAACCATGCTTTGCTCTACGCAGTCTTAGTCTTGTTTCAGAGCTTCTTTGGGCAATTGGCCACAACTCACCACGAGAGGGCGGCAGATTCCAACTAATATCTTCAAAATGGCCTTGTTGATAGGGAAAGGGGGTACCCAAACACCAACATATGAATTTGCCTGGGGTGGGGCCCCATAGTTCTTTGCATCGGATTGGATTATAAAAATGTATTAATTTATTTAATGCAGTTTTAAATAGTGCAAACTTTACCCAAAGGTGTCAGAGCGCTTTAAAAAAGAACCAGATAAATTACAAAAAGTACACATGTTAGAATTTACATAATAACAAGTTTCATATACAATCAAGATAGTAAAAATACCAGCATTAGGTTAATACAGGTATATACATTCGTCCGATGTCCTCGCGTTGCTCGCCTTGGCAAGATCTATTGTTGTCGGTTTTTCGTCAGAAGGGAGACCGGAGATGTGCACGTGCCCGGACAGGTGATGTGCACACCTCCTTGTGTACGGCTCCTGGCGTTTGAGCATAAAGCGCGAATGGCGCGCTTTCACTTTCCGTCCCTCCCCCAGTTGGCTCTGGTTCATCACAGTAGCTGCAAAGAAAAAAAATACTTGTGTGGGTGAGTTTGGCATGTATGGACTTTGTAAGTTTTGAGAACTCAGTGGGTAGCATCAGATTTTACCAGTGGCGTCTTCTTTAGTGAATTATGTTACCCTGGCGCACTGACATCGCATCTGTATTTAATGTGTCTTTAATATATTCTTCATGGAAATTGTTCCTGCGCCAAGCATGTATTTCAGCTCCATGGTACATTTCCGTGGCTTGGCTGCTGAAATATGTCCATGGAACGAGTTTAGAAACAGGGTTCAAGTTTCCACGTGTTGGGCAAACGTAAGGAGTACTCGAACTGCATTTCTAATTCACAGTTTAGCTTCGCCTGGTACGCATTGTAAAACTGTCAGTGCACACGCGCACCCCTGAAGGTTTTGAGGACAGTTTTAAGGAGCACATGGTGTTAATTGATTTCAAAAGCATATGCATTGATTTCCACAGGGGTGTAACTACTTTATTGGTAGCAGGTGTAGTGGCACCGGGGCCCACTGAACCCTTGTAAATGCTGAATTTCAGAATGTAAACAGCAGCCAAGGGGCCCATTTGCCTCCTTGCACTTGATACATTGGCTAAGTCACTGATGACACAGCCGAGTTAGGACTCCTATTTCATTGTCGTACCACAGAATACTAAGCTTGAGGCCATGCCATTGACCTCCTTGTCAGTCATAAGTGTTACTTGTGTGGTAACTTTTGTCATTGTTTATTTCTGTGCTGTGTGTGTAAAGTCATTTGTTGCACAAGTCCCAAAGCAAGCAGAAAAGTACGATGACCAGAATGTTGGTGATAGAAAACAGGCGTGCAATCTTTCCTCGTTACACCCCCACATCTTTTAAATCAGAACACTCGAAAAATGAATAAAACCAGTTCATACTTCTGCAGCTGAAGGTGCATCTAAGAAAGTAGGTGGAGACATTGGTGGTCACAGAATGCTCCAGTGATAATGGACAGACCTCATCCCTGCTGCTATCATCTTTATTTAAGCGTCATTGCCTTCTCTTGAGGTCATTAACAGCTGTTAAATGCTCACTGTGCCTTTGTGGGCCAAGCTGAAGGCTGGGCTGTGAAATGATGAAATGGGCAATTAACAGCTATAACTGACCTTGGAATTATTGACCAGGGAAGGCTGTGACTCCAAGCATTACACGTCTCAGCCATGCATGCAGTAAGTTAAAACGCATTGTGTGTTGCCGCTACTTTTTAATAGGCCGGGCCATCTGCTGCGAGAGAGCTAGCCCCACAAAACTCCACACCACTCCATAAGTCGCAGTCCCAGACACTGCATTTAATTACTTCACAGTATGACAGCTCTACCCCGAGCCCCAGCAGTGCGTCAGAGAGGCTTACAGCCCCGGCCTCTGATTCTGGAAGGCATTGCCTTGTGGTTATTGGCTCTCTACTCTATCGTACCCATAATACAACTCTTCTCAGTCTGGCCCTCATTTTGTTTCTGCACACTCACAATATCAGCCCACCAGGGATCATTATGTACCATGTCGTACATAATTAATTTTCTTTGACTCGCATTTTTACCATCATTTTACTTGCAGAGCGCTGGTCTTTAAAACTCACAACATAACCTGTGGCAATCCCCAGTTTAGTCTTCTGTTTCAGCCTTGCTAATTTTCACGCAAATTGCTCCTAAAATCTTTTGGCAACATGAAGTGAAAGGGAGCACATTGGTTTCTCCCTGCAAATACTTAACCTGCCACTAACAAACATGTCACCATGTTTTTGCTCTAAGACCGTTGTTATGCTAATGTTGGTTAACATTCAAGCCAGTGCTGCCGCTGTTCCTTGCCCCAATTAATGCCTGAAAATGTAAAGCAGGCAATGAAAGCTGGCATGAGAGAGGGGCCCCGTCCTGCTGCTTCCAGGTTTTTGGGATTAGACAATTCAGCCTTTGTGGAGAGTGTCTGTTTTTTCCACCTGCTGTCTGGTAGCCTGTTTCCTTGGTTGGACTGTGAGGGCAAGAGGTGACTGTGCAGAGACCAGGGTTGTGAGTGGAGGCCCCAAATGAACAGCAGAATATGTAGTCAAAGATTGGTATCCGATTCCTAAATTTTGTTTAAGGCAGCCTAAATCATATTTACGCAAGGATTAAGCTGTAATCTCTCCATACACACAAATTTGACACATATGTGAGTGCCATAAGCAAAATATGAATACCCCGCTATACAGAACTACAGGGTGCATGTAGTAGGCATGCTGTATTCAAGTAGGGACTTGAAGCTCCGCCCATATTTTTAATTGGCTTGTCATTGTCCACTGTAAACTGTGGCTGTTCATTGGTCAATACGCTCAGCAGTCCTTCCTTAGTACCGCCTTGTCTCATTTTGTAAACTCCCATGGCGACATCCCCTGTTACGCGTGTTGTTACTTGGCAGGCTTTAATTACAGCCTCCGAGCACTATTTTCTCAAATAGCTTTGTAGGACACTCTCTCTCTCCTGACACTTTAAAAAAAAAACATTTTGATAGCACCAGCGGCAAATGCATTTGCTATGCAATAGGTCTCGCATTTACGAGAGTTTAAGCTATTGGCATTGTAAATGACTGTGTCTTTTATTTATCTGTTTTCAAAACAACACATAAATAAAAGACATTGTCATTTACAATGCCAATAGCTCAAACTCTCGTAAATGCGAGACCTATTGCATTGCAAATGCTTGTGCAGATGTGGGGCCCACCAGACATAGATCTGTTTGCCACACATTTAAACACAAAATGCCCAAGCTTCGCCTCCAGGTATCCACACCCATTGTCCAAAGGCAATGGGATATGGATGAACTGGTCAGGCAGATTTGCGTACACTTTTCCACCTCTCCCGCTCATTCCATTACTGGTGCGCAAGCTCAAACAACAGTCTCTCACAATGATCCTGGTTGCTCCAACATGGGCACGGCAACCATGGTTCACAACCCTGCTGGAACTCTCAGTAGTTCCACATAAAAAGTTGCACCTTTCTCCAAAGCACCTCTCGCAGAACCATGGAGAAATAAGGCAACCAGATCCAGCTCAACTGAACCTAGCGATCTGGCTTCTGAAGTCTTAGAGTTTGGTTATCTCATTCTCCTGCCCGACTGTATGAATATCATTAAGGAGGCTAGACGTCCTACCACTAGAGCGTGGTATGCTGCTAAATGGAAAAGATTTGTTGTCTACTATAATAACACAATCGATCCGCTTGATGCTTCCATTCAAAATATTCTTTATCTCTTGCATCTACAAAGATGTAATCTGGCATACACATCTATAAGATTACATCTTGCTGCCATAGCCCCTTACCTACAAAACAGACAACACTTGTCATTGTTTAAGGTACCTGCCATCAAAGCATTCATGGAAGGCCTTAAAAGGATAATTCCTCCCAGAGTTCCACCCTCTCCAGAGTGGAACCTAAACATTGTCCATACCAGGCTCATGGGTCCATCATTTGAACCTTTACATAAATGTGAGTTACAATTTCTCACATGGAAAGTAGCTTTCCTTGTAGCGATCACATATCTCAGAAAAGTTAGTGAACTACAGGCATTAACCATACAAGAACCATTTTTGCAAATACATCACAACAAAGTGGTTCTTAGGGCAAACCCAAAAGTATTACCAAAAGTCGTTTCTGCTTTCCACCTTCACCCGTCTGTTGAGGTGCCAGTCTTTTTTCCTCAACCAGACTCCGTAGCAGAACGGGCTCTTCATACACTTGAAGTCAAAAGAGCTATCCTTTACTACATTGAAAGGACAAAAACTTTCAGGAAAACGAAACAACTTTTTGTAGCTTTCTCACCACCACACAAAGACAACCCTATATCAAAAGCTGGAATTGCCAGGTGGATCGTTAAGTGCATCCAGATATGCTACCAAAGAGCAAAGCGTACATTATCTATTCCCCCTAGAGCGCATTCCACATGCAAACTAGGGGCTTCTATGGCATTCTTAGGGAACATCCCCATAGACGACATTTGTAAAGCAGCAACATGGTCTACACCGCACACTTTCACAAAACACTATTGTGTAGATGTGCAGGCAAAACAACAGGCTAGTGTGGGCCAGGCTGTACTAAGGACACTTTTTCAAACCACTGCAACAGATACAGGTGGCCACCGCTAGGGAGAGTACTACTGTTGAGTCTATGCACAAGTATATATTCTGCAGCTCATATGCCTCAAACGCTACTTACCAGTATGCATCTGTTATTGGCATGTAGAGCTGCAGAATTATATACGCCCACCCGCCTCCCCGGGTACCTTTATCTGTTGCAGTGCTATCTTACTTAGATACATCACACATGGACATCTCTTTCTGTTTCTCACACACTCCATTATCACCCTTTATGGCGAAAAACAATCTGAGGATGGAGTCGATGCCCATGCGCACTATCGTCCTAAGGAGGAGTCGCCTATCTCGTGACTACGAAGAACTTCTTCCTATAGAACAACAAAGTGCAAGCATCTGAGCCCAACTCCAGGTGGCGATCTATGCACAAGTATATAATTCTGCAGCTCTACATGCTAAGAACAAATTCATACTGGTAAGTAGCATTTTCCTTTCAGATGAATAGTTGGGTACAGGTGCTTTCAGACAGATATGGTGAGGTGTCTGCTGGATTTCACCTGGGATTTTTGTATGCATACACTGACAAAAACACACACATACACGCTCTCACTCATCTGTTTTGAAAGTCATAAAAATGTTTATTTTACAAAATATTGTGATTCTCTCATTTAATACTCCTAATAATCCATATTCCTTTCCCTTTCCATTGCCTCTTATGCCCCACTCATGCACCCTGCTTGTCATAAAATGTATTTCAACATTATATGCCAGCATGATGGTCGGAAAATCTAATCCCCCCACCCCAAATCTTTCTGACCAAGCTACGCCTCTGGAAGTGAGCTGATATCGTGTGACACACAGTGGCACCGTGTGAGTTGGAAGGCCATTTATAGTGAATATTGTATATATGGGGAGCCATAGTTGGATGGATGGACAGGAAGCTATTCAAGGTTGGATGGACTGGAGAAAATGCATGAATTAAATTCAGTACAAGAGGTAGAAATGGTCTTTGCAGCTATCTTCTGTCTTATATAAAACCCAAGCAGGTTGGGACAATGAAGCAACCCTGCTCATCAATTCCCTTGCAACAGTAACAAAGTTAATTTCCTTCCAAATTAAAAGGTGCTGCATTCTCTCCGTTGCTCTGTGACTTCCTGTCCTTCCTATTATTTTAGCTGTAGTTAATGTTGTGGCCATCACCTACTCAGAAGCCTTGTGTTGTCTTTCTTTCTCTCCCATCTTTTCTCAATGCTGTGCTTCTTTCTTAAGAAGCATATAAATAGAACCTTAACCTCTGTCTATCCACAGCAAAACAATGTTTCAACTTTGCTAGCTCTGCACACATCACTTGGACGACTTCTTAATGAGATATTTTCAATTCCTGTTACAGGCTCCGCTCATTGCAACAGCTTTCACTAATGGTTACCACTGAAGCTGGAGTAATAGAGGTAGAAGGTAAGGACTCTATTGTTTACCTATCTTCAATGGAAGTGAAGTTTGAAAGGAGCTGGCATGATGGGTAGTTAAAGATTTTTAGGAGAGGAGTGTCGGAGGTAAGATCAAAAGTTAATAAACAAAGGGGTAGTTTAGAGAGTTAAAGATATAAAGTTATAAAATAGAGTGTTATTGGAAGACTGAGGATAGGTTAGAGAGTCAGAGAAGTACACAAAATAATACTGGGGGCAGACTTTTGTCAACCACGGAAATCCCCTACTGTGCATGGATAAATGGAGAGATGGTAGAGTTAATGGAGCGTAGTGAGTAGAATGAAGTAGAGAAATACCTGGTGGGAGGGTAGAGCTAACAGAAGGCTAGAAATATTAGAGAGACTGAATAGAGGGTAACACCTTTTTACTAGCAGAAGGCAGGGAGTGCAGGTTCACGGCGGGATGAGGGCGGATCAAGAGTTAGCTAAAGACTGTCTGAAAGGCAGACAGTTACGGATGGTTCTTGTTGCTGGATATAGTAATTGTAAGTCTGTATTAAAGGTTCCTGAACACAGCACTTTTTCCAAAGATTGTTTTTGATTCAAAAATAATACACAGAAATTGTTGTCCTTAGTTCTTAACTAACTGCTTGCTACAGATCCATGTTTTTTGTGGAACAGTTGCCTTTTTTTCCTTGAGGGGTTACTTTCCTTCAGCTAGATTTCTAAGTTACCATGGCAACATTGTTTAACAGTTGCCCTTCTTGTTGAAGGACAAGCAGGACATGTGTTGTTTCCATTATGGATTCTCACTCGGAAGATGTGTGGGATTAGTCTGGAGATGCCATATAGGAAGGTAAGGGACATTGGTGGAGTTTTCCTTTTAACACCAACCCAAGGAAGTAGGACAAGTGCCATTCTGGATCCACTAGCTCTAGGAGAATGAGGGAGCAAGCCTCCTCCTCTTCTGCTCTGCATGTGGCCAAGCCTGAACCCTGAACTTCCCTCACATGTTTGGTATTTCTGTTCTGTTCATTGTTGAGGCATTTAAAGTACAGACACCCCGTCAAAATGGAGGTTTTCTTTGTCTTTAGAGTGCTGCTCGCTGTTCAATACAGCAAACATAATAGGGACAACAACACATCCCTGCCTGTAAATTTACTTACAGAGTCAAGAGCCCTTTAATATCAAAATGAAAAGCCAACAAAAGCACAGTGCAGTGACAGAGGTCCTGGTGTAGATGCTAGTCTTATTATAGTTACCAGTGCCACTGAACTGTGCATCGTCGATATTCCTTTCCTACAACAAGCCAGTAACATTGTATACTTGTCAACCCTCTCCTTTAGTTATCTGTAACACCGGCAAAGGTTTTACAGTATATTTAGAGCCTATGTTAGAGTCTTCGTTTTCTCTGTTTAAAAAAGAAAAAATCTAATTCTGGTATTTTCAGCAAAACATTCTTTGGTTGGTTTGGATTACAGACTTAATGAAAAAACATAAGAGGAAATATTGCCTCTTGCTAGGCTTCTTATTTTAATAAATTTTAACATTTAAAATATATTGTCAACGTGTATCAGTGATCACACACGTGCATAGATGTTCTATTTTTATGGAGTCAGAAAGGATGCTCATGAACTAGGATTACAGGAAAGTAATATTTTCTTATTGGAGACCAGAGCATGAGGCAAGGCTTCAAATAACCAGAAAGGATTTTGTTAGCTAAAGACAAACTGATTGGAACTTAATGCAGAAGTTGAAGGTTCAGTATAAAGTAGTGTGAGTGGGCTCGTTTAAGATTGAATGGAGAGTGTAGTTTCTGGAAGATGTGAATGTGAGGGTATGGAGAATCCATCCATGACATTTGTGTAATGGAACAAGAGCCCAAGTGGACTTGTAGAAACAGTAAAATATCAATGCTTTTGTCTTGTGCTTACACTCTAGAGTCCCAGTGATGGAGGAAATGTAGCAGGAGCATTCAAGAGAAGCCGGGAACCCGCTCAGCTTTTGGCATTCTGAATACACTGCCGGCTGCCAAGCTCCCGCTGGATCCCTCTCTTCCTCAGGAGAGCAACAACTCACTCCTAACCTGTCCTTATCCATTCCCCTAGCCCAGAGCGGATCTACGCCTTACCTCCCCTGTTTTTCCATCTCCTCTTCGTCCTCTTGTCCTGCACAAAGCAAATTGGCTTACATCCAAACTGTCCTTTTCAATCCCATGGAGATCATCTGTCATTTCACATTTCTTTAATCCCCACCACCCATTGCCCCTTCCCTTCCATGAAGCACATCATCTCGCTTTTACTAACCACAGAAGTTTACACTTCAGAAAACCTTGGTGTATTTATTTTAATAGCAAGTAGTTCATTTTTTTGTTTTTTAAAAACTTTTTTTGTTACTCCCAAATTATGTGGTGCTCTTTGCAGAGTACAGTAGGAATATTTGGGAATTCATTTTGTGATTGTGATTTAGCTAGTTTACTAAGGGATGCTTTTATTTGATATTGCATTTGTTTTTAATTGTTTGGACTGCATTGTCTGCTTGGCACTACTGCCAGAGGAGACCCGAGGACGTGGCAATGCTGCGATTAATATGTGTGGACATTTCCTCTGGCTGCCTCATGCAAATGTCACCTTTTAAATCTGTGAAACGTCAAGAGACAGAAGGAATGGACAGACCCACGGAACAAAAATGTATATTTTGCTATATGATACACGTATTGGGTCACAAATATTTTTTTTATTGGTTTTGTGTTTTTTTCTGTGTATAATATGTAAATATTGAATTCTGAACTGTTACTGCTGGCTGCAAAGAGATGTCTGTGACACTTCCTGACATGCATTGGTCTGTCAAGATGTCAGCTATCATTCCACAGAGGCTGCTGCTTGAAAAGTTGTCTGTGATATTCCCAGACTGGCTGCGGCCTATATAGATTCCCATAATTCTCCCAGACAGGCCATGGTCTGAACAGATGTCAGTGACAGTAGAGGTAGAAGAAAGACTAGAATGTTACAGCTCTTTACTTCCTCAGATGCACGTTAATAGTGGCCATCTTGGGAAGGTGGCATATACAATTCACTGCAAATGGATGTGTCACTTGGAAACAGTAAAGAAATAGTGTAGTTTGCAATTATTTAACTAAGAAAAATTATGAATATTTTAAAACCTAGCAAATCTCTAAAACAATGTAGTAATTGTATAATTGTTATGCTTGTTAAACCATGTAAAGCTATATGATTTCCTTCTTCCTCTAAGGGGGACTTGCGGTTTTATGAAGGATTCCCTGTGAAGTTCCCTTTGCAGCTTTGAATTGCAATCTTCTTATTACAAGATGGCCTTTAAATGTGTTTATAAGGGGCTGTTGTCAAGCTCTCATTGGGCTTTCAATACTAGTATGTCTTTTATTTCAATGCTCTGGACACTCCATGAAATTGATTAGTTCATAGAAGTGTCTGACTCTTATAGAAAGGCTTTGGCCAGTATGACTTTATGCCTTTCTTGTTGGAACGATGTTACTGTGGCCCCTGACAGGCCTGACTTTTGTGTTTTTGTCCAATTTATAACCTCCAACACATGTAGGGTGTCCAGTTGTCCGATATTTCGCAGTGTCAGCATGTGTTTAAAATGTTCTCTTCGCTGTGCTACAGTTTATTTGTCATCTCATCCACTACATTTCATGGGCTACTGTTGATGAAACCCTCGCCCTTTGTTCTAATATATCCTTCAGAATAGCTTTGGATGGTTGGCCATTCTCGCCAAAATGAAAGCTGGATGTGTGAGAGGATGATGAAAGAGCATTTGGAATCTGGAAACACCCCAGCTTGTTTTGACAAATACCTTTCTCAGCATCCTTGCAGTGCAATGTCTATACCTTTCTACTGTTGATTGGATATTTTACGGCAAAGGTTACGTTAATGTTTTCTTTGACTTGCGGAGGGGAGAACAACATGTAGAAAGCACTCTTACCCTTAAGCTCCCCTTAGCCGCATTGTTTGTTCTCACTGTGATCATATAATTCCTCTCAAGTCTTTGCCTTCCCAGGACTTGAGTTGGATCAAATTCTCAAGAATGGAAAGTCTTCCATGCTGTCAAAATGTCAGTGATTTGCCTGTAGAGGTGTTAATGGTACACACTTTGAAAGTCTTAAACTTGTGATCCTACTGGAATCACTAGGCAGAGGTGCTCGACTTAAATCGGTTAGGAAGTACTGCTCCTTTGTTCTGAACCTAAGTGTGCTGAGTCTGCTTCAGGAAAGTTGTGAGTGTGATCATTACAATTTTCCAGCTGTTCTCAGATTTTCTTGGTTGGGCAGATTGCTGGGCTCTCCTGTCAGATCTTTGTATCTATGCCGCATTCCAGCTCTGTCACTGTAGGCCTTGGACGGGTTCTTACTTCTTGTGTGTATGATATTTACTGCCTGTTTGTGTGTGGTTGAAGGGCACCTGCTCCCTGTTTGTGTGATTCAAGTTTGCTGCATCCTGTCCCTAGGTTTGCCATTCTCTGCCTCCTGTGTTTCTGGCCCCTGCTTCCTATGCCACCTGGAATGTTTCTGGCGACCCTCATTCCACTGGTCTGTGTGCGGCTGGGACATCTGGGGTCTGAAATTGGTTTTTAATTGAACCAAAGAGCAAACTAGGGACTTTCAGCATCCGTATGAAAGAGGCTGTTTTTCTTACACAAAGAACCAAGGTACTGTTATTACACTAACCCATTTCTCCAAATCCTGTCCTTGGCTGCAAAAGAATGTCCTTTAGAAGCAGGTCCCAGAAGGAAGCCCTCAAAGCTTTGATTTTGTATGTTACCGTGTAACCAGCGCACTGGCCGTTACATTGGCAGATGTTACCCTTGAACACTTTTGGAGAGTAAATTCTGGGACAGAGTTACAGAATTGTAAAGCAATAATCCTTTTTACTGAGGCACGAATCTGTGTTTTTTTAAAAATATTTTCCTATTAAAACGCTGAATTTTATTGTATTTTTTATACTTCCAGGCTGGATAGGAAGACAGTCTTGCCCTTGCTTAGGTCCCTGTTGTGGGCCTGTTCCCAGGTTGCTGGGTGTCTTCCTTCAGGCTGCCACCTGCAAGCTTTTGCTGCAGTTTTAATGGGGGTGCGGGAGGGACTGGTTGTTTTTAAAAAACACAAGATCTGTTTTTAAGCCAGTAAGTTATTATGAAGCACCATTTCTCCTCTATAGACCTGTAACCCCTTTTTCAAGATTTCAGTTTTGAATTCCTAATAAATTATTTAAAAATGTGTTTGTCTTCAGTCTAACTATAATCATCGCTATGTGGTATCTGTCTCTGAGCTGAAGCTGCAAACCTTGGCATTGGATGTTAGTGAATGTTGTATGGATGGAGATTTTTCTCATGCAAGGGAATGTTTTGCATGTTGTCTTTTTAAGCCTAAAGCGTTAATATACAGGGATAATTAATCCTTGCTTATTGGGCAAAGATGGCAAGCTCGGTAGAAACGATTGCGTAGACAATAGAGAAATTCTCAGACCATGCAAGAAATGGGTCTCCATTCAGTGGAGGAACATATTCTGGACTTAGTTGAGGCTCAGTGGAACTGCAATTTTATTCCAACCTCCAAGAAATATTCCTCTTTTCAGTAGAGGTCCAGAAGTAGTTTCTGATTCCCAGCCAAAGGCAAAAGGACCGTTGTTCTACAATGCCTGCAATTTAGAGGTGTACTGGACCGATGTAAAAATCACCCTAGTTCACTATCAAGCTTTTGAAGTTGACACCGTCAACCAATAAAAAAATAGTTTAAATATAAAAATCCTTGAGGTGAAAAAATTGCCAATTGAGCTGATAAACTCCTGCCCACCGGGTCAAAGGATAAAGACACTAATAGGGAACACCTAAACTGAATTGAAAGGGAAGCGAGTGGCTATCAACATTAAAGGATAATCCAAACCACAAAGCAGGACTCGAGCCATTGAAGTCAACCATCTTGAAGGATAAGTAGACACCTTCGAAGGATGCAGGTTCAAAATACCCTAGGGAGGTCGACATTAAGAAAAAGACAAGCATTGACGAAACCGGTAGGTCTAGAATGGGCTGTCGGCTCTTTGGCTTTGTCAATATTTGTTTTATTTTGTCATGGTTTTTGCAGAGCTGTATTGTTGGTAAGTTAGCAGGCTCTCATCAATGTAAAAAAAAAAAGCATTATCTAAAAGCTTCAGTATTTATTTTTTTGTCTCGTAACGCATAATTGGCATAGTAATCCATGCCACTGAAGATAACTACTTTTGTGTGTGGATGAGAAAGAGCAGAATGCCATCACTTACAGTGAAGTTAACCAATGGCTGAAGTGGGCTTGTCCGTGCACCATGCTGTGTGCTATAGTGGGTGGAAAAATTTTAACTGACACAATAACAGCTTAATAGAAGAAGAGGGCTGACTGAAACCAACGATATTACAAATGTAATGTTAGTAAAGTCCAAAGTCTTGACTAACACCAGACTTAACAAGCATTTGTAATCCAATAGTTCGCGCATTACTGAAAGTTTGACCTATTGGTGTTTCAAATAATAATGCAATGCCAATAGCTCAAACTTTCAGTAATGCGAGACCTATTGCATTGCAAATGCTTGTTCTATTTATTGCTTATGTTTAAGTCTACCTCTGTGACAGACATCTAGTCGGCCTAGGCATGCCTCAATGTATACTGTTTACTTTGGCACCACTTGCATGTTTTTTGCGCGTGCGTGCGTGCGTGTTTTCGTTTCTCATGTGATATTTCTCTGGAACAATTGTTGCAGTTTATTTATCCGAAATAACATTGGGAAACAATCTCTGTCTGAGGCGGTTAGATCGCTGCCCCCACCACAGCTCCTCCCTGTAAAGGAGGTGCATGTGCGGTCCTGCAGATTGCTTTCTCTAATTGTATTGCCTGTTGCATACTCTAACCACGCCAGACAAGTGGAACTACAAAGGTCAAGAAATGCAATACAGCCACTTCTCTCAGAAGAGAAGCTGAGGCTAGGCAAGAACACAACACGCTCGCCCCTCGTCACTAAACACGCTCCTCGGGCGACCCAAAAATATTACTTGCTTCGGAGGCTGCAATCACTTTCAGCAATTACTAGAGCAAAACAACAAAACACTAGCATGAGTCCGTGTTTTTAATAGAAACATGAGTACAGCACGTTATCCAGTATTTGGATATCTTTCATAGATTCATATGCCTGAATCATTCCCCGTCTTCGAGATGGGAGTCCTAAGGGTAACATAATCAAGCAATATTTAAATAATGGCATAGGCTATAATGGCCTGAGCCATGTCTAAGATAGCCTATTTATGTCCTTTTTAACACAAAAAAGGACTAAATGTTGAATGCTGCCAATCAGCTGCTAGCACCCTCTAGAAACCTCCTAGCAGAGGCAGTTTTCCTCAGATTTAAAAAAAAAAAAAAAAGAGTCTCCCCGAGTTCTACTCAGTCTCTTTCTGGAATTTTCCTGAAGATTGATATTTTCAACATCTCAGATAAAAAAAAGGCCTATTCTGCCCATGTAAGACCTGTGGTAGGAAGAGAGCCCATGTGGATGATCCACATAAAAAGTGTATTTTCTGCCTCCATCCTTCTCATGAGGTGAGGCAATGCAAGATCTGATTTTCTTCTAAAACTCTGAGGGATAGAGAGGGGAGGCTGCTTTTGCGGCTCCAATCCACGAAGCAAACGAAGCATTCTGAAGAGGACAGTGATGGCTCATCCAGATTCTACAAAAGATCCAGGTCTCAAGATGATAGTCCTGGTGGGGCAGAAAACACCTCAAACCCACTCAGGAGAGCAAAGGCCATAGAAAAGAGAAGCATCATAAAGTCTCTTCAGAGCATACAATATCCGTTCCCACCTCATGTGAGAAAGGAGAAGGCACGTCCTAGAGCCTCATTCACAGATTCTACGAGGAAAAAAGACAAAAAATCATCGTCGACGTTGACAACTCCTGGACCGTCTATGACGACAGGTACCACAGTCATGTTGTCAGCTCCTTCGACAGTAAGAACGACGACGGCCATTTCAGAACCCATACTGTCGACGAGAATATCATCGCCGACTTCTGTCCTGTCAATGTCCGTCCCGTTGACGAAGACTTTGTCAATAAAGAAGGTGCCGTCGACGAGTGCCCTGTCGACAAGCATCCCATCGGTGACCCTGTCGTAGACGAGCTAACCAACGACACCATCGGCGACGGTAACACCAGTGACAACAACACAGTCAACGACGAATATTCCTTCTTTAAGGTTGTTGGTACCGCCAACGCCACCGTCGACGACAGTCAATATTACCAGAGTAACAAATACCTTTTTCCACCCGGATGTTTCATCCTCTGCAAAGATCTCCCTCGCTCTTATTGGACTTCCAACAATCAGAAGATGAGGAGGATGACAGTGGGATATATGGGGTGGCATGGGGTGGCACTAGCCCGTCCGAGTTGCATGTGAAATACCAGGACAAAGGTAATGATTATGAGAACTAGCAACGACAGCAGTATTACCAGCGATATCTGGTTCTTCCACACCCATTTTCAACCTAATGGCTATCCCCCTGAGCCTCGACCTAGGGAAATGGCGCATTTACCACCGTCTTTGACCTAAGACCTTCAAGCCATGTTGGTGGACTACTGGCAGAGATTTCCTCCCCAGGATGCCCCAGATTGAGCCACCGCCACTTCAGCCACAGCTCCCAGCAACGCCAGTCTTACCCGACAAACAACTCCTACATTACTGCACCCCCCTACACAGGCGCCTGATCAAGAAAACTTCTCTTATTCAGAGGTTGAGAGAAAAGAAGTAGAGATCCCAGAACCACATCCACTGGCAGACCCCTGGGGTGACTATATAATCCGTACACCCTCTCCTGTGGCACATTACCCAGCAGATTCACCTCTAGAAGACATTGGGGGTTCCCACAATTTTGGTGGAGAGAGCATCCAACAGGTTCTATCTCCCCATAGCTGTTAAACATACAGATTGCTTTCTGTATCATTTTACAGAGGAAGCCTGGAAATCTATTTGTTCGATCCCTATAATAGATTATATCTGGCAGGAGGGAGTAAAAATAATTAAAACACTTGCCACAATAACACCAGTGCTCCCTCGTATAAACAAGAAGTACAGAGCCCCTGAAGATTCAGATTTGGTCTAATATGGCAGCCTTATTGGACCTCATCCCTGAAGACGGGAAACAAAAGTTGAGAAAGATCCTTATAGAGGGTGAAAGAGCGGCCTGGGAGACCACTGACTGTGCTATGGATATAGCTAATACAGGTTTCCGACAACTGGCAAGTGTAGCAGTGTTGAGACGCCAGGGGTGGTTGAAGGCCACCACCTTCAGGCCGGAAGTTCAAACAAAAATCCTGGCCATGGCGTTCGATGGAGATGCTTTATTCGGCAAGCATATTGATGATGCACTGTTCTCCATAAAAACGAACACTGACACAGCTAAATTGTTAACCACCCTCCGATTTATAAAAATGCCCTTCAGGGGAGCAAAAGGACACGGGTTTCCCGCATACAGAAGAGGTTTTCAGAGGCAACAGCAATACCAGCCCTATCAGTCTCAATACAGGCAGACCTATCCACCCTCTGTCTACTGTCAATCTACGACAGCTGGTTTCTCCCGTCAAAGGGCCCTCAAGAGGACACCATCCCAGGGGCGGGACAATGTAGGAAGCAATGAACAGTGCCGGGTACCTGCTCCCCCCCCCCTAACCCCCCCCCCCCACACTCCATCCCTCCCGTGGGTGCGAAGATTTGCAATTTCTGCCAGCAATGGGAGAGCATAACATCAGACCAATGGGAGTTAGATCTAATTGCTTTTGGTCATACTATGGAGTTCACAAGCAAACCTCCAACTATTCCACCCAAGGGAACCCCTCCCCCTCGTCTTTACTTCTTGCACAAGGAAGTAAAGATCATGCTCTCAAAAGGTGCAATCTGGGAAGTTCCATCTCTACAAAGGGGTTTCTACTTCCGTTTTTTCTTAATAATGAAGAAATCAGGGGAGTGGAGACAGATACTGGATCTCAGGAAGCTCAAAAAGTACTTGAAAAAACATGAATAAACAAATCTTCAGGGTGGTAACCTTAGCCGAGATCCTGCATTGCCACAACCAAGGAGACTTTATGACCTCACTCGATCTAGTAGACTCGTACTTCCACATCCCCATCCATCGGAACCACCAGAAATTCCTCAGGTTTACGGTAGCTGGTACCCACTACCAATTCAAAGATCTCCCTTTCAACGTCAAGTCAGCACCCAGAATATTTACAAAATTCCTCGCACCATTGGCCGCGGGCCTACGTTTTCAAGGTCACCAAGTATTCCCTTCCCCTACTTGGACGATTGGCTACTGAAGGCACCAACAGCAGATCAAGCGGCCAGAACCACGGATGCCTGTCTCCAGCTATTCAACAGACTAGGGCTGACAGTGAACATCAAAAAGTCTTTGTTTCTTCCCAGTCAAATGACACCATATCTGAAAGAGACAATTAGTAATGGATTCCTCACCTTAGAATTACCCCTGCGTCAGACTAGATCCGGAGAATTCTTTCCTCAGCAGTACCCCTACACGTCGATAGGTAGCGTCGGTCAACTCCACGTTTTTCGTGGCATCATGGTCACCGGAATGACGTCGCGGCATCTACTTAGACACCACCCTCGTGCGCTGACATCAGTTCTTTCTTTTCCCGCGCCAGCCAGTGCAGATCCGTAGAGAGTGGTACCTCGAGTCACTTTTGCGACTTTTGGCGACATCTTTTTTGAGTTATTCGACTCCTGGTGCACGGAGGGATGTCACTTCGGACTGACTTCAAGGCTTGCGACTCCTGTCGCAAATTGATGTCTGACACGGACCCGCACCTCATGTGCCTTTGGTGCTGGGAGCGCTACCACGACCCAAAGTCGTCCTGAGACTGCTGGGTCAGGAACCCGAAGTCTTTGCGGGAGCGGTCCCGAAAGCTTCTCGAGGCCTGTCAGTCCGCTCCGCGCTGTTCTAGGTCCCAAGCGAAAGGGAGGTCGCGGGACCGGTCATGGAGCCACCACCACCACTCGTCATCGAAGTCTTCATCGTCGGGTAAGTCAAGAGGAAGGCGAAGAAGCATTGTTGTTCTTCACATTCTCAACGTCCCTCGGCTGACGTGACGCGGGAAGCGGAAGGTAGTCGTTCGACTTTTCCGCAGAGCCTATTTGGTCAACTCCAGCCTTTCCTCCCTTTCCGGGAACCGGAGCGACCCCTACCCGGCTTCGCAACTTTCACGAAGCCTTGCATTCCATCTTTGGGCAGCCCGACTCTGCCGGCGTGCCCTTGCGCCCCTTAGACTCGGTTGGGGGCTCTAGGCCTTCGATGCCAGCGGGTTCGGCTCTGGTGCCTCAGGGCCCCCGAGGATCCAGGCCTGGATCCGAATCGGCGCCGGTCGACCTCGTGGCACCTCCTCTGGCGCCGAATCCAGTGACGACACCTCCGCCCACTCCGACGCCAGTTGTGTCCCCAGCTGGTGTCGACCCCAGTATCCCCCTCGATGTGGATACGGAGCCGGACTGACGTCGTCCGACATCTGGACCGGCGCTGACCCGTACGTTTGTACCCCTGTTCTCCCCTAATGATTCCTACAGCCTGAGTGGCTACCAGGAGAGGATGAGGAGGACTGGGAAGGGTCTGTGGACCCTCTTGCAGACCAGATAGATGAACCGGACTGGAGAGAGGAGTTGAGTGATGCCAGTGGTCTGGACACCTCTCCAGACCATGGCATACTTTCTCCCCCTACCGTGGCTATGGAAGAGGGTGCATCTTATGCAGTTGTGGTGCGTAGGGTGGCTGGGGCCTTAAACCTTGAGCTTCTTACGGTGGCAGTCAGGACTAACCTCCTGAGCGAGATGCTTCAGCCGTTAGCAGCTTCTTCGGAGCCCCTGCTGCCGTTCAATGAGGCCCTCACGGACATCCTTTTGGGCACTTTGTCCAAGCACAACACAGGGGCTCCTGTGGCTAGGATGATTGCCCGACGCCACCGCCCGGCTCCGGGCGACCCCATTTTTCTCTCTCACCACCCCACCCCTGAGAGCTTGGTAGTCCAAGCTTTGACTTCCAAGGGCGCATTCCCCAATGCACCACCTGATAGGGAATCCAAGAAGCTGGACCACCTTGGGAAGAAGATGTTTTCTTCCTCCAGCTTGGGACTGCGGTCGGTGAACACTGCATGTCTCTTGGGCTCCACTCGGTGTGGGACACAGTTGCGCAGGTGCTGCCACAGTGCCCGGAGGAGGCCCAGGCCGTGCTCTCCCATGCAGTTGCCGAAGGGAGAGACGCAGCAAAGTTCGCCATCCGATGTGGGCTGGACACCACCAACTCACTAGGCAGGACGATTTCCACGTCGGTAGCCTTTAGAAGCTATGCCTGGTTGAGGTCTACTGGCTTTTCGGGTGATGTCCAAGCTATGCTTTTGGACATGCCCTTTGATGGCTGTCGCTTGTTTGGCGACAAGGCTGACCGTGCTTGAGCCCTTTAAAGACCCCCGGGCTATGGCCAGGTCCTTGGGCCTCGCATCCACCTCCCGCACAGCGCAGTCTGCCTTTTGCCCCTTTCGTGACTACGGAAGGGGTGCCACACCACGTTCCACCCAGAGCCACAGGCCTGCGCAAGCTGTTCAGCCTCTGCACAGCTGGTGATATGGGACCCACCGTCGTGGGTCTTGGGGCCAGCGGACGGGCCAGTCCACCAGCGCCCCCTCTGCAGCAGCCTCCAAGCCCTCCTAGTCCAACCTTTCAGAGCCACCTTTTGCCAGTGGGCGGCAGGATTTCCCATCACCTCCCCCACTGGCTCAATATCACGTCGGACAGGTGGGTTTTGCAGATAGTCCGAAGGCGCTACTCCCTCCCCTTCAAGACTACCTCTCCATCCATGCCACCTCAGACCCATCGCATGTCGGAGGATCACTTGGCCTTTCTCCAACAGGAAGTTATGGCTCTCCATCGAGCGCTTTCCTGCCCCTGAAGTAGGTCGTGGTTGTTATTTCCACTACTTTCTGGTGCCCAAGAAGGACAAGGGCCTGCGTCCTATCTTGGATCTCCGGAACGTCAACTTTTTCCTCCAGAATGAGAAGTTCAAAATGTTGACCCTGGCTCAGGTCCTGTCTGCTCCCGATCCTGGAGACTGGATGGTAGCATTGGACTTGCAGGACGCTTATTTTCACATCCCCGCCCTGCCGGCCCATCGGCGTTACCTACGGTTCACGGTAGGCCACGAGCACTTTCAGTTTACCATGCTGCCCTTCAGCCTTACCTGCGCCCCTCGGGTGTTCACGAAAGTGATGGCGGTGGTCGCAGCTCTTTTTTGCAGATTAGGGGTTCCAGTCTTCCCCTATCTCGACGACTGGCTGTTGAAGGCAGGCTCGCCCCAGGCTGTCGTCTCCAACCTCCACGCTACAGCCAACCTCTTGCATTCGCTAGGGTTCACCATCAATGTGCCAGAGTCACACATGATTCCCTCACAGAAGCTCCTTTTCATTGGAGTGGTTCTGGACACAGAGCAGTTTCGGGCTTATCCTCCAGAGCAGCGAGTCTGCGATATTCGGGCTATGATTCCGATCTTCTAGCCCCTATCCCGGGTTTCCGTCAGAATGACCCTGAGGCTACTGGGTCTCTTGGCCTCCTGCATCCTCCTGATGGACTATGCCAGGTGGCATATGTGGGCTCTGCATTGGGACCTGAAGTTTCAGTGGGCACAGCATCAGGGGAATCTTTCCGATTGCGTCCAGATCTTGGAGGGCGCTGCCCACCAATTGCAGTGGTGTCTAACAAACCGGGATTGGGTCAATGGCAGATCCCTCTCCCTTCCTCAACCAGAATTCACAGTGGTGACTGATGCATCACTGCTGGGGTGGGGCAGCCACATGGGTGAGGCGGAGAACAGAGGGCTCTGGTCTCCAGCGGAGTCCGAAATCCATATCAACCTTCTGGAGCTTCGGGGGATTCGTCTTGCACTAAAGGCATTCCTTCCCTCTGTCAGGGGAAGAGTAGTGCAGGTGTTCACGGACAACACCACCGCCATGTGGTACTTCAACAAACAGGGCGGGGTGGGGCCGTGGACCCTATGTCAAGAGGCTGTCCACCTTTGGACATGGCTGGAACATCAGGGCATATCTCTGGTGGTTCAACACCTGGCAGGTGCTCTGAATGCCAGGACGGACAAGCTCGCCGCAGGTGCATGATGGATCATGAATGGTGTCTTCACTCGGAGGTGGTGCAAGGTCTCTTTCAGCAGTGGGGAGAGCCTTGGTTAGATCTATTTGCCACCGAAGAGAAAACGCAATGTCAGCAGTTCTGCACGTTGGAATTTCCAAGGCGGCACTCGCTAGGCGATGCTTTTCGTCGCTAGTGGTGTTGCTGTGTTCTATATGCCTTTCTGCCTATAACAGTTCTGCCCAGAGTGCTGAAGAAGATCAAGCGCGACCGGGTCCAATTCATTTTTCTTTTTTTAATTAAACTTTTTATTAAATCAAATCACAGAGTCATCGGTGCAGATCAGTTCAAGAATATAGTGCTGCAACAGGTAAGTAGCATTCAATACATTCAACAATGGCGTCATTATTCTACTCTTCGGTGCAGATCAAGTACATGTCAGTTCAAGAATACAGTGCTGCGACAGGTAAGTAGCATTCTATACATTCGATAATGGCGTCATTATTCTACTCTTCGGTGCAGATCAAGTACACATCGGTTCAAGAATACAGTGCTGCAACAGGTAAGTAGTATTCAATAGTTCAAGAATAGTGTCATTATTCTACTCTTCGGTGCATTGCCATATCTTCTGTAGGTGATGTGCAAATCTCGCCCCTAAAGGAATTCCTGTGTTTCCATTTTCGATCCCATTTCTTAGGGCAGCCTCGCATCTTATAAACCTCTTTCTCTGCTATCATGCAACGATCTAACTCTGCCACCCAGCCAATCGTTGGGGGTCGCGTGGCGGAGCCCCAGGACATTGCAATAGCTCTCTTCACCAATAAGTACCCCAGTGCCACCCATTGTTGTTCTTTGTCAGTCAAATCTGTGGCCTCTCAGATGTTTAGGATCCCCAACCCAGGTGTCAGGTCAATCTGTTTTCCTAGCGAGTCTTTCATTTTATGGGTTGCTGTATCCCAAAGGGGGCGTATTATGGGGCATGCCCAGAGAACGTGGTAAAAAGTACCCGCCTGACCACAGCCTCTAAGGCATAGGGCGTCTGTCCTACGGCCTATTTTGGCAATTAGTGTTCCTGAAAGGTAGGAGCGGTGTAGGATTTTCACTTGAATGAGACGGAAGCCGTGATTTATCGCTGTTTCTCTGCAAGTCATTTTTGTGGCTCAGAATTGGGCACGAAGACTATAGTATCCCGAGCTATTACACATGGCCATCGTCCCTCCGATCAGACTGCCTCTACGGGAGGATCTTCTGTCGCAGCAGAAGGGGACGGTCCTCCACCCGAACCCGTCCAGCCTCCACCTCCTTGCATGGAGATTGAGTGGCGACAGTTGACAGCTTTCGACCTTTCTCCCGAAGTCTGTAATATTATCTTGGCAGCCAGGCATCCCTCCACCAAAACGGTATACGCCTGTAGATGGAACAAGTTTGTGGCATGTTGAGCAGCAAAGGCTTTGGATCCCCTTTCTGCCCCCCTTTCAGAGGTTCTTCTCTTCATTCTTTCTTTAGCCCAGCAGGGCTCTGCTCAAGGCACTCTCAAAGGCTATCCTTCGGCCATTTCGGCCATCCTTTGGCTGCCTGACAAGCCTTCTCTTTTCAAGTCCCCTTTTGTAAATCACTTCCTTAAGGGCATTACTCACTTGTTCCCTCTAACTACTTTCGTTATGCCCCAATGGGACTTGAACCTGGTTCTCGCTTTTCTTATTTGCGCTTCTTTCGAGCCGCTACATAACTGTCCTCTCAGACTCTTGACCCTTAAAACTGCATTTCTGGTTGCCATCACCTCTGCTCACAGGGTGAGTGAGCTACAAGCCCTTTTTTCTAAGCCTCCTTTCCTGGCTGTCCATCCGGACAAAGTTGTCCTTCGCACTAGGCCTTCTTTCCTTCCCAAAGTGGTTACCTCTTTCCATATAGGACAGACCATCACTTTGCCCACCTTCTTTCCGCCTCCGTATCCTTCTAAAGAGAAAGAGAGGCTACACCAGGGCTCTTCAACCTTTTCTGTAATAAGAGCTACTTATGTTCAGTGAAAATCATCCTGAGCTACTAATATTACAAGTGCTGAAATAGTGACCACGTCAGACAATATTATGTTAGTGGTAATAACATTAGTAATAAGTCTCCCCAACACTGCATGATTTTTCAAGCAAATATCAGCTGTAAATATAATTTGAAATGTATCTTCTCCAAAAACCAGCTTTTTATTTCTGTAAATATACACCGTTTCATCTCAAATGCACACTTTTTAATGTTGGATTACATATGTTAATTCAACTAAACAAAAGCTTCTAAACTAGTAGGCTGGGCTCAACACAGGAGAGCTACTTACAGGTAGCTGACGAGCTACTGGTAGCTCACGATCTACTCGTTGGAGAAGCCTGGGCTACACCGTCTGGATCCAAAACTTGCGCTTTCGTTCTATCTGGATTGCACAAAACAATTCTGGGTGGATGACCAGCTCTTTGTTGGTTATGTGGATAGGCTGTGCAAAAATGAACCATCTCCCGATGGGTCGTTCTTTGCATCAAAATGTGCAATTCCTTAGCGAAAAAGAACCTCCAGTGGGGTTGTGTGCCCATTCCACAAGGGCGATGGCAGCCACTGCTGCTTTGAGACGTGGAGTCCCCCTTCTTGACATCTGCCAGGCAGCTACGTGGGCTTCACTGCACAAGTTTACCAAACACTACTGCCTGGACAGCCAAGTCCGTAGAGACAGCTTCTGCGGCTGTTTAGTTCTCCAGGACTTTCTGGTGTGAACTTGGTTTGCAGACCCACCACCGGGGTTGGTATTGCTGGGGTATCTATTCTAAGTTGAGGAATTCATAACTAATTTTCTCTTTCAGATGAACAAGTTACTTACCTTCAGTAATGATATATCTGTAAGAGACATAGATTAGTTATGGATTCCTCACTACCCCACTGATCCTCCCCGTTCTGCGAACTGACTTCTTGGGTAAGGGACTCCCTTTCAGGGCCCTAGTTTTTGTGCACCAGTAGTCAGTGTCTTGCATAGCTCTGCACTTCTGGTGTGGAATGTCTGGTAAAGAACTGACATCAGCGCGCGAGGGCGGCGTCTTAAGTAGATACCATGACGTCATTCCGACGACCACGACGCCAACGATGAACGCGGAGTCTACCGATGCCACCTATCGACTTGCAGGGGTACTGCTGAGGAAAAACTTCTCAGTATCAAGACTGACACCTGGAGGTAATTCTAAGGTGAGGAATCCATAACTAATCTATGTCCCTTACAGATATATCGTTACCCAAGGTAAGTCACTTGTTCTTCTGGGAGCAAGGTTGGATACGATTCAGTGCAAGGCACTCCTATCGAACGAGTGACAGGTACGTCTTCGGCAGCTTGCTGTGACTATCTCAAAAAGAATGTCCATTTCAGTGAGAGGGTAGAAGTCGCTCCTAGGAATGTGTACATCAGTAATAGACCTAGAGCCCTTAGCCAGGCTCAAAATGAGACCTCTGCAGGAAGAGCTTCAGAAACAAAGGCTGCAAATGTCAGGATCCATCAAAGACACCATTCTAATAACCCCGGCAATGAAAACGGCAATGCGATGGTGGTGTCACAGTCCACACCTTTCCGAGGGCCACCCTTTCTTACAAGAAATACCAGACTACATACTGATGACAGATGCCTCCATAAAAGGCTGAGGAGGACATTTGCAGGATCTACGAATCCAAGGCAAATGGTCCAATACTCAAAAACAAAGTCATATCAACAGCTTGGAGTTGAAAGCTATTTCTGTCTTTATAGGCCTTCTTCCGAGAATAGCAGGGACCTTCGTACTGGTCCGTACGGAAAATACGACCAGTAAGTTCTACATAAGAAAACAGGAAGGAACCAAATGTCTCACGCTTTCTCAGGAAGCACAAGAACTAAGGAGCGGGGCAACAGAGCATGGGATTTCTCTCTAGGCCGAGCATGTTCCAGGCCTACACAACACGCTAGCAGATTCTCCCATCAAAGCTACAGACAATTGTCACAAATGGGAACTCAACCAATTCCAGCTGGACGGAGTGTTTGCTCTATGAAGAAAGCCAGCGCTGGACCTTTTTGCCACAGACATCAACGCCAAATACCGGTCCTATGCCAGCAGGTCAATGCCCTTTCGATGCGATGGTCAGGGACAAATGCCTACGCCTTTCCCCCATCCCATTGATCCCCAGAATACTGACCAAAATGAAGTTGAAGAGATGTCCCCTATTTTCATTGCTCCCAGATGGCCCAGGCAACATTGGTTCCCGGAACTTCTTCATCTTTCAGAAGCCAGACCCATACGTCTGCAGATGTCCCCCTCTCTTCTGACCAGGGCTACTGATTAGACAGGCGTGCCATCCGAATCCGGAGTCTCTACACTTGCATGCCTGGCACCTGAGTTCCTGGAATTTAGGGACATGAACATTTCGTCGGAATGTATGGACATCCTCCTGAAATCTAGGGCGGAAAGTACCAATAAAACGTACAAGATGAAATGGAAAAGATTCCGTTTTTTGTTCCAACACAATGGCCTGCATCCATTATGAGTATCCCCGCAACAGATTTTACCATATCTCCTCTCCTTGGGAAAATCTGGTTTCGTTTTCGCCTCAGTTAAAGTGCATCTGGCTTCCATCTCTCACTATAGAAGAGCTTCCAGCACCATTTCTCTTTGTGCCTGAAGCCTGATCAAACAGTTAATGAAGGCACTGTTCCGTACTTTTCCTTAAGTGCGAGCACCTCCACCAGAATGGAACTCAACATGGTCCTTGCACAACTTATGAAAAGACTGTTCAAACCCATTCATAACGCTAATTGAAATTCCTGACATGGAAAGACGCTCTTCTGCTGGCCCTCACTGTATTTTAGTTCCTATATCCCTTATAGGCACTGCGCATTGGAATAATATGCACTATAGTTTTGACATAGGGCTGAGGTTAGTATGTCTCTATCGAGTACATTAAACTTATTTACTTGTGTGTGCCAGCTAACTCAGAGGTCACTAGAAACTTCTCGAATATACAAGAAGGGATTCGTTTCTGACAATCGCATAAACATGACAACTTTGTTTCCCTTAGAGTTGGAACAATCTCAGAACCGTGGAAACGAAAGATAACAGTTTCACTCAGTCAATCGTTCATGCTTCGTTTCTACAGAGTTACACAGAAATAGATAGACGGGCGTTTCAATAAAAAGGGTTTATTGAACAGTCTTATTTCTCCTGCAAGAGATATGAACTGCTACAATCGTAAGACAGGATGCAAAGTACAATATGTAGAGAGTTAGCAGTAAGATAAAATAATACTGCAATAGCATGGTTTGTAGCTATGACATATATTCATAAAATACATACATAAATAACACAGGCTAAAATGTGAATACTCATGTGATGCTTCTAAATAGTTCTACCCCAGTGTACCTAATCTAAGTGTAGTACGAGGTAAGAAGTAGGTGCTGTTTTCTAAAGTATAGCTAGCTATAGTTTTAGTTTTGCCAAAAGTTTCTCTAAGTTCTAGTCTGCTTCATACCTTAGAATGTGTGAGGTTGGAATCTCTTTCCGGAACTCGATATCTAACACCCCGCCAGGGGAGTCAGAAACACTGGAGCTGGATTCTCTACGAGGAGGCGTCTGGTCAGTGCGTCAGGTGAGAACTGGATCTCCTTCCGAACTTGTCGTGACGAACCGCAAGTAGGCAGTCAAACTGGACTGTACCGGAACCGTGGTTTGCCAGGGCAAGTGCGGGTATATTTATACCTTGAAGGTGTTTAGGAATGCCTGTATTGACGTACAAGTCGGGCATCGGAACGTCATGAATGAACCCCTAAGGAATAGATGTTCATGCATAATAAATGAGTCCTTGGAGAATACAATATCCAAGCAAGGGAAATTCCTAAAGGCTTAAGAGTCTGGTTTTCCAAGAACTTGTTGTGACGTGGATTGACGGATGTAGGAGACCATGCCTGTATTTGGTTAGCATGGACAATGCCTAAATAAGGGCTGGATTTTCTATGCCTAAATAAGGGCAATATGAATTGTACCTATATAAGGTCATAAATCGGGAAACCTATATACGGAATCTAAATCTTCACACAACATCACCTCAGCCAGAAGAGTAAGCAAAATCCAAGCGTTCACCATTAAGAAACCCGTTTTAATATTTAAAGAAGACGCTGTGATTCTAAGAACTAATCCTACATTTATTCCTAAGGTGCCATCACAATTCCATCTCAATGAGCCGGTTATACTCCGCAACCATCAACGCCTGCAGAGCAAACACTACATAGCTGGATGTCAAACGTTGCCTTAAATTCTACCTTCAGAGAACGAAGGACATTCGGAAAACTGATCAATTATTAGTTGCCTATGGCCAAGGCAGAGAAGGGACTGCAATAACAAAGGCCACTATCGCAAGGTGGATATCGGCTACGATACAATTGTGTCATATCCAATCTAACAAACCTTTGGAAACAACAGCGAAGGCTCACTCCACCAGAGCAGTTGCCACGTCAGCTGTCCTTTTCGCGGGAGTGACTCTGGAAAACAAATCTGCTGATGCTGCAACCTGGAGGACCACTCACACATTCACACAGCCTTACTGCCTGTAGTCCGCATAGGATGCAGATGCAGAAGTGGGAAAGGCGGTGATTCGCCATCTCTTCCATTAGGGTAAGCCTCTTTCTAACCCATAGAAAGAGTCTTTTGTTCTCATGGTGAGTTCAAATGTTTACATGTTCTTAATGATGTAAAACATAAGTAGGAAAGGTGTATTATAAGTTACGCTGCCTTTTCCTTGCCTCTCGCTAATGCTTTGTACATGAAAATGTGAATATGTAAGCAATAATTTAAGCTTTCTTATGATTATATTCCATGCATTTCTTTTCTTGCATCCCCTTATTAAAAAAAAGGGTGATAATACAGTAGGCACAGGTATAAATTTTAATGTGCCTCTTGTATTACCTCTAACGTTTGTGGTTCAATATGTTTTAGAAGTCAGGCACCATCCACAACAGACAAGGTAATATTGGAAGTGACTGCTTACAACTCTGATTCAGGTATGTGAATCTATGAAAGATACCCCAATACTGGATAAGAAAATAAGTTACTTACCTGTTACTACGGTTATCCAGTATTGGTATCTTTCATTGATTCACATGCACCCACCCTCCTCGCCGTAGAGGCTGTTTCCATATTATTCAATAAGATTCTCACTTGTGCTGGAAAAATCGGAGGGAAACTGCCTCTGCTAGGAGAGTTCCAGAGGATGCTGGCAGCTGATTGGCTGCATTCAACAATAAATCCTTTTTCAAAAAGGACATAGATAGGCTATGTTAGACATGGCTCAAGGCCATTATAGCCTAAGGAATTTTTTAAGTACTGCTTGATTATGTTACCGTGGGACTCCCATCTCAAAGATGGTGAATGATTCAGGCATGTGAATCTATGAAACATACCAATAAAGGATAACCGTAGTTACAAGTAATCAACTTATTTTATTGTTGATGATGACGTTCGGCGTGGGCAACACATTTGCAGTTCGTAAAGAAATGCTACTTTTATCATTTCAACCAGCCTTTCAAAATTAACTCAGTGTTGTCCCCCTTTAACAGTTCTACATTTATTGCAAAAATGACTATTGATGAAATATTTTCCATGATATGATTAACACTAATGACAATTACACAAATGAAAATCTTTAAAATGCGCATACTGTCACACACAGATCGGTTCTCATATGACTGGTACAATGGACTTGCCTGACAAACAACTTTTATCTGACTGTACTTGCATCTGACAGGGACTCCCTTAGTATAACCTTTATAAATCTATAGTTAAAAAACGGAATCTGAAAGAGACATGTTATAGATTCCTTACCTTAGAATATCCCCAGGCGTCAGACTGTATCCGGAAAGTTTTCGTCAGCGCGCTGACGTCAGTTCTTTCTATTTCCGCGCCAGCAGCGCAGATCCGAGAGAGAGTGGAACCCCTAGTTAAAAGTTTTAACTTGGTTTCTGAGGACTTGTTTCTCTTGTTTTGTTGAGTACTCGACTCCTGGTGCAATAGGGATGCCCGGGTTTAAGTCCTGTAGGGCCTGCCGTCGGAACATGTCGGTAGCGGACCCACACGACATGTGTCTCTTCTGCTTGGGGCACGCTCATGACCCCGAAGGGTGCCCGGATTGTCGGGCCATGGCGCCAAAAGCTTTGCGGGAGCGTTCCCAAAAGTTATTGGAGGTCCGGCAATCGGTTCCGCACTGGTCGAGGTCCCGCTCCTGTGGGAGGTCAAGGGACCGGTCGCAGAGCCATCACCATCGCTCTCCATAATCGGGGACAGGTAAGTCACGGCGTCATAAAAAGTCGAAGAGGCGATGTCGCTCTTCCTCTACCCCTCAGCGGTCGCGGGACGCGGTGGAGGGGGCGGGCGGTCACTCCCCCGCGGCTCTAATGGAGCCTCCGTTGTTGCCTGCGTCCTATCCGCCCTTTCCAGGCCCGCACGCGACTCCGGATGAGGTACAGGCCTTCGTGTCGGCCTTGCGCCATTTGTTTAGCACATCGGGTTCCTCCGGAGCGCCTACGGACCCCGCGGACCTGTTGGGTGGATCTACCCCCGTGCCACCACCTTTGGCCTCGGCTATGCCGGCACCATACCCAGCGGTGATACTGGCTCCGGCCTCGGCGCCGCCACCGGCACCAAACCAGGATTGGTCTCTTACCCCCCGATTCCATTTCTTGGTGGGGAGTTTGCCCCATTTCCCCGGGCACCTCATACTTACCGGCCTCTTCAACAACCAGTGGATGAAGGGGAGTACTGGGAGGGGTCCGAGGACCCTCTTGCAGCTCAATGCAAGGATGAGCCTGAATGGGAAGGCGACATGGAGGGTCCAGTGGATCTGGATTTCTCTCCACACCCTGGTACACTGTCCCCTTCTTCCGTGGCTACGGAGGAGGTTGGGACTTTTTCAGTGGTGTTGTGTAGGGTGGCTGAGGCTCTTAACCTCGAGCTCCCTTCTGTACCGATCAGGACCAATCTCCTGACCGAGGTGCTGCAGCCAGCATCCTCCTCCACGGAGCCGCTGCTGCCCTTCAACGAGGCGCTTACTGACATCCTGTTGAGCACCTGGAACAAACCTAACACAGGGGTTTCTGTAGATAAGGATGTGGCACGACGCCATCGCCCAGCACCGGGCGACCCCAGCTTTCTCACACAACACCCGACGCCTCTGATCTGCTTTTCGCTCCTTTCTAGGTTAGGGTTGAGGCGCCCAAGCGCGTTCCTTTCAGACCTGCAGGCCTGCGCAGTCTCAGCGCAGCCGTGGACGTGGGACCCGCCGTGGTGGGTCCCGAGGACAGCGGGCGAGTTAATCCACCACCGCCTCTGCCGCCGCAGTCTCAAAACCTTCCTAGTCGGGTGTTTCAGGCCCACCAGACGCCAGTGGGTGGCAGGATTCGCCATCACCTTCCCCACTGGCGCACCATCACCTCGGACAGGTGGGTTCTACAAATAGTCCGAAGGGGCTACTCTCTCCCCTTCAAGTCTACCCCTCAAGCCATGCCACCTCAGTACCACCGCATGTCAGAGGATCACTTGTCACTTCTCCAACAGGAAGTTGCGGCCCTCTTGGCCAAGGGGGCCATCGAGCGCGTTCCGACGCCAGAAGTAGGTCGTGGTTGTTATTCCCACTACTTCTTGGTTCCAAAGAAGGACAAGGGCCTGCGTCCTATCTTAGACCTCCGGAACGTCAATCGCTTCCTCCGGAAGGAGAAGTTCAAGATGCTCACGCTTGCTCAGGTCTTGTCTGCCCTAGACCCGCAAGACTGGCTGGTAGTGTTGGACTTGCAGGATGCTTTTTTTAATATCCCCATCCTGCCAGCCCACCGGCGTTACCTATGGTTCACGATAGGCCACGAGCACTTTCAATTCACCGTGCTCCCTTTCGGCCTTACCAGCGCCCCTCGGGTGTTCACGAAAGTGATGGCAGAGGTCGCAGCTCATCTGCGCAGATCAGGGGTTTCAGTCTTCCCCTATCTCGACGACTGGCTGTTGAAGGCGTGCTCGCTCCAGGCAGTCGTCTCCCACCTCCAGACTACGGCCGACCTCCTGCATTTGCTGGGATTTTCCATCAATATGCCGAAGTAGTACCTGGTTCCCTCTCAGAAGCTCCTCTTCATCGGAACGGTTCTGGATACAGCGCAGTTTCGGGTTTATCCTCCTGAACACCGAGTCCGGGACATTCGGGCTATGATTCCGATCTTTCGGCCCTGGTCAAGGGTTTCGGTCTGGAAGACCCTGAGGCTGCTGGGCCTCATTGCCTCCTGCATCCTGCTGATCCATAATGCCAGATGGCATATGCGGGCTCTGCAGTGGGACCTGAAGTTCCAGTGGACGCAGCATCGGGGAAACTTGTCCGACTACGTCCAGATCTCGGAGGGCACTGCACAGGACTTGCAGTGGTGGCTCACGGACCAGCGTTGGGTCAGTGGCAGATCCCTCTCCCTTCCCCAACCGGAGCACATAGTAGTGATGGACGCATCCCTCCTGGGATGGGGCGGCCACATGGGAGAGGCGGAGATCAGAGGCCTCTGGTCTCCGGCGGAGTCCAAGCTCCATATAAACATTTTGGAGCTCAGGGCGATCCTACTTGCACTGAAAGCATTCCTTCCCTCTGTCAAGGGGAGAGTAGTGCAGGTGTTCACAGACAACACCACCGCCATGTGGTACTGCAACAAGCAGGGTGGGGTGGGGTCGTGGACCCTCTATCAGGAGGCTCTACGTCTCTGGACGTGGCTGGAACATCAAGGCATTTCCTTGGTGGTTCAACACCTGGCAGGTACCCTGAATGCCAGGGCGGACGAACTCAGCCGCAGGTGCATGTTGAATCACAAATGCCGTCTTCACTCAGAGGTGGCACAAGGTCTCTTTCAGCACTGGGGAGAACCTTGGTTAGATCTATTAGCCACCGAAGAGAACGCGCAATGTCAGCATTTCTGCGCGTAGGAGTTTCCAAGGCGGCACTCGATCGGAGACGCTTTTCGTCGCGATTGGAGTTGCGGTCTATTGTACGCCTTTCCACCTATACCACTTCTGCCCAGAGTGCTGAAGAAGATCAGACACGACTGGGCCCAAGTCATTCTTGTGGCACTGGACTGGGCTCGAAGAGTTTGGTGTCCCAAGCTACTCAGTATGAGCGTGGATTCCCCGATCCGACTGCCTCTTCGGGAGGATCTCCAGGCGCAGCAACAGGGGGCAGTCCTTCACCTGAACCTGTCCAGCCTCCACCTCCTTGCGTGGGGATTGAGTGGTGACAGCTGATTCCATTAGACTTGCCTCCTGAAGTCTGTAATGTGATTCTGGCAGCCAGGCGTCCCTCCACTAAAACGGTATATGCCTGTCGGTGGAAAAAATTTGTGGCATGGTGCACAGCAAAACCTGTGGATCCTCTTGCTGCCCCTCTTTCTGAGGTCCTATTGTTCCTTCTCTCTTTGGCCCAGCAGGGCTCTGCTCTGGGCACTATCAAGAGCTACCTTTCTGCTCTTTCAGCCTTTCTTAGGCTGCCTGATCAGCCCTCTCAATTCAAGTCCCAAGTTGTCAATAGATTTCTCAAAGGCATTACTCACCTTTTCCCCCCTATTCCTTTTGTGATGCCTCAATGGGACTTGAACCTGGTTCTCACATAATTGATGTGCTCTCCCTTTGAGCCTCTTCAGAACTGTCCTTTGCGGTTATTAACTTTTAAAACTGTCTTCCTGGTGGCCATCACCTCCGCTCGCCGGGTGAGTGAGCTCCAAGCTCTTTCCTGTAAACCTCCTTTCCTGGCGATTCATCCAGACAAGGTTGTGCTTCGACCACGTCCCTCCTTTCTACCCAAAGTAGTCTCTGCCTTTCATCTCGGGCAAACTGTCACTCTGCCCACTTTCTTTCCGCCTCCGCACCCTTCAAGAGAAGAGGAGAGGCTCCACCGTCTGGACCCAAAACGTGCGCTTTCGTTCTATCTCAACCGCACACAATAGTTCCGGGTGGATGACCAGCTCTTTGTTGGCTACGTGGGCGCCAAGAAAGGCTGGGCTGTGCACAAGCGAACTATCTCCCGATGGGTTGTCTTGTGCATTAAAGCCTGTTACTCTCTGGCTAAAAAGACACCTCCGGTTGGGCTACGTGCCTGTTCTACCAGGACAACAGCAGCTACTACAGCATTGGGAGGCAGTGTCCCCCTGCAAGACATCTGTCAGGCGGCCACTTGGGCCTTGTTAAATACTTTCACTAAGCACTATTGCCTTGACAGTCCGGTCCGGAGAGATGGCTTCTTTGTCCGTTCAGTTCTCCGTGACTTTCTGGTGTAATCTCACTTGGCAGACCCACCACCAGGGTTGGTATTGCTTGGGTATGTATTCTAAGGTAAGGAATCTATCACTAACGTTTCTCTTTCAGATGTACAAGTTACTTACTTGTGTAACGATATATCTGTAAGAGACATTAGTTAGTGATAGATTCCTTACCGCCCTCCCATCCTCCCCATTCTGCGAACTGTTCTCTAGGGTTCAGGTCATCCCTTTCAGGTGCCCTAGTTCTATTGAACCAGTAGTCGGTCTCTAGCATGGCTCTGCGCTCCTGGCGCGGAAAAGTTGTGTACAGAACTGACGTCAGCACGCTTGGACGTGTCTAAGTAGCTCCGACGACGCCCTCTCGGCGGCTACGATGCCAGCGACGTACGCGGAGCCGTATGACGACGCCTACCGACGCACAGGGGTACTGCTGACGAAAACTTTCCGGATCCAGTCTGACGCCTGAGGATATTCTAAGGTAAGGAATCTATCACTAACTAATTTCTCTTACAAATATATTGTTACACAAGTACGTAACTTGTGCATTACCCATAAACATAAATATAAAATACAATCTTTAAGGTGAAAAACATGAGATTGTTTCCTGGCTTTAAAAATGCTGTTGTCCCTACCATTGGAAGGATGGGTCATGAAGGGAGGGGCATGTCTCAGCATTCTGCCGGCCTCCTTCCATACATATAAACAGACCTGCTATGGCAGAGCCCAAATGTCAATCTGCCTATATTTGATTATGAAAAAATATACCCTTTTACTTTTGTCGCAATCATGAAGTGTACATTTCGACCTTTTCTATGCAATGGAAAATTAAAACATCACCTAAGTTTCAATATAATCCGGGATTCCATGACATTCTTCAGCAGGCCACTGCCCTGTAGAAAAGGGCCTAAATGCTCCCCCTCCAGATAACGGCATGGACGGATGCTGCTTTTGCCGTGATGGGAGGGGGGGAGGGTGTGCAAGTCAGGAGTCAAGAGATGGCCAGAGCTGGTCAACCAAAAAAATCAATTGGTGATGTCCACTGGGTTGGAACCAAGCACCGAAAAGCAGGACAGATGCATAATATGAATTAACCAGAGAAAAGGAACTATAAAAAGCAGCCCAACTAACCAGCCAAAAGTGGTGGGCATGTCCAAAGTCCCTGATAGCCATATATCAAATACAGCATGCCTCCCAAAGCAGCTCCTGCGCTGCCCAGGCCTGACTTAATAATGGTGATCGACGAAGAAATAGAAATCTTAATGAAAAAGAAAAATAACAGATATTCATAAACTACTGAGGCTTTGGGCATTAGGAGGCATAGGGCCTCATGTAGGTAGCCAAATACCGGTCGGTAACGGCCGATTTTCGGTAAATATGCCGTTACCGACCGGTATTCAGACAAGTGAGATGTAGGAGTCCAAAAACGACTTTTCGGTAAATATGAGGCGGTAAATACCGAATCATATTTACCGAATTCTAAAATACCGAATCAGATTTACCGAATACATACTTAACGAATCGGTAAATATGAAGTGGTAACTATGAAGTGGTAAAAATTAAAATGACATGTAGGAGCACTCGGTAATTAAGAAATCCAAGAAAATCGGTAAATAAGAGTCGGTAATTAACACGGATTGAAAGCAGGTGGTAACCATCAACAGTGCATATAAGCAATCCCAAAATGCAACAGCGTGGACAACATGGCCGCTATGTATGTCATTGCAAGGCGCCTACGTCTACAGGCAGCAGGACTGAGGGTTTGGCGACGGGAGGAACGCATCTACAGACAGCGCATCACACTATTCCAGCTGACTGATGCAGAGATACATGAGAGGTACAGGCTACACCCCGAAACCATCATGGACTTAATCAGGGACCTTCACCCACTCCTGGACCGGCCAATAAGAAGGGCGCACGCCATACCCCCACATGTGCAGGTGCTCTGCAGCCTACATCTGCTGGCATCCGGCAGTTATCAGGTGGTGATAGCTGCGGTGGGTGGTGTATCCCAGAGTTGCCTGTCACGTTTCTTCAGGAAGTTCCTGGATGCCATGATGCAGAGAATGCACCACTACATCAGCTTCCCCAACACACAGGCTGCACTGCAGAAAACAAAAACAGACTTTTATCACATGGCACAGTTCCCCCATGTCATCGGCTGTATTGATGGTACACACATCCCAATCTGTCCACCAGCTGACACAGAGCACATCTACAGGAACAGGAAGTCCACCCACTCCATGAATGTGCATACCGATTTGAATGATTTTGTTAAGGGTCCTGTGGGTGGCAGAACCAAAAGGTGGGCGTATGCTATTTACAACGAAGTCTGGAAGTTGTCGCAGATTGAGGCGGCTTCCAGATTGAGAGCTATTGATCAAGCAAACATGGAGAAGGTTTTAGCCGTTATAGATAATAGCATTAGCACTCTCTCTTCTAGGATTTATACATTAGACAATATTGTTTCTTCGGTTGTTGATATTGTGCATGATGATATGTCTGTGTTATATCATGGTCAAAACCAGTTGCGTTCTGTTATGCAGTTTGCATGGACGTTGCAGACGTTAAAGGCAGGGAGGGTCCCTTGGGACTATCTGAACACTACATCGTTATTCCTTCCCTACAACCTTACTGACAAGCAGCGATTTATGTCCATGAAGGATGCTACATATTCATTGTTACAGATTGAAAAGTTAGAACCGTTGCCTTTCTCTGTAGCGGAGATCAATTCAGCTACGTGGTCAGTACACGGATTGATAACTCTCCCTTTCGCGCTTTTTAAGTTTACGTCTTGTATGAAACATTATGCTTTGGGTAGGTATGAACCGCTGGGCACCGCTTTCATACATGAGGTTTGGTCCCTCCCCTTTACGTATAGATGTACTAGGGACGGAACTGAGGTTTATTTGAAAGGCGAGGAATGTACCACAACACCAGACCATTCCTTGGTATGTAGGCACATTCAATTACACGGCGCATGCAATGTACAAGCCCCGAATTTGGCGTGCGTCCTACGAGGTATCCCAGTGCCTGTGATTACACCTTCTTTCACGCTGCTTGCAAACGGTAGTTATTCAATTTTGAATAATGAAGCTTGCTGCGGGATGTTAGTGGGAATCCCGTACATAGTAACTGTCTCGCAGAAAGTTGTCTGCTGCAATAATGTTCTTTTTCCACCCCCGCATGGGCGGCTGGATGTTTCCATCTGGCCTTCGATTCCAACCTTGAAAGCAGAGTTCAACAAGTTGAGCAGAATAAGAGCGCTATTGTCCCAAAAAGAGGTGCCTTTGACTTCCTCTCGTGAAACATTTGTCCTTCACGTTGCTAATACGCGCACTGAGGTACAGGCGCTTCTGAATACTGACCTCCCCCTGCATTTCGGCTCTTTGATCCAAACTATTTTCAATGCCTCGTCCACGACCGGCCTGGCTCATTTTTTTAAACTTGTGGGCTCGGGTCTCGTGACCTCTTTCCAAACTATTTTTGGTGTGATTCCGGCATTTTTTCATTCACTTTTCTCGAGCATCTTTGGAGGTGTCCCGCTGCTTCTGGCGCTAGTGGCAGGTGTGCTGCTTTTCCTTTTTATACTCCGGAATGGCTGCTCCTTCTGTGCCACACGAGCACCTGTCCCGTCTGCATCTTCTTCGTGATAGGATGCTTGACTTTTATGGTACTTTGCCATTGGCGACTTTGAGCCTGGCTTATGGATTATCCTTCAGGTATTCCTACTTCACCTGCGTACAACCTGTATTTCACTGCCTGGATTGTCCCTTTGAATGGCCTCTGGATTTGTGCTTGACCAACATGGTGTCTCCGGTGCCGGATTTCGATCGACTGATGAGGCCCTTAGTGTCTCACGAGTTGGCCTGTTCTGGTGTCCGGATTATGGCCTGTGGTGCGGCTCATGGTATCCTGGGTAATTGGGACATCTCTGCGGCCGCCTACGACTTCTTGGCTATGAGCTATTTGGAGGAACATTCCGGGTGCCCTCTGATTGTGCTAGAGGCTCCGATGGTTGGAGAACACGTATGTTCCTTTTCTTTACTTAATTGGATGGCTGAGACTTTTAGTGGCCCTGCAAACGATTTTTTGTTGGAAGCAGTGGCCACATATGCTGCCTATACATTCATGGATTAACTGGACTGTCGTCCATTGCGCCTGTGCTACTGGACAGCACCCTGGCGCAACATTTATTTCTTTTATTTCTCTTTTTTCTCTTCCTGATGGTCGTTTTGAGTTTTTTCATATACTTGCATTTTGTTTTGGAATTCTATGCTGCTATTTTTTGTAGTTTCGGACTTTGGCGCAGCATTGGTTACGCCTTGTTCTGCTCTGACGAAACTGAACTCTGCGTTCTCTCTTTTCTTGCCTATTGAATAGTGCTTCGATCAAGGGGGCGTGTAGTGAGTTCTCCCTGAATACGTACATACATTGTTAAGTTCGCATAACCACGTTAAATGTTAGAAAGCCATCTTTTTGTCTTTGCACACGACACTGCGTTTACATGTTATTTCTTAAATAAACAGCTGACTCGAGACTTGCTTCACACGTGAGCAATCTGTTGTTACCATCCCAAGCTCTGCGCAGCGACCTTGGTCTGTACATGGTGTGACAAACAGTCTGGAATATTACACAATGCATGTTTTCCACTCTAGGTTGATCGACCCACTATTTAGCCATGACACACGCGCAGCTGCAAATACCTGAAAGTTGGTGCTTTTAATATCACAGACATCATGTTTATTATTCAGACCGAAGACGAGCCTTCCTGCGAGAAGACTCCTGATGCTCCTGTGATGTGATTTCACTAAGCTGATCTTTGAGGTATGGGGTCCCCTATTCAAGCCTAAGAGACCTTCTATTAGCATAATAATAATATTAGCTTCTTAGTAAAGGAAAGGTGGTAGTATCCTCGGTATTTTCCGATTCGGTAAATACCACCTCGGTATTTACCGATTCGGTACATACCACCTCGGTATTTACCGATTCGGTAAATACCACCTCGGTATTTACCGATTCGGTAAATACCACCTCGGTATTTACCGATTCGGTGAATTCCGATTCGTGATTACCGAATGTTACCGAATCGGTAACTGTTACCGAATTTTTACCTACATATAACTTACCGATTCTAATTTACCGATTCGGTACGGCTCGGTATTTAAGAAACTGTAAAATTTATTTACCTACATGAGGCCCATAGAGAGGATACTGAGCCCATAACACAAATAATAATAATAATAATCCACTCGGAATTCAGACATATCTCTGAGAGCTCCGGGACTGTGTTGCTACAAATTATCCAGTATTTGATCTTTCATAGATTCACATGCTTGAATCATTCCCCATCATCGAAGTGGGAGTCACACGGTACCATAATAAGCAGTATGTATTGTAACCTAGGTCATAATGGTAATGGAAGTCACATTTATAGCCTATTTCCTTTTTTTTACTTCAAATCTTTTTATTTTCCAAAAGAGAACCAGAAGGGAATTCATTGTGTACACAGCGTGTCGCCTACAACCCTGTAAAAGTCCGGCCGCGTAGTGTTAGTTAGGGATGCAAGGTACAGGTAGGTGTTATCGGTATGAATGTTACACAGCAAGTCGCCTGTGAGAAGTTGGCCTGATATATGCTGTCCACTAGTTATAGTGGGCACCTTGTATCAGTCCAAACAGCCCCTTATTTGTTATAGGTTAAAGACAATCTTTATTGAAAACTATCCTAGTGGTAGCTATGGAGAGCAGCCTTCAGGCTAAGTCTTGAAGGAATGTAAAGCAGCTTGTTTTACCAGTCTATAATCTCTTGAGTTACTAAATGAAAGATATCCACACCAGGTATATATATAAAAAATATGTATTTATTACTATAACACACCCTCCTAGTCTCTTTATGAGACTAGAGTTCAAAACACATAAGTTATACTTCAATAATCACAGTAAAATAGCACAAATACACATCAGGCCCTAGGGGAAAGCCAAACCATATACTAAAATAGTGGTATAAGAACCACGACTTAGCTAGACACAAGGCCTAGAGCCTGTAGAAACGCTGGGAACCCAAGGTAGTGACACAAGGGACTCACGGGGCCGTGTGCAGTGTGTGAACACAGCCGCGAGTTCCCGTTAGCTTCTATGGGAAAAGTCGCGGTTAGATTTTTAAAGATTAGGGACACTTAGAAATGAGTCAGGACCAAACCCTTTTGGACTTAGGAAGTTCTAGGGCTAACACCCACGGGAGCACCGGAGTACTCGTGTTACCTCACCCAGGGAAGCCGGGTGCATAGGTGTCTTTTGGTGTCGGGTCACGTCGTCGATTTCAGTGGGAGCTGGCGAAGAAGTGCTGCTGCTGTGAATATGCAAAGTGTCCGAAGAGATCCAAGCCTGGATCGAAGATGAGAAGAACCTGAATACAGAGGGGACAGAGTCTGGGTAACTAGCCAGTGACCAGGAAGGTGATGGACAGATGCCCACCGATGTCGGGTGATTTCAGGTGAAAGAGGTGCGGCTTGACTCTTCAGCCAAGAGGACCAGGAGGCGTCGAGGATGACCAGGAGCTGGATTCGAGCTGTCCCACGAAGGATGTTGAGTGCTGCAGCGTCTGTGCCCGGAGTGGACACAACAAGCCTTGGCAACAGCAACCCACGCAGAAACGAGAAAGATGCTTCGGTGCAGACCAGCAAGGTCTGAGGGACTCACCACTTGGTAGGGAGTTGGGGCACGTCTGGAGCAACCAGGAAAGCCCAAGGAAATTCAAAGTTACCCCCCTCACGGACCCACCAGTCAACAGACCAGGGATCGCGAAGGGACCTCAAGATGAAACACAAAATGGTGGCCCAAGGGTCACTCGGAATGACCAGGCCGACAATCTTTGGTGGATTCAGTGCTTGAGGTGTGTTGGACCCGGCCTCGTAGAATGGCCCTCCGTGCCCCCGCACCACCGAAACCTGGTACATACAGCCCAAGCCCCCGGCCCAGCCGAACCTCCCCACCAGGACACACGCACCGACCCGGACATCCCCGTCCCTGGCCTCTCCCCTTTCGGCCACCCCGGGCCCGCGTGCCCACTTCATGCACCAAGATGGCCGCCCGGCCCCAGCGCGACCCGGGCATAGAGGCGCCACTCCGGCTGGAGGACATCCCGCTTCCAGGGGATGAGAGAGGGAGGAGCAGTTTCTATCGCACCTCTGAACTCCCCCGGGACGATGGGTTTCGATCGGCCCTCCGGCCTCCCTGAGGGCTGGCTCCACGCCTGCTGGGTGTCTGGGACTCCTCCCGACCCGGCCCTGAAAGGATCAAAAGACTATAGCAGGAAATCCCGACAAGCGACCCCCAGGTGACAAGACCCCTGCCTGCACAGACTCCGGACATCAAAGAGGGGTCGAACTATAACAAGGGGTGCTCTGGGGCTGTCCGGCAGATTCGACGCTGGAACAACGAGAGCCTGCTGACGTGGTCGCGGCTCCTGGAACTGGAACTCACCTGAGCCCTGCTGAGTGACTCGCGGCTCCCTGAAGATCGTAAGACCTCCGAACTTGTACCTGAGCCCTGCTGAGTGACTCGCGGCTCCCTGAAGATCGTAAGACCTCCGAACTTGTACCTGAGCCCTGCTGAGTGACTCGCGGCTCCCTGAAGATCGTAAGACCTCCGAACTCGTACCTGAGCCCTGCTGAGTGACTCGCGGCTCCCTGAAGATCGTAAGACCTCCGAACTTGCACCTGAGCCCGCTGAGTGACTCGCGGCTTCCACAGACTCCACCGGTCCCGCCGGACCCCACGACAACCAGCCTACCCCCCAGCTCGAGGATTGTGAGCTGTGTGCCGGGTACGTCCCTCCTTTGAACCGTTACCAGAGACAGTCCCGCTACCCCCTACCTTTCCGAGACTCTTGAGCCCGTGCTCACCTTGTACATATTTGCAGTGATACCTGTTTGATAAAACTTGTTCTGAGAATACCCAGTGTGGTCCCTCTGTGTCGTGTGGTGCCAGAAGTACGATCCTAGTTGCGAGAGTCCTCCCCCTGGGGAATCTCCCGCCAGTGCCCGGCTACGATACTTTGAGGGTGGGTCTCAGGGTAGTCAGGACCCCTTTCCGGGCTCCTCTGAGGTCGCCGTCTAACATTGGTGGCAAGCGACGGGATTCGGGCCCATCACCTAGAGATCGTACAGTAAACGACGGACGCACGACCAACAAAGATGGCAGAAGGAAGCGCCACGAGCTCCGCAGAAACCAACGCCAACAGAGTGTTCCAGGTGGAGCATCTGGAAGAATACACACACAAAGAGGTAAAACAATTTTGCAAAGAACTTAAAATCGCTACCACTGGCCTCAACACTAAGGAAGACTTGCAGAAAGCACTGAAAACTTGGGTGGAGACCGGGGCCTCCCGCCCGGAAGGCACGGGGGAGCGCCCCGACGAAGCCGAATCCCCCCAAAGTGAAAGCAGTAGCAATCAGGTGCGAGGCATCGTACCAGACGGGGGTCTATCCCCGGAAGAGCTCGCGGACAGAGAGAGAAGCCGCAGTCATGAACTCGAGTTAGCCAAACTCAAAATCGAGGGCGAATTGAAGTTAGCGGAGAAGAAGCTAGCAGTAGAGCAAATGCGTGTACAAGGCGAACTGGAAGAAAAGAAGCTCCAACGGGAGCACGAAGGAAGAAAGCTCCAACTGGAGCACGAACGGAGCTTAAAGGAACTCGAGCTCAAGGCCCGAAATGAGGACGGGAGGCCCTCGGGGAACCGAGAGACGGCCCCCCCAGCGGAACAGAAGGTCCACATCCCCAAGGATGTGGTCAAAGAATATTATAAAAACGATGACATTCAGCAATGGTTTCGGGCCTACGAGGTCGCCATGACCTCCCATCGGATTCCACAGAAGGACTGGGGGGCGGGGTTGTGGGGACGGTTTCTGAGCGAAGGAAGGGACACCCTGCTCGACCTACCCCTCTCCCTGCAGACCTCCTACAGCCACATGAAAGAGGCTCTCCTCACAAGATACGGCCTCACCCCAGAAATGTACCGCCAACGGTTCCGGGACTGCAGGAAGATCCCGGGCACCACCTGGGTGGAGTATGTAAACTTTTTTAGTCGGGCCTTCGATGGGTGGGTCAAGGGCAGCAAAGTCACCACCCTTGCCGAACTCACTGACCTCATGTTATGGGAACATCTGGCTGCGAACTGCTTCGTAGAGCTACGTCAACATCTGCTGGATAGCAAGCTCACAGATCCCCGGAAGCTGGCCGTGGAGGCCGACCGCTGGACCAACACCCGGGTCTCCCGGGGCATGGTAGGAGAGTACCCCCGAACCAGTCAGGGACCACCCCGCCAGAGAGGGGGAGGGAACCAGGGAGGGCCGAGGGAGTCCCAGCCTAGCCCCCCGAAGACACCACCTCCACCTTTCCCGGCGCCCCCCCACCAGTAACAGGGCCCCCTGGGAGACGGGGACACCGGGTGACCGTCACATGTTTCCGCTGCCAGAAACCCGGGCACTACGCCAATGACCCAGAGTGCCCCATGGCCACCCAAGTCACCCCTGCGAGACAGATAGCCAACGTGGCCCTAGGGGAGGAGGTTGAGGAAGCCGAGGAGTGGGAACCAGCCTCGATGGCCCTAGTATCCCTGGGAGATAGGGAAATGATCCCTGGTAGCCTCCTACCGTCCAACACACAGAAATATGGGCAGCTCGTCAAGATCAATGGCCACCAGGTAGAGGCCCTGCGGGACACCGGGGCCAGTATCACCGGTGTCCTCAGGCACCTAGTTCCCAAAGAGCAGATCCTCCCCAATGTCTTTTGCCCCGTGATATCTGCAGACAATAGGGAAAGTATGTGTCAGGTGGCCCTGGTGCCATTTGAGTGGGGAGGGGTGATAGGTAAACTCAAGGTGGCCGTAAGAACCTCCCAGCCGGTCGACTGCCTCTTAGGGAACGACCTGGAGAGTTCTCCCTGGAAGCACGTAGAGCGCAAGGCCCACCTAGGAATGATGGGACTCCCCGAGTGGGTGTGTGCCACCACCCGATCTATGACAGCCCGACTCACTCCCCGGAGAGAAATCGAGAGCACCCCGGTCGAAGTAGCCAGCACCGTCCCCGCCGAGGGTCCTCCCGTTCCCCCATCGGAAGGGTCCGTCGCCAGCGACGAACCCGCACCATCCGACCCCGCCCCGGTCCCCGAGTTGGGGGATCTACCCGAGTTGGCCCATTGGCGCCACGAGGGCGGGCCCACCCGAGAAGAATTTTGCCAGGAACAAGCCACCTGTCCTTCCCTGGTCGGGCTGCGGCGCCAGGCCGAGGGCCAAGCCGCAGGTGACCAGACCGGAACGCACCGAATCTATTGGGAGAATAACGTCCTGTATAGTGAGCAGAAATCAGTGGAGCTGGGATCCGGACGGGTACTGGTGGTACCTCTCCGCTTCCGGGATTTCCTCCTGGGCTTAGCCCACGATGTCCCCCTCGCCGGTCACCTGGGTCAGGACAAGACCTACAGCCGTCTCGTGACCCATTTTTATTGGCCTAAGATGAAAGCAGCGGTAGAGGCCCACTGCAAGTCCTGCCCCACGTGCCAAGCCAGTGGGAAGAGTGGGGGGAAGCGCAAGGCTCCCCTCCAACCCTTCCCGGTCGTCAGTACCCCCTTCGAACGAGTCGGGATCGACATCGTGGGGCCACTGGACCCCCCCACCTCCCAAGGTCACCGTTTCATCTTGGTCCTAGTGGACCACGCCACCCGCTACCCAGAGGCTATTCCCCTACGCACCATTACGGCCCCCGTGGTGGGCCGGGCCCTGATGGGGATCTTCTCCAGGGTGGGTTTCCCCCGCGAGGTCGTGAGCGATCGCGGAACTAATTTTATATCCAGGTATATGACGTCCCTGTGGCAACAATGTGGGGTGTCCTATAAGTTCACCACCCCGTACCATCCCCAAGGGAACGGCCTAGTAGAGAGGTTTAATAGGACTTTGAAAGGGATGATCGCTGGCCTAGAAGAGCCCCTCCGGCGTAAGTGGGACGTCCTGCTCCCCTGCCTCTTGTTCGCTTACCGGGAGGTCCCCCAGAAGTCCTTAGGGTTCAGCCCGTTTGAATTACTCTATGGGCACCCCGTCCGAGGTCCCCTCAGTTTAGTTAAGGAAGGGTGGGAGGCAGCACCCCAGACCACCCCCCGAGATGTGTTCCAATATGTCCTGGCCCTCCGGAACCAGACCAGGAGGTTCCGAGAACTGGCCGAGGCCAACCTGGAGGCGAGTCAAGAAGAAATGAAGCGCTGGTACGACCAGAATGCTACCCTGGTCGAGTTCCAGCCGGGCCAGCAGGTGTGGGTCATGGCCCCCGTGAAGCCTGGCGCTCTCCAGGACCGATGGACTGGGCCCTACAAAGTGGTCGAGAAGAAGAGCCAAGTCACCTACTTGGTGGACGTCCAGTCGCCTCGGGATCCCCTCCGGGTCCTGCACGTGAACCGCCTCAAGCCTCACTTCCAGCGGACAGAACTGAGCCTCCTGCTGGCCACCGATGACGGGGCCGAAGATGAGTCGGATCCCCTCCCGGACCTCCTGTGTATCAAGGAGCAGGATGGCTCCGTGGAAGGAGTGAACCTCTCCCCAGCCCTCACTGCCCAGCAACAAGCGGACTGCCGCCAGCTCCTAAGACAATTTTCTGACCTCTTCTCCCTGACCCCCCGGGTCACCAACTGGTGTGTTCATGATGTGGACACCGGGGACAGCCCGCCGGTGAGACACCGAGCCTACCGGGTTCCTGACCGGGTCCGGTCCTGCATTCAAGCGGAAGTCTCGAAGATGTTGACCCTGGGGGTGATCGAGCCCTCTGACAGTCCCTGGGCCAGCCCCGTGGTCCTGGTCCCGAAGGCAGCGGCCCCCGGTGTCGCCCCCGAGCTTCGATTCTGCGTGGACTACCGGGGGCTCAATGACGTTACCCGAGCCGATGCCCACCCCATTCCACGAGCCGACGAACTCATTGACCGACTAGGGGCAGCCCGGTTCCTCAGCACATTCGACCTCACCTGCGGATACTGGCAGATTGCGCTCACCGAAGGGGCCAAAGAGCGGTCCCCTTTCTCCACCCCCGATGGGCACTACCGCTTCCGCGTAATGCCCTTCGGGATGAAAAATGCCCCGGCCACTTTCCAGCGACTGGTGAATAGAGTCCTGGCCGGGCTAGAACAGTTCAGCGCGGCATACCTGGACGACATCGCTGTCTTCAGTTCAGAGTGGAGTGAGCACCTCCAGCACCTCCGAAGGGTGCTAATCGCCCTGCGCCAGGCAGGCCTCACAGTAAAAGCCAGCAAGTGCCAGATCGGGCAAGGATCCGTGGTCTACTTGGGGCACCAGGTCGGGAGTGGCCAGGTCGCCCCGCTACAGCCAAAGATCGACGCCATCCTGGCCTGGGAACCACCCATCACCCAGACGGAGGTCCGAGCCTTTCTGGGACTCACGGGCTACTACCGAAGATTCATTCGGGGGTATGGCAGCCTTGTCGGCCCTCTCACAGAACTCACGTCTAAAAAACAGCCAAAGAAAGTGCAGTGGACGGCTGCCTGCCAGGAAGCTTTCGATGCCCTAAAAAGGGCCATGTGTACTGCCCCCGTCCTCCAGGCTCCCGACTACGCCAAGGAGTTCCTAGTCCAAACCGATGCCTCCGAGCATGGCATTGGGGCCGTCCTGTCCCAAGTAAATGACCAAGGCCTAGACCAGCCCGTCGCCTTCCTCAGTCGGCGGCTGTTGCCCCGAGAACAAAGATGGAGCACCATAGAGCGCGAAGCCTTTGCCGTGGTCTGGGCACTCAAAAAGCTACGACCCTACCTGTTTGGCACCCATTTCAGAGTCCAAACTGACCATCGGCCCTTACGTTGGCTCATGCAGATGCGAGGAGAAAACCCCAAGCTACTGCGGTGGTCAATCTCCCTCCAGGGGATGGATTTCACCGTGGAACACCGCCCTGGTACGGACCACGCCAATGCTGACGGCCTCTCCCGGTTCTTCCGCCTCAGCGAAGAGAACCCCCCAAGCTGATGGGCAGTTCTCTCCGGCTTTCAGCTGGGGGGGACGCGTGTTGGACCCGGCCTCGTAGAATGGCCCTCCGTGCCCCCGCACCACCGAAACCTGGTACATACAGCCCAAGCCCCCGGCCCAGCCGAACCTCCCCACCAGGACACACGCACCGACCCGGACATCCCCGTCCCTGGCCTCTCCCCTTTCGGCCACCCCGGGCCCGCGTGCCCACTTCATGCACCAAGATGGCCGCCCGGCCCCAGCGCGACCCGGGCATAGAGGCGCCACTCCGGCTGGAGGACATCCCGCTTCCAGGGGATGAGAGAGGGAGGAGCAGTTTCTATCGCACCTCTGAACTCCCCCAGGACGATGGGTTTCGATCGGCCCTCCGGCCTCCCTGAGGGCTGGCTCCACGCCTGCTGGGTGTCTGGGACTCCTCCCGACCCGGCCCTGAAAGGATCAAAAGACTATAGCAGGAAATCCCGACAAGCGACCCCCAGGTGACAAGACCCCTGCCTGCACAGACTCCGGACATCAAAGAGGGGTCGAACTATAACAAGGGGTGCTCTGGGGCTGTCCGGCAGATTCGACGCTGGAACAACGAGAGCCTGCTGACGTGGTCGCGGCTCCTGGAACTGGAACTCACCTGAGCCCTGCTGAGTGACTCGCGGCTCCCTGAAGATCGTAAGACCTCCGAACTTGTACCTGAGCCCTGCTGAGTGACTCGCGGCTCCCTGAAGATCGTAAGACCTCCGAACTTGTACCTGAGCCCTGCTGAGTGACTCGCGGCTCCCTGAAGATCGTAAGACCTCCGAACTCGTACCTGAGCCCTGCTGAGTGACTCGCGGCTCCCTGAAGATCGTAAGACCTCCGAACTTGCACCTGAGCCCGCTGAGTGACTCGCGGCTTCCACAGACTCCACCGGTCCCGCCGGACCCCACGACAACCAGCCTACCCCCCAGCTCGAGGATTGTGAGCTGTGCGCCGGGTACGTCCCTCCTTTGAACCGTTACCAGAGACAGTCCCGCTACCCCCTACCTTTCCGAGACTCTTGAGCCCGTGCTCACCTTGTACATATTTGCAGTGATACCTGTTTGATAAAACTTGTTCTGAGAATACCCAGTGTGGTCCCTCTGTGTCGTGTGGTGCCAGAAGTACGATCCTAGTTGCGAGAGTCCTCCCCCTGGGGAATCTCCCGCCAGTGCCCCGCTACGATACTTTGAGGGTGGGTCTCAGGGTAGTCAGGACCCCTTTCCGGGCTCCTCTGAGGTCGCCGTCTAACAAGGTGGGAGCTACAAGTCAGCCCAAGGAGGACTTCAGGAGACGTCGAGAAGTCAATGTACTTGCAAAAGTGCACGGTGACGAGGAGTTCCGGTACCATGCTACTCACGAGGGCTGCGGGTCTCAGCTTTGCTGGGGACTCGGGTCGACCTCTGTGATGTCTGGAAATCCTCTTCCTGGGCTGCAAATACTTCGGAGTCCGGCGGGAGCTTCGGAAATGTAGACCAGCAAATTGCTTTGTTGGTGCCTGCTAAGCAGGGGAGTCACTCCTTCATCCCAAGGGAGATTTCTTCAGTCCTCTGGTCTTTAGCAGAGCGTCGAACGTCCAGGTTTCGGTTTCAGAGTTTCGTCCAGGGTAAAGAGAGGGGAGGTAGTCATTTCGAGTATAGGATAATGGTGCAACTTTTAGGAGAGTACCATCTATATAGTATTTTGAGCAGTTTATATTTGTGACGGTGCTGAAAGGTGTGGAGCACCACTAGTCTCCCCAGGTAATCGGCATGTGCCAATTGGCTGAACAGATAATGTCCCCAGCACACGTAAGAAATATTGTACATTAATTAAAATAGCATGCTGTAAGCAGCAAGTAAGACAAAGTGCGATGATTCTTGGGATTTTTTTTCTTTTATTCTTTTTTCCATCCAACAGCCAAAAGCCGACACGTGTTTCGTCGCACAGGGTATTACACCCGCGACTTTATCAAGGCTGTACATGAAACAAAAACAAAAGACAGGCAATGTACCAAGTAATTTGGTACTGGGTATACATAATCATAACCAGTATAGTTACTGAAATACCTGAAAAGTTAAAATGTGGTCTGTGCATACATGCACAAAGTTGAAGAGCAGTGAACAAACCAAGTTTTATTTAGGGTAAAAATTACCCACAGAAACCAAAAGATGGAAGACAAAAGATACGTCACCATATGCAAGTAGTGTTTTCGGGTGTTTTAGGCTCGTCCAAGGTGAACAAAAAGAGAAACTACGCGTGTGGACATAATCAGAAGCTGAATAAAGGGTTGATTAGGCAAAACGTGATGTGGAAATGCCTCCACATTATATACCCAATGTGCAGAATAAGTGAAAAAACGTTATTTATATAAAGGCTATAACCATATAAATACCTATGTTCTCCTTTAGTCAAATCTGTAAAGAATAGAGAAACCTTATGTAAAAGGCCGCTCTTTATAGGAAATAACTATAGTCTAACAGAAAGGGAAGTATTGCGACCTACTTGGTTTGCGGTGATATTTCCAACCCACAAAAGGGGTTCTTAAGTGAAGGTGACATCCGTAGTGATCAAGTGTAAGGGATCTATATATGTCCCAAGACTCAAAGTGACTCTTCCTAGATCAGAAGTGAACCAAAGGATTACTTTTTACTCGATACAATGTCAAAGAAAAAAAAAGCATCTCTGATTGGATTTCTCTAAATTAAGCTCATGAAAATCACGTATTAGGGACACCAAGTCTATGTATCTAACACGTTCACTAAAAGTATGGTTAACACAGGCTACATTCTCATCATCGTACAGATAGTTATCACATTGATATTACTCGTGTCTATTAGTATCTAACAACTGCAAAGGAATGAAAATATTTTCGCTAAGCCCTTAGTTCCAAGGAACTGCCAATAAGGTGAAAGATTAAATGTGGTATTTTCACGTTTGATATTACCAGCAAGACATACGTAACACGTATAAGATTGAGCGCTGCCGGTGATGGGAACGATTAGAGTCGATACTGACATTATGATACTGCATGAGTTCACTATTGAAAGGTTTTAGGATAATAGTCCCTTTTACGAGTGTCCTTGGAACTAAGGGCTTAGCGAAAATGTTTTCATTCATTTGCAGTTTTTAGATACCAAACACGACATGTTTCCGTGCAGCTAGTCCAAAGTTAGCATTTACCGTTTGGTTATAATGCACTTAAGAGTATATGGTCAGGCTGCACTACAAACAGCATCAGAGAAGGGTCTCCAAACGCTGCAGAGGGCTCTGCTCATGCAGGGGCATCCTCTCACATAAGAACCAAGCACTCTGCCTTCAGGATTGATAAGGCCTGCCATAGGAGTGACTTATAGGTTTATATGTGTGTATATATATATATATATATATATATATATAGTGATATAGGTAACCTATATCACAGTAAGGGGTGCATGCACCACCTTACCCAGTCTGCAGTAGCAGACCTGTGGTGTCATTTTGGGTGGCTTTCCAGGTGTGGCATACTACATGCTTCAGCCCCTGGTAGGCCTCTGGAGTACCTATGCCCTGGGTACATAGTATACCATATACTATGGACTTATAAGGGCACCCCAGATCCAATCTGTAATGTACCTAAAGCACATTGAATCATTTTAGAGAGGAAGCAGCTAGGCTGGGGCCCTGAATAGCAGGGTCTCAGCCAGACTAAAGTCGAAAAACAGTGAAACACCAGCAAAAAGTGGGGGTAAACATGTGAAGCAGATCCTAGTCTCCTACATCGCCTACAAACCATGACGGGCCGACCGCGTAATGAAATCGGCACAGCGTCAAAGCTCAATTATGAGGAGCCTTCCATCACAGAAGAAAAGAAAAGAGATAGGAAAGAATCAACGTGAATAGAAGAAAGGAAATTAACAACAAGAAATTGTTAAGAGGTAATGTAGAGACAGCAGGAGAGCTTAGAGAAGAGATGAGGGGAAAGGAAGGGAAGCATATCAATACAGAGGAATGGAAAACAAATAGGGAAATGCAAGAAGAGGAAATTGAAATAAGTAACAGGTCCCAAGACTGGTACCCAGGGACAGTAGCAAAGAGAGAAGGGATGGCAGGGTGGGGGCGGGAGGGTGTTTGTGTGAGGGCATGAAACAGTCAGTTCGCCTTTCTAAGCGCATGGTGAGTGGCGCAGGGGAGAGTTCAGACGGGGCGTGCTGTTAATCTTTCACGGTCAGGAGGACACACAGTGTTTTCAAAGAGGCCTAAGGGCCGGAGCTTCGGGGGTTGAAGACGTGCGTGCTCCATTTTACATAGGTAAGTGAGCAGTGGCTGCCATAATTTAGTGAAGTGAGTGTCTCGGGACTGTAAGCGCCCGGTGAGCAATTCCATAGTCACAGTATGCCATAGACAATTGAACCAGATATGAATAGGAGGGGTCTCTGTTTTCTTCCAGTACAGGGCAGTACGTTGTTTAGCAGCGCCTAACATGTGGAGAGCATTATGCCAATCACTGCGGGTCAGAGCGAGCAGATCGTCAGGTTTAAGACCTAGGAATATTGTAACTGGAGTTTCAGACAGGGGGAGGCCAAGCACCTTTTTGATATGGCTAAGGACCTCTTTCCTATATAGGGTCAAAAGGGGACAGGCCCACCATATGTGGAGGAAATCACCCGGGGAGTTCAGGCATCTCCAGCACAGAGGAGAGGTGGTGGGAAGCATCTTATGCAGTCCAAGGGGGGTGTAGTACCAACATGTCATAATCTTATAAGCAGTTTCCCGTTGGGAAATGCTTCGGTAAACTTTCGGGATGTCCCGCCACAGGCGGTTCCACTGAGCGAAGGCGATCTCAGAAGAGGCGGCTGAGTGCCAGTGACGAAGGGTGTTGTAGGACATGGTAGGTCCGGGATATGAGCCCCTTAGAATCATCGAAGGAGCGAACTAAGCGTTCAAAAGGGGTAAGCGCTCGAGTGGCGGCCTGCGTCAAGGAGAACGCAAAGACCCAATGACGGAGCTGTATGTATTGTAGTCTGGCTCCCTCCGAGAGTTGGAACTCCTCCTTGCATTGATCAAAGGATTTGAATGTATCGCCTAAGAACAGATCCCTAATCGTTCTACACCCACCATCCACCCAGTCAGAGAACACTTGTGGGTTAACAGCAGGTGGAAATTGTGAGTTCCCAGCGATGGGGGTGTGAGCCCCCTAGCGACAGCCACCTTGTCCCAGATGTCTAGTACTGTCCTGGTGGAGAGGGCAATGTAGGCGCTGGGTGAACGCAAGGACCGGTTAGCCAGGGGAGGTCCCAAATGGATCTTCCAGTCACTGCTCTGTCCATATGAAACCAGACCTTTTCGCTCTCCTATGCCATCCACTCAGAAACGAAACGTAGGTGGGAGGCCCAGTAGTATTCTAGCAAGTTGGGACATGCAAGTCCACCCCTGTCCCACGGGAGCATTAGAATTTTGTTGGAGAAACGGGGTCTGCGTCCGCCCCAGATGAATTTAGTGATTTCGAGTTGGAGACTTTGGATCTGGTGTTGCGGAATAGGAGTGGGGAGGCATTGGAATAGGTATAACATTTTGGGAAGCACCGACATTTTGATTGCATTCAGGCGGCCCAGCCAAGAGAGGGTGAGAGGCTTCCAAACTCGCAGGTTCTCCATAACCACTCTCTTGCAGTCCTACCAGTTGACATGGGACCATGTGGCGAGTGAGGAAGTCAATTGGATTCCCAGGTAGCGAATGGAGCTAGTGGCCCACTGGTAAGGGACAAGGGACTGGAGTGCAGGGATCTCATGCCTCGGGATCGTAAGGTTCAGTGCCCAAGACGTCTTGTGGTTAATTTTGAGACCAGATGCCAATTCAAAGGACCGTAGCAAAGAGAGGAGTGCCGGTAGAGAGACGTGTGGGCGGGAGAGCGTAAGAATCAGGTCATCTGCAAAGAGCGCCACTTTATGTTGTTGGCTCTATTTCCTTTTTAAAAAAGGACGAAACTTGAAAACATAGCCTATCAGGTGACAGCACCCTCTAGAACACTCCAGACAGAGGCTGAATCCCTCCGAATTTCTACTTCATGTCGTGTGAAGGGAGTCTCCCTGAGCTCTGCTCAGTTTTTTTCTTCAGATTGCTTCTGTACTTGCTATATCTTTACAATGTTTGAATCTTCAAAAATAGGTCCCTTCAGATCCTGCAAATCCTGGTAGAAAAACAGACTGCATGTGGGCGACCCACGTAAAGACTGCCTTTACCCCCAACATCAGTTGAAGAAGTGCAAGATTTGTTGTACCTTTTCTTCAAAGACCTTGTGTGAGAGGCTGGCTTAGTATATGGTGCTCACATATGCAAATGTAGCATCCTGCACTAATCCAGACAACCCTTATGGTGATTTTAGTGGTCAAAGACAACCTTTGGAAGCTCTCTAAGTGGTAGCTGTGGAGATCAGGCTTCAGGAGTAGTCCAGAAGGAGTGTAAAGCAGCTTGTTTTAGCAGAACTTCATCTTATTGGTATAGGTTAAGTAAAAAAGAACCACACAGTTTATTTATATAAAAAAGGTATTTATTATAAGACACTCACTAACACATAACAATATCTGCTACCCAAAGATAAAACACAGTGCACGTAATACTTTGTCTAATAAAACAGGTTATTAGCACAAATACACAATGGTCTCCAGGGGGAGGCCAAACCATATACTAAAATATTGGAATACGAACCACGACTCAAGTCAAGAATATACCCAGAAGACAGAGAAGTAGTGGGGACCCAAGGAACCACCCGAAGTAAGTACCCAGGAACCCCACTGCAGCCGTGTGCAGAGTGGAAACAACACAGCGTGCTCAATTCAAGTCGATGGGTAAGTCGCAGTTGCAATTTTAAAGGGGATGGACCCTTCCCAGTGGACCCTGAAGGAATCCCGTGTAAGATAGAAGGCTGATGAGCCACCCCACCCATGGATACCCTAGGAACCAGGATACCTACACGAGGGAAGCCGGGTGCATAGGTGTGAAGTGGCGTCGGAAACCGCTGTCGAACTCAATGGAGGGCTTCAGTAAGATGCTGCTGGCGAAGAAGGTGAAAGTGTCCGGTAGAACCCAAAGGTGGATTCAAGTTGAGAAGTACCTGCAAGCAGAGGGAACAGAGTCAATACCACTCAGGAGTGACCAGGAGGCACGGAAGACGAATGCCCACCGATGTCGGGTGTTGCAAGAAAGTTGACGATGACCTTGGAGCTGCAAATTAATCAATCAGTCATTTGTAAAGCGCACTACATACCCGCGAGGGTCTCAAGGCGCTGGGGGGGCCGCTACTGATCGAACAGCCAGGTCTTGAGCATCCTCCTGAAGGTCAGCAGGTCTTGGGTCTGTCGTAGGCTCAGTGGGAGGGTGTTCCATGTCTTGGTGGCGAGGAGGGAGAAGGATCTCCCGCCGGTGGTTGTTCTACAGATGCGCAGGACGGTGGCGAGTGAGAGGTCGGCGGAGCGTAGCTGGTAGTTGGGGATGTAGAAGGAGAGCCATCTGTTGAGGTAGGCTGGGTTGGTCTTGTGGAGTGCCTTGTGTGCGTGGATGAGGAGCTTGAAGGATATCCTCTTGCTAACGGGGAGCCAGTGCAGGTCCCTCAGGTGGGGGGTGATGTGGCCGTGGCGTGGTACGTCGAGGATCAGTCGTGCAGAGGCGTTTTGGATGCGTTGCAACTGTGTGGACCAGGCAATGCTGTGGAAGACCAGAAGCCGTTCACGAGCTGTCCCATGTCGGATGTCGAGAGTTGAGAGGTCGGTGTTCGTCAGGAGCACCAACAAGCCTTGGCAACTGCAAACAACGTGGCAAGCGAAAAAGGTACAGTGTCTGGACCAGCAAGGTCCAAGTGACTCACCACTAGCAGAGGAGTCAAAGTTGGAACGAGCAATCAGGGGTGCCCACTGGAGTCAAAGAAGACCCTCGAGGGGACCCACAGGCCCGAGGCACAGCAGCTGCAAGAGGACCTCGAGCAGCTTACCAAAGATGCAGGCCCACTGTGCAAAGGATGCGATGAGGATGACTATCTCGGCTGCAGGAGATGCTTGAGGTGGGAGCTTCTTGGAGACTGAAGATCTCTGAAGGAGAGAGCCATCAAGTCTTGGCAACGGCAAGTCAATGTGGTGCACAGGGGTGCTGTTCCAGCAGTTCCGACTAGGAATACTGACCTCAAACTTGGTATGAAGACCGTGAAGTTCTCAAGGGAGTTGCAGTACCACCACCTGTGTTGCTGAGCCTTTCAGAGTCCGTGGGAGCCCAGGATCAACAGACCGGTCAGCTGCGTTGCAGTACCTGCAGATGCAGGGGAGTGACTCCTTCACTAACTGAATCGTAGTCTTTGACTATATTCTGGTACTACGTTTGAGTTCACCAGGAGACCATTTCCCCCGCTGTGACCACGATCATTTTGACGTATCCTTGTCCCGTTCCTGAAGCTACGTACTGCTATCAATGTGGTGATGATATATTCACTTGTTTAACGCTTGCGCCATGACCCTTAGATGAATTGTTTGCCAACACTACGATTTACACAATATTGTGACGCGTGCATTTACTCATGATGAGTCCCGATAGTGTGACGTCAATTGTAGCTTAGGCGTTCATGTGACTACTTTGTTTTTACTGCAGTTTAGCATACTACTCTATAGAGTGCTTTTATCAGCCATTCCCCACTCATTATGACATGTTTTACTCTAAATCATGGGCCATATGGTTGGCTCTTGTTTTGGTTACATACGTATTCTTTGGCACTGATTATAGCTTTCCACTGTTCCACTAGATTTTTGGAGACTGTTGATCGCTCATGTTTATTTGACAGACAGGGTATCTTAACGCTTATTGGCATTATTTACCTACCAGGCGTATGCACATTGTTGGAGACTGTTGACCGCTCATGTCCATTTGACATATAGAGCCTCTTATGCTCAGTGGCATTATTTACCCACCAGGCGTAAGCATAGATACCTAGGGGCAGATTTATGAGCCCCTTGCGCCACTTTTGCGTCACTTTTCCCATGTTAAAAGTGACGCAAAAGTGGCGCAAGGGGCTCATAAATCTGCCCCCTAGTGCGTAGTTGCTTTGTAGGCATTTTTTGATTCATACAATCCCGTTTTTTGCCTAGATATACTCATATCCCATATCCTTCTTTTCCAGTGCTCCTTTCCTGGTACTTACCTTAATTCATTCATTGCCCCTTTTTTGTGAATCACCAACCGATTCAGCCCGGACGAAATTACAACCGGCGGAGAGGTGAGCTTTTGTTGCATCCTCTCATTGATTTACCACATTTTCCACCCTATGTACAACATTGATTGACTAGGCTTTCGCCTTTTTTACTCCATTTCAGAATCTCCTATTTCAAACCATCTGCCCCACAGGTATGATGTATCTCTAGATTTTCTGGATCTTTATTTCTATTCACACTCTATTGAGCATTTATGCATTTCACTTTTCCCACAGGTTATTTTTCTCTGGGGAAAGTCGTCTTTCCTTCATAATTTGATCTCACGTACAGAATTATTCATTGGTCATACTGTTCTAACATTATTTAACTTTTATATGTCATTTTATGTCATTTACTACTATGTTGTTTGTATTGTTGTATTTTATTTTGTATGTCTATCTGTACAAATGGATTGTATAATTTTCAATCTATAAATGCATGTCACATGCATTGGTCTCATAGGATCAACATCGAACCTTGACTGAAGGCACAGTCCTTTTGTGTATAATTTTGTATCGCTGTCACATCAAGGTGGCGGTTCTTTTGCTGCACTGGGAACTTTGCACATTATTGTCACAGTGTATCGCCCTTTTGTTTCTATAGTAAATTCCAATCCTGGTATACTATGCTAATATATTGCTATTGTACATCTTGTAGCCCTGAAGAAGTCGTGGGTTCACACCCTGACGAAACACGTGTTGGCTGGGCTTCTGATCACCGATTAAACTACAAAGAAAGAAAACGCTACTTGACTGCTGTTATAATTGTATTCTTTGTGACTGACAGTAATTCAAACTGTTGATACTATCAAGTGTGCACAGGTCATCTGCACTTTTTAAATTTTAGACTTCGGTCTACTTTGGGGGTTCAGGGTTATCCCCCCACCTGTAGCACCGTGCAAATTTACTTGGCTATATACTTTACGTACACTCGAGAGGGCGCCACCGCATACCGCATCACTTCAAACCCCCTGTGATATCTTGTGACTTTTAGGCTTTAAGTGCAGTGACCTCCGATATAAGGACACTTATATCTGTTGTAAGTGGTGATAGCACCAGCTTACGCAGGCTGCAATGGCAGGCCAGTAGTCACAATTTGAGTGGTCTCTAATGGATGGTGTTGGACTTGGCCCTTCTGGCAGGTTCACCCCTGAACTTTTTTTGCTTTTTACTGGTGACTTGGTGTGGTGATTTTTTGGTTTCTACGCACTTTCCCTGTGTCCCAGGGTAAAGTGCGTGCGCGCTCTGAGTGCATGTGGTGAGATAGGCCTGCCCTCCCATAGGAATGCATGGGGAATGTATGTGTCCCTAGTAGTTCCTGATGCGTGGGGTGTGCAGGCCCGAGTTTGGTATGTGCGGACTCGTGGGAGTGAATGCTGCGCGATGATGTGTGCGGCGTGCATGTACCTAGCGTGGAAGTGCCACTTCTAGAAGTGGGCACTTCTGTGTGCAGTGTGTCTGTCGCGTGATTGGCTGGTCATATCATGTGACGAGCTAGGGATTCCCCAGAGTCAGGATGAGTCACCCAGTGGTGAATGGAGAGATTAGCAGCTAGATGGGTGGGAGGAGTACACCTGGGTCCTGAATAGGGCAGGGTTTTCCACACACAATGCTGGCCCCGCCCCCTGTGGTGCGACTGACGACCCTAGCCCTGCCAGTGAATAGAGTGAGGGGCTGAGCACATCAAGGGTGCTCCCCAACCAGCTGCGACTGGTTTTCCCCCTCACCCTGAACCAAGAACAAAGACTTTTACTGTATAAAAAGGGGCTGTGTCCCCTTACAAGTTGTTCTCTGCCAGGATCTTACCTGAGGGGGGCTGCTGCCGCTGGACCAGAGGACCGCCACTTAGACTACCTCCCTGCCTGGAGGCCCAGTGAGCTGGCTCTGGGTCCAGCCTTGCCCCCCCCACCCCTGCCTTGCTGCATGCAGGGGAGACCTTTGCTGGGCTTTGTGGTTATTTTTCCCTAAAGCGCTGGGAGCGCTTTATTTGTGTTCCTAAGCGCCTGGAAGCGCTTTGATTTGCCTATAGCGCTCAGGAGCGCTTTATTGCTGCCAGCCGGTGCCCACCCGGCATTTGCCCCGTTCTCTGCAAATCTTAAAGTCCCCTGGCAGGTGCCCACCCTGCCAGGGACATTGCCGCAAATATCGAGTGCCTACCTCGATTTATTGAATTATAATAGCGCCGGTGCCCACCCGGCATTTGCCCCGTGAATCGCCTTCCGGCGCCCGACCAGGAAGTCAGGCGGGCCGGGGGCGGGCCTCCGGGACAACCGGAACAGGAAGTAGGAGGGCGGGAGCCTACCCCGCCTCCCTCCGAAAGCTTGCGCTGGTCTATGCCCTCAAGACCCAGGCGGGAGCCTACCCCGCGCTGGGCCGGTCCGGAAAGAAAACATGACCCCCGCGACCCAGTCGGGAGCCTACCCCGCGCTGGGCCGAACGCCGGAGAAGAAGGAAGGCCCCGGGGAGGATCCTCACAGCGCTGGAGCGTCCCGGTGAGTGGGGGCCGCCTGGGGAAGAACCCTGCACCGAGGGGGCATTCTTGTGTTCAGAGCGCCCAGAGCGCTCCAACGAACGGGGGCATTTCTCTTTGAGCCCGTGAGGCTTTCTGGGGGCATTCTTTGCGCGAGAGCGGCCCTAGATAACAGCGGGCCGCTCCCGGAACCAAGGCTCATTTTTCCGCTGCCCCGCCTGACAGTGGGCAGCGGCAGCGTTTGGGGGGCATGCTTCTGTGAGAGCGCGAGGCGCTCCAACGTGAACACAGCTGAGTGTTCAGAGCGCTCAGAGCGCTCCAACGTGGGGATTGTGTTTTGTTGAGCCCAGTGAGGCTCCCACGTACTCGGGGGCATTTCTCTTGTGACTGAGTGGCCCCAGATGGCAGCGGGCCACTCCCACCTTGCCCCACAGCGACATACAGAGCCACGAAGGCTCTCGGGGGCAGTTCCTGCTGTGCAGAGCCCACGAGGCTCAGGGGGCATTTCAGTTGGCCCAGAGCCAGGTGAGGCTCCAACGTTGGCCCCAGCATCATTGTTTTACAGCTGCCCAGCACTTAGTGGGCAGCTGCCACGAGTAGGTTGTGCGCAGTGACTTTGCGCTTTGCCTTGACTGCGTGCGCAGTCTGGTCCTGACATTGGGACACAGGACGTCCAAGCGCCCCAACAAGGCCAGTTGGCCTAGGGACTGCCACAGGTGGTGGCTGATGTGAGTTTTGGCGCTATTGTTCCTTTCCTGCACCTCTGAATGTGTTTATGCGTCATGTGCTTTGCTTTACACCGCTGAATGTATTTTATGCATCATGTGTTTCCCTTGTTCTACACCTCTGAATGTGATGCATCATGTGTAATGTGCGTTTACCCCTACAGGTATTGTGATACTTAGGTGGTTGTTTTCTCCCTAGTACAGGTGGTACTAGTGAGGTCCTAGTTCCCTGCGTGATATTCCTAAAGGTGGTTAGGGTTGCGTAGGTGGTACTTTCTGATACCAGTAGTTACTGGTTGTGTGCTACATGTTCTATTTTTAGTACTACAGTGATTGTATGTGCTATGTTCTAAAGTTTTATTCCTATGTTCTAAGTGCTATTTCTAAAAAGTGCTAATTCCTGACAGTGGTCCATGTGGCCCTGTCCCCTGTATATATAATCCCTTGTAAATTCTGCCCGTGCCTGTTGGCCCATTGTAAAGTGTGTGTTTTTATCTAATGTGTTGTGTATAATACAAAGGTTATTTTTATATAATACCTTGTGTGGAGTTTCCTTTGTGGTGGGCCTTGGGTGTTGTTGCTGGGTGCGCGCGCAAACGCTTTACACATCGCCTCAGGGATAAGCCTGTCTGCTCGTGCCAAGCTACCAAGGGGGTGAGCAGGGGTTATCTTTGGCGTGTAACTTCCTTGCCCTGACTAGAGTGGTGGTTTCTGCCTGACTTTGGCGCAAGCCTTAGCCAACCAGAAATCCCATTTCTAACATTGGTGATCAGCGGTGGGATTTGGACTTGCGTTTGCGCTGTACCGCAGCGGCAACTGGCCGCACTACAAAACTCTGCATTTAGATAAATCACATGGTATAGGGATTATTGTTCTAAGTTTGTTTTTAATTGTCATTTCTTTGGAAATGTGGTTTTGTGCACTGTGAGTTAGGTGTCCCTAGCTCGGGAGGGTAGATCATCCCCCTTAGTGCATTGTGTTTCTGGATTCACCAGAGGGTGGGATCCAGTGGTGGCAGCGTAATAGTGTCAAGTACATTTGTCCCCCGCCCTGCGCCCAGAGTTGGTACCTGTGTCACGTGGTGGTCAGGTTGAGGAATCAGGGGTGGTAGAAACTGCCTTACCAGTCCGAGGGGAGGGTTGGGTGTGGATGAGTGGTGTGTGGCACTAGGCAAGTGAGTGTGAGTTCTCTGGGATAGAGAGCTTGCTGAATCCTTTGCGAATTGTGTACTCCTGTGTTAAGCTCAGACCCCTAGGTTCCCTGTGTGATCTTTTCTCAAGAAAGTCCGCCAAAATGGAGCCAGCTTTTGATTTCGGTGATCTGTTTGGGTACAGTATGTTGGAGTTGGTAAGGTTCTGTGAAGAGAGAGACATAGGGGTGGATGAGTCAGACTCTCAGGCCGAACTTAGAAGCAGCCTGATCCTATGGCAAAAGGGTCAATGGGGTCTTGAGCGCAGTAGGATAAGGGCCCGGGCCTCACACCAGGAGGGTGGTGGGTCTGTAGGGAGTCCTGAAGATTTAGAAGAGGAGGAAGAAAGTAACCTGACAGGGACGCCAGTAGATAGTGGAGACCCCATAGATAGGGAGTCCCTTGCTGGGTCCAGTGTCAGGAGCAGCACCCCATCCCTTTCCCTGTCCCCAGAGGAGTGGGTAGATAGGAGGGAAGAAAGGGAGCATCAGCTGGCCATGGAGAAGCTCAGGATAGAGCATGCCAAGCTGGAGACCGAGAGGGTCTTAGCTCAGAAACAGATGGCGGAGGCTGAGCGGGCCTTTGCCACAGAGAAATTAGCTCTGGAGGGTAAGTTGTCCCCTGAGCGCAGTTGTAGTTGTCTGGGCTCCCCAGGGAGGGTTGAGTCCAGTGGTGACAGCGAGATAAAGTCCAGTGCAGGAAGTCCCATTCCCAGTTTACCCAGTCTGGTACCTGTTTCCCAAGAAGAGGAGTATAGGTTGAAATACAGGGGCAGTAGGAAGCTGTCTCACCAGTCTTGGGACACGTTTGTGGGTGAATGCGAGGATGCACTGGATGATTGGGTAAGAGTAAACACGAAACGGGATTTTGAATGACTGTATGCTCTGGTTATCAAAGAGCAGCTACTCAGTAGTTTTTACCCCGAGTTGCGCCAACACCTGTTGGGATATTACGATTTGGATGCTTGGGACCTTGCAAAAAGAGCAGACCGATGGGAAGGGGTCCCAAGTTCTGATGAGGAATGGGAGAGTGATTCCAACAGTAGTGGTTCAGAGATCCTCCAGCCCAGCGTGGTGGAGGAGGCTCAGTGTAGCCCAGCTAGGTCCCCGGATAGCGAGGAGGGTGTAGGGGCTTACGGCCTGGCTCAGTGGAGCGGGAGTAAGTGGGTGACCGAGGGTCCCCAGACGCACGAAACCCTGCCTCATGACTTGGATGGTTTCATGAGGGAACACCAAGTCTGGGACCTAGGCTGTCCTGTTAGTCCATTTGAGGAGGATCACCTAGTGTATGGAGGACCTGGAGCGTCTGTAAATAAAGCTCCAGTGGTTCTGATGTCTGGCAGTACCGCTCCAGTAGGGAGGGTACAGAAGTCCAGCGAGAGGAGTGGCATGGGGCGGTGTTCCCCGGTGGAGGAGCCAGTGGGTCAGGGACCAGCCGGGAGGGCTGAGTCTCCTCGAGGTGACCATGGTGACCACACGTCTGTCCTAGGGGATCTCCGCGCACTGTCAGGTGGACAGGGGACGGGAGATCTGCGCCAGGCAGACTGTCATGAAACATATGAGGCATATGTTCCTCTTGGGGGGATGGTGTGTAAGTCCCCCGAAGTCCAGGAGTGCCAGGCAAGTATTCCACCAAAGGTTCTAGACCCGAGGTTGGGAGGCCAGGTTCAGGATCAGCCTGACCTGAAGGGTAGGACGACTGTAACCAGTGTCCTGACCGGTTCTTCTTCCAGAGGTACCGCCCCAGTTGGTAGGGAGCAGGACTCTGGAAGAGGGTGCAGAGGGTGGGAGAGCCCACCTCTGACCCCAGTGCAACCTGAGGGGTTAAACCCTAGGTTGGGAGACCAGTTCTCAGGGAGGGGTCCTGAGCTGGTAGGTGAATTGCGTTACGGGGTCGCCTCTCAGAGGAAGAGAGGGCGGAACCCCAGAAGAAGAGGTAGGGGGAGGAGAGCCTCACCCGTGACTTTTGGTCAGCTTGAGGGTACAGACCCTAGGCTGGAGGATCAGTGGCAGTTTAGAACTGCCCTGATGAGGGGTAGAGTGGAGAATGGCCGCTATGTGCCAGGGGTTACTAACCCCCACTCTATGGTTAGGCAAAGACCGGTGGCACCTGGGTGGCCTAGGGCCTGGTCTTGGCCGCGGACAGCTTGGGAGTACCAGTGGGGTAGCCCAGTTGGTCCAGACAGTGGTGTTAGAAAGAATTCCATGGGTTCACCGTGGCGTAGAACCGGAGGGTGTCCCTGCAGTTGCGGGCCCGCGTCCGTGTTCTATCGCCCCAAGCAGGGAAGTCCATCACGGTGGTGATTGGTCTGCCCTGCGTTTTGGCTGGAAGGGGGTTGTGTTGGACTTGGCCCTTCTGGCAGGTTCACCCCTGAACTTTTTTTGCTTTTTACTGGTGACTTGGTGTGGTGATTTTTTGGTTTCTACGCACTTTCCCTGTGTCCCAGGGTAAAGTGCGTGCGCGCTCTGAGTGCATGTGGTGAGATAGGCCTGCCCTCCCATAGGAATGTTGTAAATTGAAACTACGATGTGATTAAGCATTTACCAAAGACATGAATTCTCCTTCCATAGAACATGTCTCTTTCCGTGATGTTGACTAAAGTCTGGACTCCATTTTGTATTGTCATGTCTCCACGTGCTCAACACGAGAAGAGTCCTATCTTCGTGTTAGTTGCTCTTGTAATCTGCCTAGTAACAGTCTATAAATAGTTCCTTTGTCCGCCTGGCGCATGCCCAGGCTTGACCACATCTGTTACCAGTTAGTCCTTGCTTGACCATGTTTTCGCGGGCTCAAGGAGTATGTCAGCTCCGCCCACATATTGATCTTGTATCGAAAATGTCCATAAAAGGTAAAATTCCTTGCCTCATGCTGTATCCACCCACTTATGAGCCCCTCTGTTGTGTATAAAAGGGGACCATGTATGCAAGTTCTTTGTGCTACTCTATGCAATACCGAAGGGTGTTGTATGGATTGTAGGACCACCCTTAAGGGTTAATAAACTCTGTCTTTGTACTTTGCAGTTTCCGTGCCAACTTCCTTATAGATTCCATTGCAGGAGAGCGAACCCTTGTGTCCTGCGGGCCTAGCTGGGGCCTGTATTCATCAATTGGTGCCCGTCACGTGGGGCTCATCGGCGACTCGGATGCTCGAAGGATTGGTCGCGACGAAGGTGAGGAATTTGGCCGGGGATGTGATCACTGCCAGAGGCACTTTAGTCCTGGCATCCCGAGGTTTTTCTTCCTTCCCTTCCGAGCTGACCATCTGGGTGGCGCCGGTCCTCGACTGAGACCTCTTCTGTCGGTCCTGCCGTGACAGCCGTTTGGGCGAATTTTGGAGCTTGGCAGTTGGAATCTGGACTCTTGATTGGTAAGAACCGTTGTACGGTACTTGCTCCGAGTTTTTGAAGCCTGGTTTGGCTATTTGAGTTTGATTTGTGATGACCGGTCATATCTTGTATTGATTATTGTGAGAATATATGCGTTGCAACACATATAGGCAGGTAATGTGGAGATATTTCTCCGGAACTGTGTAACTTTGAACGGCGCAACGTTTAAGTGCCATTTTTGATAATACTGCATATTTTGCATTATTTCTGAGCATGCCTGCTTTTAGCGCACTCCGTAATTGGTGCTGCTGTTTTGGAAACCGGTTAAACCTCGAGGAATCTGCTCCAGCCCCCCCTGAGGGGACTCCTAATAGGGATATGTATGTGAAGCATGGTCTTTCCTCCATAATGTACAGCACAGTATGGAGGAAATATACCAGAAAGGATCCTGAGTTACGGTGGCCGTTGTATGGGTCGTTTGATATGCGTAAGATTGAGTATGTGGAACAGTGTATGTGTAAGCGGCGTGCTCGTCAAGACATGTTTGAATGTGTGCGACTATGGGTGAAGGAAGTGCGTGAGCGAGAGAAACGTGAGAAAGCGCTGTTTGACAAAGAGCAACGGAAGAATGATCATGCGAGAGCACAGGAAGCAAAGCGTCGGGAGGAAAAAGAACAGACGGAGAGGCAAGAGAAAGAGCGTAGGTTGCAAGTCTCGGGTCAATATGCTGTTCGTCAGTCACTTTATCCTGTCCTTGATAATCATGACGATGATTTTTATTTATTAGATCGTTCTCCGCCTCCTTATGTCGGCGCGTCTGCCCCGAGGCCACAAGATTCTGGATCGGGTTCGGGTAAGGTAGACACGCGGTCCATGTTATCGGCTGAGCGAATGGGTGAGCTTCGGCAAGTTTCCTATCGTGCATTTAAGGGCAAGTTATCCCTTGCTGAGTTGTTGGATTCTTGGTAGTTGTGGCAGGATAGAGAAAGGTTGTATTTCTTGGGCCACTTTTCTGAGGAAGTGATTGCTGCTTTCCGAAAATATTCCAGTGTCTTTGAGCCTGACGATGTGGTATTAGATGCTAAAGCATTGCGTAATGGTGTTTTCTCTCCCTCTAAGGTGCCTGATGCGGTACGGCGACTGTTTGCGTTGCGGGATGCGGCGAGGGACCTTAAAGAGAAAGCACGCCAACAAGTCGAGGAGGAGAAGCGATCGGATTCGCGTACCGGAGATGGCCACTCATCCACCTCTCAGTCAGATAAGAGCGACCTAGTGCATGCTAAACCAATGCGAGAGGCGGCGCCTTTGTATGTTCCTCCTAAAGGAGCGGGGACTAGCTCGGATATTACCTCCGCCGATGCTAAGGGATATTTTGTGTATAATTGGGTTTATACTCCCTGGCACAGGGCTGACGTCATGGCCTTAAAGAATGCGTTGCCTGATCCCCGCAAGAATCCAGCGGCCTTTTACGAAGAAGTCGAGGGGGCCTTGAATTCTTGTACTATGACCTTAGCAGATATAGATTTGTTCTTTGGGCTTATTTTACCACCAGATATGTGGCGATCTGTGCGGAAGGTGGATGATGTTGCCGCTTTCAAGGCTCGGTGGTCTGAGCTTGAGGATGAGGATAGGGAGAGGAAGCCCGCGCAGAAACCACCTCAGCTTATCTTAGATCTCCCTGCTGCTATTCTGACTAAGTTGAAGACAATCATTCCCCCTAAAAAGATTGACTGGAATATGCTAGCCTCGTGTAAGCAGAAAGTTGATGAATCAGTTGCAGATTTCTTTACGCGCTTTGAGGAGACGTTTCATGATTTTAGTGGTCAGTCACTTACGGATGATACGGGTCGACACCTCTTTGCGGATAAATATGTGGCGAATTTATTACCGGCGATCGCAGCCCGCCTAAAAGCGAGTGAAAGTTCTTGGTCCACTGCGACCCCGACAGCCCTCCTGACTATAGCTCAGTACTATGAGCGCCAGGAGCAAGAAGCGAAGGGGCAGGAGGAGAAGAAATCGAAGGATTTAAAAACGAAGGTGATGTTAGCACAAGTATATGGTCCGCCCCGACGGGGTGTAAATCGAGGTAGGGGAGGATTTTATGGTCCTCCCTCGGGCCGATCTGATTTGAACAGGAATCAATGTGCGTATTGTAAGCAATCGGGACACTGGGCCAGAGATTGCCCAGCGTTGCATGCTTCGCGTCAGGGACACAATCAGGGTGGCCCGAGAGGTAGAGGGGGTTTCTCGAATTTTAGAGGGAATTCTAATGATCACGCTCGTTTTGACCCTGCCGGGCAGCAACGAGATAGGCCTAATGTTTTCGATCGACAAAACCAGTATCAAGTGTCGGGGATTGACCGTTCTGGGTACCATGATTCTCAGCATGCATAGGAATGCGTTGGATGGGGGTTAGAATCAGTTGAGGTGCCGGTTGATCAGAAGGGTCCTTACGTATCAGCTGAGGTTTTGGGTTCTACTGATCAGTTCCTAGTGGATACAGGAGCGACTCGTAGTGCGCTGTCTAAACAATTGGTTCCGAGGGCTCCCCCATCTGGCTTAATGGTTACATCGGTAGGGTTTGATGGTACACTCTCCCGAAGCCCTCTTTCGCGGCCCCTCACATTTCAGGTTGATTCCTTTTCTGCACCCTGTCCGTTTTTGCTTGCCCCGAACACGCCGGACAATATTATGGGCCTTGATATGTTGAAACACTTCAGGGCTACGATCCGCTGCTCCCCTGCTGGAGTGCGGGTGATATTAAATGACAATTACCCTCTGTCTGAACGGATGTGTGTGGTTGCAGAAGATGCTGTGTTAGCTACCCTCCCTTGTGCTTTGTGGGCCACCTCGGATACTGATGTGGGACAGATGGTGATTCCGCCTGTTCACATTAGTGTCCAGGAGGGGGCGGTGTTACCACGCCTTCCACAGTATCGTATTTCGCAGGAGGGGGAAGAGGCTCTTATACAGATTGTGCAGGATTTGATTCAGGTGGGAGTAGTGGAGGAAGTTCCCTACAACGTCTGTAATAGCCCGATTCTACCCATTTTGAAAAAGGATACGGATGCTAAAGTCTATCGGTTTATAATTGACTTGAGAGAAGTGAACAAGATCGTGATACCTCAGTACCCAGTGGTTTCTGATATTACGACGTTGCTTACTTTGGTCCCGCCCACGGCGACCACGTTTTCAGTTATTGATTTGAAAAATGCCTTCTTTTCAATTCCTATTCATCCCGATAGTCGATACCTCTTTGGTTTCACTCTCAATAATAGGTCTTACCGATTTTGTAGAATCCCTCAGGGTTACACGGAAAGCCCTAGCATTTACAGTCAAGCTTTGAAAAGACAATTGGACTCCTTTGTTCTGCCTGAGGGTGTCGCCCTCATTCAATATGTCGATGACATCTTGCTGGCGGCCGACACTCCGGAGTTGTGTGAAACGAGTACGTTGTCTTTGCTTTCCTTTTTGGCATCCCACAATCACAAAGTATCTCGGAAAAAGTTGCAATTCTGTAGACCAAAGGTGACTTATCTGGGTCACCTTTTGTCTAAGGAGGGGCGTGCACTCACACCAGATCGTGTCCAAGTAATTCTGGACACGCCGACGCCGTCCACGCAGAAGGACGTGCGTGCATTTAGGGTCTTGTTTCGTTTTGTAGGCAATGGATATTAGGGTTTTCACACATAGCTAAGCCATTGTTAGCCCTTTTGACAAAAGACACACCTATTCCGCTTCCTTGGACGAATGAGTGTGACACTGCCTTTCAGAAATTGCGACAGGCCCTCTGTTCGGCACCAGTGTTAGGGACTCCTGATTATACCAAACCTTTTTCGCTGTATGTGCATGAGAAAGATGGATGTGCATTATCAGTTTTAGTGCAGATGCACGGCGACAAGCAGCGCCCTTGTGCATATTTTTCGGCTGTACTTGATCCTGTTGCCCGAGCATTGCCTGGTTGTTTTCGCTCGGTTGCGGCGACAGCTGTGTCAATACGCCAAAGCGAGGGAATTGTGTTATCTCATAAGCTGTTGGTATTAGTCCCCCATGCTGTTGATGCCCTGCTTAATCAGACAAAGACGCAGCATTTGACCAGTGCCCGTTTAACGGGATATGAGCTGACGCTTTTGGCTCCTCATATTACGTTAAAGAGGTGCGTAACGTTAAATCCGGCCACATTGTTGCCATACCCCGAGACTCAGTCTGAGGCACGGAAAGCACATGATTGTATCCTTGTGACTGAGGAACAAACAAAGGGTCGTATTGATCTCCAGGATACGCCCTTTTCAGATGTAGATGGAGAACTGTGGGTGGACGGGTCATGCCTGAAGCTACCAGACGGTACGACTTCAGCAGCGTATGCAATTACCACATTGCAAACAATAGTGGAGACAGCACGCATACCACAGAAATCAGCTCAAGCAGCGGAACTGATAGCATTAACACGAGCATGTGAGCTCAGTACAGGATTGTGTGTGAATGTTTATACAGATAGCCGCTATGCCTTCGGAGTAGCGCACGATTTCGGCCTGCTCTGGAAGGAGAGAGGGTTTTTAACGTCACATGGAGTACAAATAATGCATGGGGAGTTAGTTCATAATCTTTTAACTGCATTGACATATCCGAAGAAAATTGCCATCATTAAATGTAGCGCCCATAGGAAGGTAGTCGATAAAGTTGGAGAAGGGAATGCGTTAGCAGACCGGGTGGCACGGGAGACTGCGATGCAGCCCGGTGCCACTGCCATGTATGTAGTGAAGTCGCAAGTAGAGAGATGGCATGATGCGAAGGAAGAAGTGCGAGAAATACAGAGGACCGCTTCTGATAAAGAACGGGAGCAATGGTCCAGTGAGGGAGAATTGGATGATGAGGGTTGCTGGAGAAAAAAACAGATGGATAGATGGAAATTACCCACGGCTTTTGTACAACCTATGGTTCAGATGGCACATGGGCTAGCACATGTTGGAGCTTCCGCAATTGTAAAATTGCTTACCCAAGTCTGGGAGCATCCAGAGATTGCTAGCACGGCAAAGAGGGTGGTGCAGACCTGTATGATCTGCCTGAGGTACAACCCAGGAAAGGGTACTCGAACCCCAGCAGGAGGATTTGTAACGCCCACTGCACCCTTCGAGGTTTTGCAGATGGATTACATCCAGCTTGAGCGCTGTAACAATTTGAAGTATGTTCTAGTAGTGGTTTGTGCCTTTAGCAAATGGGTTGAGGCATACCCTACGAAAGACAATACTGCAATGACTACCGCCAAGATGCTGTTGAAGGAGTTCTTCCCTCGATATGGCGTTTGTAGACTTCTGTGGAGTGATAACGGACCCCACTTTATAGCGGATGTTATAAAGTATGTTTTGAAGGGTCTGAGCATCACCCAGAAGTTCCACGCAGTATTTCACCCTCAATCTGCAGGACTAGTCGAGAAGTATAATGGTACGCTGAAGCTCAAGATCGCCAAAATCCAAGCTTTGACATCTTTGACTTGGCCAGATGCCTTACCACTGGCGTTATTGTCAATTAGGTCGGTACCGCACTCTCGAACCGGTCTTACACCGTACGAGATTGTCTTTGGACGTCCAATGAATATTTGGGGTCCACCAAAACCTAAGACTGTGTATGATGTACCTTGTGTAATGATGAATGATTATCTGGCACAGTTAACGGATAACTTGGTTTCTATTCATCAACAGGTCCGGGAGGCGCTCCCTGATCGGTCCACCGGTGAAGGACATGGTCTCCGGCCTGGCGACCATGTCATGATAAAAATCTTTGACAGGACGAACAGCCTGGAGCCGAGATGGGTTGGTCCTGAGCAAGTCTTACTGGCAACGAGGACGGCTGTGCGAGTTTCCAACAGAAAGAATTGGATCCATTCCCTGCACTGCCGCAAAGTACCGCCCGGATTGGTGGAGCCTGCTGTATTGACCGATCAACGAGAGATTCTGACCACAGAGAAAGGCCGTGCTGTGGAACCGAACGACGCTGAGGAGCTCTTTCCGGATCACGTGACTCCTGGAGGAAAGCGATATCATCTGAGGCCAAGAAAGTGAATCCTTCAGTATCGGGACATGATGTCAGAACGGCCCTTGGGTTAGTGAAACGGAGAGCCAATGAGGCAAGGGGGGGGGGGGATCAGCCCTGCATTAGTGTAGTGACACCCGTCTTGGCCCGTTGGTGAAGAAATCGACCGCTGCCCAAGGGGAAGAGTTCTGACAAGCCTTTAGTTTCAGGAAGATATTGATTCTTTATTCTGACATGGAGAAAAAGAAAATTCTTTGTGCAACAGGCTTTATGCTCACAGTAGCTATTGTTGGGATAACCACATGGTTTGTGGAGGATGTGACTCCTGCTCGAGAGTTACTTGTATTGACCACTCCAGTGCCTGAGGAGCACTACTTCTATACCCTTCCGTATCAAGAATTGAAGCATCGTCAGTCTTATTTGAATAACACTTTCATCCAGATGTTGCATCATACCCACGTTGCCACGAATGCTACGAACTGTTGGATATGTGGTATGATGCCAGCTCATCAGAAGAAAGGAGGAACGCCATTCATACCTCTTCCTTTCTCTCATAATGGCTCTTGTAGAGCATGGTACACTTTGCTTTTTGCCACTCGGAAACCCACAGTGGGACGATTACTCTTCAGACTCAATAAAGAATGTCATCAGGATAAAGATGGATATCCGCAAGCGAATGGGACAATTTGGGAATGGGAAGAGTATCGACCAGATAATGAATCGATTCCTTATGTCTTCACGAACACCAGAGACACTGTGGGAAAAGACAGATTTGTGATTCAAGTGGCACAAGCTCAAGCGGACCTGTGTGTCCAGAGTGTGGGTTATCTTCCTGTTGGTGTTAGTGATTGTATTACCATATTAAACATCGACGGGTTGAATAACAGTACCTTCTTAGCATCCCATAATACATACTTCGTATGTGGAAATAAAGGTTATTACCGCTTGCCAGCCGGTTGGTCCGGAGTATGTTATGTAGCCTTCCTGTTGCCTCCTGTATTTTTGGCACCTGCATCCTATCATAAGGATTTGAAGTTGTTGAATAATGTAACTGTAAATAGGTATAAACGTACTTTATCAATTGATGATGTGGACCAGACTGACACCAGTCTGCAGCAGTATATTGATTTTAATTTAGGGTTGTTTTTCTTCGTTGGAGCTGCCCTAAATAGTAGGAAAGTTCGAAGGTTAACAAGAGTGGTAGAGGCTGTGACAAACCAAACCGCTGCTGCTCTTGGGAATCTTACGGAAGAATTGCAGATTACCAGAATTGTTGCATTGCAGAATCGTATGGTGTTAGATGTTATGTTAGCTGACCGAGGTGGAGCCTGTAAAATTATCGGAAGTAGTTGCTGTGTGTTTATCCCTGACCACACGCCGTCAGTCTATAATGCAATCAACAGGTTGCATAAAATTGCAGCTGAAATCCATACAGAAAACGGCACTTGGTCCTTTTCTGGATGGTTTTGGGCATTGATTACTGCTTGGGGTTGGAAGGTTTTAACTGGTCTCTGTATAATTATAGCAGTTCTGTTTTCTTGTTGCATCTGTGTCCAATGTGGTCCCTTGCTCTGTTCCTTATGTGTATCATTCTGTATTCCCGATAAGAAAGCTATTTCCAATGTCACCTATCAGAAACGTTTAGCTAAAGAAGTAGAAGAAATGATGACAATTGACATATACGATGATTATCCTAACAAACCGGATGTCTTCAGTAAATGCTGAAAGGGTCGTCTGATTATCATGCATGGGGAATGTATGTGTCCCTAGTAGTTCCTGATGCGTGGGGTGTGCAGGCCCGAGTTTGGTATGTGCGGACTCGTGGGAGTGAATGCTGCGCGATGATGTGTGCGGCGTGCATGTACCTAGCGTGGAAGTGCCACTTCTAGAAGTGGGCACTTCTGTGTGCAGTGTGTCTGTCGCGTGATTGGCTGGTCATATCATGTGACGGGCTAGGGATTCCCCAGAGTCAGGATGAGTCACCCAGTGGTGAATGGGGAGATCAGCAGCTAGATGGGTGGGAGGAGTACACCTGGGTCCTGAATAGGGCAGGGTTTTCCACACACAATGCTGGCCCCGCCCCCTGTGGTGCGACTGACGACCCTAGCCCTGCCAGTGAATAGAGTGAGGGGCTGAGCACATCAAGGGTGCTCCCCAACCAGCTGCGACTGGTTTTCCCCCTCACCCTGAACCAAGAACAAAGACTTTTACTGTATAAAAAGGGGCTGTGTCCCCTTACAAGTTGTTCTCTGCCAGGATCTTACCTGAGGGGGGCTGCTGCTGCTGCCGCTGGACCAGAGGACCGCCACTTGGACTACCTCCCTGCCTGGAGGCCCAGTGAGCTGGCTCTGGGTCCAGCCTTGCCCCCCCACCCCTGCCTTGCTGCATGCAGGGGAGACCTTTGCTGGGCTTTGTGGTTATTTTTCCCTAAAGCGCTGGGAGCGCTTTATTTGTGTTCCTAAGCGCCTGGAAGCGCTTTGATTTGCCTACAGCGCTCAGGAGCGCTTTATTGCTGCCAGCCGGTGCCCACCCGGCATTTGCCCCGTTCTCTGCAAATCTTAAAGTCCCCTGGCAGGTGCCCACCCTGCCAGGGACATTGCCGCAAATATCGAGTGCCCACCTCGATTTATTGAATTATAATAGCGCCGGTGCCCACCCGGCATTTGCCCCGTGAATCGCCCTCCGGCGCCCGACCAGGAAGTCAGGCGGGCCGGGGGCGGGCCTCCGGGACAACCGGAACAGGAAGTAGGAGGGCGGGAGTCTACCCCGCCTCCCTCCGAAAGCTTGCGCTGGTCTATGCCCTCAAGACCCAGGCGGGAGCCTACCCCGCGCTGGGCCGGTCCGGAAAGAAAACGTGACCCCCGCGACCCAGTCGGGAGCTTACCCCGCGCTGGGCCGAACGCCGGAGAAGAAGGAAGGCCCCGGGGAGGATCCTCACGGCGCTGGAGCGTCCCGGTGAGTGGGGGCCGCCTGGGGAAGAACCCTGCACCGAGGGGGCATTCTTGTGTTCAGAGCGCCCAGAGCGCTCCAACGAACGGGGGCATTTCTCTTTGAGCCCGTGAGGCTTTCTGGGGGCATTCTTTGCGCGAGAGCGGCCCCAGATAACAGCGGGCCGCTCCCGGAACCAAGGCTCATTTTTCCGCTGCCCCGCCTGACAGTGGGCAGCGGCAGCGTTTGGGGGGCATGCTTCTGTGAGAGCGCGAGGCGCTCCAACGTGAACACAGCTGAGTGTTCAGAGCGCTCAGAGCGCTCCAACGTGGGGATTGTGTTTTGTTGAGCCCAGTGAGGCTCCCACGTACTCGGGGGCATTTCTCTTGTGACTGAGTGGCCCCAGATGGCAGCGGGCCACTCCCACCTTGCCCCACAGCGACATACAGAGCCACGAAGGCTCTAGGGGGCAGTTCCTGCTGTGCAGAGCCCACGAGGCTCAGGGGGCATTTCAGTTGGCCCAGAGCCAGGTGAGGCTCCAACGTTGGCCCCAGCATCATTGTTTTACAGCTGCCCAGCACTTAGTGGGCAGCTGCCACGAGTAGGTTGTGCGCAGTGACTTTGCGCTTTGCCTTGACTGCGTGCGCAGTCTGGTCCTGACATTGGGACACAGGACGTCCAAGCCCCAACAAGGCCAGTTGGCCTAGGGACTGCCACAGGTGGTGGCTGATGTGAGTTTTGGCGCTATTGTTCCTTTCCTGCACCTCTGAATGTGTTTATGCGTCATGTGCTTTGCTTTACACCGCTGAATGTATTTTATGCATCATGTGTTTCCCTTGTTCTACACCTCTGAATGTGATGCATCATGTGTAATGTGCGTTTACCCCTACAGGTATTGTGATACTTAGGTGGTTGTTTTCTCCCTAGTACAGGTGGTACTAGTGAGGTCCTAGTTCCCTGCGTGATATTCCTAAAGGTGGTTAGGGTTGCGTAGGTGGTACTTTCTGATACCAGTAGTTACTGGTTGTGTGCTACATGTTCTATTTTTAGTACTACAGTGATTGTATGTGCTATGTTCTAAAGTTTTATTCCTATGTTCTAAGTGCTATTTCTAAAAAGTGCTAATTCCTGACAGTGGTCCATGTGGCCCTGTCCCCTGTATATATAATCCCTTGTAAATTCTGCCCGTGCCTGTTGGCCCATTGTAAAGTGTGTGTTTTTATCTAATGTGTTGTGTATAATACAAAGGTTATTTTTATATAATACCTTGTGTGGAGTTTCCTTTGTGGTGGGCCTTGGGTGTTGTTGCTGGGTGCGCGCGCAAACGCTTTACACATCGCCTCAGGGATAAGCCTGTCCGCTCGTGCCAAGCTACCAAGGGGGTGAGCAGGGGTTATCTTTGGCGTGTAACTTCCTTGCCCTGACTAGAGTGGTGGTTTCTGCCTGACTTTGGCGCAAGCCTTAGCCAACCAGAAATCCCATTTCTAACAGATGGCATAATACATGCTTCAGCCCATGGTAGACACCTGGTGTACCTATGCCCTTGACAGCTGCGGTCTGTGCAGGTAGCAGCGGTGGGGCTGGGTACGGGGGTATTTCAAGTGACGATGCAGAGGGAAAATTAAATAAATAATACATTTTCTCTTGCCATCGTTCCTCGATATCCCCCCTTACTCAGCCCCACTGCTGTTACATGCATGGACCGTGGCTGGCCCTGGGTACCTTAGTACCATATACTAGGAACTTATCTGAGTACATCAGTAGCCAATCTAGAAGGGTACCTAAGTACTCACCATGTCCAATTTAGGGAGAAAACACAGAGACTGGGGTCCTGGTTAGCAGGATCCCAGTCAGACTAGTGAGAAAAACCTAATGACACCAGCAAAAAGTAGGGGTGACCATGAAAGCAGATCCTACTTTCCTACACCCTGTGAGATAGAGAGGAACGTCTTCTGATATGGCTAAAGAAATCCAAGACCCAGACATCCATTACTTCTGGTGAAGACTGTCATTCGTCCCATACAACCCAAAAAAGGTTAATATATTCTGACCATAGAGCCTCTGAAGGAAGTAAAAAGGCCTTAAAAATACATAAAGATTCCCTCAGAAAGGAGAAGTTACAGCTTGTCTCCACAGGGGCGACCTCATCCCAACCATCTACTCCTTCTGATAGGAAAAGGGAGCAAAAAAAGTCTCCTTCCTCAGAGCTGTCGATGTCAAAATTACAAAAATCATCAAATTCAGTCAGCGCAGGCAGCGTCAACGGCAGTGTGTCACTGTGAAGCCACCTTTGATAGAAAGTCAAGCTTCTAAGTCACCGTCAAGGAAGGCGCCATCTACAGATGTCCCGTCAGCTCTCAACTGGTTGACGAGAGCACCATCTACAGAGAAGTTGTCAACATCTAAACTGTTGACGAAGGCACCGACGACAGTTGAACTGTCTGCACCTGCACTGTCGACGAAGACATCATCGGCAGATACACCGTCAGCACCCTTACTGTCCACTGAGGTGCCGCCAGCGTTGGCAGCATTGACGAGCATACGATCGACGGAAGAAGCAACAATGACTTAGATGACGGCTCACTCTTCGACAACACCATTACCTAAGGAATCCCCATTGTTGACGCCGCAATTCTCATTATTGATGGTACCATCGACAACGGTTAAAAGACTGTTTTGACAAAATATCTCCTCTTCTACTTACCCATTTGCTAGATATACAAGACTCTGATGAAGATGGATCATATGGAGATGCTTACAGTCCCTCAGATTTTCACGTAAAATGTCAGGGTGCTGATTCTGATGATAATCATGACCAAGACCACTAACAGTCATAATATGCTCCACCAAGGTGTTATTTTCAGCATTATGACTACCATCAACAGCTTAGGCAGGATCAGGTACTCATGCCCATTTCTTTACTACAAGACTTGCAAGCTATGCTGCAAGACGCTTTCCAGACACCCCACAGGAACTAACACTGGCTCCTATCGAACTGGTTCCTACACCATTAAATCTGCCACCACCAATCACACCCAGAATATCACCTGTACCAAATATACTCTGTTTCAATATAAAACAACTTATCACCAACCCTACCTCCAACCACCCGCCGCAGCCTACAACAAGCAAAGGGTGAGACGTAAACAGGTTCTCCAAGGTCGCAACACCGGTCACAAGCAGTGAACAGGATCAGGTACCGGCTACACCTCCTTCCATTCAGGTTGGTGGGATCATTTCCAGCTACCTCCCCCAATGGTAGGAGATAACATCATCAAAAGCTGGAGTGGAATGACACTCCTGTGCCGGGCGCACAGCTTAACGCCTGAATCATAACAGATTTTCAACAAATTTGTCCACTTTCAATTAATTTTATTCCTTGTATTCCACAATTATTTCACTGATTCTTCAATTTTATCATGTTTTATAATAAGCCCGAAATGCATTGGGAACTAAACTTACCACCGAGGACTATTTATGTACATTAAAGGTCTGGATTGGCATATCTGCAGCATTAGATATAAAATATACAGCCTCTCTCATGTGACATGATAAAATTGAAGAATCAGTGAAAAAATTGTGGAATACAAGGAATAAAATCTGTTATGATTCAGGCGTTAAGCTGTGCGCCCAGCACATGTGTGTCACTCCACCTTTTGATGAAGTTTCTACACATGTGGTTGTTGAGCAGACCACGGTTCCGGGCTGCATGCACAAAGACTAAATTGATTAACTGGTGCCGTGAAATGTTGAAGACGGGTGTGCACATGGACACCCCCTTTTTAGGAGATAATATCAGACAGATGGATTAACAGACCGACGCACCCTGGAATTTGTAGAGAGATCACCAGCCAGTCCTCCAAGAGGAGCACCTTCACCTCGCCTTCGAGGAAAGAAGCTTATAACATGTTAGCAAAAGGGGCAATAGAACAAGTCCCTTCTTCCCAGAAAGGCAAAGGTTTCTACTCCTGTTTCTTTCTTATTCGAAAAAAGTCGGGGGAGTGGCGACCCATCCTGAACCTCAGAAAAATTGAACAAATTCCAGCGCAAATCGTCTTTCTGAATGATTTCTCTTTCCGACAACCTCCATCTCTTGAACAGCAGCGATTTCATGACCTCCCTAGATTTACAAGATGCTTATTTTCAAATTCCCAAGTCCGCTCCGAAACTTTTCACGAAATGTCTCGCCTGTTAGCAGCCCACTTCCCAAGCAAGGTCATCTGGTATTTCCCTACCTAAACGTCTAGGTGCTAAAAGCTTTGACACTGCAGTAGACCTCCAAGTCTACCACGGCATGCCTAGCATTATTTCACAAACTGGGTCTCACAGTCAACTACATGAATTCCTCGACTGTCCCAAGTCAAACGAGGATCTTCTTAGGAGTCAACCTCAACACCATCACCAACAAGGCCAATCTATTGTTAGACAGGCAACAGCGATTATCCAACCTAGCTTCAAAAGTTTCGCAAAGAAAGTCTGTTTTTGTGCGGATGTTTAAGTCACTCCTCAGCATGATGTCTTCCGCCGTAAACCTAGTCCCACTATCTCATCTGAAAATGAGACCACTACAGAAAGCGCTCCAGTTGCAATAGGTTCAGTTGACCGGCTCATTGGACGACTCGATAAGCATTTCTTCTGCAATGCAAGAAACACTGACTTGGTGGTCCCAACTATCTCATCTGTCTCAAGGTCTAACATTTCTAACTGCAACATTGGATTATATCATCACCACTGATGCCTCTCTGGAGGCGGGGGAGGACATTTATCGAATCTCAAGATTCAGGGAAAATTGTCGCAATCCCCCAAATTACTCCACATCAACCACCGAGAGCTAAAGGCTATTTTTCTCACTCTACAAACCTTCCGGCCCTGTATTGCAGGAGCATTCGTGCTGGTTCAGACAGACACCACGACCAGCATGTACTACATCAACAGACAGGACGGTACAATGTCTCTCTCTCTCTCGGCTCAGGATCTGTGGATGTGGTTAGAAACACACCAAATCACCCTAAAGGCAGTACATGTTCCAGGGATCAACAACGCATTGGCAGACACTCTTAGCAGGACCAAAGTGTTAAATAGGATTTTCGCACGTTAGGGCACACCAGCAGTCGATCTCTTTGCAACCAGCAAGAGCACCAAATGCTAATTTTACACCAGTCGATACCCACTCCTAGGGTCGTGTGGAAATGCCCTTTCAATGAGATGGTCAGAGATTTACACATACGGTTTTCTCACCTTACATCTCATTCCGAGGATTCTCACCAAAGTTAAGATGGAGGGATGTCGCCTCATTGTCATAGTTCCCAGGTGGCCCAGACAACACTGGTTCACCGAGCTCCAACTACTTAAGAAAGCCAATCCCATGCGTCTTCCCAGGAAACAGAACCTTTGCACGAAGAACAGAGGCCAGATCCTCCTTCCCGAGCCAGCATCTCTCCAATTACATGCAGGACTCCCGAATTCCATGAGTTCCGCAATGTAAATCTCTCTCAAGACTGTAGAGACATTCTGGCCAAAGCCAGAGCTGACTCTACGAACACGACATGCACGTTAAAATGGAAAAGGTTCTGCTTATGGTGTGAAGCTTCTAATAGCCATCTCTTGGAATCATCACCAGAACAGTTTCCTCTATACCTGTTATCCCTAGCTCGTTCAAGACTGGTACATTCATCAATAAAGGTTCACCTCTCAGCAGTATCTAGATTCAGGCATACCTCTAATTCGCAGTCTCTGCGCATCCATAATAGTCAAACAATTAGTGAAGGGATTATTTAGAGCGTTTTCTCCTCTAGAATGGCATCACAGCTTATGAAGTCACCCTTCGAACCCATCCACAGAGCGGATCTCAAGTTCCTCACTTGGAGAGTTGCACTCTTGTTGGGCCTCGCATCCACCAGAAGGGTTAGTGAGCTTTAGTCCTTTACTATTCAAGAGCCTTTCCTCCATTTCACTGATGGCTATGTGCAATTACGTACGAACCCTAAGTTTATTCCTAAATGCACCAACGCAGTTTCGTCTTAATTAAACCTATCATTTTGCGTACCTTTTTTCCACATCCGGAATCGCCAGCTGAACAGTCTTTTCACACCTTAGACATTAAAAGGTGTCTCAAATTCTATCTTCAACGAAATAAACACTTTGGAAAATCTGACCAAAGCTACCATTGTTGGATGGATAGCTGCCACAATTCAATGTTGTCACAGCAAGTCTGGGAAACCCCTCTCAGCTAAACTGAGAGCACACTCTACGAGGGCAGTTTCTACCTTAGCTGCCTTGTTTGCTGGCATTCCGCTGGATATGATATGCCGCGCTGCAACGTGGAAGAGCGCTCACACGTTCACTCAACACTACTGCTTGGAGTCAACTCACAAAAGTTATACTGCTGTGGGACAAGCGGTTTTACGCCATTTATTCCACTGAAGTGAGCCTCTGAAACTGTAAGTTTTTTCTACTATTTTAGCTGTATTTTGATGGTTTGCACTGTTGCATTCATATTTCCACATGTTTATTGGTTATATATTACACTGTTACCCACCATCCACAAGAGTACTGTCTATACTTATGATTATGTATATCTATACAGTTACAAACTCCTTGCTATTCTGATTCAAGCATGTGAATCTATGAAATATCCAATATTGGATGAGTAATAAGTTACTTACCTGTAACTACAGTTATCCAGTATTGGTATCTTTCATAGATTCACGTGCGACCCACCCATCTCCCTATAGGGGCACCCCTCATAATTTGGAAATGTATTTTTCACACTTGGCTCGAAAATCTGAGGGATTCAGCCTCCGTCTGGAATGTTCTAGGTGTTGTCGCCTTATTGGCTGTTTCAGGTTTGGTCCTTTTTTAAAAAGGACATAGATAGGCTATAAATGTGACTTCCATTACCATCATGTCCTATGGTACAATACATTCTGCTTAAAATGGTACTGTGGAACTCCCACTTGGATGACGGGGAATGATTTCAAGCATGTTAATCTATGAAAGATACCAATACTGGATAACTGTAGCTACAGGTAAGTCATTTATTTTCATCCTCATCCTCAGGACATCATTTCCTGTATTTCTCATCCCCAAGAAAAACAGTGCATTGCAGCCGATGCTTGAATTCTGACTGCTCACTTGATACATCGAGTCAGAGCATTTCAAGAAGTAAACTCTGCAAGACATCATTCTGCTGCTCAGTGTCGGTCTGCAAGACAACCCTCAATCTCAAAAACACTTAGTCTATGCAGAGCATGCAGTAGCACATTCTGTTAATTGAAACCACTACTTACCTGCAACTATCGTTTTGCAGCTTGCATCGCCTTCTCACCTCTCTGGATGCGAGAGCTCACGCTTTGATGTTTATAACAATAATGTTCCAAATCCGTCTTCACAATTTTACACCTACTTATTCTCCACAGTATGGAAAGAACTGTCTAAAATGGGTTCTATGCAATAGTGCATTATATCGGAGAAGGTATCGAAAAAGAAGCTTCTACTTTGAAGAAAAATAACTAGTAACTTCCATGCCCAGCAGTAGATGGCTGGAGTGCGCAAAGCATATGTACCTATAGCACTGCAAGTCACAAACCAGTCATACTAGGAACTGTTTCTTTACCTATGGTCTGAATCACTGGAATTATGTGATGTTGCTGGGTTTTCCTCGCATAATTATGGATTTGGCGCATTTGGCACATAATCTTTCGTTGCTGCATAATCTGACAATTTCAGCCCAAAAAATCTGTTTCTAGATCAGACGTATCAAAGGGTACTAAAAAGGCAGTAACGTGTGTGCAGCACAGTGCCACGCCTTTCGCAAAGTTTCACTGGGTACCTTTTTGTTGCTTGTTTTGGTATTTGGGCGGCAAACTAGCACTAATGAGGTGACACCTTTGGCCAGATAGTCTTAACATGTGTAACAATGCCAAAATAATAAGGGTATCCTAACGGCAAATATCCCTCATTAGGCAGCATAATTTGCCTGCCTTGGCCCATAATTTGGACCTACTCTGCTGCATAGTTTGGTCCTAACCTGCTGCATAATCTAAGTGGTCCAGGCTACGGTCGCATAAGTACTACGGCAATATAAGAATGTCTTTATCAAACCAGCAACTGCAAAGCAGGCGCGCCACAAATTAAGACAAAATATTAACCTTCATCCCAAGTTCCACAATATATGAGGTCTCATGTGGAACCAGACTCCTTTTGAGACCTGGGACTAAGGAGCTCCGAGCTCCGAAACGCGTCGGACTCGGGCTGTTATTGCTGCCAATACTGGATTAAACACAAGAGGCGGACAGCAGTTTGTCCATAGATTTTAGTGATGGGGAACGGGCTGATGATACGTGGTAGTAATTTGCGAGGACTTTAAGGTAGATAGCCAGACTTTCTGACTGTTGGTATAAGTTGGAGCAGGACGTCGCTTGGCATCCGCAAAGTGCTCATAAATAGCCTGGGCTTGGGATAAGGGCGCATGCGCAGTGGTTAGTGTGGCTCAGAGTAGATCGTGTTGCTTGTTGGCAGATAGGTTTTTGATGGGGACAGGGTTTTCAACTGGCAGAATGCGGGGTAGAAAACTGTACAACATGGAAAAAGGGGAGAAAACCTGAGCTGAGTGGATGGCGTTGTTAAGGTAGAATTCTACTAGCCAGCTTAGGTCCACCCATTCTTCCTGCTCTGTGACGAAGCCACACCAAAACTGTTCTGCCGACTGGTTGGTCGGCTCAGTTTGCCCATCTGATTGGGGGTGACAAGTGGTGGACAGCTTTACCAAGATACCCAGTAGTTCGCATAAAGCCCGCCAGAAGTGCAATACCAATTGTACTTCTCAGTCTGAAAATATACTGGTGGGGAGTCCATGCGTGCAGACTATATGCTGCAGAAACAGTGAAGCTAACCATGGAACATCAGGAATTCCTTGTGTGGAGATGCAATGACACATTTTGATCATGCGAGCGACTACCACAATTAAAGTGGTGCACCACTGGTCTTTGGGTAAGTCCACAATCAAGTCAATGGACAAGGACTACCAGGTTTGGAACGGAATAGGAAAAGGTTGCAGGAGGCCTGGTGGCTTCCTGCTCTCGCTTTTAGCTTGAGCACATACCGCTCAAGACGAGACATAAAGATGGTAGTCTTTAGACATGGTGTTCCACTAAAACTCCCTATTCAAGAGATCCAAGGTCTTAGAAATACCTGAATGTCCTACTAACGGGGAATTGTAGCATCAACTCAAGGCATGCTATTGCAGTGAATCAGTGGGTAGGAACAATTGTGTGTCATGGAAGAGTAGTCCCTGCTCTAGGCTCCTCTGAGGATGAAGTTTAAGGCACTTTTGGATGTCAACCTGTGATACAGCATGTTTAAGGTCTGCCTCCCATTCCTTGGAGTGGACCGTGGTGCAGTTTAAGAAATTAACTACTTAAGGCCTCATTTATGAGGCCCCTTGTGCCGTCGGAACATCATTTTTTGTGACGTTTCGTGGCGCAGGAGCCTGCTCCATATTTACGAGCCAACACTAAACTACTTTTTTTGGCTGTATGCTGCCTCGTAAATATTGTCACCTTTAATGCAGTTTTCAGCATTGAAGGGTCGTGCAATGGGTGTTGCTGGGCGCATTCCCAGCAACATTCATGGCATTTTGACACTGCCCCAGATTTACGAGAAATCGTAAACCTGAGGCAGCGTCAAAAGCTTACACCTCCCCAGGGGAGAGTAGTAAGGGAGTCACAACAAGGAGAAATATCTTTATTTCTCCACATTTTTCCTTTTTCTATGTGTGCTGTATTCTGCACCATGGTGCAAAGGTGCCTGCATTGGTGCTCAGCAACCCATTGTGCGCCAGCACAGGGGAAAAGGACAGGAATGCGCCGTATCTCATAGATGCGGCACATTCCTGCCCATTTCTTTTACCGTAGGGCAGCTCAGCAGGGAGGCCTGGGGCGCTGCCCTACGGTAAAATCTCATAAATGAGGCCCTTAGTTTGTGCAAGTAGAGGTGGAGGCCCAGGAGGGACTTTGTGTTCCATTTGTGGCCGGGAGAGAGCATCTGCCTTCCCTTGATTTCGGCCCGGGCAATAGTTTGTTTCAAAGGAGTGATCTGCCAAGTAAAGAGACTGTCGCAGTTGCAGAGGTGATAATGCCTTTGTAGATTAAAAAAATTGGAGGTTGCGATGGTCCGTGTAGAGTGTTATGAGATGTGCGGTACCTAAATTGTAATGATGCCATTATTGGAAGGCTACTTTCATAGCCAACAGTTCTTTGTCGAACACGGTGTAGTTCTTTTCGGCCTTTACCAGTTTATGGTAAAGAAAGGCTAGGGGGTGAAGCTGTCCTGTGTCACAATTGTGTTGGGACAAGATGGCCCCTAAAGCCAGGTTTGAAGGGTCTGCTTCTACATGAAAAGGTTAGGTAGTCTCAGTGTGCCATAAGATGGGAGCTGATGTGCACCCACGACCTCAAGAGTCCAAAGGAAGACTTTCTCTTTGCACAGAAGGCTGATGATGGGACTGACCAACTGTGAGAAAGCATGGATGAACCTCGGGTAGAAGTTCGCAAAGCTGAGGATGCTTTGAACTTCTTTGACAGAGGTGAGGGTAGGCCATTGTATAACAGCTTGTACCTTTGCGGGTGTCAATACTCAAACCGGTATGGGAAACCACAAACCCAAGGAATTGCACCATTGTTACATGGAACTCTCATTTTTCAATTTTTGTGAACGGCCCATTAGCTCGTAGGGCTTGAAGGACTAAACGCACATGTTGGGTATGTTCTATCATGGAGGTGCAGTCCTGCCAAGTACCATGCACCAGGCGTTAGACTAACTCATTTATCCAGTATTGGATCTTTCATAGATTCACATGCTTGAATCATCCCTGCCAACGAGGTGGGAGTTTCACGGTAAAATAAATAAAAAAATAAAAAATAAAATATATATATATATATATATATATATATATATATATATATCTTCGCTCGATCTCCACTTCAAACTCCAACCGAAGCACTCTCGGGCGGGTGCGATTTTGCGGTAGTGGACACCGCTTGCAACTATAGCTCAATTCCCTCACTTCTGAAGAAATACCGCACTCAAGGGGGGCATTGAAATGGTTATTTATTCAACGACCAACAGCAAACAAACGCGTTTCGGCGAAAAGCCTTCTTCGGTGGATATATATATATATATATATACACACCAGTAATGAACATATTTATAATAGGGGTGGGCGTAATTTGCGTAATCGCGTTACGCAAATCTCCGCGAAACGGTAAAAAATCTCCGCCAACACGCAGAAATTCCGCGAACACGCGGAATTGCTTGTTCGCTATACTTTTTTCCTGTTCGCGATCGCTGTTTGCGTGCTCGGGGTGAAATATCTTGCGAACACGCATATTGAGAACGCGAACAAGCAAAAAATTTCACGAAGTCGCGGAACGCAGATTTTTGGGCAATTTCGCGTTCTCCACAGAACGCGAAATTACCCAAATTCCGCAAATTCCGCGAACGGAACGGAATTTACCGCCCAGGCCTAATTTATAAAAGGCTATAATGGACTACACAGTCACTGCAGTAGCCCATCCTTGACCTTTTGTAAAAAGAACCAAAGTTGAAACACAGCCAGTCAGGCTCCAGCACCCTCTAGAACACTCCACAGAGAGGCAAGTCCCTCAGATTTTCTACTGCACGTCGTGTGACAGGGAGTCTCCCTGAGCTTTGCTCAGTATTTTCTACATCTGTTGGATTTGTGAGTACAGAATGTCTGATACTTCTAGAAAAGGATTATTTAAGTCTTGTAGGTCATGTGGGAAGAAGAGGCTACATTTTGAAGATCCCCACAAGGAGTGTATTTATTGTCTTTACCTTGCTCATGAGGTCAAGGACTGTAGGATTTGCAGGACCTTTCCCTCTAAAACCCTTAAGGATAGGAAAGGTAGTCTGCTTATTTGGCTGGAGAAGCTAAAAGCAAAATCATCTGTGTTGTCGTATTATGAAGGCAGTGGTAGTTCTCAGGCGTCAGTCCAGCTCACTAAGAAAAGGGACAGGTCTGAAGAATCTCCTGAGAGACTTAAAAATATCTTCAAAAAAGTCCCATCATGAGGCTTTTCACTCTACCACTTAAAAAAAAGGGATGCTGCCATTCTCTTCTGAGGAGAAATCTGGGGAGAAAACTACCTCAAAAACCCCCCAAAAAGATGCCTTCAAACAGTCTAAGACTCAGTCAGAGTATGTCAGGACATCCTCCTCGTCGAAAAAAGCATCGTTGACGACAAAACCACCTCAGACCTCGTCTGTGTTTACTTTGTCGACGGAACATTGGCGAAGACTGTGCCATTGTCTTCGAGAATATCTTCGCCTTCGGCTACTCCACTATTGACGGTGCCACCGACGTCAACAGTCTCTCCTCAGTCGACGTCTCTCCCGTCAGCTAAACTCTCTTCATCGACGGGGCCTCCCTTGTCGAAGCCTCCCCCGTCGACGACGACCACAGCATCGATGATGACAATATCGTCGACGATCCTCCTTCTGTCGACAGCCCCGACGACAACTACGTCAACGTTGACGACGTTCATGTCAACATCGACGGTATCTGTGTCGATCTCGTAGGCGCCACTATGGAGAAGGCCTTCTTCTTTGCAAGTAACACCAATATTAACATCCAGATTCTCGTCTACGATCCCGTCGACGAGAGGTTTTTACCAGAACCCTTCATATGTATCTCCTTTGCCTCCTAGCCATTTTTTTGAGAAATCTGAGGACGATGGGCTGTTCAGTCCAGCTTGCAGCCCCTCTCAACTTCACGTTAAATTCCAAGAGGAGGAAGATGAGGATAAGTATTGTGGCACTCATTATCAACCTTTCAAATATTACTTCCTCGTCAAGAGCCTATGATTCAAATGCCTGTGGCATTAGTGCAGGACTTGACAGCTGTGCTGCAGGACTACCATACCAGTTTTCCTACTGCAGCAGGTTCTGTTTAAAGACAACCCTCTCCCCCGCCTGCTCTAGATTCAGCAGGACCTTCAATTCCTAAGATGGAAGCTCAAGATCTTATGCCTGCGCTGCAAGACCAGAGAGTGCAGGATGATGATGACGACAAAGTCGTTGAGGAAGGTGAACTTCCCAAGACACCCACTACCATTGATGAGTGGGAGGATTATTTAATCCCAACACCGTCTCCACTGGCTCCTAATGCAATTGATTCTCCTCCAGAGAACATTGGGGGTTTTCATGCCATTATGGAAAGAGCAGCAAATTGTTTTCACCTTCCCATGCCTGTAAAGCAGTCCGACTGCTTTCTATATGACTCCAAAGACCAAAGCAGGAAATCTGTCCACACTATTCCCTTCATTGACCATATTTGAGAAGAGGGTGTTAAAATTATGAAGAAACCTTTCTCTGTGCTTGCAATTCTTCCTAGAATTGACAAGAAGTACAAGGTCTCAGATGATGCCCCTGGATGCCTGACTGGTCAGCCTAGGCCAGATTCTGTGATTTCCAAAGCTGCACAATAGAGATCTAGAAACCCCTCAGCGCCAATAACTGCACCACCGGATAAAGATGGCAGGAGACTGGATAATATTGGAAAAAGATTCCCCACCATGGCAGGTGCTTCTGTGCGTCCTGCGAATTCCTTGGCAATTTTGGGAACATATGACCGCCAAATGTGGTCAGATGTTGCTCTGTATCTCGAATTTGTGCCGGATGACAAAAAACAAGAGGTAAGGAAAACTCTCTTTGAAGGGGAAATGATGTAGCTTTATGGCTAGAGCGGTCAACCTTGAATCTGGGGAATCGGGTTCGAGTCTCGGCAAAGGCGCTCAACATCCTGTGATTCTGGGTAAATTACTTAATCTCCCCATGCCTAACAAAAAAAATCAATGTGTCCATCTGTAACGAAACTGGTGCTCATGTGAAGCGCTTTATTAGTAGGTTTTTGTAAAGCGCATAGTCACCCGTAAGTATCCCAGCGCTAAGATCCGGACAAGCCAGAGGAAAAACAGGGGGGAGAGAAGAGGAAAAGGAAATCAGGGGAACAGGTGAGTTTTTAGCCGCTTCCTGAATCGGAGATATTCTGGTTCTGTCCTAAGGTCACGGGGGAGGGAGTTCCAGAGGCGGGCTGTGTTGACAGAGAAGCTCCGTCCGCCAGTGCGTACCCTCTTCACTCTAGGGATAGTGATGAGGTATTCATGGTCAGACCGGAGGGATCTTGAAGCTTTGTAGGGCCTGATGAATTTTTTTAGGATGGGGGGGGCCTTTGTCCTGTAGGAGTTTGTGTGACAGGCAGAGAGCTTTAAACTTAACTCGCTCTCTCACTGGGAGCCAGTGGAGATGTTTCAGGGCTGGTTTGGCCGAGGATCTAGCCAGGGTATTGGTGAGAATCCGGGCCGCTGCGTTCTGGATCATTTGCAGTTTATTAAGGGTTGCCTCGGGAGCGCCCAGATAGATGGTATTGCTGTAATCCAGCCTTGATAGAATAAGGCCTTGGATTAGCAGTTTCTGGGAGACAGGAGGAAGTAAGGGCAAAATCTTCCTGATAGATTTAAGAAGCCCGAAGCATGTCCCAGCGATTTTTTTGGCTTGAGTCTTAAAAGACAAATCTTTTTCAAGCCAAATTCCCAGGCTCTTGATCTCAGACTTGGGGGCTGGGGGTTCACCTAAGCAGGGGGGCCAGATGGTCTGAGAGAGGGAAAACCCCTTCTGACCAAGGAGGAGAATATCTGTCTTTGAACCGTTAAGTTTCAGTGACAAAGTATTCATCCATCCTTGAATTTCTGCAAGACAGTTGTAGAGGTCCGATGGTTCTTGGTTTGGCTGAGATAGAGACACCATTAATTGAGTGTCATCAGCATAGCTGATGATTTTCACTCCGAACGGTGTGACAACCTCCTCCAATGGGGACATGTAGACATTGAATAATGTCGGGCTTAAAGATGAACCCTGGGGCACACCACATTGGAGGGGGGTTTCGGGAGAGCGGGTGTCATTCTCCCAGACCTGAAAGGAGCGGTGGCCAAGGAAAGATTTGAACCAAGTCAGAGCAGTGCCCTCGACACCGATGTTCTTGAGTCGCTGGATTAAGACCCGATGGTTGACGGTGTCGAAGGCCGCACTGAGGTCCAGGAGGATCACTGCCACTGATCCTCCTGCGTCCAAAAGGGCTCTGGCCTCCTCCACTGCTGCAAGTAGGGCGATGTCGGTGCCCTGCCCTGCCCTGGGCGGAATCCAGTTTGCGAGCTTCTGAGCAGATTGTTGGTCTCCAGATACTGCGAGAGCTTTTTGTTAACTAGTTTTTCAGCGAATTTACTGGTTCCGGGGATGAGAGAGATTGGCCTGTAATTGGTCATATCCGAGGGGTCCAGAGAAGGTTTTTTAAGGAGCGCCTTGACGACAGCCGCCTTCCAGCTGGGGGGAACTTTTCCCTGGATCAGTGAGGTGTTGATGAGGTGAGTGAGTGGAGGGGCGATGGTGGAGGCCACTTTCTTAAGAATGCGTAGGGGGACCGGGTCCCTGGGAGATCCGCTTTTGATAGTGTCTAGCGTGGTTGAGACCTCTTCAATAGTGACTGGTCCGAGAGAGTTTAGATGGGGAGTGGTAGGGTTTGAGTTAAAGCAGTCTTCCTCAGTGATACTGAGGTCGACAGGAGGAAGAGAAGCAAGAATTTTCTGAATCTTCTCCTCGAAGAATTTGGCCAGTTTAAGGCATTTCTCTTCGGCTGCCTTGAGGTCTGGCAGATTCTTTGGTGCAGGGTCTGGGACTTTAAGTAAATCTTTTAAAATGATGAAAGCAGGAGGAGTTTTCTATCCTTTCCTGAAAGAATGTACTTTTGGTATTGCGAAGAGCGATCTTATAGTTTTTTAAGGAGGTACGGAAGACGTCTTTATTGGCTATAGACTTATCCTTCCTCCAGGAACGCTCCGTTCTTTTGCACTCCTTCCGTAGGAGGTTAAGATCAGGAGTGTACCAAGGAGCAGGGCTCACTCTTTTGATTCGCCTAAGGGTGGTAGTTTTAGGGAGGAGTTTGTCCAGTGATGTGGTGAGCCAAGAGTTGAACTGATTGTCAGCATTGGCTGGGTCAGAGACCGGGGGGGGGGGAGAGGCCCTAAGAATGGAAGCCCATTCGTCTGGCGAGAGTTTGTGCCAGCGACGGTCAGTGACCCGAATTTTGGCCTGTTGGGTAGGTGAGATGAAGAGATGCCAAAAGATAGATATTAAAAAATGGTCTGTCCAAGGAAGGGGGAGAGGGGTGCGGGTGGTGAGATCCGTGATGTTGGTAAAAACGGGGTCCAAAAGGTGTCCTTTGTCATGGGTGGGTTCTGAGTTGACTAATCGGATGTCAAAAGACATAAGGTCGAGAAGAAGTTCGGACGCAGTTAGGTCCTTGGAGTCTGATAAATGGAGGTTAAGGTCTCCCAAGATAAGAAAGTTGGGAGAGGTAGTCGCTATCTGGGTGACAGTATCGACAAGAGCGCTTGAAAATTTCCCTGGGGTTCCCGGCGGGCGGTATATCAGCAGCCCGAGAGGGAGTTCGCGGGGGATATTTGTAAAGCAAAATGGCAGCTTTCGCAGTCGTCGATATTGGAATCGCTAGATCTACATGAGAATTGTTCTCTGTAGATTATCGCGAGGCCACCTCCTCTGCCGAGGGGTCTGTTTTGGGATTGGATTTGATAGCCCGTAGGTAAAGCGTTGATGATGTCGGAATCCGACCAGGAAGTAAGCCAAGTTTCCGTAAGGAACAAGACGTCAAAGTCGTGATCCCGTACCAGAAGGTTGATTTCATGGGAGTGTTTAGGGAGGGACCGACAGTTGAGGAGGCCCAGCTGTAGGCCGTGATTTCCTGAGGTGGTGGTGGCCGGATTACATAGGCCGCAGTTGGTGAAGGGTATTCCTCCCGAGTGGGTGTAGTTGCACTCGGGATTTTTCGACGGATTGAGTGCTTGAAGCCTATCTTTCGTATAGACAAGTCGGCCATCGGGAGAAATGGGCAGAGTAACTGGGCCTGGGTCCGGCTGGGCCCGGACGGGCCCATACGGGCTTGCCTTAGGCGCGCCTTCGGCGCGCTGACGGCACGCCCGCTGCGCCCGTCCGCTGCGCGAACGTGGACTGCACATGTTTTTATAGGGGGTTCGGGGCGTGGCCTCGTGAAAGTGGGCGTGGCCTGAAGAGAGGCTCGCTCGCTGATGGCGGCAATGTAGATTTCAATCCCGCGGCAGCGTTTATCTCGGCTGCGCGGGTGTCACGGGGTGAAGACAAGTGCCCCAACAGAGTGCAAACAAGGGGAGAGTAGTGAGTATTAAAAGCAATTCAAACAAACAATGTTTTAAAAAAATGATATTGGCGAACAGAGCTCCCGGCTGTGCCTCAGGAGTGTAGGATCTGCTTTGAGCTCGTAGTCAGCTCGGTTAAGTAGGCGGGGGGCGTGGCCTCGTGAAAGTGGGCGTGGCCCGAAGAGAGGCTTGCTCGCTGATGACGACAATGTAGATTTCAATCCCGCGGCAGCGTTTATCTCGGCTGCGCGGGTGTCACGGGGTGAAGACAAGTGCCCCAACAGAGTGCAAACAAGGGGAGAGTAGTGAGTATCAAAAGCAATTCAAACAAACAATGTTTTAAAAAAATGATATTGGAGAACAGAGCTCCCGGCTGTGCCTCAGGAGTGTAGGATCTGCTTTTAGCTCGTAGTCAGCTCGGTTAAGTAGGCGGGGGGCGTGGCCTCGTGAAAGTGGGCGTGGCCTGAAGAGAGGCTTGCTCGCTGATGGCGGCAATGTAGATTTCAATCCCGCGGCAGCCTTTATCTCGGCTGCGCGGGTGTCACGGGGTGAAGACAAGTGCCCCAACAGAGTGCAAACAAGGGGAGAGTAGTGAGTATTAAAAGCAATTCAAACACACAATGTTTTAAAAAAATGATATTGGCAAACAGAGCTCCCGGCTGTGCCTCAGGAGTGTAGGATCTGCTTTGAGCTCGTAGTCAGCTCGGTTAAGTAGGCGGGGGCGTGGCTTCGTGAAAGTGGGCGTGGCCTGAAGAGAGGCTCGCTCGCTGATGGCGGCAATGTAGATTTCAATACCGCGGCAGCGTTTATCTCGGCTGCGCGGGTGTCACGGGGTGAAGACAAGTGCCCTAACAGAGTGCAAACAAGGGGAGAGTAGTGAGTATTAAAAGCAATTCAAACAAACAATGTTTTAAAAATATGATATTGGCGAACAGAGCTCCCGGCTGTGCCTCAGGAGTGTAGGATCTGCTTTGAGCTCGTAGTCAGCTCGGTTAAGTAGGCGGGGGGGCGTGGCCTCGTGAAAGCGGGCGTGGCCTGAAGAGAGGTTCGCTCGCTGATGGCGGCAATGTAGATTTCAATCCCACGGCAGCGTTTATCTCGGCTGCGCGGGTGTCACGGGGTGAAGACAAGTACCCCAACAGAGTGCAAACAAGGGGAGAGTAGTGAGTATTAAAAGCAATTCAAACAAACAATGTTTTAAAAATATGATATTGGCGAACAGAGCTCCCGGCTGTGCCTCAGGAGTGTAGGATCTGCTTTGAGCTCGTAGTCAGCTCGGTTAAGTAGGCGGGGGACGTGGCCTCGTGAAAGTGGGCGTGGCCTGAAGAGAAGCTCGCTCGCTGATGGCGGCAATGTAGATTTCAATCCCGCGGCAGCGTTTATCTCGGCTGCGCGGGTGTCACGGGGTGAAGACAAGTGCCCCAACAGAGTGCAAACAAGGGGAGAGTAGTGAGTATTAAAAGCAATTCAAACAAACAATGTTTTTAAAAAATGATATTGGCGAACAGAGCTCCCGGCTGTGCCTCAGGAGTGTAGGATCTGCTTTGAGCTCGTAGTCAGCTCGGTTAAGTAGGCGGGGGCGTGGCCTCGTGAAAGTGGGCGTGGCCTGAAGAGAGGCTCGCTCGCTGATAGCGGCAATGTAGATTTCATTCCCGCGGCAGCGTTTATCTCGGCTGCGCGGGTGTCACGGGGTGAAGACAAGTGCCCCAACAGAGTGCAAACAAGGGGAGAGTAGTGAGTATTAAAAGTAATTCAAACAAACAATGTTTTAAAAAAATGATATTGGAGAACAGAGCTCCCGGCTGTGCCTCAGGAGTGTAGGATCTGCTTTTAGCTCGTAGTCAGCTCGGTTAAGTAGGCGGGGGGCGTGGCCTCGTGAAAGTGGGCGTGGCCTGAAGAGAGGCTTGCTCGCTGATGGCGGCAATGTAGATTTCAATCCCGCGGCAGCGTTTATCTCGGCTGCGCGGGTGTCACGGGGTGAAGACAAGTGCCCCAACAGAGTGCAAACAAGGGGAGAGTAGTGAGTATTAAAAGCAATTCAAACAAACAATGTTTTAAAAAAATGATATTGGCGAACAGAGCTCCCGGCTGTGCCTCAGGAGTGTAGGATCTGCTTTGAGCTCGTAGTCAGCTCGGTTAAGTAGGCGGGGGGCGTGGCCTCGTGAAAATGGGCGTGGCCTGAAGAGAGGCTCGCTCGCTGATGGCGGCAATGTAGATTTCAATCCCGCGGCAGCGTTTATCTCGGCTGCGCGGGTGTCACGGGGTGAAGACAAGTGCCCCAACAGAGTGCAAACAAGGGGAGAGTAGTGAGTATTAAAAGCAATTCAAACAAACAATGTTTTAAAAAAATGATATTGGAGAACAGAGCTCCCGGCTGTGCCTCAGGAGTGTAGGATCTGCTTTTAGCTCGTAGTCAGCTCAGTTAAGTAGGCGGGGGGCGTGGCCTCGTGAAAGTGGGCGTGGCCTGAAGAGAGGCTTGCTCGCTGATGGGGGCAATGTAGATTTCAATCCCGCGGCAGCGTTTATCTGGGCTGCGCGGGTGTCACGGGGTAAAGACAAGTGCCCCAACAGAGTGCAAACAAGGGGAGAGTAGTGAGTATTAAAAGCAATTCAAACAAACAATGTTTTAAAAAAATGATATTGGCGAACAGAGCTCCCGGTTGTGCCTCAGGAGTGTAGGATCTGCTTTGAGCTCGTAGTCAGCTCGGTTAAGTAGGCGGGGGCGTGGCTTCGTGAAAGTGGGCGTGGCCTGAAGAGAGGCTCGCTCGCTGATGGCGGCAATGTAGATTTCAATCCCGCGGCAGCGTTTATCTCGGCTGCGCGGGTGTCACGGGGTGAAGACAAGTGCCCTAACAGAGTGCAAACAAGGGGAGAGTAGTGAGTATTAAAAGCAATTCAAACAAACAATGTTTTAAAAATATGATATTGGCGAACAGAGCTCCCGGCTGTGCCTCAGGAGTGTAGGATCTGCTTTGAGCTCGTAGTCAGCTCGGTTAAGTAGGCGGGGGGTGTGGCCTCGTGAAAGCGGGCGTGGCCTGAAGAGAGGCTCGCTCGCTGATGGCGGCAATGTAGATTTCAATCCCGCGGCAGTGTTTATCTCGGCTGCGCGGGTGTCACGGGGTGAAGACAAGTGCCCCAACAGAGTGCAAACAAGGGGAGAGTAGTGAGTATTAAAAGCAATTCAAACAAACAATGTTTTAAAAATATGATATTGGCGAACAGAGCTCCCGGCTGTGCCTCAGGAGTGTAGGATCTGCTTTGAGCTCGTAGTCAGCTCGGTTAAGTAGGCGGGGGACGTGGCCTCGTGAAAGTGGGCGTGGCCTGAAGAGAAGCTCGCTCGCTGATGGCGGCAATGTAGATTTCAATCCCGCGGCAGCGTTTATCTCGGCTGCGCGGGTGTCACGGGGTGAAGACAAGTGCCCCAACAGAGTGCAAACAAGGGGAGAGTAGTGAGTATTAAAAGCAATTCAAACAAACAATGTTTTTAAAAAATGATATTGGCGAACAGAGCTCCCGGCTGTGCCTCAGGAGTGTAGGATCTGCTTTGAGCTCGTAGTCAGCTCGATTAAGTAGGCGGGGGCGTGGCCTCGTGAAAGTGGGCGTGGCCTGAAGAGAGGCTCGCTCGCTGATAGCGGCAATGTAGATTTCATTCCCGCGGCAGCGTTTATCTCGGCTGCGCGGGTGTCACGGGGTGAAGACAAGTGCCCCAACAGAGTGCAAACAAGGGGAGAGTAGTGAGTATTAAAAGCAATTCAAACAAACAATGTTTTAAAAAAATGATATTGGCGAACAGAGCTCCCCGCTGTGCCTCAGGAGTGTAGGATCTGCTTTGAGCTCGTAGTCAGCTCGGTTAAGTAGGCGGGGGGCGTGGCCTCGTGAAAGTGGGCGTGGCCTGAAGAGAGGCTCGCTCGCTGATGGCGGCAATGTAGATTTCAATCCCGCGGCAGCGTTTATCTCGGCTGCGCGGGTGTCACGGGGTGAAGACAAGTGCCCCAACAGAGTGCAAACAAGGGGAGAGTAGTGAGTATTAAAAGTAATTCAAACAAACAATGTTTTAAAAAAATGATATTGGCGACCAGAGCTCCCGGCTGTGCCTCAGGAGTGTAGGATCTGCTTTGAGCTTGTAGTCAGCTCGGTTAAGTAGGCGGGGGGCGTGGCCTCGTGAAAGTGGGCGTGGCCCGAAGAGAGGCTCGCTCGCTGATGACGGCAATGTAGATTTCAATCCCGCGGCAGCGTTTATCTTGGCTGCGCGGGTGTCACGGGGTGAAGACAAGTGCCCCAACAGAGTGCAAACAAGGGGAGAGTAGTGAGTATTAAAAGCAATTCAAACAAACAATGTTTTAAAAAAATGATATTGGAGAACAGAGCTCCCGGCTGTGCCTCAGGAGTGTAGGATCTGCTTTTAGCTCGTAGTCAGCTCGGTTAAGTAGGCGGGGGGCGTGGCCTCGTGAAAGTGGGCGTGGCCTGAAGAGAGGCTTGCTCGCTGATGGCGGCAATGTAGATTTCAATCCCGCGGCAGCGTTTATCTCGGCTGCGCGGGTGTCACGGGGTGAAGACAAGTGCCCCAACAGAGTGCAAACAAGGGGAGAGTAGTGAGTATTAAAAGCAATTCAAACAAACAATGTTTTAAAAAAATGATATTGGCGAACAGAGCTCCCGGCTGTGCCTCAGGAGTGTAGGATCTGCTTTGAGCTCGTAGTCAGCTCAGGTAAGTAGGCGGGGGCGTGGCTTCGTGAAAGTGGGCATGGCCTGAAGAGAGGCTCGCTCGCTGATGGCGGCAATGTAGATTTCAATCCCGCGGCAGCGTTTATCTCGGCTGCGCGGGTGTCACGGGGTGAAGACAAGTGCCCTAACAGAGTGCAAACAAGGGGAGAGTAGTGAGTATTAAAAGCAATTCAAACAAAGAATGTTTTAAAAATATGATATTGGCGAACAGAGCTCCCGGCTGTGCCTCAGGAGTGTAGGATCTGCTTTGAGCTCGTAGTCAGCTCGGTTAAGTAGGCGGGGGACGTGGCCTCGTGAAAGTGGGCGTGGCCTGAAGAGAAGCTCGCTCGCTGATGGCGGCAATGTAGATTTCAATCCCGCGGCAGCGTTTATCTCGGCTGCGCGGGTGTCACGGGGTGAAGACAAGTGCCCCAACAGAGTGCAAACAAGGGGAGAGTAGTGAGTATTAAAAGCAATTCAAACAAACAATGTTTTTAAAAAATGATATTGGCGAACAGAGCTCCCGGCTGTGCCTCAGGAGTGTAGGATCTGCTTTGAGCTCGTAGTCAGCTCGGTTAAGTAGGCGGGGGCGTGGCCTCGTGAAAGTGGGCATGGCCTGAAGAGAGGCTCGCTCGCTGATAGCGGCAATGTAGATTTCATTCCCGCGGCAGCGTTTATCTCAGCTGCGCGGGTGTCACGGGGTGAAGACAAGTGCCCCAACAGAGTGCAAACAAGGGGAGAGTAGTGAGTATTAAAAGCAATTCAAACAAACAATGTTTTAAAAAAATGATATTGGCGAACAGAGCTCCCGGCTGTGCCTCAGGAGTGTAGGATCTGCTTTGAGCTCGTAGTCAGCTCGGTTAAGTAGGCGGGGGGCGTGGCCTCGTGAAAGTGGGCGTGGCCTGAAGAGAGGCTCGCTCGCTGATGGCGGCAATGTAGATTTCAATCCCGCGGCAGCGTTTATCTCGGCTGCGCGGGTGTCACGGGGTGAAGACAAGTGCCCCAACAGAGTGCAAACAAGGGGAGAGTAGTGAGTATTAAAAGTAATTCAAACAAACAATGTTTTAAAAAAATGATATTGGAGAACAGAGCTCCCGGCTGTGCCTCAGGAGTGTAGGATCTACTTTTAGCTCGTAGTCAGCTCGGTTAAGTAGGCGGGGGGCGTGGCCTCGTGAAAGTGGGCGTGGCCTGAAGAGAGGCTTGCTCGCTGATGGCGGCAATGTAGATTTCAATCCCGCGGCAGCGTTTATCTCGGCTGCGCGGGTGTCACGGGGTGAAGACAAGTGCCCCAACAGAGTGCAAACAAGGGGAGAGTAGTGAGTATTAAAAGCAATTCAAACAAACAATGTTTTAAAAAAATGATATTGGCGAACAGAGCTCCCGGCTGTGCCTCAGGAGTGTAGGATCTGCTTTGAGCTCGTAGTCAGCTCGGTTAAGTAGGCGGGGGGCGTGGCCTCGTGAAAATGGGCGTGGCCTGAAGAGAGGCTCGCTCGCTGATGGCGGCAATGTAGATTTCAATCCCGCGGCAGCGTTTATCTCGGCTGCGCGGGTGTCACGGGGTGAAGACAAGTGCCCCAACAGAGTGCAAACAAGGGGAGAGTAGTGAGTATTAAAAGCAATTCAAACAAACAATGTTTTAAAAAAATGATATTGGAGAACAGAGCTCCCGGCTGTGCCTCAGGAGTGTAGGATCTGCTTTTAGCTCGTAGTCAGCTCGGTTAAGTAGGCGGGGGGCGTGGCCTCGTGAAAGTGGGCGTGGCCTGAAGAGAGGCTTGCTCGCTGATGGGGGCAATGTAGATTTCAATCCCGCGGCAGCGTTTATCTGGGCTGCGCGGGTGTCACGGGGTAAAGACAAGTGCCCCAACAGAGTGCAAACAAGGGGAGAGTAGTGAGTATTAAAAGCAATTCAAACAAACAATGTTTTAAAAAAATGATATTGGCGAACAGAGCTCCCGGTTGTGCCTCAGGAGTGTAGGATCTGCTTTGAGCTCGTAGTCAGCTCGGTTAAGTAGGCGGGGGCGTGGCTTCGTGAAAGTGGGCGTGGCCTGAAGAGAGGCTCGCTCGCTGATGGCGGCAATGTAGATTTCAATCCCGCGGCAGCGTTTATCTCGGCTGCGCGGGTGTCACGGGGTGAAGACAAGTGCCCTAACAGAGTGCAAACAAGGGGAGAGTAGTGAGTATTAAAAGCAATTCAAACAAACAATGTTTTAAAAATATGATATTGGCGAACAGAGCTCCCGGCTGTGCCTCAGGAGTGTAGGATCTGCTTTGAGCTCGTAGTCAGCTCGGTTAAGTAGGCGGGGGGCGTGGCCTCGTGAAAGCGGGCGTGGCCTGAAGAGAGGCTCGCTCGCTGATGGCGGCAATGTAGATTTCAATCCCGCGGCAGTGTTTATCTCGGCTGCGCGGGTGTCACGGGGTGAAGACAAGTGCCCCAACAGAGTGCAAACAAGGGGAGAGTAGTGAGTATTAAAAGCAATTCAAACAAACAATGTTTTAAAAATATGATATTGGCGAACAGAGCTCCCGGCTGTGCCTCAGGAGTGTAGGATCAGCTTTGAGCTCGTAGTCAGCTCGGTTAAGTAGGCGGGGGACGTGGCCTCGTGAAAGTGGGCGTGGCCTGAAGAGAAGCTCGCTCGCTGATGGCGGCAATGTAGATTTCAATCCCGCGGCAGCGTTTATCTCGGCTGCGCGGGTGTCACGGGGTGAAGACAAGTGCCCCAACAGAGTGCAAACAAGGGGAGAGTAGTGAGTATTAAAAGCAATTCAAACAAACAATGTTTTTAAAAAATGATATTGGCGAACAGAGCTCCCGGCTGTGCCTCAGGAGTGTAGGATCTGCTTTGAGCTCGTAGTCAGCTCGATTAAGTAGGCGGGGGCGTGGCCTCGTGAAAGTGGGCGTGGCCTGAAGAGAGGCTCGCTCGCTGATAGCGGCAATGTAGATTTCATTCCCGCGGCAGCGTTTATCTCGGCTGCGCGGGTGTCACGGGGTGAAGACAAGTGCCCCAACAGAGTGCAAACAAGGGGAGTGTAGTGAGTATTAAAAGCAATTCAAACAAACAATGTTTTAAAAAAATGATATTGGCGAACAGAGCTCCCGGCTGTGCCTCAGGAGTGTAGGATCTGCTTTGAGCTCGTAGTCAGCTCGGTTAAGTAGGCGGGGGCGTGGCCTCGTGAAAGTGGGCGTGGCCTGAAGAGAGGCTCGCTCGCTGATGGCGGCAATGTAGATTTCAATCCCGCGGCAGTGTTTATCTCGGCTGCGCGGGTGTTACGGGGTGAAGACAAGTGCCCCAACAGAGTGCAAACAAGGGGAGAGTAGTGAGTATTAAAAGCAATTCAAACAAACAATGTTTTAAAAAAATGATATTGGCGAACAGAGCTCCCGGCTGTGCCTCAGGAGTGTAGGATCTGCTTTGAGCTCGTAGTCAGCTCGGTTAAGTAGGCGGGGGGCGTGGCCTCGTGAAAGTGGGCGTGGCCTGAAGAGAGGCTCGCTCGCTGATGGCGGCAATGTAGATTTCAATCCCGCGGCAGCGTTTATCTCGGCTGCGCGGGTGTCACGGGGTGAAGACAAGTGCCCCAACAGAGTGCAAACAAGGGGAGAGTAGTGAGTATTAAAAGTAATTCAAACAAACAATGTTTTAAAAAAATGATATTGGCGACCAGAGCTCCCGGCTGTGCCTCAGGAGTGTAGGATCTGCTTTGAGCTTGTAGTCAGCTCGGTTAAGTAGGCGGGGGGCGTGGCCTCGTGAAAGTGGGCGTGGCCCGAAGAGAGGCTCGCTCGCTGATGACGGCAATGTAGATTTCAATCCCGCGGCAGCGTTTATCTTGGCTGCGCGGGTGTCACGGGGTGAAGACAAGTGCCCCAACAGAGTGCAAACAAGGGGAGAGTAGTGAGTATTAAAAGCAATTCAAACAAACAATGTTTTAAAAAAATGATATTGGAGAACAGAGCTCCCGGCTGTGCCTCAGGAGTGTAGGATCTGCTTTTAGCTCGTAGTCAGCTCGGTTAAGTAGGCGGGGGGCGTGGCCTCGTGAAAGTGGGCGTGGCCTGAAGAGAGGCTTGCTCGCTGATGGCGGCAATGTAGATTTCAATCCCGCGGCAGCGTTTATCTCGGCTGCGCGGGTGTCACGGGGTGAAGACAAGTGCCCCAACAGAGTGCAAACAAGGGGAGAGTAGTGAGTATTAAAAGCAATTCAAACAAACAATGTTTTAAAAAAATGATATTGGCGAACAGAGCTCCCGGCTGTGCCTCAGGAGTGTAGGATCTGCTTTGAGCTCGTAGTCAGCTCAGGTAAGTAGGCGGGGGCGTGGCTTCGTGAAAGTGGGCATGGCCTGAAGAGAGGCTCGCTCGCTGATGGCGGCAATGTAGATTTCAATCCCGCGGCAGCGTTTATCTCGGCTGCGCGGGTGTCACGGGGTGAAGACAAGTGCCCTAACAGAGTGCAAACAAGGGGAGAGTAGTGAGTATTAAAAGCAATTCAAACAAAGAATGTTTTAAAAATATGATATTGGCGAACAGAGCTCCCGGCTGTGCCTCAGGAGTGTAGGATCTGCTTTGAGCTCGTAGTCAGCTCGGTTAAGTAGGCGGGGGGCGTGGCCTTGTGAAAGCGGGCGTGGCCTGAAGAGAGGCTTGCTCGCTGATGGCGGCAATGTAGATTTCAATCCCGCGGCAGCGTTTATCTCGGCTGCGCGGGTGTCACGGGGTGAAGACAAGTGCCCTAACAGAGTGCAAACAAGGGGAGAGTAGTGAGTATTAAAAGCAATTCAAACAAACAATGTTTTAAAAATATGATATTGGCGAACAGAGCTCCCGGCTGTGCCTCAGGAGTGTAGGATCTGCTTTGAGCTCGTAGTCAGCTCGGTTAAGTAGGCGGGGGGCGTGGCCTCGTGAAAGCGGGCGTGGCCTGAAGAGAGGCTCGCTCGCTGATGGCGGCAATGTAGATTTCAATCCCGCGGCAGCGTTTATCTCGGCTGCGCGGGTGTCACGGGGTGAAGACAAGTGCCCCAACAGAGTGCAAACAAGGGGAGAGTAGTGAGTATTAAAAGCAATTCAAACAAACAATGTTTTAAAAATATGATATTGGCGAACAGAGCTCCCGGCTGTGCCTCAGGAGTGTAGGATCTGCTTTGAGCTCGTAGTCAGCTCGGTTAAGTAGGCGGGGGACGTGGCCTCGTGAAAGTGGGCGTGGCCTGAAGAGAAGCTCGCTCGCTGATGGCGGCAATGTAGATTTCAATCCCGCGGCAGCGTTTATCTCGGCTGCGCGGGTGTCACGGGGTGAAGACAAGTGCCCCAACAGAGTGCAAACAAGGGGAGAGTAGTGAGTATTAAAAGCAATTCAAACAAACAATGTTTTTAAAAAATGATATTGGCGAACAGAGCTCCCGGCTGTGCCTCAGGAGTGTAGGATCTGCTTTGAGCTCGTAGTCAGCTCGGTTAAGTAGGCGGGGGCGTGGCCTCGTGAAAGTGGGCGTGGCCTGAAGAGAGGCTCGCTCGCTGATAGCGGCAATGTAGATTTCATTCCCGCGGCAGCGTTTATCTCGGCTGCGCGGGTGTCACGGGGTGAAGACAAGTGCCCCAACAGAGTGCAAACAAGGGGAGAGTAGTGAGTATTAAAAGCAATTCAAACAAACAATGTTTTAAAAAAATGATATTGGCGAACAGAGCTCCCGGCTGTGCCTCAGGAGTGTAGGATCTGCTTTGAGCTCGTAGTCAGCTCGGTTAAGTAGGTGGGGGCGTGGCCTCGTGAAAGTGGGCGTGGCCTGAAGAGAGGCTCGCTCGCTGATGGCGGCAATGTAGATTTCAATCCCGCGGCAGTGTTTATCTCGGCTGCGCGGGTGTTACGGGGTGAAGACAAGTGCCCCAACAGAGTGCAAACAAGGGGAGAGTAGTGAGTATTAAAAGCAATTCAAACAAACAATGTTTTAAAAAAATGATATTGGCGAACAGAGCTCCCGGCTGTGCCTCAGGAGTGTAGGATCTGCTTTGAGCTCGTAGTCAGCTCGGTTAAGTAGGCGGGGGGCGTGGCCTCGTGAAAGTGGGCGTGGCCTGAAGAGAGGCTCGCTCGCTGATGGCGGCAATGTAGATTTCAATCCCGCGGCAGCGTTTATCTCGGCTGCGCGGGTGTCACGGGGTGAAGACAAGTGCCCCAACAGAGTGCAAACAAGGGGAGAGTAGTGAGTATTAAAAGTAATTCAAACAAACAATGTTTTAAAAAAATGATATTGACGACCAGAGCTCCCGGCTGTGCCTCAGGAGTGTAGGATCTGCTTTGAGCTCGTAGTCAGCTCGGTTAAGTAGGCGGGGGCGTGGCCTCGTGAAAGTGGGCGTGGCCCGAAGAGAGGCTCGCTCGCTGATGACGGCAATGTAGATTTCAATCCCGCGGCAGCGTTTATCTCGGCTGCGCGGGTGTCACGGGGTGAAGACAAGTGCCCCAACAGAGTGCAAACAAGGGGAGAGTAGTGAGTATTAAAAGCAATTCAAACAAACAATGTTTTAAAAAAATGATATTGGAGAACAGAGCTCCCGGCTGTGCCTCAGGAGTGTAGGATCTGCTTTTAGCTCGTAGTCAGCTCGGTTAAGTAGGCGGGGGGCGTGGCCTCGTGAAAGTGGGCGTGGCCTGAAGAGAGGCTTGCTCTCTGATGGCGGCAATGTAGATTTCAATCCCGCGGCAGCGTTTATCTCGGCTGCGCGGGTGTCACGGGGTGAAGACAAGTGCCCCAACAGAGTGCAAACAAGGGGAGAGTAGTGAGTATTAAAAGCAATTCAAACAAACAATGTTTTAAAAAAATGATATTGGCGAACAGAGCTCCCGGCTGTGCCTCAGGAGTGTAGGATCTGCTTTGAGCTCGTAGTCAGCTCAGGTAAGTAGGCGGGGGCGTGGCTTCGTGAAAGTGGGCATGGCCTGAAGAGAGGCTCGCTCGCTGATGGCGGCAATGTAGATTTCAATCCCGCGGCAGCGTTTATCTCGGCTGCGCGGGTGTCACGGGGTGAAGACAAGTGCCCTAACAGAGTGCAAACAAGGGGAGAGTAGTGAGTATTAAAAGCAATTCAAACAAACAATGTTTTTAAAAAATGATATTGGCGAACAGAGCTCCCGGCTGTGCCTCAGGAGTGTAGGATCTGCTTTGAGCTCGTAGTCAGCTCGGTTAAGTAGGCAGGGGCGTGGCCTCGTGAAAGTGGGCGTGGCCTGAAGAGAGGCTCGCTCGCTGATAGCGGCAATGTAGATTTCATTCCCGCGGCAGCGTTTATCTCGGCTGCGCGGGTGTCACGGGGTGAAGACAAGTGCCCCAACAGAGTGCAAACAAGGGGAGAGTAGTGAGTATTAAAAGCAATTCAAACAAACAATGTTTTAAAAATATGATATTGGCGAACAGAGCTCCCGGCTGTGCCTCTGGAGTGTAGGATCTGCTTTGAGCTCGTAGTCAGCTCGGTTAAGTAGGCGGGGCCTGGCCTCGTGAAAGTGGCCGTGGCCTGAAGAGAGGCTCGCTCGCTGATGGCGGCAATGTAGATTTCAATCCCGCGGCAGCGTTTATCTCGGCTGCGCGGGTGTCACGGGTGAAGACAAGTGCCCCAACAGAGTGCAAACAAGGGGAGAGTAGTGAGTATTAAAAGCAATTCAAACAAACAATGTTTTAAAAATATGATATTGGCGAACAGAGCTCCCGGCTGTGCCTCAGGAGTGTAGGCTTTGATACCAGATGTCTAGGGTCTAGTTTGCACTATATAAAACTCTATTAAAAAAAAGGGGAAGGGCAGCATCTGAGATAATTGACATCCCCCATGGATTTGGCCTCTCTAGGTTTTCGACAGTTGGCGGGGGCAGCTGGTCTCCGTCGCCAAGGATGGCTTGAGTCTATCACCTTTCGTCTTGAGGTGCAGAGCAAGATACTAGACATGCCATTTGATGGGGACGCACTGTTTGGCAAACACATCGACAATGCCTTACAAGAAATTAAAAAGGACACGGACACAGCTAAAGCCTTAGGTACACTTCAGTACAGGAAAACACCCTTTCTTGGCGCTTGTGGCAGAGGGTCTGACTCCTTTCGTGGGAGCTACCAAAAATATCCGCTCCAGATTTATCGTATAGATATGGCTATCAACCACAACAATCTTAGACAGCCCCCCTGCTGCCACTTACCCCGGACAGCAAAACAGGAGAAAACAGCTCCAGCAGTTCAGAGACAATACTAGAAAGCAGTGACACCTCCCCAGCACATGCAACAATTCGGCCACGCCTCAACCCCAGGACTTTAACCCCTTGTGTGCCCATGACGAGCTGGACTTGTCATGGAGCACAGTCGCGCTGTGCCCATGACGAGTCCAGCTCGTCATGAGGCATTCCCTGGGGAATCCCTTTGGTGCGGGTACCAGAGGGATTCCCTTTTACTGCAAATAGCCTCGGGAGCTGGGGAAGAGCTTCCCCAGCTCCCGAGGCCCACCCCCCCCTTTCACTGTAATGACAATCGGCGCGCACATCGCGCCAACGTCATTACAGTGAAAATGAAACTGAAATGAGCCAAGAGGCTCATTTCAGTTTCACTTTCTACGTGCTCAGGGGGCTATCTCAGCCCCCTGAGCACGTAGAAAGATGGGAGAGGTATCGTTGGAAAGGGGAGAATCTCCCCTTTCCAATGGTACCCCTCGCCAGTGGATCCCTGCTTGGGGATCGCCACAGCCGGGCGATCCCCAAGCAGGGATCCACCCACTAGACACCAGAGAGAGGGGAGCGGCCCCTTGGGCAAGGGCCTTTGCTCCCCCCTGGTTCTTTTTCCGCATTTTAGTCTTTTTGCCCCCCCGGGGGGGCAAAAAGCCCACTAGACACCAGGGAATTAAAAAAAAAAAAAAAATAGGGGTGGGGGCTGCCCAAAACGGGCAGGCCCATGCCCCCACCCCACCCCCCAATTACTACAGTCTTTTTGCCCCCCCGGGGGGCAGATGGGGCATTGGCCCCTAATCTGCCCTTCGGGGGCAGAAAGCCCACTAAATACCAGGGATTAGTTGTTAGTTTTTTTTTAGGGTGGGGACTGCCCGCAACGGGCACGCCAATGCCCCCATCCACCCACCACCATTGCAACCTTTCTGCACCCCCTTGGGGGCAGATGGGGCATCGGCCCCCAATCTGCCCCCCCGGGGGGGCAAAAAGCCCACTAGACACCAGGGAATAAAAAAAAATAAAAAATAGAGGTGGGGGCTGCCCAAAACGGGCAGGCCCATGCCCCCACCCCACCCCCCAATTACTACAGTCTTTCTGCCCCCCGGGGGGCAGATGGGGCATTGGCCCCTAATCTGCGCCTTCGGGGGGGGGCAGAAAGCCCACTAAATACCAGGGATTAGTTTTTAGTTTTTTTTTAGGGTGGGGGCTGCCCGAAACGGGCACGCCAATGCCCCCATCCACCCACCACCATTGCAGCCTTTCTGCCCCCCCTTGGGGGCAGATGGGGCATGGGCCCCCAATCTGCCCCCCCGGGGGGGGGGAAAAAGCCCACTAGACACCAGGGAATTAAAAAAAAAAGAAAAATAGAGGCGGGGGCTGCCCAAAACGGGCAGGCCCATGCCCCCCCCCCAATTATTACAGTCGTTCTGCCCCCCGTAGGGCAGATGGGGCATTGGCCCCTAATCTGCCCCTTCGGTGGGGCAGAAAGCCCACTAAACACCAGGCATTGATTTTTAGATTTTTTTTAGGGTGGGGGTTGCCCGCCACCATTACAGCCTTTCTGCCCCCCCTTGGGGGCAGATGGGGCATTGGCCCCTAATCTGCCCCTTCGGGGGGACGGAAAGCCCACTTGACGCCAGGGATTTTTTTCGCGCAATTTTCTTTAGGGTGATGGATTTTATTTAGGGTGGAGGCTGCCTGAAACGGGCACACCATTGCCCCCACCCCCGCCACCATTACAGCCTTTCTGCCCCCCCGGGGGGCATATGGGGCAGTAGCCCCCGATCTGCCCCCCCCAGAGGGGCAGAAAGCCCACTATCCACCAGGGATATTTTTGCGCAATTGTTTTTAGGGTGTGGGCTGCCCAAAACGGGCACGCCAATGCCCCCACCCTCCCCCCCCACAAAAATGACAGTCTTTCTGCCCCCCAGGAGGCAGATGGGAGCTTAAGCCCCCAATCTGGCCCCCCCCTGGGGGGCGCAGAAAGCCCACTAGAAACCATGGATTTTTTTGTTTTATTAGTGTAGGGGTAGAGGCTCCCCAAAATGGGCATGACAATACCCCCACCACACTCCCAGAGAAACTCCAGTCTTTACGCCCCCCTGGGAGGGTAGTTGGCGGCAGCGGCCCCTGATCTGCCCCTTGGGGGGGCAGAAAGCCCACTAGGCGCCAGAAAGTACGCAGGCTTTTTTTATGCGTGGGGGTGGGGGCTGCCCAAAATGGTCATACCAATGCCCTCACCCCCACAAAAAATATCCACAGTCTTTCTGCCCCTTTAGGGGCATATCGGGATGAAACCCCCTTCCCCGATTCCCGCCCAGGGCGGCAGGAAGCCCACTGGGCTCCGGCTTTTTTTTAGCAATGTGCATACCTGTGGATTTTGGGCCCTAGCGCAGTCGGCACGTAGGCAAACCTAGCAAACCTGTACATTTTTTAAAACTAGACACCGAGGGGATTCCAGGATGGGGTGACTTGACTGGCTCTCACCAGGTTCTGTTACCCAGAATCCATTGCAAACCTAAAAATGTGTCCAAAATAACAAATTTTCCTTACATTTCTGTGGTAGAAAGTTCTGAAATCTGCGTGGGTCCACAAAATTCCACCCACCCCGCGTTCCCCAAAGTCTTCCGAGAAAAATGGTATCTCACTGCGTGGGTAGGCCTAGTGCCTGCGTCAGGCAAGGGCCCAAAACCAATTGAGGAGACATCAAAATTACCTATCACAAAACAACCTGGTTTTGCAAAGGGGGTCCCATGAGTTTTTGGCCCTGGGCTTGGCGGCTATCTAGGGAAACCTACCAAACGCACACATTTCTAAAAACTAGACACCCGGGGGATTCCAGAGAGGTATGGCTTGCGTGGATCCCCCAACGTTTCCTTACACAGAATGCCCTGCAAACCTCAAATTTAGCTGAAAAAATCACCTTTTTCACACAATTTTTGTGTGGGAAAGTTGTGGCATCACCGGGCTGACACAAATTTCCTACCACCCAGCGTTCCCCTGGCTCTCCCGATAAAAACGGTGCCTCACTCGTGTGGGAGGCCCAAGTACCCGCGACAGGCAAGGACCCACAACGTAGTGAGGCGACATGAAAATTGCCTATCTCAAAACGACCTGGTTTTGCAAGGGGGGGTCACTTGGGTTTTTGGCCCGGTGCTCGGCGGCCACCTAGGGAAACCTACCAAACCCACACATTTCTGAAAACTAGACACCTGGGGGATTCTAGGGAGGTATGGCTTGCGTGGATCCCCCAACGTTTCCTTACCCAGAATGCCCTGCAAACCTCAAATTTAGCTGAAAAAATCATCTTTTTCACACATTTTTGTGTGGGAAAGTTGTGGCATCACCGGGCTGCCACAAATTTCCTACCACCCAGCGTTCCCCTGGGTCTCCCGATAAAAACGGTGCCTCACTCGTGTGGGAGGCCCAAGTACCCGCGACAGGCAAGGGCCCACAACGTAGTGAGGCGACATGAAAATTGCCTATCTCAAAACGACCTGGTTTTGCAAGGGGGGTCACTTGGGTTTTTGGCCCGGTGCTCGGCGGCCACCTAGGGAAACCTACCAAACCCACACATTTCTGAAAACTAGACACCTGGGGGATTCTAGGGAGGTATGGCTTGCGTGGATCCCCCAACGTTTCCTTACCCAGAATGCCTTGCAAACCTCAAATTTAGCTGAAAAAATCACCTTTTTCACACATTTTTGTGTGGGAAAGTTGTGGCATCACCGGGCTGACACAAATTTCCTACCACCCAGCGTTCCCCCAGGTCTCCCGATAAAAACGGTGCCTCACTCGTGTGGGAGGCCCAAGTACCCGCGACAGGCAAGGGCCCACAACGTAGTGAGGCGACATGAAAATTGCCTATCTCAAAACAACCTGGTTTTGCAAGGGGGTCACTTGGGTTTTTGGCCCGGTGCTCGGCGGCCACCTAGGGAAACCTACCAAACCCACACATTTCTGAAAACTAGACACCCGGGGGATTCCAGGGAGGTATGGCTTGTGTGGATCCCCCAACGTTTCCTTACCCAGAATGCCCTGCAAACCTGTACATAATAAAAAACCATTGCAAGTTGCTGCTCAGTTTTTGGCTCTGGGTTCGTCGGGTTCTTGGTGAACCTACAGGTCCTATATATCCCCACAACCAGTAATGTCCAGCGGATGTAACGGTATATTGCTTTCAAAGAGCTGTCATAATTATAAGAAGTTACAGGTGAAAACGTTGACACAAAAGGCTTTTTTAGTCAACACATTTTCAATTTATCCTATATTTAACTGTTAGTTTCTATAAAAAAACCTTGATGGATCTACACAAATGACCCCTTGCTGAATTCAGAATTTTGTCTACTTCTCAAAAATGTATAGCTTTCCAGGATCCATTATTGCTTTTGTACCCATTTCTACCATTAACTGGAAGGAGGTCGAAAGCACAAAAAATAGCAAAAATAGGCTATGTCCCAGAAAAATGCCAAAACTGTGTAAAAAAAATGTTGGGTTTCTGACAAAAGTCTGGTATCCCCTAAAAGCTGGGAAAATGGTGATTTCAGCCCCACAAAACCTTTTTTGATAACACTTGCAGGGGAAGCTTTCATTTGCAGCACGTTTTTCCCATTTTCCCCCCAAAAAACCTACATTTTGCTGTATTTTGGCTCATTTCTGTGACCCCTCCAGGGGAATCCACAAACCCTGAGTACCTTCAGAATCCCCATGATGTTGGAAGAAAAGGACGCAAATTTGGCGTGGATACCTTATGTGGTCAAAAAGTTACAGGGGCCTCAGCGCGCACTACCCCAAATAGCCAAAAAAGGGCGTGGCACAGGAGGGGAAAAGGCCTGGCAGCGAAGGGGTTAAATATATCTCTACATTTCGACAAATGCAAGAAAATTACTTTGGACAAATGGGAACTGGACATAGTCAAATTTGGTCATACTCTGGAATTTATAAAGATCCCTCTGCCCCACCCACCTCTAAAGAAATCTCCACCTCATCTCAGTCTCCTCAAAGAAGAAGCCAGCAATATGCTCCAGAAAGGAGCTATAGTCACTCCCAATTGGGAAAAGGTTTTTATTCCCATTTCTTTCTGATAAAGAAAAGGTCGGGGGAGGAGGCCAATTCTAGACCTAAGGAGATTAAACAAATATCTGCTGAAAAAGTCCTGCCGTACGGTCACTCTTCAGGAGATTCTGCAGCTCCTCAATCATACAGATTTCATGACGACGCTAGATCTGCAGGATGCATATTTTCATTTCCCTATCCATCCCAAACATCGAAAGTTTCTCTGTTTTACTGTGGCAGGTGCTCATTTTCAATTCAGAGTTCTCCCTTTTGGTCTGCCGTCCGCTCAAAGAATTTTTACAAAATGTCAAGCTCCTGTTGCTGCTCATCTCAGGCTGCAGGGCCTGTAACTGTTCCCTTACCTAGACGACTAGTTGATAAAAGCACCATCTTTTCGTCAAGCCTCAAAAGCAACGTTAATTTGCCTTCAAATGTTTCAATCCCTTGGCTATCTCTCAACCTTCAAAAGTAAGTTCTTCATTCTTCTCAGAGGACGCAATTTCTAGGGGCAGTGATGGCCACTATCCAAGACAAGGCATTCTTGTCCACAGAAAGGCAATCACACCTAATTTGTCTAGCAACAAAGTTAAGAGGAAGAAATTTTGCTTCTGTGAGGCTAATAAGATCTCTTCTCGGAAGGCAAGTGTGAGAAGTTGGCCTGGTATATGATGCTCACTAGTTAAAGTGATCACCTTGTACCATGCCAAGCAACCCTTATGGTGTGGTTGTAAGTCAACCTTTTCGGACTAGCTGCCCTAGTGGTAGCGTAGGCTAAGCAGTCTTTGAGGCTAAACTCGTGAAGCGTGTTAAGCCAGCTGTTTTACCAAATGTAACCCCCTTTTATACCAATGAAAGGACACCACACAGATATATATTCAAAATATATATGTATTTATTTCTCAAAGTATCCCCTAGTCTCTTTATGAGCACAGGAGCACAAATCGTCAAACAAGATTACAGTAGAATACACGGAAGTTGCACTTTATATGGATAGGCCCTGGTGGCCGCTCGAACCATATACTAAAATAGTGGTATAAGTACCACGAACAGAAAAGGGAAAAGGCCTAGGGCCTCTAGAATCGCTGGGCCTACAAGGAGCTAACGTCAGTTAGTGACCAGGAGGTCCACGGGTGGCGTGTGCAGAGCAAATAGTCACACGCGTGCTCCCATAGGTTTCAATGGGTGCGTAAAAAGTACAAAGTTACTGCAAAGAGGATCTTCCGGATGGACTAGGAACTCAAGATTTGGAACACAGGCACTAGAGATGTAATACTACACTTGGGCACAGGTGTGCCAGCTTTACCTCACCTACAGGAAGCGGGTGCATAGGCCTCGAAGTGCGTCGGGTTTCTTCTATCTGTTCCGTGGAGCCTGAAGACAAAGATGCTGCAGGCGGTCGGTCCGGGAGAGATGCAGTGGATCCAAGAGTGGATCGGAGATGTTGAAGACCTGTAAGCAGAGGGGATAGTGTTCACAGTCACTAGCCAGTGACCAGCGTGGCACCAGGTGGGTACCAGGCAATGTCGGGTGCAAACAGGAAGAAAGGTGTAGCTTGTCTCTGCAGCCACGTGGTCCCTGGAGGTCGACGACGTCCAGGAGTCGGTTCACGAGCTGTCCCACGCAGGCTCTCGCTGTCGGCGGTGTCGGCGACTTGATCAAAGCAAACAAGCCTTGGCAAAAGCAATTGTTGTAGGAGATGAAATAAGCTGATGGTTCTGACCAGCAAGGTCAGAAGGACTGCTCCTTTGGAGGGGATGAAGGGCCAGTCTGGAGCAACCAGACCAGCGGTGTATTTCTTGAGGTTCGTCGCCAAGATGGCTACTAGCCAGCGGGCCAGCAACCGGTTAGGCGCGTCGAGTGGCAAAATGCAGAAGGGCCCCACGCAGATCGTGGAGATGCTGGAGGGCTCACCTTTGGTGCAGATGCTGCTCGGGTGTTGGGCTTCTCAGATCCCAAAGCACAACTTGGAGGGAGCCTCGGTTGTTGCACTTGTCAGCTTGTCGTGGTCGTTTCAAGATGGCTGGCTCCACGTGTCTCGGTGCCTCCACGGGTCTCCTCTTTTCAGGGACTGTGGATCGGGCGGTGAGAGGTCTGGAGGTCCAGGTCTTGTCAGTCTCTGGGCTCGGGCTCCGGCGGGAGGCGGCGGCAAAGCAGACGTTGATTCGCTGGATGGTGCTTGCGTTAGCAAGGTGGTCACTCCCTGACCACAGGGGAGATTGGCTTCAGTCCTCTGTGCAGCAGAGCGTCGAAGTTCCCGTCTTCTTCTTAGTGTTAAGTTGATTCCAGGATGTCTGAAGTCTTAGGACACAGCTCCTACCTTTAAGCGGATTCTAGGGGCCGGACTACCTGCTAGGTCCCTCCCTATGGGTGGGACCAGGAAGGGGGGTGGTTACACCCCCAATCCTTTGTCCAGTTCGCCCCAGGCCCATGACTGGTGTGCCCCAGGACCGGTTTGAACTGGCATATGCACCGAGGCTCCTTGTGAGCCACAGGCATGTCTGGTTTCTTTCAAGCCCTACCTGACCAATACACAAAATCCTGTCTGGGGTGGTGCATGCACCTCCCCTGGCAGGAAACCCTTTGTCCACACCTCCCAAGCTGGAAGGACTCCCAGCAGCAGGAGGGCAGACTTGTGTCTGTGGTGGCAGCATCCATTTTGTGGAGCTGAGGCTATGTCTGATTTTACCCGGGTTTCAGGTACTGTACATGTCGTGTCCCTCTAGAAGGGTGGAATGCTAACCCCGTCGCCAGAATTGGCGAGGGGTTAGTATTCCAATTCGTATGACACCTTACTCGACATGTTTTGATAAAGCCAAACCAAAGATAGCATTTAACCGCGAGGTTCATAATGCACTTAAGAGTATATGGTATGACGATATCTGGAAACAGTAGAAGGAAGTTGTTCCGACCACTGCAGACAGGCTCAGCTCATGCCAGAGCACCATCTCGCATGGAACCAAGCACTCTGCCTTCAGGATTGTTAAGGCCTGCCATAGGAGTGACTTATAGGTTACCAGGTGTCCCATTTAAGGTTAGGTATAGGTATACTACACCTAAGTAAGAGGTGATTACACCAACTTACCCCAGCTGATTGATCAGCCAGTTGTGTCAAATTGTTAGGCCAAGCCTGGGGTGGCATAATACATGCTTCAGCCCTTGGCAGGCCTTGGGTACACCAATGCCCTGGGTACCTAGTGTACACTGGTACAGGGGCTGACAGGGTGATCCACTTCCAATTGGTTATGCACCTAGGGTGCATAGTTTTAATTTAGTAGAGAGAACAGCAGGCTGGGGGTCTGATTGGCAGGCCCACAGCCTCAATATGTCAAAAACCAGTGAAGCAAAAAGCAAAAATTTGGGGTGACCATAGGATAGCAGACCCTACTCTCCTACACAACCCCCCCCCCCAAACGCTGGGACATTAAACTAGCCTTGACCAGTCTCGTCTTCATGTCCTAAGTGGAAGTACCTGGAGAGACCATCTGCATTCCCATGGTCAGTACCTGGCCGGTGCTCCACTGTAAAGTCCATCCCCTGTAGGGAAATGGACCACCTAAGCAGTTTGGGGTTTTCACCCTTCATCTGATTTAGCCACAAGAGGGGCTTATGGTCGGTCTGAATCTTGAAGTGAGTGCCAAACAAGTATGGCCTCAGCTTCTTCAGGGCCCACACCACAGCAAAGGCCTCCCTCTCAATAGCTGACCAATTCTTCTCTCTGGGGGTCAACCTTCTGCTAATAAAAGCAATGGGTTGGTCTTGACCATCTACATTAAGTTGTGACAGCACAGCTCCCACACCCAACTCAGAAGCATCTGTTTGGACAATAAACTCTTTGGAGTAGTCAGGACTTTTCAGGATAGGTGCAGAGCACATGGCCTCCTTCAGGTCATCAAATGCCTTTTGACAGCTTACTGTCCACTGAACCTTTTTGGGCATCTTCTTGGATGTCAGATCATTAAGAGGAGTCACAATGGACCCATAGTTCTTAACAAACTTCCTGTAGTACCCAGTCAAGCCCAATAAAGCTCGAACTTGAGTCTGGGTGGTTGGAGGGGACCAGTCCTTGATGGATTGTATCTTACTCTCCAGTGGTTGAACTTGGCCTCCACCTACAAGGTGGCCCAAATATACAACCTTACTCTGCCCTATCTGGCACTTAGTAGCCTTGATAGTGAGGCCTGCCCTTTGCAGAGCCTCAAGAGCCTTCTTCAGGTGGATCAGGTGATCCTCCCAGGTGGAGCTAAAGACAGCAATGTCATCAAGATATGCTGCGCAAAAGTCATCCAACCCAGTAAGGACTTGGTTCACCAGCCTTTGGAAGGTGGCAGGTGCATTCTTCAGACCAAAGGGCATCACCACAAACTGGTAGTGCCCACCTGGGGTTGAGAATGCTGTTTTGGCCTTAGACTCCTCAGCTAATCTGATTTGCCAATAGCCAGCTGTTAAGTCAAATGTGCTCAAAAACTTTGCAGAAGCTAGTTTGTCTATGAGCTCATCTGCCCTTGGAATAGGGTGTGCATCTGTCCTGGTGACAGCATTGAGACCCCTGTAGTCCACACAGAACCTCATCTCTCTCTTGCCATCTTTGGTGTGAGGTTTGGGGACCAGAACCACTGGGCTAGCCCAGGGGCTCTCTGAGGGTTCAATGACACCTAATTCCAGCATTTTATGTACCTCAGCCTTTATACAGTCCCTGACGTGGTCAGGTTGTCTGTAAAGCTTGTTCTTTACAGGCAGACTGTCACCAGTGTCCACCACATGGGTACACCAGTCAGTTTGACTAGGTATCAAGGAAAACATATGTGAAAATGATTGTAGAACCTGTCTACATTCAGTCTGCTGATGGGCAGTGAGGTTGCCTCCAAGGGTCACTCCTTCAACTGAGCCATCTTCAGGGTTCTGAGACAACAGGTCTGGGAGAGGGTCACTCTCTTCCTCCTGTCCCTCATCTGTAGCCATGAGCAAGCCCATGTCTGCCCTGTCAACATATGCTTTAAGCCTGTTAACATGGAGTACCCTGTGGGGACTCCTGGGAGTTCCTAGGTCGACCAAGTAGGTGACCTCTCCCTTCTTTTCCAGGATTGTATGGGGTCCAGACCATTTGTCTTGGAGTGCTGCTGGGGCCACTGGCTCCAACACCCATACCTTCTGTCCTGGCTGAAACTCAACCAAGACAGCCTTTTGGTCATGCCAAGCTTTCTGTAAGGCCTGGCTTGCCTCAAGGTTTTTGGATGCCTTCTCCATATACTCAGCCATCCTGGAGCGGAGACCAAGTACATAGTCCACTATGTCTAGCTTAGGCTTTTTGAGAGGTAACTCCCATCCTTCCTTCACCAAACACAGTGGGCCTCTTACAGGGTGCCCAAACAACAATTCAAAGGGGCTGTAGCCAACTCCTTTTTGTGGGACCTCTCTGTAAGCAAACAGAAGGCAGGGTAGAAGGATGTCCCATCTTCGCCTGAGCTTTTCAGGTAATCCTTTGATCATACCCTTTAGGGTCTTGTTGAATCTCTCAACAAGCCCATTGCATTGTGGGTGATAAGGGGTGGTGAACTTGTAGTTGACACCACATTCCTTCCACATAGCTGTCAAGTATCCTGACATAAAGTTGGTACCTCTGTCAGATACTACCTCCTTAGGAAACCCCACTCTGGAGAATACGCCCAGCAGGGCCCTGGCCACAACAGGAGCTGTAGTGGTCCTAAGGGGAATTGCCTCTGGATACCTGGTGGCATGATCCACTACCACCAGTATAAATCTGTGCCCAGATGCAGTGGGAGGATCCATTGGACCCACTATATCTATTCCCACTCTTTCAAAGGGGACCCCCACCACAGGTAGTGGTATTAGGGGGGCCTTTGTTGTGCCACCTGATTTGCCACTGGCTTGGCAGGTCACACAGGAGCGACAAAACTCCTTTGTATCTTCATTCATATGAGGCCAGTGAAAGTGAGGGACAAGCCTGTCCCAAGTCTTGTTCTGGCCTAAGTGTCCTGCTAAAGGAATATCATGGGCCAAGGTAAGAAGGAAGCCCCTAAATTGCAGAGGTATAACCAACCTCCTGGTAGCACCAGGCTTGGGGTCTCTAGCCTCTGAATAAAGGAGCCCTTCATCCCAATACACTTTATGGGTACCTTGAGCATTCCCAGCAGCCTCAGCAGCAGCCAGCTGTCTGGGGGGTTCAAGAGAGGGACAGGATAACTGAGCCTGCCTCAAGTCAGCCCTTGAAGGTCCCCCTGTCCCCAGAAACTCAACCTGATCAGGTTCAAGCTCTTCAGGGACAGTTCCTTCAGGGTCCTCTAGATCAGCTTCCTGGGAAGGCTGATCATCACTCTGAGGCAGGGGGGAAGGCACAGCCTTGACCCTCCTGTTCTTCTTCTTGGTAGGTGCTTGGTCCATTGTTCCAGGATCAAAGACCTGAGGTTCAGTGAGGCACTTTTTGGCCTGTGACCTGGTCACAGCAAGGACATGTGATGATATACCTAACATCTCTGCATGAGTCCTGTACTCCACTTCTGACCATAGAGAACTCTCTAGGTCATTGCCCAACAAACATTCTACTGGGAGGTCTGCACTAACCACAACCCTTTTGAGGCCAGTTACCCCTCCCCATGAGAAGTTAACAACTGCCACACTATGTGAAGTAGTGGCATTGCTGGCATTGGTCACCAGGTAGTTCTCACCTGGTATGTACTGTCCAGGGTCCACAAAGCCTGGTGTCACCATAGTGACACTGGCACATGTGTCCCTGTAGGCTTGAGCCACTTTGTCATTAATTAAAGGAGTCTGTCTGTACTTGCCCAGGTTACTGGGGCTCACAGTCAGGGACAAATCAATGTCCCCATCACAGATCAAGACTGCCTGTGTCAGGGTTCTGTCTAAGTCAGAATCTCCTTCAGTTCCCATAGTGATTCCCACTACACCCTTTGTCTGGGGACCAACACTGCTAACAGTAGTACTGGGAGCAGGTGCCTTAGGGGCAACAGTGTTGGGGGCTCCACCCTTTTTGCAATCACTAGTCCAGTGAGTTGTATTTTTGCAATGATTGCACCAGGGTTTCTTTTGACCTTCTTTCTTCTTTTTGGACTGTTGTTGGGACCCACCCTCCTTAGCAGTAGTTTGGGGCCCTGTTGAAGACTTCTGGTCTTTAGATTTCTGATCTCCACCCTTCTGGTCTGTTTTCTTCTGATCACCCCCTTGGCCCTGGTTCTGGTTCTTTTGCTTAACCCTGGTTCTGACCCATTTGTCTGCCTTCTTTCCCAATTCTTGGGGAGAGGTCAGATCAGAGTCAACCAAGTGTTGATGCAGTTGCTGGTTTTGACAGTTATTTAAAATCTGTTCTCTCATCATCAAATTATACAATCCTGTAAAATCAGATACCTTACTTCCCAGCAACCAACCCTCCAAAGCCTTAATGGCACATTCAACATATTCAGACCAGTCCTGAGTCTGTGTCTTTTGGGTGTCTCTGAACATTAACCTGTACTGTTCAGTGGTTAAGCCTAACCCATCTACCAGAACACTCTTCAGGACTCTGTAATTTCTGACATCCTCTTCTCTAACAGTGAGGAGTCTGTCTCTGCCTCTTCCTTCAAAGGAGAGCCAGAGGATTGCTGCCCACTGGTCTTCAGGAACCTGCTGTACTTTGCAGGCTCTCTCAAGAGCAGTTATCCATTTGTGGGTGTCATCCCCACTTTTGTAGGGGGGCACAACCTTAGACAGGTTCCTATTATCAAAGACCCTATCTTTGTCCTTAGGGACAATGCTGCCACCAGTGGGTATAGACCCACTCTCTCTAGGTTGCCTAGCCTTGTTCAGTTTTTCTTCCATCAGGGCTACTTCTAGCTCCTGCTTCCTGATCCTCAGCTGGGCTTCCTGCATTCTGGCCTCATGTTCCCTCCTCTGAGGGGTGGTCATCCTTTTCCTGGAGTGACCTTGAGAGCCTCTAGAGCCATGGGAAGCATTGGAGTCACCTGAGCGATTCCTTTGCCTCCCAAGCCCTGTGTTAAGTCCACTGGGGAGATCCAATGGGGTAAACCCACTGTCAATCCCCAATAGCCTTAGTTTAGTTGGGCCAAGTATAACACTTGGCACTGGGCTAGTTCTCCCTTCATCATCACTACTTTCTGTATCCTCACCACTTTCCTCCCCTGTAGTATGATTCTCATCTAAGGGATGGCTATTGGAACTGGGTACCTCTGTAGCATCTTCAGAAGGGGGGCCTCCTGTTCCTGACCCTAAGGGGGCTAACTGGGAAGCTTTCCTGAGTTCTCTCTGATTCTCATCATTTTTTAAGAGTTCTCTGAGCTCAGCAGAGGTAGGGTTCTTGGGCTGTTTAAGGCCTCTAAGAGTTGCCAAATGCCTGAGCTCATTCTGGTTAAGGGTAGCAAAGCTGGATGGTGCCCTCTGGGGGTCACTCTCAACAGAGATGGGTACAGTGGACCCCTCTGCCCCGGCCATTGCTCTTAAGTGTGGGTGGATGTGTTGCAATCTACCTACACTTGGGTTTACCTACTAAACCTATCTAGTAGTTGTAGTCAGGGTGTGCTACTCCCTTTGCTCTACAACAACTAAGTTCAGTAGAACTTATGTATATCTAATCTTGTTTTATATGTACCTACAGGTACCTATGTGATCTTTCAATTGGTAACCAAGAGATTACAATGGTAAAACACAGCAAGCTCAAATCCAACCGCTGCTCACCAATGTGAGAAGTTGGCCTGGTATATGATGCTCACTAGTTAAAGTGATCACCTTGTACCATGCCAAGCAACCCTTATGGTGTGGTTGTAAGTCAACCTTTTCGGACTAGCTGCCCTAGTGGTAGCGTAGGCTAAGCAGTCTTTGAGGCTAAACTCGTGAAGCGTGTTAAGCCAGCTGTTTTACCAAATGTAACCCCCTTTTATACCAATGAAAGGACACCACACAGATATATATTCAAAATATATATGTATTTATTTCTCAAAGTAACCCCTAGTCTCTTTATGAGCACAGGAGCACAAATCGTCAAACAAGATTACAGTAGAATACACGGAAGTTGCACTTTATATGGATAGGCCCTGGTGGCCGCTCGAACCATATACTAAAATAGTGGTATAAGTACCACGAACAGAAAAGGGAAAAGGCCTAGGGCCTCTAGAATCGCTGGGCCTACAAGGAGCTAACGTCAGTTAGTGACCAGGAGGTCCACGGGTGGCGTGTGCAGAGCAAATAGTCACACGCGTGCTCCCATAGGTTTCAATGGGTGCGTAAAAAGTACAAAGTTACTGCAAAGAGGATCTTCCGGATGGACTAGGAACTCAAGATTTGGAACACAGGCACTAGAGATGTAATACTACACTTGGGCACAGGTGTGCCAGCTTTACCTCACCCACAGGAAGCGGGTGCATAGGCCTCGAAGTGCGTCGGGTTTCTTCTATCTGTTCCGTGGAGCCTGAAGACAAAGATGCTGCAGGCGGTCGGTCCGGGAGAGATGCAGTGGATCCTAGAGTGGATCGGAGATGTTGAAGACCTGTAAGCAGAGGGGACAGTGTTCACAGTCACTAGCCAGTGACCAGCGTGGCACCAGGTGGGTACCAGGCAATGTCGGGTGCAAACAGGAAGAAAGGTGTAGCTTGTCTCTGCAGCCACGTGGTCCCTGGAGGTCGACGACGTCCAGGAGTCGGTTCACGAGCTGTCCCACGCAGGCTCTCGCTGTCGGCGGTGTCGGCGACTTGATCAAAGCAAACAAGCCTTGGCAAAAGCAATTGTTGTAGGAGATGAAATAAGCTGATGGTTCTGACCAGCAAGGTCAGAAGGACTGCTCCTTTGGAGGGGAGCAAGGGCCAGTCTGGAGCAACCAGACCAGCAGTGTATTTCTTGAGGTTCGTCGCCAAGATGGCTACTAGCCAGCGGGCCAGCAACCGGTTAGGTGCGTCGAGTGGCAAAATGCAGAAGGGCCCCACGCAGATCGTGGAGATGCTGGAGGGCTCACCTTTGGTGCAGATACTGCTCGGGTGTTGGGCTTCTCAGATCCCAAAGCACAACTTGGAGGGAGCCTCGGTTGTTGCACTTGTCAGCTTGTCGTGGTCGTTTCAAGATGGCTGGCTCCACGTGTCTCGGTGCCTCCACGGGTCTCCTCTTTTCAGGGACTGTGGATCGGGTGGTGAGAGGTCTGGAGGTCCAGGTCTTGTCAGTCTCTGGGCTCGTGCTCCGGCGGGAGGCGGCGGCAAAGCAGACGTTGATTCGCTGGATGGTGCTTGCGTTAGCAAGGTGGTCACTCCCTGACCACAGGGGAGATTGGCTTCAGTCCTCTGTGCAGCAGAGCGTCGAAGTTCCCGTCTTCTTCTTAGTGTTAAGTTGATTCCAGGATGTCTGAAGTCTTAGGACACAGCTCCTACCTTTAAGCGGATTCTAGGGGCCGGACTACCTGCTAGGTCCCTCCCGATGGGTGGGACCAGGAAGGGGGGTGGTTACACCCCCAATCCTTTGTCCAGCTCGCCCCAGGCCCGGGACTGGTGTGCCCCAGGACCGGTTTGAACTGGCATATGCACCGAGGCTCCTTGTGAGCCACAGGCATGTCTGGTTTCTTTCAAGCCCTACCTGACCAATACACAAAATCCTGTCTGGGGTGGTGCATGCACCTCCCCTGGCAGGAAACCCTTTGTCCACACCTCCCAAGCTGGAAGGACTCCCAGCAGCAGGAGGGCAGACTTGTGTCTGTGGTGGCAGCATCCATTTTGTGGAGCTGAGGCTATGTCTGATTTTACCCGGGTTTCAGGTACTGTACATGTCGTGTCCCTCTAGAAGGGTGGAATGCTAACCCCGTCGCCAGAATTGGCGAGGGGTTAGTATTCCAATTCGTATGACACCTTACTCGACATGTTTTGATAAAGCCAAACCAAAGATAGCATTTAACCGCGAGGTTCATAATGCACTTAAGAGTATATGGTATGACGATATCTGGAAACAGTAGAAGGAAGTTGTTCCGACCACTGCAGACAGGCTCAGCTCATGCCAGAGCACCATCTAACATGGAACCAAGCACTCTGCCTTCAGGATTGTTAAGGCCTGCCATAGGAGTGACTTATAGGTTACCAGGTGTCCCATTTAAGGTTAGGTATAGGTATACTACACCTAAGTAAGAGGTGATTACACCAACTTACCCCAGCTGAGTGATCAGCCAGTTGTGTCAAATTGTTAGGCCAAGCCTGGGGTGGCATAATACATGCTTCAGCCCTTGGCAGGCCTTGGGTACACCAATGCCCTGGGTACCTAGTGTACACTGGTACAGGGGCTGACAGGGTGATCCACTTCCAATTGGTTATGCACCTAGGGTGCATAGTTTTAATTTAGTAGAGAGAACAGCAGGCTGGGGGTCTGATTGGCAGGCCCACAGCCTCAATATGTCAAAAACCAGTGAAGCAAAAAGCAAAAATTTGGGGTGACCATAGGATAGCAGACCCTACTCTCCTACAGCAAGTAAATATTTATTGCATTTAGTTAGATAAAACCATTACAAATTTGTTAAAAAAAAAAAAGTCATCCAATTTGCTAAGATAAAAGAGAAGATACAAAAGCCATAATGAGCATTCCTGTTTCCTATCTAAAACCATGTGTAAAATCTACAGTATAATTCTTGGCTGTAAACTCATACAAAGTGTATATGTAGACTCTTGACCTTCTGGTACGTCGCTCTTCCCCCGCTGCAGATCCGCTTGCACCCCCGCTGTCGCTGTTCGCTGCTGCCGCCGCCGGTGAATTCGAGGCCCTCCTCCACCCACAGGCTTCCACCTGCGCCTCATCCCTGGTGGCCAGTGGTGGCCTTTAGGTTCGTTTCATTCTTTCCATTTGCTGCCTGGTGCCTTGTTCCTGCATCTGTCTGTGCCCTCTGCCCCCCGCTCGCCGCTCTGCTCTGTGCCCCTTGTATTCTGTATTTTAATCACCTCTTTGCTCTGTGTCCCCCGCTCGCCACTCTGCTGTGTGCCCCTTGTATTTTTTATTCTGTATTCTGATCGCTGCTTTGCTCTGTGCCCCTTTGTATTTTGTACACCTCTCGCTCCTCTGTGCCCCGCCGGTCTCCCGTCCTCCGTCCCTGCCTCCCCTGCGGCCCTGCCCCCTCCACGCCCATTCTACACACCCGTCCCTCGCCTCCCGCCTCCCAGCTACTCCTCCCTCCGCACCTTCCCCTATATGGCGGCCGCTGCACGGTGAGGAGAGCGACCCTTGACCTTCTGGTAGGTCGCTCCCCCCGCTGCAGCTCCGCCTGCACCCCCGCTGTCGCTGTTCGCTGCTGCCGCCACCGGTGAATTCGAGGCCCTCCTCCACCCGCAGGCTTCCACCTGCGCCTCATCCCTGGGGGCCAGTGGTGGCCTTTAGGTTTGTTTCATTGTTTCCATTTGCTGCCTGTTGCCTTCTTCCTGCATCTGTCTGTGCCCCCTGCCCCCCGCTCGCCGCTCTGTGCTCCTTGTATTCTGTATTTTGATCGCCGCTTTGCTCTGTGCCCCCCGCTCGCCGCTCTGCTCTGTGCCCCTTGTATTTTTTATTCTGTATTCTGATCGCCGCTTTGCTCTGTGCCCCTTTGTATTTGGTACACCTCTTGCTCCTCTGTGCCCCGCCCCCTCCACGCCCATTTGCCACACCTGTCCCTCGCCTCTCGCCTCCCAGCTGCTCCTCCCTTCCCACCTCCCCATATATGGCAAGCCCGTCTGCGCCCGTCCGCGCCTGGACCGCGCCCAGCACCAGAACCCTGGCCCCCGCACCAGCCACAAGGACCGCCGCCTCCGCTACGACGCCAAGACCCTCATCGCTCTCAACTCAGGAAGAACTCACACCTGCTGCAAGGCCGCCCCGAGGTGCACCCACGGCCCCTTCACCTGCCGGAACTGCAGCTTCTCCTGCCACGAAAGCGCCAAGACACCCACCACAACGGAAGCCAACCAGCTTAGATGCATTCTGATCAACACCCGCTCCGCACACAAACACGTAATCGAACTCTGGGACCTCCTCGACACCACATCACCGGACGTCGCCCTCCTGACCGAGACCTGGATGAACGAAGCCTCCTCGCCAGACATCGCCATAGCCATCCCAGACGGGTACAAGATCACCCGCAGAGACCGCACCAACAGGGCAGGAGGAGGAATTGCCATCGTCCACAAAAACACCATCAAGATCTCAACAAACAGCAACGACACCCTCAGCACCGCCGAACACATGCACTTCCAGATCCACACGAACCCAAAGACCATCCTAAGATGCACCCTTGTCTACAGACCTCCAGGACCCCGGCCTCAATTCTGCGACTCCATCGCTGACCTCATCAGCCCACACGCGCTTACCTCCACCGACAACATCCTCCTCGGAGACCTGAACTTTCACCTGGAGAACAACAACGACAGCAACTCCTCCACCCTGATCGACAACCTCGCCAACCTCGGACTGAAACAGCTCGTCACGACGCCAACCCACAGCCCCGGCCACACGCTAGATGTCATCTTCTCCTCAAGCCCCCACGTTACCTTCAGCCACGCCTCTGAACTCACCTGGACAGACCACCACTGCATCCACTTCTCCTTCTGAAAACCACCCACACACCACCGCACCCTACAGACCCCCGCCGCTGCTGGGGCAAAATCACTGAAGAACAACTACAGACAAACCTTGCACTCAACCCCCGATGACTCAAACCAACCTGGATGAAGGTGCACTCGCTCTCGAACGCTGGATGAACGACTGCGCCAACACCGTCGCTCCACTGAAAAACCCCACCAACACAGACACCAGAAGAAGAGTCAGCTGGTTCACCCCGGAACTCCTCAACTCCAAACGCACCTGCCGGAAACTGGAAAACATATGGCACAATGACCAGACGCCAGACAGCCGCACTGCCCACAAAGACGCCATCCGCAACCACCACCACATCATCAGGACCGCCAATAGAACCTCCTTCACAGACCGCCTTGACAACAATGCACACAACAGCAAGGAGCTCTTCACCATCGTGAAGGAACTCTCCAACCCCAACTCCAACACCAACGACATCCCACCATCGCAAGCCCTGTGCGACTCCCTCGCCACCTTCTTTCACCGGAAAATCACCGACATCCACGACAGGTTCAGACCCCGGACGACCCCTGCCGACCACACCGCACCGAACCCACCGCACCCCACCGCCCACGACACCATGACAACCTGGGCCAACGTGAGCATCGAGGACACAATCAAGACCATGGGAACAATCCACTCCGGATCCCCATCTGACCCTCTCCCGCACCACATCTTCAACAAAGCCAGCAAGTCCATCGCTCCCCAACTGCACAAAATCATCAACCTCTCCTTCGAGACCGCCACCTTCCCAGAGAGCTGAAGAAACCCAAGGCGGACCCAAGCGACCTCAAGAACTTCTGGCCCATCTCCTTGCTTCTGTTCTCAGCAAAGGTCATCGAGAAGATTGTAAACACCCAGCTCACCCGGCACCTCGAAGACAACAACATCCTAGACCCGTCCCAATCAGGATTCCGCAGCAACCACAGCACCGAGACCGCCCTCATCGCCGCCACAGACGACATCAGGATCCTGCTGGACAACGGCCAGACAGTGGCCCTCATCCTCCTGGACCTCTCCGCCGCCTTCGACACCGTCTGCCACCGCACACTACGCACACGCCTCTACGACGCAGGGATCCGTAACAAAGCCCTGGACTGGACCACCTCCTTCCTCTCCAGCAGAACTCAGAGAGTCCGCCTCCCCCCGTTCCGATCCGAGGCCTCTAAGATCATCTGTGGTGTCCCTCAAGGATCCTCCCTCAGCCCGACACTGTTCAACATCTACATGGCACCTCTAGCACGCATCACCCGAAAGCACGACCTCAACATAATCTCCTACGCCGACGACACTCAGCTGATCCTCTCCCTCACAAAGGACGCCCTCACCGCCAAATCCAACCTCCACCAGGGAATGAAGGCCGTCGCCGACTGGATGGAGGACAGCCGCCTCAAACTGAACACAGACAAGACGGAAATCCTCATCCTCGGATCCAACCCCTCCGCATGGGACGACTCCTGGTGGCCCACATCACTGGGGTCCCCCCCGGCCCCCACCGACCACGCACGCAACCTGGGTGTCATCCTCGACTCAAAACTCTCCATGACCAAACAAGTCAACGCAGTCTCCACCACCTATTTCAACACACTCCGCATGCTCCGCAAGATCTACAGATGGATTCCGACTAACACGAGGAAAACAGTCACCCAGGCCCTAGTCAGCAGCAGACTCGACTACAGAAAAGCCCTCTACGCCGGAGCCCCATCCAAGCTCATCAGCAAACTTCAGAGAGTCCAGAATGCCTCCGCACGCCTGATCTTCGACGTCCCACGCCGCAACCACATCATCCCCCACCTGAGGAACCTGCACTGGCTCCCAGTCGACAAAAGAATCTCCTTCAAGCTCCTGATCCACGCACACAAGGCACTCCACAAAACCGGCCCAGCCTATCTCAACAGTCGACTCTCCTTCTATGTACCCAACAGGAATCTCCGCTCCGCTGACCACGTCCTGGCCACAGTCCCATGCATCCGGAGAACCACTTCCGGAGGCAGATCCTTCTCCCATCGTGCCGCCAAGACCTGGAACACCCTCCCCCTCGACCTGTGACAAACCGAAGACCTGCTGACTTTCAGGAGACAACTCAAGACCTGGCTCTTCGACCAGTAACAGCACCACCCCCCCACACCCACCCCAGCGCCTTGAAACCCTACCGGGTATGTAGTGCGCTTTACAAATAATGTGATTGATTGAGATGTTTATGGAAAGTTTATCCTGATACATGTGCAAAAGTGCAGTGTCAATCATGGACTAATCAGTTAATTAAAGTTAATGGTCCTCAATTTCATAACTAAAATCATGTGCAAACATGCAGGTGTCCATATCACTGTTGCATAATGGTTTCTGAAAATGGACTGAGCAGCATAATACATAACATTTTTTGATGCTTGAATATTGTACAATTCGCTGTGTATGTGAAATTGCGTTTAATTCTTGATATAAGGTTCATAGTAAAAATCAACTTGACACTATGGGTCTCAGCTGTGCCCTTTGGCGTCCTTCTATGTCCATCTCCAGAGTCCCCTATGTGAAAAGTGTGCGAAAACGCTGTATTGGTCTTTTGTGCTTGGAGGTGCTGGTGTGCACGCTATTTGTTTGATTTTAGCAATAATGTGCCAACTCTTTGCAAAAATGTGGTGGCCCTGCATGTGATTTGTAATGAATGGCTGTTTAGCAAAAACATTACGGCCGGCCGACATGATCTAACTTGGTAAGTACGGAATGCATGCAATAAATAATAACGTCTCAAATTGTTCACAGTTGGGCAGATACACAATAAGTGAATCAGAGTCTCTTCTCGGAATGCTGTCCTCTGCAATCCTATTGGTCCCTTACTCTCATCTCAGAATGAGACCTATTCAGGAGGAACTAGACAAACAATGGCTTCAGGTGACTGGTTCGTTCGGCGACCTGGTAAGGATCACTCCAGTCATGTGAAAAGCTCTGCTTTGGTGGCAGCGCTCCAGCAATCTCTCGACGGGGCTAACTTTCCTTTCTCTGACACCTGAGTTCATCCTCACTACAGACGCTTCTCTTGAAAGATGGGGTCTCACCTTCAAGACCTCCGCATAAGGAGTAAATGGTCCAAAGCACTTGCAAAAATGCACATCAACTTCCTGGAGCTTCAGCCATATTTCTAGCCTTACAGGCTTTCCTCCCAAGGCTTCAAGGATCCTCGGTCCTCATAAGGACGGACAATACCACATGCATGCATTACCTAAACAAGCAAGGGGGAACACGCTCTCACATCCTATCTCAGGAAGCTCAAGAGATATGGAAATGGCTTCTCTCCCATCACATATCCATAAAGGTGGAACATCTGCCTGGGATAAAGAACAGTCTAGCAGATTTCTTGAGCAGGACTTCCAATTCTTGCCACGAATGGGAGGTGGATCATAAGGTTCTAGAATACATCTTCCAGATGTGGGGCATGCCCAACTTGGATCTCTTTGCTTCCGAGACAAATCGGAAATGCCAATTCTATGCAAGCCGGGAACCAGAAAAAGGCTCTTGTGGAAATGCTTTTCTGATGAGGTGGACGGGGATTTTCGCCTGCGCCTTTCCCCCTTTTCCGTTACTCCCAAGACTTCTGATGAAGTTGAAAATGGAACCGTGCTGAATAATTCTCATTGTCCCATGTTGGCCACGTCAGCATTGGTTCACAGAGCTTCTCCTATTCTCAGAATGCAGACCTTATCACCTTTCAGTATCGCCTACACTGTTGACATTGAGCAGGGGCCAGACTCTCCACCCACATCCAGCCCCGCTGCAGCTGCATGCCTGGCATCTGAACTCTCTGAATTCAAGGAGTTAGATTTGCCTCAGGAATGTAGACACACACTTCCTAAAGCAAGGTCACCATCCATGATTACGACGTACTCACTCAAATGGAAATGTTTTTGTTTGTGGTGTCTTAATAATGAGGTACATCCTCTTGACTGTTCTCCGGACACATTTTTACCTTATCTGCTCTCACTGGCTAAATCTGGCCTTATGTTCACGTCCATTAAGCTACATCTGGCCACCATCTCTATTTACAGAAGTTACTCTGGAGGTCCATCTCTTTGTTCTAGCCGTCTGGTCAAGCAGTTCATGAAAGGACTTTTCAGCGCATACCCTCCTATAGGAGCTCCTCCTCCGGAAAGGAGATTTAACCTGGTTTTGGCACAATTTATGAAGCATCCCTTCGAACCAATTCAGAGAACGAACTTAAATATGTCTCCTGGAAAGTTGCTCTTTTGTTAGCTCTTACCTCCGCAATTTTAAAAATAACTTCTGCAACTATTAAAGAGCCATACCCTCGCTTTACCAATGACTATGTTCTACTTAGAACAAATCCTACTTTTATTCCTAAAATTCCATCGTCTTTCCATCTTAATGAACTGATTATTCTGCGTACATTCTTTCCTAGTCCTGCTTCCCTAGCTGAAAAGGCTCTTCACACTCTGGACGTAAAGAGATGTCTAAAATTGTATTTGCCACATACTAAGTCCATCCAAAGGTCGGATCAATTGTTTGTGTCCTATGGTGTGCAAAAACCAGGTTCGGCAGTGACTAAAGCAACAAATACAAGGTGGATTGTATCAGTTATTCAATTTTGTCACTCTAAAGCAGGAAGTCCTCTTGCTGTCAAACCTAAAGCTCATTCCACAAGAGTAGTGTCATCATCAGCAGCTCTTTTTGCTAGAGTGCCATTGGATAAAATTTGCCATGCTGCAACTTGGAAAAATGTACATACATTTACACGGCATTACTGCTTGGATTTGGCTAATCAGCAATAGGACAAGTAGTTTTACGCAACCTTTTCCAATAAGATAAGCCTCTGTTTCTGAGGTGATTATTTCTTAAATACTAATTCAATATTTTTGCTTTACATGTTATTGCTGGTTTATTCTCTCTTTATGCATAAATGCTTCTTACAATGCTTCTTACATATTGTAGATATGTTGAAGTATATCTTTTTATGAGATATCTATGTGTCATTCATATGATACCCACCGTCCTCTAATATTTAATAGTTTAACTGCTAGCTATTCAAAAAAACAATGGATTTAGGGCCAGATCTCTGTACTGGGGTGAATGTATGACATTTTTCTGCATTCTGTCCATCAACTGTTGTTTTTGCATTTGTCACCCCGAGTGGGACGGGTATGCTCAGAGGTGAGTCCCGTGCTCTCCATGCCACTGGAATCAAGCTATCCTGGCTGAAGAGGGGTGAAACCCCGAAACCGGTCTTAGGATGCTTAGTTCCAGTCCAGGGAGGACCTGGCTTGGCAGTTCGGGCTGGACTGTTCCCATGAGGCACAGGGTCAAGACTGATTTGCATATGGCTGGGTTCAAACTGGAATGGGATGGTGAGCAAAAAAACGATGGATTTAGGCCCAGATCTCTGTACTGGGGTGAATGTATGAGATTGTTCTGCATTCTGTCCATCAACGGTTGTTTTTGCATTTGTCACCCCGAGTGGGACGGGTATGCTCAGACGTGAGTCCCGTGCTCTCCATGCTACTGGAATCAAGCTATCCTGGCTGTAGAGGGGTGAAAGTCCGAAACCGCTCCTAGGATGCTTGGTTCCAGTCCAGGGAGGACCTGGCTTGGCAGTTCGGGCTGGACTGTTCCCATGAGGCACAGGCAAGTAACAATCTGCTGTACCTATATATTTAAACTAAATGCAATTAAGTCAGTTAATAAGAAAAGGCACTCTTGCTGGACCATGCGCTCATATATATTAACATGAATCAAACTGTAGAATCAATGTTTATTTTTATTTTCAAATATTCAATGCAAAAAAATAAATATATAAATCAAGTCTTTGTATAATAATCAATTTACATAATTCACTAAAATCCAAAACTGAAACTACAGTGATTCCCATGGACAGTCTTTCACATAAATCATTCATACATTCTCACTCTCATATGTATCCATACAAACCGCAGACAAAAACTGGACATTCACCCCAAAAGATTGAAAATTATAGTTCGTAACCCCTAAGCAAATGTCACATCTCGTTTTTCTCGTAAATAGAGTCAAATTATTGATGTACAGTTCAAACTTTGTAGCAAATAAAGTCCAAAGAGAGAACAGGAACTTAAGTCCACCTGAACAAATGACATAAACCTTAGTAAATCTGTACAAATTAATCAGTGAAAGAATAAAGCTAATGGACAAATAAGATCAAGACGTTGACGCGCGTTTCGGTGCTGAACCCCCTTTCACGGGGTACCACCTTCTTCAGGGCATGAGGGCTTATTCATATTCAGTGTCCATGGGACCTCAAAACATGGAGATCGATGGAGCTAATCAAAGAGATGTTACAGCCATCTACAGCAAGCAGGTTAATAAAGCAAAACTTGTCCACAAGAGTGAGTCGTAGGTCTGGGAGACGAGTTCTCTGTTGTCAGAATAGCAAGTCCTTCATACGAGAAAAGATTGATGAAAGGATAATAAGCCGGTAGTCTGTTCATAAAGTCGATATCAGCTGATAAACATTCGCAATCAACAGCGGCGAAAAAACGGGCTCCGGAATATCGGCACCAACGGCAATTGGCCACAAGGTCCGGTGGGCTAATGCGATGATATTAAGACAGCTGCAAAAAGAACTATTGATGGACAGAATGCAGAACAATGTCATACATTCACCCCAGTACAGAGATCTGGGCCTAAATCCATTGTTTTTTTGCTCACCATGCCATTCCAGTTTGGACCCAGCCATATGCAAATCAGTCTTGACCCTCTGCCCAATGGGAACAGTCCAGCCCGAACTGCCAGGCCAGGTCCTCCCTGGACTGGAAACAAGCATCCTAGGACCGGTTTCGGATGGATGGATTTAGGCCCAGATCTCTGTACTGGGGTGAATGTATGATATTGTTCTGCATTCTGTCCATCAACTGTTGTTTTTGCAGCTATTCTGATTCAAGCATGTGAATCTATGAAAGATCCAATACTGGATAAGGAATCAAGTTATTTACCTGTAACTTCAGTTATCCAGTATTGGTATCTTCCATAGATTCACATGCAACGCACTCTCCTCCCCGGAGAGGCTTTCCTTATTACGACCACATTACTTGTGTCACTTGTGCTCGAAAATCTGAGGAACTTGCCTCTCTGTGGAGTGTTCTAGAGGGTGCTGGAGCCTGATTGGCTGTGTTTCAACTTTGGTTCTTTTTACAAAAGGACAAGGATGGGCTACTGCAGTGACTGTGTAGTCCATTATAGCCTATTATAATATCTTTATTACTGCTGTATATATATATATATATATATATTTAATGTTAGACTCCCACCTCGACGGCAGGGATGGTTCAAGCATGTGAATCTATGTTAGATACCAATACTACTAAATAACTTGTTTTCTTCAGTGTGGTGCTCTGCATCACCGCACTGAAATGCTTTGTCACACTTTATAGGCATTGTGCCTGGCTGTCAAGCCTTTAGTGCTGCCTAATACTGTGAAAGCAAACTAGAGTGGCTCGCACCTCTGGCGTGTGCGTGCTTCTCGCGCAATGTTGGGGCTTATCACATGACGTCCTGTAGTGCTCACTTTGGATGATGGAGGTTAGTTGGAGGCTGGCTGGTTTTTTGGCAAATCATGGCGCAGTGTTGCCTGCAGTGCTCGCACAGGCCACCACATGGCTCAGCTGCAGTAAGTTTAAATCATTCACAATTGACCGCGGTGTGCTCTACAAATTCGATGGACTGTGGAGACTTAGTCGAGTGATCATTGCAGCAGCCAGGACTTTGTCGCAAGACTCTCAGGTGGTGGGCGGCAAACCTGAATTCCTGTGACTCACGGCCTGAGCCTGGCGCAAGTTAAAGTAAGTGCTAACAGTACTTGCTGCAGTACAGCAGAGTACATGTGAATTTCCGTAGTGGCGGCTCTTACATTAGGGTGGAGGAGCGTCGCCCCACTACTTTTTCGCAATTTTTTAAATACCATTTTATGTTTCTGCTTCTCACAATGTGAGAAAGCAGAAGGGTATGCCTGTTTGGGGGCCGGGAGGTGGGTGGGTCAGGGAGGAGTGGCTTGCCCAATGCTGTGGGCCCCTACTGTTTGGTCGGCCCTCTGGGGCGGACCAAACCAGTAATGTGCACACTGACATTTCTCTATTTCTTCTGCATGCATCCTACATAGAGAAAATGTCCTCCCCATAGGCGCCCGGCTGGGTGCTGTCCCCAGCAATCACAACGCTGCCTTTGCAGCGTTGTGATTGACTTAGGGGAGGTGAGGAAGGCTGCCTGCTTCCTGTTCAGCAGGAGAACAGGAAAACAGGTCCTGGACAGGAGCCACGACGTCGTGGGACCTGGGAAGGTAAGATTTTTAAGAATTTTAATTAAACAACCCCCGTTGGTTCTTTTTCCATATCTAAACAGAGCAATAATAAATTATATGGCGGAGCCTATTTTAACATGCCTAACAGACACATTGTTCACCCATTAACTTCTGAAGGAAGTTATCATTTTAAAATTATGGCAAGTTATTTTATGTGCTGTCTTTATTAATGCTTATCTGGTGTTGCTGTTAGATTTCTGGTACTTCGACAGACCGACATCAACTGCGTGCTAATAAAAAAAATTCACAGTTGATAATTGGTTGTTAGTTTTTAAACAGTGGGGTCACCAGTGCCTTTAGTTGTTCTTTCATTACAGTTTTATGGGAAAGCATGTAAGGGTAGTTTATAACTCACTAGGTAAGGGGTGAACTCTGATATGGGTGTCAGTGAGTGACATCAAACACCACGTCAGGAAACAAAATGGATTGGAAAAATCAGGCAGAAACTATGGGAGGAACAGCAATGATGGAAAGGGAAAAGTCTGGTTCACTCAGGCATACAGTGTGTGTAACACACAAACATATACACATTCATTCACTCAGGACATCAGCAGAGGAAGGAGGAGAACTTTATACGAGTGAGCAAATAGGGCACCACTCCTGTGACACGGATAAAAAGATCTGGTCACACTCGGATCATTACAAATTGCAGTATCAAGGTATACTGGCTTCACCGTGTGTCTTGCTTCGCCTTTCAGATAATACAGAATCTCCCACGCGGTGGATCAACACTTGGCGAGGCAGGAGACATGAAACACAACTAACACCTTTAGAAAAGGGTTTTATTTTACAAAATGCAAAGACTCTCTTTTTAGAATAAGGCTTAGGGTTTTGTTTTACACCATGCTCTCTAACAGGAAGGCTTTCCCAGATGCCAAATGCACAACAGTCAAATACACAAAGAGATATATATTTATATGCATGCAATAACAACACACTTGGTAAATGCAACAGTTAAATGCATGAATAATGCCATGAATAAATAAGCAGCAAATAATATGAGATAACACTCAAGAAAATCTACTAAGCTGGACGTCCTGCAAGAGATAGATCAAATTATTACTTTGGATGTGCACCTCAACCAGTCACACATCACAAAGAAAACACCTCAAATTACCAAAGCCACTGGCCACACATCACAATTGCAATAATCAAAGCTCAAACACCTCAAATGACCACAGCCACTGGAACCACGCATCACAATGGCACTAGTCAGAAACAAATCTCCTCACCCGAACGCTCACTCGACATCCATGTCAATTCTCGCTGGGGGGCCCTTTCACAGATGGCTTGGACTCTCGACCGAGACTCAAGTTCCTTTTGTCTTACAGCAGTACGTCTACTCTGTAAGTGAGCACCAAACTCAATTGTCAACAAACACCAGCTTTATAGTCTCAAAACTCGCACTAGAAGGTTTGAGAAACCTTCCCCCCGCTCCAGAGGATTCTCACCAGGACTGGCCAGCTTCCAAGCAAGTATTCCATGGCAGGAAGGTGTTCCCACGTTCCCTCTACAATCTTGCATGTTCCAACCTTTATCTTGACGAAGCTCATGAAAGCCTTCCAGGGTACATTAAACAATCTCTCACAAAAACAATCATTGAACGTGATTAACCCAACTTGCAAGTGTTGCTGTGCATGCAGATAAAGCTCAACCTAGGCAGAGTCAGAATTCAGGATGGCATGAGGCCATGTCAAAGCCAATAGTAAGAACTTCATAATACTACCAATGTACAACACAATGCACATGTGTGCACCACTGCTTATAGCATCACATACTTCATCTCTCAATGTACAACACTGTGCACATTTGTGCACCACTGCTCATAACACTGCACTTCGGGACCAAAAAGTACATTCCACACCTCTCTCTCCCTCTCATGCTTTCAAATGCACATCCCACACGTTATGTTCTTTGCAAGGCTGTTCTACTCCGTGACAGCTCCCACTGAAAGACAGCAAGATTACAAGAAATAAACCTTTAAGAGAAGCAAGGCATATGAAGGACGTCGTATGTTCAGGCTAGGGTAAAATAACACACCAAAGTCAATTAAGATAATGCTAGGCAAAGGTCATCACAGGGTGTCAGACCACAAGAGTGCCTCTAGCACTACACTGTGCTACCTGATTGATTCTCTGAGAAAGACAATAGTCTCCTTTCACTACAGAGAGCATGCTTGGTGCACTGTCCAGTGTGGGACTCAAATCATGGGACAGGCCTTGGTATTTTTCGTACACGCTACATTACTGCGAGGCTGGCTCCAGGGCGGGGCTCATATCAAGGGATAGGCCTTGGTATTTTCATACACGCCACATTCTCCAGAGGCTGGCTCCAGGGTGGGACTCAAATCAAGGGACATGCCTTGGTATTTTTTGTACATGCTAGATTAATGAGAGGCTGGCTCCAGGATTGGCCTCATATTAAGGGACAGGCCTTGGTCTTTTCGCACATGCTACATTAATGTGAGGGTGGCTCCAGAAATCCAAAAACCGGGATACAAGATACTCGCAGTTGGCCACCCAGGGCGAGGACACAACTGTACACCATGCACAGGATATTTATATTTCGACAATCATCTTTTACAAGAATGTTTAGCCAAACAATGGCCCTGAGTGCATAGGAAATAGGAGGCTCTGGTGTTGGTAGAGATCAGTGTTTGGCACACAGTGCAATGGCGGAGCAAAAAAACATGGATTACTGGGCAGATCGTTTCTAGACGCCAGTCGCAGGTAACCAATAATATGGATGCCTTCCTTGCAGGTTACGGAATTCATACAGGCGAAGTGACAATTCAGGGACAAAGATCCCCTCAGGAGCAACACTGCTATTGGTTTTCTTAAAACGATGAGAGACATCCTTTTTAATTGTTGTATCAACAAATGTGAGACTGGCAGTAAAAAAGAAGTGAGGTAGTACAATATCATCAAGTATTGTTTTCTTCAGGAAAAGAGAAATAGTTCCAGTTTTCACTCAGTTAAAATACATCACCATGTTTGAAAATAATTTACCATTGTGCATCAAGCGCAGAGAGCCTCAACTAACAAAGTAGACTTGATTTTCCTGGGAACAATACTGTTAGCATAAAGAGTGGGGTCTAAGTGCAATAGGAAAAAAAAAAATTCTGATGTGATTTCTGAAAAATTACCCCCTGGTTGGGACTATGCAGGACCCTTATAAAGCGTTTTGGTGCGCTTTTAGTTAATTCACAGTGCCCATGTCACACATATAGTCATTTAACAACGCGCAAAATGATGGCTTCATTTAGGGGTGTTTGATAACAGGGCATCTGCTGAAGATCAGTGGATGCCCTGCCAACCCAACTCTTGCATCTCCCATCTTATGTAGATTCCGGAGTATGCTGGGTTTCCTAACTGCAGAGATCTGCAGTTGAAACCACCATCAATCATGGGCAACCTCCAGGTTACAAGGAGCAGGAATGTCCAACCTTTGCTGGCCATTTTTCTCTGCCCACATCCACCCTGTACACCATAGCAGTACTGGACTTAAATGTGCCCTCCATGCACTGAGTGAAATCTCCTGCTTTGAGGCTTATTTTCAGAAAATGAAAAAAATGCTGACAGATTAGCGATGCTGTCATAGCATGGTGGGTATGTTATGTTAATTTATATAGCACACTAATCACCTGAGAGGGTATACAGTCGCTTGGGCAGGTGCAGAGGTATGTGGTCCCCAAGTTGCTTATATGATGATCCAGGTCTTCAGCTTCTTGCGGAACTCAAGAAGTGAGGAGGAGGCTCTGATGTGTTGAAGGAGGTCGTACGATGTCTTGGGTGCGATGTTAGAGAACAAGCTGCTTCCAATTTTGCTTTTGCGGATGTGTGGAATGTGTGCAAGAGAGAATGAGACAGAGCATATGTGTTTGGTGGGTTGGTGAAAGTGTATGTGGCTGTTCAGGTATTCTGGTCCTGTGTTGTGAAGGACTTTGTATGTGTGCATGAAAAGTTTCAGTGAATCTTTCGGAGATGTGATGTGGGTGCGGCCTGGCAGGTCGAGTATGAGTCTTGTGGTGGTGTTCTGGATTGTCTAAAGTCTGTGTAGGAGTTGTTTGGAGATTCTGGCATAGAGAATGTGTAGTAGTCTATCCTTAGCATGCTGTTCACCCATTCTGTATTCTATTGAAGTCATTGTCATGACAATGGAATGCTATGGTTTTAATCCCAGGAGTTTGTCAGTTCCTGGAAGCTGTGGAGACGAACAGTCAATAAAGTACGTGCTCTTACACTTACCTGTCTGGTGTCATCACTACAAATTTGGCGACGAGTTTGACTGTTCCTCTCTCCACCCATGTGTGCAGTGACAGTCTCCAGTGTTCCTTGCCCAGTGAGCCTTCTTCTGAGTCGTCCTTTAGTCCTCTGTGCGGAGGATTGAGGCAGCTGTGCCTCTTCAAAATCGTTTTCCTGTTGTCAGATTGGAACTACTTCCTGAAATCTCCGTTTTCCTAATCTCCGTTTTCTGCATGGTTGGTGAGCAATCTTAATTTTTTCTTCATCACATGTTGGCCTGCGCTCCTTTTTGGAACAGAACTGAGGCGGAATTTAGCTTAGGCATTTTCTAAGAATGCAGGAGTGACTTTGTTATCTGATCACAGAAGATTTGTGGTTCGTGGGTCTTCCTGACGCGATCCCGTATGACTCTCTTTCTTTCCTGCTCGCAGTGGAATTGGTCGAGCAGGAGGTCTTGTTCTTACTCCTCTTTGTGTCTAATAATGACGTGGTAGAATCTCCCACAGGAGTTGGCGGTGGAGATTGCCCATACGTCATTCGTATTCAGCAGCCTGTTGCGTAGATACAAAAAGAGTTTGGCTTATGTCACCGCGTTTCCACGTAACACTGTAAAGCAACGTCAGCACAGAGTCTCATTGTTGCCTGGATATTAGGAGAACTCGGCTCACGTCACCACGTTTACACGGAGCAATGCGGAGCAACGGCACGAAGTCTCATTGTTGCCTGGATACTAGGACAGCTTGGCTTACATCACTGTGTTTACACAGAGCACTGCAGAGCAACGTCAGCACGGTGTTATCGTCATCGCGCTCTTTTGTTGCCTAGGTACATGTCACCGCTTCTCAATGGAGCTCTGTGAAGCAATGTCGGGACTGCGTTAACCAACGTGTCACTCGTCATTGTGCCCGTTCGTTACCATGGATTACGGGCTGGTTTCAACTTCACCTTCTGCCCAGTGCGTTTTGTCGCTTCACGGTGAGCAAGTTCATTCCTTCTAGTGAAGTGTCCAGTGCGTTGCTTTCCTTACTCTTGTTTGTGTTCAACATTCAGCGCTGTCCTCCTAGACATCACACTCGTTTTCTCTAAGCCTCTGCATTGTGCAGTTCTGATCTCTGGAGGGATACCGCAACATTGTCCTGAAATAACTTAATCTGTGGACAGACATCCCAATACAGTCCTGAAGTATCTTGATCTAGAGAGACATCGTGCTTGACATCCACAGTGTACATGACATATAATTGTCCCAAGAGACACTGTGATAAAGATTTTTTTTACTCAGCACGAGTGTGTAATATTTTTATTACAGGTGGACAAGCTAGTTTTTTTTAATTTTCTTTTCTTCTACTGTTGTGTATTTGTATTAACCTTTTCTCTCACATGTATTCCATTACTCTAGGACATAGTTTTCAAGTTCTTCCTTTACTTTAATCTCTGATTTTGTTTCTTGTTAATATGCAACATGTACAATCTCCTCCTCCTTTTTTACAGCTTCCGGGTGATCCACCAGTCAAGTGGAAAGTATGGTATAGAGCGTTTGTGAAGTATCTAGGTGCTATGTGGGAGTCGAGGTTTAGTGCTGAAAGGAAGCGTTTCATCCTAAAGCATAATCTGGGGTTCGAGGGTCAAGCTGTTTTGGAACATCTTCCTCCCTTAGTTGTTGTTGAGGGTGAAGATGAATTGAATGTATATGATCAAGCTGTGGGGATGCTAGAGAAACAGTTCGATGCAGAGAGCAGTATAGTCGTCGCTAGGCACAAATACATTTTTCACAAGAATGTGAAGAGAGAATTGTGTCCTATGTAGCTGCGTTATGCATACTGGCTTCTGAATGTGAATTTGAACAGTTCACTTCTCAACTTATTAGAGATCAGATTGTGGTACATTGTTGGGGAAAAGAAAGTTCAAGATAAGTTACTCACTTTGAAGAATCCTTTGTTAGATGAAACAATCACCATTGTTAAGAGTATGGAACTTTCTCCAAAAGCATCAAAAGAACTCAAAACTGAGAAGAATGTTGTAGGTGCAGGTAAGAATGAGAAAGATTTGAGTGAGAAAAATCATATGGAGAAAGCTAAACCACAGTCTGAACAGAGGGGGAATAGGTTCATGTCCAACAAAGTTGAGAAGAAAGGGCATTTTCCTAAAAATGTATGTAATAAGTGTGGGTTTCCCTCGCATTTTCCAAATTCTAAAGTATGTCCGGCAAAGAATGCTTCTTGTCGTAAATGTGGGAAACGGGGTCATTTCGCCAAAATGTGTGGTTTCCGGGGGAGTATTACCGTTGTGTATTCCGATGAACAAAAAAATGATTCTGTATCTGAAGTTATCAGCTCACTTACCGACTTTGTAGTAGTGGTCAAAGATGATGTTGAAGATTGTGTAGACCCCATCGTTGATCTGTTGGTTGATGAGGAATGTTTGAAGTTATTGGTGGATTCGGTGCACGAATGACCATGATTACAGAAGAGTTGTTTAAGAGCACTTGAAGTGACAAACCTCTCAATCCTCCTGACAGAAGTCCCGTCTCGTATGAAGGGAGAAAAATGGACTTGACAGGGTTTTTTGTCACTTCCCTGGTTTTTAAGGACAGGCACATTCAAGGGAAGGTCTATGTTGCCAAAAAGGGTCTTAACATCCTGGGGTGGTACCACCAGGGATTATTTGGGATGACTCTTAGGCCTGGGACCTCTGAACAAGTTTCAGTAGTTGGTGAACAACAATCTGAAGGGGAGAGTTTAGTTTCCTGGTCCACAAGATTTCCCAAAGTTTTTGATGATTAACTTGGGTGTGTAAAAGGATTCAAACACTTCATCAAAGTCAAGGAAGGTGCTCACCCGATCAAACACAAGCTACGTAATGTGCCTTTTAGCATAAGAGATGACCTTTCATTAGAACTTAAGAAAATGTGTGAGTCCGGAGTCATTTAACCCATTGAGTCCTCACTCTGGTTGTCTCCATTGGTGGTTGCGCGAAAAATGAATGGTACTCCCAGGGTTTGCATTGATTTGCGCAGTCTCAATAGGGAGATTTGGGTGGATTCCTACCCTCCTCCCCGTATTGATGATATACTCTCAACATTTTTTTTTTTTTTTGGTTTTAAACAGTCCTTTATTTACTGTTCCACAATACACAGCTTCCAGCCTACAAACCTTCGGGCCGGCCGCGCAAAATATAACACCAGCATTGCTACGTATTTACACAGCCCAGTGCCGTCAACCCGGGGGTACGGCGGCGCTATAAAGTGCAAGTGTCTCACAGTTGAAAGGTGGATAGTGAAGGACTCATTTTCTCTTTTTTAAAAACCATAAACCAGAACACGGTGCGAGGATATTGCCAGTGAGCCCACAACTGAAACAACCCCTTCCCCCCCACCCCCACCCATTAATCCAGGCCACATTGTGAACACAGTAAGTTTGCCTATGTACCAGTGATGCGACTAGAGCACCCCCTCCCCAAGCCCGTGGGGCCACAGGGTCGCCAGGGTCCCTACATATCTCCCAAGCTGTCGTGCTCAGTGGACGGAGGCTCGCAAATGCCTCCCCTGAAATCGTTCCACCTGGACCACACCTCCACCCACTTCCGGGGGCACCCCCTCGCTACATACACAGTCTTTTCCTGTAGCATACACCAGTCCATGTCGTTGTGCCAATCTATAAGTTTTGGTGGTCGCGGGCTTCCCCAAAGTCTGGCAATGTTCCTTTTCGCTACCATTTGTCCGAGTGTCACCCAGAGCCTCCCCTTCGGGGGCAGGTCCGTCGGCTCCCATATATTAAGGAGACATCTCTTGGCCTCCGGGCGAATCTCCACCTCCCATACCTCCTGCATACACAACACCACCCTTCTCCAGTATCGTTGAATATTCGGGCAGCCCCATAATATATGGAAGAAGGTACCCGTGCCACTACATCCCCTCCTGCAGAGTACCGTGTCAGCCCTCCCCATTAAGTGTAGCCGAGTACAAGATATATATATTCTATGTAGTATCTTAAGTTGGATTAGTCGCAGTCGGGCTGATATCGCGACCTCACGGGGGGAGGCCAAAGCATACAGCCATTCTTCGTCGTCTATCTCCAGCCCCTCAGCAACCCATTTCTCTCTAAGGGGTAGGAGCAGGTCGGGGGGGTTATTAATTAGTTTTTTATACGTAAGCGATATGGCGTGTTCTGCAATGTGCCCCTCCAGTAATCTATCTTCAAGCGGGGAGGTTTGTGGTAGCTTGGTCTCAGGTGGGATGTTGGCCTGCAGGGAGTGTCTCACCTGTAAGTATCGGAAGTATTCGGTTTGTGCCAGCTCATATGTGTCCCGTAGGTGGGCGAACGTATGAATCCCTGCAGGGCCCCAAATATCCTTAATTTGGGAGATTCCGATCAAATCCCAGTTACGGAAGCCCTTCGTGCGTCCCAGATTACCCAATTTTTCAGAGGCCCACAGTGGCGTGGCCATTGTAAGGACTCCTGACCATCCGAGCTTCTTCTGAGCAGTGTGCCATATCTGTACCGAGTGTAGTGTAGGCCCAGTGAGTCGACTCGCACCTCGTGTAGAGTAGAGCGCTATCTCATAGTTCCCCCCGGGGAGCAACCACCTGTCCATACCGTAGGCGGGGTCATTACCCTCGCCATACGTCCCTTGATTGATCGCTGAGAGGTGGGCTGCCCAATAATATTTGCGAATGTCTGGGAGGGCAATACCGCCATCGTACCACCCCAACGTCAGCTTGGTCAATGCGATTCGGGGCGACCCGGCCCAAAGGAGGTCGCGCAGGGCCGTCTCAATCGCTACGAAGTAGGTGTTAGGGACTAAGTCTGGATAGTTTTGTAGCGCATAAAGAAATCGCGGTAGCGCTAGCATCATAAACAGGGCTGCCCGGCCCAATAGAGACAGCGGTAGGTGCTGCCAGGATTTAGCCTCCCGTTGGAGCCGACTTAACGGTGGTTTGAGGTTTCGATCATAGAGTAGGGCCTTGTTAGTGGTGATGTATACTCCCAAGTACTTGAACCCGTCCGCTGCCACAGTGATGGGGCACGTGTCCGGGAGCCTCGGAGGGTCACCATGCAAGACGTAGAGATATGATTTGTTCCAGTTGACCCGGAAACCAGAATTACGACCGAAACTGGCAAGTATGTCGAGTACCACAATTATCGACCTGCGTGGCCTACAAAGGTACAAGAGGATGTCATCGGCATAGAGGGATATTCTGTCCTCCCACCCGTCCGCCCAAGCTATACCTTTCAAAGAAACGTCTTGCCTTATCCAGGCTGCGAGCGGTTCAAGGGAAAGGGCGAAGAGAAGGGGAGAGAGGGGGCATCCCTGCCTGGTCCCTCTCCCAAGTGTGAAAACCTCAGACACCTTATTGTTCACCAGTACTTGTGCCAGGGGTTCTGCATAAAGAAGTCGTACCCACGCTATAAAGTGGGGTCCAAAGCCCATTTTGCGCAGTACTGCGAACATGTACGGCCACTCTAGGGTGTCGAAGGCCATGGCGGCGTCCAAGGAGACCACCACCGCATCCTCCTGTAGTCTGTGGCGCTGCCCCAGTACGCCATTCAGCCGCCTAATGTTAAGGGCGGTGTTGCGATGGGGCATGAACCCCGATTGGTCGGGGTGGACCAACGAGGGCAGAACCGATTTGAGCCTATTGGCAAGCGCCTTGGCCAATATTTTGGGCTCCTCATTGAGGAGCGAAATCGGTCTATACGACGCACAGGAGTCTCTGGGCTTCCCTTCTTTCGGTATCGCCACTATGGTCGCTATGCGCTGATCGCGAGGCAGCACCCCTATCTCCCTGCTCTGATCGAACATTAGTTTCAGGTACTTACTGGTGATGTCAAGTTTCAGCTTGTAAAGCTCTATGGGGAGGCCATTGGGCCCCAGAGCCTTACCAGGCCAGAGGTCTCCTATCGCACGCTGTAGCTCGTCCTCGGTAAGCGGGCTATCCATGGCCTCCCGATCCACCTCCGAGAGGGATGGCATTCGAATATCGGTTAAGAGGTCTATAGAGTCTTCCTCCGGGCGGTCCGACTCCCGCCTGTAGACCTGTTGGTAGTGTCTTGCAAACTGTCCCACTATTTCCCGGGGCTCGGTAACTACGCTCCCTGATTCGGTGCGGAGTTCTGGCACCACCTTCCTGGCCTGTCGTTTCTTCTCTAGCCAGGCTATTAGTTTCCCGGCCTTATCGCCCTGATCATAGAGTCTACCTATCTTATGCCGAGCCACAGTCTGAGCCTCTTGGGTAACCAGCGCTCGATACTCCGCCTCCTTCAACTGCAGTTTGTGTCTGACGTCCCTGGCCCCAGTGTTCAGCCTCCTTCTCTAGATCGTCCAGTTCAGCCTCAAGTGTCGTGACCTGCCCGCTCCGCTCCCTCCGTCTAAGCGAAATGACTGAGAGCGCCTCCCCCCTGATCACGGGTTTGAATGCCTCCCACAGGGTGACGGGGGAGTCCACTGAGCCAATATTTTCGTCGAAGTAGCGTGCGATTGAGTGGGATATCTGCTTTCTGGTGTCCTCGTGTTTCAAATGCCGGGCATTTATTGGCACTATGCAGCCCTCACGAGTGCTCCCAATTGTTATGTGCGTTAGGACCGGCGAGTGGTCTGAAATGCCTCTAGGCAGAAGCGCTGCCTCCCGTATTGTCATACCATGTTGTAGCAAAGTAAGGATATAATCTAACCGTGAATAGGAATGATGCGACCCAGAGAAAAAGGTAAAGTGACTGTCTGCAGGATGGAGCAAGCGCCAAACGTCTGTGAGTCCAAAGGCCTCCAGCAAATCCGCCAACCACCTCTGCCCCTGGGGCAGTGCTCTGGGGGGCCGCCTATCTTGGGTCCCAGACACCACTGCGTTAAAGTCCCCCCCCAGTACCAGTTGACCATCGGGTAGGGAAAGGAGCAACGCGCCCAGGTCCGCGAAGGCCCGGGTTTGAAGGCCAGGCGGAACATAAACAGAAAGTAGGTTGAGTATGCGGCCCTCCCACCGTCCAGATGCAGCCGTGAAGCGGCCCTGGGGGTCAGTTTTAGTAAGGTCTATATGGAGGGGCAGAGAGCGTCGTAGGAGGATCCCCACCCCCCTAGAGCCGGAGGTGAAGCCAGAGTGCGCTGCCAGAGTGTAGCCCCATCTGTTGAGGGCCTGACATACATTCCCCATCAAGTGAGTCTCTTGCAGTAGTACTACGTCCGGCTGGTGCCGCTTGATGAATTGTAAGACTATAGTGCGTTTCAGTCTGTCCCCCAGGCCATTAACATTCCAGCTGAGGACTTTCAAGCTTTTCTCCCATCTCCTAGCCATATTCGTCATGTTGTGAGGCGCTTCGTCCCACCACCCCGGCATTTCGGCTAACTCCATGACAACATAGTTCGTGTGACCGTAAAGAATCCCCAACTCCCCATCCCTCCCTGGTTCCCTCCCCACAGGTGTACTCAGTGCAAGCGATCCAAGAGCTGATAAACCATTCACTCCGCCCTCCCCCCCCGCGACAGTCCCCAACATCCCTGCCCCCCTCTTCAAAAACAAACCCCCCCCCTCCCTGCCCCCTGCTCCGTGGGTTCCAAACTACCCACCACCCCAATTAGCAGAGCGCCTGTCGCCCAACCCACCCCGGTGAGACCCACCGAGGAAACTCTACGAGGGAAGTACGTGGGCCAGCCCCATCCTGGCCGCCCGCCCGTGGTGCCCACTACGTTCAGTCCCTCAAGCCAGCAGCGCATCAGCTAAACATCTCGCCCGGCTACACAACCCGAGCAGGCAGTCATGCTGCTCCGTGGAGCACATCATTTTGACATTCAACACCTTTTATACTTTACTGTCCGACGGCTTCTCTGTCAAGCGTTCGTGGCCTTATCTCGCTGTGGCGTCGCTGGGTGAGTCCCATCGGGGACTATTCGATATCGAACGCCAGGACCGCTGACTCTGCTCAGCACCTTCCGCTCTCCCCACCACTGACCCCGGGGATGGGTGCCCTGTGTCTCGCCGTTGTGCGCCATCCTGCCGAGGGGCCCCCGCAGTCTCAGTCGCGTTGAGCCACTCCTGCGCCATTGCAGGCGAGGTGAAGAAGAGGGATGTACCACCAAAGAGGACCTTCAGTTTGGCGGGAAAGAACATCATGTACCGAATCCCTCGGTCTCGTAGCGTCGCCTTGACCCCTTGGAAGGAGCGCCTCTCCTGTTGAACCTGGAGCGTGAAGTCCGGGAAGAAGCGAACCGTGGCCCCCTCGTACTGTAGGTCACCATGTTGCCTGGCAGCTTGGAGGATTGCGTCGCGATCTCGATAGTTTAGTATTTTAGCTATAATTGTTTGTGGTAGGGCCCCTGGTTTGGGTTTCGGGATCGGGGCTCTGTGAGCCCGTTCGACGGTGAAGAACTTCGACAGTCTCTTGGGTTTCAGGTGGCGGAGAATCAAATCCTCAATAAAGAGCTCCATACAGTCCCCTTCGAGTCCTTCTGCCACACCTACCACCCGTATATTGCTCCTCCGAGCCCTCCCCGCCTGGTCGTCGAGCCGTAGGGCCAGCTGCCGGTGTTGGTGCACAAGCTCGTTGACCCTGCCCTCAAGCCGCTTCTCCGATTCCCGCAGGGCTTTAATGTCCACCTCGTTGGTTTTGGACTGGTCCGTGGTCTTCCCCAAATCAGCACGGAGCAGATTCACCTCAATAGTGACCTTGTCCATTTTTGCCTCCAGGCTGGTACCGAGGGTCTGGGTTGCAGCCATAATGGACGTTAGGGAAGGTTCCGCCGGACCGGGGACCTCCTTCGTCGCCCCTCCGGGCTGCGCCGGCGTCTTTGCGACCGTGTAGTTGTCCAGCTTGTTGGTCTGGGTCCCATGACCCCCTTTAGGCCGCATGCTGGCTCTGATGTCGGTGGTGCCGGACGTTCCTCCGCCCACGCCAGCCCAAGTCTTCTCCGTCGAGGCGGAGCGCAACTGTATGCACCACTTGGCCTCCCCAGGCCACTGCTCAGAGCGGGGGCCCCAGGCCGGGTCCGCCTCCCGACCCGCCGGCCCAAGAATGACCGTCCAGGGGCCCGCGACCCCGAGCCACTGCACACAGCCGGTTCGCCGGCGTTTAGGGCCCCCCTGGGGACTGTGGACGTGAGCCCCCCTCCGGGCAGGCACCGCAGGTCACCTTCTCCAACAGCGCCAGCTAGCCTCCACTCCCCACGCGGTATGCAGCAGAATGGGAGAATGGCCGCACCCCTCCTCCCTTCAGGTCTGTCGCGCAGCCGCACCCGTGGTGGCGGTATTCAGGCCCCCAGGAGCTGCAGTGTCCCGCAGGCAGCGTCGGCCAGGAATTCCGAGGGAGTAGTACCTCTGCGCCGCAGGGAAGGCGCCGTCCTCCGCCGATGGCGCCACTCAGGCGCGCCGCGCAGCAGGCCAGGAAGCCGGGGCCTCGAGTAGTTCAGGAGGCGGCTCCGGGGCTCCAGGCGCGCTGTTCAGGCCTGCCGCTGAGATCCGCGATCGCCGTACGGGCTGTCAGGGAGGCTCCGGAGTCCGCAAAAAACGCTCCGAGTGTGCACTGAGCCTGAGGGAGCTGGGAGGCTCTTGCAGGTGAGCCTCTCAGCAAGGATTTTGGCCGGATTTAGGGAAACACCAACGGTCCCGGCGGAGCTCGGGAATCAGGCGGCCATTTCCTTCGGCGCTTGGCCACGCCCCCCTATACTCTCAAAATTTGCTGGTGCCAGATATTTCTCTAAGATTGACTTGGCATCAGCATACCATCAGGGCGAGCTTGATCCAACTTGTAAACATCTGACAGCTTTTGTGTCACCTGTTGGTACTTTCCAATTTAAAAGGATGCCTTTCGGACTGGCCTCGGCAGCCTCAGTTTTCCAGCGTGTAATGGAAAAGGTTTTGAAGGGTGTCACGGTTACTGTCATTTTCTAAGATGATTTATTAGTGGCTGGTAAGGATAAGGAATCGCATGACAAAAATCTTAATGATGTTCTGGGAAAATTGGAAGGACAAGGGATTGTTGCTAACTCAAGTGTGTTTTGGGGGTTAATGCCATTGAATATCTGGGACACCGTATTTCAGGAGATGGGACTGTGCCGAGAGAAGGTCTTATCGAAACTATTTCTGATGCACCATGTACCACATCTAAAGAGCGAGTTTCCTCTTTCCTAGGTTTGTGTGAATTCTACGCGAAATTTATTTCCAATTTTGCTGCCAAGACTGTCCACATGAGGGGTCTTCTCAAGAGAAAATCTGTATTCCTCTGGGATAACTCATGTCAGGAAGAGTTTGTTTAAATCAAAAAAGAGTTGAGGTCATGTAACATTCTTACTCCTTTTGATCCTGCTTTTCCGTGTACGGTATCTGTTGATGCCAGTCTTGATGGACTTGGTGGTATGATTTCACAAGTCAAGTAAGGAAAAGAGTTCACGACTGGTTGAAGATTGCTTGATTGCTGTATGGAATCTGATTATCTTCTTAAGAAGGTGAAGGAGTTCATTGTTTCTGGATGGCCCAAGGAAAAGCATCTAGATGGTGATCTTCATGCTTTTGCTAAGATCGCTGATGAGCTTACTTTGGAGTGTGGAGAGATTATCATGCGTGGGGATACGTTTTTTTCTCCTGATTCTCTCAGAAGTCTGATTTTTGACTATGGCCATGAGGGACATCTTGGCAGACGAACACTAAGAAAATAATTTGCAGTGTTTATTGGTGGCCTTCCATGGACCGTCAAATAAATGATGTTGTGGAGATGTGTCTTACATGTTCCACCAGTGATAAGGTTGTCAAAATTGTCTCTGCCCCAATTCAACAGATTGAGGCACCTGATGGCCCATAGTTAAGATTGGCCATCGACTTTGTGGGACCTTTTAATGTGTTGGGAAATAAGTAAAAGTTGGCTCTAGAAGTTGCTGATTATTTCAGCAAGTGGTGGGGAGTTCATTTCAAGACAGATCCTAATTCACAGGAGGTTATCAAATTTTTTCAGAGTTTGTTTGCCTGGGAGGGTTTCCCCAAGGAGATTGTATCCGACGATGGGGTACAATTTACCTACAAGGAAATGTCTGTCTTTCTGTCCCAGTGTGGTATTACCCGCCGTCGTGTGGCATTATATCACCCACAGGCCAATGGTTTCATTGAGCGTAACAACCGCATGTTGGTTGAGTGTGTTCAGTGGGCTGTTTCGTCCAGAGTTGACATCAAGGAAACTGTCCAAAGTATGTTGTGGGCACATCGCATTACCCATGTTCCATCACTGGTTCAAGTCCCTTTGCTTTACTTAGGGGTAGACAAGCGTCTTTTCACATGTGTCCTGCCTGGATGAATAAATGGGGTTTGGTTTCAAAGTGCCAAGAGACACAGGGAGACACGATTCCTAAGAAACCTTTTGTTCAAGATGTGACCAACTTTAAGTTCTCAGTTTCTGTGGGAGATTGGGTCAGGATTAAGTCCCCTGTCAATGTCCCAAAAGGTCTGTCAAAGTTTAATCCTTCAGTCAGGGTGGATGCCGTTTCTTGTTTTGCTGTGAGAGTCAATGGGAAAAATTGGTGGAATCTCTCTAGGATTTATAAAGTTCCTATGAAGGTTGTTCTGCAAATGTATCTGGAGACTAGCAACATTGAAGATGAATCGTTTCCAAAGAAGTCTGACGTTCATGTTGATTTGAGATATGTTCCTCCACGGAGGAGTGGTAGGACGAGTGTCTCGCCGAATCGTTTAAATCTTTGATTTTATGTTTCCAAAGAAGTCTATTGTTCATGTAATTTTGAGATATCTTCCTCCACGGAGGAATGGTAGGACAAATGTCCCACCAAAATATTTATATCTTTAATTTTGTTTCCTTTTACTCCTTTCTCATGTTTTTCCGTTATCCAGTCTTTTCTGTTCTCTTTTCTGTTGTGTTTACACTTTTATTTTCCTCTTCTTTCTCCTGTTCTTTGGTGCATTATATTGCTATCACTTTCTCTTGTTCTTCTTCTCTTTCCTTTGTGTATTTATGGAAAGAGAGGAGATGTTGTAGTAGTTTCTCCTTAGCATGCTGTTCATCCATTCTGTATTCTAATGATGTCATTTTCATGACAATGCAATGCTATGGTTTGAATCTCAGGAGTTTGTCAGTTCCTGGAAGTTGTGGAGACGAACAGTCAATAAAGTATGTGCTCTTACACTTACCTGTCTGGTTTAATCACTACAGAGTGTTGCCGTAGTCCAGCCTGATGGTAAGTAGTGCTTGTGTGATGGTCCGTCTGGTATTCTGAGGCAATCATTTGAAGATCTTTCACAGAATGTATAAGATGTGGAAGCAGGAGGTGCACACTATGTTGACTTGAGCCATCATGTTGAGCTTGTTATTTAGGATGATCCCTAGATCTAGATTTCTTGCATGGTCTGTGTGTGTGAGTGTTGTCCTAGCTGCGACGACCACCAAGTGGAGTCCTTTGGAGAAGTCTTGTTGCTGAAGACCACTACTTCTGTCTTGTTGGAGTTGAGATTCAGTTCAAATCCAGTCAGCGACCATGGTAATGCAGTTGGTGAAGTTGGTCCGGTGGTGGTTGTCTTGCCCATCAGTGAGAGGATGCGTTGGATGTCATCAGCATAGGAGATGAGGGTGATGTCTTGTAATCAGATAATGTGGGCCAGCTGTGCCATGTCAATGGCCATGTATATGCTGAAAAGGGTGGGGTTGAGGGATGATCCCTGTGGGACTCCAAATATCAGTTTTTTGGTGTCTGATGTGAAGGGTTGCAGCTTGACCCTTTTGGGTTCTTACCCTGAGGAAAGAAAAGATCCATATGAGAACGGGTCTTTGTAGGCCAATCTCATGGAGTCTTCTGATGAGGGTGTTATGGGAGACAATGTTGAAGGGTGCAGACAGTCATCCACACAGAGCAATGTATTACAGACTATTTTACATCTGAAAAATACACTCAATCACAGATTTAATTCTTTATTCCATACATACATTGTATATGCAAAACAACCCTTTTGTGTACACTGTCTTTACTTTAGTAGGTTTTTAATGTTTTTGCAGGACACCACCACTTCACTTATCACATCCACCTTTACCACCACCTTTATCACCATTATTACCACCAAAACCACCACCACTACAACAATTAGCAACACTATTATCATCATCATTACCACCACTACCATAACCCTTACTAACCTCATTACTACTACCACTAACATTATCACCACCATTACCAACACCACCATTGTCACCACAATAGCATTAGTTATTGCCTTGGTTTGCATATATTACCACAATAAAGCCAAGTTTGTTGGCTTTGGCAGTAAATGATTTAAAATTTCAAATGCAAGAAGTTTGCGGCTGGATGTATGAAGCATTTTTGGTGCAGCAAGTTACGGAATCGCAGTTTAGGTTTCTGACCCAATACTGAGTCAGTATTTGGAAGAGGCTTGCCTAGGAAGTTCATTCTAAATACTGCATCGTATTAGTATTTCTGATGGATACATCTGCCTGTGGATTCCTCACCTTTTGAATACCCCCTGCGCCAGCATTCCACGGAAATTCTTTCCTAGCTCTCCCACGTCGACTAGAACGTCATAATAGGAAGGCTCCGCTTGTGACTCCGTATGACATCATCGGAGCCATAAGAAGACCTCGTCGGCGTGCTGATGTCAGTTCCCTTTTTTCCGCGCCGTCGACGCGTAACGGTTTTTCTAGGAACTCTCCATTTTCTTGGTGATTACTTTGTTTCCTAGAAGAATTACAGATATGGCTACTTCTAAGAAGTCCGGATTCAAGCCCTGCATGGAGTGTGGCAGTCACCTGTCGATAACTGATCCCCATGATGATGATTGCCTTTGGTGTTTGTCTTCCGATCATGATGTCGAAGCTGCAGGAAGATGAATCCGAAAGCTCTAAAAGAACGAGATTCTAAACTGTTTATGGCCAAAGCAAAAAAGGAGAAAAGGGATCGAAAGGGTGCGAAGTCGTCGTCTTCTCACACTTCGAGGTAAAAAAAACACAAGAAGTTGAAGAAGAGGCATGGTGCTCGGCGCAGTTCATCGAAGAACAAGGCATCAAGGTTGCCTTCTCCGGCTCAGCGGGTTCAGGGGAAAAACTTTGTGTCTCCTTTTCCACGGGCGACGCCGGTTCAATCTCCGGCTTCGAGGTCGCCGGCGTCACGGGGCTCTTTGACGCCTAAAGGTTCTCCGGCTCCCAGTAAGTCTCCGACACCCAGGGAGTCCTCTCCTGTTCGTGTGGCTTCGCCTGTGCGGGTGCCGTCTTCACCGGCCCTACAAATTCCAGATCAACCTCAGGTGACACCTGTTCAGGAAGGAACAGATCCATATCCTCCTTTTCCTGGTCCTGGAACAGACCCAACACATTTTTTAAATGCGATGTTTGGCATGTTTGCCAGGGCCTCCAATCCAACTGGTGCACCTTCAGGCCCCGTGGGACTATTGGCCTTTAATTTGGGTGTACCTCATCAGTATGCCCAGGCGCCATTCATGCCATTCATGCCAATGACTCCGGCTTGGTATTTTCCGGTGCCAAGGTCTTCCGCTCTGGTTCCTCGGACTCTATCTGTTGTCGAGTCGGTGCCGAGGATTGACCTGAAGGTCCTCCATCGACGCCGATGCCGTCGTCCCCGGTGCCGCGTCTGGCGCCGCCAATGCCCATTTTGAAGCAGTGCTCTAGGAGGGATGTGCAGAGGCTACTTGAAGAGGAGAGATTGTTGAATCTGTGGATGACTTTGAAGGTTTACTCTTTTACCACCTTCTCAAAGGAGGTGGTATGCCATTCACTAAAGGGAAGGGGCCCACCAGGGACCCCTTCCACTTTGTGAATGTTGACAAAAACATTTTTTAACAGATCTTCTCATGCAACCCTTCCTACTCTTGAAAAATGAAACAACCATGTTAATATTCATGAGGCAGGTCAAATTGCGACCCACTAGGAATCGATAATTTGCGAAGTGACTTATTAGTACACAGGTTGGTTCCCAAAATACCACACTGATCCCAAAAATACTGTTGCCAAGTTGCCAACAGTATTCTGCGACTAGTTCTTAGTACATCTGCACCTTGGCGAATTGTGTCTGCCTTTTTATGTCTTATGTCTATTAGGATTTGTGCTTGAGCAACTGGCTAATGTGTGTGGTTGTAAACCGTGTTTATAAATGTGTAGTGTACAAGGTAGGAGGGTAGGCGGGTCTGGAGTCAATGGCTGTCAGCCTTTTGAATAGACAGAATAGTGAGAGGAGAAAAACTGTTCAAGAAAGCAAGACTCCTGGAACCTTATAGAGTGCTTAGTTTCACAAGTTGGTGATAAAGTGGACAAGATAGATCAGTGTTTTGGTGGTCAGTACGGCCAAAAACGTCTTCACTTGTTGAAAAGAGAACACGCTTGTTTTAGCTGGTACAGGTGGTGCAGATTGGGGTGTACAAATTCTCCCTACTTCCACGGATAGAGTAAATTCACAGATACACGCACATACACTCATCATACGCTTGGGCCCATTTTACTAACATACACTCAGAATACTCTTTTAGCACTGAACCTGTGGGAAGAAAACCTTCTAAACACCCTCTATCCACACTATGGTCGATAAGACCTAATTGACACTGTCTTGAGTCATGATTTAACCAATAATAATCAACAATAATCAAAATAGAGTACTCAATAATTGACAAGAAATAATAACCAACACTGTATTTAAAATTATGATTCTTTATCTAAAATTAATTCGAATGGAAAGGCAATCAAAATAAAATCATTATTCTCATAGTTACCTATTCTAGCTCAATGTCATAAATGGGTCATCAGGACAGGTCTCTCAATAGAAGTCTCTTAGGTCACCGTCCTCACAGCATCGATCCTCACCAACGCAAGTTCGGAAAGAAGTGGCCTCAGAATCCAAAATGCAACGAACAAACCCTCTCTAAGCTAAAAATATTTATAATGAATTAAACAATAGAAGGCAACATAAAATGTTTTCGATATCCGCTGAACCGCTGAGCAAAGCGAGCAGGAAAGGATGTAGCATCGCTACATTTGGAAAATCTCCGCTCAGAAAAATCACATAAATAAAAAGACGGAAGACGGAACTAAATCCTGAAATGTTTCTTTTTCATGTTCATATTTCCTCGGAACCAGCATGGTGATCATAATGTTCATTGAGGCTCCTTTGTCTTCCAAGGACATTTGGATGTCCGCCCAGAGCTGCTGTCCTCACGGAAAACTTTTAACCAGGCGAAGACTGTGGTCAGATGACTCTCGACCATGTTCAGCAAGGCCTTCTCATCAGAGTTCGACTACCCAAACGCAGACTTTAAACGGTAGCCATTTTTTACTAGGCCAGAACGTATCATCTTAATTAAAAGAGACAAAAACAACGTTACCACAGCATAGTGATTAAACAGTGTTAACCCCACTAATACCCTTATATGTATGTAATTATCTAGCCTTTGCAACACAAGAAAAGCATTAGTACATGGCATTAAAAAAGCGTTTTTGTGCTTTAAAATAAACAGCACTCAGCAACATTTATTAATAAAACATGCACATTATTAGTAAACGACACAAATGCTTCCCCACGTGTAGTTTTCTCTTGTTATTTCTTATTGGTTAATTAGAACATTTACACAAAACAAATAATTAGTAATTATGAATTAATAATTTTTAATTTCTTTCGACAATAGACAAACCAGAGCTTTAAAAATCCAATAGATTTTCAACAGAAAACTCTGCTCCAGCAATCCCCCCTTTGGTGATATTATCACCAAATAAACAACCCAAAAAAAAAAAAAAATTAGTAAAATTTAAGTCCCAATTTTTAGGAGAAACTGGAAATGTCTTTTTCTTTTTCACAACACTAGACACCAGACTCCCTTTCATCATCCCTCTTTGTCTCCAAATAAACACTCTCCCTCAATTCTTCTAATTCTATTTCTTGTGGATCTCTTTTTCTTTTATTTCTCCTTTCAATATTTCTTTTAATTAATTTCTTTTTCCCTCCCCTGTTTTTACAACACAAACACACCAATCTTAGTATCAATAAAGCAACAATTATACAAGTCAAAGGAAACAATATCTTACCTATAATAGTACTACCTATTTTTGCAATAAAATTCTTAACAGCAATTATTTTATTAGCTATTTTAGTCCAAATACTTTCAGCTTCCAGTGGTACTAATTCTTCATGCAAATCAGTAATATTTTTGATATAGACCTTCAGGTCTTTGCTTTCGTCTGGAATGTAAGTGCAACAATGTTGAACTTTCAATATTCCACAAACCCCACCCTCCTTGGCTAATAGAATATCAAGGGCAAGTCGATTTTGCATAGACATGGCACGTACGGCAATCAATTCCGTATTCACCAAAACAAACCCTCCAGCGGTATTTGTCGATAAGCGATCCACCACTGTTGACAGTTTCCGAATTCCATATGCATTCAAAGAAATTCCCACTGCTGGAATTAAAGCTCCAAAAATGTCACCCACTATTTCTGACCAAGTTTCTCTCTTAAAACGTGTTAGTAAATTAATATGTTCTACATCTTCTATTCTATCTATATGAAAAATCTTTGGAAAGACCAGGCCCACATAACACGTGCCATACCAATGGTCAGGCAACTTGTAATAAGCCTTGTTCCCACAAACATAATACACTCCTGGGAAAACTGGATCCTCTCCTCCTCTAAAACCCCATCCTGTCGCAATGAAGTATGTATCATGACACTCACTAGTCCCAACAAAGTATATATCATATTGGGATTTCTTTCTTGTAATGCACAGCTTACCCTTCTGTGGTGCATCTAAAGCTAAAGTTGGACTATCTCCATTTCTCAATTCTTTTCCCATCTCAATGTCCCAAATTGTCTCACTCACTTTGTATTTCCCTGCTTTTTCATGCATGTTCATTCTCCTTTCCTCTACCATGTTTAGGAAAGCTTTCTCCTCTTCTTTCAAACTGCAAGTTAAATTATTCTTAAAAATGTAATCTAATGTTAATTCTTCTTTCTCAATAAAAATCTCACCAAAAATGTTAGCTTCTTTAGCTGGATTCAGCTTTTCATTCATAGGCAATTGCCCAAAAATACTATCTTTGTTAGACATCTTATAATCTATTTTCCCTAGCAAATAAAAAATACTACTTAACACACTACAAGAAATTCCATACGTAGCTGGTAAATGGTGATAAGTAACACCCTCTGAAACTGATGCAGGTAATTGCATACAAACGTAGCAATCCCTCACTTCCATTGTCTTCACATATTCATACAATAATTTCGAAAAACATTGCTAGAAAAATCATTAATTGACCTATCTTTATGCATGTAAGTATTACTAATTCTAGTTGGAATTACTTTTTGTGAACTCTTCTCTACATTAGTCTCATTCTCAGTATGTATTTCAAATGTACCTATTGTAACTCTAAATGTAACTAATAAAGCTAAAACACCCCATAGTAGCATTAATAATCCAGTCCAGCAACAGCACATTCTACACCATCTCCTCAAGAAGGCACATCTACTTTGATTATTCTCTATGTTAGCCATTTTACTACTTTGACCGTGTCTTTTGACTTAGCCTCTACTACTCCACTACTGTATTACTCTTTATTTCTGGATTACTTCAAACAGCTTAATTTCAGACTTTCTCCTTTTCACTTTTCTCCAAGTGATTTCTTCAATTCACTCAATTTGGATATTCATCACTTTTCACTCCTTCTTCTTCAGCAACATCAAATTGTATCAGATCATCAACAACATCCTGTGCATCCGACTCTTCTCCAATGTCAGTCAGGATAACTTTTAAGATTCCAACAGATTTTTCCTTTTCCTCAACCACTTTTCTCAAGATCCCCTCCGGATTGTCTCGATTCACTGTTTCTTCTTCTTCTTCTTCTCCTCCTTCAGACAGTGCCACATAAGACCATTCCGGTGATCTGTACTTTTGGTTGGGTTTTCTAATTCTCTTTATCTCCTCAGGTTCTCTTGACTCCTTTTGCTCCTTCCTTTTTACTTTGTTTTGACTCGACACCTCATTCACTTGTTCAGCTTTCGATGTATTTGCTCTTATCAGTCTGTATCTCAGCCTCTTTACTCTGTTGTTAGGCCAAAAATCTCCTCTTACAACATTTTTCGGTCTTGTTTCTGTATTATTTCTTTCTCCAATCCAAGTTCTCTTTCTCAGAACTCGACCTTCTGATTTTTCATTCTCACTTTCATCCGATTCTGTTTCAAATGCCTCTTGTTCTTCAGCAGTTTTCTTTCGCTCCACAGTCTTTTTCACCACTGTTTGAGACTTCCCTACTTCTTTCCCTCCTCGAGTCTCCGACACGCAATCTTCTTGCTGTCTACTTGTCCCTTCACCTAGCTTATCAGGAATGTTCCCTACACCTCCTCTGGGGTCTTCCGCAATCTGTCCCTCTCTATCTTCTTCTGACCCTACTTCTTCAGGTATAATCTCAAGTGGTTCTTCAATCTCCTCCTCTTCTGATTCAGGAGTAATTTCTGTGGAACTGCTCTTTTCTCTTCTTTTTCCTCCACTGCTTTTTGGAACTTCAGGCTCTCTTACAGAATCTGATCTCCTTTCTGAGACTCTCAATGGTTCTCTTGAAGTCTTTTCTGCTTCTTTTCCTGAACTTTGATTTTTTCTCACTGGTTCTGGGTCTTCATCATCACTGGAATCTGATTCTTCAAAATACTCCTTGCCAGTCCCATCCTTTGGGTTTGGAACTCTCAGAGTATGACTCGCATGTACCCAGTTTTTCACACCAGCACACTTCACTGCAGTTGTCGTAGTCAAAATAACTTGTCTTGGTCTTCCCCACCTTGGAACCAAGCAATTTCTTCTTCTGTGTACTTTAATCCTCACCCAGTCCCCTGGACTCAGATCATGAGCTTGCTTCTTCTCAAGTGTGGTAGCTTCTTCTCCAACCTGGTGAAACACAGAATGAACTGCGTCAGCCAGGCCTTTACAGTAATCCAAAATCATGTCATCAGTTATTGTCATCAACTTATTGACAGGCACATATGCATGTCGCATTGCGCGTCCCATCAAAATCTCGTGCGGACTCAACCCAGTAGTTCTATCTGGAGTAGATCTAATAGTCATTAGCACTAGAGGCAAGACATCAGGCCATTTCATTCCAGTGGCTAAACACATCTTACCAATCCTGTTCTTGATTGTGCCATTTATCTGCTCAACCACACCAGAAGCCTCTGGCCTGTATGCACAATGTAGCTTTTGCTGTATGCCCAATGCTTCACAAATCAAACTCATGAGCTCATTATAGAAGTGTCCACCTCTATCAGACTCAATCGTTACTGGAAACCCGTACCTAGGAATCAATTCTCTTAACAGTAACTTTGCCACTGTTATTCCATCATTTCTCCTAGTCGGATAGGCCTCCACCCATCTTGAGAACAAACAGACTACCACTAGAACATACCTCAGTCTGTTCACTTGGGGCATTTCAATGAAATCTACCTGCATTCTCGTGAAAGGACCACCTTCTCTACCTATCGTTCCCAGACTCACCACTGTCTTTTTCCCAGTGTTAAATTGCTGGCAAATCAAACATCTTTGACAGATGCTCTCTGCAATTGTCCTGAATTTTGCATTGTACCAAGTCTGTTTAAAAGACCTGATGATCGCATCCCTTCCCAAATGTCCCTGGCCATGATACATCCTTGCCATTGTCGACAACATGGAATTAGGCATGACTGGTCTGCCATCTCTATAGACCCAAACATGGTCTGTTTCTCTTGGGGCACAACTTGCCTTGATCCAGTCTTTCTTTTCTTCCTTTCCTGCCACATCCTGCAACTGTTTCACTTCATCCCACGTTTCTAGGACATTAGTAAACATCACAGAACAAAAAGACATTTCTCCTTCTCGTTCCCTATTAATCGAGTGATTGTTCTTAGCACAATATTGTGCAATGTCGTTAGCAAATCTATTGCCAACAGTCACAAAATCATCTCCTTGTCCATGAGCAGCACATTTCACAACTGCTAATTCTTTAGGCAGCTGTATCGCCTCAAGCAATTTCCCAATCACTTCAGCATTCTTTATTGGAGTCCCACTCGACGTCAAGAAACCTCTCTGTAGCCAAAGTTGGCCAAAATCATGCACAACTCCAAATCCATACTGACTATCAGTCATCACAGTCACTCTCAGATCTTTCCCAATTTCACAAGCTTTCGTCAATGCCACCAATTCTGCAACTTGTGCAGATTTCACTCCTTTCAATGATGATGCTTCCATCACTTCTGAAACCTTGCACACTGCATATGCTGCACTCAGCACACCCTCATCATTCCTCAGGCATGATCCATCTACAAACAGCACATGATCACTCTCAAGTAAGGGAAGATCCCTTATGTCTGGTCTCGGTTTTGTACAGTAATCCAGCACATCCAAACAATTGTGATCATCTTCTGTCTTCACACCCACATTTTCAATATCCGGCAACAATGTCGCTGGATTCACATTCACACATCTCTCCAAAGTCACATTTGATGCTCCCAGAATGACTTTCTCATATTTAGTCAGCCGACTGTGTGACATGTACTGAGTTCTGCTTCTTGTCAAAAGAATTGCCACATTATGAGGTACGAATACCCTTACAGGCTATCCCATTATGATTCCCTCACTCTGTTCCAGACTTCTGCATGTTGCAGCCACAGATTTCAGACAACCTGGTAAACCCACAGCTACAGGGTCAAGTGTCGATGAGAAGTACGCAATAGGCCTTCTCAGTAATCCATGCTTCTGGATTAACACTGAAAGTGCACATCCATTTCTCTCACTGCAGTACAATTCAAACTCTTTCTCATAGTCTGGCATACCCAAAGCAGGGGCTTCACACATTCTGCTCTTCAGCTCCTCAAATGCTGCCATTTGTTCTCCATCTAGTTCCAATGGATCTGTCATCTCACTTTTTGTCAGCTTAATCAGTGGCTTTGCTATCAGCGAGAAATTAATTATCCACTGACGACAATAACCCACCATCCCAGGAACATTCTCACTTCCCTCTGGGTCTTTGGGGCTTTCATTTCTCTGATAATTCTAATCCTGTCATCAGTCACTTTTCTCAGACCTTTTTCAATATTGTGTCCAAGATAATGCACCTCTTTCTTGCAAAATTGCAATTTAGCTGGAGATACCTTTAACCCTCCATCTGCCAGATGATTCAGTAAAGCTATGGTATCTACTTCACAAGCTTCACGTGTCTTTGATGCCACAAGTAAGTCATCAATATATTGCACTAGTACTGAGTTTTCAGGCATAATCAAGCTTTCCAATGATTTTTTCAATAACTGATTGAATATCGAAGGACTCTCCGTATACCCCTGTGGGATACGACACCATGCTAAAATACGCTGGCCAAACCTAAATGCAAAAATCGGCTGGCTGTCATGATGCAATGGAATTGAAAAGAAAGCATGACACAAATCAATCACTGTGTACCACTCAGCATCATGTGGAATCTGATACAAAATCACTGACGGATTTGGCACAATAGGACAACATGCCACCACAATTTGATTAACTTTTCTCAAATCCTGTACAATCCTGAACTTCCCATTAGGTTTCTTTAGCCCCATTATCGGTGAGTTACACGGGCTACTCAATAATTCTCTCAAAACTCCTTGCTGAATCATTTTCTCAATTATAGGAGTTATTCCTTCAATTATTTCTGGTGTCATTTTGTATTGAGGAATGTTAGGATAAGTAATTCCTTCTTTCACTGCAATTTTCACAGGATCTACATTATTCATCAATCCCACATCCTCTCCAGTAAAATCCCAAACTGTCCTTTTCACTGTGTCTCTCAGCTCTTGAGGCAAATCCTCCGGATCAAACACAGCATATGCACCAATTAACTCACTCTCTCTATTTTCTAAAGTCATTCGGTACAAAACATCCTCATCTGGTGTTTCAAAAGCTATTCCATCCGGTGTACAAAAAATTGTACAGTTCATCTTACAAAGCAGATCCCTGCCTAACAGGTTCACTGGACTAGTGTCCCAGACAATAAATCTGTGCATGTCTGAAAATTTCCCTATTTGTACTCTTACTGGTTCAGTAAGACGTGTCTTGATTTGTGTATTGGCTACACCAACTACTTGGATTGCTTCATCCGAGAGAGGAAGATTTTTAATATCTGTTGACCTGACAGTTGATCTTGTCGCACCTGTGTCTACTAAAAAAGTAACACCTTCTTCATTTATTTTTCCATCCACAAATGGTCCTGCCTGGTCTATTTCTAGACTTGCACCAAGTATGCACTCTTCCTCCTCTCTTCGGCACCGTCAATAATCACCTTCAGACTCACTCCCTTCATTCTTTAACAAGTACTGCTGTACCTGGTTAGAACGCCTTGGTTTGTTTACCTGCTCATCATTGTAGAATCCCGAATCCTTATTATACTTTTGTGATCCTCTATTCTGCGGCAAGGGCGGTTTTGGCTCTTGACTCTACTGTTTCACAACAGAAGGTTGTTGCTGCTGTCGATTATTCCCTTCGTTCTGCACCTGTTGATTTAAGGATTTACTCTCATTATTCGCTAATGGTGGATTGGTACATTCAGATCTCCAATGTCCCAGTTGGCCACAGTTGTGACACGGGAACTTTTTCTTGGCTTCCTCAAGATTCCCCTTTCCTTTCCCTGCATATCTAGGCCTATTCCCTGGATTATTTCCTGCATTATTCGCCTGTTCCACCAACTGTGCTTCCTGTCTTTCCGCAACTTTCACTTGTGCCCACATTGCTTTCTCTTTCAGCTTTCTCTGTTTTGCTTCAATTTCATCACTGAAGTATTTTGCATGTCTCAACATCTCATCTATTTTCTTACTCTGCCAGTCCACTGTATGCTCACGAATTCTCTCACTAATCTCAGGTCTCAGGCCATATACAAATCTGTATACAAAATGACTCAAATCCTTGTCACCCAGGTGTTCATCCCCACTGAATTGTTTAAAAGCCAGTATCAGCCTCTCATAAAAAGCATGAACCGATTCTTTTGCTTCCTGATGTGTTCGATCTATTTTAACCCAGTCTGTCTCTTTTGGAGGTACTTTATTTTTCAGGTATACGATCACCTGCTCATACTTTCTCATTACCTCTGGATTTGGTGCTCCTGTTCTTTGATCTCTTGGATATTCCTCAGTAGGCCAACTTACAACTATTTTACACTCAGCCCACAAGTCTGCTGGAACAATTATATCAAACAGACTATTCAGGTCAATCCACAGCACTTTTGACAATTTCACAAACCTGTCTACCTGCCTATACCACTCGACGGGCTTTTCTCTCAGTCGAGGGAAATCATTCGTAAATGATAAAATATCCTGTCTGGTCCATGGAACATGTACATATCCTCCTCCAGGTATTTCTCTCATAGGATAAGCATCCACTGTTTTCTCTTTTTCTCTCACAGGAAATGCTGAATAAGTCCTATCTCCTGATTCTTCTCTTTTCTTGTACCACCTATCCTTCCACTTCTCAACATCACCCCATTTTCGCAATAAAGCGATCATCTCTTTAATCTGTCCTGTTCTACCAGCACCATTCAGATTCTCAATATCTTTGTGTGTGAAATCCATCCTGTAAGACTTCTGCAAAGCTTTCACTTTATCAATGTCAACTCCGTGCTCATTCGCTATTGCTCTTAATCTATCATGTGTATTTTTAGCTCTCCAGGTGATATTTTTACACATAAATAACAATTCACCATCATGATGATTTTTTAGAATTTCTGTAGGAACTGTCCCTGCAACAAGCTCTTCTAATTCTACACGTAACCTAGCCACATCAATTGCCTGTGAATCTTTATCCCTCTTTTGAAGAACTTTCATCCATTCATTCAAATCTTCAGCTGTTATTTCAGTAGATTTTCTCACTGGAACCACTTTCTTCTGCGGTTCTAAAATCGGCATCCCTGAACAACTAGCTTCACCAGCATCCAATCCTGAATTAGACTGTATCTCTAATCCTTCACTACATGTCTCATGTCTGGATTGTCTCAAATCATCATTTTCTGTCCTTTTTCCTGAATCTCCTGAAGGACCAGCCAAACTTGTCAATCTATTCCCAACATATGGAATCACCAAATTATTTTCACCCGTCCTCTGCTTATCAAAAACAGGCATAACCGGACCTATGGTTACAGGCACCGTAACAGCTTCTAGATTCTTTGTCAGCTCTCTAATCTTTTCAGTCAACTCCGATGTAGTTCTGGCTAATTCTCTCGTGTTTTCGCCACCGCTTCTATTCTCTCTTTCCCTGAAAGGATTACCACTTCTTAACTCAGGTGTCACATTTTCTGTCTCAATGATACGCAATGTATCTCTTATCGGAGAAACAACTGGTGTGCTCTCTTCTGGTTCTGGTCTATATGGAGGTGGTCTTTTGTAAATCATGTCATTCAAGACTTCATCCTCATACTCATTAACTCCATATCTTCTCACTTCTGCCTCAGGAACCCTTTCTGTACCCTTCTCTTCAATTGTTCTCATAGGGTATAATCCCTCTGACATACTAGCATCTCGCCATCTCTTCATTCTATCATGATGAGTTTCACGATCATGTCTCCTTCCAAACATGTACCTGTAATTTCCCCCAGACCTTTGTTTTTCTCGCTCATGTACTTCCTCTTCCCATTCCACTAAAGCCTCAAACTGTGTCGGCCTTGGTCTTGGGTCAAGACATAACATCTTTTCCCGCAAATTTTTCAACACGGCCAGATTAAATTAACCATGTTCTGGAAATGCTAGAACACCATCCTCTTTAGTATACCTAACCCAATTCTCCAACCAAATACAGGTATGATACCCATATCTCGCAGCCATGAAGGATGCAGGCGTTTTCGATGGAGGTAACAATTCACCTTCTCTCGTTTTAACATCTTTATCCTTGTCGAACCAATTTTTTATCTTTCTGAACAAAGATTTTTTCTTTTTCTCTTCTTGGTAATACATTTTAGCTTTTACCAAACTTTTCTAATCCCTTCCGTAATACAACTCAATAGTACGATGTTTTATCCAATAACAGCGCGACTCACACTAACGCACCAATCCTGGAGCGTCTACGTCACAAGAATACAAGGTGACTCTTTCCAATCCTTGCGCGGCTCACACCAACGCACCAATCTCAGCGCGAGCACTATTCTGATCTAATATCCAATCAGAGCGCGGTCTGTTTGACGTCAGCAGTCGCTGCAGTCTCTCCTGCTCCTGTCTCCTGTCAGTCGTCTACCCCTCCTTTACAAAACTTCTCAGTAGACTTCGTGTCAGATTCTACAAAATCTATTAGTTACAACATATAAACATCTCCATTGTCTGCTTCGCTAACCAAAGAATAGTAAAGAAAATCTATTTCACAAGAATACCGTTGACACAGTAGCACATCTCTCTACTCTGCCCTTCTAACATGCATTCATTAACTGTTTCCTCTAGGACTGCTCCAAAGAGTATTACAATTAACTAAATATATGAGCATTCACGCACATTCATACAAGAAAATGTAGTACATACACACAGAATCCTGCTTTTCCCGAGAACAGCGAACAATCTGCTGAACTACAGAATTATAACATACGTTAACCAAGCAGTGTTTACCTCTGCCCAGTCCTTCAAACAAGCTCAGAGAATACCTATTACTCCTCCCGCGATAAGCTTTAACGGTGAACCTTACGGATCCCTGGGACTTAAGACCAGAGTTTCACAGATAACCTTCGCTACCATACACACTCCTTTTATACCAGAAATATTTCTAATAGTAACACACAACGATGTCACTAATTCCGAACACAGACAATGTGACGCGCAACTTCAATTGTCACACGTTTTTCCTGCATAAGTACAGGACCAACAATCCCGTCTTTCCCGAGAGCAGCATATACTTCCCTCTGCCCTACTACGGAACTGCTACCAGCTCCCAAATTCCAGAAGCACTACATAAAACTCAACATGACGACTTCAACATTTAGTATTAGTACATATACCAACATCAATCAATAATCAATAAATCAAAAGTCACTGTACAAGCAATCTAATCAGATCAAGACAATCATCAATAACCATCATCTGCTACCAGGAAATTGGTGCAGATTGGGGTGTACAAATTCTCCCTACTTCCACGGATAGAGTAAATTCACAGATACACGCACATACACTCATTATACGCTTGGGCCCATTTTACTAACATACACTCAGAATACTCTTTTAGCACTGAACCTGTGGGAAGAAAACCTTCTAAACACCCTCTATACACACTATGGTCGATAAGACCTAATTGACACTGTCTTGAGTCATGATTTAACCAATAATAATCAACAATAATCAAAATAGAGTACTCAATAATTGACAAGAAATAATAACCAACACTGTATTTAAAATTATGATTCTTTATCTAAAATTAATTCGAATGGAAAGGAAATCAAAATAAAATCATTATTCTCATAGTTACCTATTCTAGCTAAATGTCAAAAATGGGTCATCAGGACAGGTCTCTCAATAGAAGTCTCTTAGGTCACCGTCCTAACAGCATCGATCCTCACCAACGCAAGTTCGGAAAGAAGTGGCCTCAGAATCCAAAATGCAACGAACAAACCCTCTCTAAGCTAACAATATTTATAATGAATTAAACAATAGAAGGCAACATAAAATGTTTTCGATATCCGCTGAACCGCTGAGCAAAGCGGGCAGGAAAGGATGTAGCATCGCTACATTTGGAAAATCTCCGCTCAGAAAAATCACAAAAATAAAAAGACGGAAGACGGAACTAAATGTTGAAATGTTTCTTTTTCATGTTCCTATTTCCTCGGAACCAGCATGGTGATCATAATGTTCATTGAGGCTCCTTTGTCTTCCAAGGACATTTGGATGTCCGCCCAGAGCTGCTGTCCTCACGGAAAACTTTTAACCAGGCGAAGACTGTGGTCAGATGACTCTCGACCATGTTCAGCAAGGCCTTCTCATCAGAGTTCGACTACCCAAACGCAGGCTTTAAACGGTAGCCATTTTTTACTAGGCCAGAATGTATCATCTTAATTAAAAGAGACAAAAACAACGTTACCACAGCATAGTGATTAAACAGTGTTAACCCCACTAATACCCTTATGTGTATGTAATTATCTAGCCTTTGCAACACAAGAAAAGCATTAGTACATGACATTAAAAAAGCGTTTTTGTGCTTTAAAATAAACAGCACTCAGCAACATTTATTAATAAAACATGCACATTATTAGTAAACGACACAAATGCTTCCCCACGTGTAGTTTTCTCTTGTTATTTCTTATTGGTTAATTAGAACATTTACACAAAACAAATAATTAGTAATTATGAATTAATAATTTTTAATTTCTTTCGACAATAGACAAACCAGAGCTTTAAAAACCCAATAGATTTTCAACAGAAAACTCTGCTCCAGCACAGGAACAGTGGGTCAAACACTCACTGCTGACTCACAAAGCACACTATGGTCCAACAAACCAGCATTTATGACTTTCCAAGGGTGATACTTGGCTTTAATAGCCGTTCCACTCTTTCTGGTCTCCATCTGCATTGTAGGCCTTGTAGTTAGATGCTTTGCTTGCTATCTGCTACATGATTATTCCAACTCGTCCCTGGCTTAATGGCTCACATTAGTAGGCCCAGTGTAATTTATTATGGTCATTATGGCCGTTTGAGTCATCAACATGCTTATCAATATAGGCCCAGATTTACTAAAGGGCAGTGGTGTACTCACACAAAGCTAGAAGGTGCACTTTAGGCTTTTAGTGTAATAAACTGGCCCACGCCAGAATTAAAATGAGTGCGCTCTTCAAAGTGCCAACCTCCAGTTAAGTTATGCATTTGGGCCATGTCTGGGGCAGATCTGTGCAAGTACCGGTGGATTTCCCTACAGGCCATATCAACTCGAACAGTCGGACCTAGCTTTGCATGAAATCCTTACACTAAGTGCAACAAGGTGCAAACAAGTAGGCAAGCAGTGTAGTGTCTGATATACCTACACATGGAGGGCCTCAATTATGATGCCCCTTGCGGCACTTCAGTGCTGCCAGATGGTCACTTTTTTGACGTTCCAGTGGCACAATGTGCCACTGCATATTTACAAGACCACGTAAAGCCACTTCACGTGGCTTTTCGTGGCCTGTAAATATGTGCCACTTTCACGCAGAACACTGCATAAAAAGGGCGTTCCATGGACGTTGCTGCGGGTGTTCCCCCGCAACACCCATGGAGTCTGAAGCATTCCCAGATTCACGAGAAATCCTAAACCTGGGAATACATCAAAATGTAATGCCACCCCAGGGGTGGCACTAGGGAGACACTACAAGGAGAAATGTCTTCATTTCTCCTATTTTTTTTCCTTTTTATATGTGTATAGAAAGAGGAAATTGCCTGAATTGATTGATTTTGTGCAGAAAGGTGTCCCTTCCTGCACAAAATCAATCAGCCCCTCTACGCAGGCAACGTTGCACCATGGTGCAAGGGTGCCTGTGTTGGCGCATGGCAGCCTGTTGTGCGCCAGCTCAGTGGAAAAGGACAGGAATGCTCTGTATCTGATAGATATGGTGCATTCCTGCCCTTTTCTTTTGACGCAGGGCTGCACCGCAAGATTCCTTGTGGCACTACCCTGCGCCAAAACCTCAAAAATGAGGCCCAAAAGGATTTTGCATCGGGCTGCGCCACAAAAGTGAGGCTTCCCCAAAGCAAAGTTATAGTAGATCTGTGCCCCAATGTCTGAAAGGTTTTAAACTTTGTCTTGCATAGTATCGCACACTTGAAGGGAACGCTTCCAGTACAGAACCTGTGCTAGAAATCACACACCTTTACACTGTGGAGTTAAGATGTCTGCTTGGTGCTAAATAGTCTGATTGTGTGCCAGTGTTGGGGAAGAGAGCAGCAGCGCCATTCCTATGTATATAGACCTGTACAGAGCGTACATTTTTTGCGCTCCGGTGGCGTTGCGCCGTTCACCATATTTAACGCGACTTAACGCCACCTTGTAAATATGCCCCTTTCGACAGCAGTCCGCTGCGGCAAAGGGGCGGGCTGGGTGTTGCAGTGGGCGTTCCAACGTAACACCCATTGCTTTTTGACGCTGCCACAGATTTACAAGGCTGGGACTGTGGCAAAACTGAGGCCAGGATGCCAATATGAGGAGAAATTAATAATTTATCCTCATTTTGTGCTCTTTCTATGTGCAGCACACATAGAAATAGCAAATCGCCATTATTGATTGTTTATGTGCTGGAAGGTGTACCCTTCCTGCCAGGGCCGGACTGGCCGAAGCGGGCACCGGGCAATCCCCCGGTGAGCCGCACGGGTGGGGGCCGGTTTTGGGCCCCTGGGGGCCGTTTTTGTTACAGGGCCGTTTTTGCAGCATAGCTGCAAAATCGGCCCTGTAACAAAATCGGCCGAAAACCGGCCCTGGCAAAGAGCTCAGTGGCACCCCCAACCCCCCCGGGGGGCCGGCCGAGTACTTTGCCAGGGCCGGTTTTGGTTCCCACTCCGGCCCAACTTCCTGCACATAAACAATCGCCCCTGTAGCGCAGGCACCCTTGCAACATGGCGCAAGGGTGCCTGCGCTGGTGCTAGGCAGCTTTTTAAGAGCGCCAGTGCTAGGGGAAACAAAGGGGTGTGCCCCTTTATCAGCACATCTCTACGTTTCGAAAATGTCGGAGCGTGGCATTGCCAAATTTTCTTGAAAATATGCTCCTTGGTTGCTGCGCTGATGTGCACTAGAAATTAGTAAACGTGTCCCCATAGTTTATGGCTGTTTAATATCGGTACAAAACCTTATAGGTATTCAAGGGTGAATTTTGATTGTTTGCATTAATAAAAAAATAAAATGTGGAACAACATTAGTTGCAACTTTATTTTTTCAAAGAACAAAGACCTAGACTTGGGTGAATGCAGATACAAGAAGCTAAAAATAAACGTGGATTCATACTGTTAGAATTAGCTAAAAGAAAACTATCCCATAAAACAGAGAGTCCTTTATATAATGGATAAGTTATTATTATTAATACAGTGTCAGAAATACCTAGTTCCTATACATGGAAATTGTTTTCTTAATTTTAAGACAGTGTTTGCTTATTTCGAACTTCTGGACACTTGTAGTTGGCCTGTTCTGATTACAGCAAATAGTATTTCTTGTCGAAATGTTGTCCTATTGGTCCCTGGAATTATGTTCTGTACTTTTGGAAGGGATGCCTATCTAGGCCTTGGCTACACCACTCGTTGCATAAAAAAAGAATCTTACCTGACCTGATATCTATATGTTAAATATAGGTTTCCGTCAGAGTTATCCTGATATCTATATGTTAAATATAGGTTTCCTTCAGAGTTATCCTGATATCTATATGTTAAATATAGGTTTCCGTCAGAGTTATCCAGTAACCAGGGGAAGGTGGAGCAGAGGGACCTTGTCTGAGGCTGTGGGTTCCCAGGTCCTAAGTATGGGAGCTTTACCTGATTGCCACAAAATGGCTCATCAAAGTTGCTTTCTATTTTTGACTTCATTGCCAAGATATTGATCCAGGTGAAAAGATGTTATTGGTTCTAGCATATGATCGAGGCGTCAGTCTTCGATCCTACCGCCAGTAGCTTTTTTCTCTTAGTGGACCCAGTTTTGCGTTTTTGTCGTTTGCTTAGTTTATTATTCTGTGCCGTTCTGGCTGAGATTTTGTTATTTCTTTTAGAAATATGTATTTCTTTCTCTTCCATATTGAGGGGCATACTTATTAAGGGGCTTATTTATGAGCCCCCTGCGATACTTTTGCGCTGCCGACGCATCACTTTTTGTGACCCAGCGGCGGAATAAACAATGCTCATGTTGCGCCATATTTACAAAGTGACGCATCTAGGCAGATGCGTCACTTTGTAAACCCCCGCACCACATTATACCTCTGTCAGGTATAATGGATGTAGGGTGGGTGTTCCCCCTCAAGAAACCCTTGTAGAAGTGGTGCAGTGATATTCAGATGCCTCATGGCAGGCGTAAAGGTGATGCAGTGCAATGGAAATACGCCACCCCCATGCATTGCTGGAGTTTCGCCATGCTTATGACACAACTCCAGCAATGCATGAGTTTTGTGCCAACAGATACGTCAGGACATGGAGCACCGTACAGTAAATACGGCTCATCCATGGTGTGGCAAGAAGGACAGCCACGGCCCGTATAGGGCGTGCCACCGGGTGGTGACATGGGGCGGGGGAGGGGCAGGGTTGTAAAATGGGGCATACGGACGATTTCAGGTAAGTAACGGGAAAAAAAAACGAATTTTGTTGCGCGCGCTGCATCGCATTTCCATGCACAGTAACACCCATGCACCACCAATGGAACGCCTACCACTACGATGTGTAATGCAACAAAACTCAAGCTGAGGCTTTGCGTTACATTTCTTTACAAAGTCAAACAAGGCATCTCGAATCACCCCTTGTGTGGTTTTGTAAATCGTAACTAAGACATTGCGTTGCCTTCGTTGTCCTGTGCGACGCAATGACAACTCAGAGGTTTAATAAATCTGGGCCGGTGTTTTTAGGTTTCACATGCATGTCACTTGTGCCATTCATGGGGGAAAATATTTTATTCCATGCATTGTTTAAGGCAGCAGTTCTTAACCTTTTGACCACCACTGGTGACCCCTAATGATTCACTACTGGAAGCCCAGACCTTCCTGTGCAATGTCTACAATTTGAGCCTCAAATTAATCCATAAAAACACAGCAAACAAACACAAATGATCAAATAATGTATTTAACTTACCAAACAAAGAATACAAAACTTGACATTTTAGTATGAAGGTTGGACCATTTCAAAATGTAATTTCCATTTGTAAAAGATGAAGGGATATTCTAGAGTCTAGCATATCACTTTGTATTTCTGCTTCTAATGCATGTTCCCTTGTTGGCAGCGCATGCCAGTGTTGTAGTTGAGGCCACCGACCATCCATACTAGATTTAATTTGTTCTAGTTGTGCTGCTCCCATTAAATCAAGATAAGGATTTATTTAAATTTGTAGCCTACAATGTGAAATTCCTTCCTATTTACAGGGCATTTTAAATATTTTAATTTTAGATGTTGCTTTTTATGTATACATTTGTATTAATCTGCTAATATTATTTGATATCTAAAAAAATCGTGGACCCAAGGAGTAGGCATCCCAGACACCTGAGGTCCGTGGACCCCAGGTCCAGGTTAAGAACCGCTGATTTAAGCGTCTTGGGTCAGTACTGGGAGCATTTTACAGTATGCCGCCAGCAGCTTGGTGGTATTTGAGAATGAGCTCTGAAAAATGGATTCCGCAGAAAAAGGGATGCTTTGTTGTCTGTGGCCTCCATGTTACAGATGCTTTTATCATCGTGTTTTCCCCAGTTTCACATTGACTCTCATCAACTGACTACAAATCAAGCAGCCATGTTGAAACAGTATTCTACATATTCTATTTTTGTTTTACCACTCCATAATGGCTGCCATTTTAGGTCTGGCCTAGAGTCCTCTTCAGCTTTGTTGGCCTGGATCATATTTTCCCCAAAATCCTTATTAAAAATCATATGTATACATATACATACATAAAGGGCCTTTCGGTCAGCTCTCTCAATCCACTGATTTGTTGAAGTTCCTTTTACTATTTGATTCTGCCCACCGCAGCACACAACACGGGGAAATGGTTCAGTCCTCTTTATTCATTGGCTGTCTTGTCCTGTAAGTGAAAGCAGTTTGCCTGGTCATGTGTGTGTAACCACTATAAAATAAGTGCTGTCCAGTGCAAAAGCTTTATTTTATTTTCAGACTCAGACAAGGTGACCATCTGCCTGGAAGGAACTTCAGTTCCAGTTTTTTTAATGACCAACTTTATTGAAGGTTTTTTGGCAAGACACCTAGGGTGCCTATTACAATCTCTGTTGGAAAGCCTCCGACCTGAGGTCGGAGGTTTTCCGACCGAGATCGTCGGTTTCACTTACGACTGCCTAATTACAATTTAGGCAGTCAGAAGTGAAACTGGGCGGTCAATCCAGCTGGCTTTCGACGGGCTCAGTAGTAGGCCGGCTCGTAATTCATATGGTTGGCATTTTACGCTGTCCAGACTACAATGCACGGTTTCTGGCAGGCTAACCATGCCGGGCTTTCCGACTTGGAAATCCTGTTGGAAAGCGTGTTTGATTAGTGACCTCTAGTTGGGGGTCGAGAGGGGGCACCATAGGTGCCCCCTTGTTGATCTGTGCACCATGTTACAGGCACGCTGAGGAACCTGCCATGCGGTCCAGGGATGAAAACAGCCTCCCATTTCCCTATGGGAGCTTGTTCTACAGCTGGTTTACGTCCGGTTTACGGCTGTAACACATGCTGCCATAGGGAAATGTGAGTATGTGACGGGAGATCGGTTGGTCTCGTTTCTGCAACGATGTCTGCCCGATATGGTAATAAGCCCCATAGTATCACAGTTCAAAAGAGCAAGCCCAGCCATCAATATTGCAAAAGCCCAACCATCAATATTGCAAAAACAGGGTGCGTGGCCAGCAGCCAAGGAAAATGGCCGCCGCCTAGAGGAGTTCCGGACCTCCACAAGACTCCCTAAGCTCCGCTTCACTTATCCGCATATTAACCCGACTGCGCTAACACGTGGCAGCATCGGAAGGAGATGGGCACCGATCGATCTGCCCGCGGTGAGCGGCGGCTGAAAACTCATTGAGATCTGCCATGACGAAGGACTGCGGGCTACATGCCATGCTAAGACCGTAGCCTCAAGTGATCCGTCAGCCCAAAAAACCGGAACCACGTCTTCCCTCCACTACAATGCACACAGAAGATACACTGCCCATTCCAACGGCAGGCGCTGATGTACCTGATGGGCGGGGTCCCATTCTGACCTTCGGGACCTCCGGAGGACTTGCCCAAAACACCACGCGTCGGCCCACTGCAGTGCCCATTCGGAACTCACATGGCACGACTGTGAGAGACCGGGAGAAGGTGCGTGACCGCACAAGCAAAGACTGCACTGGCGGGGGTTCCGGCTTCCTGGCGGGCCATATATCCTCTACCAAAAACAGTGCAAATTGGCACTCCTTGGGTGCATTACGAAGGAGCCCATAACCTGACGGGCTGCAGCTTGCTCCTAACCAGGGACAGCCCCAGCTGCTCATCCAGTGCAATTGAGAAGGGGGAAGACCCACCAGGCTGAGGCATCAAGAAGTACCGAGTTCCCCCCTCACCTACAGAGCTACCATGCACCTGGGTTCGAGGAGCAAGTGTGGAGCCAGTGCGCACCCCGAATAGTTGTGTACTCCCTGAATAACGAGGAAAGGCGCATGTGCGCTTCCACTCAGGGCTCAGGGGGATAAGGAAACCTAGCGACGCAGCCCCCTAAGCGCACTTCATCGACGAGCCACCGAGCAGTGCATGACCCTTGGGGTAGGAAACCCGAAAGGCCGTGTTCGACAGCTACTCGCACAGGCAGGCAGGGGTGAGTACTACTGCCTAAGTTGTCACCGACACTCACATGCTGCAAGTATCTGTCATAATGGGAGGACGGGGCCAGCACGCCACACATCAAACCAAATTAGACAAGTACGCCTGCAATAAGCCAAACCAGGAGCTACCGACAACATCGATAGAAGAGCATATCGCAACAGACGGCAAAGAAGTCGCGCTCCAAGATATAATGGCTACGTTAATTAAGATGCATACATCCTTAGAGTCTAGAACATATACTGTCGCCACTGAACTAACGTTAATCCATGCAGATTTCCGCAAACTGAGTACGAGAGTGACGGACGTTGAAACGACGACAACTACTCTTGGCGAAGATACTGCTGCCCTCAAGCGGCAAGTGTTGCGCCTAGAAACAGAGCACAAAGTCATGACAACGAAACTGGATGATTATGAAGGCCGCTCGCGGCGCAATAATGTTCGTATCATAGGGGTGCCAGAAGGAACAGGGGGGCCAGCCATCGACCTGCTTGTGGAAGACCTAGTCAAGAATCACCTCCAACCCCGAGGCCTCTCCAACTACTTCTCAGTCGAGAGGGTCCATCGCGTCCCTGGAGGTAGGCCTAAACCAGGAGCACCCCCAGGGCCATATTAGCCTGTGTTTTCAACTTCCGAGATCCTTACCTTATTTTGCAGACAGCCAGGGTGGCCCCTCCCATCAGGTACAAACAAAGTACAATCTCCTTCTTTCCCGACTGTACAGCCATAGTCATAGGCAACAACGCGATTTTTTTGGCAGTGAAGAAAGAACTACGGGCTCGCGAGCTCAAATACTCCATGATGTTCCCCTCAAAGTTAAAGAGTAGTAGCCAATGGGAAAACATGGTTCTTTACAACACCAGAAGAGGCGTGGGACTGGCTTGAGGGTTGGCGCCAGATCACTCATCCTGGTAGAGCCGTAAAAAAACAAGAGCATCAAGCAACAGGCACATCACTGTCAGATCGATGAGATGACAGGCCCGATGGGGAGAAATGACTGACTGGAGGAACACCTCCCTTCTGAGGACAGCAGGGTCGTCTATAACCTATCAAAAGCGTGAAGTATCCACAAACATTACTGGTGAAACGATAAGGTCGTAGGCAACAGACCAAAAGTATAAATCTACTGACCGAACACTTATTGATATGTATAGACACCTCAGCACCGCCTGATGACACTTTCGGGCAGGCCCTTGGTGGTGGCCGAGAAGACGCCATAGTGATCGTACTTATCTCTGAAGATCCATGCATGATTGACTAGAGAACGTATAACATGTTGGCGAATAATCTAGGGAGGATACTGGGGTGATCTCACCCCCCTACATAGTTACTGGGAAATGGGTATTAAGCACTCTGCACAGTTGGGGAGGCGGGTAGTTCGTGAACCGTAGTGCAGGGAAGGGGAGGGACGAATGTTTAATTGTATTAGTTTAAGTTTATTTTCTTTGTGTTCTATGTTGTGGGTCACAGTGCACCCCCATTACACTCATGTGAGGCCGCTACATAGAGACCAGCATTTGCACTCCTCCACCCCAGACCCCAGTGATGCACACAACCACCCACCCTAACACCCCGGCTAACGTGCCTGTACACCCGCTACACCTGTCGCTGATTTCTTCCTGGAACGTAAATGGCCTCAGAGATAAAGTAAAGAGTGGACTGATATTGCAATATCTTAAACGCAAAGCGCCTGCGGTCGTACTTCTGCAGGAGACCCACTTAGTAGGGACAACTTGTAAGGCTCTAGACAGATGGGGCTTTAAACTGATAGTCCACTCTGAATTCACATCCGGTTCCCGAGGGGTTGGGATCCTGATTAAGAAACAAAGCCCACTCATCATCAAACACACATACACAGATGAACAAGGTTGTTTCGCAGCCATGTCCTGCCAATGGGAGGGACGATCGATCAACATCGTGACCGTGTTTATACCAATAGCACTTCACTCGTTGGCATTCCCGGCACTTAGCGCATTCCTACTCTGACTTCCAGAAGGAGACCTTATCCTGGGAGGTAACCTTAATGCAACCCTCAATGACACGCTAGACAGGACACTATACCGACAACAACATCAAACACACTTTCCCCTAGCAAACTTCCTTGACACAATAGGGCTAGTCGACATCTGGCGTTCGCAATTCCCACACACACGGCAATATACACACCACTCAGTGGCACATAATAGTCTCTCTAGGATAGACTATATACTGACATCAGTGGACAACGTGGAAAGATTAATCGACATGACACATCTGCCACGGGGAATATCGGACCATGCACCAATATTCATTAAATACACACGACACACATCTACCCAAAACCGTATTTTCCCCATATATCCAGGTTATCTCAAAAATCCCCAAATCGGAAAGGGCCTAACCACAACCACAAAGCACTATTTCAACGAAAACAAGTCCTTGGTCACCTCACCCCTCACTCTATGGGAAGAATACAAGACCGTTCTCCGTGGACAGGCCATATCCCTTATTACAGAACACAAAAGGGAAAGGGTGAGACTGATATCGACACTCGAGCAGGAATTGAAAGACTTAGAATCAGAGCATTCACAGGACCCCCCGGACACCAACACACACCGGCTTCATCTTAAAAAACAAGAATACAAGGAATATCTATGGCAAGATGCCAAAACTCGATTGACAACCACTCTTCACACAATTTACAAAGCAGGGGATAAAGCCAGTAGGCTTCTGGCGTGGCTAGATAAGCGAGAGCGAGCAAGTCGCTGGGTAGCAGAACTCCAAAACTCTATGGGAGAAACAATAACAGACCCCCAAGCGATAGTAGACACCCTGGCACTTCACTATAGTGACATATACACCCCCACAGCCACAGTACATAAGGAGGACGCAGCAGCGTTCTTCTGAGACATACAACTCCCCAGACTCACAGAACAAGAAACACTGTTGTTGGAATCGGAATTCACCACTGATGAACTAACAATTGCTATAGGGAACGTACAATCTGGGGAAGCTCTAGGGCCGAATGTCATTCCGATAGAATTATATAAACGAAATGCGACTGCAATTACCCCACACCTACTAAACATGTACAACGCGAGCTTGGAATTGGGAAAACTCCCCAAGGATCAGAGGACGGCCACAGTGGTGGTTATACACAAGCCAGGAAAGCCTGCCCGGGAAAGCACCTCCCACCGGCCCATCTCCCTAATCAATGCGGAAGCTAAGAGTTTGGCCAAAGCATTGGCAAACAGAATGACGCCCTGTAGGAGAGAAGGGTCTGCCTCTTATGGTTACCCCCACTTTTTGATGATGTATCACTGTTTTTGACTTAGACTGGCTGGGATCCTGCTATTCAGGACCCCTGCCTATCTGCTTTCTCCTGTAAATTGATTGCATGTACTTTAGGTACACTCAAGATTGGATTCCGGTGTACCCTTATCAGTCTTTAGTATATAGTACACCATGTACCCAAGGCATAGATACCCCAGAGGCCTCCCAGGGGCTGAAGCATGTATTGTGCCACCTCTGAGAGGCCATTCAAAATGACACCACAGGTCTCCTACTGCAGCCTGTGTAAGGAGGTGCATGCGTGCCTTACTTAGATATAGGTTCCCTATATCTCCTCTAAATCATTACATACTTAGACCTATCAGTCACCCCTATGGCAGGCCTTAACAATCCTTAAGGCAGGGTGCTGGGTTTTGTGTGAGAGGGTGACCCTACATGAGTAGGGCCCCACTGCAGCCTTCGGAACATATTTTCCGGGGTTATCTGTGATGCAGCCAACCATATATATTTAAGTGCATTATAACCTCGCGGTAAATGCTAACTTTAAAATGGCTGCTTAGAATAATGTCATGTTTAGTGTCAACCACCTTGGAATCATACCTCCCCACCAGTAACTGGTGGGGGAGGTATGATTCCATCTTCCTAGAGGGACTTATGTGGAACACCAGCTTTCTCGACCTGGGCATCACAAAATGGATGCTGCCAGCCACAGACTCGTGTCTGCCCTCCTACTGCTGAGCCAAGCTCGAGCAGAGGAAGGCCTGAAAATAGGTTTCCTGTCACAGGGAGTTGTGACCACCACCCAGACAGGCTTTAGTGTATTGGGGCTGGGTGGGGGCACTCTGATAGTGCCAGAAAGTCTGCACTTGGGACACATTTGGTGTCCCCATGCATAGTCCAGCTCAAACCAGTTGCAGGAGCCATTTGCTCCTGCTCTGGCACGAAACTGGACAAAGGACATGGGTGTAGCCACCCCTCTGTCCTGCCCCTCCCCTAGGTGGGTCCTCAGAGCCAGTCCAACCCCTTCCCTGGGTATAAAGTGGGAAACCTGATTACAGGACTATGGATTTTACCTGGACTAAACTCTGCAACAGAAACCAAGTACTTCGACAATCTACACCTCGCTGGACGACAGAAGAATCTCCCTTGGAGTAAAGGAGTTACTCCCCTGCAGCAGCAGGCACCTAAACGCATCTGACCTCTTTGAATCTCCCGAGCTCCTGAGGACTCCGAAGATTTCTGAAACACAGGAGATGGGTTCCCGAGCATTTCTGAGGTCGATCTGCTCTCTCAGCAATCCTGAGACCAGTATCCCTCGTGGGGACCGTGCAACCTGAACCTCTGTGCACCATGTACGTTTGCAGCAGCATATGCTTTTTGGAGATCCTTGAGGCTGTGCTTTGGACTACGTGTAGTCCCGACCCCGAGCAGTATTTCCACCGAAGATCCACTCCACGAGTGCTCTGTGGGCTGGTGCTTTGTGAATTCGCTCGATGTCCCCTCGTGATCCCTGGTCCGTTGGCCTGTGGCTCCTGGCGAGGGTCACTTTGATTTTCCTTGGGTTTCCCTGGTTGCTCCAGACGTTCCCCTGACTCCCCATAGCTTGGAGAGTCACCTGGACCTTGCTGATCCACACCGTAATCTGTTTCCTCTGCCCGCGTTGGTTGCCTTTGTCAAGGCTTGTTAGTGTTCAATCCGGACACTGACCCCTCAGCAATCGACATCCTTTGTGGGACAGCTCACCTCCAGACTTTGGTCGCCGTCGACATCTCCTGCTCCCCGAGGCTGCAGAGTCAAGCATCCTATCTTCACACCTGAAGCACCCCACATCGGTGGGCATTCGTCTTTCGAGCCCCTGGTCATCCTGAAGTGACCCAGACTATGTCCCCTCTGCTTTCAGGTTCTTCTCACCTCGGAACCAGGCTTGGATCCCAACAGACACTTTTCATCTTCCCGGCAGCAGCACTTCTTCGCATCATGCCAATTGAAACCGACGAGGGTTTCCGACACCACTTGACCCCTATGCAACCTGCTCCTCTGGGATAGGTAACATGGATACCTCGGTACTCATAAGGGTGCTGGCCTTAAAACCTTCTAGGTTCCAAAGGGTTTGCTTGAAGTCCTTTCCGAAGTGTCCTTAAACTGTAATTTTCCAACCGCGACTTTCCCATAGAGTTTACGAAGCACGCCTCTGTGTTCCCAAACTGCACCCGTCTTCCGTGGGCTCCCTGTATCACTCCTTTGGGTGGTTCCTTGGGGTCTCAGCGATTCTACGTTGCTCTGGGCACTGTGTCTATTGAAGTCGTTGTTGTTATACCATTTTTTTAGTATATGGTTCGGTCTTCACTGGAGCCCGCGAGAAAAAAATGGCAACTCTCCGCACTCGCACGCAGCGGAGAGTCGCCATCCCCAGTGTCCCCATTTTTCTTTTGGATTGACTCCAACTTCACAACTCTCCCCCATCGGTACCGACTCGCGGTGCCTCGAGGAGCCGCAGTTCATCTAATCTCCACAATTGCCGATGTTCCCCCTGTGACACGACATTCACCGCATAAAACGCGTCTCGTCGTGTTTTTACATTCAGGATATCCCTTCTTGGAATCTGGACTACACCACTACAATAATTTCTCCTTCGTTCGCCAGGGACACGGGCTAGTGTCCTGCTCAGCACCGCTCTAATTCAACAACCCGGTTCTGAAGATGATCCTGAGTCAGAGGACGAAACGTCATCGACCGCTCTGCGCAAATAATAGTGCATGATACACTGTGGTTCTATCAAACAACTGTCTCCATTTAACAAATGTGTTAAATTATTGCCAGAACCACCAATATTCACTGTATATATCAGTTCACTAATCTCACGTTGCGCCGTTTTCCGCTGATTACACTTTGTCACTTGCGTTGCCACTTGTTGTGTCACTTACACAATTGAGCACCAAGTCCAATTCGGGTTGTTTTACGCATTTCTTGCCTACAGTGCTTTATTGAGTTTTGAAAATATATGATGCCTGGAGCACCTTTCAAAAAATTCTACGAGAGTCTTCCTCTTCCTTGCATGCAATGTATTATACATGCATTTCTAACCGTCCTCAATAATCATACCAGTTGAGATATTGTTATTGTACTTCTCGCACCTACCCACATCTCAACGAGGTTTATGGGTTATACTCCTGTCGTGTTATACAAGTTTCCAGGTAAGAGCCACACCCTGTTTAGTGACCAAACAGGCCACGCCCAAAAAGATTTGCTTAGCCCAGGGACCCCCAATTTCCTCCACCAATCCCAATAGCACAGCACGGGGTGTGAGATCCAGGGTGATGCCCAAAACAGAGGAAATCACTCACCCCACCCCTTCCCAAAAGAGCCTAAACACTGAACACTGCTATGCTACATGAAAGAAATCTGCTGCGGGAAGTGGCCTCGCGCACAGACTGCCTGAGAGTCGGGGAGCACGTGTTGCAGGCTCAGCTCCAGGTTTCAATGTGATATCACAGTCCGATGGATGAGGTGGTGGCAACAGACTGACCTTTGGTTTGTTAAAGATGTCGGACAGTTATAGATACTGCTCTGGAATCCTATCCAGAGCCGCCACCCCTTGAGCGCTTCCATTTTCTTCTGACTGGGTTCTTTCCATTCCAATTTCTGGTTCTCTCAAACAGTTTTGGTGGCAATATTCTGAACTAAGGTACATAGGTTTGGTATCACAATTTATATAATGGTTCTGATGGCACAACCTGTGAAGTCCTAAAATCACAGGATGACTAGGTAATGTATCTAGCAGCAATTGTACATGAAGACTTTCAAAATAGCAGTACATTCTGTGAGTGGACCAGAAGTTCTTGGGATCCCATGGGGTTCCATCGACAGTGTGCACCAGTTCAGCCTTATTTTTTTTTTTTTTTTTTTTTTTTTTTTTGAAAACCTTTATTGAACAGTTCAATAAGAACAAGTATGGGCCTACAACCCCCCAGGGCCGGCCGCTAAGCAATCAGGGCAATAACGACAAGTACAAACACAGGCAGCACTTCGGGGAGCAAAATCGTACTACTATTACTGTGAACAGCGTAAGTAGGGCACCAGGAGAAAAGGTTTTCATTTTATAATGAGACAAGGCAGTAGGATCAGGTGACAAGCAATTTTAAAACAACAATCACGGATCTGCAGAGTAATGAATGTTAGCGATTTACAGCAATCTGTTAGGTCGATGGCGCAAACACAAGAACATCAGGATGGGGAAGAACATAATATACAGTTGCGCCCGCAGGCCCCCGCCAAAACTCCCCAAGAACACCTCGGAAGTTGTGAACACATGGAACGGCAACGAGGCATAACAACAGGGAGTGTATCACGCTGATCCCGGAAAAAGAAAAAACAAAAAGAGTCAGAGAAGAAAAAGGAGGCCATGGAAAAGGAGATGAAAGAATACAGAATCCCCTCCCCCAACCCCCCACCCTGCACCTCTGCAAATGAGTACGGCCCCCCCCCCCAGCAGTGTGCCTGTCGCCCTGGAACCAGACCCGAAATATAGAAGAGTAGGGAAAAAGAGGTAGGAAAAGACCCCCACCGGGCGGGGGGGTAGAGAAAGTATTTATAAACTTGGAGGAGGGCCTTCATGACAGACCCCCGGCGTTCTCCCTCCCGCACGGTAAGGTTCCCCTAAAGTGAACAAGGAACAGCACCAAAACAATCTTCTCAAACCACGATGGGGAGCATTATGCACCTATTGTGCCAGTAGCCACGTCAGGAGAGCACGCCACCCCTAAGCCCGCCCGTCCACTAGGCGACCACCCCAGAGGGGCAGCCTCATCCCTGACCACTCTTCGGAATTCTGCCCACGCCAACCCCTCGACCCAGCATCACACCCAATGTTCCCAGGCAGAGAAATGTCCAACAACGACAGAGAAGCGACACACACAGGTGGGGTGGAAGTCTCTGAGGAACACAGTCCGCCGCGTGAAGAAACTGGCTTCCCAGGGCTGCCCTAGGATCTGTACTGCATGCAGGGTTCAGGGAGGCAGAAGCAGCCAAAGCAGACATTAGTTGCTGGAGTTGTCCCTGAGTCGTAGGAGGGCATGTACGGGACGAGGCCACCACAGCACACACAGGTCCATCGCCTCCGGGAGAGATCAGGCCCTCAGAAGGTCGAACACACTGTAGCATACTGGCCGGGGCGTCTAGTCGTGCACTAACCTCAGGGGCGGCCGCCACAGCATCCTCCTGCGCGCAGTGTGGGTAGTCTCTGCGTTCGTGTGAACAGGCGGGCCGCCACTGCCCCAACTCCGACGCAACACCATCGAGCCTATTCCCTAGGATCACGAAACCATGAACAAAGGAGGAGTGAAGAGTACCAAGAGCCTCGAGGAGGTCGCCGTACCCCAGCTCAGCTCTCTGCGCTCTTGCCGCCATACTCCCAGAAGTCGTACGCTCACAGGCCCGCCGCGACCCAGCGGACAGGATGGTAGGCTTCATCGCCCAAAGATGGCCGCCAAGCATGCCCGACCCTCACCGGGGCCGAGACAAACGTCGCGGTGTCCACGTCGCGGGTGGCCGGGTTCCGGGGGCAAGCAAAAAACTATCCTTGGTCACGGGCAACAGTCGTCCCCACCACGGACCAGCCCCCGCAGAAATCCGGGGGCGGCCCGCCGCGATCGGGGCAGGATACGGACGGCGGCCGGGCAGCTCACCAGCAAGGCAGGGGCAGCCACCGGAGGATCCAAAATTTGCACCCCCGGTCATGCACTCGGTCCGCTACGCTGGACAGTAGAAGTGACCATGTCGAAATGTAGGCCGAGTCCGGCACCGCTCCGGTGACCGACTCCACCCAGTCACCACTGGCCGCTGTTGTCGCACTGCCACCCGGCCACGGCGTCCACTCGATGTCCCGGCTCCAGGGCCGCGTCGGCCGCAAAGTTCAGATGCGATTTTCTCCGGCGATACCGCAGCTAGCAACTTCGGAGTCAGACAGTCGGGAGCCCCCCTCCTTCAGAAACACGACCACGTAGCACAGGTTGAGGATCTCAGGCAGGATATCCGTGCGGGATGCGGAGGTTCACGGAGCCGGGAGTCTACGCTGCCGTCCCGGTCGCCATCTTGGCTCCTCCCCGCCCAGCCTTATTTTTTAATCGCCTTTTAATAGTATGATTCTTGGCCAATTTGAGATCCATAAAGATTCTAGCCATATGCCAGAAACCGGTCCTAGGAAGCTTGTTTCCGGTCCAGGGAAGACATGGCTTGGCAGTTCGGGCTGGACTGTTCCCATGAGGCACAGGGTCAGACTGATTTGCATATGGCCATGTCTGAACTGGGGTGGCAGAGTGGGCTAAAGAACGGTGATGAATTAAACCCAGATCAGTTGACTGGGGGTGAGTGCTTGCAATATTCAACACTCCGTCCATCATTTCCTTTGGTTTTTGCTTTGTTCGCCATAAGTTGGCAGGGTATGCTCAGACGTGAGTCCCTTGCTCACTTTGCCACTGGATTCAAGCAAGCCTGGCTGAAAACGGCTGAAATGCCAGAAACCAGTCCTAGGAAGCTTGTTTCCGGTCCAGGGAAGACATGGTTTGGCAGTTCGGGCTGGACTGTTCCCATGAGGCACAGGGTCAGACTGATTTGCATAAGGCCATGTCTGAACTGGGGTGGCAGAGTAAGCTAAAGAACCGTGATGGATTAAACCCAGATCAGTTGACTGGGGGTGAGTGCTTGCAATGTTCAACACTCCGTCCATCATTTATTTTGGTTTTTGCTTTGTTCGCCATAAGTTGGCAGGGTATGCTCAGACGTGAGTCCCTTGCTCACTTTGCCACTGGATACAAGCAAGCCTGGCTGAAGACGGCTGAAATGCCGGAAACTGGTCCTAGGAAGCTTGTTTCTGGTCCAGGGAAGACATGGTTTGGCAGTTTGGGCTGGATTGTTCCCATGAGGGACAGGGTCAGACTGATTTGCATAAGGCCATGTCTGAACTGGGGTGGCAGAGTGGGCTAAAGAACGGTGATGAATTAAACCCAGATTAGTTGACTGGGGGTGAGTGCTTGCAATGTTCAACACTCCGTCCATCATTTCCTTTGGTTTTTGCTTTGTTCGCCATAAGTTGGCAGGGTATGCTCAGACGTGAGTCCCTTGCTCACTTTGCCACTGGATTCAAGCAAGCCTGGCTGAAGATGGCTGAAATGCCAGAAACCAGTCCTAAGAAGCTTGTTTCCGGTCCAGGGAAGACATGGTTTGGCAGTTCGGGCTGGACTGTTCCCATGAGGCACAGGGTCAGACTGATTTGCATATGGCCATGTCTGAACTGGGGTGGCAGAGTGGGCTAAAGAACGGTGATGGATTAAACCCAGATCAGTTGACTGGGGGTGAGTGCTTGCAATGTTCAACACTCCGTCCATCATTTCCTTTGGTTTTTGCTTTGTTCGCCATAAGTTGGCAGGGTATGCTCAGACGTGAGTCCCTTGCTCACTTTGCCACTGGATTCAAGCAAGCCTGGCTGAAGACGGCTGAAATGCCAGAAACCAGTCCTAGGAAGCTTGTTTCCGGTCCAGGGAAGACATGGTTTGGCAGTTCGGGCTGGACTGTTCCCATGAGGCACAGGGTCAGACTGATTTGCATAAGGCCATGTCTGAACTGGGGTGGCAGAGTGGGCTAAAGAACGATGATGGATCAAACCCAGATCTGTTGACTGGGTGTGAGTGTTTGATTGGTTCTGATGCTCCGTCCATCACCACCCCCTTTTGTACCGCTTTGTTCGCCATAAGTTGGCAGGGTATGCTCAGACGTGAGTCCCTTGCTCACTTTGCCACTGGATTCAAGCAAGCCTGGCTGAAGACGGCTGAAATGCCGGAAACTGGTCCTAAGAAGCTTGTTTCCGGTCCAGGGAAGACATGGTTTGGCAGTTCGGGCTGGACTGTTCCCATGAGGCACAGGGTCAGACTGATTTGCATATGGCCATGTCTGAGCTGGGGTGGCAGAGTGGGCTAAAGAACGGTGATGGATTAAATCCAGATCAGTTGACTCGGGGTGAGTGCTTGCAATGTTCAACACTCCGTCCATCATTTCCTGAGTCCCTTGCTCACTTTGCCACTGGATTCAAGCAAGCCTGGCTGAAGACGGCTGAAATGCCAGAAACTGGTCCTAAGAAGCTTGTTTCCGGTCCAGGGAAGACATGGTTTGGCAGTTCGGGCTGGACTGTTCCCATGAGGCACAGGGTCAGACTGATTTGCATATGGCCATGTCTGAGCTGGGGTGGCAGAGTGGGCTAAAGAACGGTGATGGATTAAATCCAGATCAGTTGACTCGGGGTGAGTGCTTGCAATGTTCAACACTCCGTCCATCATTTTCTTTGGTTTTTGCTCTGTTCGCCATAAGTTGGCAGGGTATGCTCAGACGTGAGTCCCTTGCTCACTTTGCCACTGGATTCAAGCAAGCCTGGCTGAAGACGGCTGAAATGCCAGAAACCAGTCCTAGGAAGTTTGTTTCCGGTCCAGGGAAGACATGGTTTGGCAGTTCGGGCTGGATTGTTCCCATGAGGCACAGGGTCAGACTGATTTGCATAAGGCCATGTCTGAACTGGGGTGGCAGAGTGGGCTAAAAAAAGGTGATGGATTAAACCCAGATCAGTTGACTGGGGGTGAGTGCTTGCAATGTTCAACACTCCGTCCATCATTTCTTTTGGTTTTTGCTTTGTTCGCCATAAGTTGGCAGGGTATGCTCAGACGTGAGTCCCTTGCTCACTTTGCCACTGGATTCAAGCAAGCCTGGCTGAAGACGGCTGAAATGCCGGAAACCGGTCCTAGGAAGCTTGTTTCCGGTCCAGGGAAGACATGGCTTGGCAGTTCGGGCTGGACTGTTCCCATGAGGCACAGGGTCAGACTGATTTGCATATGGCCATGTCTGAACTGGGGTGGCAGAGTGGGCTAAAGAATGGTGATGGATTAAACCCAGATCAGTTGACTGGGGGTGAGTGCTTGCAATGTTGAACACTCTGTCCGTCATTTCCTTTGGTTTTGCCCTGTACCTTTACACTCACACACTGCCTTTGCAGGCTGTGTGTCTTGGTGCAGAACAAAGTGAAGAGTCGACATGGCACACATCCCTGTTTGATTGATGGAAGCGTAGAAGAATCCCAGAATGGGTTCCAGGCCACGTAAGAGGCCAAGAAGCAAGTGCCTGCCACTATTTTGGCTTGACTTCAAATGAGAGGGCACTGTCCAGCAGAACTTCTAAGTTCTTAACCACGGTTTTCGGTTGGGGAGGGGTACCCAGGGTCGTAGGCCACCATTGGTTGTCCCATCAATGGGCATCCCGGCCCACCAGGAGCACCTATGACTTGGTGGAGTTCAGTTGCAAGTAGTTATCCACCATCCAGTCAGATATGGCCATAAGATCATCTTGAAATTTAGCTTGGTCCTGTTTGGAGTTATTGGAGAAAGTGGATATCAGTTGGGTATCATCGGCGTATGCTACCATGTCGATGTTCTGTGCTTTGGCCAGAATGGCCAGGGGGCGGAAATAAACATTGAATAGGGTGGGGCTTAGGACAGAACCCTGGGGAACACCGCATCCGAGAGGGTGGACGCTGGAAAAAAAAGGAGTAGCAGAGATCTGAAAGGAACGATCTGTCAGAAAAGACGCAAACCAGGCCAGCACCTTGCCCTTCACCCCGATCTCCTCTAACCGTTGCAACAGAATCTTATGGGAGACCGTGTCAAAGCCCGCACTGAGGTCCAACAAAATCAGTGCCAAGGTTTTGCCCTCATCCAGAGTGTCCCGTAGCTGCTCTGTGACTGCAAGTAGTGCAGAGTCAGTGCCATGACTGGGCCGAAAACCCTTTTGTGACCTATCCAGGATAGGTCACAAAATGACCAAGTTACACTCAAGAGACTGAATTACAACAGTGTTAAGCTCTCTACAAGATTAGAGATATTCAAATCTATACAGGAAGATTGATTCCTATTGACCAATGGCGTACAATCTAGGACGAGGAGGCTTGCATACATGATATTATTTCAGTATATCAAGCTAATAAATTTGCATACTTTGGGATCTATTCACAAACTTCACTTCATTAGTTTGGTTTCAACTATGTGAATGAAATTAAACTTACACCCCAGAAGAGGCAATGAGATAATGGGTGCACACTTTCAGGCTGCCTACTCCTTCCCCTCTTTGGGATCCATTGGATTCAACCCAGATCAGTATTGAATTTTCTACAACATTTTCTTGGCCTTTAGATCAGCATTTGAGGAAGAGAGGAAGCCACCTAATTTGCAGTGCTTAATTAGTAAAGACATAAGTGTCAGGGTCCTCATCAAGGGCCCTCGTCAGGCGGCCACTGCAGCCTGCACAACCCATTGCCGCCTGCAAATGCTACCAATGACAACTACTAAACACCACAGAACTACAAGCGTGACAATTCAGACTATTTCAGGCACCCAAAGCTATAAAAATGGCTTAGGCGGCAGGTGCTCCCCACTTTTAATCAGGCCCACCCTCCCCCCAGGATATCACAATTTCGCAATTTTCAAAAAAACTGCAAAATTGGGACTTTTGTAAAAATCCTACGACTTTCACAAAAGTGCCCTAAAATTTGCGTTAATTAAAAAAATCTTGGGCTTCACCCTCTCTTTAATTGCTTTCCGCTCGCTAAGCCAGTGAATGGCAGGTGAACAGCATAAACTTTCTCTGTCACCTGCCTTTCAAATGGACACCGTGGCGTAGCTAGACAGTTGCCCCACATGGCGGTCCCTGCGGCTGCCAGCCCCGCAGAAGCTGTATGTAAGAGCAGGGGGTGCTGGCGATTCCTGCAACGGCAGCCCCGCGATGGCCGCAGATAAGAGTGGGGAGCTGCCGTCCCCATAACTTGTGCCGCCTGGGACGGACCGCCCCCCCTGCTATGCCACTAAATGGACAGAGCCCCTCCTGTGCAATTAGCCTGCAGCCCTTATCGCATGTTTCAGTGTGCCCACTGCGGTCTCTGCAGGTTGTTGAAAGGCACTCTCCCCCCACCCTCCACTGCACTCCTCTCCCTCAGTCCGCTCTGTCTTTTGTCAATCCCTAACCCACCCTCATCTCCTCTTTTTTTTGTGTGCATTTGTTTTGCCGCCAACCTTCACTGCCCTCCACCCCCCAGACCCTGCTGCCCTGCATATGGCTGGGAACGCAGGTTGTCTAATGACAGAAAAAGCCAGTTTCCTATTGTAATCTGCTCTCTTTGGTATCAGACATCCTCCAATTTGTGTGGCACTATGCTGCTGGAGACTCTGCAAAGTTACAGATTGTGACATAGCACAGTCTCCAGCAGTGACAGAGCACAGGCCTTGCAGTATTTTTGTGGCAGGCACAGTTTTGCCCAAATCAATATTACTGTGAATTTTGCGGTTTTGGGATACACATTTTCCTTTTTTGTGTCTCACAATTTGCCACACAAAGCTGCAAAATCCTGGGGGGTCTGTTCAATGTATATTGAATGAATAAACAACTATTGTGTTCAATCTGAAAAGCAGACAAACAGAGCCACCATGTGGCAGACTGTCATAAGTGCTGGTATTGACAATTAAGTGCTGGTGCCGAGCACCAGAAACCACAGGCTCAAATTAACCACTGCTTTCTATCGGAAGATAAGAGTTGTTTGTTTTTCTTACGAAGACCTCCTGCATTCTACATTTCTAGCACTGCTTATGGGTACAAACTAGAGCCGCTCTCTTATATGGAAACTTGAGGACCAGTTCACATAAAGCATGCTAGAAGGATGCTAATTTTAGGGTTTGTTTTAGAGAAGTGCTTATTTTATTTTATTTAGGCTTGGTTTTGGAAAGTGCCAACTTTAGGCTTGGTTTTGGGAAGTGCTAATTTTAGATGAAGTTTGTGCCATGGTTTTGGGCAGAATGGGTATTTTATCACCTTTGACCGTGGACAGATCATTATCGAGCTCTGCCATGAACTTTTGTTCTATTTCCCTCTGGCTTTCCTTACAAGTACAGTTGATTCTGGGGCACTTTCCACATTTCAATTGCTTCTTTTGTGGGTTACAGGTACTTGCATTACAAGCTGTTACTGATGATAATGCAGGCTGTAATGCAGCCTGGGTGGAGAACATGCAAAGTGCACATGACTGTTCGGCCGGCCCGAGAGCTGCAGCAGCTGCAGGAAAAAATAAAATGCTAACAACTAGTTATCACCATTTTATTTTTCCTTTATTTACACTGCTTAGTGGAGGAGCCGCCACTGGCTTAAAAGGTATCAGTATAGGTCCATTACGCCCAGTGAAAGGTTCACTGCACAATGTGCAATGGAACCCTCTTTGGACAGGACAGAGACATGTGATGCACTCTCCCGCATCCAGCCCCACCAGACCTATCTAGCGCTGTTTCAAATGCCCTCGTCGGCACTTGCAGAGCAGCGCCTATTTCTGGGAGTGCAACAAGGCTGCTCGGGGAAATTATTGTGGGGAAGAGGCTTGATCAATAGAGGTTAATTTTAGAACAAATCACTAACTTTTGGATATCAGTTTGCTATGTATTTTAGGAAATGTGACAAAATCTCAGTGAAATGAGCAATGCTAGGATCTCAAGATGGAAAATTCAATCTGCAAATGCTAATTGCAGAAATTCACATTAGGAAAAAAGTATGAAATATTGTGTGTTTTTTACTTTAGAAAAACAATCTCCTTGCTTTAAAAAAAATGGAGGACTTGGCTTCATTTTGAACTAGAACTTCGACAGGTTTGGGCAAGTCTGATACATTTTAAGTAGTGGACTCACCCCTTCTGGCTGAAGCCACAGAACTGCCTCTGTGTGTTTCTATTTAAAGTTCTTATATCACTCTTGCTTTTGTCAATAGACTAAAAGAAGAAATAAACACCTTCAAAAGGTCAAGTAAGTATATCTGCTATCTTTTGTATTTCATTGCATATCTCCTGTGTAAAATATGAATAGATTTGGGCTTAGGTTACTCTTGAGAGCAGGGCGGTCTCAGACCATCTGCCAAAATCACAGGAAATGTCCCATATCATATGGAGGTGGGGGAACCCCTTTGTTTCTGATGGTGAAGTCTCAGCTAGTTCTGTTACCATAAACCCTTTCAGAGGTGGCCAGCTGCCACAGAGCCACTGCTGAAAGGCATTGGAAATTTCCCCTATTTACGATGGGGCTTCTGGTGCTGTGTTTTACTACCCGAGACCACTTTGTAGAGCTTTGCAATGCAGGGTATGGCAGTCCAAAGCAAAAAACACACCAGGGGCGGCTCCTCAACTAGGGCGGAGGAGCGTCGCCCCACTGCTTTCTCGCAGTGCGAGAAGCAGAAACATAAAATGGTAATAACTTTCAGTTATTACCATTTTATGTTTGGTTGCAGGCGGGCGGGGCAGCTCTGAGAGCAGGGGAGGAGTGGTGTGCCTGCCCATTCCCGAGTGTGCAAAGGCTGTTTGTTCAGCCCCCTGGGGTCGTCCAAACCAGTCATTCGCACTCTGCCCTTCTCCATGAAGGCTGCAATGCAACCTACATGGAGAAAAAGGCCTCCCCAAAAGCCCCTGGCTGGGCGGCGTCCCGACCAATTACAACGCTGCTTGCAGCATTGTGATTGGCTATGGGGAGGATGGCTGCCTGCTTCTGCTTCCTGTGCCTGGAGAGCAGAAGAGCAAAGAAGATGCGAGACCCCGCTGGTGGAAAGGTAAGTTTAATTAAATATACTTTTTATCAAATTAAGCCCACTGTGAGACCCCCCTCTCCACGTGACCCCCCTCCCAGCGTGACCCCCCCCCAACCTCCAACCACGAGTCATGCCGGTCGCGACTGAACACACCAACAAAGTCACCAAGGAACTGAGAATAAACATCCGTCAAATCTTTTCAGAAACAAAGCCCCCACTTTTTTTTTTTAAAGGAAAACATGGCGACTGGTTCACCATTCCAGCGTGATACGGCAGAACAGTCAGCAATGGTCATTCTCAAAATCCAGTCTGACCCATTGGGAATCTCTCATACGGTGGATGTGCTGCAGCGTGGCTGGTAGAAAGAAGGACTTCAGCCGTCACAACAGCTCGGCGGCAGCCTGCCTGCCTGCCTGCCTGCCTGCCAGCCTGCCTGCCTGCGTGCCTGCCTGCCTGCCTGCCTGCCTGCCAGCCTGCCTGCCTGCCTGCTTGCCAGGGTCTCAATTCCTCTCTAATAATCCAGGTGCCTCAGATGCCAAACTTGGCTACAGAACTCATCCAGTGGTTAATTTGTAAAAAGCATAAATGCCAGGGCCCTCGTCTAGAAGTTAGTGCACCACCCATTGCCCCTTCCAGCTCTGCCAATGAAAGTGCCAACACAACTAATAACCATCGCACTTTTACAAGTCTGATAATTCAGGCTGTGCCAGGCCACAAAGCTATAAGAATGTATTCGGTCGCAGGTATTGGTCATGTTTGATGTGTATTGAATTAATAAACAGCTGTTGTACTCCTCTCTAAATTAGACAGACAGCGCCACGTTGTGGCAGTCTATCAGAAGTGCTGGTGTTTACAATCATGTGCCAGGGCCTGCACCAGAAACCACCGGCTCATATGAAGCACTGATCCCAATGAGAGAACTACAGTGAGAGAAGAGAAGGAAAGCGAATGCAGAGGAAAATAAGCAAAGGAGAGGATGCCTAAGAAAGAGAGGAGGCGAGATAGTGAGATAAAGTTGGTGCAAGAGCGATCTATGGAAAGAGATACGTAGAAGAAAGGTAACTCTCTTGGCAGGCAGATGCTCTCACTCACCTGTCCAGATCATCGAGCGGAGTCCCGCTGCCTCCGTAGCCGCAGAAACAGCCGTAGTCGTTGTAGTCCAGGAGAGGGTTGCTGGAGGGGACGGCGCACTTTATCATGTTCCTGAAATTCAATAGTGAATTCAGGTCTGGGCTGCCATTTTTTGCAGAGGCCACTGCAGAGAAAGAACAGGACTTATGTCAGGTATCTTCCTGTCATCGGCAGCATGAGGAAATGAAATGTGTAGACCTCAGAGTGCAGCACGAGGAAGGAGGGTGGAGGCCTGGGAGTGCAACAGAGGTAAGGCCAGATGTAAACCAGTCTAAAGTTGGGGGCCTCACAGTGCAAAGCCAAAGCCATATGAGTCTACAGGTAGATCAAGAAATGGTAGCATGGGCCAGCGCCACTTAAGATCTGGTATCTTTGGGGACAAGCCTGCATGGTCAACTCCACCCAAACCCTCTTGATCTTCCAGAGGCACTGAGCTGTCAGGAAATACTCTCTTTTTTATTGTGTAGTTTGCCTCCAGGTGTGAGGGGCATCTCTACAATAAAGTGCTCAATGCGTGGAACATCAGAGGACCCCTCTTTTACAAGAAATCTGCAGGGTTAGTGAGTGTAATTCAGTCTTGCAAACAGGGGCACATGTTTTATCAACCCATTATTACAGGCCTCCATTACACTCAGTTAGCTCATGATGCAAGGGTGTCTGTGTTCGGGCTAGGCAGATATTTTTGGCACCAGATAAGGGAAAATACAGGGGTGCGTCATATTCTTGTGAATATGGTGCATCCCTGTGTTTTTTAAATGACACAGCACGGCGCTGCTAAAATTGCTTGAGGCACTGTGCTGCACCATTTATTTGTGAATATGCCCCACTGTGCTTGTAAACTATAATGGTATCTCCCTAGTAAGACTGTATTATGAACTAAAACACCTCACTGGTGAGACTATGCCATAAGCTAAGGACACCTCACTGGTGAGACTATGCCATGAGTTAAGGACACCTCACTGGTGAGACTATGCCATGAGTTAAGGACACCTCACTGGTGAGACTATGCCATGAGTTAAGGACACCTCACTGGTGAGACTATGCCATGAGTTAAGGACACCTCACTGATGAGACTATGCCATGAGTGAAGGACACCTCACTGGTGAGACTATGCCATGAGTTAAGGACACCTCACTGGTGAGACTATGCCATGAGTGAAGGACACCTCACTGGTGAGACTATGCCATGAGGTAAGGACACCTCACTGATGAGACTATGCCATGAGTTCAGGACACCTCACTGGTGAGACTATGCCATGAGTTAAGGACACCTCACTGGTGAGACTATGCCATGAGTTAAGGACACCTCACTGGTGAGACTATGCCATGAGTTAAGGACACCTCACTGATGAGACTATGCCATGAGTTCAGGACACCTCACTGATGAGACTATGCCATGAGTTAAGGACACCTCACTGGTGAGACTATGCCATGAGTTAAGGACACATCACTGGTGAGACTATGCCATGAGTTAAGGACACCTCACTGGTGAGACTATGCCATGAGTTAAGGACACCTCACTGGTGAGACTATGCCATGAGTTAAGGACACCTCACTGGTGAGACTATGCCTTGAGTTAAGTACACCTCACTGGTGAGACTATGCCATACGCTAAGGACACCTCACTGGTGAGACTATGCCATAAGCTAAGGACACCTCACTGGTGAAATTGTGCCATGAGTTAAGGACACCTCACTGGTGAGACTATGCCATAAGCTAAGGACACCTCACTGGTGAGACTATGCCATAAGCTAAGGACACCTCACTGGTGAGACTATGCCATAAGCTAAGGACACCTCACTGCTGAAATAGTGCCATGAGTTAAGGACACCTCACTGGTGAGACTATGCCATGAGTTAAGGACACCTCACTGGTGAGACTGTGCCATGAGTTAAGGACACCTCACTGGTGAGACTATGCCATGAGTTAAGGACACCTCACTGGTGAGACTATGCCATGAGTTAAGGACACCTCACTAGTGAGACTATGCCATAAGCTAAGGACACCTCACTGGTGAGACTATGCCATGAGTTAAGGACACCTCACTGGTGAGACTATGCCATGAGTTAAGGACACCTCACTGGTGAGAGTGTGCCATGCACTGTGAACATGTCACTGGCAAGACAGTGAAATGAGCTAATGAACGAATGAGCTGAGAGCTGCACCCTGGAGAGGCCGTGCTTCTAATCTATAAGAGCAGCTTCCTGAGAGTCTGTGTCGAAAGTGAAGGCACCTCCTCCGTCATGAACTAGGTGCCCCTCGCTTATGAGAGTGCGGCATGACCTAAGGGAATCTCCCTGGTGACGCTGCACCTTCCTCATGGTGAAGGATGGTCTGTGGACCCTGCTCAATGGCTGTAGCAGCCTTTGCTTGTAGGACCATGGGAGGTGGGCGATGCCTTGGGCTGCCTCAACCCTTCTGTGCCGTGAAACCAGCAGATCCATAAACTCATCCACGTTCCAACTAAGTGGTCTTCTGTACCAGAGGCTTCTGCAGCCTGACTGATACTTCTGCTAGTAAACTCAAGAGTCATACACAGAGATGGAGGCTTCTATAAAACAGAGAGGAGTGAATCACCAAGAAAGGTAGAGTAGAGATGCCCTACGGATATAGTATCCCCATGAAGAGAGCGCTGTGCCAGGAGGAGAGCTGGAGACTGCATTACCTGCCAGGAGTAGGGCGGCTAGGAGCAGCTTCATGGTGGGGGTGTCTTGGGTGTTCCAGCAGCAAACTGAAGGGGTCCCTCCAACCAGCCTATTTATTCCCTAACACTGACCTTCATTTCAGCTCTAGATAATATTTACATTTTTAGCTTTTTCCGCTCCTCTTCTGGCATTTGCAATGTTCCTGTTTTGTTGACAAGCATGTGGGCTTGGCCTTCACCACATGGGAATATCTTGTCCTTGGGGAAGGGTTTGACATCTGAAGTCTTTCCAGGAAATTCCTCTCATTTGGCAGTCACCAAACTTTGAATTTACTGCTCAGGGTCTCACATTTTTGACTGTATGTGTCACATTCATGTACAGTACAACAACTTCCATCTAAACATCGACCAATCACTGGGTCTTGCAAACAAATAAGCACCTATAGTAAACATTAGCAGTCCATGCAGCAGGGAACCTTAAAGGAAGTGGTGGAACAGGATGAACACTTAACTGCGTCTTAGGATTTTTCGAGGGTCTGGCGACCAGTCCTTTGCTACATTAGGGTATCGGAGGCATTTACTCTGCTGCCCTTGCAGAATACTGACCACCATATTTACAGTTCCCCGCCAGGCAGACGGAGATCTGTATACATTCAGCAGAGCCACTGTTACGTTGAAGCCATGTTTAACGAGGTGATCCAAACAGATTGTAGCTCTAGCAAATTCCCAAAGCAAGATTTTCTTTTTGAAAACAAAACATGAATGGCCCTGACATGCTGGGAGTATTTGTCCCAACATGAGGGCATTTCTTTTTTGTTTGCTTTCCTATTTGGGACCACAAGCCTTTCACTCGCCATCCCGAACAGGGAAAGAGTGCATCAGATCATCTCCCTAAATAGATTGGGCGGTCTGAGATACCTTGATCAACAGCCCAATATCAGTCATGCCGTCGGTCTAAGGTTTCTGCCGGAAGCGGCAGCGGAGGCTCTAATGGTGGTCACATGACTTTAAATGGAATGGGTGGACTGCCAGTTTGGCATAAAGGGCACTCCTCCAATTTTGTGGCAGAATATCCTGTCTACCAAACTCTAGATAAGCCTCTCTATAAGAACCAGATTTGTGGGAGTCACCAGACCAATGCCATTCAAAGTCATGCCTTATATGCCCTGAAAAAGAGAATCTGATGCCACCTTCCCTTTTTGAACAAGCATTGGCAAAGCCACTAGTTCTGGATTCAATGCACATAGTGAACACAGGCATGCACAAAAGCTCACAGAATATTTCTGCTGTGTCACTATTTAACCTTGTGCATGGCACAGAAACTTTCAAAACCCTAGCTGAACTGACTATCATACAAGTTTGTAAACTTTTGTGAAGATTCATCAAACGTTGCCAAAGTTATTGGCAAAAGAAAAAGCGCTTTTCCTATGGAAACTAGATCCTACCTATGACTACCTTCTGGTGACGCCACTATATATATATTGGAATTGGCATTTAAAAAACCTTAGAAATTCACTGAAAAAACCATAGGTTTCAGGGGTGTTATAGTTAGCTGGACAGGAGACACTACAAGGAGAAATGTCTTCATTTCTCCTATTGTTTTCCTTTTTATATGTGTGCTGCATTCTGAAGAACATATAGAAAGAGGAAATCGCCTGAATTGATTGATTTCGTGCAGAAAGGTGTCCCTTCCTGCACAAAATCAATCAGCCCCTCTACGCAGGCAACGTTGCACCATGGTGCAAGGGTGCCTGTGTTGGCGCATGGCAGCCTGTTGTGCGCCAGCTCAGTGAAAAAGGACAGGAATGCTCTGTATCTGATAGATATGGTGCATTCCTGCCCTTTTCTTTTGACGCAGGGCAGCACAGCAAGATTCCTTGTGGCACTGCCCTGCGCCAAAACCTCATAAATGAGGCCTAAAAGGATTTTGCATCGGGCTGCGCCACAAAAGTGAGGCTTCCCCAAAGCAAAGTTATAGTAGATCTGTGCCCCAATGTCTGAAAGGTTTTAAACTTTGTCTTGCATAGTATCGCACACTTGAAGGGAACGCTTCCAGTACAGAACCTGTGCTAGAAATCACACACCTTTACACTGTGGAGTTAAGATGTGTGCTTGGTGCTAAATAGTCTGATTGTGTGCCAGTGTTGGGGAAGAGAGCAGCAGCGCCATTCCTATGTATATAGACCTGTACAGAGCGTAAATTTTTTGCGCTCCAGTGGTGTTGCGCCGTTCACCATATTTACAAAATGGCTCTAAGTCACTTAACGTGACTTAACGCCACCTTGTAAATATGCCCCTTTCGGCAGCAGTCCGCTGCGGCAAAGGGGCGGGCTGGGTGTTGCAGTGGGCGTTCCAACGTAACACCCATTGCTTTTTGACGCTGCCACAGATTTACAAGGCTGGGACTGTGCCAAAAACTGAGGCCAGGATGCCAATACGAGGAGAAATTAATAATTTATCCTCATTTTGTGTTCTTTCTATGTGCAGCACACATAGAAATAGCAAATCGCCATTATTGATTGTTTATGTGCTGCAAGGTGTACCCTTCCTGCCAGGGCCGGACTGGCCGTAGCGGGCACCGGGCAATCCCCCGGTGAGCCGCACGGGTGGGGGCCGGTTTTGGGCCCCGGGGGCCGTTTTTGTTACAGGGCCGTTTTTACATCATAGCTGCAAAATCGGCCCTGTAACAAAATCGGCCGAAAACCGGCCCTGGCAAAGAGCTCAGCGGCATCCCCAACCCCCCGGGGAGCCGGCCGAGTACTTTGCCAGGGCCGGTTTTGGTTCCCACTCCGGCCCAACTTCCTGCACATAAACAATCGCCCCTGTAGCGCAGGCACCCTTGCAACATGGCGCAAGGGTGCCTGCGCTGGTGCTAGGCCGCTTTTTAAGAGCGCCAGTGCTGGGGGAAACAAAGGGGTGTGCCCCTTTATCAGCACATCTCTACGTTTTGAAAATGTCGGAGCGTGGCATTGCCAAATTTTCTTGAAAATATGCTCCTTGGTTGCTGCGCTGATTTGCACTAGAAATTAGTAAACGTGTCCCCATAGTTTATGGCTGTTTAATATCGGTACAAAACCTTATAGGTATTCAAGGGTGAATTTTGATTGTTTGCATTAATAATAAAATAAAATGTGGAACAACATTAGTTGCAACTTTATTTTTTCACAGAACAAAGACCTAGACTTGGGTGAATGCAGATACAAGAAGCTAAAAATAAACGTGGATTCATACTGTCAGAATTAGCTAAAAGAAAACTATCCCATAAAACAGAGAGTCCTTTATATAATGGATACGTTATTATTATTAATACAGTGTCAGAAATACCTAGTTCCTATACATGGAAATTGTTTTCTTAATTTTAAGACAGTGTTTACTTATTTCGAACTTCTGGACATTTGTAGTTGGCCTGTTTTGATTACAGCAAATAGTATTTCTTGTCGAAATGTTGTCCTATTGGTCCCTGGAATTATGTTCTGTACTTTTGGAAGGGATGCCTATCTAGGCCTTGGCTACACCACTCGTTGCAAAAAAAAAGAATCTTACCTGACCTGATATCTATATGTTAAATATAGGTTTCCGTCAGAGTTATCCTGATATCTATATGTTAAATATAGGTTTCCGTCAGAGTTATCCTGATATCTATATGTTAAATATAGGTTTCCGTCAGAGTTATCCTGATATATATATGTTAAATATAGGTCTTCGTCAGAGTTATCCAGTAACCAGGGAAAGGTGGAGCAGAGGGACCTTGTCTGAGGCTGTGGGTTCCCAGGTCCGAAGCATGGGAGCTTTACCTGATTGCCACAAAATGGCTCATCAAAGTTGCTTTCTATTTTTGACTTCATTGCCAAGATATTGATCCAGGTGAAAAGATGTTATTGGTTCTAGCATATGATCGAGGCGTCAGTCTTCGATCCTACCGCCAGTAGCCTTTTTCTCTTAGTGGACCCAGTTTTGCGTTTTTGTCATTTGCTTAGTTTATTATTCTGTGTCGTTCTGGCTGAGATTTTGTTATTTGTTTTAGAAATATGTATTTCTGTCTCTTCCATATTGAGGGGCATACTTATTAAGGGGCTTATTTATGAGCCCCCTGCGATACTTTTGCGCTGCCGACGCATCACTTTTTGTGACCCAGCGGCGGAATAAACAATGATCATGTTGCGCCATATTTACAAAGTGACGCATCTAGGCAAATGCGTCACTTTGTAAACCCCCGCACCACATTATACCTCTGTCAGGTATAATGGATGTAGGGTGGGTGTTCCCCCTCAAGAAACCCTTGTAGAAGTGGTGCAGTGATATTCAGATGCCTCATGGCAGGCGTAAAGGTGATGCAGTGCAATGGAAATACGCCACCCCCATGCATTGCTGGAGTTTCGCCATGCTTATGACACAACTCCAGCAATGCATGAGTTTTGTGCCAACAGATACGTCAGGATTCCTGAGGCATCTCTCATTCCTTGCGACATGGAGCACCGTACAGTAAATACGGCTCATCTATGGTGTCGCAAGAAGGACAGCCACGGCCCGTATAGGGCGTGCCACCGGGCGGTGACATGGGGTGGGGGAGGGGCAGGGTGGGGGGTTGTAAAATGCGGCATACAGACGATTTCAGGTAAGTAACGGAAAAAAAAAAGAATTTTGTTGCGCGTGCTGCATCGCATTTCCATGCACAGTAACACCCATGCTCCACCAATGGAACGCCTACCACTACGATGTGTAATGCAACAAAACTCAAGCTCAGGCTTTGCGTTACATTTCTTTACAAAGTCAAACAAGGCATCTCGAATCACCCCTTGTGTGGTTTTGTAAATCGTAACTAAGACATTGCGTTGCCTTCGTTGTCCTGTGCGACGCAATGACAACTCAGAGGTTTAATAAATCTGGGCCGGTGTTTTTAGGTTTCACATGCATGTCACTTGTGCCATTCATGGGGGAAAATATTTTATTCCATGCATTGTTTAAGGCAGCAGTTCTTAACCTTTTGACCACCACTGGTGACCCCTAATGATTCACTACTGGAAGCCCAGACCTTCCTGTGCAATGTCTACAATTTGAGCCTCAAATTAATCCATAAAAACACAGCAAACAAACACAAATGATCAAATAATGTATTTAACTTACCAAACAAAGAATATAAAACTTGACATTTTAGTATGAAGGTTGGACCATTTCAAAATGTAATTTCCATTTGTAAAAGATGAAGGGATATTCTAGAGTCTAGCATATCACTTTGTATTTCTGCTTCTAATGCATGTTCCCTTGTTGGCAGCGCATGCCAGTGTTGGAGTTGAGGCCACCGACCATCCATACTAGATTTAATTTGTTCTAGTGGTGCTGCACCCATTAAATCAAGATAAGGATTTATTTAAATTTGTAGCCTACAATGTGAAATTCATTCCTATTTACAGGGCATTTTAAATATTTTAATTTTAGATGTTGCTTTTTATGTATACATTTGTATTAATCTGCTAATATTATTTGATATCTAAAAAAATCGTGGACCCAAGGAGTAGGCATCCCAGACACCTGAGGTCCGTGGACCCCAGGTCCAGGTTAAGAACCGCTGATTTAAGCGTCTTGGGTCAGTACTGGGAGCATTTTACAGTATGCCGCCAGCAGCTTGGTGGTATTTGAGAATGAGCTCTGAAAAATGGATTCCGCAGAAAAAGGGATGCTTTGTTGTCTGTGGCCTCCATGTTACAGATGCTTTTATCATCGTGTTTTCCCCAGTTTCACATTGACTCTCATCAACTGACTACAAATCAAGCAGCCATGTTGAAACAGTATTCTACATATTCTATTTTTGTTTTACCACTCCATAATGGCTGCCATGTTAGGTCTGGCCTAGAGTCCTCTTCAGCTTTGTTGGCCTGGATCATATTTTCCCCAAAATCCTTATTAAAAATCATATGTATACATATACATACATAAAGGGCCTTTCGGTCAGCTCTCTCAATCCACTGATTTGTTGAAGTTCCTTTTACTATTTGATTCTGCCCACCGCAGCACACAACACAGGGAAATGGTTCAGTCCTCTTAATTCATTGGCTGTCTTGTCCTGTAAGTGAAAGCAGTTTGCCTGGTCATGTGTGTGTAACCACTATAAAATAAGTGCTGTCCAGTGCAAAAGTTTTATTTTATTTTCAGACTCAGACAAGGTGACCATCTGCCTGGAAGGAACTTCAGTTCCAGTTTTTTTATGACCAACTTTATTGAAGGTTTTTTGGCAAGACACCTAGGGTGCCTATTACAATCTCTGTTGGAAAGCCTCCGACCTGAGGTCGGAGGTTTTCCGACCGAGATCGTCGGTTTCACTTACGACTGCCTAATTACAATTCAGGCAGTCAGAAGTGAAACTGGGCGGTCAATCCAGCTGGCTTTCGACGGGCTCAGTAGTAGGCCGGCTCGTAATTCATATGGTTGGCATTTTACGCTGTTCAGATTACAATGCACGGTTTCTGGCAGGCTAACTGTAGGAAGGTGGATATCTGACTATGGTTACCCCCAAATTTTTGCCTAGTGTCTAGCTGGTTTTTCGACTTAGTTAGCCTGAGATCCTGCCATTCAGGATCTCAGTCTATCTGCTGTTCTCTCTACTAAATTGACACTATGCACTCCAGGTGCATAACCAATTGGAATTGGATCACCCTGTGAGCCCCTGTACCAGTGTACACTAGGCACCCAGGGCATTGGTGTATCTAAGGCCTACCAGGGGCTGAAGCGTGTATTGTGCCACCCCTGGCCTGGCCTAGCAATTTGACACAACTGGCTGATCACTCAGCTGGGGTAAGTTGGTGTAACCACCTCTTACTTAGGTGTAGTATACCTATACCTAACCTTAAATGGGACACATGTTAACCCATAAGTCACTCCTATGGCAGGCCTTAACAATCCTGAAGGCAGAGTGCTTGGTTCCATGTGAGATGGTGCTCTGGCATGAGCTGAGCCTGTCTGCAGTGGTCGGAACAACTTCCTTCTACCGTTTCCAGATATCGCCATACCATATACTCTTAAGTGCATTATGAACCTCGCGGTTAAATGCTATCTTTGGTTTGGCTTTATCAAAACATGTCCAGTAAGGTGTCATACGAATTGGAATACTAACCTCTCGCCAATTCTGGCGACGGGGTTAGCATTCCACCCTTCTAGAGGGACACGACATGTACAGTACCTGAAACCCGGGTAAAATCAGACATAGCCTCAGCTCCACAAAATGGACGCTGCCACCACAGACACAAGTCTGCCCTCCTGCTGCTGGGAGTCCTTCCAGCTTGGGAGACGTGGACAAAGGGTTTCCTGCCAGGGGAGGTGCGAGCACCACCCCAGACAGGATTTTGTGTATTGGTCAGGTAGGGCTTGAATGGAATCAGACATGCCTGAGGCTCACAAGGAGCCTCGGTGCATATGCCAGTTCAAACCGGTCCTGGGGCACACCAGCCCCGGACCTGGGGCGAGCTGGACAAAGGATTGGGGGTGTAACCACCCCCCTTCCTGGTCCCACCCTTAGGGAGGGACCTAGCAGGTAGTCCGGCCCCTAGAATCCGCTTAAAGGTAGGAGCTGTGTCCTAAGACTTCAGACATCCTGGAATCAACTTACTACAAAGAAGAAGACGGGAACTTTGACGCTCTGCTGCACAGAGGACTGAAGGAAATCTCCCCTATGGTCAGGGAGTGACCATCTGGCTAACGCAAGCACCATCCAGCAACTCGATATCTGCTTTGCCGCCGCCTCCTGCCGGAGCCCAAGCCCAGAGACCGACAAGACCTGGACCTCCAGACCTCTCACATCCTGATCCACAGTCCCTGCAAAGAAGGAACCCGTGGAAGCACCGAGACATGTGGAGCCAGCCATCTTGAAAGACACTCGACAAGCTGCAAGCGCGACAACAGAGGCTCCCTCCAAGTTGTGCTTTGGGTTCTGAGAAGCCCAACACCCGAGCAGCATCTGCACCAAAGGTGAGCCCTCCAGCATCTCCACGATCTGCGTGGGGACCCTCTGCACTTTGCAACTCAACGCGCCTAACCGGACCCTGGCCCATTGGCTAGTGGCCATCTTGGCGACCAACTTTGAAAACTAAGACGCTGGTCTGGTTGCTCCAGACTGGCCCCTGCTTCCCTCCAAAGGAGCAGCCCCTCTGACCTTGCTGGTCAGAGTAAACAGCTTTCTTCATTTCCTGCGACTCCTGCCTTTGCCAAGGCTTGTTTGCTTCCTTTGAGTCGCCGACACCGCCGACAGCGAGAGCCTGCGTGGGACAGCTCGTGAACCGACTCCTGGACGTCGTCGACCTTCAGGGACCACGTGGCTGCAGAGACAAGCTACACCTCTTCACCTGTTTGCACCCGATAGCGCCTGGTACCTACCTGGTGCCACGCTGATCACTGGCTAGTGACTGTGAACACTGTCCCCTCTGCTTACAGGTCTACAACTCCGATCCACCCTTGGATCCACCGCATCGCTTCTGGACCGGCCGCCTGCAGCATCTTTGTCACCAGGCTCCATTGAACAGATAGCCGAAACCCGACGCACTTCGAGACCTATGCACCCGCTTCCTGTGGGTGAGGTAAAGCTGGCACTCTGGTGCACAAGTGTAGAGTAACATCTCTAATGCCTAGATCTGAAGTCTTGATTTCGTAGTTCAACCAGAAGACCCTTTTAGCAGTAACTTTTGAACTGTTACGCACCCATTGAAAACCTATGGGAGCCCGCGTGTAACTTTCCTCACTGCACACGCGACCCGTGGACCTCCTGGTCACTAACTAACGTTAGCTCCTTGTAGGCCCAGCGATTCTAGAGGCCCTAGGCCTTTTCCCTTTCCTAGTCGTGGTACTTATACCACTATTTTAGTATATGGTTTGAGTGGCCACCAGGGCCCATCCATATAAAGTGCAACTTCTGTATATTGTAATACTTTCTTGTTTAACGATTTGTGCTCCTGTGCTCATAAAGAGTCTAGGGGATACTTTGAGTAATAAATACATATATATTTTGAATATATATCTGTGTGGTGTCCTTTCATTGGTATAAAGGGGGGTTACATATGGTAAAACAGCCTGCTTAACACGCTTTAACGAGTTTAGCCTCAAAGACTGCTTAGCCTACGCTACCACTAGGGCACCTAGTCCGAAAAGGTTGACTTACAACCACACCATAAGGGTTGCTTGGCATGGTACAAGGTGGTCACTTTAACTAGTGAACATCATATACCAGGCCAACTTCTCACATTGGTGAGCAGCGGTTGGATTTGGCGTAAAGTAACTGAGCATTTAAAAAACCGTACAAATTCACTGAAAAAACCATAGGTTTCACACACGTTATAGTTAGGAATTAGCATTTAAAAAACCTTGCAAATTCACTGAAAAAACCATAGGTTTCACACATGTTATAGTTAGCGGAAATTTTACTGATAAAAAACCAATGAAATTCCCCCGTTATAGTTACTGCAGGCAACTATAACTCACGCGACCGCAATCTTCTGCTGATGACATATCCCTTATTGCAGAACTCAAAAGGAAAAGGGTGAGACTGATATCGACACTCGAGCAGGAATTGAAAGACTTAGAATCAGAGCATTCACAGGACCCCCCGGACACCAACACACACCGGCTTCATCTTAAAAAACAAGACTACAAGGAATATCTATGGCAAGACGCCAAAACTCGATTGACAACCACTCTTCACACAATTTACAAAGCAGGGGATAAAGCCGGTAGGCTTCTGGCGTGGCTAGATAAGCGAGAGCGAGCAAGTCGCTGGGTAGCAGAACTCCAAAACTCTATGGGAGAAATAATAACAGACCCCCAAGCGATAGTAGACACCCTGGCACTTCACTATAGTGACATATATACCCCCACAGCCACAATACATCAGGAGGACGCAGCAGCGTTCTTCTGAGACATACAACTCCCCAGACTCACAGAACAAGAAACACTGTTGTTGGAATCGGAATTCACCACTGATGAACTAACAATTGCTATAGGGAACGTACAATCTGGGGAAGCTCTAGGGCCGAATGTCATTCCGATAGAATTATATAAACGAAATGTGACTGCAATTACCCCACACCTACTAAACATGTACAACGCGAGCTTGGAATTGGGAAAACTCCCCAAGGATCAGAGGACGGCCACAGTGGTGGTTATACACAAGCCAGGAAAGCCTGCCCGGGAAAGCACCTCCTACCGGCCCATTCCCCTAATCAACGCGGAAGCTAAGAGTTTGGCCAAAGCATTGGCAAACAGAATGATGCCCTGTAGGAGAGAAGGGTCTGCCTCTTATGGTTACCCTCACTTTTTGATGATGTATCACTGTTTTTAACTTAGACTGGCTGGGATCCTGCTATTCAGGACCCCAGCCTATCTGCTTTCTCCTGTAAATTGATTGCATGTACTTTAGGTACACTCAAGATTGGATTCTGGGGTACCCTTATCAGTCTTTAATATATAGTACACCATGTACCCAGGGCATAGATACCCCAGAGTCCTCCCAGGGGCTGAAGCATGTATTGTGCCACCCCTGAGAGGCCATTCAAAATGACACCACAGGTCTGCTACTGCAGCCTGTGTAAGGAGGTGCATGCGCGCCTTACTTAGATATAGGTTCCCTATATCTCTTCTAAATCACTGCATACTTAGACCTATCAGTCAACCCAATGGCAGGCCTTAACAATCCTTAAGGCAGGGTGCTGGGTTTTGTGTGAGAGGGTGATCCTACATGAGTAGGGCCCCACTGCAGCCTTCGGAACCTATTTTCCGGGGTTATCTGTGATGCAGCCAACCATATATATTTAAGTGCATTATAACCTCGCGGTAAATGCTAACTTTAAAACGGCTGCTTAGAATAATGTAGTGTTTGGTGTCAAACACCTTGGAATCATACCTCCCCGCCAGTAACTGGTGGGGGAGGTATGATTCCATCTTCCTAGAGGGACTTATGTGGAACACCAGCTTTCTCGACCTGGGCATCACAAAATGGATGCTGCCGGCCACAGACTCGTGTCTGCCCTCCTACTGCTGAGCCAAGCTCGAGCAGAGGAAGGCCTGAAAATAGGTTTCCTGTCACAGGGAGGTGTGACCACCACCCAGATAGGCTTTAGTGTATTGAGGCTGGGTGGGGGCACTCTGAGAGTGCCAGAAAGTCTGCACTGGGGGCACATTTGGTGTCCCCATGCATAGTCCAGCTCAAACCAGTTGCAGGAGCCATTTGCTCCTGCTCTGGCACAAAACTGGACAAAGGACATGGGTGTAGCCACCCCTCTGTCCTGCCCGTCCCCTAGGAGGGTCCCCAGAGTCAGTCCAACCCCTTCCCTGGGTATAAAGTGGGAAACCTGATTACAGGACTATGGATTTTACCTGGACTAAACTCTGCAACAGAAACCAAGTACTTCGACAATCTACACTTCGCTGGACGACAGAAGAATCTCCCTTGGAGTAAAGGAGTTACTCCCCTGCAGCCACAGGCACCTAAACGCATCTGACCTCTTTGCATCTCCCGAGCTCCTGAGGACTCCGAAGATTTCTGAAACACAGGAGATGGGTTCCCGAGCATTTCTGAGGTCGATCTGCTCTCTCAGCAATCCTGAGACCAGTATCCCTCGTGGGGACCGTGCAACCTGAACCCCTGTGCACCGTGTACGTTTGCAGCAGCATATGCTTTTTGGAGATCCTTAAGGCTGTGCTTTGGACTACGTGTAGTCCCGACCCCGAGCAGTATTTCCACCGAAGATCCACTCCACGAGTGCTCTGTGGGCTGGTGCTTTGTGAATTTGCTCGATATCTCATCGTGATCCCTGGTCCGTTGGCCTGTGGGTCCTGGCGAGGGTCACTTTGATTTTCCTTGGGTTTCCCTGGTTGCTCCAGACGTGCCCCTGACTCCCCATAGCTTGGAGAGTGCCCTGGACCTTGCTGATCCACACCGTAACCTGTTTCCTCTGCCCGCGTGGGTTGCCTTTGTCAAGGCTTGTTGGTGTTCAATCCGGACACTGACCCCTCAGCAATCGACATCCTTTGTGGGACAGCTCACCTCCAGACTTTGGTCACTGTCGACATCTCCTGCTCCCCGTGACTGCACAGTCAATTATCCTATCTTCACACCTGAAGCACCCCACATCGGTGGCATTCGTCTATCGAGCCCCTGGTCACCCTGAAGTGACCCAGACTATGTCCCCTCTGCTTTCAGGTTCTTCTCACCTCGGATCCAGGCTTAGATCCCAACAGACACTTTTCATCTTCCCGGCAGCAGCACTTCTTCGCATCATGCCAATAGAAACCGATGAGGGTTTCCGACTCCACTTGACCCCTATGCACCCTGCTCCTCTGGGATAGGTAACATGGGTACCTCGGTGCTCATAAGGGTGCTGGCCTTAAAACCGTCTATGTTCCAAAGGGTTTGCTTGAAGTCCTTTCCGAAGTGTCCTTAAACTGTAATTTTCCAACCGCGACTTTCCCATAGAGTTTACGGAGCACGCCTCTGTGTTCCCAAACTGCACCCGTCCTCCGTGGGCTCCCTGTATCACTCCTTTGGGTGGTTCCTTGAGGTCTCAGCGATTCTACGTGCTCTAGGCACTGTGTCTATTGAAGTCGTTGTTGTTATACCATTTTTTTAGTATAGGGTTCGGTCTTCCCCTAGAGCCCGCGAGAAAAAAATGGCAACTCTCCACACTCGCACGCAGCGGAGTGTCGCCATCCCCAGTGTCCCCATTTTTCTTTTGGATTGACTCCAACTTCACAACTCTCCCCCATCGGTACCGACTCGAGGAACCGCAGTTCATCTAATCTCCACAATTGTGCAGATGTTCCCCCTGTGACACGACATTCACCGCATAAAACGCGTCTCGTCGTGTTTTTACATTCAGGATATCTCTTCTTGGAATCTGGACTACACCACTACAATAATTTCTCCTTTGTTCGCCAGGAACACGGGCTAGTGTCCTGCTCAGCACCGCTCTAATTCAACAACCCGGTTCTGAAGATGATCCTGAGTCAGAGGACGAAACGTCATCGACCGCTCTGCGCAAATAATAGTGCATGATACACTGTGGTTCTATCAAACAACTGTCTCCATTAAACAAATGTGTTAAATTATTGCCAGAACCACCAATATTCACTGTATATATCAGTTCACTAATCTCACATTGCGCCGTTTTCCGCTGATTACACTTTGTCACTTGCGTTGCCACTTGTTGTGTCACTTACACAATTGAGCACCAAGTCCAATTCGGGTTGTTTTACGCATTTCTTGCCTACAGTGCTTTATTGAGTTTTGAAAATATATGATGCCTGGTGCACCTTTGAAAAAATTCTACCAGAGTCTTCCTCTTCCTTGCATGCAATGTATTATACATGCCTTTCTAACCGTCCTCAATAATCATACCAGTTGAGATATTGTTATTGTACTTCTCGCACCTACCCACATCTCAACGCTTTCCTGTACTCGGGACTGCTGTAGCCGACTGATATGTGAGCTGACAGTGAACTTGTTCTGGACACGATATTTGGGCAACTGAACATTAACGATATCCACATTGAAAACATTACTTTGGGTACTTATTTTCGGGCCCGTTTACTCGGATGGCCACCATATGATTGGGCAGTCTTTATTTGGCAATTGAAAATAGGATCTATTTCCAGTTTTAACAGGTTTACAGTTTACCAGATATATTGAGCCCTGAGGAAGTCGTATGGGTGAATTCCCTCTAAACGACGAAACGCGTTGGGAGTGGAAGAACTTCGCTAATAAATTAAGAAGAATAGAAGCTGTGTGCTGCATCTGACTCTTTTTGCAATTATGCATTTACTTTATTAGCGTGTGCATCAACTCCTTTTTTGTATCTTTATCAATCTTGTATTGAGCTTCGTGGGTTTTGGGTGTTGTTCCCACTGTTGCTGGCACCGCTGTGAATTTGGATTTCATGCGTTTGATTTTGTGCAATTTTGTTGTTAGCGCCATTTGCCTTACACACCCTGTGATTTGTTTGCACATCTCAACGTGGTTTATGGGTTATACTCCTGTCGTGTTATACAAGTTTCCAGGTAAGAGCCACACCCTGTTTAGTGACCAAACAGGCCACGCCCCAAAAAGATTTGCTTAGCCCAGGGACCCCCAATTTCCTCCACCAATCCCAAGAGCACAGCATGGGGTGTGAGATCCAGGGTGATGCCCAAAACAGAGGAAATCACTCACCCCACCCCTTCCCAAAAGAGCCTAAACACTGAACACTGCTATGCTACATGAAAGAAATCTGCTGCGGGAAGTGGCCTCGCGCACAGACTGCCTGAGAGTCGGGGAGCACGTGTTGCAGGCTCAGCTCCAGGTTTCAATGTGATATCACAGTCCGATGGATGAGGTGGTGGCAACAGACTGACCTTTGGTTTGTTAAAGATGTCGGAAAGTTATAGATACTGCTCTGGAATCATATCCGGAGCCGCCACCCCTTGAGCGCTTCCATTTTCTTCTGACTGGGTTCTTTCCATTCCAATTTCTGGTTCTCTCAAATAGTTTTGGTGGCAATATTCTGAACTAAGGTACATAGGTTTGGTATCACAATTTATATAATGGTTCTGATGGCACAACCTGTGAAGTCCTAAAATCACAGGATGACTAGGGAATGTATCTAGCAGCAATTGTACATGAAGACTTTCAAAATAGCAGTACATTCTGTGAGTGGACCAGAAGTTCTTGGGATCCCATGGGGTTCCATCGACAGTGTGCACCAGTTCAGCCTTATTTTTTAATCGCCTTTTAATAGTATGATTCTTGGCCAATTTGAGATCCATAAAGATTCTACCCATATGCCAGAAACCGGTCCTAGGAAGCTTGTTTCCAGTCCAGGGAAGACATGGCTTGGCAGTTCGGGCTGGACTGTTCCCATGAGGCACAGGGTCAGACTGATTTGCATATGGCCATGTCTGAACTGGGGTGGCAGAGTGGGCTAAAGAACGGTGATGGATTAAACCCAGATCAGTTGACTGGGGGTGAGTGCTTGCAATGTTCAACACTCCGTCCATCATTTCCTTTGGTTTTTGCTTTGTTCGCCATAAGTTGGCAGGGTATGCTCAGACGTGAGTCCCTTGCTCACTTTGCCACTGGATTCAAGCAAGCCTGGCTGAAGACGGCTGAAATGCCAGAAACCAGTCCTAGGAAGCTTGTTTCCAGTCCAGGGAAAACATGGTTTGGCAGTTCGGGCTGGACTGTTCCCATGAGGCACAGGGTCAGACTGATTTGCATAAGGCCATGTCTGAACTGGGGTGGCAGAGTAGGCTAAAGAACGGTGATGAATTAAACCCAGATCAGTTGACTGGGGGTGAGTGCTTGCAATGTTCAACACTCCGTCCATCATTTCTTTTGGTTTTTGCTTTGTTCGCCATAAGTTGGCAGGGTATGCTCAGACGTGAGTCCCTTGCTCACTTTGCCACTGGATTCAAGCAAGCCTGGCTGAAGACAGCTGAAATGCCGGAAAACGGTCCTAGGAAGCTTGTTTCCGGTCCAGGGAAGACATGGTTTGGCAGTTTGGGCTGGATTGTTCCCATGAGGCACAGGGTCAGACTGATTTGCATATGGCCATGTCTGAACTGGGGTGGCAGAGTGGGCTAAAGAACGGTGATGGATTAAACCCAGATCAGTTGACTGGGGGTGAGTGCTTGCAATGTTCAACACTCCGTCCATCCTTTCCTTTGGTTTTTGCTTTGTTCGCCATAAGTTGGCAGGGTATGCTCAGACGTGAGTCCCTTGCTCACTTTGCCACTGGATTCAAGCAAGCCTGGCTGAAGACGGCTGAAATGCCAGAAACCAATCCTAGGAAGCTTGTTTCCAGTCCAGGGAAAACATGGTTTGGCAGTTCGGGCTGGACTGTTCCCATGAGGCACAGGGTCAGACTGATTTGCATAAGGCCATGTCTGAACTGGGGTGGCAGAGTAGGCTAAAGAACGGTGATGAATTAAACCCAGATCAGTTGACTGGGGGTGAGTGCTTGCAATGTTCAACACTCCGTCCATCATTTCTTTTGGTTTTTGCTTTGTTCGCCATAAGTTGGCAGGGTATGCTCAGACGTGAGTCCCTTGCTCACTTTGCCACTGGATTCAAGCAAGCCTGGCTGAAGACGGCTGAAATGCCGGAAAACGGTCCTAGGAAGCTTGTTTCCGGTCCAGGGAAGACATGGTTTGGCAGTTTGGGCTGGATTGTTCCCATGAGGCACAGGGTCAGACTGATTTGCATATGACCATGTCTGAACTGGGGTGGCAGAGTGGGCTAAAGAACGGTGATGAATTAAACCCAGATTAGTTGACTGGGGGTGAGTGCTTGCAATGTTCAACACTCCGTCCATCATTTCCTTTGGTTTTTGCTTTGTTCGCCATAAGTTGGCAGGGTATGCTCAGACGTGAGTCCCTTGCTCACTTTGCCACTGGATTCAAGCAAGCCTGGCTGAAGACGGCTGAAATGCCAGAAACCGGTCCTAGGAGGCTTGTTTCCGGTCCAGGGAAGACATGGTTTGGCAGTTCGGGCTGGACTGTTCCTATGAGGCACAGGGTCAGACTGATTTGCATATGGCCATGTCTGAACTGGGGTGGCAGAGTGGGCTAAAGAACAGTGATGGATTAAACCCAGATCAGTTGACTGGGGGTGAGAGCTTGCAATGTTCAACACTCCTAGCTAGCTCTGACTTGCACTTTAAAATCCAGAAAAACCCACCTGCACTTTGCAGGAATTAGTTAGAATCCAGACTTCGGGGGGGCTATTTAGAACGCGATCGCGGCGTCCCGGCCGCCATCTTGGGTGAGGCTCCTTGGATCGGGCCGCCCTCAGGTGCCATCTTTGGTGGGTCTAGAGGTTTTCCCTCGCAGGACTCCCGCGCATTGGTCAGTGCAGTACATTTAAGGCGCTTCTTACTGCCTTCAGGTAGACTTTACACCATAGCGCTAACGCGTACTTTGCAGCTCTATTTACGATCTTTTTATGCAATTTTTAATACACTGCTATTCGCGCTGCTACTCTTGGCGTTTGGCGCTTCTGTTGTTCACTACTTGGGGGACCTAGCTAGCTCTGACTTGCACTTTAAAATCCAGAAAAACCCACCTGCACTTTGCGGGAATTAGTTAGAATCCAGACTTCGGGGGGGCTATTTAGAACGTGATCGCGGCGTCCCGGCCGCCATCTTGGGTGAGGCTCCTTGGATCGGGCCGCCCTCAGTTGCCATCTTTGGTGGGTCTAGAGGTTTTCCCTCGCAGGACTCCCGCGCATTGGTCAGTGCAGTACATTTAAGGCGCTTCTTACTGCCTGCAGGTAGATTTTACACCATAGCGCTAACGTGTACTTTGCAGCTCTATTTACGATCTTTTTATGCAATTTTTAATACACTGCTATTCGCGCTGCTACTCTTGGCGTTTGGCTCTTCTGTTGTTCACTACTTGGGGGACCTAGCTAGCTCTGACTTGCACTTTAAAATCCAGAAAAACCCACCTGCACTTTGCGGGAATTAGTTAGAATCCAGACTTCGGGGGGGCTATTTAGAACGAGATCGCGGCGTCCCGGCCGCCATCTTGGGTGAGGCTCCTTGGATCGGGCCGCCCTCAGGTGCCATCTTTGGTGGGTCTAGAGGTTTTCCCTCGCAGGACTCCCGCGCATTGGTCAGTGCAGTACATTTAAGGTGCTTCTTACTGCCTTCAGGTAGACTTTACACCATAGCGCTAACGCGTACTTTGCAGCTCTATTTACGATCTTTTTATGCAATTTTTAATACACTGCTATTCGCGCTGCTACTCTTGGCATTTGGCGCTTCTGTTGTTAACTACTTGGGGGACCTAGCTAGCTCTGACTTGCACTTTAAAATCCAGAAAAACCCACCTGCACTTTGCGGGAATTAGTTAGAATCCAGACTTCGGGGGGGCTATTTAGAACGCGATCGCGGCGTCCCGGCCGCCATCTTGGGTGAGGCTCCTTGGATCGGGCCGCCCTCAGGTGCCATCTTTGGTGGGTCTAGAGGTTTTCCCTCGCAGGACTCCCGCGCATTGGTCAGTGCAGTACATTTAAGGCGCTTCTTACTGCCTTCAGGTAGACTTTACACCATAGCGCTAACGCGTACTTTGCAGCTCTATTTATGATCTTTTTATGCAATTTTTAATACACTGCTATTCGCGCTGCTACTCTTGGCGTTTGGCGCTTCTGTTGTTCACTACTTGGGGGACCTAGCTAGCTCTGACTTGCACTTTAAAATCCAGAAAAACCCACCTGCACTTTGCGGGAATTAGTTAGAATCCAGACTTCGGGGGGGCTATTTAGAACGCGATCGCGGCGTCCCGGCCGCCATCTTGGGTGAGGCTCCTTGGATCGGGCTGCCCTCAGGTGCCATCTTTGGTGGGTCTAGAGGTTTTCCCTCGCAGGACTCCCGCGCATTGGTCAGTGCAGTACATTTAAGGCGCTTCTTACTGCCTTCAGGTAGACTTTACACCATAGCGCTAACGCGTACTTTGCAGCTCTATTTACGATCTTTTTATGCAGTTTTTAATACACTGCTATTCGCGCTGCTACTCTTGGCGTTTGGCGCTTCTGTTGTTCACTACTTGTGGGACCTAGCTAGCTCTGACTTGCACTTTAAAATCCAGAAAAACCCACCTGCACTTTGCGGGAATTAGTTAGAATCCAGACTTCGGGGGGGCTATTTAGAACGCGATCGCGGCGTCCCGGCCGCCATCTTGGGTGAGGCTCCTTGGATCGGGCCGCCCTCAGGTGCCATCTTTGGTGGGTCTAGAGGTTTTCCCTCGCAGGACTCCCGAGCATTGGTCAGTGCAGTACATTTAAGACGCTTCTTACTGCCTTCAGGTAGACTTTACACCATAGCGCTAACGCGTACTTTGCAGCTCTATTTACGATCTTTTTATGCAATTTTTAATACACTGCTATTCGCGCTGCTACTCTTGGCGTTTGGCGCTTCTGTTGTTCACTACTTGGGGGACCTAGCTAGCTCTGACTTGCACTTTAAAATCCAGAAAAACCCACCTGCACTTTGCGGGAATTAGTTAGAATCCAGACTTCGGGGGGGCTATTTAGAACGCGATCGCGGCGTCCCGGCCGCCATCTTGGGTGAGGCTCCTTGGATCGGGCCGCCCTCAGGTGCCATCTTTGGTGGGTCTAGAGGTTTTCCCTCGCAGGACTCCCGCGCATTGGTCAGTGCAGTACATTTAAGGCGCTTCTTACTGCCTTCAGGTAAACTTTACACCATAGCGCTAACGCGTACTTTGCGGCTCTATTTACGATCTTTTTATGCAATTTTTAATACACTGCTATTCACGCTGCTACTCTTGGCGTTTGGCGCTTCTGTTGTTCACTACTTGGGGGACCTAGCTAGCTCTGACTTGCACTTTAAAATCCAGAAAAACCCACCTGCACTTTGCGGGAATTAGTTAGAATCCAGACTTCGGGGGGGCTATTTAGAACGCGATCGCGGCGTCCCGGCCGCCATCTTGGGTGAGGCTCCTTGGATCGGGCTGCCCTCAGGTGCCATCTTTGGTGGGTCTAGAGGTTTTCCCTCGCAGGACTCCCGCACATTGGTCAGTGCAGTACATTTAAGGCGCTTCTTACTGCCTTCAGGTAGACTTTACACCATAGCGCTAACGCGTACTTTGCAGCTCTATTTACGATCTTTTTATGCAATTTTTAATACACTGCTATTCGCGCTGCTACTCTTGGCGTTTGGCGCTTCTGTTGTTCACTACTTGGGGGACCTAGCTAGCTCTGACTTGCACTTTAAAATCCAGAAAAACCCACCTGCACTTTGCGGGAATTAGTTAGAATCCAGACTTCGGGGGGGCTATTTAGAACGCGATCGCGGCGTCCCGGACCCCATCTTGGGTGAGGCTCCTTGGATCGGGCCGCCCTCAGGTGCCATCTTTGGTGGGTCTAGAGGTTTTCCCTCGCAGGACTCCCGCGCATTGGTCAGTGCAGTACATTTAAGGCGCTTCTTACTGCCTTCAGGTAGACTTTACACCATAGCGCTAACGCGTACTTTGCAGCTCTATTTACGATCTTTTTATGCAATTTTTAATACACTGCTATTCGCGCTGCTACTCTTGGCATTTGGCGCTTCTGTTGTTCACTACTTGGGGGACCTAGCTAGCTCTGACTTGCACTTTAAAATCCAGAAAAACCCACCTGCACTTTGCGGGAATTAGTTAGAATCCAGACTTCGGGGGGGCTATTTAGAACGCGATCGCGGCGTCCCGGCCGCCATCTTGGGTGAGGCTCCTTGGATCGGGCCGCCTTCAGGTGCCATCTTTGGTGGGTCTAGAGGTTTTCCCTCGCAGGACTCCCGTGCGGCCTATTATTACAGTATTTAAGGAGATGTGTGTACCAGCGCGCAGCGTTGGTGCGCAGCGAGCGCGACGGCGGCGCGCTGGAGGTGCGCCAGAGGTAAGCCCGTTTGCGCCCGTTATCGCACATGTCGCGCCAAGAGCCGGGGATCCCACTCCTTTGTCCGCTGACTGGTTAATTTACACCAGAGACATGCTGTTAAAACTCGATCCTGGTATGGCTATGCGCCACCAGCCTCATGCCACCGCTAAGTGTAGGCAGTCCCTGTCGTGCGGTCTGCTGAATGTGAGATCTCTCAGTAAACATCACATGGAAATTGCACAGCTCATAGAGTCCTGTGAGCTAGATGTTCTTTTCATGACAGAAACGTGGACTAGAGTGGACTGTGTGGTGGAATTGGGGTTGGCCTGCCCTCCTGGTTATAAGATCAGACATAACCCGCGGGAGGGAGCTAGAGGAGGCGGTGTGGGCCTTATATACAGGGAATCGCTTGATGTCTCACTGCTTGAGATTAAGAGTATCTCGGGCTGTGAGATTTGGGGTTTTTCCCTGATAGGACAGGGAGGTACTCTCTATTCTGGGCTGTTGTGTTACCGACCCCCTGCCAGCACTCTGTCAGCTGTGCCTGAATTAATTGACACCATCTACTAGCTTCCAATACCCATGCCAGGACTTTGATTCTGGGAGACTTTAATTTACGGCCAGATGGGTCCACAGGGTCTGCCTTCTCGGATCTGGTTCAGGCTTGTAGTAACATTCACCTGCAGCAGCTGGTGCACTCACAGACCCATACCAAGGGCCATATCCTCGACCTGATCTTTGCCGATGCCGGACAGGTAGTGGTCCGAGACATCCTCCCTCAGTATTGGACGGACCATGCCCTAGTTCATTTTTCCATCGGACTCCCTACGGTAACATCTGGGAGTGGAAGTATCGGTACTAGGACCAAGACGGGCAGGCAGTGGTCGAGGCTACTAAAACAATCTTGCTTGCCGTCTCTGTTGGCCGGGGAATTCCCCTTGGGAGACAGTGTGGATGCAAGTTATGAGTGTCTCAGCCGGAAAATCTTTAACTCTTTGGAGGTGATGGCCCCCTTGCGGAGAATCAGGGATAGATCCAAGATCGCTATGCCTTGGTTTACAGCCGAGCTGTCGCAATTGAAGCTTCGCTGTAGACAGGCAGAGCGAACTTGGAGAAAACAATATCTGGAACCTGAGAAAGCCCTCTTTAAACAGGCACTTTTGAATTATAAGACGCAGATCAAGGGTGCTAAAGCGAGATATCTTGAGGAATCAGGAATGCAGCGAATAAAACACAGGCCCTATTTAAGATCGTTAGAGATCTCACTCGACCCGCCTGTGCTGTAAATGACATCCCTGCCTCCCAGGCCCTATGTAACTCCTTGGCGCAGGCTTTCGAAGATAAGATCGCTTCGATCTTAAGTACGCTCGCCTCATCGACTATGCTTGCTACTCAGCCTGTGTGTGGTCCCGTACCAGTGACCGATATAGAGTCGAAAGAGGTAGATGGCAGACAGGCACAGTTGGATAGTTTTCCCCTTCCGTCCTTTGAGGAGTTCTGTTTGTTGGCCAATAGCGTATCTTCTGGCTCCCCTCGGGATCCGCTGCCGCATAAATACTGGATAGTATTCCAGGCGGAGCTTTTTTCCCCGCTGTATGCTATTTGTTGCCAGTCTCTCTCTACGGCACGAGTTCCGGAGTGTTGGAAACTAGCAGTTGTCTCCCCATTACTGAAGAAGGAGAATCTGGATCCCTCCTGCCCAGCGAATTATAGACCTATATCGCTGCTCCCTTTTCCCATTAAGATTCTGGAGAAACTGGTCACTAAACATCTGTCCAGTTTTATGGAGACTAACTCCCGCTTGGATGCGATTCAATTTGGTTTTAGACCAGCCCATGGCACAGAGTCTACCCTGGTGACCGTTTTGGACGATCTTCGTTCGCGAGTCGACATAGGACGGGCAGCCTTTTTTAGTGCTGCTCGACATGTCGGCCGCGTTCGACACAGTCAACCACTACATCCTGGTCAGAAGACTTGAGGATGTAGGGGTGAGGGGCTTGGCCCGTGACTGGCTGGTCTCCTACCTGGGAGGCAGGCGCCAGGTAGTGGCCTTGCCACCGTTCCAGTCTGACATCAAAGTGGTCGGGCAGGGTGTCCCGCAAGGGTCTGCCATCAGCCCTATCTTGTTTAATCTCTATCTTCGACCCCTGGTGAGCCTGATCAAATAATTTGGCATTTCGGTCATTAACTATGCCGATGATACGCAGCTCATTTTTTCCATCGAGGGCAAGGATGCGGTGCCTTTGGAGACTTTCCATCAGTGTATGGCGTCAACCGCGAACTGGCTGAGGCATAATTCCTTGCAATTTAATAGCTCTAAAACAGAGGTATTGCACTGTTCGATGGATCGTGTTCCTCGGCCATTGCCTCCTGATTTTTGGCCTACTTCCTTCCAGGACGCCCCTCTGGCAGCAGTCTCCGCCAGGAATTTGGGCGTGGTGTTTGGGCGTAATCTTCAACTAGACTTTTTTGTAAACAAAACTGTGGCCACCTGCATGGCGCTGCTTCGCATGCAGGTGGCCACAGTTTTGTTTACAAAAGCTTGTTTACGGTCCAGGGAAGACATGGTTTGGCAGTTCGGGCTGGACTGTTCCCATGAGGCACAGGGTCAGACTGATTTGCATATGGCCATGTCTGAGCTGGGGTGGCAGAGTGGGCTAAAGAACGGTGATGGATTAAATCCAGATCAGTTGACTCGGGGTGAGTGCTTGTGTAGTAAGGACTCCCTTAATACGTACATACATTGTTAAGTTAGCATAACCACGTTAGAGGTTAGAAAGCCATCTTGCTGCTTTTGCGCACGACACTGCGTTCACATGTTATTGCTTAAACAAACTGCTGACTCGAGTTTTGCCTCACACGAGAGCAATCTGTTGTTACCACCCCGAGCTCTGCGCAGCGACCTTGGTCTGCACATGATGTGACAAACAGTCTGAGTTGTTAGACAATGCATGTTTTCCACTCTAGGTTGATCGACCCACTATTTAGTCATAACACACGAGCAGCTGCAAATACCTGAAAGTTGGTGCTTTTAATATCACAGACATCATGTTTATTATGCAGACCGAAGACGAGCCTTCCTGCGAGAAGACTCCTGATGCTCCTGTGATGTGATTTCACTAAGCTGATCTTTGAGGTATGGGGTCCCCTATTCAAGCCTAAGAGACCTTCTACTAGTCTAATAATAATATTAGCTTCTTAGTAAAGGGAAGGTGGTAGTATCCACTGTCATTATAACATGATCACCCCTTTTATATTCTATGGTATTGTAACGATGTTGATGGTTTTGATTTTAATCATTTGTCTGCTTGTATTAGCCAAAGTACTGCATCTTAGGACACGTGGTCTATAAAAATAAACTCTTTTTATTTACACCGTGTCTCTGTTGATTATTGTTGTGGACTGATGTGAGAATAATATACGAACAGGTATTTCCGATTCCCACCATTACTGAGAGTATACTGAGTCGCTTGTTCTGGGTTGTCTTTTCATTGGGACCGCCGAGCTAAATCTCGGATAACGAATGGGACACTTCTGCTAGCCGGATACTGGGTTCTGGGTTCTGAGGTGAGTTTCTGGTACACCACAATTCACTGAGATCCTGGGGTTCTACGCATAGTTCTGTGTATAAGCAGAATCCCTGCAACATGGCGCACCTAACGTTTGGTCTATGAGTTGAAACGCCTTAGTAGTGCTTATATTAGTCCACAACACCCTCATTCTTGTTTCCGGATAACAAGTCTGACGGATTTAAACCTACCTAGTTCTATTGATATAGGTTCCTTCAAGCTTGATCATTAAAAAGGTTATTGAACCCTTGTGCTACTGATAGCTTCAAGTGTATGTTGTCCTAATGTCGGTGGATATTGCGGCGCATAGCCGTGCAGCTCTGAAACGTCATTTGACGCAGTATGGGGTGCCGGACACTGGTATGAACGTCATCTTTGTGGTGGGAGCCGATGCGGCTCATCCCTATGAGTTGTTCTACTCTTGGGTGACGATTCCGGCGGTGAGTGAGGATGATAATACCTTTCATTCTTACACTGCCGCTGCCGTGCCAGCGAACTATACACCGTATAGGACACAAGAAATACCAATATCTGCTTGGCAGCATCATATTTGGTTTAATGGCGCCCTTCCCCATGTGGTTATACCGCCAAGAATGGGCCCTTTATCAATTGCAGGGGCCACTTGGCCGGTACTAGCCGGATTTACGCCTCATCCCCGTTACCTCACGGTGACGGTGGCTGAGTTGCGTGTACTACACACTGCCCTTATTACGGTATATAGGGCGTTAGTGCAGTACGTGTCGCGCAATATGCAGGCGGGGGCACCTGCTGTTGCGGGGCAGCCTACTGACCACCACGCGGTGGTCATTAGTCCTGTTATGGTTAATTCTGTTATGGGCAAGCGCCCCCAAACTAGGGATGATTTCCCCTTTTGGCTTGCTGAAAAATTTGACCAAATAGAAGCGGTATACCCGAATACATCTCCTGTGGAGAAACACAGGATCCTCACCATTAGTTTGCCTAAAGACTTTGTCCCCCACATAGATGATTGTGTAAATTGGGGCAAGGTCTTTGCAGCGACGTACGCGCAGTGCTTTGGCACTCCGTCTATGTTGATGCTGCCCTCCGTTATCAAACGTGTTCAAGAGAACCATGGTGCGGAGTCTGCGATAGAGTTAGGGATAAGGCTCCTCAGACAATTTGACCTGGTGGCTACCATGATAATGGGAAACCTTAAGGGTGATGCTTTGCAGTTCCAGGTTCGTAATGAACTAAAGCGAGTTGCTGAAGAAGATAAACCGCAGGAATTTGCGAAAATAATCGCTGAGGCATACCGGGATTTGGGTCGTAGCTCTTTAGGAGTTAAGCCTGTGATCAAAATTCCCGATCTAAAACAGCAGGGTAAGGCAGAAGCCTCTGGTAAGGACGACCGACCAAGTTTTCCAAAACAGAATTGGCGGTTTAAACAACAGGGAAAGCAGCAGCAACAGAAACAGGGCTCTCGGCCTGCCTCTCCCGTACAGTCAAGTAGTGAACGCACTTATGATCTGCGCGATCGTGCTACTATTAAGTCTCCTGATAGATTTCAGGTTTCTGAACAGCGTTCTCCTCGTTCTTCACAGGAAACATCGGCTACACAGTCCGGTGGCGGAGGCGGTGGCAAAGGTCGGGGTGCTCCACAACAGCGTGACCAACCCCGACAGACTGAGGGTAAAGGCAAGCAGGACGAATTTGCACGACAAAGACCCCCGTTTCAGAAGAAGAAAGTGGCGGCTCTGACGACAAGATATGCCTCAGATAGTGCGGACACAGCTTCGGAACCGGACATGGGCGCTGACGCTACTGGACAGCGCAGCGGAAATTACCATAGTCCGTCAAGCTCTGCGTCCATTTCTGGCGGTGACAGCAACTGATATATTGGTTACTGTTGAAACAGCTGACACCAGAGTGGCTCCCCCTGACAGACTTTATGAAATAGTCTTATTAATTGAGGGTGACATACAACGTACAATAAAAGGGATTTTTTGGGATAATCTGACCACCACCTATGATATCCTCCTAGCGGAGGCAGATTGGCCTCCAGCTTTCATTTTAGAGGCTCCTAGAGGGGAGGAGGTAATCCTCCCGTCCTTTGCGCACACAGTGCCTAAGGACCAAGCTGAAGTGTATGCTGGGGAGTGGGCGCTTGCGCTTGCGCCGGCGGTGTATCGTACTCAGGTGGGATGGGACCGATTGTCCCCCTGCCATGAGATTCCATTGCGGTCTATGCCCCAGCCTCAACCACAATATCCCATGCGTCGTGAAGCTAGACCCCACGTCGCGGCAATCCTTGAACAATTGGAATATCAGGGTGTTATTGAAACTTGTGTGTCCCCTATGAATAACCCTTTATTCACTGTAACGAAGCCTGACGGCTCGTACCGTTTAGTTTTGGATTACCGGCACCTAAATTCCCATTGCCGGACCTGCGCGGTACAAAATACACATAGCTCGGCTTTAGTCGACAGTCTCGTGCGTAAAAGGTTTAAAACGACACTTGACATTTCCAATGGCTTTTTTAGCCACAACCTGTCCACACTGAGTAGCCAGTGGACGACGTTTACTTCTGGCGGCAAACAAAAACAGTTTACAAGATTAGTTACAAAAATAGCCCTGGCGTCTTTTCTGCTCGCGTGGTTTCTCTCTTAGAAAGAATTGACCCCGATGCATACTCCTATGTTGACGATATCTATCTTACGGATGATGAGCTGATGCCACATCTGTCTCGAGTCGACAATATTATAGTGAGTTTTGCTGACTATGGCTACAAATTCAATTTTGCGAAGTCTCACATCGCAGAATATACGGTGTTGTTTTTGGGCTACGAGCTCAACAATGAAGGTAAGGGGTTAGCCCCCCACTTTCTGGAGAAGTGTGCATGCTTAAGTGCTCCTACGACACTGAAGAAATTACAATCTCTGCTGGGCTTTCTGAATTTCGGCCGTACGTACATTCCTGATTATGCCCAGCGTATCAAGCCGCTTTACGCCTTGGTGCAACCTTCGTTTTCGAAGTCTAGCTGGCAGCTAGAACACTCTGCAATTTTACAGTCTTTACAGGCTGACGTTCTTGCTTTACAATACTTGCTGACACATGATAACCGCACTAACCTGGTAATAAGAATAGTACCAGGCGCCGTGGGGTTCACGTATTTGACGTTTAATGAGGGCGATACAGTCCCCATTGCGTACAAATCCCACTTGTACACCTCTGCTGAATTACGTTTTTCCACGGTCGAAAAAGTTCTGACTGCTGTGCAGATGGCGATCCTCAAGGAACGCGCACTGTCGCATGGGAAACAGATTCTGGTTGTAACACCATATCCTGCCTTAGAGGCAGTGACTAAGGCAAGTGTACCAAATTCTAAAGCTTTGCATCCACGGTGGATACAATGGGCCACAACACTGACGTCGCCAGATGTCACTTACATCTTTGATGCCTCATTGCAGACTCAAGAGTACTTGCAGTATGAATTCGTTCATCCGGCACCTCTGTCTTTGCGCCCGCTCGAAGAATACCATTGTGTCATATACACTGACGGGTCTGCGCAGCCCGCAATTGGATCAAAGCACGCTTATTCAGCGGCTTGCGCAATTGTCGTAGGTACATTCGTAAATGGTGAATTCCAATCTGATGCAGTGCATACGCAGTCATTGGGTGATCGTACCGCGCAATTAGCGGAGCTTCGGGCTCTGGTGCTTGCACTGGAGTTTGCTGATCCCCGAGTCACTACTCTTATAGTGAGTGACTCCTTCTACTGTGTCCAGTCCTACAATGACAATTTACACTTCTGGTCTCAGAATGATTATCGAGACACGAAAGGTAGCACAATTAAGCATAAAACGCTTTGGGTTAGAGTGGCAGACTTTAAAGAACGTCTCCCTCTCGTGAATGTTATTCACACTCTTGGTCACCAACAACTTGGTGTCCATGCTGTCGGCAACAGCTTAGCTGACGAGGCAGCGAAAACAGCAGTGGCTACATACTTAGTGGCAGCAGTTACACGATCCAAAAGTAAGATTGATGATGACATCTTGGCAGCTATTGCTGCTACAGAGACGGGAAGTGATTACCCGAAGGGTTTTCCCTCTCGTTATATTTATCATTTAAGTCCTGATAACGTCCCATTAGTGAGGATTAACGACGTTGGTGACAGAATTATTCCCAACGCGGACTGCAGACCAGCACTGATCCTAGCTGCGCACGAGGGGTTGGCGTCAGCCCACGCCGGTGTGTCAGCTACAATATCTCTGCTACAACAACGTTACTGGTGGTTTGGTTTATATAAACAAGTGCGCGCATATGTTCTTGATTGTGACATTTGCCAACAGATTAAACCTTCTACTGTTGCGCGCCCACCACAGACACAGCTGTACATCTCTAATAAGCCATTTGGTTGTGTTTATTTAGATCACTGCGGTCCTTTTTCTTCTGATACTGCGTACAAGTATATCTTGGTTGCAGTGGATTCGTGCACACGTTTTCTTTGGGTATGGCCACAAAGGAGTGCTGACTCGCGGACTGTCATCAGGGATTTGCGTGTCTTTGTGGGAACTTTTGCGTGTGGTACCTTCCATTCTGATCAGGGCCCTGCGTTCGCCTCAAAGGCTTACAAGGAGGCTATGAGAAATTTGGGGGTCCTAGTCAAATTTTCGTCCCCCTACCGACCTGAGGGTAATAGTGTGGTGGAGCGAATGAACCGTGACTTAAAGCAATCATTGACAGCACGTGTTTTAGGCACAGGCCGGAACTGGCTAGCCCATTTGTATAACGTCCAACGTGCACTTAATAATCTCCCTAGAAGGTCTCTGGGTGGGCGGACCCCGTACATGATGCTCTTCGGAATCAGAATGTTTGTTCCAGACCTTGATGGTCTAGACATGGCGGCGTCGACCGCACCCTTTGACGTAGATGATCACTGTGCTGTTTTGCAGACTCTACAAGAAGCCAGAGACTCTCTTTCGAAAGAACACTTGCCCTCCACATCTGAAGCTGAGGTTCAGATTCCGGTAGTCGGCTGGCTACCCCGAGTTGGAGACCTGGTCCGTGAGAAGGTGGAGAACAAGAAGGAGTTCGGCCCCTCTTATCGTGCACCAGTTCCAGTGCTTGGAGTGCAGGGTACAAGAACAGTCATTTTACCTCCACTTCCTGGTCGCAAAGAAAACAGGTACATCTCTATTGACAATGTCAAACTTCAGCGAGTGGCCGATACTTCTTAGTATGACTCCGGCAGTTTCATGCCAGACGATGCAAAGAAATTCAATGTTGGTTCCTGCTTCTAACACCTTGTCTGATGTTGCCATCGAGATGCAATCAGTTACTGATCCCTTGTTGATACCACCGGCTGGTGGTTTGCCCGAAGAAACTGAGTATGCTTATCCTACACATGGACCCTCGCCTGTTTTACAATCTACAGCACTTGGCCAGTCCCGTTTCTCCTTTGACACTAACTCTTTGCCCTCAACTCCCCCATCGAACATTGCTGTTTTTGTAAGCTGGTTTAAGAGACATTTTTTGATAGCCCCTTGGACATACATCTGGTTGCTGCTTTTCAGTATTTTTTTGTTTATGTCCATTGGATTTGTTATAGTTTTTTTCCGTTTGGTGGATGGCCACTATCTCAAAGAGAGATCGACAATTAGACTTATCAATGGAACTTTGGCCCCCCACTCCTCGTCCCACATCATGAAAAGGGACCAGACTTTTGTGAATATTACTGCCTGGCCCGTCATGGATGGAATCGCATGGGATGCTGTTAAATTTCAAATTCATGGGCCTACAGAGGTCATTAATGTACCTAATGTATTTCGTGTTTCTATGGGTGATGTAGTTAAACAGAACATACGTTCTGATGATTGGGATGTACACGCCATTGAGGCACTGTTTTCAGATTTGAAATATTATGCCGCTTTTGATGCTGAGGATTTGTATGAAAATGCGGCTAATTATGCAGAACAGTATTGTTTTCAACATTATGGCAATCACTTCCTGCATAAAGCGAATACATTTAGAAATTTTGTAAATTTTACCCAATGGGAACACTGTCCCACCCCCTCGTTTGGCAGTTCACTAACATTAGTTGATAAGTATACTTACTTTACTGATTTCAGTGTTTCAGCCCCGGCATCCTTTTATTTTAAAGTTAAGCCTGAGTCTGCCTCCAAGGTTAGACTGACACACACCAAATTGCTTTATTCTAAGTCCTTTATGGATGAGTTGTCAATCAAAGGTTATGATCTATGGAAGGCTACTATTGATCTTAAGTCGGTTTGGGGTTCCAAACCGTGGCAGGTTCAGGGAACTGAAGCTTTACACCGTGCCTGTCTAGTACCAAATCATATGTTGTTTTTAAATTCAACCATCTTCCAAACCACCTGTTTCGGATTGGCCACTTCTAAAAAACTAAATTCGCCTTCTGTGCCGGATCTGGGCGCTTACCCAAATTGGGATAACCACACAGATCTGTCCCTTCCTGCTTTGCAGTCATTAGTTTCTAATTCATCTTTCAATATTTCGAAATTTAGTAGTGAGGGATGGTTGATTTGGCAAAGCAGTTCTGATGCCTGTCAACGTCGTTTTCTGGGACTGAAACCGGGGTATACTCAGGAACGCGTAGACCCACGGTTTGAGTCGTCACATACAGTAACTACGTACTCTGTAGGGAAATTATGTCAGTCCTGGCTGCGACATTCCACCTTGGCATCTGTCAAAGTTCATTTATCAAAATTACATGACAAAATAGATTTGAATGATTTTGTTAAAGGTCCTGTGGGTGGCAGATCCAAAAGATGGGCGTATGCTATTTACAACGAAGTATGGAAACTGTCGCAAATTGAGGCAGCTTCACGATTGAGAGCTATTGATCAGGCTAATATGGAAAAAGTATTAGCAGTTATTGATAACAGCATTAGCACTCTTTCTTCTCGAATTTATACATTAGATAATATTGTTTCTTCAATTGTTGATATTGTGCATGATGATATGTCTGTATTGTATCATGGTCAAAACCAGTTGCGTTCTGTTATGCAGTTTGCAAGGACATTACAAACATTGAAGGCAGGGAAGGTCCCTTGGGACTATCTGAATACAACATCGTTATTTCTTCCCTTTAACCTTACTGACAAACAGCAGTTCATGTCCATGAAAGATGCTTCATATTCCTTGTTACATATTGAAAAGTTGGAGCCGTTACCTTTCTCTGTAGCGGAATTAGATTCAGCAGTGTGGTTATTACACGGATTGATAACTCTCCCGTTCGCCCTTTTTAAGTTTACCTCTTGTATGAAGCACTATGCTCTGGGTAGATATGAACAGCTGGGTACCGCTTTCATACATGAAGTCTGGTCCCTCCCTTTTACGTATAGATGTACAAGGGACGGTACTGAGGTTTATCTGAAGGGTGAGGAATGTACAACGACACCTGATCATTCTGTTGTATGTAGGCACATTCAGTTACACGGTGCTTGTAATGTACACGCCCCGAATTTGGCCTGCGTCCTCAAAGGTATCCCGGTACCAGTGATTACGCCATCTTTCACGCTGCTTGCAAACGGTAGTTATTTAATTTTAAATAATGAAGCTTGCTGCGGGATGTTAGTGGGAATCCCGTATATAGTAACTGTATCGCAGAGAGTTGTCTGCTGCAATAATGTTCTGTTTCCTCCCCCGCATGGGCGGCTGGATGCTTCCATCTGGCCTTCGATTCCAACCTTGAAAGCAGAGTTCAACAAGATGAGCAGAATAAGAGCGCTATTGTCCTAAAAGGAGGTGCCATTGACTTCCTCCCGGGAAACATTTGTCCTTCACGTAGCAAATACGCGCACTGAGGTACAGGCGCTTTTGAATACTGACCTCCTCCTGCATTTTGGAGCTTTGATCCAAACCATTTTCAATGCCTCGTCCACGACTGGCCTGGCTCATTTTTTTAAACTTGTGGGCTCGGGCCTCGTGACCTCTTTCCAAACTATTTTTGGTGTGAGTCCGGCATTTTTTCATTCTATTTTCTCGAGCGTCTTTGGAGGTGTCCCGTTAATTCTGGCGCTAGTGGCAGGTGTTCTACTTTTACTTTTCATCCCACGGAATGGCTGCTCTTTCTGTGCCACACGACAGCCTGTCCCGTCTGCAGCTTCTTCGTGACAGGATGCTTGAATACTATGGCGTCCTGCCATTGGCGACTTTGAGCCTGGCATATGGATTATCCTTCCGGTATTCCTACTTCACCTGCGTGCAACCTGTCTTCCACTGCCTAGATTGTCCCTTTGAATGGCCTATGGATTTGTGCTTAACCAACATGGTGTCTCCGGACCCGGATTATGATCGACTGATGAGGCCCTTAGTGTCTCACGAGTTCGCCTGTTCTGGTGTTCGGTTTATGGCCTGCGGTGCGGCGCATGGTATCCTGGGTAATTGGGACATCGCGAGAGCAGCATATGACTTCTTGGATATGAGTTATTTGGAAGTACACGCTGGTTGCCCTCTGATGGTGCTAGAGGCTCCGCTAATGGAAGAACATGTATGTTCCTTTTCTTTGATTAACTGGATGGCTGAAACCTTCAGTGGCCGTGCCAATGATTTTCTGCTGGAAGCAGTGGCCACATATGCTGCATATACATTCATGGATTGAGTGAACTGTCGTCCACTGTGTTTTCCTCACGTGTCTTGAACAGTCCCTGTGCGTCTGCACTTCTGCCCGGTGAGGCGTTTTTTCATTTTTTTCACCCCCCCACTGCACGTTTGAGGTTTTTGGTTTTTTCTTTCCACTTTTGGTTTTTTCATTCTCGGACTTTGCCTGAACTGACCCTTGTTTTTTAAGTTGAATACGCCTTGTTCTGCTCTGTCGCACTTGAACTCTGCGTTCTCTCTTTTCTTGCATACTAAGTAGTGCTTCGATCAAGGGGGCATGTAGTAAGGACTCCCTTAATACGTACATACATTGTTAAGTTAGCATAACCACGTTAGAGGTTAGAAAGCCATCTTGCTGCTTTTGCGCACAACACTGCGTTCACATGTTATTGCTTAAACAAACTGCTGACTCGTGTTTTGCCTCACACGAGAGCAATCTGTTGTTACCACCCCGAGCTCTGCGCAACGACCTTGGTCTGCACATGATGTGACAAACAGTCTGAGTTGTTAGACAATGCATGTTTTCCACTCTAGGTTGATCGACCCACTATTTAGTCATAACACACGAGCAGCTGCAAATACCTGAAAGTTGGTGCTTTTAATATCACAGACATCATGTTTATTATGCAGACCGAAGACGAGCCTTCCTGCGAGAAGACTCCTGATGCTCCTGTGATGTGATTTCACTAAGCTGATCTTTGAGGTATGGGGTCCCCTATTCAAGCCTAAGAGACCTTCTACTAGTCTAATAATAATATTAGCTTCTTAGTAAAGGGAAGGTGGTAGTATCCACTGTCATTATAACATGATCACCCCTTTTATATTCTATGGTATTGTAACGATGTTGATGGTTTTGATTTTAATCATTTGTCTGCTTGTATTAGCCAAAGTACTGCATCTTAGGACACGTGGTCTATAAAAATAAACTCTTTTTATTTACACCGTGTCTCTGTTGATTATTGTTGTGGACTGATGTGAGAATAATATACGAACAGGTATTTCCGATTCCCACCATTACTGAGAGTATACTGAGTCGCTTGTTCTGGGTTGTCTTTTCATTGGGACCGCCGAGCTAAATCTCGGATAACGAATGGGACACTTATGCTAGCCGGATACTGGGTTCTGGGTTCTGAGGTGAGTTTCTGGTACACCACAATTCACTGAGGTCCTGGGGTTCTACGCATAGTTCTGTGTATAAGCAGAATCCCTGCAACACTTGCAATGTTCAACACTCCGTCCATCATTTTCTTTGGTTTTTGCTTTGTTCGCAATAAGTTGGCAGGGTATGCTCAGACGTGAGTCCCTTACTCACTTTGCCACTGGATTCAAGCAAGCCTGGCTGAAGACGGCTCAAATGCCAGAAACCAGTCCTAGGAAGTTTGTTTCCGGTCCAGGGAAGACATGGTTTGGCAGTTTGGGCTGGACTGTTCCCATGAGGCACAGGGTCAGACTGATTTGCATAAGGCCATGTCTGAACTGGGGTGGCAGAGTGGGCTAAAAAACGGAGATGGATTAAACCCAGATTAGTTGACTGGGGGTGAGTGCTTGCAATGTTCAACACTCCGTCCATCATTTCCTTTGGTTTTTGCTTTGTTCGCCATAAGTTGGCACGGTATGCTCAGACGTGAGTCCCTTGCTCACTTTGCCACTGGATTCAAGCAAGCCTGACTGAAGACGGCTGAAATCCCGGACATAGGTCCTAGGAAGCTTGTTTCCTGTCCAGGGGAGACATGGTTTGGCAGTTTGGGCCGGACTGTTCCCATGAGGCACAGGGTCAGACTGATTTGCATATGGCCATGTCTGAACTGGGGTGGCAGAGTGGGCTAAAGAACGGTGATGAATTAAACCCAGATTAGTTGACTGGGGGTGAGTGCTTGCAATGTTCAACACTCCGTCCATCATTTCCTTTGGTTTTTGCTTTGTTCGCCATAAGTTGGCAGGGTATGCTCAGACGTGAGTCCCTTGCTCACTTTGCCACTGGATTCAAGCAAGCCTGGGTGAAGACGGCTGAAATGCCAGAAATCGGTCCTAGTAAGCTTGTTTCCGGTCCAGGAAAGACATGGTTTGGCAGTTCGGGCTGGACTGTTTCCGTGAGGCACAGGGTCAGACTGATTTGCATATGGCCTTGTCTGAACTGGGGTGGCAGAGTGGGCTAAAGAACGGTGATGGATTAAACCCAGATCAGTTGACTGGGGGTGAGTGCTTGCAATGTTCAACACTCCGTCCATCATTTCCTTTGGTTTTTGCTCCTTAAGATACCCGCCATCAGCGAACAACTTACTGAACAGACTGACCACTATTTCGCAGAAAACCTTGGGTCGGTGGAATCAGCACAGACAATTTGGGAAGTGTATAAAGCAGTGTTGAAAGGCCACGCACTTGCGCTAAAGATGGGCCATATCCGGCGTCACAACGAGCACATACTTGAAATTGAGAGTGACCTACAACAACCAGAGTTGCTCCATAACTTAGCGCACCGCCTAACTACTAGACGACTTGAATACACAGCCCTAGTGCGAGAAAAGGCAAGGGGGCGATTGCTGTCCACAGTTCACAGAGTGTATGAGATGGGGGAAAGGGCGGGTAAGATGCTGGCTTGGCTCGAGCGTCGGGAACAAGAACACAGATGGGTGCCCGAGTTATCTACCACTGCGGGCGTGAAAATATCTGACCCGCAAGAAATTGCAGATATGTTTGCAGACCATTTGGAGAAGGTATACACATCCTCCACCACGTTCACGTCGGAAGACTACCGGCAACTACTTGTGGATAGTGATTTACCCTCCCTGACGGAAACAGACAGGGTTGATTTGGAGGCAGATATCACTAATGAGGAACTCTGCAAAGCTATATATAGTGTTCCGTCAGGAATAGCGATGGGGCCAAATGGCATCCCAGTAGAGTTTCTTAAATCCATGGCGGTGAAGATAGCCCCCCACCTTAACCTTATGTGCTCGGAGAGCCTGGAGAAGGGCCTACTGCCACCAGGTCAGAGACTGGCGTCTTTAGTGGGTATATGTAAACCCGGGAAAGCAGCGGATAGTTGCGGATCGTACAGGCCAATCTCGTTAATAAATGGCTAAGGTTCTAGTGAAACTATTGGCCTCCCGTTTGAATGCCGTGTAGCCGTCCCTGGTCCATGCGGACCAGTCTGGCTTCATCACTGGTCGCAACACAGCGTTAAAGATTCGCATGGTCCATAATGTGCTTGCGAGGCAACCCTATTTGGAGGAAGACGCAGTGATCATGTCATTAGATGCCTTTGGATCTCAGGTTTGCTGAGAGCATAGATGGGCCTCAGGGAAGCATGGAAACCCACCTCCTGTATTGCAAAATCGTGTCCTTCGGGAGCAGCGTCGATGCAAACCGGACAGATGCGTCTTTGGTGCCTGACTTTCAGGGGAGTAACTCCTTTACTCCAAGGGATATTCTTTGGTCATCCAATGTCGTGTAGATAGTAGAAGTTCTGGGATTCTGTAGCAGAGTTTCATCCAGGTAAATCTAAAGTCCTGCAGTCAGGGGTTCCTACTTTATACCCAAGGAAGGGGTGGAACAAACTCTGGGGACCCACCAATGGGAGGGTCAGGACAGAGGGGTGGCTAAACCCATGTCCTTTGTCCAGTTTTGTGCCAGAGTAGGGGCTGAGTGCCGGTTTGAGCTGGACTATGCACAGGGACACCAAATGTGCCCCCAGTGCAGACATCAAAGCACTCTTGGAGTGCACCCACCCAGCCCCAATACACTAAAGCCTGTCTGGGAGGTGGTCACATCTCCCTGTGACAGGAAACCTATTGTCCAGGCCTCCCCTGCCGGAGTTTCGTCCAGCAGCAGGAGGGCATACTCGTGTTTGTGGCTGGCAGCATCCATTTTGTGATGCGAAGGTCTGTGAAGCTGGTACCGGGTGTACCGGTAAAGCAATGGTTCTCACTTTAGTAGGGTGGAATTATACCTCCCACACCAGTTACTGGTGTGGGGGTATGATTCCAAGGTGTTTGACACCAAACACGACATGTTTCCATGCAGCCATTCCAAAGTTAGCATTTACAGCAAGGTTGTAATGCACTTAAGAGTATATGGTTTGGCTGCATCACAAACAACCTCAGAATTAAGGTTCCGAAGGCTGCAGAGGGGCTCTGCTCATGCAGGGGCACCCTCTCACATAAAACCCAGCACCCTGCCTTCAGGATTGATAAGGCCTGCCATAGGGGTGACTAATAGGTTTATAAGTGCAGTGATATGGAGAGATATAGGGAACCTATATCGCAGTAAGGTGTGCATACACCACCTTACACAGGCTGCAGTAGCAGACCTGTTGTGTCATTTTGAATGGCTTCCCAAACACCCCCCCTCCCCTGAAACTACACCCCCGGGTGATGGCTTCTATCGACTAAGTTGCTCCGATTAAATCTAAGACTTGGACTAGAGCTTTAGCATCTACACCCTGGTACTCGGAAGAACTGAAAGACCTCAGACGGCAGTGCCGGAGGCAAGAGCGGAACTGGAGGGCCAACTCCACTCTAGAGGGGAAAGGCAAACATAAAGATTTGTTACTTATGTATAAACGTGCTATTGTGGCTGCCAAATCTCCTCACTACGTTAACAAAATCAGGTCTCCCACCAATTCACCTACCAAACTCTTCAATGTGTTTAGAGAGCTCTCAGATGGCTCAGCAGTCCTTGGACAGATCACAAAGTTGCTACAACAATGTTGAGGTGTACTTCAGAGATAAGATCTTGAAGATCTATTCTGACTTTAATGTCAGTGGGGATAGGCCTCCCCTCACGTTGCCTGCTCAGGACACTACGGATCGTCATTCCTCAGCAGTTGTGTCTGCTTTCCCTCCCATCCCCCCAATGAAAGTATAAAATCTCCTTCTAAACCTGAAGTCAGGTTCCTCTGATGATCCCTGCCCTCCTTGAATTTTGCAACACGCCCCTGATCAGATTGCGACCTTCCTGGCAAAGGTCTTCAATCAGGTATTGTCAATGGAAGTGTTTCCCTGACCTTGGAAGGAGGCAGCAGTTATTCCACGTCAAACGAAACCCAATGAGGATCCTTTGGACTTCAAAAACCTGCGCCCAATTTCTCTTCTGCCTGCACTGGGAAAAAGTCTTGAAAAAAATATCAACAAGGAACTGGCTGAGTTTATTACAGCCTCTTGAACCCCGAACAGAATGGGTTCCGCAGTGGTCATAGCACCGAGTCGGCACTGGTTCCCACTGCAGATTCCATTCGCTGCCAAATCAAGGAGACTCTGCTATCTTGGTAATGTTGCATCTGTCAGCGGCATTTGACACAATATACCCACCCCGCTTGGTGTGAAGATTGCATCAAGCAGGGCTGAGGGATACATCTTTGGACTGCCTGGGTTTCTTTTTTGACAAATAGGACTCCAATAGTCAGCTGTGGGAACTTCAGGGCAGAACTGTTCTAGCTCCTTTGTGGGGTCTCACAGGGGTCCTTCTATTTAACATATATGTTACTCCCCTGGCTAAACCAGTGCAGTCGTTTGGCTTTCAGGTGTTGTCCTATGTGAACGACACCCAAATCATCGTTTCCATATCAGAAGATTTGCCCTTGGTAGCTGATAAATTCAAAATCTGTATGATCAGTGTGAGCGCATGGATGAAGATTAAATGCCTATCATACAGAGATTCTGCTCTTTGGGGCACTGCAGTCAGTGTGGTCAAAGCTCTGGTGGCCAGAGAAGTGGGGTCCTTCACCTACCCCAGTGGCTTCCGCTAAAAACGTAGGTGTTATTTTTGATAACACTCTTGCCTTTCAAACCCAGGTCAATAGGACCGCGAGGTCTCCCCATTTATTCCGGCTGAGCTCGGAGAAGCAGTGGTCATTGCTCTAATTACATAGCCCCTAGATTATTGCAATGCTCATACATAAACATCAATAAATCCTCGCTTAACAGACTGCAGGTCATTCGGAATTCGGCAGCCTGCCTGGTCCTGAATGTTCCTATACAACTCATAGTTAGGGAAGGCATGCACTCCCTTCGCTAGCTGCCTGCTAGGAAGTGTGTGACATACAAAGCTCTTTGCATAATATTTCTGGCTCTTCATCCTCAAGGGCTGGTGCCTCTGAAAACAACATTTCACTGGCATACCCCAAAAAGATACACCAGAACCTGGGCTTCTATGGGAATTCACAAGGGCATATTATCAAGCCCATTATCGCTGCTTTAGCGGCGGTTTCCTGCCGCTAAAGAGGTGATAACGTTATCGCCGTTCCTTGATAATATGGCCCCACATTCTTTTAAAGCCAGACGGATTGGCATTGACAGTGCTTGTTTTCATGTGGTGATCTAGTGTTAATGGTGTCTTCATTCAGTCTGTTTGAGGCCTCTGATAGCCTCGCCCACTGTCTTTGGTCAAAGCTCCTCATTAAGCAGCTTTGAGCCTCAACTAATATCTCATGTGCTCTCCATCATCTACAAATATAAACAATACCTACCTTCATCCTCGGCGAACCCATGTCATGCTCAGACAAGATCATGTCCAGCTCATGGACCACTGCCACTACTCCTCCAACACCCTCACTTGACTGAACCTCATCACCCCCGGCTTGTGCACGGGTATCACTATCGAGTACACTTGTGCATGCGAAGCTTACCATAAGTCCATTGCACTCGTGTCTGTCGATGAAAGCCTTTGCATGATTTGCTTCTGTGGATGCCCGTAGAGGTTCACGTAGACGCAGAGCAACAAATCAATGACATTGAGCGAAAGTTGTGAAACATGTTTATTGAATGTGCAAGCATGCAAATACGTTAAATAAAGGATCATTGGCTCCAGTAATGCAGTTGTATGGACATACGATGAACAGAAAAGAACAAAACCATATTCTGGTGGAGAGTTTTTGTAAGTTACCAGCTGAAGCATGTGAACACAGCTCCATCAATGGATGGCAGTCTTACTCCAGCTACTGGATAAATCATAGGCTGTTCTGGAATATGGTGGCCCCATTGCTTAGACAAGTCATGAGCCTTGAGGCATAAGGGGCATTTTCTCAGGCAGGTCCTGCTCCTCGATAGACCTTATTTGCAGTATTTTTTTACATCCACGTTCTTGTACTCGGGGTTGTACTTAGACTTGGAGAAGCAGATGGCGGCAGCTCGGTCGCACTCACAGATAAATGCCTCGCAAGGGTTGTTTTTACCTGGAGAAAGAAGAGAAGTTTTTGTTAAAAGTTGTGTCTTATCTGAGAAAGCAGGAAACCGTGGGAGAATAGGGTGCATGTGAGGGACATTGGGACTGTTGTTGGCCCGTGCCAGAACAAAAAGATCTCTGGACTTGACTCAGGGGTCCATACCTGAATATTACACTCTTCCGACTTTCAAGACTTTACAGAGTTTGCTTGCATGGCTGCTGCTTACTGCTGGAAGTTTTAATCACCCCCTTCAAAGAGTGTACAACCTGGCCAGGGTCCACCATGCACCTAGCTATTGTGAATTTTACTAGGCACAGTTATGCTGAACCCAGGACAACTGGACGGTTCTGTTCTCCATCCTTGTTTGCAGCATACATAGATAGAGGAAAACACCTCACATGATTGTTTTTGTGTAGGAAGGCGTCCCTTCCTACACAAAAACAATCTCCCCTAAAACGCAGACACCCTTGCACCATGACGCAAAGGTGCCTGCATTGACACATGGCCGCCTATTGCACGCCAGCTTAGGGGAAAGTACAGGGATGTGACATATTGTTGTAAATATGATGCATACCAGTGCTTTGAAAGTGACGCAGCACGGCACAGCCAAATGGCTTGCAGTGCCACGCTGTGTCACTTTCTTGTAAATATGCTCTTAATGTTTAGCAATACTTTCTTACCTGTCACTGATACCCCGTCATTGTAAAATGTCACTGTATGTAGAAGTCACCTATTCTAAAGCAGTAAGCGTCACGAAGTGTTAAGTGTGTAAATGAGGAGCTGTATTATGGATGTAGACAAATGAATATGGTAATATGTTTATGATGCTATAAAACTCAATAAATAAAGTTAAAAAAAAGTGTTTAGCAATGCTTAGGTTCCCATTATCAGTGACCACACGCAGCTGGCCCAATTATGGCACACTTATACGTTTTTGAGCCTAAAACCAGTAATATTTCTATATGATGTACTAGTACCATACGTTCATTTGCATGTTTTTCCCAATTACAGGGCCGTTTTATAGGTGAATCTCTGGCCAGAAATCCTGTTCCTCTGGTAATGGGGCCCTTTGTGTTTATTTACCCATCGGAGTGTTTATTATACTTGCCGGCTCTTTCCTGTTTAACTGCCCCCCTTGTCACACTGTGATCCCACTCAAAGTACCTTGAATCAGCTTTTGTGGCATTCTACTGTGGTGTGTCTAATTCAGGTGTACACATTGTCACTGAAAGGGAGAGTTAGAGAGAGAGAGAGAGAGAGAGAAAGAACCTAGTACTGATTGAGACTGAGGGGCATATTTACAAGGGCATTGCTCCACAGAACGTCACTTTTAGCAACGTTCCTGTGGCGCAATTCCCTGCCCATATTTACAAAGTGTTGTTAAGCCACTTTTTGTGGCTTAACGCTGATTTGTAATCATGGTACCATTTCAAGCAGGTATCTGCGTGAAAAGGGCGTTCAGTGGGTGTTGCTGTGGGCGTTCCCCCGCAGCACCCATTGGTTTTTGACGCTGCCCCAGATTTACAAGAATGTGTAAATCTGAGGCAGTGGCAAAAGCTAATGCCATGCAGGAGCAGGCGTTAGAATGGTGCAACGAGGAAAATACTTTTATTTCTCCTCGTTTTTGCAATATACCTTCCTGCACATAAACAATCATTAAATAATGAGGATTTGCAGCTTCTATGTATGCTGCATTGTGCCGCACACATAGAATAACAAATCGCCATTATTGATTGTATATGTGCATGAAGGTACAACTTCCTACACATAAACAATCATTCCCTGTAACGCAGGCACCCTTGAACATAGGTGCTTGGCAGCTAACTTTAGCGCCAGCGCTGGGGAAAATACAGGGGTGCTCTGTATTGTAGAAATACGATGCATCCCTGCATTTTAGAAATGTCGGAGCTCTGCGCTCCGACATTTCCTTGTACATATGCCCCTAAGTGACGGAGAACCAGAAATTGGGCAGTAAACAGAGCCCAGGGTACATACTGCTGCAGGTGATGCTGGTCCCAGAGCATGAATAGGTGTAGTTCTCGGTGTAGGGGTTGTCACCGATGCCTCTGCAGCTGGGATGGCTCATAGCTTGACCGTAGCAGTCATCATGGACGTAACAGCATCTGTAAGAGAAGGAAAGAAACACTTGTTCATACGAGATCATAGCAAATCGCGGGATGTTATGTTATGAGATGTTATAAATTCTTGTAAAGCACATGGCTGTCCCAGCAACGGGGCGTCCCAGCGCTAAGATTGACAGGAGCATGCAGGGAAGGTTTCAACTAAAGGTTAGAGAAAATACATGTTTTAATAATTTTTCTGATAGCCCAATGGTCTTGCGTTCCCCCGAGCAGCAAGAGGGATAGAATTCCATAGGACGGGTGCCATGGCCCTGAAAGAACGTCCCCCTGCTCTTTGCCTGCACACTCAGGAGACACAGGCCAGATGCAGATCCACGGAGCACAGGGCTCAAGCCGGTACATACGGTAAGCACAGCCCGTACAGGATTTGCCGGCCTTGGCCATGCAAAATCTTGTGCGTAGTACAGAGAGTCTTAAAATAGACTCTCTGTTCTATTGGCAGCCAGTGAAGTCGGCGAAGAAGGTCTGAAGCATTGTAATGCATAGGTAGTGCAAAAAGCATATGGGCAGCAGCGTTCTGGGCCCGTTGAAGTCTTTTGGTCACGGATTTATTCACGCCAAGTAAGAGCCCATTGCAGTAGTCTAGTCGGGACTGTACAGTAGATTGGACAATCATTTGATTGATGGAAGCGTAGATGAATCCCAGAATGGGTTTCAGGCCACGTAAGAGGCCAAGAAGCAAGTGCCTGCCACTATTTTGGCTTGACTTCAAATGAGAGGGCACTGTCCAGCAGAACTTCTAAGTTCTTAACCACGGTTTTCGGTTGGGGAGGGGTACCCAGGGTCATAGGCCACCATTGGTTGTCCCATCGATGGGCATCCCGGCCCACCAGGAGCACCTATGACTTGGTGGAGTTCAGTTGCAAGTAGTTATCCACCATCCAGTCAGATATGGCCATAAGATCATCTTGAAATTTAGCTTGGTCCTGTTTGGAGTTATTGGAGAAAGTGGATATCAGTTGGGTATCATCGGCGTATGATACCATGTCGATGTTCCGTGCTTTGGCCAGAATGGCCAGGGGGCGGACATAAACATTGAATAGGGTGGGGCTTAGGACAGAACCCTGGGGAACACCATATCCGAGAGGGTGGACGCTGGAAAAAAAAAGGACTAGCAGAGATCTGAAAGAAAAGATCTGTCAGAAATGACGCAAACCAGGCCAGCACCTTGCCCTTAACCCCGATCTCCTCTAACCGCTGTAACAGAATCTTATGGGAGACCGTGTCAAATGCTGCACTGAGGTCCAACAAAATCAGTGCCAAGGTTTTGCCCTCATCCAGAGTGGCCCGTAGCTGCTCTGTGACTGCAAGTAGTGCAGGCCGAAAACCCTTTTGTGACCTATCCAGGATAGGTCACAAAATGATACGGCAGAACAGTCAGCAATGGTCATTCTCAAAATCCAGTCTGACCCACTGGGAATCTCTCATACGGTGGATGTGCTGCAGCGTGGCTGGTAGAAAGGAGGACTTCAGCCGTCACAACAGCTCGGCGGCAGCCTGCCTGCCAGCCTGCCTGCCTGCCTGCCTGCCTGCCTGCCTGCCTGCCAGGGTCTCAATTCCTCTCTAATAATCCAGGTGCCTCAGATGCCAAACTTGGCTACAGATCTCATCCAGTGCTTAATTTGTAAAAAACATAAATGCCAGGTCCCTCGTCTAGAAGTCAGTGTAGCTTGCACCACCCATTGCCCCTTCCAGCTCTGCCAATGAAAGCGCCAACACAACTAATAACCATCGCACTTTTACAAGTCTGATAATTCAGGCTGTGCCAGGCCACAAAGCTATAAGAATGTATTTGGTCGCAGGTATTGGTCATGTTTGATGTGTATTGAATTAATAAACAGCTGTTGTACTCCTCTCTAAATTAGACAGACAGCGCCATGTTGTGGCAGTCTATCAGAAGTGCTGGTGTTTACAATCATGTGCCAGGGCCTGCACCAGAAACCACCGGCTCATATGAAGCACTGATCCCAATGAGAGAACTACAGTGAGAGAAGAGAAGGAAAGCGGATGCAGAGGGAAATAAGCAAAGGAGAGGATGCCTAAGAAAGAGAGGAGGCAAGATAGTGAGATAAAGTTGGTGCAAGAGCGATCTATGGCAAAAGATACGTAGAAGAAAGGTAACTCTCTTGGCAGGCAGATGCTCTCACTCACCTGTCCAGATCATCGAGTGGAGTCCCGCTGCCTCCGTAGCCGCAGAAACAGCCGTAGTCGTTGTAGTCCAGGAGAGGGTTGCTGGAGGGGACGGCACACTTTATCATGTTCCTGAAATTCAATAGTGAATTCAGGTCTGGGCTGCCATTTTTTGCAGAGGCCACTGCAGAGAAAGAAGAGGACTTATGTCAGGTATCTTCATGTCATCAGCAGCATGAGGAAACGAAATGTGTAGACCTCAGAGTGCAGCACGAGGAAGGAGGGTGGAGGCCTGGGAGTGCAGCAGAGGTAAGGCAAGATGTAAACCAGTCTAAAGTTGGGGGCCTCACAGTGCAAAGCCAAAGCCATATGAGTCTACAGGTAGATCAAGAAATGGTAGCATGGGCCAGCGCCACTTAAGATCTGGTATCTTTGGGGACAAGTCTGCATGGGCAGCTCCACCCAAACCCTCTTGATCTTCCGGAGGCGCTGAGCTGTCAGGAAATACTCTCTTTTTTGTTGTGTAGTTTGCCTCCAGGTGTGAGGAGCACCTCTACAATAAAGTGCTCAATGCGTGGAACATCAGAGGACCCCTCTTTTACAAGAGATCTGCAGGGTTAGTGAGTGTTATTCAGTCTTGCACACAGCGGCACATGTTTTATCAACCCATTATTACAGGCCTCCATTACACTCAGTTAGATCATGATGCAAGGGTGTCTGTGTTCGGGCTAGGCAGATATTTTTGGCACCAGATAAGGGAAAATACAGGGGTGCGTCATATTGTTGTGAATATGGTGCATCCCTGTGTTTTTTAAATGACACAGCACGGCGCTGCTAAATTGCTTGCATCACCGTGCTGCACCATTTCTTTGTGAATATGCCTCACTGTGCTTTTAAACTATAATGGTATCTCCCTAGTAAGACTGTATTATGAACTAAAACACCTCACTGGTGAGACTATGCCATAAGCTAAGGACACCTCACTGGTGAGACTATGCCATGAGTTAAGGACACCTCACTGGTGAGACTATGCCATAAGCTAAGGACACCTCACTGGTGAGACTATGCCATGAGTTAAGGACACCTCACTGGTGAGACTATGCCATGAGTTAAGGACACCTCACTGGTGAGACTATGCCATGAGTTAAGGACACCTCACTGGTGAGACTATGCCATAAGCTAAGGACACCTCACTGGTGAGACTATGCCATGAGTTAAGGGCACCTCACTGGTGAGACTATGCCATAAGCTAAGGACACCTCACTGGTGAGACTATGCCATAAACTAAGGACCCCTCACTGGTGAGACTATGCCATGAGTTAAGGACACCTCACTGGTGAGACTATGCCATGAGTTAAGGACACCTCACTGGTGAGACTACGCCATAAGCTAAGGACGCCTCACTGGTGAGACTATGCCATAAGCTAAGGACACCTCACTGGTGAGACTATGCCACAAGCTAAGGACACCTCACTGGTGAGACTATGCCATGGGTTAAGGACACCTCACTGGTGAGACTATGCCATGAGTTAAGGACACCTCACTGCTGAGACTATGCCATAAGCTAAGGACACCTCACTGCTGAGACTATGCCATGAGTTAAGGACACCTCACTGGTGAGACTATGCCATGAGTTAAGGACACCTCACTGGTGAGATTGTGCCATGCACTGTGAAAATGTCACTGGCAAGACAGTGAAATGAGCTAATGAACGAATGAGCTGAGAGCTGCACCCTGGAGAGGCCGTGCGTCTAATCTATAAGAGCAGCTTCCTGAGAGTCTGTGTCGAAAGTGAAGGCGCCTCCTCCTTCATGAACTAGGTGCACCTCGCTTATGAGAGCGCGGCATGACCTAAGGGAATCTCCCTGGTGACGCTGCACCTTCCTCATGATGAAGGATGGTCTGTGGACCCTTCTCAATGGCTGTAGCAGCCTTTGCTTGTAGGACCATGAGAGGTGGGCGATGCCTTGGGCTGCCTCAACCCTTCTGTGCCGTGAAACCAGCAGATCCATAAACTCATCCACTTTCCAACTAAGTGGCCTTCTGTACCAGAGGCTTCTGCAGCCTGACTGACACTTCTGCTAGTAAACTCAAGAGTCAGACACAGAGATGGAGGCTTCTATAAAACAGAGAGGAGTGAATGACAGAGAAAGGTAGAGTTGAGATGCCCCACGGATATAGTATCCCCATGAAGAGAGCGCTGTGCCAGGAGGAGAGCTGGAGACTGCATTACCTGCCAGGAGTAGGGCGGCTAGGAGCAGCTTCATGGTGAGGGTGTCTTGGGTGTTCCAGCAGCAAACTGAAGGTGTCCCTCCAACCAGCCTATTTATTCCCTAACACTGACCTTCATTTCAGCTCTAGATAATATTTACATTTTTAGCTTTTTCCGCTCCTCTTCTGGCATCTGCAATGTTCCTGTTTTGTTGACAAGCATGTGGGCTTGGCCTTCACCACATGGGAAAATCTTGTCCTTGGGGAAGGGTTTGACATCTGAAGTCTTTCCAGGAATTGAAATTCCTCTCATTTGGCAGCCACCAAACTTTGAATTTACTGCTCAGGGTCTCACATTGTTGGAGCTGTCTCTTCATAGGATTTCTCTCCACTGTGTTTACTTTTGACTGTATGCGTCACATTCATGTACAGTACAACAACTTCCATCTAAACAACGACCAATCACTGGGTCTTGCAAACAAATAAGCACCTATAGTAAACATTAGCAGTCCATGCAGCAGGGAACCTTAAAGGAAGTGGTGGAACAGGATGAACACTTAACTGCGCCTTAGGATTTTTAAGGGTCTGGCGACCAGTCCGTTGCAACATTAGGGTATCAGAGGCATTTACTTTGCTGCCCTTGCAGAAAACTGACCACCATATTTATAGTTCCCCACCAGGCAGACGGAGATCTGTATACATTCAGCAGAGCCACTGTTACGTTGAAGCCATGTTTAACGAGGTGATCCGAACAGATTGTAGCTCTAGCAAATTCCCAAAGCAAGATTTTCTTTTTGAAAACAAAACATGAATGGCCCTGACATGCTGGGAGTATTTGTCCCAACATGAGGGCATTTCTTTTTTGTTTGCTTTCCTATTTGGGACCACAAGCCTTTCCCTCGCCATCCCGAACAGGGAAAGAGTGCATCAGATCATCTCCCTAAATAGATTGGGCGGTCTGAGATACCTTGATCAACAGCCCAATGTCAGTCAAGCCGTCGGTCTAAGGTTTCTGCCGGAAGCGGCAGCGGAGGCTCTAATGGTGGTCACATGACTTTAAATGGAATGGGTGGACTGCCAGTTTGGCATAAAGGGCACTCCTCCAATTTTGTGGCAGAATATCCTGTCTGCCAAACTCTAGATAAGCCTCTCTATAAGAACCAGATTTGTGGGAGTCACCAGACCAATGCCATTCAAGGTCATGCCTTATATGCCCTGAAAAAGAGAATCTGATGCCACCTTCCCTTTTTGAACAAGCATTGGCAAAGCCGCTAGTTCTGGATTCAATGCACATAGTGAACACAGGCATGCACAAAAGCTCACAGAATATTTCTGCTGTGTCACTATTTAACCTTGTGCATGGCACTGAAACTTTCAAAACACTAGCTGAATTGACTATCATACAAGTTTGTAAAATTGTGTGAAGATTCATCAAACGTTGCCAAAGTTATTGACAAAAGAATAAGTGCTTTTCCTATGGAAACTAGATCCTACCTATGACTACCTACTGGTGACGCCAGTATATATATATTGGAATTGGCATTTAAAAAACCTTAGAAATTCACTGAAAAAACCATAGGTTTCAGGGGTGTTATAGTTAGCTGGACAGGAGACACTACAAGGAGAAATGTCTTCATTTCTCCTATTTTTTTCCTTTTTATATGTGTGCTGCATTCTGAAGAACATATAGAAAGAGGAAATCGCCTGAATTGATTGATTTTGTGCAGAAAGGTGTCCCTTCCTGCACAAAATCAATCAGCCCCTCTACGCAGGCAACGTTGCGCCATGGTGCAAGGGTGCCTGTGTTGGCGCATGGCAGCCTGTTGTGCGCCAGCTCAGTGGAAAAGGACAGGAATGCTCTGTATCTGATAGATATGGTGCATTCCTGCCCTTTTCTTTTGACGCAGGGCAGCACAGCAAGATTCCTTGTGGCACTGCCCTGCACCAAAACCTCATAAATGAGGCCCAAAAGGATTTTGCATTGGGCTGCGCCACAAAAGTGAGGCTTACCCAAAGCAAAGTTATAGTAGATCTGTGCCCCAATGTCTGAAAGGTTTTAAACTTTGTCTTGCATAGTATCGCACACTTGAAGGGAACGCTTCCAGTACAGAACCTGTGCTAGAAATCACACACCTTTACACTGTGGAGTTAAGATGTGTGCTTGGTGCTAAATAGTCTGATTGTGTGCCAGTGTTGGGGAAGAGAGCAGCAGCGCCATTCCTATGTATATAGACCTGTACAGAGCGTACATTTTTTGCGCTCCGGTGGCGTTGCGCCGTTCACCATATTTACAAAATGGCTCTAAGTCACTTAACGTGACTTAATGCCACCTTGTAAATATGCCCCTTTCGGCAGCAGTCCGCTGCGGCAAAGGGGCGGGCTGGGTGTTGCAGTGGGCGTTCCAACGTAACACCCATTGCTTTTTGACGCTGCCACAGATTTACAAGGCTGGGACTGTGGCAAAACTGAGGCCAGGATGCCAATGCGAGGAGTAATTAATAATTTATCCTCATTTTGTGCTCTTTCTATGTGCAGCACACATAGAAATAGCAAATCGCCATTATTGATTGTTTATGTGCTGGAAGGTGTACCCTTCCTGCCAGGGCCGGACTGGCCGTAGCGGGCACCGGGCAATCCCCCGGTGAGCCGCACGGGTGGGGGCCGGTTTTGGGCCCCTGGGGCCGTTTTTGTTACAGGGCAGTTTTTGCAGCATAGCTGCAAAATCGGCCCTGTAACAAAATCGGCCGAAAACCGGCCCTGGCAAAGAGCTCAGCGGCACCCCAACCCCCCGGGGGGCCGGCCGAGTACTTTGCCAGGGCCGGTTTTGGTTCCCACTCCGGCCCAACTTCCTGCACATAAACAATCGCCCCTGTAGCGCAGGCACCCTTGCAACATGGCGCAAGGGTGCCTGCGCTGGTGCTAGGCAGCTTTTTAAGAGCGCCAGTGCTAGGGGAAACAAAGGGGTGTGCCCCTTTATCAGCACATCTCTACGTTTCGAAAATGTCGGAGCGTGGCATTGCCAAATTTTCTTGAAAATATGCTCCTTGGTTGCTGCGCTGATTTGTACTAGAAATTAGTAAACCTGTCCCCATAGTTTATGGCTGTTTAATATCGGTACAAAACCTTATAGGTCTTCAAGGGTGAATTTTGATTGTTTGCATTAATAAAAAAATAAAATGTGGAACAACATTAGTTGCAACTTTATTTTTTCACAGAACAAAGACCTAGACTTGGGTGAATGCAGATACAAGAAGCTAAAAATAAACGTGGATTCATACTGTCAGAATTAGCTAAAAGAAAACTATCCCATAAAACAGAGAGTCCTTTATATAATGGATAAGTTATTATTATTAATACAGTGTCAGAAATACCTAGTTCCTATACAAGGAAATTGTTTTCTTAATTTTAAGACAGTGTTTGCTTATTTCGAACTTCTGGACATTTGTAGTTGGCCTGTTCTGATTACAGCAAATAGTATTTCTTGTCGAAATGTTGTCCTATTGGTCCCTGGAATTATGTTCTGTACTTTTGGAAGGGATGCCTATCTAGGCCTTGGCTACACCACTCGTTGCAAAAAAAAAAGAATCTTACCTGACCTGATATCTATATGTTAAATATAGGTTTCCTTCAGAGTTATCCTGATATCTATATGTTAAATATAGGTTTCCGTCAGAGTTATCCAGTAACCAGGGGAAGGTGGAGCAGAGGGACCTTGTCTGAGGCTGTGGGTTCCCAGGTCCTAAGCATGGGAGCTTTACCTGATTGCCACAAAATGGCTCATCAAAGTTGCTTTCTATTTTTTACTTCATTGCCAAGATATTGATCCAGGTGAAAAGATGTTATTGGTTCTAGCATATGATGGAGGCGTCAGTCTTCGATCCTACTGCCAGTAGCCTTTTTCTCTTAGTGGACCCAGTTTTGCGTTTTTGTCGTTTGCTTAGTTTATTATTCTGTGCCGTTCTGGCTGAGATTTTGTTATTTGTTTTGGAAATATGTATTTCTGTCTCTTCCATATTGAGGGGCATACTTATTAAGGGGCTTATTTATGAGCCCCCTGCGATACTTTTGCGCTGTCGATGCATCACTTTTTGTGACCCAGCGGCGGAATAAACAATGCTCATGTTGTGCCATATTTACAAAGTGACGCATCTAGGCAGATGCGTCACTTTGTAAACCCCCGCACCACATTATACCTCTGTCAGGTATAATGGATGTAGGGTGGGTGTTCCCCCTCAAGAAACCCTTGTAGAAGTGGTGCAGTGATATTCAGATGCCTCATGGCAGGCGTAAAGGTGATGCAGTGCAATGGAAATACGCCACCCCCATGCATTGCTGGAGTTTCGCCATGCTTATGACACAACTCCAGCAATGCATGAGTTTTGTGCCAACAGATACGTCAGGATTCCTGAGGCATCTGTCATTCCTTGCGACATGGAGCACCGTACAGTAAATACGGCTCATCCATGGTGTCGCAAGAAGGACAGCCACGGCCCGTATAGGGCGTGCCACCGGGCGGTGACATGGGGCGGGGGAGGGGCAGGGTGGGGGGTTGTAAAATGCGGCATACGGACGATTTCAGGTAAGTAACGGAAAAAAAAACGAATTTTGTTGCGCGCACTGCATCGCATTTCCATGCACAGTAACACCCATGCTCCACCAATGGAACGCCTACCACAACGATGTGTAATGCAACAAAACTCAAGCTGAGGCTTTGCGTTACATTTCTTTACAAAGTCAAACAAGGCATCTCGAATCACCCCTTGTGTGGTTTTGTAAATCGTAACTAAGACATTGCGTTGCCTTCGTTGTCCTGTGCGACACAATGACAACTCAGAGGTTTAATATATCTGGGCCGGAGTTTTTAGGTTTCACATGCATGTCACTTGCGCCATTCATGGGGAAAATATTTTATTCCATGCATTGTTTAAGGCAGCAGTTCTTAACCTTTTAACCACCACTGGTGACCCCTAATGATTCACTACTGGAAGCCCAGACCTTCCTGTGCAATGTCTACAATTTGAGCCTCAAATTAATCCATAAAAACACAGCAAACAAATACACAAAAGATCAAATAATGTATTTAACTTACCAAACAAAGAATACAAAACTTGACATTTTAGTATGAAGGTTGGACCATTTCAAAATGTAATTTCCATTTGTAAAAGATGAAGGGATATTCTAGAGTCTAGCATATCACTTTGTATTTCTGCTTCTAATGCATGTTCCCTTGTTGGCAGCGCATGCCAGTGTTGTAGTTGAGGCCACCGACCATCCATACTAGATTTAATTTGTTCTAGTTGTGCTGCTCCCATTAAATCAAGATAAGGATTTATTTAAATTTGTAGCCTACAATGTGAAATTCATTCCTATTTACAGGGCATTTTAAATATTTAAATTTTAGATGTTGCTTTTTGTGTATACATTTGTATTAATCTGCTAATATTATTTGATATCTAAAAAAATCGTGGACCCAAGGAGTAGGCATCCCAGACACCTGAGGTCCGTGGACCCCAGGTCCAGGTTAAGAACCACTGATTTAAGCGTCTTGGGTCAGTACTGGGAGCATTTTACAGTATGCCGCCAGCAGCTTGGTGGTATTTGAGAATGAGCTCTGAAAAATGGATTCCGCAGAAAAAGGGATGCTTTGTTGTCTGTGGCCTCCATGTTACAGATGCTTTTATCATCGTGTTTTCCCCAGTTTCACATTGACTCTCATCAACTGACTACAAATCAAGCAGCCATGTTGAAACAGTATTCTGCATATATTTTTGTTTTACCACTCCATAATGGCTGCCATTTTAGGTCTGGCCTAGAGTCCTCTTCAGCTTTGTTTGCCTGGATCATATTTTCCCCAAAATCCTTATTAAAAATCATATGTATACATATACATACATAAAGGGCCTTTCGGTCAGCTCTCTCAATCCACTGATTTGTTGAAGTTCCTTTTACTATTTGATTCTGCCCACCGCAGCACACAACACGGGGAAATGGTTCAGTCCTCTTTATTCATTGGCTGTCTTGTCCTGTAAGTGAAAGCAGTTTGCCTGGTCATGTGTGTGTAACCACTATAAAATAAGTGCTGTCCAGTGCAAAAGCTTTATTTTATTTTCAGACTCAGACAAGGTGACCATCTGCCTGGAAGGAACTTCAGTTCCAGTTTTTTTTATGACCAACTTTATTGAAGGTTTTTTGGCAAGACACCTAGGGTGCCTATTACAATCTCTGTTGGAAAGCCTCCGACCTGAGGTCGGAGGTTTTCCGACCGAGATCGTCGGTTTCACTTACGACTGCCTAATTACAATTTAGGCAGTCAGAAGTGAAACTGGGCGATCAATCCAGCTGGCTTTGGACGGGCTCAGTAGTAGGCCGGCTCGTAATTCATATGGTTGGCATTTTACGCTGTCCAGACTACAATGCACGGTTTCTGGCAGGCTAACCATGCCGGGCTTCCGACTTGGAAATCCTGTTGGAAAGCGTGTTTGATTAGTGACCTCTAGTTGGGGGTCGAGAGGGGGGACCATAGGTGCCCCCTTGTTGATCTGTGCACCATGTTACAGGCACGCTGAGGAACCTGCCATGCTTTCCAGGGATGAACACAGCCTCCCATTTCCCTATGGGAGCTTGTGCTACAGCTGGTTTACGTCCGGTTTACGGCTGTAACACAGGCTGCCATAGGGAAATGTGAGTATGTGACGGGAGATCGGTTGGTCTCGTTTCTGCAACGATGTCTGCCCGATATAGTAATAAGCCCCATAGTATCACAGTTCACAAGAGCAAGCCCAGCCATCAATATTGCAAAAGCCCAGCCATCAATATTGCAAAAACAGGGTGCGTGGCCAGCAGCCAAGGAAAATGGCCGCCGCCTAGAGGAGTTCCGGACCTCCACAAGACTCCCCAAGCTCCGCTTCACTTATCCGCATATAAACCCGACTGCGCTAACACGTGGCGGCATCGGAAGGAGATGGGCACCGATCGATCTGCCCGCGGTGAGCGGCGGCTGAAAACTCATTGAGATCCGCCATGACGAAGGACTGCGGGCTACATGCCATGCCAAGACCGTAGCCTCAAGTGATCCGTCAGCCCGAAAAACCAGAACCACGTCTTCCCTTCACTACAATGCACACAGAAGATACACTGCCCATTCCAACGCCAGGCGCTGATGTACCTGATGGGCAGGGTCCCATTCTGACCTTTGGGACCTCCGGAGGACTTGCCCAAAACACCACGCGTCGGCCCACTGCAGTGCCCATTCGGAACTCACACGGCACGACTGTGAGAGACCGGGAGAAGGTGCGTGACCGCACAAGCAAAGACTGCACTGACGGGGGTTGCGGCTTCCTGGCGGGGCCATATATCACTACCAAAAACAGTGCAAATTGGCACTCCTTGGGTGCATTACGAAGGAGCCCATAACCTGACGGGCTGCAGCTTGCTCCTAACCAGGGACAGCCCCAGCTGCTCATCCAGTGCAATTGAGGAGGGGGAAGACCCACCAGGCTGAGGCATCAAGAAGTACCGAGTTCCGCCCTCACCTACAGAGCTCCCATGCACCTGGGTTCGAGGAGCAAGTGTGGAGCCAGTGCGCACCCCGAATAGTTGTGTACTCCCTGAATAACAAGAAAAGGCGCACGTGCGCTTGCACTCAGGGCTCAGGGGGAATAAGGAAACCTAGCGACGCAGCCCCCTAAGCGCACTTCATCGACGAGCCACCGAGCAGTGCATGACCCTTGGGGTAGGAAACCCGAAAGGCCGTGTTCGACAGCTACTCGCACAGGCAGGCAGGGGTGAGTACTACTGCCTAAGTTGTCACCGACACTCACATGCTGCAAGTATCTGTCATAATGGGAGGACGGGGCCAGCACGCCACACATCAAACCAAATTAGACAAGTACGCCTGCAATAAGCCAAACCAGGAGCTACCGGACCAGGCGACAACATCGATAGAAGAGCATACCGCAACAGACGGCAAAGAAGTCGCGCTCCAAGATATAATGGCTACGTTAACTAAGATGCATACATCCTTAGAGTCTAGAATATACACTGTCGCCACTGAAATAACGTTAGTCCATGCGGATTTCCGCAAACTGAGTACGAGAGTGACGGACGTTAAAACGACGACAACTACTCTTGGCGAAGATACTGCTGCCCTCAAGTGGCAAGTGTTGCGCCTAGAAACAGAGCACAAAGTCATGAAAACGAAACTGGATGATTATGAAGGCCCCTCGCGGCGCAATAATGTTCGTATCATAGGGGTGCCAGAAGGAACAGGGGGGCCAGCCATCGACCTGCTTGTGGAAGACCTAGTCAAGAATCACCTCCAACCCCGAGGCCTCTCCAACTACTTCTCAGTCGAGAGGGCCCATCGCGTCCCTGGAGGTAGGCCTAAACCAGGAGCACCCCCAGGGCTATATTAGCCTGTGTTTTCACCTTCCGAGATCCTTACCTTATTTTGCAGACAGCCAGGGTGGCCCCTCCCATCAGGTACAAACAAAGTACAATCTCCTTCTTTCCCGACAGCCACAGTCATAGGCAACAACGTGATTTTTTTAGCAGTGAAGAAAGAACTACGGGCTCGCGAGCTCAAATACTCCATGATGTTCCCCTCAAAGTTAAAGAGTAGTAGCCAATGGGAAAACATGGTTCTTTACAACGCCAGAAGAGGCGTGGGACTGGCTTGAGGGTTGGCGCCAGATCACTCATCCTGGTAGAGCCGGAAAAGAACAAGAGCATCAAGCAACAGGCACATCACTGTCAGATCGATGAGATGACAGGCCCGATGGGGAGAAATGACTGACTGGAGGAACACCTCCCTTCTGAGGACAGCAGGGTCGTCTATAACCTATCAAAAGCGTGAAGTATCCACAAACATTACTGGTGAAACGATAAGGTCGTAGGCAACAGACCAAAAGTATAAACCTACTGATCGAACACTTATTGATATGTATAGACACGTCAGCACCGCCTGATGACACTTTCGGGCAGGCCCTTCGTGGTGGCCGAGAAGACGCCGTAGTGATCGTACTTATCTCTGAAGATCCATGCATGATTGACTAGAGAACATACAACATGTTGGCGAATAATCTAGGGAGGATACTGGGGTGATCTCACCCCCCTACAGAGTTACTGGGAAATGGGCATTAAGCACTCTGCACAGTTGGGGAGGCGGGTAGTTCGTGAACCGTGATGCAGGGAAGGGGAGCGACGAATGTTTAATTGTATTAGTTTAAGTTTATTTTCTTTGTGTTCTATGTTGTGGGTCACAGTGCACCCCCATTACACTCATGTGAGGCCGCTACATAGAGACCAGCATTTGAACTCCTCCACCCCAGACCCCAGTGATGCACACAACCACCCACCCTAACACCCCGGCTAACGTGCCTGTACACCCGCTACACCTGTCGCTGATTTCTTCCTGGAACGTAAATGGCCTCAGAGATAATGTAAAGAGTGGACTGATATTACAATATCTTAAACGCAAAGCGCCTGCGGTCGTACTTCTGCAGGAGACCCACTTAGTAGGGACAACTTCTAAGGCTCTAGACAGATGGGGCTTTAAACTGATAGTCCACTCTGAATTCACATCCGGTTCCCGAGGGGTTGGGATCCTGATTAAGAAACAAAGCCCACTCATCATCAAACACACATACACAGATGAACAAGGTTGTTTCGCAGCCATGTCCTGCCAATGGGAGGGACGATCGATCAACATCGTGACCGTGTATATACCAATAGCACTTCACTCGTTGGCATTCCCGGCACTTAGCGCATTCCTACTCCGACTTCCAGAAGGAGACCTTATCCTGGGAGGTAACCTTAATGCAACCCTCAATGACACGCTTGACAGGACACCATACCGACAACAACATCGAACACACTTTCCCCTAGCAGACTTCCTTGACACAATAGGCCTAGTCGACATCTGGCGTTCGCAATTCCCACACACACAGCAATATACACACCACTCAGTGGCACATAATAGTCTCTCTAGGATAGACTATATACTGACATCAGCGGACAACGTGGAAAGATTCATCGACATGACACATCTGCCACGGGGAATATTGGACCACGCACCAATATTCATTAAATACACAAGACACACATCTACCCAAAACCGTATTTTCCCCATATATCCAGGATATCTAAAAAATCCCAAAATCGGAAAGGGCCTAACCACAACCACAAAGCACTATTTCAACGAAAACAAGTCCTTGGTCACCTCACCCCTCACTCTATGGGAAGAATACAAGACCGTTCTCCGTGGACTGGCCATATCCCTTATTGCAGAACTCAAAAGGGAAAGGGTGAGACTGATATCGACACTCGAGCAGGAATTGAAAGACTTAGAATCAGAGCATTCACAGGACCCCCCGGACACCAACACACACCGGCTTCATCTTAAAAAACAAGAATACAAGGAATATCTATGGCAAGACGCCAAAACTCGATTGACAACCACTCTTCATACAGTTTACAAAGCAGGGGATAAAGCCGGTAGGCTTCTGACGTGGCTAGATATGCGAGAGCGAGCAAGTCGCTGGGTAGCAGAACTCCAAAACTCTATGGGAGAAATAATAACAGACCCCCAAGCGATAATAGACACACTGGCCCTTCACTATAGTGACATATATACCCCCACAGCCACAATACATCAGGAGGACGCAGCAGCGTTCTTCTGAGACATACAACTCCCCAGACTCACAGAACAAGAAACACTGTTGTTGGAATCGGAATTCACCACTGATGAACTAACAATTGCTATAGGGAACGTACAATCTGGGGAAGCTCTAGGGCCGAATGTCATTCCGATGGAATTATATAAACGAAATGCGACTGCAATTACCCCACACCTACTAAACATGTACAACGCGAGCTTGGAATTGGGAAAACTCCCCAAGGATCAGAGGACGGCCACAGTGGTGGTTATACACAAGCCAGGAAAGCCTGCCTAGGAAAGCACCTCCTACCGGCCCATCCCCCTAATCAACGCGGAAGCTAAGAGTTTGGCCAAAGCATTGGCAAACAGAATGACGCCCTGTAGGAGAGAAGGGTCTGCCTCTTATGGTTACCCCCACTTTTTGATGATGTATCACTGTTTTTAACTTAGACTGGCTGGGATCCTGCTATTCAGGACCCCAGCCTATCTGCTTTCTCCTGTAAATTGATTGCATGTACTTTAGGTACACTCAAGATTGGATTCTGGGGTACCCTTATCAGTCTTTAGTATATGGTACACCATGTACCCAGGGCATAGATACCCCAGAGGCCTCCCAGGGGCTGAAGCATGTATTGTGCCACCCCTGAGAGGCCATTCAAAATGACACCACAGGTCTGCTACTGCAGCCTGTGTAAGGAGGTGCATGCGCGCCTTACTTAGATATAGGTTCCCTATATCTCTTCTAAATCACTACATACTTAGACCTATCAGTCACCCCTATGGCAGGCCTTAACAATCCTTAAGGCAGGGTGCTGGGTTTTGTGTGAGAGGGTGACCCTACATGAGTAGGGCCCCACTGCAGCCTTTGGAACCTATTTTCCGGGGTTATCTGTGATGCAGCCAACCATATATATCTTTAAGTGCATTATAACCTCGCGGTAAATGCTAACTTTAAAATGGCTGCTTAGAATAATGTCATGTTTAGTGTCAAACACCTTGGAATGATACCTCCCCTCCAGTAACTGGTGGGGGAGGTATGATTCCATCTTCCTAGAGGGACTTATGTGGAACACCAGCTTTCTCGACCTGGGCATCACAAAATGGATGCTGCCAGCCACAGACTCGTGTCTGCCCTCCTACTGCTGAGCCAAGCTCGAGCAGAGGAAGGCCTGAAAATAGGTTTCCTGTCACAGGGAGGTGTGACCACCACCCAGACAGGCTTTAGTGTATTGGGGCTGGGTGGGGGCACTCTGATAGTGCCAGAAAGTCTGCACTGGGGGCACATTTGGTGTCCCCATGCATAGTCCAGCTCAAACCAGTTGCAGGAGCCATTTGCTCCTGCTCTGGCACGAAACTGGACAAAGGACATGGGTGTAGCCAGCCCTCTGTCCTGTCCCTCCCCTAGGAGGGTCCCCAGAGTCAGTCCAACCCCTTCCCTGGGTATAAAGTGGGAAACCTGATTACAGGACTATGGATTTTACCTGGACTAAACTCTGCAACAGAAACCAAGTACTTCGACAATCTACACTTCGCTGGACGACAGAAGAATCTCCCTTGGAGTAAAGGAGTTACTCCCCTGCAGCCGCAGGCACCTAAACGCATCTGACCTCTTTGAATCTCCCGAGCTCCTGAGGACTCCGAAGATTTCTGAAACACAGGAGATGGGTTCCCGAGCCTTTCTGAGGTCGATCTGCTCTCTCAGCAATCCTGAGACCAGTATCCCTCGTGGGGACCGTGCAACCTGAACCCCTGTGCACTGTGTACGTTTGCAGCAGCATATGCTTTTTGGAGATCCTTGAGGCTGTGCTTTGGACTACGTGTAGTCCCGACCCCGAGCAGTATTTCCACCGAAGATCCACTCCACGAGTGCTCTGTGGGCTGGTGCTTTGTGAATTCGCTCGATGTCCCCTCGTGATCCCTGTCCGTTGGCCTGTGGGTCCTGGCGAGGGTCACTTTGATTTTCCTTGGGTTTCCCTGGTTGCTCCAGACGTTCCCCTGACTCCCCATAGCTTGGAGAGTCACCTGGACCTTGCTGATCCACACCGTAATCTGTTTCCTCTGCCCGCGTTGGTTGCCTTTGTCAAGGCTTGTTAGTTTTCAATCCGGACACTGACCCCTCAGCAATCGACATCCTTTGTGGGACAGCTCACCTCCAGACTTTAGTCGCCGTCGACATCTCCTGCTCCCCGTGGCTGCAGAGTCAAGCATCCTATCTTCACACCTGAAGCACCCCACATCGGTGGGCATTCGTCTTTCGAGCCCCTGGTCATCCTGAAGTGACCCAGACTATGTCCCCTCTGCTTTCAGGTTCTTCTCACCTCGGATCCAGGCTTGGATCCCAACAGACACTTCATCTTCCCGGCAGCAGCACTTCTTCGCATCATGCCAATTGAAACCGACGAGGGTTTCCGACACCACTTGACCCCTATGCAACCTGCTCCTCTGGGATAGGTAACATGGATACCTCGGTACTCATAAGGGTGCTGGCCTTAAAACCTTCTAGGTTCCAAAGGGTTTGCTGAAAGTCCTTTCCGAAGTGTCCTTAAACTGTAATTTTCCAACCGCGACTTTCCCATAGAGTTTACGGAGCACGCCTCTGTGTTCCCAAACTGCACCCGTCCTCCGTGGGCTCCCTGTATCACTCCTTTGGGTGGTTCCTTAGGGTCTCAGCGATTCTACGTGCTCTAAGCACTGTGTCTATTGAAGTCGTTGTTGTTATACCATTTTTTTAGTATATGGTTCGGTCTTCCCCTGGAGCCCGCGAGAAAAAAATGGCAACTCTCCGCACTCGCATGCAGCGGAGAGTCGCCATCCCCAGTGTCCCCATTTTTCTTTTGGATTGACTCCAACTTCACAACTCTCCCCCATCGGTACCGACTCGCGGTACCTCGAGGAGCCGTAGTTCATCTAATCTCCACAATTGCCAATGTTCCCCCTGTGACACGACATTCACCTCATAAAACGCGTCTCGTCGTGTTTTTACATTCAGGATATCCCTTCTTGGAATCTGGACTACACCACTACAATAATTTCTCCTTCGTTCGCCAGGGACACGGGCTAGTGTCCTGCTCAGCACCGCTCTAATTCAACAACCCGGTTCTGAAGATGATCCTGAGTCAGAGGATCGAAACGTCGCAAATAATAGTGCATGATACACTGTGGTTCTATCAAACAACTGTCTCCATTAAACAAATGTGTTAAATTATTGCCAGAACCACCAATATTCACTGTATATATCAGTTCACTTATCTCTCGTTGCGCCGTTTTCCGCTGATTACACTTTGTCACTTGCGTTGCCACTTGTTGTGTCACTTACACAATTGAGCACCAAGTCCAATTCGGGTTGTTTTACGCATTTCTTGCCTACAGTGCTTTACTGAGTTTTGAAAATATATGATGCCTGGTGCACCTTTCAAAAAATTCTACGAGAGTCTTACTCTTCCTTGCATGCAAAGTATTATACATGCATTTCTAACCGTCCTCAATAATCATACCAGTTGAGATATTGTTATTGTACTTCTCGCACCTACCCACATCTCAACGTGGTTTATGGGTTATACTCCTGTCGTGTTATACAAGTTTCCAGGTAAGAGCCACACCCTGTTTAGTGACCAAACAGGCCACGCCCCAAAAAGATTTGCTTAGCCCAGGGACCCCCAATTTCCTCCACCAATCCCAATAGCACAGCATGGGGTGTGAGATCCAGGGTGATGCCCAAAACAGAGGAAAGCACTCACCCCACCCCCTCCCAAAAGAGCCTCAACACTGAACACTGCCATGCTACATGAAAGAAATCTGCTGCGGGAAGTGGCCTCGCGCACAGACTGCCTGAGAGTCGGGGAGCACGTGTTGCAGGCTCAGCTCCAGGTTTCAATGTGATATCACAGTCCGATGGATGAGGTGGTGGCAACAGACTGACCTTTGGTTTGTTAAAGATGTCAGACAGTTATAGATACTGCTCTGGAATCATATCCAGAGCCGCCACCCCTTGAGCGCTTCCATTTTCTTCTGACTGGGTTCTTTCCATTCCAATTTCTGGTTCTCTCAAACAGTTTTGGTGGCAATATTCTGAACTAAGGTACATAGGTTTGGCATCACAATTATTATAATGGTTCTGATGGCACAACCTGTGAAGTCCTAAAATCACAGGATGACTAGGTAATGTATCTAGCAGCAATTGTACATGAAGACTTTCAAAATAGCAGTACATTCTGTGAGTGGACCAGAAGTTCTTGGGATCCCATGGGGTTCCATCGACAGTGTGCACCAGTTCAGCCTTATTTTTTAATCGCCTTTTAATAGTATGATTCTTGGCCAATTTGAGATCCATAAAGATTCTAGCCATATGCCAGAAACCGGTCCTAGGAAGCTTGTTTCCGGTCCAGGGAAGACATGGTTTGGCAGTTTGGGCTGGACTGTTCCCATGAGGCACAGGGTCAGACTGATTTGCATATGGCCATGTCTGAACTGGGGTGGCAGAGTGGGCTAAAGAACGGTGATGGATTAAACCCAGATTAGTTGACTGGGGGTGAGTGCTTGCAATGTTCAACACTCCATCCATCATTTCCTTTGGTTTTTGCTTTGTTCGCCATAAGTTGGCAGGGTATGCTCAGACGTGAGTCCCTTGCTCACTTTGCCACTGGATTCAAGCCAGCCTGTCTGAAAACGGCTGAAATGCCAGAAACCGGTCCTAAGAAGCTTGTTTCCGGTCCAGGGAAGACATGGTTTGGCAGTTCGGGCTGGACTGTTCCCATGAGGCACAGGGTCAGACTGATTTGCATATGGGCATGTCTGAACTGGGGTGGCAGAGTGGGCTAAAGAACGGTGATGGATTAAACCCAGATCAGTTGACTGGGGGTGAGTGCTTGCAATGTTCAACACTTTGTCCATCATTTCCTTTGGTTTTTGCTTTGTTTGCCATAAGTTGGCAGGGTATGCTCAGACGTGAGTCCCTTGCTCACTTTGCCACTGGATTCAAGCAAGCCTGGCTGAAGACGGCTGAAATGCCAGAAACCAGTCCTAAGAAGCTTGTTTCCGGTCCAGGGAAGACATGGTTTGGCAGTTCGGGCTGGACTGTTCCCATGAGGCACAGGGTCAGACTGATTTGCATAAGGCCATGTCGGAACTGGGGTGGCAGAGTGGGCTAAAGAACGTTGATGGAGTAAACCCAGATCAGTTGACTGGGGGTGAGTGCTTGCAATGTTCAACACTCCGTCCATCATTTCTTTTGGTTTTTGCTTTGTTCGCCATAATGTGGCATGGTATGCTCAGACGTGAGTCCCTTGCTCACTTTGCCACTGGATTCAAGCAAGCCTTTCTGAAGACGGCTGAAATGCCAGAAACCGGTCCTAGGGAGCTTGTTTCCGGTCCAGGGAAAACATGGTTTGGCAGTTTGGGCTGGACTGTTCCCATGAGGCACAGGGTAAGACTGATTTGCATAGGCCATGTCTGAACTGGGGTTGCAGAGTGGGCTAAAGAACGGTGATGGATTAAACCCAGATCAGTTGACTGGGGGTGAGTGCTTGCAATGTTCAACACTCTGTCCATCATTTCCTTTGGTTTTTGCTTTGTTCGCCATAAGTTGGCAGGGTATGCTCAGACGTGAGTCCCTTGCTCACCTTGCCACTGGATTCAAGCAAGCCTGGCTGAAGACGGCTGAAATGCCAGAAACCGGTCCTAGGAAGCTTGTTTCCTATCCAGGGAAGGCATGGCTTGGCAGTTCGGGCTGGACTGTTCCCATGAGGCACAGGGTCAGATTGATTTGCATATTGCCATGTTTGAACTGGGGTGGCAGAGTGGGCTAAAGAACGGTGATGGATTAAACCCAGATCAGTTGACTGGGGGTGAGTGCTTGCAATGTTCAACACTCTGTCCATCATTTCCTTTGGATTTTGCTTTGTTCCCCATAAGTTGGCAGGGTATGCTCAGACGTGAGTCCGTTGCTCACTTTGCCACTGGATTCAAAAAAGCCTGGCTGAAGACGGCTGAAATGCCAGAAAGCGGTCCTAGGAAGCTTGTTTCCGGTCCAGGGAAGACATGGTTTGGCAGTTCGGGCTGGACTGTTCCCATGAGGCACAGGGTCAGACTGATTTGCATATGGCCATGTCTGAACTGGGGTGGCAGAGTGGGCTAAAGAACGGTGATGGATTAAGCCCAGATCAGTTGACTGGGGGTGAGTGCTTGCAATGTTCAACACCCCGTCCATCATTTCCTTTGGTTTTTGCTCCTTAAGATACCCGCCATCAGCGAACAACTTACTGAACAGACTGACCACTATTTCGCAGAAAACCTTGGGTCGGTGGAATCAGCACAGACAATTTGGGAAGCGTATAAAGCAGTGTTGAAAGGCCACGCACTTGCGCTAAAGATGGGCCATATCCGGCGTCACAACGAGCACATACTTGAAATTGAGAGTGACCTACAACAACCAGAGTTGCTCCATAACTCTTCGCCCAGTGAAAACACAGCGCACCGCCTAACTGCTAGACGTCTTGAATACACAGCCCTAGTGCAAGAAAAGGCAAGGGCGCGATTGCTGTCCACAGTTCACAGAGTGTATGAGATGGGGGAAAGGGCAGGTAAGATGCTGGCTTGGCTCGAGCGTCCGGAACAAGAACACAGATGGGTGCCCGAGTTATCTACCACTGCGGGCGTGAAAATATCTGACCCGCAAGAAATTGCAGATATGTTTGCAGACCATTTGGAGAAGGTATACACACCCTCCACCACGTACACGTCGGAAGACTCCCGGCAACTACTTGTGGATAGTGATTTGCCCTCCCTGACGGAAACAGACAGGGTTGATTTGGAGGCAGATATCACTAATGAGGAACTCTGCAAAGCTATATATAGTGTTCCGTCAGGAATAGCGATGGGGCCGAATGGCATCCCAGTAGAGTTTCTTAAATCCATGGCGGTGAAAATAGCCCCCCCACCTTAACCTTATGTACTCGGAGAGCCTGGAGAAGGGCCTACTGCCACCAGATCAGAGACTGGCGTCTTTAGTAGTTATATGTAAACCCGGGAAAGCAGCGGATAGTTGCGGATCGTACAGGCCAATCTCGTTAATAAATGCAGAGGCTAAGGTTCTAGCGAAACTATTGGCCTCCCGTTTGAATGCCGTGTAGCTGTCCCTGGTCCATGCGGACCAGTCTGGCTTCATCACTGGTCGCAACACAGCGTTAAAGATTCGCATGGTCCATAATGTGCTTGCGAGGCAACCCTATTTGGAGGAAGACGCAGTGATCATGTCATTAGATGCCTTTGGATCTCAGGTTTGCTGAGAGCATAGATGGGCCTCGGGGAAGCTTGGAAACCCACCTCCTGTATTGCAAATTCGTGTCCTTCAGGAGCAGCGTCGATGCAAACCGGACAGATGCGTCTTTGGTGCCTGCCTTTCAGGGGAGTAACTCCTTTACTCCAAGGGATATTCTTTGATCATCCAATGTCGTGTAGATAGTAGAAGTTCTGGGATTCTGTAGCAGAGTTTCGTCCAGGTAAATCTAAAGTCCTGTAGTCAGGGGTTCCTACTTTATACCCAAAGAAGGGGTGGGACAAACTCTGGGGACCCACCAATGGGAGGGTCAGGACAGAGGGGTGGCTAAACCCATGTCCTTTGTCCAGTTTTGTGCCAGAGTAGGGGCTGAGTGCCGGTTTGAGCTGGACTATGCACAGGGACACCAAATGTTCCCCCAGTGCAGACATCAAAGCACTCTTGGAGTGCACCCACCCAGCCCCAATACACTAAAGCCTGTCTGGGAGGTGGTCACATCTCCCTGTGACAGGAAACCTATTGTCCAGGCCTCCCCTGCCGGAGTTTCGTCCAGCAGCAGGAGGGCATACTCGTGTTTGTGGCTGGCAGCATCCATTTTGTGATGCGAAGGTCTGTGAAGCTGGTACCGGGTGTACCGGTAAAGCAATGGTTCTCCCTTTAGTAGGGTGGAATCATACCTCCCACACCAGTTACTGGTGTGGGGGTATGATTCCAAGGTGTTTGACACCAAACACGACATGTTTCCATGCAGCCATTCCAAAGTTAGCATTTACAGCAAGGTTATAATGTACTTAAGAGTATATGGTTTGGCTGCATCACAAACAACCTCAGAATTAAGGTTCCGAAGGCTGCAGAGGGGCTCTGCTCATGCAGGGGCACCCTCTCACATAAAACCCAGCACCCTGCCTTCAGGATTGATAAGGCCTGCCATAGGGGTGACAAATAGGTTTATATGTGCAGTGATATGGAGAGATATAGGGAACCTATATCGCAGTAAGGTGTGCATACACCACCTTATACAGGCTGCAGTAGCAGACCTGTTGTGTCATTTTAAATGGCTTCCAAAACACCCCCCCTCCCCTGAAACTACACCCCCGGGTGATGGCTTCTATCGACTAAGGTGCTCCAATTAAATCTAAGACTTGGACTAGAGCTTTAGCATCTACACCCTGGTACTCGGAAGAACTGAAAGACCTCAGACGGCAGTGCCGGAGGCAAGAGCGGAACTGGAGGGCTAACTCCACTCTAGAGGGGAAAGGCAAACATAAAGATTTGTTACTTATGTATAAACGTGCTATTGTGGCTGCCAAATCTCTTCACTACGTTAACAAAATCAGGTCTCCCACCAATTCACCTACCAAACTATTCAAGGTGTTTAGAGAGCTCTCAGACGGCTCAGCAGTCCTTGGACAGATCACAAAGTTGCTACAACAATGTTGAAGTGTACTTCAGGGATAAGATCTTGAAGATCTATTCTGACTTTAATGTCAGTGGGGATAGGCCTCCCCTCACGTTGCCTGCTCAGGACACTACGGATCGTCATTCCTCAGCAGTTGTGTCTGCTTTCCCTCCCATCCCCCCAATGAAAGTATAAAATCTCCTTCTAAACCTGAAGTCAGGTTCCTCTGATGATCCCTGCCCTCCTTGAATTTTGCAGCACGCCCCTGATCAGATTGCGACCTTCCTGGCAAAGGTCTTCAATCAGATATTGTCAATGGGAGTCTTTCCCTGACCTTGGAAGGAGGCCGCAGTTATTCCACGTCAAACGAAACCCAATGAGGATCCTTTGGACTTCAAAAACCTGCGCCCAATTTCTCTTCTGCCCGCACTGGGAAAAAGTCTTGAAAAAAATATCAACAAGGAACTGGCTGAGTTTATTACAGCCTCTTGAACCCCGAACAGAATGGGTTCCGCAGTGGTCATAGCACCGAGTCGGCACTGGTTCCCACTGCAGATTCCATTCGCTGCCAAATCAAGGAGACTCTGCTATCTTGGTAATGTTGCATCTGTCAGCGGCATTTGACACAATATACCCACCCCGCTTGGTGTGAAGATTGCATCAAGCAGGGCTGAGTGATACAGCTTTGGACTGCCTGGGTTTTTTTTGTTGACAAATAGGACTCCAATAGTCAGCTGTGGGAACTTCAGGGCAGAACTGTTCTAGCTCCTTTGTGGGATCTCACAGGGGTCCTTCTATTTAACAAATATGTTACTCCCCTGGCTTAACCAGTGGAGTCGTTTGGCTTTCAGGTGTTGTCCTATGTGAACGACACCCAAATCATTGTTTCCATATCAGAAGATTTGCCCTTGGTAGCTGATAAATTCAAAATCTGTATGATCAGTGTGAGCGCATGGATGAAGATTAAATGCCTATCATACAGAGATTCTGCTCTTTGGGGCACTGCAGTCAGTGTGGTCAAAGCTCTGGTGGCCAGAGAAGTGGGGTCCTTCACCTACCCCAGTGGCTTCCGCTAAAAACGTAGGTGCTATTTTTGATAACACTCTTGCCTTTCAAACCCAGGTCAATAGGACCGCGAGGTCTTCCCATTTATTCCGGCTGAGCTCAGAGAAGCAGTGGTCATTGCTCTAATTACATAGCCCCTAGATTATTGCAATGCTCATACATAAACATCAATAAATCCTCGCTTAACAGACTGCAGGTCATTCGGAATTCGGCAGCCTGCCTGGTCCTGAATGTTCCTATACAACTCATAGTTAGGGAAGGCATGCACTCCCTTCACTAGCTGCCTGCTAGGAAGTGTGACATACAAAGCTCTTTGCATAATATTTCTGGCTCTTCATCCTCAAGGGCTGGTTCCTCTGAAAACAACATTTCACTGGCATACCCCAAAAAGACACACCAGAACCTGGGCTTCTATGGGAATTCACAAGGGCATATTATCAAGCCCATTATCGCTGCTTTAGCGGCGGTTTCCTGCCGCTAAAGCGGCGATAACGTTATCGCCGTTCCTTGATAATATGGCCCCACATTCTTTTAAAGCCAGACGGATTGGCATTGACATTGCTTGTTTTCTTGTGTTGATCTAGTGCTAATGGTGTCTTCATTCAGTCTGTTTGAGGCCTCTGATAGCCTCGCCCACTGTCTTTGGTCAAAGCTCCTCATTAAGCAGCTTTGAGCCTCAACTAATATCTCATGTGCTCTCCATCATCTACAAATATAAACAATACCTACCTTCATCCTCGGCCAACCCATGCCATGCTCAGACAAGATCATGTCCAGCTCATGGACCACTGCCCCTACTCCTCCAACACCCTCACTTGACTGTACCTCATCACCCCCGGCTTGTGCCTGGGTATCACTATCGAGTACACTTGTGCATGCGAAGCTTACCATAAGTCCATTGCACTCGTGTCTGTCGATGAAAGCGTTTGCATGATCTGCTTCTGTGGATGCCCGTAGAGGTTCACGTAGACGCAGAGCAACAAATCAATGACATTGAGCGAAAGTTGTGAAACATGTTTATTGAATGTGCAAGCATGCAAATACGTTAAATAAAGGATCATTGGCTCCAGTAATGCAGTTGTATGGACATACGATGAACAGAAAAGAACAAAACCATATTCTGGTGGAGAGTTTTTGTAAGTTACCAGCTGAAGCATGTGAACACAGCTCCATCAATGGATGGCAGTCTTACTCCAGCTACTGGATAAATCATAGGCTGTTCTGGAATATGGTGGCCCCATTGCTTAGACAAGTCATGAGCCTTGAGGCATAAGGGGCATTTTCTCAGGCAGGTCCTGCTCCTCGATAGACCTTATTTGCAGTATTTTTTTACATCCACGTTCTTGTACTCGGGGTTGTACTTAGACTTGGAGAAGCAGATGGCGGCAGCTCGGTCGCACTCACAGATAAATGCCTCGCAAGGGTTGTTTTTACCTGGAGAAAGAAGAGAAGTTTTTGTTAAAAGTTGTGTCTTATCTGAGAAAGCAGGAAACCTTGGGAGAATAGGCTGCATGTGAGGGACATTGGGACTGTTGTTGGCCTGTGCCAGAACAAAAAGATCTCTGGACTTGACTCAGGGGTCCAGACCTGAATATTACACTCTTCCGACTTTCAAGACTTTACAGAGTTTGCTTGCATGGCTGCTGCTTACTGCTGGAAGTTTTAATCCCCCCCTTCAAAGAGTGTACAACCTGGCCAGGGTCCACCATGCACCTAGCTATTGTGAATTTTACTAGGCACAGTTATGCTGAACCCAGGACAACTGGACGGTTCTGTTCTCCATCCTTGTTTGCAGCATACATAGATAGAGGAAAACACCTCACAAGATTGTTTTTGTGTAGGAAGGCGTCCCTTCCTACACAAAAACAATCTCCCCTAAAACGCAGACACCCTTGCACCATGACGCAAAGGTGCCTGCATTGACACATGGCAGCCTATTGCACGCCAGCCTAGAGGAAAGTACAGGGATGTGACATATTGTTGTAAATATGATGCATACCAGTGCTTTGTAAGTGACGCAGCACGGCACAGCCAAATGGCTTGCAGTGCCACGCTGTGTCACTTTCTTGTAAATATGCTCTTAATGTTTAGCAATACTTTCTTACCTGTCACTGATACCCGGCCTTTGTAAAATGTCACTGTATGTAGAAGTCACCTATTCTAAAGCAATAAGCGTCACGAAGTGTAAAGTGTGTAAATGAGGAGCTGTATTATGGATGTAGACAAATGAATATGGTAATATGTTTATGATGCTATAAAACTCAATAAATAAAGTTAAAAAAAGTGTTTAGCAATGCTTAGGTTCCCATTATCAGTGACCACACGCAGCTGGCCCAATTATGGCACACTTATACGTTTTTGAGCCTAAAACCAGTAATATTTCTATATGATGTACTAGTACCATACGTTCATTTGCATGTTTTTCCCAATTACAGGGCGGTTTATAGGTGAATCTCTGGCCAGAAATCCTGTTCCTCTGGTAATGGGGCCCTTTGTGTTTATTTACCCATCGGAGTGTTTATTATACTTGCCGGATCTTTCCTGTTTAACTGCCCCCCTTGTCACACTGTGATCCCACTCAAAGTACCTTGAATCAGCTTTTGTGGCATTCTACTGTGGTGTGTCTAATTCAGGTGTACACATTGTCACTGAAAGGGAGAGTTAGAGAGAGAGAGAGAGAGAAAGAACCTAGTACTGGTTGAGACTGAGGGGCATATTTACAAAGGCATTGCTCCACAGAACGTCACTTTTAGCAACGTTCCTGTGGCGCAGTTCCCTGCCCATATTTACAAAGTGTTGTTAAGCCACTTTTTGTGACTTAACGCTGATTTGTAATCATGGTACCATTTCAAGCAGGTATCTGCGTGAAAAGGGCGTTCAGTGGGTGTTGCTGTGGGCGTTCCCCCGCAGCACCCATTGGTTTTTGACGCTGCCCCAGATTTACAAGAATGTGTAGATCTGAGGCAGTGGCAAAAGCTAATGCCATGCAGGAGCCGGCGTTAGAATGGTGCAACGAGGAAAATACTTTTATTTCTCCTCGTTTTTGCAATATACCTTCCTGCACATAAACAATCTTTAAATAATGATGATTTGCTACTTCTATGTATGCTGCATTGTGCCGCACACATAGATAACAAATCGCCATTATTGATTGTTTATGTGCATGAAGGTACAACTTCCTACAGATAAACAATCATTCCCTGCAACGCAGGCACCCTTGAACATAGGTGCTTGGCAGCTAACTTTAGCGCCAGCGCTGGGGAAAATACAGGGGTGCTCTGTATTGTAGAAATACGATGCATCCCTGCATTTTAGAAATGTCGGAGCTCTGCGCTCCGACATTTCCTTGTACATATGCCCCTAAGTGACGGAGAACCAGAAATTGGGAAGTAAACATAGGGTACATACTGCTGCAGGTGATGCTGGTCCCAGAGCATGAATAGGTGTAGTTCTCGGTGTAGGGGTTGTCACCGATGCCTCTGCAGCTGGGATGGCTCATAGCTTGACCATAGCAGTCATCATGGACGTAACAGCATCTGTAAGAGAAGGAAAGAAACACTTGTTCATACGAGATCATAGCAAATCGCGGGATGTTATGTTATGATATGTTATAAATTCTTGTAAAGCACATGGCTGCCCCAGTAACGGGGCGTCCCAGTGCTAAGATTGACAGGAGCATGAAGGGAAGGTTTCAACTAAAGGTTAGAGAAAATACATGTTTTAATAATTTTTCTGATGGCCCAATGGTCTTGTGTTCCCCCGAGCAGCAAGAGGGATAGAATTCCATAGGACGGGTGCCATGGCCCTGAAAGAACGTCCCCCTGCTCTTTGCCTGCGCACTCAGGAGACACAGGCCAGATGCAGATCCGCGGAGCACAGAGCTCAAGCCGGTACATACGGTAAGCACAGCCCGTACAGGATTTGCCGGCCTTGGCCATGCAAAATCTTGTGCGTAGTACAGAGAATCTTAAAATAGACTCTCTGTTCTATTGGCAGCCAGTGAAGTCGGCAAAGAAGGTCTGAAGCATTGTAATGCATAGGTAGTGCAAAAAGCATATGGGCAGCAGCGTTCTGGGCCCGTTGGAGTCTTTTGGTCATGGATTTATTCACGCCAAGTAAGAGCCCATTGCAGTAGTCTAGTCGGGACTGTACAGTAGATTGGACAATCATTTGATTGATGGAAGCGTAAAAGAATCCCAGAATGGGTTTCAGGCCACGTAAGAGGCCAAGAAGCAAGTGCCTGCCACTATTTTGGCTTGACTTCAAATGAGAGGGCACTGTCCAGCAGAACTTCTAAGTTCTTAACCACGGTTTTCGGTTGGGGAGGGGTACCCAGGGTCGTAGGCCACCATTGGTTGTCCCGTCGATGGGCATCGCGGCCCACCAGGAGCACCTATGACTTGGTGGAGTTCAGTTGCAAGTAGTTATCCACCATCCAGTCAGATATGGCCATAAGATCATCTTGAAATTTAGCTTGGTCCTGTTTGGAGTTATTGGAGAAAGTGGATATCAGTTGGGTATCATCGGCGTATGATACCATGTCGATGTTCTGTGCTTTGGCCAGAATGGCCAGGGTGCGGACATAAACATTGAATAGGGTGGGGCTTAGGACAGAACCCTGGGGAACACCACATCCGAGAGGGTGGACGCTGGAAAAAAAAGGAGTAGCAGAGATCTGAAAGGAACGATCGGTCAGAAAAGACGCAAACCAGGCCAGCACCTTGCCCTTCACCCCGATCTCCTCTAACCGTTGTAACAGAATTTTATGGGAGACTGTGTCAAATGCTGCACTGAGGTCCAACAAAATCATTGCCATGGTTTTGCCCTCATCCAGAGTGACCCGTAGCTGCTCTGTGACTGCAAATAGTGCAGCTTCAGTGCTATGACTGGGCCGAAAACCCTTTTGTGACCTATCCAGGATAGGTTATAAGATGACCAAGTTACACTCAAGAGACTGAATTACAACAGTGTTAAGCTCTCTACAAGATTAGAGATATTCTAATCTATACAGGAAGATTGATTCCTATTGACCAATGGCGTACAATCTAGAAGGAGGAGGCTTGCATACATGATATTTTTTCAGTACATCAAGCTAATAAATTTGCATACTTTGGGATCTATTCACAAACTTCTCTTCATTAGTTTGATTTCAAATATGTGAATGAAATTAAACTTACACCCCAGAAGAGGCAATGAGATAATGGGTGCACACTTTCGGGCTGCCTACTCCTTCCTCTCTTTGGGATCCATTGGATTCAACCCAGATCAGTGTTGAATTTTCTACAACATTCTTGGCCTTTAGATCAGCATTTGAGCAAGAGAGGAAGCCACCTAATTTGCAGTGCTTAATTAGTAAAGACATAAGTGTCAGGGTCCTCATCAAGCTATAAAAATGGCTTAGGCGGCAGGTGCTCCCCACTTTTAATCAGGCTCCCCCTCCCCCCAGGATATCACAATTTCGCGATTTGCAAAAAAACTGCAAAATTGGGACTGTTGTAAAAATCCTACGATTTTTACAAAAGTGCCCTAAAATTTGCGTTAATTAAAAAAATCTTGGGCTTCACCCTCTCTTTAATTGCTTTCCGCTCGCTAAGCCAGTGAATGGAAGGTGAACAGCATACTAGCAGTCAGCAGAGGTTTTAACTTTCTCTGTCACCTGCCTTTCAAATGGACACAGTGGCGTAGCTAGACAGTTGCCCCACATGGCGGTCCCTGCGGCTGCCAGCCCCGCAGAAGCTGTATGTAAGAGCAGGGGGTGCTGGCGATTCCTGCAACGGCAGCCCCGCGACGGCTGCAGATAAGAGTGGGGAGCTGCCGTCCCCATAACTTGTGCCGCCTGGGACGGCCCCTCCCCCTGCTATGCCACTAAATGGACAGAGCCCCTCCTGTGAAATTAGCCTGCAGCCCTTATCACATGTTTCAGTGTGCCCCCTGCGGACTCTGCAGGCTGTTGAAAGGCACTCTCCCCCCACCCTCCACTGTACTCCTCTCCCTCAGTCCGCTCTGTCTTTTGTCAATCCCTAACCCACCCTCATCTCCTCTTTTTTTTTGTGTGCATTTTTTTTGCTGCCAACCTTCACTGCCCTCCACCCCCCAGACCCTGCTGCCCTGCATATGGCTGGGAACGCAGGTTGTCTAATGACAGAAAAAGCCAGTTTCCTATTGTAATCTGCTCTCTTTGGTATCAGACATCCTCCAATTTGTGTGGCACTATGCTTATGCTGCTGGAGACTGCAAAGTTACAGATTGTGACATAGCACAGTCTCCAGCAGTGACAGAGCACAGGCCTTGCAGTATTTTTGTGGCAGGCACAGTTTTGCCCAAATCAATATTACTGTGAATTTTGCGGTTTTGGGATACACATTTTCCTTTTTTGTGTCTCACAATTTGCCACACAAAGCTGCAAAATCCTGGGGGGTATGTTCAATGTATATTGAATGAATAAACAACTATTGTGTTCAATCTGAAAAGCAGACAAACAGAGCCACCATGTGGCAGACTGTCATAAGTGCTGGTATTGACAATTAAGTGCTGGTGCCGAGCACCAGAAACCACAGGCTCAAATTAACCACTGCTTTCTATCGGAAGATAAGAGTTGTTTGTTTTTCTTACGAAGACCTCCTGCATTCTACATTTCTAGCACTGCTTATGGGTACAAACTAGAGCCGCTCTCTTATATGCAAACTTGAGGACCAATTCACATAAAGCATGCTAGAAGGATGCTAATTTTAGGGTTTGTTTTAGAGAAGTGCTTATTTTATTTTATTTAGGCTTGGTTTTGGAAAGTGCCAACTTTAGGCTTGGTTTTGGGAAGTGCTAATTTTAGGTGAAGTTTGGGCCATGGTTTTGGGCAGAATGGGTATTTTATCACCTTTGACCGTTGACAGATCATTATCGAGCTCTGCCATGAACTTTTGTTCTATTTCCCTCTGGCTTTCCTTACAAGCACAGTTGATTCTGGGGCACTTTCCACATTTCAATTGCTTCTTTTGCGGGTTACAGGTACTTGCATTACAAGCTGTTACTGATGATAATGCAGGCTGTAATGCAGCATGGGTGGAGAACATGCAAAGTGCACATGACTGTTCGGCCGGCCCGAGAGCTGCAGCAGCTACAGGAAAAAATAAAATGCTAACAACTAGTTATCATTTTATTTTTCCTTTATTTACACTGCTTAGTGGAGGAGCTGCTACTGGCTTAAAAGATATCAGTATAGGACCATTACGCCCAGTGAAAGGTTCACTGCACAATGGGCAATGGAAACCCTCTTTGGACAGGACAGAGACATGTGATGCACTCTCCCGCATCCAGCCCTACCAGACCTATCTAGCGCTGTTTCCAATGCCCTCGCCGGCACTTGCAGAGCAGCGCCTATTCCTGGGAGTGCAACAAGGCTGCTCGGGGAAATTATTTTGTGGAAGAGGTTTGATCAATAGAGGTTAATTTTAAAACAAATCACTAACTTTTGGATATCAGTTTGCTATGTATTTTAGGAAATGTGACAAAATCTCAGTGAAATGAGCAATGCTAGGATCTCAAGATGGAAAATTCAATCTGCAAATGCTAATTGCAGAAATTCACATTAGGAAAAAAGTATGAAATATTGTGTGTTCTTTACTTTAGAAAACCAATCTCCTTGCTTTAGAAAACATAAATGGAGGACTTGGCTTCATTTTGAACTAGAACTTCGACAGTTCTGGGCAAGTCTGATACATTTTAAGTAGTGGACTCACCCCTTCTGGCTGAAGCCGCAGAACTGCCTCTGTGTGTTTCTATTTAAAGTTCTTATATCACTCTTGCTTTTGTCAATAGACTAAAAGAAGAAACAAACACCTTCAAAAGGTCATGTAAGTATATCTGATATCTTTTGTATTTCATTGCATATCTCCTGTGTAAAATATTAATAGATTTGGGCTTAGGTTACTCTTGAGAGCAGGGCGGTCTCAGACCATCTGCCAAAAATCACAGGAAATGTCCCATATCATATAGAGGTGGGGGACCCCTTCGTTTCTGATGGTGAAGTCTCAGCTAGTTCTGTTACCATGAACCCTTTCAGAGGTGGCCAGCTGCCACAGGGCCACTGCTGAAAGGCATTGGAAATTTCCCCTATTTACGATGGGGCTTCTGGTGCTGTGTTTTACTACCTGAGACAACTTTGTAGAGCTTTGCAATGCAGGGTGTGGCAGTCCAAAGCAAAAAACACACCAGGGGCGGCTCCTCAACTAGGGCGGAGGAGCGTCGCCCCACTGCTTTCTCACATGCGAGAAGCAGAAACATAAAATGGTAACAACTTTCAGTTATTACCATTTTATGTTTGGTTGCAGGCGGGCGGGGCAGCTCTGAGAGCAGGGGAGGAGTGGTGTGCCTGCCCATTCCCGAGTGTGCAAAGGATGTTTGTTCGGCCCCTTGGGGTCGTCCAAACCAGTCATTTGCACTCTGCCCTTCTCCATGAAGGCAACCTACATGGAGAAAAAGGCCTCCACAAAAGCCCCTGGCTGGGCGGCGTCCCGACCAATTACAACGCTGCTTGCAGCATTGTGGTTGGCTATGGGGAGGATGGCTGCCTGCTTCTGCTTCCTGTGCCTGGAGAGCAGAAGAGCAAAGAAGATGCGAGACCCCGCTGGCGGAAAGGTAAGTTTAATTAAATATACTTTTTATCAAATTAAGCCCACTGCGAGACCCCCCTCTCCACGTGACCCCCCTCCCAGCGTGACCCCCCCCAACCTCCAACCGCGAGTCATGCCGGCCGCGACTGAACACACCAACAAAGTCACCAAGGAACTGAGAAAAAACATCCGTCAAATCTTTTCAGAAACAAAGCCCCCACTTCTTTTTTTTAAAAGGAAAACATGCCGACTGGTTCACCATTCCAGCGTGATGCGGCAGAACAGTCAGCAATGGTCATTCTCAAAACCCAGTCTGACCCATTGGGAATCTCTAATACGGTGGATGAGCTGCAGCGTGGCTGGTAAAAAGAAGGACTTCAGCCGTCACAACAGCTCAGCAGCAGCCTGCCTGCCTGCCTGCCTGCCTGCCAGGGTCTCAATTCCTCTCTAATAATCCAGGTGCCTCAGATGCCAACCTTGGCTACAGATCTCATCCAGTGCTTAATTTGTAAAAAGCATAAATGCCAGGGCCCTCGTCTAGAAGTTAGTGCACCACCCATTGCCCCTTCCAGCTCTGCCAATGAAAGTGCCAACACAACTAATAACCATCGCACTTTTACAAGTCTGATAATTCAGGCTTTGCCAGGCCACAAAGCTATAAGAATGTATTCGGTCGCATGTATTGGTCATGTTTGATGTGTATTGAATTAATAAACAGCTGTTGTACTCCTCTCTAAATTAGACAGACAGCGCCACATTGTGGCAGTCTATCAGAAGTGCTGGTGTTTACAATCATGTGCCAGGGCCTGCACCAGAAACCACCGGCTCATATGAAGCACTGATCCCAATGAGAGAACTACAGTGAGAGAAGAGAAGGAAAGCGGATGCAGAGGGAAATAAGCAAAGGAGAGGATGCCTAAGAAAGAGAGGAGGCGAGATAGTGAGATAAAGTTGGTGCAAGACCGATCTATGGCAAAAGATACGTAGAAGAAAGGTAACTCTCTTGGAGGGCAGAAGATGCTCTCACTCACCTGTCTAGATCATCGAGCGGAGTCCCGCTGCCTCCGTAGCCGCAGAAACAGCCGTAGTCGTTGTAGTCCAGGAGAGGGTTGCTGGAGGGGACGGCGCACTTTATCATGTTCCTGAAATTCAATAGTGAATTCAGGTCTGGGCTGCCATTTTTTGCAGAGGCCACTGCAGAGAAAGAACAGGACTTATGTCAGGTATCTTCATGTCATCAGCAGCATGAGGAAATGAAATGTGTAGACCTCAGAGTGCAGCACGAGGAAGGAGGGTGGAGGCCCGGGAGTGCAGCAGAGGTAAGGCCAGATGTAAACCAGTCTAAAGTTGGGGGCCTCACAGTGCAAAGCCAAAGCCATATGAGTCTACAGGTAGATCAAGAAATGGTAGCATGCGCCAGCGCCACTTAAGATCTGGTATCTTTGGGGACAAGTCTGCATGGGCAGCTCCACCCAAACCCTCTTGATCTTCCGGAGGCGCTGAGCTGTTTGTTGTGTAGTTTGCCTCCAGGTGTGAGGAGCATCTCTACAATAAAGTGCTCAATGCGTGGAACATCAGAGGACCCCTCTTTTACAAGAAATCTGCAGGGTTAGTGAGTGTAATTCAGTCCTGCACACAGGGGCACATGTTTTATCAACCCATTATTACAGGCCTCCATTACACTCAGCTAGCTCATGATGCAAGGGTGTCTGTGTTCGGGCTAGGCAGATATTTTTGGCACCAGAGTAAGGGAAAATACAGGGGTGCATCATATTCTTGTGAATATGGTGCATCCCTGTGTTTTTTAAATGACACAGCACGGCGCTGCTAAATTGCTTGCGGCACCGTGCTGCACCATTTCTTTGTACATTTGCCCCACTGTGCTCTGAAACTATAATGGTGTCTCCCTAGTAAGACTGTATTATGAACTAAAACACCTCACTGGTGAGACTATGCCATGAGTTAAGGACACCTCACTGGTGAGACTATGCCATGAGTTAAGGACACCTCACTGGTGAGACTATGCCATGAGCTAAGGACACCTCACTGCTGAGACTATGCCACAAGCTAAGGACACCTCACTGGTGAGACTATGCCATGAGTTAAGGACACCTCACTGGTGAGACTATGCCATAATCTAAGGACACCTCACTGGTGAGACTATGCCATGAGTTAAGGACACCTCACTGGTGAGACTATGCCACAAGCTAAGGACACCTCACTGGTGAGACTATGCCATAAGCTAAGGACACCTCACTGGTGAGACTATGCCATGAGTTAAGGACACCTCACTGGTGAGACTATGCCATAAGCTAAGGACACCTCACTGGTGAGACTATACCATGAGTTAAGGACACCTCACTGGTGAGACTATGCCACAAGCTAAGGACACCTCACTGGTGAGACTATGCCACAAGCTAAGGACACCTCACTGGTGAGACTATGCCACGAGTTAAGGACACCTCACTGGTGAGACTATGCCATGAGTTAAGGACACCTCACTGGTGAGACTATGCCATGAGCTTAGGACACCTCACTGGTGAGACTATGCCACAAGCTAAGGACACCTCACTGGTGAGACTATACCATGAGTTAAGGACACCTCACTGGTGAGACTATGCCATGAGTTAAGGACACCTCACTGGTGAGACTATGCCATAAGCTAAGGACACCTCACTGGTGAGACTATGCCATGAGTTAAGGACACCTCACTGGTGAGACTATGCCATAAGCTAAGGACACCTCACTGGTGAGACTATGCCATGAGTTAAGGACACCTCACTGGTGAGACTATGCCACAAGCTAAGGACACCTCACTGGTGAGACTATGCCACAAGCTAAGGACACCTCACTGGTGAGACTATGCCACGAGTTAAGGACACCTCACTGGTGAGACTATGCCATGAGTGAAGGACACCTCACTGGTGAGACTATGCCATGACCTAAGGACACCTCACTGGTGAGACTATGCCACAAGCTAAGGACACCTCACTGGTGAGACTATGCCATGAGTTAAGGACACCTCACTGGTGAGACTATGCCATAATCTAAGGACACCTCACTGGTGAGACTATGCCACAAGCTAAGGACACCTCACTGGTGAGACTATGCCACAAGCTAAGGACACATCACTGGTGAGACTATGCCATAAGCTAAGGACACCTCACTGGTGAGACTATGCCATGAGTTAAGGACACCTCACTGGTGAGACTATGCCATAAGCTAAGGACACCTCAATGGTGAGACTATGTCACAAGCTAAGGACACCTCACTGGTGAGACTGTGCCACAAGCTAAGGACACCTCACTGGTGAGACTACGCCATGAGTTAAGGACACCTCACTGGTGAGACTATGCCATGAGCTAAGGACACCTCACTGGTGAGACAATGCCACGAGCTAAGGACACCTCACTGGTGAGACTATGCCATGAGTTAAGGACACCTCACTGGTGAGACTATGCCATAATCTAAGGACACCTCACTGGTGAGACTATGCCACAAGCTAAGGACACCTCACTGGTGAGACTATGCCATAAGCTAAGGACACCTCACTGGTGAGACTATGCCATGAGTTAAGGACACCTCACTGGTGAGACTATGCCATAAGCTAAGGACACCTCACTGGTCAGACTATGCCATGAGTTAAGGCTGGTGAGACTATGCCATAAGCTAAGGACACCTCACTGGTGAGACTATGCCATAAGTTAAGGACACCTCATTGCTGAGACTATGCCATGAGTTAAGGACACCTCACTGGTGAGACTATGCCATGAGTTAAGGACACCTCACTGGTGAGACTATGCCATGAGTTAAGGACACCTCACTGGTGAGACTATGCCATGAGTTAAGGACACCTCACTGGTGAGACTATGCCATAAGCTAAGGACACCTCACTGGTGAGACTATGCCATGAGTTAAGGACACCTCACTGGTGAGACTATGCCATGAGTTAAGGACACCTCACTGGTGAGACTATGCCATAAGTTAAGGACACCTCACTGGTGAGATTGTGCCATGAGTAAAGGACACCTCACTGCTGAGACTATGCCATAAGCTAAGGACACCTCACTGTTGAGACTATGCCATACACTAAGGACACCTCACTGGTGAGACTATGCCATGAGCTAAGGACACCTCACTGGTGAGACTATGCCACAAGCTAAGGACACCTCACTGCTGAGACTATGCCATAAGCTAAGGACACCTCACTGCTGAGACTATGCCATAAGCTAAGGACACCTCACTGGTGAGACTATGCCACAAGCTAAGGACACTTCACTGGTGAGACTATGCCACAAGATAAGGACACCTCCCTGGTGAGATTATTTCACAAGCTAAGGACACCTCACTGGTGAGTCTATGCCATGAGTTAAGGACACCTCACTGGTGAGACTATGCCACAAGCTAAGGACACCTCACTGGTGAGACTATGCCATAAGCTAAGGACACCTCACTGGTGAGACTATGCCATGAGTTAAGGACACCTCACTGGTGAGACTATGCCATAAGCTAAGGACACCTCACTGGTGAGACTATGCCATGAGTTAAGGGCACCTCACTGGTGAGACTATGCCATAAGCTAAGGACACCTCACTGGTGAGACTATGCCATGAGTTAAGGACACCTCACTGGTGAGACTATGCCATAAATTAAGGACACCTCACTGGTGAGATTGTGCCATGAGTAAAGGACACCTCACTGGTGAGACTACGCCATGAGTTAAGGACACCTCACTGGTGAGACTATGCCATAAGCTAGGGACACCTCACTGCTGAGACTATGCCATAAACTAAGGACACCTCGCTGGTGAGACTATGCCATGAGTTAAGGACACCTCACTGGTGAGACTATGCCATGAGCTAAGGACACCTCACTGGTGAGACTATGCCATGAGTTAAGGACACCTCACTGGTGAGACTATGCCATAAGTTAAGGACACCTCACTAGTGAGATTGTGCCACGAGTAAAGGACACCTCACTGGTGAGACTATGCCATAAGTTAAGGACACCTCACTGGTGAGATTGTGCCATGAGTAAAGGACACCTCACTGGTGAGACTATGCCATGAGTTACGGACACCTCACTGGTGAGACTATGCCATGAGTTAAGGACACCTCACTGGTGAGACTATGCCATGAGCTAAGGACACCTCACTGGTGAGATTGTGCCATGAGTTAAGGACACCTCACTGGTGAGACTATGCCATAAGCTAAGGACACCTCACTGCTGAGACTTTGTCATATGCTAAGGACACCTCACTGGTGAGACTATGCCATGAGTTAAGGACACCTCACTGGTGAGACTATGTCATGAGCTAAGGACACCTCACTGGTGAGATTGTGCCATGAGTAAAGGACACCTCACTGGTAAGACTATGCCATGAGTTAAGGACACCTGACTGGTGAGACTATGCCATGAGTTAAGGACACCTCCCTGGTGAGTCTATGCCATGAGTTAAGGACACCTCACTGGTGAGACTATGCCATAAGCTAAGGACACCTCACTGCTGAGACTATGCCATAAGCTAAGGACACCTCACTGGTGAGACTATGCCATGAGTTAAGGACACCTCACTGGTGAGACTATGCCATGAGTTAAGGACACCTCACTGGTGAGATTGTGCCATGCACTGTGAACATGTCACTGGCAAGACAGTGAAATGAGCTAATGAACGAATGAGCTGAGAGCCGCACCCTGGAGAGGCCGTGCTTCTAATCTATAAGAGCAGCTTCCTGAGAGTCTGTGTCGAAAGTGAAGGCGCCTCCTCCTTCATGAACTAGGTGCACCTCGCTTATGAGACCGCGGCATGACCTAAAGTAATCTCCCTGGTGACGCTGCACCTTCCTCATGATGAAGGATGGTCTGTGGACCCTGCTCAATGGCTGTAGCAGCCTTTGCTTGTTTGACCATGGGAGGTGGGCGATGCCTTGGGCTGCCTCAACCCTTCTGTGCCGTGAAACCAGCAGATCCATAAACTCATCCACTTTCCAACTAAGTGGCCTTCTGTACCAGAGGCTTCTGCAGCCTGACTGACACTTCTGCTAGTAAACTCAAGAGTCATACACAGAGATGGAGGCTTCTATAAAACAGAGAGGAGTGAATCACCAAGAAAGGTAGAATTGAGATGCCCTACGGATATAGTATCCCCATGAAGCGAGCGCTGTGCCAGGAGGAGAGCTGGAGACTGCATTACCTGCCAGGAGTAGGACGGCTACGAGCAGCTTCATGGTGAGGGTGTCTTGGGTGTTCCAGCAGCAAACTGAAGGTGTCCCTCCAATCAGCCTATTTATTCCCTAACACTGCCCTTCATTTCAGCTCTAGATAATATTTACATTTTTAGCTTTTTCCGCTCCTCTTCTGGCATTTGCAATGTTCCTGGTTTGTTGACAAGCATGTGGGCTTGGCCTTCACCACATGGGAAAATCTTGTCCTTGGGGAAGGGTTTGACATCTGAAGTCTTTCCAGGAATTGAAATTCCTCTCATTTGGCAGTCACCAAACTTTGAATTTACTGCTCAGGGTCTCACATTGTTGGAGCTGTCTCTTCATAGGATTTCTCTCCACTGTGTTTACTTTTGACTGTATGCGTCACATTCATGTACAGTACAACAACTTCCATCTAAACATCGACCAATCACTGGGTTTTGCAAACAAATAAGCACCTATAGTAAACATTAGCAGTCCATGCAGCAGGGAACCTTAAAGGAAGTGGTGGAACAGGATGAACACTTAACTGCGCCTTAGGATTTTTCGAGGGTCTGGCGACCAGTCCGTTGCTACATTAGGGTATCAGAGGCATTTACTCTGCTGCCCTTGCAGAATACTGACCACCATATTTACAGTTCCCCGCCAGGCAGACGGAGATCTGTATACATTCAGCAGAGCCACTGTTACGTTGAAGCCATGTTTAACGAGGTGATCCGAACAGATTGTAGCTCTAGCAAATTCCCAAAGCAAGATTTTCTTTTTGAAAACAAAACATGAATGGCCCAGACATGCTGGGAGTATTTGTCCCAACATGAGGGCATTTCTTTTTTGTTTGCTTTCCTGTTTGGGACCACAAGCCTTTCCCTCGCCACCCCGAACATGGAAAAAATGAATCAGATCATCTCCCTAAATAGATTGGGCGGTCTGAGATACCTTGATCAACAGCCCAATGTCAGTCAAGCCGTCGGTCTAAGGTTTCTGCCGGAAGCGGCAGCGGAGGCACTAATGGTGGTCACGTGACTTTAAATGGAATGGGTGGACTGCCAGTTTGGCATAAAGGGCACTCCTCCAATTTTGTGGCAGAATATCCTGTCTGCCAAACTCTAGATAAGCCTCTCTATAAGAACCAGATTTGTGGGAGTCACCAGACCAATGCCATTCAAAGTCATGCCTTATATAAAAGAGAATCTGATGCCACCTTCCCTTTTTGAACAAGCATTGGCAAAGCCACTAGTTCTGGATTCAATGCACATAGTGAACACAGGCATGCACAAAAGCTCACAGAATATTTCTGCTGTGTCACTATTTAACCTTGTGCATGGCACTGAAACTTTCAAAACACTAGCTGAACTGACTATCATACAAGTTTGTAAAATTTTGTGAAGATTCATCAAACGTTGCCAAAGTTATTGGCAAAAGAAAAAGCGCTTTTCCTATGGAAACTAGATCCTACCTATGACTACCTACTGGTGACGCCAGTATATATATATTGGAATTGGTATTTAAAAAACCTTAGAAATTCACTGAAAAAACCATAGGTTTCAGGGGTGTTATAGTTAGCTGGACAGGAGACACTACAAGGAGAAATGTCTTCATTTCTCCTATTTTTTTCCTTTTTATATGTGTGCTGCATTCTGAAGAACATATAGAAAGAGGAAATCGCCTGAATTGATTGATTTTGTGCAGAAAGGTGTCCCTTCCTGCACAAAATCAATCAGCCCCTCTACGCAGGCAACGTTGCACCATGGTGCAAGGGTGCCTGTGTTGGCGCATGGCAGCCTGTTGTGCGCCAGCTCAGTGGAAAAGGACAGGAATGCTCTGTATCTGATAGATATGGTGCATTCCTGCCCTTTTCTTTTGACGCAGGGCAGCAAAGCAAGATTTCTTGTGGCACTGCCCTGCACCAAAACCTCATAAATGAGGCCCAAAAGGATTTTGCATCGGGCTGCGCCACAAAAGTGAGGCTTCCCCAAAGCAAAGTTATAGTAGATCTGTGCCGCAATGTCTGGAAGGTTTTAAACTTTGTCTTGCATAGTATCGCACACTTGAAGGGAACGCTTCCAGTACAGAACCTGTGCTAGAAATCACACACCTTTACACTGTGGAGTTAAGATGTGTGCTTGGTGCTAAATAGTCTGATTGTGTACCAGTGTTGGGGAAGAGAGCAGCAGCGCCATTCCTATGTATATAGTTAAATAAACATAAGAGGGTCCCTGATACTAGGGTATGAGAAGAGGAGGGCAGGGAAAGAAACACAAATTAAACAAGAGCCTCTTCTCAACAACTAATTATACAGTGGGGAGTATCTCCACAATCAATGTATAACAACAACCATGTACCACAGAGTTGAATTTGTAATTCACAGTTTTATTAATCAAAATAAATATATTATTTTTGTATTTATCATTTTATCTTTGAAGACATACAATTACACATACAAATAGTCATGTGTTAATTTGGTCACATCACTATCAAAGTTAAACGTGAGACAGAAACAGGACATATATTTTAGCAACAAAAAACATAATTCATGTCTTATATCAAAACAGACAACCAAACAATGCAATGACCCTATATAACAGGGATATACATATAGAAACAGTGATACATTTCATAGATATGTACAATAAAATAGAAATGTAGTCAAGAAGAAGACAGACAAAAGACAAAAGACAAAAGCGCCGACGCGCGTTTCGGAGTAGGATCAACAGACCCCAAATTCCTTCGTCAGGGCGCAACAATCCTTTAGCGGTTGGTATGGGTATCAATATAATTCCCAACTAGTTCCATAGTCTCTTCTCACTGGAGAAATATTTAACAAGATTTAGAGAATTTGTAATGGTACTTGTTTAAACAATCTGTGGAGACAAGGGAAACAACATATATAAAAAAAAAGAATTAATGATTCAAACAAACTAGATCCAATCTATGGGGGAGCCATCATCACAAGTAAAGAGCCAACAATTCCCAAAATAGGAGAAAAGGTAAAATGGGTAACACCAAGTGCACAAGAAAAATAGTGTATCAGTCTTATACCCAAATGTGCCGATGAAGCAAAAGCTGCCAACCAGAATAAAGAGAATCTCGTGAGAAGGAAAGAATTAAATGAAAAAATGGAAAGGAGAAGAGAATAAAGAATGAAGAAATGAAAAAATGAAGAAACTACACCTACTCAGCAACAAGTAAAATGGAGACACCGCTTGATGTAGAACCCAGGGCAGTAATATACTCTAAGGGTATTCCAAATGGCTGCGGGTAGAGAGAAGGGAAAGCAAAAATGAGTAATCTGCTAAACAGACTCAATGGACAGACTCAATGACCTACGCTGTGGGTGGGAGACTACAAATAGGATAAATAAGGACTGGGGAAAACAGATATTTTTTGACAAATAGGTATTGAATAAAACCAACCTATAAGTAGGATGATAAAGCTACAGGCGGTCTTGAGATCCTGGCGTGGAATGAAACAGCTTGACTGGGAGCCCGAATCAGCTAAAAAAGAAGAAATGGGGCTAGTTTAAGAGGGAGGGAAACCATAATAACTAACACAGTGGCACTGAAAGGGGGGGACTCCGACTTACTCAAGAAAACTCGGTATTGGGAATGCAGGACCGGAAAAAGCAGATTCGTAATGTGGTCACATCCCAGGCAAGGAAGTGGATGCTGCGTAAAGATTGGGTATACCCTGGAATAAAGGGAAAACTCCAATTAACTAAAAGACAAAATGAATATACTCGGTCCGGCCGTAAGAACGTCGCTAATATACTATTTACCTGCAGGAGGATAGAAGAAACCGATAACGAGTGCCAACAGGGGCGGTGTCCGTATCCAAAGGCTCTCCGACAAGAATGGCCGGGACTGAGGATATAAATGTAGAAAAAAGCCCGGGAAAATTTCTCTGAAGAAGGAGGGAGTGGAGATTGAACTGCTGGTGAACGCCAGGCAGCGCGGTGAAGGTAAATAGGTTCAATCGTCAGAAGGAAGCCGCCATGTTGGAGATGGTAAAGAGAAATAAAACAAAAATAGAGAGATACTGGTAGCAGTATCATAATACACACACATGAGTGTAATGTTCTATGCGGGATGAGCTATGTTCAGCATACGGATGCGTGAGAGAAACATAATACAACAAGAGTAGTAGAGGGGTGTGTTGATGGAAGATAGACCTACCTGTAAAAGAACGGCCGCCATGTTGGAAGTAGAAACCAAAAATGAGCCTGCACCAGAAACCACCGGCTCATATGAAGCACTGATCCCAATGAGAGAACTACAGTGAGAGAAGAGAAGGAAAGCGGATGCAGAGGGAAATAAGCAAAGGAGAGGATGCCTAAGAAAGAGAGGAGGCGAGATAGTGAGATAAAGTTGGTGCAAGACCGATCTATGGCAAAAGATACGTAGAAGAAAGGTAACTCTCTTGGAGGGCAGAAGATGCTCTCACTCACCTGTCTAGATCATCGAGCGGAGTCCCGCTGCCTCCGTAGCCGCAGAAACAGCCGTAGTCGTTGTAGTCCAGGAGAGGGTTGCTGGAGGGGACGGCGCACTTTATCATGTTCCTGAAATTCAATAGTGAATTCAGGTCTGGGCTGCCATTTTTTGCAGAGGCCACTGCAGAGAAAGAACAGGACTTATGTCAGGTATCTTCATGTCATCAGCAGCATGAGGAAATGAAATGTGTAGACCTCAGAGTGCAGCACGAGGAAGGAGGGTGGAGGCCCGGGAGTGCAGCAGAGGTAAGGCCAGATGTAAACCAGTCTAAAGTTGGGGGCCTCACAGTGCAAAGCCAAAGCCATATGAGTCTACAGGTAGATCAAGAAATGGTAGCATTCGCCAGCGCCACTTAAGATCTGGTATCTTTGGGGACAAGTCTGCATGGGCAGCTCCACCCAAACCCTCTTGATCTTCCGGAGGCGCTGAGCTGTTTGTTGTGTAGTTTGCCTCCAGGTGTGAGGAGCATCTCTACAATAAAGTGCTCAATGCGTGGAACATCAGAGGACCCCTCTTTTACAAGAAATCTGCAGGGTTAGTGAGTGTAATTCAGTCCTGCACACAGGGGCACATGTTTTATCAACCCATTATTACAGGCCTCCATTACACTCAGCTAGCTCATGATGCAAGGGTGTCTGTGTTCGGGCTAGGCAGATATTTTTGGCACCAGAGTAAGGGAAAATACAGGGGTGCATCATATTCTTGTGAATATGGTGCATCCCTGTGTTTTTTAAATGACACAGCACGGCGCTGCTAAATTGCTTGCGGCACCGTGCTGCACCATTTCTTTGTACATTTGCCCCACTGTGCTCTGAAACTATAATGGTGTCTCCCTAGTAAGACTGTATTATGAACTAAAACACCTCACTGGTGAGACTATGCCATGAGTTAAGGACACCTCACTGGTGAGACTATGCCATGAGTTAAGGACACCTCACTGGTGAGACTATGCCATGAGCTAAGGACACCTCACTGCTGAGACTATGCCACAAGATAAGGACACCTCACTGGTGAGACTATGCCATGAGTTAAGGACACCTCACTGGTGAGACTATGCCATAATCTAAGGACACCTCACTGGTGAGACTATGCCATGAGTTAAGGACACCTCACTGGTGAGACTATGCCACAAGCTAAGGACACCTCACTGGTGAGACTATGCCATAAGCTAAGGACACCTCACTGGTGAGACTATGCCATGAGTTAAGGACACCTCACTGGTGAGACTATGCCATAAGCTAAGGACACCTCACTGGTGAGACTATACCATGAGTTAAGGACACCTCACTGGTGAGACTATGCCACAAGCTAAGGACACCTCACTGGTGAGACTATGCCACAAGCTAAGGACACCTCACTGGTGAGACTATGCCACGAGTTAAGGACACCTCACTGGTGAGACTATGCCATGAGTTAAGGACACCTCACTGGTGAGACTATGCCATGAGCTTAGGACACCTCACTGGTGAGACTATGCCACAAGCTAAGGACACCTCACTGGTGAGACTATACCATGAGTTAAGGACACCTCACTGGTGAGACTATGCCATGAGTTAAGGACACCTCACTGGTGAGACTATGCCATAAGCTAAGGACACCTCACTGGTGAGACTATGCCATGAGTTAAGGACACCTCACTGGTGAGACTATGCCATAAGCTAAGGACACCTCACTGGTGAGACTATGCCATGAGTTAAGGACACCTCACTGGTGAGACTATGCCACAAGCTAAGGACACCTCACTGGTGAGACTATGCCACAAGCTAAGGACACCTCACTGGTGAGACTATGCCACGAGTTAAGGACACCTCACTGGTGAGACTATGCCATGAGTGAAGGACACCTCACTGGTGAGACTATGCCATGACCTAAGGACACCTCACTGGTGAGACTATGCCACAAGCTAAGGACACCTCACTGGTGAGACTATGCCATGAGTTAAGGACACCTCACTGGTGAGACTATGCCATAATCTAAGGACACCTCACTGGTGAGACTATGCCACAAGCTAAGGACACCTCACTGGTGAGACTATGCCACAAGCTAAGGACACATCACTGGTGAGACTATGCCATAAGCTAAGGACACCTCACTGGTGAGACTATGCCATGAGTTAAGGACACCTCACTGGTGAGACTATGCCATAAGCTAAGGACACCTCAATGGTGAGACTATGTCACAAGCTAAGGACACCTCACTGGTGAGACTGTGCCACAAGCTAAGGACACCTCACTGGTGAGACTACGCCATGAGTTAAGGACACCTCACTGGTGAGACTATGCCATGAGCTAAGGACACCTCACTGGTGAGACAATGCCACGAGCTAAGGACACCTCACTGGTGAGACTATGCCATGAGTTAAGGACACCTCACTTGTGAGACTATGCCATAATCTAAGGACACCTCACTGGTGAGACTATGCCACAAGCTAAGGACACCTCACTGGTGAGACTATGCCATAAGCTAAGGACACCTCACTGGTGAGACTATGCCATGAGTTAAGGACACCTCACTGGTGAGACTATGCCATAAGCTAAGGACACCTCACTGGTCAGACTATGCCATGAGTTAAGGACACCTCACTGGTGAGACTATGCCATAAGCTAAGGACACCTCACTGGTGAGACTATGCCATAAGTTAAGGACACCTCATTGCTGAGACTATGCCATGAGTTAAGGACACCTCACTGGTGAGACTATGCCATGAGTTAAGGACACCTCACTGGTGAGACTATGCCATGAGTTAAGGACACCTCACTGGTGAGACTATGCCATGAGTTAAGGACACCTCACTGGTGAGACTATGCCATAAGCTAAGGACACCTCACTGGTGAGACTATGCCATGAGTTAAGGACACCTCACTGGTGAGACTATGCCATGAGTTAAGGACACCTCACTGGTGAGACTATGCCATAAGTTAAGGACACCTCACTGGTGAGATTGTGCCATGAGTAAAGGACACCTCACTGCTGAGACTATGCCATAAGCTAAGGACACCTCACTGCTGAGACTATGCCATACACTAAGGACACCTCACTGGTGAGACTATGCCATGAGCTAAGGACACCTCACTGGTGAGATTCTGCCATGAGTTAAGGACACCTCACTGGTGAGACTATACCTCAAGCTAAGGACACCTCACTGCTGAGACTATGCCATAAGCTAAGGACACCTCACTGCTGAGACTATGCCATAAGCTAAGGACACCTCACTGGTGAGACTATGCCACAAGCTAAGGACACTTCACTGGTGAGACTATGCCACAAGATAAGGACACCTCCCTGGTGAGATTATTTCACAAGCTAAGGACACCTCACTGGTGAGTCTATGCCATGAGTTAAGGACACCTCACTGGTGAGACTATGCCATAAGCTAAGGACACCTCACTGGTGAGACTATGCCATGAGTTAAGGACACCTCACTGGTGAGACTATGCCATAAGCTAAGGACACCTCACTGGTGAGACTATGCCATGAGTTAAGGGCACCTCACTGGTGAGACTATGCCATAAGCTAAGGACACCTCACTGGTGAGACTATGCCATGAGTTAAGGACACCTCACTGGTGAGACTATGCCATAAATTAAGGACACCTCACTGGTGAGATTGTGCCATGAGTAAAGGACACCTCACTGGTGAGACTACGCCATGAGTTAAGGACACCTCACTGGTGAGACTATGCCATAAGCTAGGGACACCTCACTGCTGAGACTATGCCATAAACTAAGGACACCTCGCTGGTGAGACTATGCCATGAGTTAAGGACACCTCACTGGTGAGACTATGCCATGAGCTAAGGACACCTCACTGGTGAGACTATGCCATGAGTTAAGGACACCTCACTGGTGAGACTATGCCATAAGTTAAGGACACCTCACTAGTGAGATTGTGCCACGAGTAAAGGACACCTCACTGGTGAGACTATGCCATGAGTTAAGGACACCTCACTGGTGAGACTATGCCATGAGTTAAGGACACCTCACTGGTGAGACTATGCCATAAGTTAAGGACACCTCACTGGTGAGATTGTGCCATGAGTAAAGGACACCTCACTGGTGAGACTATGCCATGAGTTACGGACACCTCACTGGTGAGACTATGCCATGAGTTAAGGACACCTCACTGGTGAGACTATGCCATGAGCTAAGGACACCTCACTGGTGAGATTGTGCCATGAGTTAAGGACACCTCACTGGTGAGACTATGCCATAAGCTAAGGACACCTCACTGCTGAGACTTTGTCATATGCTAAGGACACCTCACTGGTGAGACTATGCCATGAGTTAAGGACACCTCACTGGTGAGACTATGTCATGAGCTAAGGACACCTCACTGGTGAGATTGTGCCATGAGTAAAGGACACCTCACTGGTAAGACTATGCCATGAGTTAAGGACACCTGACTGGTGAGACTATGCCATGAGTTAAGGACACCTCCCTGGTGAGTCTATGCCATGAGTTAAGGACACCTCACTGGTGAGACTATGCCATAAGCTAAGGACACCTCACTGCTGAGACTATGCCATAAGCTAAGGACACCTCACTGGTGAGACTATGCCATGAGTTAAGGACACCTCACTGGTGAGACTATGCCATGAGTTAAGGACACCTCACTGGTGAGATTGTGCCATGCACTGTGAACATGTCACTGGCAAGACAGTGAAATGAGCTAATGAACGAACGAGCTGAGAGCCGCACCCTGGAGAGGCCGTGCTTCTAATCTATAAGAGCAGCTTCCTGAGAGTCTGTGTCGAAAGTGAAGGCGCCTCCTCCTTCATGAACTAGGTGCACCTCGCTTATGAGACCGCGGCATGACCTAAAGGAATCTCCCTGGTGACGCTGCACCTTCCTCATGATGAAGGATGGTCTGTGGACCCTGCTCAATGGCTGTAGCAGCCTTTGCTTGTTTGACCATGGGAGGTGGGCGATGCCTTGGGCTGCCTCAACCCTTCTGTGCCGTGAAACCAGCAGATCCATAAACTCATCCACTTTCCAACTAAGTGGCCTTCTGTACCAGAGGCTTCTGCAGCCTGACTGACACTTCTGCTAGTAAACTCAAGAGTCATACACAGAGATGGAGGCTTCTATAAAACAGAGAGGAGTGAATCACCAAGAAAGGTAGAGTTGAGATGCCCTACGGATATAGTATCCCCATGAAGCGAGCGCTGTGCCAGGAGGAGAGCTGGAGACTGCATTACCTGCCAGGAGTAGGACGGCTACGAGCAGCTTCATGGTGAGGGTGTCTTGGGTGTTCCAGCAGCAAACTGAAGGTGTCCCTCCAATCAGCCTATTTATTCCCTAACACTGCCCTTCATTTCAGCTCTAGATAATATTTACATTTTTAGCTTTTTCCGCTCCTCTTCTGGCATTTGCAATGTTCCTGGTTTGTTGACAAGCATGTGGGCTTGGCCTTCACCACATGGGAAAATCTTGTCCTTGGGGAAGGGTTTGACATCTGAAGTCTTTCCAGGAATTGAAATTCCTCTCATTTGGCAGTCACCAAACTTTGAATTTACTGCTCAGGGTCTCACATTGTTGGAGCTGTCTCTTCATAGGATTTCTCTCCACTGTGTTTACTTTTGACTGTATGCGTCACATTCATGTACAGTACAACAACTTCCATCTAAACATCGACCAATCACTGGGTTTTGCAAACAAATAAGCACCTATAGTAAACATTAGCAGTCCATGCAGCAGGGAACCTTAAAGGAAGTGGTGGAACAGGATGAACACTTAACTGCGCCTTAGGATTTTTCGAGGGTCTGGCGACCAGTCCGTTGCTACATTAGGGTATCAGAGGCATTTACTCTGCTGCCCTTGCAGAATACTGACCACCATATTTACAGTTCCCCGCCAGGCAGACGGAGATCTGTATACATTCAGCAGAGCCACTGTTACGTTGAAGCCATGTTTAACGAGGTGATCCGAACAGATTGTAGCTCTAGCAAATTCCCAAAGCAAGATTTTCTTTTTGAAAACAAAACATGAATGGCCCAGACATGCTGGGAGTATTTGTCCCAACATGAGGGCATTTCTTTTTTGTTTGCTTTCCTGTTTGGGACCACAAGCCTTTCCCTCGCCACCCCGAACATGGAAAAAATGAATCAGATCATCTCCCTAAATAGATTGGGCGGTCTGAGATACCTTGATCAACAGCCCAATGTCAGTCAAGCCGTCGGTCTAAGGTTTCTGCCGGAAGCGGCAGCGGAGGCACTAATGGTGGTCACGTGACTTTAAATGGAATGGGTGGACTGCCAGTTTGGCATAAAGGGCACTCCTCCAATTTTGTGGCAGAATATCCTGTCTGCCAAACTCTAGATAAGCCTCTCTATAAGAACCAGATTTGTGGGAGTCACCAGACCAATGCCATTCAAAGTCATGCCTTATATAAAAGAGAATCTGATGCCACCTTCCCTTTTTGAACAAGCATTGGCAAAGCCACTAGTTCTGGATTCAATGCACATAGTGAACACAGGCATGCACAAAAGCTCACAGAATATTTCTGCTGTGTCACTATTTAACCTTGTGCATGGCACTGAAACTTTCAAAACACTAGCTGAACTGACTATCATACAAGTTTGTAAAATTTTGTGAAGATTCATCAAACGTTGCCAAAGTTATTGGCAAAAGAAAAAGCGCTTTTCCTATGGAAACTAGATCCTACCTATGACTACCTACTGGTGACGCCAGTATATATATATTGGAATTGGTATTTAAAAAACCTTAGAAATTCACTGAAAAAACCATAGGTTTCAGGGGTGTTATAGTTAGCTGGACAGGAGACACTACAAGGAGAAATGTCTTCATTTCTCCTATTTTTTTCCTTTTTATATGTGTGCTGCATTCTGAAGAACATATAGAAAGAGGAAATCGCCTGAATTGATTGATTTTGTGCAGAAAGGTGTCCCTTCCTGCACAAAATCAATCAGCCCCTCTACGCAGGCAACGTTGCACCATGGTGCAAGGGTGCCTGTGTTGGCGCATGGCAGCCTGTTGTGCGCCAGCTCAGTGGAAAAGGACAGGAATGCTCTGTATCTGATAGATATGGTGCATTCCTGCCCTTTTCTTTTGACGCAGGGCAGCAAAGCAAGATTTCTTGTGGCACTGCCCTGCACCAAAACCTCATAAATGAGGCCCAAAAGGATTTTGCATCGGGCTGCGCCACAAAAGTGAGGCTTCCCCAAAGCAAAGTTATAGTAGATCTGTGCCGCAATGTCTGGAAGGTTTTAAACTTTGTCTTGCATAGTATCGCACACTTGAAGGGAACGCTTCCAGTACAGAACCTGTGCTAGAAATCACACACCTTTACACTGTGGAGTTAAGATGTGTGCTTGGTGCTAAATAGTCTGATTGTGTACCAGTGTTGGGGAAGAGAGCAGCAGCGCCATTCCTATGTATATAGTTAAATAAACATAAGAGGGTCCCTGATACTAGGGTATGAGAAGAGGAGGGCAGGGAAAGAAACACAAATTAAACAAGAGCCTCTTCTCAACAACTAATTATACAGTGGGGAGTATCTCCACAATCAATGTATAACAACAACCATGTACCACAGAGTTGAATTTGTAATTCACAGTTTTATTAATCAAAATAAATATATTATTTTTGTATTTATCATTTTATCTTTGAAGACATACAATTACACATACAAATAGTCATGTGTTAATTTGGTCACATCACTATCAAAGTTAAACGTGAGACAGAAACAGGACATATATTTTAGCAACAAAAAACATAATTCATGTCTTATATCAAAACAGACAACCAAACAATGCAATGACCCTATATAACAGGGATATACATATAGAAACAGTGATACATTTCATAGATATGTACAATAAAATAGAAATGTAGTCAAGAAGAAGACAGACAAAAGACAAAAGACAAAAGCGCCGACGCGCGTTTCGGAGTAGGATCAACAGACCCCAAATTCCTTCGTCAGGGCGCAACAATCCTTTAGCGGTTGGTATGGGTATCAATATAATTCCCAACTAGTTCCATAGTCTCTTCTCACTGGAGAAATATTTAACAAGATTTAGAGAATTTGTAATGGTACTTGTTTAAACAATCTGTGGAGACAAGGGAAACAACATATATAAAAAAAAAGAATTAATGATTCAAACAAACTAGATCCAATCTATGGGGGAGCCATCATCACAAGTAAAGAGCCAACAATTCCCAAAATAGGAGAAAAGGTAAAATGGGTAACACCAAGTGCACAAGAAAAATAGTGTATCAGTCTTATACCCAAATGTGCCGATGAAGCAAAAGCTGCCAACCAGAATAAAGAGAATCTCGTGAGAAGGAAAGAATTAAATGAAAAAATGGAAAGGAGAAGAGAATAAAGAATGAAGAAATGAAAAAATGAAGAAACTACACCTACTCAGCAACAAGTAAAATGGAGACACCGCTTGATGTAGAACCCAGGGCAGTAATATACTCTAAGGGTATTCCAAATGGCTGCGGGTAGAGAGAAGGGAAAGCAAAAATGAGTAATCTGCTAAACAGACTCAATGGACAGACTCAATGACCTACGCTGTGGGTGGGAGACTACAAATAGGATAAATAAGGACTGGGGAAAACAGATATTTTTTGACAAATAGGTATTGAATAAAACCAACCTATAAGTAGGATGATAAAGCTACAGGCGGTCTTGAGATCCTGGCGTGGAATGAAACAGCTTGACTGGGAGCCCGAATCAGCTAAAAAAGAAGAAATGGGGCTAGTTTAAGAGGGAGGGAAACCATAATAACTAACACAGTGGCACTGAAAGGGGGGGACTCCGACTTACTCAAGAAAACTCGGTATTGGGAATGCAGGACCGGAAAAAGCAGATTCGTAATGTGGTCACATCCCAGGCAAGGAAGTGGATGCTGCGTAAAGATTGGGTATACCCTGGAATAAAGGGAAAACTCCAATTAACTAAAAGACAAAATGAATATACTCGGTCCGGCCGTAAGAACGTCGCTAATATACTATTTACCTGCAGGAGGATAGAAGAAACCGATAACGAGTGCCAACAGGGGCGGTGTCCGTATCCAAAGGCTCTCCGACAAGAATGGCCGGGACTGAGGATATAAATGTAGAAAAAAGCCCGGGAAAATTTCTCTGAAGAAGGAGGGAGTGGAGATTGAACTGCTGGTGAACGCCAGGCAGCGCGGTGAAGGTAAATAGGTTCAATCGTCAGAAGGAAGCCGCCATGTTGGAGATGGTAAAGAGAAATAAAACAAAAATAGAGAGATACTGGTAGCAGTATCATAATACACACACATGAGTGTAATGTTCTATGCGGGATGAGCTATGTTCAGCATACGGATGCGTGAGAGAAACATAATACAACAAGAGTAGTAGAGGGGTGTGTTGATGGAAGATAGACCTACCTGTAAAAGAACGGCCGCCATGTTGGAAGTAGAAACCAAAAATGAGCCAAGCATACAAAAGTGCCGGTGGCATGTTAGATAGACACTTACAGAAAATAAAGATACTAAACAGAATAAGAAGCATAAGGCTAAAAGGTGCCTGGGGATAATAAGGTGCAAAGAGTAGCGGGGCCAAGTATCATAAATAGACGGCCTGATGAAGACCAACAAAGGTATTAGCCCAAACAAAGAAACGGTTCAATTACTGTACCCTAAAGTGCAGGTCGCACCTCTCCTAAACAAACTCTCACCTATCTCCCTAAATATTAAATTCAAAAGAAAAGCTGTTTAGCCAACACAGTGTGCAACCTTACAACCCCCACCGTTTCCCGGGGGCGATCCACTTGATCCAAAACTTTTTAACCCACTGAAGGTCGCACCACCTTATAAAGTCCAAATAATAATGTCCATCCAGTGATGTTTAAGTTTTCAAATCTTGCTCTTTATTCTTCTTATAGTATGAAAATTCATAAACAGCCAACGCGTTTCGTTCTTAGGGAAGAACTTCGTCAGGGCTGAAAAAACATTTTAAAAACACATATGTAATACCAGCTTCATTAAAAAGTTTTATAAAATAAGCATAATACAATTACATTGTGAATCAATCACAAAGACCTATAGACACAAGTTATGGATAGCATCCAGCTAATAAATTCCACATGGTGTGATTGCATTACAGGCACATTAGCCCAGTGACACTCGCCGTGAGGAACAAGTACTATACTGAAGGACCAACATATACCACAATGTCGTAATGACCGGAACACCTGTGGTCCCGCTCTATGCAGTGCATAATTAATATTCTACACTACAATGAATCTTTTGGTAGGTGCATTTATAACAATTACCTTTTCTTGTAAGAATCTAGAGGGTTTTGGAACCGTTATGTTCAGAGGAAGCCATGTCTGGTACTAACTAAAACAGGAACCCTGAATGAGTGTTTCTGAAATGTTATTATTGACATCATATAATAAGATGCTACTCATATAACTTGCCCCATCAGGAATGTGTACATGAGATAGTAAGGACTATCAATTGAACTTTTGAATGTTATTTAAATTGGAATGCACCATTTTGGACAATGTGGAATTTATTAGCTGGATGCTATCCATAACTTGTGTCTATAGGTCTTTGTGATTGATTCACAATGTAATTGTATTATGCTTATTTTATAAAACTTTTTAATGAAGCTGGTATTACATATGTGTTTTTAAAACGTTTTTTCAGCCCTGACGAAGTTCTTCCCTAAGAACGAAACGCGTTGGCTGTTTATGAATTTTCATACTATAAGAAGAATAAAGAGCAAGATTTGAAAACTTAAACATCACTGGATGGACATTATTATTTGGACTTTATAAGGTGGTGCGACCTTCAGTGGGTTAAAAAGACCAACAAAGGTATTGATAAGGAGCAGATTTACAGAAGCGCATTTTCCCAAGGGATGTGTTCATTAAGGCCGCAGTCAGCTGTCTTGAGAGTAAACATCCAGAATACTTCTCTTTTTTTCCTTAATGCCTCAGTGTTGTTATCTCTGGGAGTCAGTACTTTTTCTACAATAATCCATTTTATATCCTCAATCTTGTGATTTTTAGCAAGCCAGTGTTCAACTAGAGGGGCCCCTCTACGTTTATTTCTGATTGAGGATTTGTGTTCGCTCAGTCTTGTTCTAAATTCCCTGCTTGTCTCTCCTACATATCCTTTGTGGCAGGGGCAAAGGATAAGGTAGATGACGTTAGATGATCTACAATTAGTCATTTCTGTGAGGTTAAATTTAGACTTTCCCCATTCAAGTACACTGGAAGTAATGGCAGACTCACAGGCGTGGCAATTGCCACACCTATGGTTACCTAACACCGGATTGCTGCCAGTGATAGATTTTTGCACCCACTTATTGGTGTTATTGAAGTGGGATTTCACTAAAGAATTGCGTAGATTCTTATTGCGGCGAAACGCAAAAATCGGTTTGGGCATATTGTTGTTAGGGTCGCCTGTGTTGAGGATATGCCATTGAGAGCCAATGATTTGACGCAATTTGTTGTCAAAATTGGAGTGGCGAGTAACACAAACCAGTTTTTGTTCTTCAGTGTGGGTTCTTTGTTGCAAGAGAGCCTCCCTGTTATAATGTTTGGCTCTTTTGTACGCATCTCTTATCACTCTATGTGGATATCCTCGTTTGAGTAATTTGCCTCTAAGGTCATTGGCATGAATTTCAAAGTTGGCCATGGTGGTACAATTCCTACGTAATCTGAGGAATTGACTGAATGGTATGTTATCTTTTTGGTTACGTGGGTGATAACTTTTGTATTGAAGCATGGTGTTTCTTGCCGTGGGTTTGGTATACAGTGATACCTCAATTTTGCCTTCTATGTTATGAATCCATATGTCTAGAAATTCAATCCGTTCCTTACTGATGTTAGCACAGAATTTGAGATGGCTGTCACAAAGATTTAACCAAAGAATAAATTCATGAAGGTGTTCTTCTAGGCCATCCCAAATAAAAAAAAATATCGTCAATGAATCTGCTCCAGTGTTGAATATTTTCAAAAAAAGGTGCAATTTCATTGAAGATACAGCGCTCTTCAAACAAACCCATATAGGTATTGGCTACATTGGGTGCACAGGCTGCTCCCATGCTTACGCCTTGGATCTGTTTATAGATTGTTTTATCAAATTCAAAGTAGTTTTCATTAAGTACGATAGCTAGACATTCCAGAATGAAAAGTATGTCTTCAGTGCCGCTATTCTTTTCCAGATAACTTTTTACTGCCTCTAAGGCTCCTTTCTGAGGAATATTCGTATATAATGCTTCTATATCCATAGAAACCAAAAAATCTGTATTGGGGTTGAACAAAAGTCCCTCAATTTTACCTATTAGGTGGCCCGTATCCTTGATATATCCTGGTAGTATACTGACTAATGGATTTATGAATTTGTCAACGTATTTGGATAGTGGCTCTGTAATGGATCCGATAGTAGATACAATAGGTCTGTATCGGGGATTTGCTGTGTTTTTGTGCATTTTTGGTACTCCATAGAGGACTGGAATGTTAAAATACTGTTTATTAAGGTAGTCAAATTCTTGTTGACAAATAGAGCCTCTGTCCAGAGCTCTCTGAGTGATTACCAGTATTTCCTCTTTTATTCTATCGCTCGGGTATGAGTTGACTTTGTGGTAGTGTTCAGGAACTTGTAGCATTTTAAGTATTTGTGTTCTATAATCTGTACTGTCAATTAAAACAATCCCGCCACCCTTGTCACACGGTTTAATTGTGATTTGTTGATTTGATGATAGATCTTTCAGAGCCTTATATTCCTCATAGTTCAAATTGTATATAGGTTTAGGTACAAATTTGATAGAATTTTGTATTTTAGTATAAACACTCTTCTCGAAGATGCTGACTTCTGGGCCAACTTGATCTAGGGATGGTGTGAAACTAGAATCCGGGTGTAATCCCGTTCTGTTGTTGGTCTGAGTGGGAGTTATTTGAGAAAATAATTTTTTAAGCCTAATTTTTCTGAAAAAGGCCTGTAGGTCTTGGTTAAGTTCAAATTTGTTGAGTGTGGTGGTCGGGACAAAAGATAGACCACGAGTTAGCAAATTGAGGGCATAGTTGTCAAGCATGGACTGTGATAGATTGAAGATGGGTATGGTTTCCATACTATTGGAGTATGTTATTGTCTCCAATATTGGTTCCTTCTCGTTTGGAGATATTGTGGTTGATTCTCCGAGTATTGGTAGTGGTGTTCTGGATATTGGTATTGGCCCCTTCCTTGGCCTCTGTATCTGGATCTTGGTGTCCCCCTGCGGTTCCCCAAAAAACGACTACCTCTATTAGAGTTTTCAAATGGAGTTCTCCTATTATTTATACCTCCTGATGGACCCGGGGCGCTTTCACTATCCGATTCGGAGGTATCGGAGAATGTAAGTATCTTTTTGTTAGTCCAAAATTGGTAATCTGCTTGCTGACTTTGTTCCTTTCCTGTGTTGTAATATTGGGCTCCTAAGTAAGGATATACTCTTTCCTCGGAAAAATAGCATATATCCTTTTTGAGTTTTTCTGTTTTCTTTTTGACAAGATATTCACTGAAGGAGTTAAGTTCAAAATTGACTTCCTCTAGTTTTTTCTTTGCATCTTCTACTGGATTGTTTTTCTTAAGTAATTCCTCTATTTCTGCTATTTCTTTAAATAGGGACTCTACTACTTCCCGAGCTGTTTCAATAATGAGGATCATAAGATTTCTCGAGCATCTATTTGCAATTAGTGACCATTTTTCAAGGAATATCCTAATTTCTACGAATAAGCCTGGTATATTTCTTATTCTTAGGCCATTTGGTATGACTCCTGCTCTAAGGTATTGGAGCATGAAATCTGCATGAGATTCTGTTCTTTTTGCTTTCTTTTTAAGATTTAGTAGTTTAAGCCATTCATCATTATTGGTTTTGTTAAAGGTAAATGGACGATCAGAGGAAGTGTCTTGTCCTAGTAGTTTTGAAAAATCTTCATCACTAAATCCAAATGTTTTGATGCTATCCATAGGGAGAGGGAAGATATATCACCTGGACAGAGGGGAACTTACAAGAAAGATGGAACAATAAAAAATGTGGCGTGGTCTACATGAAGAACTACCAGAAAATATGGAGAAATATATATAGAAATAGGTGCACAGAGAGGAACAAATCGTGTTATAGTGGAGCAAAAAAAACAAACAAAAAAAAAACTACAGTGAATAAGTGATGCTAAACAGGCTCCAGCGTAGAGAACACAGCGACCTAATACCCTCACAGCAAAGTGCTGGGACAACTAAATAAACATAAGAGGGTCCCTGATACTAGGGTATGAGAAGAGGAGGGCAGGGAAAGCAACACAAATTAAACAAGAGCCTCTTCTCAACAACTAATTATACAGTGGGGAGTATCTCCACAATCAATGTACAACAACAACCATGTACCACAGAGTTGAATTTGTAATTCACAGTTTTATTAATCAAAATATATATATTATTTTTGTATTTATCATTTTATCTTTGAAGACATACAATTACACATACAAATAGTCATGTGTTAATTTGGTCACATCACCATCAAAGTTAAACGTGAGACAGAAACAGGACATATATTTTAGCAACAAAAAAAATAATTCATGTCTTATATCAAAACAAACAACCAAACAATGCAATGACCCTATATAACAGGGATATACATATAGAAACAGTGATACATTTCATAGATATGTACAATAAAATAGAAATGTAGTCAAGAAGAAGACAGACAAAAAACAAAAGACAAAAGCGCCGACGCGCGTTTCGGAGTAGGATCAACAGACCCCAAATTCCTTCGTCAGGGCGCAACAATCCTTTAGCGGTTGGTATGGGTATCAATATAATTCCCAACTAGTTCCATAGTCTCTTCTCACTGGAGAAAAATTTAACAAGATTTAGAGAATTTGTAATGGTACTTGTTTAAACAATCTGTGGAGACAAGGGAAACAACATATATAAAAAAAATTTAATGATTCAAACAAACTAGATCCAATCTATGGGGGAGCCATCATCACAAGTAAAGAGCCAACAATTCCCAAAATAGGAGAAAAGGTAAAATGGGTAACACCAAGTACACAAGAAAAATAGTGTATCAGTCTTATACCCAAATGTGCCGATGAAGCAAAAGCTGCCAACCAGAATAAAGAGAATCTCGTGAGAAGGAAAGAATTAAATGAAAAAATGGAAAGGAGAAGAGAATAAAGAATGAAGAAATGAAAAAATGAAGAAACTACACCTACTCAGCAACAAGTAAAATGGAGACACCGCTTGATGTAGAACCCAGGGCAGTAATTTACTCTAAGGGTATTCCAAATGGCTGCGGGTAGAGAGAAGGGAAAGCAAAAATGAGTAACCTGCTAAACAGACTCAATGGACAGACTCAATGACCTACGCTGTGGGTGGGAGACTACAAATAGGATAAATAAGGACTGGGGAAAACAGATATTTTTTGACAAATAGGTATTGAATAAAACCAACCTATAAGTAGGATGATGAAGCTACAGGCGGTCTTAAGATCCTGGCGTGGAATGAAACAGCTTGACTGGGAGCCCGAATCAGCTAAAAAAGAAGAAATGGGGCTAGTTTAAGAGGGAAGGAAACCAAAATAACTAACACAGTGGCGCTGAAAGGGGGGGACTCCGACTTACTCAAGAAAACTCGGTAGTGGGAATGCAGGACCGGAAAAAGCAGATTCGTAATGTGGTCACATCCCAGGCAAGGAAGTGGATGCTGCGTAAAGATTGGGTATACCCTGGAATAAAGGGAAAACTCCAATTAACTAAAAGACAAAATGAATATACTCTGTCCGGCCGTAAGAACGTCGCTAATATACTATTTACCTGCAGGAGGATAGAAGAAACCGATAACGAGTGCCAACAGGGGCGGTGTCCGTATCCAAAGGCTCTCCGACAAGAATGGCCGGGACTGAGGATATAAATGTAGAAAAAAGCCCGGGAAAATTTCTCTGAAGAAGGAGGGCGTGGATATCGAACAGCTGGTGAACGCCAGGCAGCGCGGTGAAGGTAAATAGGTTCAAGCATCAGAAGGAAGCTGCCATGTTGGAGAAGGTAAAGAGAAATAAAACAAAAATAGAGAGATACTGGTAGCAGTATCATAATACACACACATGGGTGTAATGTTCTATGCGGGATGAGCTACGTTCAGCATACGGATGCGTGAGAGAAACATAATACAACAAGAGTAGTAGAGGGGCGTGTTGATGGAAGATAGACCTACCTGTAAAAGAACGGCCGCCATGTTGGAAGTAGAAACCAAAAATGAGCCAAGCATACAAAAGTGCCGGTGGCATGTTAGATAGACACTTACAGAAAATAAAGATACTAAACAGAATAAGGAGCATAAGGCTAAAAGGTGCCTGGGGATAATAAAGTGCAAAGAGTAGCGGGGCCAAGTATCATAAATAGACGGCCTGATGAAGACCAACAAAGGTATTGATAAGGAGCAGATTTACTGAAGCGCATTTTCCCAAGGGATGTGTTCATTAAGGCCGCAGTCAGCTGTCTTGAGAGTAAACATCCAGAATACTTCTCTTTTTTTCCTTAATGCCTCAGTGTTGTTATCTCTGGGAGTCAGTACTTTTTCTACAATAATCCATTTTATATCCTCAATCTTGTGATTTTTAGAAAGCCAGTGTTCAACTAGAGGGGCCCCTCTACGTTTATTTCTGATTGAGGATTATGTATATAGACCTGTACAGAGCGTACATTTTTTGCGCTCCGGTGGCGTTGCGCCGTTCACCATATTTACAAAATGGCTATAAGTCACTTAACGTGACTTAACGCCATCTTGTAAATATGCCCCTTTCGGCAGCAGTCCGCTGCGGCAAAGGGGCGGGCTGGGTGTTGCAGTGGGCGTTTCAACGTAACACCCATTGCTTTTTGAAGGTGCCACAGATTTACAAGGCTGGGACTGTGGCAAAACTGAGGCCAGGATGCCAATACGAGGAGAAATTCATAATTTATCCTCATTTTGTGCTCTTTCTATGTTCAGCACACATAGAAATAGCAAATCGCCATTATTGATTGTTTATGTGCTGGAAGGTGTACCCTTCCTGCCAGGGCCGGACTGGCCGTAGCGGGCACCGGGCAATCCCCCGGTGAGCCGCACGGGTGGGGGCTGGTTTTGGGCCCCTGGGGGCCGTTTTTGTTACAGGGCAGTTTTTGCAGCATAGCTGCAAAATCGGCCCTGTAACAAAATCGGCCGAAAACCGGCCCTGGCAAAGAGCTCAGCGGCACCCCAACCCCCCGGGGGGCCGGCCGAGTACTTTGCCAGGGCCGGTTTTGGTTCCCACTCCGGCCCAACTTCCTGCACATAAACAATCGCCCCTGTAGCGCAGGCACCCTTGCAACATGGCGCAAGGGTGCCTGCGCTGGTGCTAGGCAGCTTTTTAAGAGCGCCAGTGCTAGGGGAAACAAAGGGGTGTGCCCCTTTATCAGCACATCTCTACGTTTCGAAAATGTCGGAGCGTGGCATTGCCAAATTTTCTTGAAAATATGCTCCTTGGTTGCTGCGCTGATTTGTACTAGAAATTAGTAAACCTGTCCCCATAGTTTATGGCTGTTTAATATCGGTACAAAACCTTATAGGTATTCAAGGGTGAATTTTGATTGTTTGCATTAATAAAAAAATAAAATGTGGAACAACATTAGTTGCAACTTTATTTTTTCACAGAACAAAGACCTAGACTTGGGTGAATGCAGATACAAGAAGCTAAAAATAAACGTGGATTCATACTGTCAGAATTAGCTAAAAGAAAACTATCCCATAAAACAGAGAGTCCTTTATATAATGGATAAGTTATTATTATTAATACAGTGTCAGAAATACCTAGTTCCTATACAAGGAAATTGTTTTCTTAATTTTAAGACAGTGTTTGCTTATTTCGAACTTCTGGACATTTGTAGTTGGCCTGTTCTGATTACAGCAAATAGTATTTCTTGTCGAAATGTTGTCCTATTGGTCCCTGGAATTATGTTCTGTACTTTTGGAAGGGATGCCTATCTAGGCCTGGGCTACACCACTCGTTGCAAAAAAAAAAAGAATCTTACCTGACCTGATATCTATATGTTAAATATAGGTTTCCGTCAGAGTTATCCTGATATCTATATGTTAAATATAGGTTTCCTTCAGAGTTATCCTGATATCTATATGTTAAATATAGGTTTCCGTCAGAGTTATCCAGTAACCAGAGGAAGGTGGAGCAGAGGGACCTTGTCTGAGGCTGTGGGTTCCCAGGTCCTAAGCATGGGAGCTTTACCTGATTGCCACAAAATGGCTCATCAAAGATGCTTTCTATTTTTGACTTCATTGCCAAGATATTGATCCAGGTGAAAAGATGTTATTGGTTCTAGCATATGATCGAGGCGTCAGTCTTCGATCCTACCGCCAGTAGCCTTTTTCTCTTAGTGGACCCAGTTTTGCGTTTTTGTCATTTGCTTAGTTTATTATTCTGTGCCGTTCTGGCTGAGATTTTGTTATTTGTTTTAGAAATATGTATTTCTGTCTCTTCCATATTGAGGGGCATACTTATTAAGGGGCTTATTTATGAGCCCCCTGCGATACTTTTGCGCTGCCGACGCATCACTTTTTGTGACCCAGCGGTGGAATAAACAATGCTCATGTTGCGCCATATTTACAAAGTGACGCATCTAGGCAGATGCGTCACTTTGTAAACCCCCGCACCACATTATACCTCTGTCAGGTATAATGGATGTAGGGTGGGTGTTCCCCCTCAAGAAACCCTTGTAGAAGTGGTGCAGTGATATTCAGATGCCTCATGGCAGGCGTAAAGGTGATGAAGTGCAATGGAAATACGCCACCCCCATGCATTGCTGGAGTTTCGCCATGCTTATGACACAACTCCAGCAATGCATGAGTTTTGTGCCAACAGATACGTCAGGATTCCTGAGGCATCTGTCATTCCTTGCGACATGGAGCACCGTACAGTAAATACGGCTCATTCATGGTGTCGCAAGAAGACGGCTGAAATGCCAGAAACCGGTCCTAGGAAGCTTGTTTCCGGTCCAGGGAAGACATGGCTTGGCAGTTCGGGCTGGACTGTTCCCATGAGGCACAGGGTCAGACTGATTTGCATATGGCCATGTCTGAACTGAGGTGGCAGAGTGGGCTAAAGAACGGTGATGGATTAAACCCAGATCAGTGGACTGGGGGTGAGTGCTTGCAATGTTCAACACTCCGTCCATTATTTCCTTTGGTTTTTGCGTCGCAAGAAGGACAGCCACGGCCCGTATAGGGCGTGCCACCGGGTGGTGACATGGGGTGGGGGAGGGGCAGGGTGGGGGGTTGTAAAATGCGGCATACGGACGATTTCAGGTAAGTAACGGAAAAAAAAACGAATTTTGTTGCGCGCGCTGCATCGCATTTCCATGCACAGTAACACCCATGCTCCACCAATGGAACGCCTACCACTACGATGTGTAATGCAACAAAACTCAAGCTCAGGCTTTGCGTTACATTTCTTTACAAAGTCAAACAAGGCATCTCGAATCACCCCTTGTGTGGTTTTGTAAATCGTAACTAAGACATTGCGTTGCCTTCGTTGTCCTGTGCGACGCAATGACAACTCAGAGGTTTAATATATCTGGGCCGGAGTTTTTAGGTTTCACATGCATGTCACTTGCGCCATTCATGGGGAAAATATTTTATTCCATGCATTGTTTAAGGCAGCAGTTCTTAACCTTTTAACCACCACTGGTGACCCCTAATGATTCACTACTGGAAGCCCAGACCTTCCTGTGCAATGTCTACAATTTGAGCCTCAAATTAATCCATAAAAACACAGCAAACAAATACACAAAAGATCAAATAATGTATTTAACTTACCAAACAAAGAATACAAAACTTGACATTTTAGTATGAAGGTTGGACCATTTCAAAATGTAATTTCCATTTGTAAAAGATGAAGGGATATTCTAGAGTCTAGCATATCACTTTGTATTTCTGCTTCTAATGCATGTTCCCTTGTTGTCAGCGCATGCCAGTGTTGGAGTTGAGGCCACCGACCATCCATACTAGATTTAATTTGTTCTAGTTGTGCTGCTCCCATTAAATCAAGATAAGGATTTATTTAAATTTTTAGCCTACAATGTGAAATTCATTCCTATTTACAGGGCATTTTAAATATTTTAATTTTAGATGTTGCTTTTTATGTATACATTTGTATTAATCTGCTGATATTATTTGATATCTAAAAAAATCGTGGACCCAAGGAGTAGGCATCCCAGACACCTGAGGTCCGTGGACCCCAGGTCCAGGTTAAGAACCGCTGATTTAAGCGTCTTGGGTCAGTACTGGGAGCATTTTACAGTATGCCGCCAGCAGCTTGGTGGTATTTGAGAATGAGCTCTGAAAAATGGATTCCGCAGAAAAAGGGTTGCTTTGTTGTCTGTGGCATCCATGTTTCAGATGCTTTTATCATCGTGTTTTCCCCAGTTTCACATTGACTCTCATCAACTGACTACAAATCAAGCAGCCATGTTGAAACAGTATTCTACATATTCTATTTTTGTTTTACCACTCCATAATGGCTGCCATGTTAGGTCTGGCCTAGAGTCCTCTTCAGCTTTGTTTGCCTGGATCATATTTTCCCCAAAATCCTTATTAAAAATCATATGTATACATATACATACATAAAGGGCCTTTCGGTCAGCTCTCTCAATCCACTGATTTGTTGAAGTTCCTTTTACCATTTGATTCTGCCCACCGCAGCACACAACACGGGGAAATGGTTCAGTCCTCTTTATTCATTGGCTGTCTTGTCCTGTAAGTGAAAGCAGTTTGCCTGGTCATGTGTGTGTAACCACTATAAAATAAGTGCTGTCCAGTGCAAAAGCTTTATTTTATTTTCAGACTCAGACAAGGTGACCATCTGCCTGGAAGGAACTTCAGTTCCAGTTTTTTTTATGACCAACTTTATTGAAGGTTTTTTGGCAAGACACCTAGGGTGCCTATTACAATCTCTGTTGAAAAGCCTCCGACCTGAGGTCGGAGGTTTTCCGACCGAGATCGTCGGTTTCACTTACGACTGCCTAATTACAATTTAGGTAGTCAGAAGTGAAACTGGGCGGTCAATCCAGCTGGCTTTCGACGGGCTCAGTAGTAGGCCGGCTCGTAATTCATATGGTTGGCATTTTACGCTGTCCAGATTACAATGCACGGTTTCTGGCAGGCTAACCATGCCGGGCTTTCTGACTTGGAAATCCTGTTGGAAAGCGTGTTTGATTAGTGACCTCTAGTTGGGGGTCGAGAGGGGGCACCATAGGTGCCCCCTTGTTGATCTGTGCACCATGTTACAGGCACGCTGAGGAACCTGCCATGAGGTCCAGGGATGAACACAGCCTCCCATTTCCCTATGGGAGCTTGTGCTACAGCTGGTTTACGTCAGGTTTACGGCTGTAACACAGATGCCATAGGGAAATGTGAGTATGTGACGGGAGATCGGTTGGTCTCGTTTCTGCAACGATGTCTGCCCGATATGGTAATAAGCCCCATAGTATCACAGTTCAAAAGAGCAAGCCCAGCCATCAATATTGCAAAAGCCCAGCCATCAATATTGCAAAAACAGGGTGCGTGGCCAGCAGCCAAGGAAAATGGCCGCCGCCTAGAGGAGTTCCGGATCTCCACAAGACTCCCTAAGCTCCGCTTCACTTATCCGCATATAAACCCGACTGCGCTAACACGTGGCGGCATCGGAAGGAGATGGGCACCAATCGATCTGCCCGCGGTGAGCGGCGGCTGAAAACTCATTGAGATCTGCCATGACGAAGGACTGCGGGCTACATGCCATGCCAAGACCGTAGCCTCAAGTGATCCGTCAGCCCAAAAAACCGGAACCACGTCTTCCCTCCACTACAATGCACACAGAAGATACACTGCCCATTCCAACGGCAGGCGCTGATGTACCTGATGGGCGGGGTCCCATTCTGACCTTCGGGACCTCCGGAGGACTTGCCCAAAACACCACGCGTCGGCCCACTGCAGTGCCCATTCGGAACTCACACGGCACGACTGTGAGAGACCGGGAGAAGGTGCATGACCGCACAAGCAAAGACTGCACTGGCGGGGGTTCTGGCTTCCTGGCGGGCCATATATCCTCTACCAAAAACAGTGCAAATTGGCACTCCTTGGGTGCATTACGAAGGAGCCCATAACCTGACGGGCTGCAGCTTGCTCCTAACCAGGGACAGCCCCAGCTGCTCATCCAGTGCAATTGAGAAGGGGGAAGACCCACCAGGCTGAGGCATCAAGAAGTACCGAGTTCCCCCCTCACCTACAGAGCTCCCATGCACCTGGGTTCAAGGAGCAAGTGTGGAGCCAGTGCGCACCCCGAATAGTTGTGTACTCCCTGAATAACGAGGAAAGGCGCATGTGCGCTTGCACTCAGGGCTCAGGGGGATAAGGAAACCTAGCGACGCAGCCCCCTAAGCGCACTTCATCAACGAGCCACCGAGCAGTGCATGACCCTTGGGGTCGGAAACCCGAAAGGCCGTGTTCGACAGCTACTCGCACAGGCAGGCAGGGGTGAGTACTACTGCCTAAGTTGTCACCGACACTCACATGCTGCAAGTATCTGTCATAATGGGAGGATGGGGCCAGCACGTCACACATCAAACCAAATTAGACAAGTACGCCTGCAATAAGCCAAACCAGGAGCTACCGGACCAGGCGACAACATCGATAGAAGAGCATATCGCAACAGACGGCAAAGAAGTCGCGCTCCAAGATATAATGGCTACGTTAACTAAGATGCATACATCCTTAGAGTCTAGAATATATACTGTCGCCACTGAACTAACGTTAATCCATGCGGATTTCCGCAAACTGAGTACGAGAGTGACGGACGTTGAAACGACGACAACTACTCTTGGCGAAGATACTGCTGCCCTCAAGCGGCAAGTGTTGCGCCTAGAAACAGAGTACAAAGTCATGACAACGAAACTGGATGATTATGAAGGCCCCTCGCGGCGCAATAATGTTCGTATCATAGGGGTGCCAGAAGGAACAGGGGGGCCAGCCATCGAACTGCTTGTGGAAGACCTAGTCAAGAATCACCTCCAACCCCGAGGCCTCTCCAACTACTTCTCAGTCGAGAGGGTCCATCGCGTCCCTGGAGGTAGGCCTAAACCAGGAGCACCCCCAGGGCTATATTAGCCTGTGTTTTCAACTTCCGAGATCCTTACCTTATTTTGCAGACAGCCAGGGTGGCCCCTCCCATCAGGTACAAACAAAGTACAATCTCCTTCTTTCCCGACTGCACAGCCACAGTCATAGGCAACAACGCGATTTTTTTGGCAGTGAAGAAAGAACTACGGTCTCGCGAGCTCAAATACTCCATGATGTTCCCCTCAAAGTTAAAGAGTAGTAGCCAATGGGAAAACATGGTTCTTTACAACGCCAGAAGAGGCGTGGGACTGGCTTGAGGGTTGGCGCCAGATCACTCATCCTGGTAGAGCCGTAAAAGAACAAGAGCATCAAGCAACAGGCACATCACTGTCAGATCGATGAGATGACAGGCTCGATGGGGAGAAATGACTGACTGGAGGAACACCTCCCTTCTGAGGACAGCAGGGTCGTCTATAACCTATCAACAGCATGAAGTATCCACAAACATTACTGGTGAAACGATAAGGTCGTAGGCAACAGACCAAAAGTATAAATCTACTGACCGAACACTTATTGATATGTATAGACACCTCAGCACCGCCTGATGACACTTTCGGGCAGGCCCTTGGTGGTGGCCGAGAAGACGCCGTAGTGATCGTACTTATCTCTGAAGATCCATGCATGATTGACTAGAGAACATATAACATGTTGGCGAATAATCTAGGGAGGATACTGGGGTGATCTCACCCCCCTACAGAGTTACTGGGAAATGGGTATTAAGTACTCTGCACAGTTGGGGAGGCGGGTAGTTCGTGAACCGTGATGCAGGGAAGGGGAGCGACGAATGTTTAATTGTATTAGTTTAAGTTTATTTTCTTTGTGTTCTATGTTGTGGGTCAGAGTGCACCCCCATTACACTCATGTGAGGCCGCTACATAGAGACCAGCATTTGCACTCTTCCACCCCAGACCCCAGTGATGCACACAACCACCCACCCTAACACCCCGGCTAACGTGCCTGTACACCCGCTACACCTGTCACTGATTTCTTCCTGGAATGTAAATGGCCTCAGAGATAAAGTAAAGAGTGGACTGATATTACAATATCTTAAACGCAAAGCGTCTGCGGTCGTACTTCTGCAGGAGACCCACTTAGTAGGGACAACTTGTAAGGCTCTAGACAGATGGGGCTTTAAACTGATAGTCCACTCTGAATTCACATCCGGTTCCCGAGGGGTTGGGATCCTGATTAAGAAACAAAGCCCACTCATCATCAAACACACATACACAGATGAACAAGGTTGTTTCGCAGCCATGTCCTGCCAATGGGAGGGACGATCGATCAACATCGTGACCGTGTTTATACCAATAGCACTTCACTCGTTGGCATTCCCGGCACTTAGCGCATTCCTACTCTGACTTCCAGAAGGAGACCTTATCCTGGGAGGTAACCTTAATGCAACCCTCAATGACACGCTAGACAGGACACTATACCGACAACAACATCAAACACACTTTCCCCTAGCAGACTTCCTTGACACAATAGGCCTAGTCGACATCTGGCGTTCGCAATTCCCACACACACGGCAATATACACACCACTCAGTGGCACATAACAGTCTCTCTAGGATAGACTATATACTGACATCAGTGGACAACGTGGAAAGATTCATCGACATGACACATCTGCCACGGGGAATATCGGACCATGCACCAATATTCATTAAATACACACGACACACATCTACCCAAAACCGTATTTTCCCCATATATCCAGGTTATCTCAAAAATCCCAAAATCGGAAAGGGCCTAACCACAACCACAATGCACTATTTCAACGAAAACAAGTCCTTGGTCACCTCACCCCTCACTCTATGGGAAGAATACAAGACCGTTCTCTGTGGACAGGCCATATCCCTTATTACAGAACACAAAAGGGAAAGGGTGAGACTGATATCGACACTCGAGCAGGAATTGAAAGACTTAGAATCAGAGCATTCACAGGACCCCCCGGACACCAACACACACCGGCTTCATCTTAAAAAACAAGAATACAAGGAATATCTATGGCAAGACGCCAAAACTCGATTGACAACCACTCTTCACACAATTTACAAAGCAGGGGATAAAGCCGGTAGGCTTTTGGCGTGGCTAGATAAGCGAGAGCGAGTAAGTCGCTGGGTAGCAGAACTCCAAAACTCTATGGGAGAAATAATAACAGACCCCCAAGCGATAGTAGACACACTGGCCCTTCACTATAGTGACATATATACCCCCACAGCCACAATACATCAGGAGGACGCAGCAGCGTTCTTCTGAGACATACAACTCCCCAGACTCACAGAACAAGAAACACTGTTGTTGGAATCGGAATTCACCACTGATGAACTAACAATTGCTATAGGGAACGTACAATCTGGGGAAGCTCTAGGGCCGAATGTCATTCCGATAGAATTATATAAACGAAATGCGACTGCAATTACCCCACACCTACTAAACATGTACAACGCGAGCTTGGAATTGGGAAAACTCCCCAAGGATCAGAGGACGGCCACAGTGGTGGTTACACAAGCCAGGAAAGCCTGCCCGGGAAAGCACCTCCCACCGGCCCATCTCCCTAATCAACGCGGAAGCTAAGAGTTTGGCCAAAGCATTGGCAAACAGAATGACGCCCTGTAGGAGAGAAGGGTCTGCCTCTTATGGTTACCCCCACTTTTTGATGATGTATCACTGTTTTTGACTTAGACTGGCTGGGATCCTGCTATTCAGGACCCCTGCCTATCTGCTTTCTCCTGTAAATTGATTGCATGTACTTTAGGTACACTCAAGATTGGATTCCGGTGTACCCTTATCAGTCTTTAGTATATAGTACACCATGTACCCAAGTTATAGATACCCCAGAGGCCTCCCAGGGGCTGAAGCATGTATTGTGCCACCCCTGAGAGGCCATTCAAAATGACACCTCAGGTCTACTACTGCAGCCTGTGTAAGGAGGTGCATGCGCGCCTTACTTAGATATAGGTTCCCTATATCTCTTCTAAATCATTACATACTTAGACCTATCAGTCACCCCTATGGCAGGCCTTAACAATCCTTAAGGCAGGGTGCTGGGTTTTGTGTGAGAGGGTGACCCTACATGAGTAGGGCCCCACTGCAGCCTTCGAAACATATTTTCCGGGGTTATCTGTGATGCAGCCAACCATATATATTTAAGTGCATTATAACCTCGCGGTAAATGCTAACTTTAAAATGGCTGCTTAGAATAATGTCATGTTTAGTGTCAAACACCTTGGAATCATACCTCCCCACCAGTAACTGGTGGGGGAGGTATGATTCCATCTTCCTAGAGGGACTTATGTGGAACACCAGCTTTCTCGACCTGGGCATCACAAAATGGATGCTGCCAGCCACAGACTCGTGTCTGCCCTCCTACTGCTGAGCCAAGCTGGAGCAGAGGAAGGCCTGAAAATAGGTTTCCTGTCACAGGGAGGTGTGACCACCACCCAGACAGGCTTTAGTGTAATGGGGCTGGGTGGGGGCACTCTGAGAGTGCCAGAAAGTCTGCACTGGGGGCACATTTGGTGTCCCCATGCATAGTCCAGCTCAAACCAGTTGCAGGAGCCATTTGCTCCTGCTCTGGCACGAAACTGGACAAAAGACATGGGTGTAGCCACCCCTCTGTCCTGCCCCTCCCCTAGGAGGGTCCCCAGAGTCAGTCCAATCCCTTCCCTGGGTATAAAGTGGGAAACCTGATTACAGGACTATGGATTTTACCTGGACTAAACTCTGCAACAGAAACCAAGTACTTCGACAATCTACACTTCGCTGGACGACAGAAGAATCTCCCTTGGAGTAAAGGAGTTACTCCCCTGCAGCCGCAGGCACCTACACGCATCTGACCTCTTTGAATCTCCCGAGCTCCTGAGGACTCCGAAGATTTCTGAAACACAGGAGATGGGTTCCCGAGCATTTCTGAGGTTGATCTGCTCTCTCAGCAATCCTGAGACCAGTATCCCTCGTGGGGACCGTGCAACCTGAACCCCTGTGCACCGTGTACGTTTGCAGCAGCATATGCTTTTTGGAGATCCTTGAGGCTGTGCTTTGTACTACGTTTAGTCCCGACCCCGAGCAGTATTTCCACCGAAGATCCACTCCACGAGTGCTCTGTGGGCTGGTGCTTTGTGAATTCGCTCGATGTCCCCTCGTGATCCCTGGTCCGTTGGCCTGTGGCTCCTGGCGAGGGTCACTTTGATTTTCCTTGGGTTTCCCTGGTTGCTCCAGACGTTCCCCTGACTCCCCATAGCTTGGAGAGTCACCTGGACCTTGCTGATCCACACCGTAATCTGTTTCCTCTGCCCGCGTTGGTTGCCTTTGTCAAGGCTTGTTAGTGTTCAATCCGGACACTGACCCCTCAGCAATCGACATCCTTTGTGGGACAGCTCACCTCCAGACTTTGGTCGCCGTCGACATCTCCTGCTCCCCGAGGCTGCAGAGTCAAGCATCCTATCTTCACACCTGAAGCACCCCACATCGGTGGGCATTCGTCTTTCGAGCCCCTGGTCATCCTGAAGTGACCCAGACTATGTCCCCTCTGCTTTCAGGTTCTTCTCACCTCGGATCCAGGCTTGGATCCCAACAGACACTTTTCATCTTCCCGGCAGCAGCACTTCTTCGCATCATGCCAATTGAAACCGACAAGGGTTTCCGACACCACTTGACCCCTATGCAACTTGCTCCTCTGGGATAGGTAACATGGATACCTCGGTACTCATAAGGGTGCTGGCCTTAAAACCTTCTAGGTTCCAAAGGGTTTGCTTGAAGTCCTTTCCGAAGTGTCCTTAAACTGTAATTTTCCAACCGCGACTTTCCCATAGAGTTTACGGAGCACGCCTCTGTGTTCCCAAACTGCACCCGTCCACCGTGGGCTCCCTGTATCACTCCTTTGGGTGGTTCCTTGGGTTCTCAGCGATTCTACGTGCTCTAGGCACTGTGTCTATTGAAGTCGTTGTTGTTATACAATTTTTTTTTTTTTTTTTTTTGAAAACCTTTATTGACAGTTCAAGAAGAACAAGTATGGGCCTACAACCCCCCAGGGCCGGCCGCTAAGCAATCAGAGCAAGAACGACAAGTATAAACACAGGCAGCACTTCGGGGAGCAAAATCGTACTGCTTATACTGTGGACAGCGTAAGTAGGGCACCAGGAGAAAGAGGTTTTCATTTTATGATGAAACAAGGCAGAAGGATCAGGTGACAAGCAATTTTAAAACAACGATCACGGATATGCAGAGTAATGAACGTTAGCGATTTACAGCAATCTATTCGGTCGATGGCGCAAATACAAGAACATCAGGATGGAGAAAAACATAGTCTACAGCTGCGCCCGCAGTCCCCCGCCAGAACTCCCCAAGAACACCCCAGAAGTTGTGAACACATGGAACGGCAACAAGGCATAGCAAAAGGAGGTGTATCACGCTGATCCCAGAAAAAGAAAGACAAAAAGAATCAGAGAAGAAAAAGGAGGCCATGGAAAAAGATGAAGGAATACAGAGTCCCCTCCCCCAACCCCCCACCCTGCACCTCTGCAGATGAGTACGGCCCCCCCCCCCAGCAGTGTGCCTGTCGCCCTGGAACCAGACCCGAAATGTAGGAGAATAGGGAAAAAGAAGTAGGAAAGGACCCCCACCAGACGGGGGGGTTGAGAAAGCATTTATAAACTGGAGGGGGGCCTTCATAACAGACCCCCGGCTTCTCCCTCCCGCACGGTAAGGTTCCCCTAAAGTGAACAAGGAACAGCACAAAAACAATCTTCTCAAACCACAATGGGGAGCATTATGCACCTATTGTGCCAGTAGCCATGTCAGGAGAGCACACCACCCCAAGCCCGCCCGTCCACTAGGCGACCACCCCCGAGGGGCCAGCCTCATCCCTGACCACTCTGTGGAATTCTGCCCATGCCAACCCCTCGACCCAGCACCATACCCAATGTTCCTAGGCAGAGGAATGTCCAACAATGACAGAGAAGCGACGCACACAGGTGGGGTGGAAGTCTCTGAGCAGCAACACAGTCCGCCGCGTGAGGAAACAGGCTTCCCAGTGCTGCCCTAGGGTCTGCACTGCACGCAAGGCTCAGGAAGGCAGAAGCAGCCAAAACAGACATTAGTTGCTGGAGTTGTCTCTGGGTCGCAGGAGGGCATGCACGGGATGAGGCCACCACATCCCACTCAGGTCCAACGCCTCCGGGACAGATCAGGCCCTCAGAAGGTCGAACACACTGTAGCATACTGGCCGGGGCGTCCAGTCGTGTACTAACCTCAGGGGGGGCCGCCACAGCGTCCTCCTGCGCGCAGTGTGGGTAGACTCTGTGTTCGTGCGGACAGGCGGGCCGCCACTGCCCCATCTCCGACGCCACACCATCGAGCTTACTCCCCAAGATCACGAAACCATGAACCAAGGAGGAGTGAAGAGTACCAAGAGCCTCTAGGAGGTCGCCGTACCCCAGCTCAGCTCTCTGTGATCTCGCCGCCACACTCCCAAGAATCGTACGCTCACAGGCCCGCTGCGGTCCAGCGGACAGGATGGTAGGCTTCATCGACCCAAGATGGCCGCCAAGTATGCCCGACCCTCACCGGGGCCGGGACCCCGGGACAAGCGTCGTGATGTCCACGTCGCGGGTGACCGGGTTCCGGGGGCAGGCAAAAAACTATCCGTGGTCACGGGCAACAGTCGTCCCCACCACGGACCAGCTCCCGTAGAAATCCGGGGGCGGCCCGCAATGATCGGGGCAGGATACGGACGGCGGCCGGGCAGCTCACCAGCAAGGCAGGGGCAGTCACCGGAGGATCTAAGATTTGCACCCCCGGTCATGCACTCGGTCAGCTACACTGGGCAGTAGAAGTGACCACGCCGAACTGTAGGCCGAGTTTAACACCGCTTCGGTGGGCCGACTCCACCCAGTCACCACCGGCCGCTGTTGTCGCACTGCCACCCGGCCACGGCGCCCACTCGATGTCCCGGCTCCAGGGCCGCACAGGCCGCAAAGTTCAGATGCAGTTTTCTCCGGCGATAGCACGGCTAGAAACCTCGGAGTCACACAGTCGGGAGCCCCTCTCCTTCAGAAACACGACCACGTAGCACAAGTTGAGGATCTCAGGCAGGATATCCGTGCGGGGTGCGGAGGTTCACGGAGCCGGGAGTCTACGCTGCCGTCCCGGTCGCCATCTTGGCTCCTCCCCCTATACAATTTTTTTAGTATATGATTCGGTCTTCCCCTAGAGCCCGCGAGAAAAAAATGGCAACTCTCCGCACTCGCACGCAGCGGAGAGTCGCCATCCCCAGTGTCCCCATTTTTCTTTTGGATTGACTCCAACTTTACAACTCTCCCCCATCGGTACCGACTCGCGGTACCTCGAGGAGCCGTAGTTCATCTAATCTCCACAATTGCCAATGTTCCCCCTGTGACACGACATTCACCGCATAAAACGCGTCTCGTCGTGTTTTTACATTCAGGATAAACCTTCTTGGAATATGGGCTACACCACTACAATAATTTCTCCTTCGTTCGCCAGGGACATGGGCTAGTGTCCTGCTCAGCACCGCTCTAATTCAACAACCCGGTTCTGAAGATGATCCTGAGTCAGAGGATCGAAACGTCGCAAATAATAGCGCATGATACACTGTGGTTCTATCAAACAACTGTCTCCATTAAACAAATGTGTTAAATTATTGCCAGAACCACCAATATTCACTGTATCTATCAGTTCACTAATCTCACATTACGCCGTTTTCCGCTGATTACACGTTGTCACTTGCGTTGCCACTTGTTGTGTCACTTACACAATTGAGCACCAAGTCCAATTCGGGTTGTTTTACGCATTTCTTGCCTACAGTGCTTTATTGAGTTTTGAAAATATATGATGCCTGGTGCACCTTTCAAAAAATTCTACGAGAGTCTTACTCTTCCTTGCATGCAATGTATTATACATGCATTTCAAACCGTCCTCAATAATCATACCAGTTGAGATATTGTTATTGTACTTCTCGCACCTACCCACATCTCAACGTGGTTTATGGGTTATACTCCTGTCGTGTTATACAAGTTTCCAGGTAAGAGCCACACCCTGTTTAGTGACCAAACAGGCCACGCCCCAAAAAGATTTGCTTAGCCCAGGGACCCCCAATTTCCTCCACCAATCCCAATAGCACAGCATGGGGTGTGAGATCCAGGATGATGCCCAAAACAGAGGAAAGCACTCACCCCACCCCCTCCCAAAAGAGCCTCAACACTGAACACTGCTATGCTACATGAAAGAAATCTGCTGCGGGAAGTGGCCTCGCGCACAGACTGCCTGAGAGTCGGGGAGCACGTGTTGCAGGCTCAGCTCCAGGTTTCAATGTGATATCACAGTCCGATGGATGAGGTGGTGGCAACAGACTGACCTTTGGTTTGTTAAAGATGTCGGACAGTTATAGATACTGCTCTGGAATCATATCCAGAGCCGCCACCCCTTGAGCGCTTCCATTTTCTTCTGACTGGGTTCTTTCCATTCCAATTTCTGGTTCTCTCAAACAGTTTTGGTGGCAATATTCTGAACTAAGGTACATAGGTTTGGCATCACAATTATTATAATGGTTCTGATGGCACAACCTGTGAAGTCCTAAAATCACAGGATGACTAGGTAATGTATCTAGCAGCAATTGTACATGAAGACTTTCAAAATAGCAGTACATTCTGTGAGTGGACCAGAAGTTCTTGGGATCCCATGGGGTTCCATCGACAGTGTGCACCAGTTCAGCCTTATTTTTTAATCGCCTTTTAATAGTATGATTCTTGGCCAATTTGAGATCCATAAAGATTCTAGCCATATGCCAGAAACCGGTCCTAGGAAGCTTGTTTCCGGTCCAGGGAAGACATGGTTTGGCAGTTTGGGCTGGACTGTTCCCATGAGGCACAGGGTCAGACTGATTTGCATATGGCCATGTCTGAACTGGGGTGGCAGAGTGGGCTAAAGAACGGTGATGGATTAAACCCAGATTAGTTGACTGGGGGTGAGTGCTTGCAATGTTCAACACTCCGTCCATCATTTCCTTTGGTTTTTGCTTTGTTCGCCATAAGTTGGCAGGGTATGCTCAGACATGAGTCCCTTGCTCACTTTGCCACTGGATTCAAGCAAGCCTGGCTGAAGACGGCTGAAATGCCAGAAACCGGTCCTAAGAAGTTTGTTTCCGGTCCAGTGAAGACATGGTTTGGCAGTTCGGGCTGGACTGTTCCCATAAGGCACAGGGTCAGACCGATTTGCATATGGCCATGTCTGAGCTGGCGTGGCAGAGTGGGCTAAAGAACGGTGATGGATTAAACCCAAATCAGTTGATTTGGGTTGAGTGCTTGCAATGTTCAACACTCTGTCCATCATTTCCTTTGGTTTTTGCTTTGTTCGCCATAAGTTGGCAGGGTATGCTCAGACATGAGCCCGTTGCTCACTTTGCCACTGGATTCAAGCAAGCCTGGCTGAAGACTGCTGAAATGCCTGAAACCGGTCCTAATAAGCTTGTTTTCGGTCCAGGGAAGACATGGTTTGGCAGTTCGGGCAGAACTGTTCCCATGAGGCACAGGGTCAGACTGATTTGCATATGGCCATGTCTGAACTGGGGTGGCAGAGTGGGCTAAAGAACGGTGATGGATGAAACCCAGATCAGTTGACTGGGGGTGAGTGCTTGCAATGTTCAACACTCTGTCCATCATTTCCTTTGGTTTTTGCTTTGTTCGCCATAAGTTGGCAGGGTATGCTCAGACATGAGCCCGTTGCTCACTTTGCCACTGGATTCAAGCAAGCCTGGCTGAAGACTGCTGAAATGCCTGAAACCGGTCCTAATAAGCTTGTTTTCGGTCCAGGGAAGACATGGTTTGGCAGTTCGGGCAGAACTGTTCCCATGAGGCACAGGGTCAGACTGATTTGCATATGGCCATGTCTGAACTGGGGTGGCAGAGTGGGCTAAAGAACGGTGATGGATGAAACCCAGATCAGTTGTCTGGGGGTGAGTGCTTGCAATGTTCAACACTCTGTCCATCATTTCCTTTGGTTTTTGCTTTGTTCGCCATAATGTGGCATGGTATGCTCAGACGTGAGTTCCTTGCTCACTTTGCCACTGGATTCAAGCAAGCCTGGCTGAAGACGGCTGAAATGCCAGAAAGCGGTCCTAGGAAGCTTGTTTCCGGTCCAGGGAAGACATGGTTTGGCAGTTCGGGCTGGATTGTTCCCATGAGGCACAGGGTCAGACTGATTTGCATATGGCCATGTCTGAACTGGGGTGGCAGAGTGGGCTAAAGAACGGTGATGGATTAAACCCAGATCAGTTGACTGGGGGTGAGTGCTTGCAATGTTCAACACTCCGTCCATCATTTCCTTTGGTTTTTGCTCCTTAAGATACCCGCCATCAGCGAACAACTTACTGAACAGACTGACCACTATTTCGCAGAAAACCTTGGGTCGGTGGAATCAGCACAGACAATTTGGGAAGCGTATAAAGCAGTGTTGAAAGGCCACGCACTTGCGCTAAAGATGGGCCATATCCGGCGTCACAACGAGCACATACTTGAAATTGAGAGTGACCTACAACAACCAGAGTTGCTCCATAACTCTTCACCCAGTGAAGACACAGCGCACCGCCTAACTACTAGACGTCTTGAATACACAGCCCTAGTGCGAGAAAAGGCAAGGGCACGATTGCTGTCCACAGTTCACAGAGTGTATGAGATGGGGGAAAGGGCGGGTAAGATGCTTGCTTGGCTCGAGCGTCGGGAACAAGAACACAGATGGGTGCCCGAGTTATCTACCACTGCGGGCGTGAAAATATCTGACCCGCAAGAAATTGCAGATATGTTTGCAGACCATTTGGAGAAGGTATACACACCCTCCACCACGTACACGTCGGAAGACTCCCGGCAACTACTTGTGGATAGTGATTTGCCCTCCCTGACGGAAACAGACAGGGTTGATTTGGAGGCAGATATCACTAATAAGGAACTCTGCAAAGCTATATATAGTGTTCCGTCAGGAATAGCGATGGGGCCGAATGGCATCCCAGTAGAGTTTCTTAAATCCATGGCGGTGAAAATAGCCCCCCCACCTTAACCTTATGTACTCGGAGAGCCTGGAGAAGGGCCTACTGCCACCAGATCAGAGACTGGCGTCTTTAGTGGTTAGATGTAAACCCGGGAAAGCAGCGGATAGTTGCGGATCGTACAGGCCAATCTCGTTAATAAATGCAGAGGCTAAGGTTCTAGCGAAACTATTGGCCTCCCGTTTGAATGCCATGTAGCCGTCCCTGGTCCATGCGGACCAGTCTGGCTTCATCACTGGTCGCAACACAGCGTTCAAGATTCGCATGGTCCATAATGTGCTTGCGAGGCAACCCTATTTGGAGGAAGACGCAGTGATCATGTCATTAGATGCCTTTGGATCTCAGGTTTGCTGAGAGCATAGATGGGCCCCGGGGAAGCTTGGAAACCCACCTCCTGTATTGCAAAATCGTGTCCTTCAGGAGCAGCGTCGATGCAAACCGGACAGATGCGTCTTTGGTGCCTGCCTTTCAGGGGAGTAACTCCTTTACTCCAAGGGATATTCTTTGGTCATCCAATGTCGTGTAGATAGTAGAAGTTCTGGGATTCTGTAGCAGAGTTTCGTCCAGGTAAATCTAAAGTCCTGTAGTCAGGGGTTCCTACTTTATACCCAAAGAAGGGGTGGGACAAACTCTGGGGACCCACCAATGGGTCAGGACAGAGGGGTGGCTAAACCCATGTCCTTTGTCCAGTTTTGTGCCAGAGTAGGGGATGAGTGCCGGTTTGAGCTGGACTATGCACAGGGACACCAAATGTTCCCCCAGTGCAGACATCAAAGCACTCTTGGAGTGCACCCACCCAGCTCCAATACACTAAAGCCTGTCTGGGAGATGGTCACATCTCCCTGTGACAGGAAACCTATTGTCCAGGCCTCCCCTGCCGGAGTTTCGTACAGCAGCAGGAGGGCATACTCGTGTTTGTGGCTGGCAGCATCCATTTTGTGATGCGAAGGTCTGTGAAGCTGGTACCGGGTGTACCGGTAAAGCAATGGTTCTCCCTTTAGTATGGTGGAATCATACCTCCCACACCAGTTACTGGTGTGGGGGTATGATTCCAAGGTGTTTGACACCAAACACGACATGTTTCCATGCAGCCATTCCAAAGTTAGCATTTACAGCAAGGTTACAATGCACTTAAGAGTATATGGTTTGGCTGCATCACAAACAACCTCAGAATTAAGGTTCCGAAGGCTGCAGAGGGGCTCTGCTCATGCAGGGGCACCCTCTCACATAAAACCCAGCACCCTGCCTTCAGGATTGATAAGGCCTGCCATAGGGGTGACTAATAGGTTTATATGTGCAGTGATATGGAGAGATACAGGGAACCTATATCGCAGTAAGGTGTGCATACACCACCTTACACAGGCTGCAGTAGCAGACCTGTTGTGTCATTTTGAATGGCTTCCATAACACCCCCCCTCCCCTGAAACTACACCCCCGGGTGATGGCTTCTATCGACTAAGTTGCTCCGATTAAATCTAAGACTTGGACTAGAGCTTTAGCATCTACACCCTGGTACTCGGAAGAACTGAAAGACCTCAGACGGCAGTGCCGGAGGCAAGAGCGGAACTGGAGGGCCAACTCCACTCTAGAGGGGAAAGGCAAACATAAAGATTTGTTACTTATGTATAAACGTGCTATTGTGGCTGCCAAATCTCCTCACTACGTTAACAAAATCAGGTCTCCCACCAATTCACCTACCAAACTCTTCAATGTGTTTAGAGAGCTCTCAGATGGCTCAGCAGTCCTTGGACAGATCACAAAGTTGCTACAACAATGTTGAAGTGTACTTCAGAGATAAGATCTTGAAGATCTATTCTGACTTTAATGTCAGTGGGGATAGGCCTCCCCTCACGTTGCCTGCTCAGGACACTACGGATCGTCATTCCTCAGCAGTTGTGTCTGCTTTCCCTCCCATCCCCCCAATGAAAGTATAAAATCTCCTTCTAAACCTGAAGTCAGGTTCCTCTGATGATCCCTGCCCTCCTTGAATTTTGCAGCACGCCCCTGATCAGGCAAAGGTCTTCAATCAGATATTGTCAATGGGAGTGTTTCCCTGACCTTGGAAGGAGGCCGCAGTTATTCCACGTCAAACGAAACCCAATGAGGATCCTTTGGACTTCAAAAACCTGCGCCCAATTTTTCTTCTGCCCGCACTGGGAAAAAGTCTTGAAAAAAATATCAACAAGGAACTGGCTGAGTTTATTACAGCCTCTTGAACCCCGAAGAGAATGGGTTCCGCAGTGGTCATAGCACCGAGTCGGCACTGGTTCCCACTGCAGATTCCATTCGCTGCCAAATCAAGGAGACTCTGCTATCTTGGTAATGTTGCATCTGTCAGCGGCATTTGACACAATATACCCACCCCGCTTGGTGTGAAGATTGCATCAAGCAGGGCTGAGGGATACAGCTTTGGACTGCCTGGGTTTCTTTTTTGACAAATAGGACTCCAATAGTCAGCTGTGGGAACTTCAGGGCAGAACTGTTCTAGCTCCTTTGTGGGGTCTCACAGGGGTCCTTCTATTTAACATATATGTTACTCCCCTGGCTTAACCAGTGCAGTCGTTTGGCTTTCAGGTGTTGTCCTATGTGAACGACACCCAAATCATCGTTTCCATATCAGAAGATTTGCCCTTGGTAGCTGATAAATTCAAAATCTGTATGATCAGTGTGAGCGCATGGATGAAGATTAAATGCCTATCATACAGAGATTCTGCTCTTTGGGGCACTGCAGTCAGTGTGGTCAAAGCTCTGGTGGCCAGAGAAGTGGGGTCCTTCACCTACCCCAGTGGCTTCCGCTAAAAACGTAGGTGTTATTTTTGATAACACTCTTGCCCTTCAAACCCAGGTCAATAGGACCGCGAGGTCTTCCCATTTATTCCGGCTGAGCTAGGAAGTGTGTGACATACAAAGCTCTTTGCATAATATTTCTGGCTCTTCATCCATAAGGGGTGGTGCCTCTGAAAACAACATTTCACTGGCATACCCCAGAAAGACACACCAGAACCTGGGCTTCTATGGGAATTCACAAGGGCATATTATCAAGCCCATTATCGCTGCTTTAGCGGCGGTTTCCTGCCGCTAAAGCGGCGATAACGTTATCGCCGTTCCTTGATAATATGGCCCCACATTCTTTTAAAGCCAGACGGATTGGCATTGACAGTGCTTGTTTTCTTGTGGTGATCTAGTGCTAATGGTGTCTTCATTCAGTCTTTTTGAGGCCTCGGATAGCCTCGCCCACTGTCTTTGGTCAAAGCTCCTCATTAAGCAGCTAAGAGCCTCAACTAATATCTCATGTGCTCTCCATCATCTACAAATATAAACAATACCTACCTTCATCCTCGGCCAACCGATGTCATGCTCAGACAAGATCATGTCCAGCTCATGGACCACTATTCCTCCAACACCCTCACTTGACTGTACCTCATCACCCCCGGCTTGTGCACGGGTATCACTATCAAGTACACTTGTGCATGCGAAGCTTACCATAAGTCCATTGCACTCGTGTCTGTCGATGAAAGCGTTTGCATGATTTGCTTCTGTGGATGCCCGTAGAGGTTCACGTAGACGCAGAGCAACAAATCAATGACATTGAGCGAAAGTTGTGAAACATGTTTATTGAATGTGCAAGCATGCAAATACGTTAAATAAAGGATCATTGGCTCCAGTAATGCAGTTGTATGGACATACGATGAACAGAAAAGAACAAAACCATATTCTGGTGGAGAGTTTTTGTAAGTTACCAGCTGAAGCATGTGAACACAGCTCCATCAATGGATGGCAGTCTTACTCCAGCTACTGGATAAATCATAGACTGTTCTGGAATATGGTGGCCCCATTGCTTAGACAAGTCATGAGCCTTGAGGCATAAGGGGCATTTTCTCAGGCAGGTCCTGCTCCTCGATAGACCTTATTTGCAGTATTTTTTTACATCCACGTTCTTGTACTCAGGGTTGTACTTAGACTTGGAGAAGCAAATGGCGGCAGCTCGGTCGCACTCACAGATAAATGCTTCGCAAGGGTTGTTTTTACCTAGAGAAAGAAGAGAAGTTTTTGTTAAAAGTTGTGTCTTATCTGAGAAAGCAGGAAACCTTGGGAGAATAGGGTGCATGTGAGGGACATTGGGACTGTTGTTGGCCCGTGCCAGAACAAAAAGATCTCTGGACTTGACTCAGGGGTCCAGACCTGAATATTACACTCTTCCGACTTTCAAGACTTTACAGAGTTTGCTTGCATGGCTGCTGCTTACTGCTGGAAGTTTTAATCCCCCCCTTCAAAGAGTGTACAACCTGGCCAGGGTCCACCATGCACCTAGCTATTGTGAATTTTACTAGGCACAGTTATGCTGAACCCAGGACAACTGGACGGTTCTGTTCTCCATCCTTGTTTGCAGCACACATAGATAGAGGAAAACACCTCACAAGATTGTTTTTGTGTAGGAAGGCGTCCCTTCCTACACAAAAACAATCTCCCCTAAAACGCAGACACCCTTGCAGCATGACGCAAAGGTGCCTGCATTGACACATGGCAGCCTATTGCACGCCAGCTTAGGGGAAAGTACAGGGATGTGACATATTGTTGTAAATATGATGCATACCAGTGCTTTGAAAGTGACGCAGCACGGCACAGCCAAATGGCTTGCAGTGCCACGCTGTGTCACTTTCTTGTAAATATGCTCTTAATGTTTAGCAATACCTTCTTACCTGTCACTGATACCCCGTCATTGTAAAATGTCACTGTATGTAGAAGTCACCTATTCTAAAGCAATAAGCGTCACGAAGTGTAAAGTGTGTAAATGAGGAGCTGTATTATGGATGTAGAAAAATGAATATGGTAATATGTTTATGATGCTATAAAACTCAATAAATAAAGTTAAAAAAAAGTGTTTAGCAATGCTTAGGTTCCCATTATCAGTGACCACACGCAGCTGGCCCAATTATGGCACACTTATACGTTTTTGAGCCTAAAACCAGTAATATTTCTATATGATGTACTAGTACCATACGTTCATTTGCATGTTTTTCCCAATTACAGGGCCGTTTTATAGGTGAATCTCTGGCCAGAAATCCTGTTCCTCTGGTAATGGGGCCCTTTGTGTTTATTTACCCATCGGAGTGTTTATTATACTTGCCGGCTCTTTCCTGTTTAACTGCCCCCCTTGTCACACTGTGATCCCACTCAAAGTACCTTGAATCAGCTTTTGTGGCATTCTACTGTGGTGTGTCTAATTCAGGTGTACACATTGTCACTGAAAGGGAGAGTTAGAGAGAGAGAGAGAGAGAAAAAGAACCTAGTACTGGTTGAGACTGAGGGGCATATTTACAAGGGCATTGCTCCACAGAACGTCACTTTTAGCAACGTTCCTGTGGCGCAGTTCCCTGCCCATATTTACAAAGTGTTGTTAAGCCACTTTTTGTGGCTTAACGCTGATTTATAATGATGGTACCATTTCAAGCAGGTATCTGCGTGAAAAGGGCGTTCAGTGGGTGTTGCTGTGGGCGTTCCCCCGCAGCACCCATTGGTTTTTGACGCTGCCCCAGATTTACAAGAATGTGTAGATCTGAGGCAGTGGCAAAAGCTAATGCCATGCAGGAGCCGGCGTTAGAATGGTGCAACGAGGAAAATACTTTTATTTCTCCTCGTTTTTGCAAGATACCTTCCTGCACATAAACAATCATTAAATAATGATGATTTGCTACTTCTATGTATGCTGCATTGTGCCGCACACATAGATAACAAATCGCCATTATTGATTGTTTATGTGCATGAAGGTACAACTTCCTACACATAAACAATCATTCCCTGCAACGCAGGCACCCTTGAACATAGGTGCTTGGCAGCTAACTTTAGCGCCAGCGCTGGGGAAAATACAGGGGTGCTCTGTATTGTAGAAATACGATGCATCCCTGCATTTTAGAAATGTCGGAACTCTGCGCTCCGACACATCCTTGTACATATGCCGCTAAGTGACGGAGAACCAGAAATTGGGCAGTAAACAGAGCCCAGGGTACATACTGCTGCAGGTGATGCTGGTCCCAGAGCATGAATAGGTGTAGTTCTCGGTGTAGGGGTTGTCACCGATGCCTCTGCAGCTGGGATGGCTCATAGCTTGACCGTAGCAGTCATCATGGACGTAACAGCATCTGTAAGAGAAGGAAAGAAACACTTGTTCATACGAGATCATAGCAAATCGCGGGATGTTATGTTATGATATGTTATAAATTCTTGTAAAGCACATGGCTGCCCCAGCAACGGGGCGTCCCAGCGCTAAGATTGACAGGAGCATGCAGGGAAGGTTTCAACTAAAGGTTAGAGAAAATAGATGTTTTAATAATTTTTCTGATGGCCCAATGGTCTTGCGTTCCCCCGAGGAGCAAGAGGGATAGAATTCCATAGGACGGGTGCCATGGCCCTGAAAGAACGTCCCCCTGCTCTTTGCCTGCGCACTCAGGAGACACAGGCCAGATGCAGATCCGCGGAGCACAGAGCTCAAGCCGGTACATACGGTAAGCACAGCCCGTACAGGATTTGCCGGCCTTGGCCATGCAAGAACTTGTGCGTAGTACAGAGAGTCTTAAAATAGACTCTCTGTTCTATTGGCAGCCAGTGAAGTCGGCAAAGAAGGTCTGAAGCATTGTAATGCTTAGGTAGTGCAAAAAGCATATGGGCAGCAGCGTTCTGGGCCCGTTGAAGTCTTTTGGCCACGGATTTATTCACGCCAAGTAAGAGCCCATTGCAGTAGTCTAGTCGGGACTGTACAGTAGATTGGACAATCATTTGATTGATGGAAGCATAGAAGAATCCCAGAATGGGTTTCAGGCCACGTAAGAGGCCAAGAAGCAAGTGCCTGCCACTATTTTGGCTTGACTTCAAATGAGAGGGCACTGTCCAGCAGAACTTCTAAGTTCTTAACCACGGTTTTCGGTTGGGGAGGGGTACCCAGGGTCATAGGCCACCATTGGTTGTCCCATCGATGGGCATCGCGGCCCACCAGGAGCACCTATGACTTGGTGGAGTTCAGTTGCAAGTAGTTATCCACCATCCAGTCAGATATGGCCATAAGATCATCTTGAAATTTAGCTTGGTCCTGTTTGGAGTTATTGGAGAAAGTGGATATCAGTTGGGTATCATCGGCGTATGATACCATGTCGATGTTCCGTGCTTTGGCCAGAATGGCCAGGGGGCGGACATAAACATTGAATAGGGTGGGGCTTAGGACAGAACCCTGGGGAACACCATATCCGAGAGGGTGGACGCTGGAAAAAAAAAGGAGTAGCAGAGATCTGAAAGGAAAGATCTGTCAGAAAAGACGCAAACCAGGCCAGCACCTTGCCCTTCACCCCGATCTCCTCTAACCGTTGTAACAGAATTTTATGGGAGACCGTATCAAATGCTGCACTGAGGTCCAACAAAATCAGTGCCAAGGTTTTGCCCTCATCCAGAGTGGCCCGTAGCTGCTCTGTGACTGCAAGTAGTGCAGATTCAGTGCTATGACTGGGCCGAAAACCCTTTTGTGACCTATCCAGGATAGGTCACAAAATGACCAAGTTACACTCAAGAGACTGAATTACAACAGTGTTAAGCTCTCTTCAAGATTAGAGATATTCTAATCTATACAGGAAGATTGATTCCTATTGACCAATGGCGTACAATCTAGGAGGAGGAGGCTTGCCTACATGCTATTTTTTCAGTATATCAAGCTAATAAATTTGCATACTTTGGGATCTATTCACAAACTTCACTTCATTTGTTTGGTTTCAACTATGTGAATGAAATTAAACTTACACCCCAGAAGAGGCAATGAGATAATGGGTGCACACTTTCAGGCTGCCTACTCCTTCCTCTCTTTGGGATCCATTGGATTCAACCCAGATCAGTATTGAATTTTCTACAACATTCTTGGCCTTTAGATCAGCATTTGAGGAAGAGAGGAAGCAACCTGATTTGCAGTGCTTAATTAGTAAAGACATAAGTGTCAGGGTCCTCATCAAGGGCCCTCGTCAGGAGGCCACTGCAGCCTGCACAACCCATTGCCGCCTGCAAATGCTGCCAATGACAACCACTAACCATCACAGAACTACAAGCGTGACAATTCAGACTATTTCAGGCACCCAAAGCCATAAAAATGGCTTAGGCGGCAGGTGCTCCCCACTTTTAATCAGGCTCCCCCTCCCCCCAGGATATCACAATTTCGCGATTTTCAAAAAAACTGCAAAATTGGGACTTTTGTAAAAATCCTACGATTTTTACAAAAGTGCCCTAAAATTTGCGTTAATTAAAAAAATCTTGGGCTTCACCCTCTCTTTAATTGCTTTCCGCTCGCTAAGCCAGTGAATGGAAGGTGAACAGCATACTAGCAGTCAGCAGAGGTTTTAACTTTCTCTGTCACCTGCCTTTCAAATGGACACAGTGGCATAGCTAGACAGTTGCCCCACATGGCGGTCCCTGCGGCTGCCAGCCCCGCAGAAGCTGTATGTAAGAGCAGGGGGTGCTGGCGATTCCTGCAACGGCAGCCCCGCGACGGCTGCAGATAAGAGTGGGGAGCTGCCGTCCCCATAACTTGTGCCGCCTGGGACGGCCCCTCCCCCTGCTATGCCACTAAATGGACAGAGCCCCTCCTGTGAAATTAGCCTGCAGCCCTTATCACATGTTTCAGTGTGCCCCCTGCGGACTCTGCAGGTTGTTGAAAGGCACTCTCCCCCCACCCTCCACTGCACTCCTCTCCCTCAGTCCGCTCTGTCTTTTGTCAATCCCTAACCCACCCTCATCTCCTCTTTTTTTTTGTGTGCATTTTTTTTGCTGCCAACCTTCACTGCCCTCCACCCCCCAGACCCTGCTGCCCTGCATATGGCTGGGAACGCAGGTTGTCTAATGACAGAAAAAGCCAGTTTCCTATTGTAATCTGCTCTCTTTGGTATCAGACATCCTCCAATTTGTGTGGCACTATGCTTATGCTGCTGGAGACTCTGCAAAGTTACAGATTGTGACATAGCACAGTCTCCAGCAGTGACAGAGCACAGGCCTTGCAGTATTTTTGTGGCAGGCACAGTTTTGCCCAAATCAATATTACTGTGAATTTTGCGGTTTTGGGCTACACATTTTCCTTTTTTGTGTCTCACAATTTGCCACACAAAGCTGCAAAATCCTGGGGGGTCTGTTCAATGTATATTGAATGAATAAACAACTATTGTGTTCAATCTGAAAAGCAGACAAACAGAGCCACCATGTGGCAGACTGTCATAAGTGCTGGTATTGACAATTAAGTGCTGGTGCCGAGCACCAGAAACCACAGGCTCAAATTAACCACTGCTTTCTATCGGAAGATAAGAGTTGTTTGTTTTTCTTACGAAGACCTCCTGCATTCTACATTTCTAGCACTGCTTATGGGTACAAACTAGAGCCGCTCTCTTATATGCAAACTTGAGAACCAATTCACATAAAGCATGCTAGAAGGATGCTAATTTTAGGGTTTGTTTTAGAGAAGTGCTTATTTTATTTTATTTAGGCTTGGTTGTGGAAAGTGCCAACTTTAGGCTTGGTTTTGGGAAGTGCTAATTTTAGGTGAAGTTTGTGCCATGGTTTTGGGCAGAATGGGTATTTTATCACCTTTGACCGTGGACAGATCATTATCGAGCTCTGCCATGAACTTTTGTTCTATTTCCCTCTGGCTTTCCTTACAAGTACAGTTGATTCTGGGGCACTTTCCACATTTCAATTGCTTCTTTTGTGGGTTACAGGTACTTGCATTACAAGCTGTTACTGATGATAATGCAGGCTGTAATGCAGCCTGGGTGGAGAACATGCAAAGTGCACATGACTGTTCGGCCGGCCCGAGAGCTGCAGCAGCTGCAGGAAAAAATAAAATGCTAACAACTAGTTATCACCATTTTATTTTTCCTTTATTTACACTGCTTAGTGGAGGAGCCGCCACTGGCTTAAAAGATATCAGTATAGGACCATTACGCCCAGTGAAAGGTTCACTGCACAATGGGCAATTGAACCCTCTTTGGACACGACAGAGACATGTGATGCACTCTCCCGCATCCAGCCCTACCAGACTTATCTAGCGCTGTTTCCAATGCCCTCGCCGGCACTTGCAGAGCAGCGCCTATTCCTGGGAGTGCAACAAGGCTGCTCGGGGAAATTATTGTGGGGAAGAGGCTTGATCAATAGAGGTCAATTTGAAAACGAATCACTAACTTTTGGATATCAGTTTGCTATGTATTTTAGGAAATGTGACAAAATCTGAGTGGAATGAGCAATGATAGGATCTCAAGATGGAAAATTCAATCTGCAAATGCTAATTGCAGAAATTCACATTAGGAAAAAAGTATGAAATATTGTGTGTTCTTTACTTTAGAAAAACAATCTCCTCGCTTTAAAAAAATAAATGGAGGACTTGGCTTCATTTTGAACTAGAACTTCGACAGTTCTGGGCAAGTCTGATACATTTTAAGTAGTGGACTCACCCCTTCTGGCTGAAGCCGCAGAACTGCCTCTGTGTGTTTCTATTTAAAGTTCTTATATCACTCTTGCTTTTGTCAATAGACTAAAAGAAGAAACAAACACCTTCAAAATGTCAAGTGAGTATATCTGCTATCTTTTGTATTTCATTGCATATCTCCTGTGTAAAATGGTAATAGATTTGGGCTTAGGTTACTCTTGAGAGCAGGGCGGTCTCAGACCATCTGCCAAAAATCACAGGAAAGGTCCCATATCATATAGAGGTGGGGGAACCCCTTCGTTTCTGATGGTGAAGTCTCAGCTAGTTCTGTTACCACAAACCCTTTCAGAGGTGGCCAGCTGCCACAGGGCCACTGCTGAAAGGCATTGGAAATTTCCCCTATTTACGATGGGGCTTCTGGTGCTGTGTTTTACTACCTGAGACAACTTTGTAGAGCTTTGCAATGCAGGGTGTGGCAGTCCAAAGCAAAAAACACACCAGGGGCGGCTCCTCAACTAGGGCGGAGGAGCGTCGCCCCACTGCTTTCTCGCATGCGAGAAGCAGAAACATAAAATGGTAACAACTTTCAGTTATTACCATTTTATGTTTGGTTGCAGGCGGGCGGGGCAGCTCTGAGAGCAGGGGAGGAGTGGTGTGCCTGCCCATTCCCGAGTGTGCAAAGATGTTTGTTCGGCCCCTTGGGGTCGTCCACACCAGTCATTTGCACTCTGCCCTTCTCCATGAAGGCAACCTACATGGAGAAAAAGGCCTCCACAAAAGCCCCTGGCTGGGCGGCGTCCCGACCAATTACAACGCTTTATCAAATTAAGCCCACTGCGAGACCCCCCTCTCCACGTGACCCCCCTCCCAGCGTGACCCCCCCCAACCTCCAACCGCGAGTCATGCTGGCCGCGACTGAACACACCAACAAAGTCACCAAGGAACTGAGAAAAAACATCCGTCAAATCTTTTCAGAAACAAAGCCCCCACTTCTTTTTTTTTTAAAGGAAAACATGGCGACTGGTTCACCATTCCAGCATGATGCGGCAGAACAGTCAGCAAGGGTCATTCTCAAAACCCAGTCTGACCCATTGGGAATCTCTCATACGGTGGATGTGCTGCAGCGTGGCTGGTAGAAAGAAGGACTTCAGCCGTCACAACAGCTCAGCGGCAGCCAGCCTGCCTGCCTGCCTGCCTGCCTGCCTGCCTACCTGCCAGCCTGCCTGCCTGCCTGCCTGCCTGCCAGCCTGCCTGCCTGCCTGCTTGCCAGGGTCTCAATTCCTCTCTAATAATCCAGGTGCCTCAGATGCCAAACTTGGCTACAGATCTCATCCAGTGCTTAATTTGTAAAAAAACATAAATGCCAGGTCCCTCGTCTAGAAGTCAGTGTAGCTTGCACCACCCATTGCCCCTTCCAGCTCTGCCAATGAAAGTGCCAACACAACTAATAACCATCGCACTTTTACAAGTCTGATAATTCAGGCTTTGCCAGGCCACAAAGCTATAAGAATGTATTCGGTCGCATGTATTGGTCATGTTTGATGTGTATTGAATTACTAAACAGCTGTTGTACTCCTCTCTAAATTAGACAGACAGCGCCACGTTGTGGCAGTCTATTAGAAGTGCTGGTGTTTACAATCATGTGCCAGGGCCTGCACCAGAAACCACCGGCTCATATGAAGCACTGATCCCAATGAGAGAACTACAGTGATCGACGAGAAGGAAAGCGGATGCAGAGGGAAATAAGCAAAGGAGAGGATGCCTAAGAAAGAGAGGAGGCGAGATAGTGAGATAAAGTTGGTGCAAGACCGATCTATGGCAAAAGATACGTAGAAGAAAGGTAACTCTCTTGGAGGGCAGAAGATGCTCTCACTCACCTGTCCAGATCATCGAGCGGAGTCCCGCTGCCTCCGTAGCCGCAGAAACAGCCGTAGTTGTTGTAGTCCAGGAGAGGGTTGCTGGAGGGGAAGGCGCACTTTATCATGTTCCTGAAATTCAATAGTGAATTCAGGTCTGGGCTGCCATTTTTTGCAGAGGCCACTGCAGAGAAAGAACAGGACTTATGTCAGGTATCTTCATGTCATCAGCAGCATGAGGAAATGAAATGTGTAGACCTCAGAGTGCAGCACGAGGAAGGAGGATAGAGGCCTGGGAGTGCAGCAGAGGTAAGGCAAGATGTAAACCAGTCTAAAGTTGAGGGCCTCACAGTGCAAAGCCAAAGCCATATGAGTCTACAGGTAGATCAAGAAATGGTGGCATGGGCCAGCGCCACTTAAGATCTGGTATCTTTGGGGACAAGTCAGCATGGCCAGCTCCACCCAAACCCTCTTGATCTTCCGGAGGCGCTGAGCTGTCAGGAAATACTCTCTTTTTTATTGTGTAGTTTGCCTCCAGGTGTGAGGAGCATCTCTACAATAAAGTGCTCAATGTATGGAACATCAGAGGACCCCTCTTTTACAAGAAATCTGCAGGGTTAGTGAGTGTAATTCAGTCTTGCACACAGGGGCACATGTTTTATCAACCCATTATTACAGGCCTCCATTACACTCAGTTAGCTCATGATGCAAGGGTGTCTGTGTTCGGGCTAGGCAGATATTTTTGGCACCAGAGTAAGGGAAAATACAGGGGTGCGTCATATTCTTGTGAATATGGTGCATCCCTGTGTTTTTTAAATGACACAGCACGGCGCTGCTAAATTGCTTGCATCACCGTGCTCCACCATTTCTTTGTGAATATGCCCCACTGTGCTTTTAAACTATAATGGTATCTCCCTAGTAAGACTGTATTATGAACTAAAACACCTCACTGGTGAGACTATGCCATGAGTTAAGGACACCTCACTGGTGAGACTAGTGAGACTGTGCCATGAGTTAAGGACACCTCACTGGTGAGACTGTGCCATGAGTTAAGGACACCTCACTGGTGAGACTGTGCCATGAGTTAAGGACACCTCACTTGTGAGACTGTGCCATGAGTTAAGGACACCTCACTGGTGAGACTATGCCATGAGTTAAGGGCACCTCACTGGTGAGATTGTGCCATGAGTAAAGGACACCTCACTGGTGAGACTATGCCATGAGTTAAGGGCATCTCACTGGTGAGATTGTGCCATGAGTTAAGGACACCTCGCTGGTGAGACTATGCCATAAGCTAAGGACACCTCACTGGTGAGACTATGCCATAAGCTAAGGACACCTCACTGGTGAGACTATGCCATAAGCTAAGGACACCTCACTGGTGAGACTATGCCATGGGTTAAGGACACCTCACTGGTGAGACTATGCCATGAGTTGAGGACACCTCACTGGTGAGACTATGCCATGAGTTAAGGACACCTCACTGGTGAGACTATGCCATAAGCTAAGGACACCTCACTGGTGAGACTATGCCATGAGTTAAGGACACCTCACTGGTGAGACTATGCCATGAGTTAAGGACACCTCACTGGTGAGACTATGCCATGAGTTAAGGACACCTCACTGGTGAGACTGTGCCATGAGTAAAGGACACCTCACTGGTGAGACTATGCCATAAGCTAAGGACAGCTCATTGGTGAGACTATGCCATAAACTAAGGACACCTCACTGGTGAGAATATGCCATGAGTTAAGGACACCTCACTGGTGAGACTATGCCATGAGTTAAGGACACCTCACTGCTGAGACTATGCCATAAGCTAAGGACACCTCACTGGTGAGACTATGCCATAAGCTAAGGACACCTCACTGGTGAGACTATGCCATAAGCTAAGGACACCTCACTGGTGAGACTATGCCATGAGTTAAGGACACCTCACTGGTGAGACTATGCCATGAGTTAAGGACACCTCACTGCTGAGACTATGCCATAAGCTAAGGACACCTCACTGGTGAGACTACGCCATAAGCTAAGGACGCCTCACTGGTGAGACTATGCCATAAGCTAAGGACACCTCACTGGTGAGACTATGCCATAAGCTAAGGACACCTCACTGGTGAGACTATGCCATAAACTAAGGACACCTCACTGGTGAGACTATGCCATGAGTTAAGGACACCTCACTTGTGAGACTATGCCATGAGTTAAGGACACCTCACTGCTGAGACTATGCCATAAGCTAAGGACACCTCACTGCTGAGACTATGCCATAAGCTAAGGACACCTCGCTGGTGAGACTATGCCATGAGTTAAGGACACCTCACTGGTGAGATTGTGCCATGCACTGTGAACATGTCACTGGCAAGACAGTGAAATGAGCTAATGAACGAATGAGCTGAGAGCTGCACCCTGGAGAGGCCGTGCTTCTAATCTATAAGAGCAGCTTCCTGAGAGTCTGTGTCGAAAGTGAAGGCGCCTCCTCCTTCATGAACTAGGTGCACCTCGCTTATGAGAGCGCGGCATGACCTAAGGGAATGTCCCTGGTGACGCTGCACCTTCCTCATGGTGAAGGATGGTCTGTGGACCCTTCTCAATGGCTGTAGCAGCCTTTGCTTGTAGGACCATGGGAGGTGGGCGATGCCTTGGGCTGCCTCAACCCTTCTGTGCCGTGAAACCAGCAGATCCATAAACTCATCCACTTTCCAACTAAGTGACCTTCTGTACCAGAGGCTTCTGCAGCCTGACTGACACTTCTGCTAGTAAACTCAAGAGTCAGCCACTGTTACGTTGAAGCCATGTTTAACGAGGTGATCCGAACAGATTGTAGCTCTAGCAAATTCCCAAAGCAAGATTTTCTTTTTGAAAACAAAACATGAATGGCCCTGACATACTGGGAGTATTTGTCCCAACATGAGGGCATTACTTGTTTGTTTGCTTTCCTATTTGAGACCACAAGCCTTTCCCTCGCCACCCCGAACATGGAAAAAATGCATCAGATCATCTCCCTAAATAGATTGGGCGGTCTGAGATACCTTGATCAACAGCCCAATGTCAGTCAAGCCGTCGGTCTAAGGTTTCTGCCGGAAGCGGCAGCGGAGGCTCTAATGGTGGTCACATGACTTTAAATGGAATGGGTGGACTGCCAGTTTGGCATAAAGGGCACTCCTCCAATTTTGTGGCAGAATATCCTGTCTGCCAAACTCTAGATAAGCCTCTCTATAAGAACCAGATTTGTGGGAGTCCCCAGACCAATGCCATTCAAAGTCATGCCTTATATGCCCTGAAAAAGATAATCTGATGCCACCTTCCCTTTTTGAACAAGCATTGGCAAAGCCACTAGTTCTGGATTCAATGCACATAGTGAACACAGGCATGCACAAAAGCTCACAGAATATTTCTGCTGTGTCACTATTTAACCTTGTGCATGGCACTGAAACTTTCAAAACACTAGCTGAACTGACTATCATACAAGTTTGTAAAATTTTGTGAAGATTCATCAAACGTTGCCAAAGTTATTGGCAAAAGAAAAAGCGCTTTTCCTATGGAAACTAGATCCTACCTATGACTACCTACTGGTGACGCCAGTATATATATATTGGAATTGGTATTTAAAAAACCTTAGAAATTCACTGAAAAAACCATAGGTTTCAGGGGTGTTATAGTTAGCTGGACAGGAGACACTACAAGGAGAAATGTCTTCATTTCTCCTATTTTTTTCCTTTTTATATGTGTGCTGCATTCTGAAGAACATATAGAAAGAGGAAATCGCCTGAATTGATTGATTTTGTGCAGAAAGGTGTCCCTTCCTGCACAAAATCAATCAGCCCCTCTACGCAGGCAACGTTGCACCATGGTGCAAGGGTGCCTGTGTTGGCGCATGGCAGCCTGTTGTGCGCCAGCTCAGTGGAAAAGGACAGGAATGCTCTGTATCTGATAGATATGGTGCATTCCTGCCCTTTTCTTTTGACGCAGGGCAGCACAGCAAGATTCCTTGTGGCACTGCCCTGCACCAAAACCTCATAAATGAGGCCCAAAAGGATTTTGCATCGGGCTGCGCCACAAAAGTGAGGCTTCCCCAAAGCAAAGTTATAGTAGATCTGTGCCCCAATGTCTGAAAGGTTTTAAACTTTGTCTTGCATAGTATCGCACACTTGAAGGGAACGCTTCCAGTACAGAACCTGTGCTAGAAATCACACACCTTTACACTGTGGAGTTAAGATGTGTGCTTGGTGCTAAATAGTCTGATTGTGTGCCAGTGTTGGGGAAGAGAGCAGCAGCGCCATTCCTATGTATATAGTTAAATAAACATAAGAGGGTCCCTGATACTAGGGTATGAGAAGAGGAGGGCAGGGAAAGCAACACAAATTAAACAAGAGCCTCTTCTCAACAACTAATTATACAGTGGGGAGTATCTCCACAATCAATGTACAACAACAACCATGTACCACAGAGTTGAATTTGTAATTCACAGTTTTATTAATCAAAATAAATATATTATTTTTGTATTTATCATTTTATCTTTGAAGACATACAATTACACATACAAATAGTCATGTGTTAATTTGGTCACATCACTATCAAAGTTAAACGTGAGACAGAAACAGGACATATATTTTAGCAACAAAAAACATAATTCATGTCTTATATCAAAACAGACAACCAAACAATGCAATAACCCTATATAACAGGGATATACATATAGAAACAGTGATACATTTCATAGATATGTACAATAAAATAGAAATGTAGTCAAGAAGAAGACAGACAAAAGACAAAAGCGCCGACGCGCGTTTCGGAGTAGGATCAACAGACCCCAAATTCCTTCGTCAGGGCGCAACAATCCTTTAGCGGTTGGTATGGGTATCAATATAATTCCCAACTAGTTCCATAGTCTCTTCTCACTGGAGAAATATTTAACAAGATTTAGAGAATTTGTAATGGTACTTGTTTAAACAATCTGTGGAGACAAGGGAAACAACATATATAAAAAAAAAATTAATGATTCAAACAAACTAGATCCAATCTATGGGGGAGCCATCATCACAAGTAAAGAGCCAACAATTCCCAAAATAGGAGAAAAGGTAAAATGGGTAACACCAAGTGCACAAGAAAAATAGTGTATCAGTCTTATACCCAAATGTGCCGATGAAGAAAAAGCTGCCAACCAGAATAAAGAGAATCTCGTGAGAAGGAAAGAATTAAATGAAAAAATGGAAAGGAGAAGAGAATAAAGAATGAAGAAATGAAAAAATGAAGAAACTACACCTACTCAGCAACAAGTAAAATGGAGACACCGCTTGATGTAGAACCCAGGGCAGTAATATACTCTAAGGGTATTCCAAATGGCTGCGGGTAGAGAGAAGGGAAAGCAAAAATGAGTAATCTGCTAAACAGACTCAATGGACAGACTCAATGACCTACGCTGTGGGTGGGAGACTACAAATAAGATAAATAAGGACTGGGGAAAACAGATATTTTTTGACAAATAGGTATTGAATAAAACCAACCTATAAGTAGGATGATAAAGCTACAGGCGGTCTTGAGATCCTGGCGTGGAATGAAACAGCTTGACTGGGAGCCCTAATCAGCTAAAAAAGAAGAAATGGGGCTAGTTTAAGAGGGAGGGAAACCATAATAACTAACACAGTGGCGCTGAATGGGGGGGACTCCGACTTACTCAAGAAAACTCGGTATTGGGAATGCAGGACTGGAAAAAGCAGATTCGTAATGTGGTCACATCCCAGGCAAGGAAGTGGATGCTGCGTAAAGATTGGGTATACCCTGGAATAAAGGGAAAACTCCAATTAACTAAAAGACAAAATGAATATACTCGGTCCGGCCGTAAGAACGTCGCTAATATACTATTTACCTGCAGGAGGATAGAAGAAACCGACAACGAGTGCCAACAGGGGCGGTGTCCGTATCCAAAGGCTCTCCGACAAGAATGGCCGGGACTGAGGATATAAATGTAGAAAAAAGCCCGGGAAAATTTCTCTGAAGAAGGAGGGCGTGGAGATTGAACTGCTGGTGAACGCCAGGCAGCGCGGTGAAGGTAAATAGGTTCAATCGTCAGAAGGAAGCCGCCATGTTGGAGAAGGTAAAGAGAAATAAAACAAAAATAGAGAGATACTGGTAGCAGTATCATAATACACACACATGGGTGTAATGTTCTATGCGGGATGAGCTATGTTCAGCATACGGATGCGTGAGAGAAACATAATACAACAAGAGTAGTAGAGGGGTGTGTTGATGGAAGATAGACCTACCTGTAAAAGAACGGCCACCATGTTGGAAGTAGAAACCAAAAATGAGCCAAGCATACAAAAGTGCCGGTGGCATGTTAGATAGACACTTACAGAAAATAAAGATACTAAACAGAATAAGAAGCATAAGGCTAAAAGGTGCCTGGGGATAATAAGGTGCAAAGAGTAGCGGGGCCAAGTATCATAAATAGACGGCCTGATGAAGACCAACAAAGGTATTGATAAGGAGCAGATTTACAGAAGCGCATTTTCCCAAGGGATGTGTTCATTAAGGCCGCAGTCAGCTGTCTTGAGAGTAAACATCCAGAATACTTCTCTTTTTTTCCTTAATGCCTCAGTGTTGTTATCTCTGGGAGTCAGTACTTTTTCTACAATAATCCATTTTATATCCTCAATCTTGTGATTTTTAGCAAGCCAGTGTTCAACTAGAGGGGCCCCTCTACGTTTATTTTTGATTGAGGATTTGTGTTCGCTCAGTCTTGTTCTAAATTCCCTGCTTGTCTCTCCTACATATCCTTTGTGGCAGGGGCAAAGAATAAGGTAGATGACGTTAGATGATCTCCAATTAGTCATTTCTGTGAGGTTAAATTTAGACTTTCCCCATTCAAGTACACTGGAAGTAATGGCAGACTCACAGGCGTGGCAATTGCCACACCTATGGTTACCTAACACCGGATTGCTGCCAGTGATAGATTTTTGCACCCACTTATTGGTGTTATTGAAGTGGGATTTCACTAAAGAATTGCGTAGATTCTTATTGCGGCGAAACGCAAAAATCGGTTTGGGCATATTGTTGTTAGGGTCGCCTGTGTTGAGGATATGCCATTGAGAGCCAATGATTTGACGCAATTTGTTGTCAAAATTGGAGTGGCGAGTAACACAAACCAGTTTTTGTTCTTCAGTGTGGGTTCTTTGTTGCAAGAGAGCCTCCCTGTTATAATGTTTGGCTCTTTTGTACGCATCTCTTATCACTCTATGTGGATATCCTCGTTTGAGTAATTTGCCTCTAAGGTCATTGGCATGAATTTCAAAGTTGGCCATGGTGGTACAATTCCTACGTAATCTGAGGAATTGACTGAATGGTATGTTATCTTTTTGGTTACGTGGGTGATAACTTTGGTATTGAAGCATGGTGTTTCTTGCCGTGGGTTTGGTATACAGTGATACCTCAATTTTGCCTTCTATGTTATGAATCCATATGTCTAGAAATTCAATCCGTTCCTTACTGATGTTAGCACAGAATTTGAGATGGCTGTCACAAAGATTTAACCAAAGAATAAATTCATGAAGTTGTTCTTCTAGGCCATCCCAAATAAAAAAAAATATCGTCAATGAATCTGCTCCAGTGTTGAATATTTTCAAAAAAAGGTGCAATTTCATTGAAGATACAGCGCTCTTCAAACGAACCCATATAGGTATTGGCTACATTGGGTGCACAGGCTGCTCCCATGCTTACGCCTTGGATCTGTTTATAGATTGTTTTATCAAATTCAAAGTAGTTTTCATTAAGTACGATAGCTAGACATTCCAGAATGAAAAGTATGTCTTCAGTGCCGCTATTCTTTTCCAGATAACTTTTTACTGCCTCTAAGGCTCCTTTCTGAGGAATATTCGTATATAATGCTTCTATATCCATAGAAACCAAAAAATCTGTATTGGGGTTGAACAAAAGTCCCTCAATTTTACCTATTAGGTGGCCCATATCCTTGATATATCCTGGTAGGATACTGACTAATGGATTTATGAATTTGTCAACGTATTTGGATAGTGGCTCTGTAATGGATCCGATAGTAGATACAATAGGTCTGTATCGGGGATTTGCTGTGTTTTTGTGCATTTTTGGTACTCCATAGAGGACTGGAATGTTAAAATACTGTTTATTAAGGTAGTCAAATTCTTGTTGACAAATAGAGCCTCTGTCCAGAGCTCTGAGTGATTACCAGTATTTCCTCTTTTATTCTATCGCTCGGGTATGAGTTGACTTTGTGGTAGTGTTCAGGAACTTGTAGCATTTTAAGTATTTGTGTTCTATAATCTGTACTGTCAATTATAACAATCCCGCCACCCTTGTCACACGGTTTAATTGTGATTTGTTGATTTGATGATAGATCTTTCAGAGCCTTATATTCCTCATAGTTCAAATTGTATATAGGTTTAGGTACAAATTTGATAGAATTTTGTATTTTAGTATAAACACTCTTCTCGAAGATGCTGACTTCTGGGCCAACTTGATCTAGGGATGGTGTGAAACTAGAATCCGGGTGTAATCCCGTTCTGTTGGGAGTTATTTGAGAAAATAATTTTTTAAGCCTAATTTTTCTGAAAAAGGCCTGTAGGTCTTGGTTAAGTTCAAATTTGTTGAGTGTGGTGGTCGGGACAAAAGATAGACCACGAGTTAGCAAATTGAGGGCATAGTTGTCAAGCATGGACTGTGATAGATTGAAGATGGGTATGGTTTCCATATTATTGGAGTATGTTATTGTCTCCAATATTGGTTCCTTCTCGTTTGGAGATATTGTGGTTGATTCTCCGAGTATTGGTAGTGGTGTTCTGGATATTGGTATTGGCCCCTTCCTTGGCCTCTGAATCTGGATCTTGGTGTCCCCCTGCGGTTCCCCAAAAAACGACTACCTCTATTAGAGTTTTCAAACGGAGTTCTCCTATTATTTATACCTCCTGATGGACCCGGGGCGCTTTCACTATCCGATTCGGAGGTATCGGAGAATGTAAGTATCTTTTTGTTAGTCCAAAATTGGTAATCTGCTTGCTGACTTTGTTCCTTTCCTGTGTTGTAATATTGGGCTCCTAAGTAAGGATATACTCTTTCCTCGGAAAAATAGCATATATCCTTTTTGAGTTTTTCTGTTTTCTTTTTTGACAAGATATTCACTGAAGGAGTTAAGTTCAAAATTGACT